>NC_137471.1:50479982-51808314 GCF_964235325.1 Thermobia domestica
TCTGTACAAAATTTATGTAAAAGAGACGAAACAAGAAGACGGACGTAAACAAGAAGAAATGAACGAAAAGGAAATCTTTCAGTTTTATGTCCCAATGAGACGGTGATGATTGAAATTCAATGCAATGGTGGAATAAATAAAGTAGGAGATCCACGAAGAAAACCCATGCACACGGTGTTTGTCCACCACGAAATTCACTTGGCGCGAGCTGGGATCGAACTAGGGGCACTAAATGAGAAGAAAAGAACCAGCTAAGTTGATCATCGCATATGAAAATTCTTTTATCTTAAAAGTAATAAAATTTGAAAACAATCGCATCTTGTGATCAAACCTTTAAGTTCAACACCCTACTAAAGGAGTTTGAGAGCTCACGCGTAGCTAAGCGGTTGGCGCACACGGATTTGGTGTGCGAGACCCGGGTTCGATTTCGAGTGGGATCTCACGTTAAAATGTAGGTCCAGGTGTCATATAGCCTTGCTGCTGAAAGGAACACTATACTGGAAAATCCAATCAAATCGAATAAGGGAGATTGATGATAGCTGAAGTGGTAGAGTGTTGGCTTCGCATTCGGGAGGTCGCAGGTTCGATTCCCGCTGCCGACCATCCTGACTGGGGTTTTCCAGGGTTTTCCTCAGTCCTACCATTCAAATGCCCGAATGGTACCTACTAAACAGGCCCTGGCCGATACCTTCCCAAAATCCTTTCCATTGTTGTTGTTAGATATCCAGTGTAAAATGGCCTCTGAGTTGTATCTGGTTATTATTAAATAAAATAAAATAAAATAAAATAAAATAAATGTAGAACTGCAGGAAAACCTACGTAGTCTTGATGAACAAACTTGATCACCCATCCGTCTTTGAAAACCAGCTCCTTCGTGGGTAAGCGGTTAACGTACTCGCCTTTCGCGTGGGAGGCTCGGGTTTGATTCCTGGTGGGATCTCGGCTCGTGTATGTGGGATACATGTGTCTCGGATACCACGTTAAGTTGTAGGTCCACGTTTCATATAGCCTCATTGGTGAATAGGGACGGGCACGAGCGAGTTCGAGCGAGTTTTCTTTGAAACTCGACTCGAATCGAAACAGACACCTTTAAACTCGACTCGAGTACTCTTCGCGAAAAAATTCCTCCAACTCGACTCGAATTCGGGTCGAGCCAAAACGAGCCAATTCAAGCTAAATCCTGTGTGTAGTTCCAAGTACTCTCTTCAAGTATTCTACATAGACAATATAATTATCAATGGTACTACTACTACTACTACTACTACTACTACTACTACTACTACTACTACTACTACTACTACTACTAATAATAATAATAATAATAATAATAATAATAATAATAATAATAATTATTATTATTATTATTATTATTATTATTATTAGTAGTAGTAGTAGTAGTAGTAGTAGTAGTAGTAGTAGTAGTAGTAGTAGTAGTAGTAGTAGTAGTAGTAGTAGTAGTATTATAACAACACCGTGTATAACTATCAAAGGTAGGCGGTTTATATCTGAATACTAAAAACTAGTTTACTGTTTTTACCTGGGGACCCTTACCAGTGTGCCCCGCAGCCGAAGAAACATCAGTGTACACATGGGGAGTAGTAGGCTGGTGTATGAGGCTGCTAATATAACTCTGAAAAATACGATTTCAGTCCTCTCTAGCTCTGTTTCCTCACCAAATATACACATTTTTCTTTCTCGTTGTGTGCATTTGGATATGTTATAGCATTGCACTGAAAGATAACTACAAGGTCTGTCAGAATTGCCTGAACCGTTCTTAATCAAATTTGACAGTGATTCGAGAGCGCGCGCAGTGTGTCATAAGGGGTCGCATATCCCAATCAGACATACCATTGAGGAATAATCACCGAAAAACGGGATACCCATAGACTAAACATTGCAAAAACATTTTTCGCTTGAATTCTCATTGTAAACAATGGAAAATAGAATTTTCAGCATTTGAAATAGGTTCGTTTTGTTCTGCGAACATAATTTTTCAAAGCATTTTTTTTTTCAGTACTGGCAATTTTTTCGATATTTTTTGTAACAGAAATATTTTAGAACACGAAATCTACATTTTCTGGTGAAACAATCATATCTCATAGTAGGTCAAACTTAACAATGGAACATAAAAAAAAATCTGAATTGAAACCAATATTATTCGATTCTAATTTTGCCCCATCACATGTGTCAAATTCAAGTATTTGCATGTTGTGTTCGTTCACAGAAATAATTGAGGCACTAAAAACATTCTATGAATATTTAATAAAGGTCCATCGCTTCGTTCCAAATTTGCAATTATTGCATACCTAGTATAGTCAATGTTCTAAATCACTGTTTTATTTTTCAGTAAAGGATGACGAATAAACACGAAATTATATTTGAAATAGTCAAGGCATGATACCTTGCTTAAGAAATATCACAGTTGGAGTCAAACGCGTGAATATTTGAACATGAGTAGTCGATATAATCAATTATAAAATTCTGCACTAACGTCCTAGAGCTGATTTTCTGGCTGCCTGCGGGTCATTGGATCGGGTTTCTCCGGGTCAGACCGGGTCAGATCCGGATGCCCCGGACGGACAAAAATCGTGACCGAATTGATCTAGGACCCGTCCTATCACAGGTTATGTGATGTTAAGAGGTAGTAGGAAGAATACTTTCTGAGAAAATTACATATTTTCTTTCCTAAAAACATGAATATATTTATCAGAGAAAAATTTAATACCCATGTTTCACACATAATACTGTGTAATATTTTGCCTCACGATAAATTTTCCACTAAACATCTTAATCTTCGTGCTTCTTTAAAAATAATCCTTGTTTGTGGTGAAAATTTCTGCAAATTTCTCCAATTAATGAAATATTTTATTTTCACTACACGTTACATATATACAGGGTGACGCAAGAAGAGTCGTCATATTCAAATATTATATACTACCTTTATTAATAGAATAATGATCACATTAGTACTTATTGGTTACTACATTCCTGAAAAAGTGTATCAATTAAGCGCATGTTTAATGTGAGCACGTTTACACCGAATAACCTCTTTAAGGCGGCTGTGCATGTTTCTTCCCACACTGCGATACATTTCACTTCACAACTGGACTATACGAGCTCGAATTTCCAAAACGTTTTTGGGGTTTAACCAGTAGAGTCTGTCCTTTAAATGTCACCACAGGGGAAAAAAGTCACAGGTATTTTGATAAAAACAAAAACTTCTTTTTTTTAATAATCGTTTGCTACAATACGGACAAACATGTTCAGCCATTTTTTTTCTCCTCACAATGCAAGATGCGATAAACTTAATTGCCACGCCACATCTAACGATAACTTTCCATTATTTTGACTCGTCGTATTTCCAGGGACTGCAAAAGGTGTTTGTTGTTTTAAATTTAACACAAAATATTTTTGTCATACTTCAACAATTACATGTGTCAACTTATTCGTTTGCAACCTGGTTCATGTAAGTATACCATACACCAGGGGCAGATTCAGGGTGGGGCGATCGGGGCGGTTGCCGCCCCAGAAGAGGAAACTTTCTTATTTTATATATAAATAAAACCCATTCCAGAGTTTGGAGCTCTTAAAAGTAGTTCTAAGTAGCAGTATTACAACCTTCCCCCAGAAGTCAGTCCTGGATCCGCCCCTGCCATACACTATGCTATAACCAGATATTTGAATGTTTGCTGTTCAGATTTTCCTTTTTAAAAATAAATCTTTAAGTTTTACATCCAGCGATTATGCCTTATAGATTAAAATGAAAGTGAGTGATTGTGAAAAGAATTCATGCAGTGAGAATATGTGAAAAAACGGAAGAACCTCGAGAAAACCCACTAATACGATTGTTGTATACTATAAAACCATATGGACTGGGATAGAACCAAAGGACCCCTTATATCAGAGGTGATTCCTCTACTATTTAGAATTGGTCAAATTAAAATTGGTAACTTCATTGTACTGACATTTTATAAATATTAGTTCTTAACCAGAAACCTTTCATTAAGAAGGGAAAGTTTTGAAGGAAACTAGTATAGCGAGAAATTTTCCGATTTTCAATAAATAACTAGCATGCTCGTCCTTAATTCACGAGTTTATCTGTCCTTCAATACCCATAGATAAAGAGAGGGGTCTCAGAGGTAGAGCGTTCACCTCTGGTGCATGAGGTCCGTGTCTGGGTCCCAGCTCGCGCCAAGCGGGCTTTGTGGTGGACAAACACCGTGTGCATGGGTTTTCTCGGGGTTCTCCCATTTCCTATCCACTATTTCACCATTTCATTCATTTCTCATCATCATTGTCTCCTTTAGCCTACTCGGTGTAAACGTGGGACATAAAACAAAGATTTCGTTTTATTTCATTTTTATAGATAAAGAGAGTCTCCTCGTACCATACGTAATTGGCGTACTCGTGTGAGACTCAAGTTCGATTCTTGGTGGGAATTTGTTCTGATCGGTTCTCACGTTCACATCTACTCTACGGTTCATATAGTCTCAATAGTCAGTGGTGGAGTGCTCGTCTCAGATGCGAAGGGCCCCTAGTTTGTGGTGGACAATATCGTGATCGTGTGTTTTCTCGCAGTTTTACCACTTCCCCATTCTTTTCACTCCACCAATTCTTTCATAATTGTTCATTTACATTAATAGTCCGTTTCGTCAAGCGTAAAGCGCGTTACAGTGGACGGAAAACTAGAAATTTCAGTTCAAAATTTTGACAATTTCTCAACCAGGGCCGTAACGTGTGGGGAGCAAGGGGGCAACTGCCCCTCCAGGGAAGCTCCCCGCCGTTCGAGTGCGGCCCATTTTGAGAAAATTTTCTTACTCTATACGATACGAACAAGAAATTATAAATAAAGCATCAAACAGGTTCACTACATTACATAAACAAACAGCACACAAAAGGTAAATAAAACAAAAATGAGTCGTGGGACCATTTCAGTATGAAATGTCTACAATTAGAGGCCCTAGAAATAATATTTATTCGTATGGCTTTAAGATTTGTCAATATTGTCCCCTTAACTAATTTGTTATATATGGAACGGTCTCAGGGGCGTAACTGATGGCCTCGTAGACCTTGCTGTGCAGGAGGGCCCACAGACTCCGAAGGGCCTATAAAGAGTAAGATAAAAATGGAAAGAGGGGGGCCCAAATACTCGTATTAATCCTTGTCCCCCCCCCCCGAAAATATTAAGTTACGACGCTGTTCTCTACTTTAATTTTATAGTGTATTTTCCACACTTCGAGCTATTAGCGCTCCTTTGTGGCTATATGGTTTGCGTATGCACCTTTCACGCGATAGATAGTGGTTCGATAATCAGGGCATAGAGCTGAATGGTATTCACCAGGTTATGGCATATGTTGATGATGTAAATTTAATAGGGAATGATAGGAGAACAATAGAAAGAAATGCAGAGGTCTTATTAAACGCTTTCAGGGACATCGGTTTAGAAGTAAATGCAGAAAAAACTAAATACATGGAAGTTCGTCAGGGTCGTAATACTGCAAATTATAGATGGGTTAGAATATCAAATAATACTTTCGATAAAGTGAATATTTCAAATATCTAGGATCAATATTAACAGACAAAAACCATATTCGCGAAGAAATTAAATCTCGACTAGCAGGGAATTCGTGTTATTATTCAGTTCAAAATCTCTTGTCGCGAATTGTGTCGAGGAATTTGAAGCTTAAAATCTATAAAACAATAATCATGCCTGTTGTTCTGTATAGTTGCGAAACATATTCACTTACTCTGAGGTAAGAACATAGATTGAAAGTATTTTAGAACAAGATCTTGAGACCAATTTTCGGACCCAAGAGGAACGGAAGTGGGGAATGGCGAGAACTTCGTAACGAGAAACTACATAATTTATACCGTTTACCAAACATTGTTAGGGTTATCAAATCTAGGAGACTCAGATGACCAGGTCATGTAGCGAGAATGGAAGAAAGTAGAAAGGCTTTGAAAATCTTAACTGGAAGTCCAATCGAAAAACGACCATTAGAAAGAATTAGACGCAGATAGGAGGGCAATATTAAAGATGGATCTCGCAGAAATAGGAATACTAAGTAGAGTTGAGTTGATTTTGAGCTTAACGTCCCGTTAAGCAGCAAGTCTATATGAGACGGGGACCTAGTGATTAGCCTGGAAACTGATCCACACGACCTCCCTTCGGTAATCGAACCCGGGTCTACCGAATACAAAATAGAAACTTGATCCAGATCGCTAAGGATAGAAGTGAGTGAAGAGCTTTAGTGAACGCGGTATTTGACCTCCGGGCTCCATAGGCCATAGATTTAGTTAGTTTAGTTAGTTAGACCTGGGTTCGATTTCCTGTGGGAGATCGTGCGGTTTGGACCCCACTTTAAGTTGTAGGTCCACATCTCATATAGCCTCTCTGCTGAAAGTAATGCTAAATTCAAATTTTTAATCAGTCAACCAACATTTAGTTAGTGAAACAGTATTAGTTAAATGTTTCTTTTGACAGCCGGTTCAGGGTATAAGTTAGACGTGCACCCAGAAATTTTTGTTACAAAGGGCCCAATACTATAACCCACTACGTCTATGTAGTATTGAACGGGTATTATTCTGCACTCGAAAAGACGATAAGTAATTTTAAAATATTCCCACCTACATTTTCAGAAGAAAAATTATAGAATTCGATTGCTTTTATAGGAGAAAAAGTACAGATGAAGTGTGAGATCAAATTCTCATGCTAGATCAATCATTTCCCTGTTAAACAAGTACAGTTTTATTTAGACCAGCGTTTCCCAACCGGTGTGCCGCGGCACTCTGGTGTGCCGCGAGGAGATCGAAACAAAATTATTAATTCTATAGCAATCAAATTGCAAGACATTGGAGAAAATGTATATTTGTATTTCACATTGCTATGAACCTCTACTATCAATCTAGAATTTTAAGTTTCATGCTGTGTTACTTTTCTGCACATTTTTAATGTTGAAAAAGTATTTGTTATCATTGTTATGACCATTATCGCTTCTTTAATGTTGCAGACTATTTCGTAACTTGAAATTTTAAAATATCATTCAATCCTTTTGCAAAGCAAACATGCATACAAATTACCTACATTTGTGTTTTCAAAGTAAAAGAGATTTGTTTGTTCGTTCCTTATTTACTGATCTTCGTTCTTAGTGAGAGGTTGGATACAGTTTTCGAAAAAGAAAGTGTATTTTTAAAAACCTGAGTAATTTTTATTTCATTACAATTGTTTTCTATTTTTAAATTATAATGAAAAATAAGCATAATAATTTACCACGGGGGAAAACCAGTGATCGAGCTTTCTTCTCTGTGAAAAGGATATCAGTAATCACAGAAAAAAATACCACTGTATTTTATATTTACTACTACTACTACTACTACTACTACTACTACTACTAATAATAATAATAATAATAATAATAATAATAATAATAATAATAATAATAATATAATAATAATAAAATATCTATATGAGTGTGCCGCGAGAATTCAAGTTACACCTGTAGTGTGCCGCAAGTTGAGAAAGGTTGGGAAACGCTGATTTAGACAATGTACAAATGTTGAGTCAGAAGTATCAGAAATGTATATTGAGTCAGGAATTTTTTTGTGGGGGGGAGGTCCGAACCCGGTGGACACCACGTGGATACACGCCTGGTGTGACTTATAAAGGACTCGATAACATAGTTACTTAACAATGGACAACATTAGCTTAAATATTTTTTATTAATAGTGTTAAGTGCCGACGCGATCTGTATGACTTTTATTCCATTGCTTGGGGAATTCTTTTTCTGTTTTGGAGGGCCGCGGTGGCTCAGTGGTGGAGCGTCACCTCTAGTGCATGGGGTCCTTGGTTCGATCCCAGCTCGCGCCAAGTGAGCCTTGTAGTGGAAAAGTACCGTATGCATGGTTTTCCTCGGGTTCTCCCGTTTTCTCCTACTTTCATCATTCCAGCATTTCATTCATCTCTCGTCATTACCGTCTTGTTTAGTCTAACCGCTATAATCGTGGGAAGTAAAACTTAAAGATTTTATTTTCATTAAAGGCGCGCACCAGAAATTTTTGTTAGGAGGGATCCAATATCACAAGCTACTACGTCTATGTAGTATTGAACGGGTATTATTCTGCAACCGAAAAGACGATAAGTAACTGTAAACTGCTTCCACCTATATTTTCAGAAAAAAAAATGGTAGAACTAGATTGATTTTAAATGGAAAGAGTACAGATGAAGTGTTAAGATCAAATTTTCACGCTAGATCAATCATTTCCCTGTTAAACAAGCATAGTTTTATTTAGACAATGCACAAATGTTGAGTCAGAAAGTTTTTTGAGGGTGTTGTGTGACCAGACCCGGTGAACCCTCTCGTGGATGCGCCTCTGGTGCGATTTATAATAGATTCGATGACATACTCACTTAACAATGGTCAACATTAGCTAAAATATTTTATTAATAGGGTTGAGTGACGGCGCGAACTATATGCCTTTAATTCCAATGCCTTTTTTATATATACGGGGATTTTTTTTCTGTTTTGAGGGAACGCGATGGCTCAGTGGTACAGCGTTCACCTCTGGGGCATGGAGTCCTTGGTCCGATCCCAGCTCTCGCCAAGTGAGCTTTGTAGTGGACAAACACCGTGCGCATGGGTTTTCTTGGGGTTCTCCCGTTTCCTCCTACTTTCTTCATTCCACCGTTTCATTCATTTCTCATCATCACCGTCTCCTTTAGCCTAGACGGCATAACCGTGGGACGTGAAACTTAAAAATTTCATTTTCATTTTCAGGAGCGCACCAGAAATTTTTGTTAGGAGGGGTCTAATAGTATAAACCACTGCGTCTATGTAGTATTGAACGGGTATTATCATGCACCCAAAAAGACGCTTAAATAATTGTAAAATACTTCCACCTATGTTTTCAGAAAAAAAAAATGATAGAACTGAATTGTTTTTATAGGAGAAAGAATACAGATGAATGTAAGATCAAATTTTCATGCTAAGTCAATCATTTCCCTGTTAAACTAGTTTTATTGATAAAGTGTACAAATGTATGTTGTCAGGAAGTTTGTTTCGGGTGGAACAGCCTTCCCCGTTGATGCGCACCTAGTGTGACTTATAATAGATTCGATAACATAATTACTTGAAGATGGACAACATTAGCTTAAATATGTTTATTAATAGAGTTGAGTGCAGACGCAATCTCTAGTCCTTTTATCCCATTGCTTTAATTCTTTTTTTTTTCTTTGAAGGTAATTGAAATTTTCATGATGTGATTCTACAGATTTCTTTTTTATGTTTAGTTAAATGTTCCTTTTTCTTTTTTTTGTAATGAGTTTGCATTAAAATAGAAATTTTGTTATTTAAATTAAATTTGATTATTTAAATATTAACATTATGCATAAGAAAATTTAATTTTCAGGAAGGAACATTTAAAAAGGGAACAAAATCAAATCACTAAAAATTCAGTTCAACTCAAAGAAAAATGGAAAAATAATTCTCCATGTAAGTGAATGGGTTTGCAAAAATAGCTGGAGCAAGTGTTTAACATATTTAAGTGGTATTTAACATAGGTGGTAGATAATCAGGGAGAAACTTAATTGTAACTTTATTCTTCAAATTTTGTATAGAAAAATTGGAAGTTAAAAAAAAATGTGGGGGAGGGAATCATGAATATTTTTTTTTAAATATCAACAATTACCTTCTTCTCCTCTTCTTCCTTTTTCTTCCACCATACTTCACAATCTGTAGTGAGTTCCAGAGTCGTGATGGATCGAGTTTCACAATCATGTTACTGAGAGTACTTTTTGTGGTGATATGGTCAATATAGGCTAATTTTTCTCTGTGTACATACAGTTCTTGGTTCGTTCTCCGGTGGTGGTATACAAATGAAATGAAATCTTTGAGTTTAACGTCCCATATGCATGTTAGGCTAAAGATGACGATGATTAAAGCAAGTGAATGATGATGGAAGAATTGGTGGAATGAGAAAGTGGGAGGAAATGGGAGAACCCCGAGAAAACCCACGAACACGGTGTTGTCCACCACAAACTTACTTGGCCGGAGGTCGAAGCAAGGATCCCACACACTAAAGGTAAGTGTTCTACCGCTGAAGTGGCGATATACAATCTAGGATAAGGGCACCGCGCTGGTTTAGTGTCAGAACTATCACTTGTAGTTCGTGGAGTTCTTGGTTCATTTTCAGTCTGCCCCAAGTAGGTTTTTTTTTTTTTTTTGTAATGGACAAACAGTGTGCGTAGGTTTTCTCGGGGTTCTTCCGTTTCCTGCCGTCTTCTTCATTCCGCCATTTCACTCATTTTTATTGTCTATCTCCTTTAACTTACAAGACATAAACGTGGGACGTAAAACTGAGAGATTTTACTTTATTTCATCTGCAAAACCTTGGATAAAATCTTAATAGAAGAGCTCCTTCGTGTCTAAGCGGTTAGCGTACGCGCCTTTGGCGTGGGAGACCCGAGTTCGATTCCCGACGGGAGCTCATATGATACGGATTCCACATTTATCAGTAGGTCCTGTCTCATATAGCTTCGCTGCTGAAAGGGACGTTAAACTCAAAATTAACTCAACTCAATTTTAATTTTAAGCAGTATTTCGTCTCACATAATCTTCATTTCTGAGAAGGGACGTTGTACTCCAATCAATCAAATATGGCTGGCCACAAAACGAGACGAAACAAGACATAATTTCCGAGACGAGACAGAGATCTTCCAGTAGAAACAGGTACACCTTCTGAGACGAAAATCACTTTCAAAATACGTTTTCAAGACAAGACAGCATAGCCTCTTCTCTCGTTGAAAAATCCTATACAATCAAATGTTTCTAATATAGAGAACGAACTATTAATAAGTGTAACCCAATAGCGTTTGTTAACGTAAATCGAGTTATAGGCAATGAACTACTTACTAATTAGTTTTCAGAATCAATTTTCAATTCATTACAATCTTATTTTTGATTTATTTTTTGCTAACAAATTACAATTATTTCTTATGATAAGAAATATATTTGTACACACTTTTCAAAAACCAAAATATGCATTTGACTAATACATGCAATAAGGCTGGAATGTCTTTTTTGTTTTCTAATTACTAATAGTTTTTTTTCTGATACACTCCAAATATTTATACATTATTTTACAAAAATATGACTGTTTTGTTATTTTTTAAAATAAATTATGCATTAGACAGAAACAAGTTTAAGTAAATAATAACAATAAATTATATTAAATAAATTAATTATATATGGTTTATATACAAGTCTAAAGACATAAATATTGTAAACATACTGTTACAGTAGGCCTAAATGCACTATATACAGTCACAATAATAGTAAAAATCACAAGCCCCCGTATGCTTACGCCGGAAGCTAATAATGATATGTATTTTGGAGCTGCTCCGGATACCTTTTTTATTTAAAAAAAAAACTTTATGTATCCCGATCATTTGTAATTGATATCATATGATTTGACGGAACTTGTGCTATTGAAACTTACTTACAGATTTTATCTTAAACCTTTGTAAAGAATCACATTTTTAAAATATCCTATTTAGGATCTACCTACGAATGTTTATGAAAATTTGCATAAAAACATTATTTTCATAGAATACTTAACAAATCACAACCATGCAATAGTAAATTTCTTTAGCTACCAAGAATGTAATGTTGTGAAAACTGTAACAACAATGCTACAAGAAAATATATTTATCTTAGTTGCAAAATGTAGTCAATTATTGCACTTTTAGGTATACATTTCGATTTAGTATGGATGCACATCAGGTCGGTAGCCAGCCCAACAATGTAGGGGGAGGAGCCGATCCAACCACATTATAGTTCATTATATCAACATATTATAGTTCATTTGCAAGCATACCGTGAAAATTTTAGGGGCCCAGCAAAAATTTAGGGGGAGCGGCCCCCTAGACTCCCCTGGATACGGGCCTGATGCACATATGTCATATTTTGCTATATCCCTAAATACAGTAATTAAGTTAGCATACATATACGTAATCTGCTTCTTTCTCCTCATCTGATATGTCAGGGCGCAATATGAACCGACGCAGAAATAATAACAAAATGTATTAATGTAGTAAAATGCCCTTTCATGTAAGATCTTGTAATGTCCGATCTTTATTTATTATTGTACAACTGTTAGTAATTTTGTTATTCACTTATATCTAAATTGGATTAGATTTACCGTAACTTTACTATACCAACTATATTATTTTTGTCATACCAGTTAACGGTTTTGATTTTGTTTTGTAAATATTATTTTACAATATAACAACAACATGATTTGTGATGAAAGAACTTGGTATTTATAATAATACTATTATTTATATTTGTACATTTAAAAGACTAGCACTATATTTTTATATATAAAATACTTATTATAGAATACTGACCGTTCTCTGTCTCAATATGAGACGATATTTCTATTCATAAAATAGGCTGAGTAGTGTTAGTATTAGTTCATTTCGAACTTAAATATTTCTTTCTTTTTTTAAAAAAAATAAAATACATGACTTTGATAGTAGACTTATATTCATTCACTTTTAACTTAGCGATAAATATTATTATTTGATTTTTAAAGGAAATAAACGTGGAATATTTCCCACGCCTCATTTTCTTTTAATTTATTTATTTAATTTACAGTAAAAACTGTATGCAGTGTTTCTCAGCGTGTGGTACGTGATAATTTTTTAAGAGCTCAAAAGTCGCTACAAAGATCTAGTTCTATTTCATAGTTTAATCTATCTATGCAAGATAGATGTACAGTTTTAAGGTATACGTTAAAAAATATACTGTATTATTGCTTTTCTTGCTACGAAAGTACATTACAGATAAATTTGGTAATGTAACTCCAAGAAGTCCATTGTTTCTAAAGAAAAAAAAATATATCAGTTAGGCCTATAGGTAGGGGTCCTGGCTCCACTGTCCTACTAAATTTTCGATGCTTTTATAAATTTAGCAAACAATATTCCAAGAAAACGCTAAGTGCCCCCGCACTCCTAACTGTTTCCCCCCTTCTTCTATTATTTATTGCTTTCAGTGGGCCTAGTGTTATGTGAGAAACTAATGTTGAATATTGAAATTGTCTTTTTGTATTCCTGTTAATCAATTGAGCACAAATTACTGAACGATATTAACATAATGGCTTACGCTTTTAAATAATAATATTTTTTTTTTTTAAATATAGTAAAATTTGCAGAATGCCAATGAATAATAATATTTTTCTCTGTGCTAAAAACACTATTCAGCCTATTTAATAATAACATATTTTGATATGTACTTCATTTCATTTCATTTTTTTTATTTCTTAAAATTTTTAAGTAAATTTCGGTGGACACACTATACAAATTAAGCTATGACTTCTCCTACTGCTGGTGACTTATAGTGACACACAATATATATACAACTACAAATTTAAAATTATCGGAGCAGAAATAATAAAATAAAAGAGTATTTAAGAAATAAACTTATAGTAGTAAAGCCAAATTTAAAATAATATTTTTCTTTGTTTTTGTCTCTCGTGTTAGCAGTACGTAGCGACTTTTGAGGAAGTTACATCTTGGTAAAACTCTTATTGTTTCAAACTAAGAAAGGAAAACGTACCTAATTTACAAATGAATAGAAAGTTTTCTTCTCTTAGTTTTGAGTGATAAAAGATTAATTAGTACCGACATGTGACTTTCCCTCAAAAGCCGCCAATACGCAAGAAAAGATTAAAAAATATAATAATAATTAAAAATAAAGTGTAATAAGTATTAAATTATGAAACATTTAAAATGCTATAGGTTTTAAATACATAAAGATTGTCTGATATATATATATATATATATATATATATATATATATATATATATATATATATATATATATATATATATATATATATATATATATATATATGAAATTAGTGTCAACTAACTCAAGCAATCTAAGTGTTTGCTACTTTTAACTACTAATTATGTTATCAGTCTATGAATCTATTTACTATCACAGTTGATGAGCTTTTTTTTTTTTATTTACAAAATTATATAAAATGAAGATCAGTCGTACCTTTCTTGGTTTGTGATCACTCACTCTTTTCAGCTGATATGTTTTGTTGACAGTTTCTACATTTACACCCTCCGGAGACCAGCTTCGGGGTTAAAAAATCATCTTGGGTTGACTAGACTTCCCGGCAGTGAGGTGGTATTTCTAACTTTCCCGTTAGACAAAGTCTTTGTTGATTTGTTATACTTTATCAGTGTTTTGTTGGTCGTGAAGGCTCTGTACCATTTATACCGTTTCCTGTAGCACAAACACATCCGTACGACACTTCCTTTTCGTGAAGTGTACCGTGGAGCGTACTCTTCACGTTCATTTTGGTATACACTTCAGTACACACGGAAGATCCCTCCCCTCCGCAAGAATGACCATTGTTAACACATTTCACCATCTTAATTAGAGCAGGTATGCGACAGGGGTCATAGTCATCAATCACTTTGTATTCACAGAAAGTTGACTTCTCAAGAATTTCGATTGGTTTCCGGATTAGAGTTTCGCCGTCTCGTCGTAATCGGTGGGTTTGCTTCCTAGCACCATGCTTATTAGTATGACATGGTCGTCGAGATAAATCATGATCAACTAACTTCTTGGAGCGATGATGGTGCCTACCCGGTCGGGCTTCCACTTCCATGGTAAAAATCACAACTACAATAATCACAATTAGGAACAATATTTTGGCAGCGGCTCCTGTAGATGATAACTTCCTTCCGTCAGAACTCATGTTTGGAGATCTTGTCTTCGATGCCTGTCTCAAGTATGTCACTTGGGTTGTCAGTAATACTGAACTGGTACACTAAGGTGTCAATACGACTCTTAGACTGTGGTTGTTACGAACTGATTTGCTTGGATCTTGCAATGATTTTTATAAGCGGAGCTCTGAGAGGGGATTCTCCCTCGAATGACGTCATTAATTTTTTTTCACTTTTCTATAGTTTCATCTTTTCTATATGCCCTCCCTCCTTTCTATTCACGTGGTCGGAATGTTGTGAAATAAATTCTAGTGCCAATAGGGTCTTTACCTGTTCTCTCTCTCTCTCTCTCTCTCCCTTTGGATTCAAACAGACCGGTGATACGTCACGTATGACGTCATGAATGTTCATTGGTGTTTCAGTCTGGAGGCACGAGGATAACT
The DNA here is from genome assembly GCF_964235325.1 of Thermobia domestica. NCBI lineage: Eukaryota > Metazoa > Arthropoda > Insecta > Zygentoma > Lepismatidae > Thermobia > Thermobia domestica. Next base: position 50,495,166 of record NC_137471.1, read on the forward strand.
GTATAGTAATACGTCGTTCCGCTTGTCAGACGAGGTAGTGCTATCGGTGGGAGAACGTCAAACTTCGTTTGCTGGAGAGTGTAAACACCACTATCTACGTAACGACGATAGCACACATGCACTCATTCGCCTGTTGTATAGGTGTGTGGAATGTTTGGTATGGGAATATCTTTCCCTCGGAGCGGTGTTGTGTTTTCGTTCCGTACAAGGAAAATAGGTCTCTGATGGTTGATTTCGCCTTGCTTGTGTCATATTTGTATTGGAAGTTCTTCTTCACATGTTCCTAGTGCAAATACATGCAATTCTTATTTGATAGTATTACAACCGGTGTAGAAATGTGACGTTTTATTTATTTATTTTTTCATTGCTTTTTTTTTTTTAACATTTGGACTATTGTTCTTTAAAAGTTCATCTTTCGTTTTGGGTATGTTCAGTTTTCATATTCCAGTAACTTTTTTTTTTTTTAACTTTATCGTGCAATATTACTAACTCAAAGTGCTTCCGCGTAATTGAATGGTTATGATCTTGGGTTCGATTCCCGGTGAACGTACAAACCTGGCAGTATTAATACATCTGGTATGTGGGGAAGTACTTGATTAGGTAAGGTATATAACTCAAGTTGAACGACCGATGTGCTTATTACTGTATATCACCTAACTAAATCGCTGCCTCGCCGCCGATAGCCTTTTAGGTATTTTGCTTACTAGGGAAGTACATGAAGTGGTACGCGGGGATCTGCATGTGTTACATATCGTTGGAAAAGTCACACTGAGTATACCTCAAATGTGAAACATCTCGCTTGAATGGGGCTTGTAGGGGGCGTGGCGATCATTTGAAGATCAGAACAAGGCACACTCCGAAACACAACAAAACATAGACAAAATAGAAGGCTATAATGTAATTGTTTTGAGACGTGGTATATATAGGTTTGAAAGGTAGCTGAACACGAATCTGACATTAAATATTTACAAATCAAAATGGCGGACACAAATTACCCCCTCCCCAAGAAAAAAAGCAGTGAATGATGGATCTGAAATTTCATATATAGAGACATTCGACGTCGCTATGTATGAATCGGATACCAAAATGTAAAATTCAAAACGGCAGATCCAATATGATGGACAAAATACTGCTACGGAACTGAAAGCAAGTATGTAGAGGTTTTTGTGGTCGCTGAATACGAATTCAATGTTAAAAGTGCCAAAGGCAATATGACGGATCCAATGTGGCGGACGAAAATTAAAAAAAAAAAAAAAAAAGTACAGAACGGGCATATGTTATTCTTACACATGTAGTAGAAAATTACCTAGATGGCAAATAGGGGCAGGTGTGTATCATCCCGGCATTTGCCTGACGGAATTGAGAGAAAATTGTCGAGGTAATCTGTTAGCGAATTTAAACCAGAGACATATTCAGTGCTAAAGAAAAATGCTAACCATTACCAAAAAAAAAAGCCCCAATTAGGTCCTTGTCTTCAACATTGTCTCTTAATTAGTCTACCAAATACAAGCGACTGGAACGCGGACACAGGAACTTCGAGGACAGTTAAAAACGTCTATGCTTTTCAGAGGGGCTCGAATCCACAATGAATCGCGCTTTGTAATTCGAAGCCGACAGGCGAGGGCCGTATCGTGGAAAATCGGCACCCGGGGCGAGAGCATACGATGGCGCCTCCATACATATATTCCAAGTAATTATTCCTATCTTTTTCCTTTTTCCTCCCGAATTTTTCGGCGCCCGGGGCTATCGCCCCGCTCACCCCTCCCCCCCACGGCACGGCCCTGCTCGGTCACCAGCAATATTAGCCTTTACTTCTTTAGCTACTGGAACCAAACTATGTGAAAAATAATCTATAAAATAAACGCAACATAACCTACATTTGTCCTCTCTTGGGAAGCACGTATTTTGAACACTTTTGAAATGCAAATGTTTATCCAGAGAGTACCAAGTGAACTAGGAAGGAGGCAATATTAACCTAAGATTCAACATTGTAAAGAAGCGATTTTGATTCCAGATTGCGTCATAAGTTATAGAATTTTCTTTGAAACAGGGCTTCTTCTTCTTAATTCGTAACTCCATATTTCTTTGTAGCAGCCTAACCTCCAAGATATCAGATTATTTACTTGCATAGGTCCTCACCCAGCAGGAAACTTTTGGCAACTCTATATGAAGTTTGAAGTTTAGAGGATGAATAACAATTCTTTATATCATTATTCGACATTTCGGCATAAGCTAGAGATTTTGGAAGATTATATTCCGCAATCCACCTTAGAATGCGATCTGTACTTTTTTTTTTTTTTTGTTTTGTTTTTCACTTCATTATGCGAATTCGAAATTGAACTCGTATTTCCCCCTTGCAGCGAGCTTGGTTCATGTAACGTGTGTGGTTGTTTTCCATCATATGTTGATTTTTCTTCTAACTTTGATGTCTCAAATGGATTAGTTTTTCTTTTGAAAACAAGTTGAATCAGGTTTTCTGTTTGTTTTAAGATATAATGTGGAATGTGGATGATAAGTCTATATATACAGTGCACGAGTTCTCAATTTTATTTTTCCATCAAACTCTTCACTAAAATATCCAAATTTCCTTCAGTGATTCCTCCAAAATATCTTTTTTTTTAAATTATTTTTTTAAAGGAGTTTGGTTTCACCGGAGCTCCTTTATACATTTAAGCTATTCTTCCGTCCGTCCGTCCTTCCGAGAAACAAACAAACAAACAAACGAAACCCTCAAGAACTGATTGATGAGTCACCATCAAATTTGGTCAGATTATAGAGGGCCTAAAGTGAGAAACTGACTTTGTGAAGGGAGGTGATATCAAAACCGAAAAGTGCTAAAAAATAAATCATTATAGATTTTGATCAATACAGAGTAGAGACCTGCACAGGCCGAATTTTTCGGCCCGAGCCCAATCCAGCCCGAATGTACCTAGGCCCGGCCCAGCCCGGGCCCGAAAAGTTTTTAGAGATTTTCGGCCCGAGACCGGCCCGGCCCGAGAAGATTCTTAAAATTCTTGGCCCAAGCCCGGCCCGGGCCTGATAAATTTTAAAAGTTTCATTTTGTAACATTTTTCACGGGCACACTTTTTTTAACGTTTGCCTTTATTCTAATTATCGTTTAACGAAAGTCAATAATTATTAAAGAATTGCAATTAATCGGCCCCAACCCGGCCCGAGCTAAAGAGAAATCAGTGTCGGCCCGCCCAAGCCCGACCCGACCCCAAAAAATAACAGAATCCGCCCGCTCAAGTACGGCCCGTGCAGGTCTCTACTACAGAGCAAAAATGGTAATTAAAAAAAAAAAAAAGAGAGAGAGAGAGAGAAGAGGTGTTGTGCAATCGATTGAGTGTTCCAAGAATATTTTTCATCTCAATTTTTTAACAGTCTACTGCAACTGAAAATAGCAGAAATCAATCACTTCCGGTTGTAACGTTAGTCGTTACAGAGGAGAAACGGTAAAAGACAGCGAAAAGCGGTTTTCTTGCACTATACGTCCCAAGAATATGTTCCAAATACTCTCTACTCCCTTTATTGAAACTGGAAGTAGCTGAAAATGATCGTTATAAAGTACTGTAGTAGGGAGAAAGAAGCAAGTTTTTTTTTTTTTTTTTTTTTTTTTTAAATCAATTAAGGTCCCACGAGTAGGGTCTATATTTCATTTCCATTCTAACCTCTCTCCAGTGATAGACCACTAACTCTTCTCCACCAGTCTGATTTCGATCAAATTTTCAACACATATGAGATTCGGGCCTGAGATGGTTTTTGTCATTTAATTTTGACGGTGCAACTAGGGGTGAGGGATGGGGAAGATATATATATATATATATATATATATATATATATATATATATATATATATATATATATATATATATATATATATAGATAGATAGATAGATAGATAGATAGATAGATAGATAGATAGATAGATATAGATATAGATATAAATGATCGAAAATGACCAATATTAGTGTCAAATCCATAGTTTTCGGGGTCGTTCAGATAAACAGTGACACTTTCGATGCCTTTTAAATCCAAATACAGCCCCGCAACTGTGGAGAGGGGATGATAAATAAAAATGATCAAAAATCACCAATATCAGAGAGCGCTTCGGTAGTAGTAAAAATGACTGACTAACGGAAGATATTACTAATTTTTCTTATTTCAACCCAAGCGAAGCGAGTAATTGATGCTAATATCAATATAAAACTAAGCTAATTTTAATTAACTCCATTTTGAAAATATTATTATAATAGTACTAACATATCCTAAAACCATCTCCTGTACTGTACTACATATGTAGATATATCAAAGAGGACAAGGGCAGATGGTTCGTAGAACATTCGGGAAACATTGGGACTAATAAAAGTATTCTCCACTCAGAGTCGTAACTTGTGGGGGGCAGGGGGCAACTGCCTCCGAGGGAAGCTTCCCGCCGTTCGAGGGGAACCCACTTTAATACAAAATGTTCTTACTCCATATAAGATACGAACATGAAATTATAAATGAAGCATAAAACAGGTTTACTACATTACATAAACAAAACAACACACAAGGTAAATAAAACAAAAATAAGTCGTGGGCCCATTTCAGTAAAAAAAAATGTCTGCTATTAGGGGCCCTAGAAATAATATTTATTAGTATGACTTTGAGATTTGTCAATATTGTTCTCTTAATTAATTTGTCATGTATGGAACGGGCTCAGGGACGTGCGGGACCGCACACAGTCTCCGGGGGCCTCAAAGAATAAGAGAAAGATGCAAAGAAGGGGACTATTTTCGAATTTTGTGGGTGAGCCCAAAACAACTTTTTCGAGGGGGCCCAAATATTAATGCTTGCCTCCCCCCCCCCCCCGCCAGAAAAATCAAAGTTACGACGCTGTCTCCACTTCAAAAAAGGTTGAGAAATTCTTTCCTAGAGAACGTCGAATCTGTGAAACGTAGGCTAATTCTTTCTTGGGATTTTTTTGAAGTTTCTCTTGTTTGCTTACTTCCTTAGCATTGTTTCATTTTAATCAGCGTTCAATACCAAACACTCAGTGTTTTATCTAAAGTCTTATCTTGAAGGTATGACAACGCAAAGAGAACCAGTTCTGTCAATCCAACCAGCAAACTGTAGAGTCAAATAAAGAAAAACAGTTTACCTTTCTTTTAAGCATTGAAGTAAACGGACTCACTGGAGCTAACGGCATTTTGTAATAATAATATTTAAAACGAGTGAGTTTCGTATAATGTAATAAAACTACGGTACACAGCAAAACTATGCAAATTCAACACGGAAACCGAAGTACTAACAGGGCCGGCCCTAGACAATTTGCAGCTCTGTGCAATGACATCATTTTCTGCCCATCTCCTTTATCCAGAAAGAACAAATCTTAAAAGCCACAATTCTAAGTATGCTATTCCATCACGAACAACGAAGGGGAGTGGTGAAAGACACTCGTACTCAGAAAGGGCTAAACACTACAAATACAATCTCATTCTTTCTGTTTTTTCTTTAAATAATAATCTATTATGTTAAGAGACTTCATCCCGGCGAAATTAAAATACCGTTAATTTTACAGTAATTATGTGATATCTTCAAATAGATAAAAGATAATCGAAATGTGGAACAAGAGCGCCCTGAGCAATATTATTTTACATGAGAAACCGTTATCACGACTCACTTATCTGCTTTCGATTTCGAGCCATTTTGAAAATCGGCATGTATTTTCGCGTTTCTAAACATCTGAAAACGGAAAGCCGCTAGGTGACTTGTGATAACGGTACCTGACGCAAAATAATATTGTCTAGGGCGCTCTTGTTCCATATTTCAATTATCTTTTATCTATTTGAAGATATCACATAATTACTGTAAAATTAGCGGTATTTTAATTTCGCCGGGATGAAGACTCTTAATGAAAGATAAAGCAAACACACCTGCAGAGAAAAGACGGTAATCCTTTTTATAGAATTCAATATCGAGCTTCAACCTCAATAAATCAGTTTGCAATTCCAGTGCAACTAGCTCTTTTATCTTTATTTCTTGATTTTCATTCTATGTACCTTAAAAAATTTAAAAAAAAAACTTGTTTTCATCTTCAACGATAAGGAACTCAGATTGTTGTGGCAGAAACAAGATTACTGTTCATATGAAAATTGTGATAACTAACTAAACGAAACAGATGTTCGCTACTATTCCAGAATTGAGTTCTTGTATTTGACAACAATCAAGCGATTCATCCTGGGATTTGTTTGACCATTTGGTATAGCACTGTCCATGTGAGCTTAAACTAATGCAACCTAAGCATGAGATTTATGGATGTAGTATTCAAATAGAAGGTCAGCTTAGTTAATTTAACTACCATCATCATGAAGTCTGTTTTCAGCAAGAAATATTTAATTTAAATAATATAGTTATGACAGTTTTTGTCGCTCCTCGAAAACTTGCCGCACCGTGCAAATACACATGTGGCACATATGGTAGAGCCGGCCCTGAGTACTAGATCAGTAACTTCCGGTTTCAAAATGCGATGAAGGAATAAGGCTTGCTCTTCGGGCGCTGAATCCAGAAAAAAAAAGTTACTCTTCATCATTTACAATTATTACTATATAAGGATCAATAATAAAACCGGAAGTTCCGGTATAACAAACGATAAGATGCCGTAGATTTTAAATCTATACCAAAAACCGTTTATCACTCTCTGTTACACTGAGAAAAATCCGTTCTCCGGACAGCGGTATATTGTACAAATATACGGAATCCTTTTGCTTACTACAGAAATCAGTATGGAGCATACGTTATCCATATGCTACATACGCACTGCCTTTAAATGTTATATCATGCTGTTGCAGGATGTCTGACATCTAACAGTTTTCCGTATATCACATGCATATGCTTATGTTACATTCCTCAGCTATATGTTATACACGTCCATTTGTATGTGAGATCTTGACCGTCTATATTGTTTCATACGGAAACTAGGTATAGATGGAACACATATACGGAAAGTATTATAAAACGTGCATTTTCAGTTATACGTCCACTATACATTAAGTTCAGAAACTACAGGTATTATATATGTAACCTACCTTTTTAAGCACGCCACATACATTTTTTTTTTCTCAGCGTACAGGTTTTGTTCTACGGGTATCAACATTAGAACCAAAAGTTATTACATATATACAGGGCCGGATCCAGGGTTCTCTGGGGGGGGGGGGGGGCACCAATAACTACCAGTACATTTGAATTATTTTATTTATTTATTTATTTATTTATTTATTTATTTATTTTTAAAGCCTTTAGGCATCTGTGATGTGAATGAGAAATTCCTTTGGAAATGCTAAACGTCTGCTCTCGATGAATTTTTTTCCTTCAACCTTCAGAAAATTGACTTAAACGATTGATTTTGCAAAACTCACTGCTAGCTTCTCACTTTAGGTAGTGTATATTTACAACGAAGAGGAGGTCCACGTGTACTTTTGCACCCCCCCCCCCTTAAATCCGGCCTTGCATATATATATTATATTACAAATTCCAGTTATAATATGGCATTAAAGTCAGAGTCTATTCTTGCGGTATTTAATCCATATATAAAATCTGCTTCTTATTATCTATTCTCGTTTTTCTCACTATGGTTATCAGTGTTAACACCGGAAATCATAGATTTCTACTATTTCCGGTTTGAAAAGAGGGATAATTGCGGAGACGAAACTTACCCCTGGGACGTTGAACCCATATATATAAAAAAAAATAATCCTTTCTCGGTCTCTCTTACCAATTTTTCTCTGATACCCATACGATAAAACAAATAATGTAAAGAGAATAAAGTTATTGTAAAGTAATTAATAAAAAGCTTTATTGGCGTATAACGAGGAAAATAAGGGTAAAGAAGAGAAAAAGAAATGAATCTATAAGTAATTCATACTCCGCATGTATGTAAGATTATTCTGTTTGTTTTGTTTTCAATATTTTTATGTATTATATTATTATTTTTATATTTTGTAACTGTAAGATCTGGAAGTTCGAATAGTTAATGTCCAGGAGTTGCTTCAGTTTGGGTAGGTTGATGAACAGTCGTGGTTATTATGATCATACTAATAAGAGCAGAGAAAGGTGGTTGTTGTTAAGTTATAAGACCGGTTTTCTATGTCTGAACGCAGTCTGTGAGTGAAGGTGAGAGGCCTGGAACCACAAAATAAACCTGAATGTTCATCGGTTTATATTGGAATTACGAATTATGGAATATTTGTAGAAGGATTGGGTATTATTTTTAATTATCCACAATAAATTTTTACCCTTTTAGGTGCACGCCATTTTGGTGCTGTTTTGAGATTATTATTATTATTATTATTATTATTATTATTATTATTATTATTATTATTATTATTATTATTATTATTATTATTATTATTATTATTATTATTATTTAATAAGAAAGTTATACGTATTTCAGAGTGCGAAAATTACCCTTTGAAAGGGAGAAGATTTCTACGGTTGTATAATATCAAGATCTCCAACTGCTTAATCAGAAAGTGTTTAACGTAAGGATTCGCTTAAGTTGGGGAGCTCCTTCGTGGCTAAGTGGTTAGCGAACGCGCCTTTGGCGTGGGAGACCCGGGTTCGATTCCCGGCAGGAGCTCATGTGGTTCGGATTCCACGTTAATCAGTAGGTCCACGTCTCATATAGCCTCGCTGCTGAAAGGGACGCTAAACTAAAATCAACAACAATCAAATCGCTTAAGTTGGGGATGTAAAATTTGTTATATAAACTCCTAATCAAAAATAAGGGAATTCATATACTTAAGTGTTCTCAAAAATTTCGCTTCTGAAAGGGGAATGGGGGCTATTTGTATTATTATATGAAAGAGTTAAAGTTACTCATAGACGCTCAATCTATATCAATATATCTAGAAACCAAGGGCGCCGATTTCTCTGTAAATTTGGGGGGTCCATTTAGATGCAGAAGGTATATATATATATATGAGGATTTTAAGACAAATTGCATTCAAATTATGCCAAATATTGTATATTCATAAATACAATAGGGGATCCACATGAGCTTTGGGGGGCCCGGGCCCCCCATTATCGGCGCCCTTGCTAGAAACGTGAGATTTGGACACAGAAACTCCTTTTGTTACGAGAGCAATGAATAGGAAAGGAATGTCTAGAAATATACTTCAGAATAGACCAGCATATGAATCCCTGGGAGATGGAACTCGGCATTATAAATTCCTTATCAAAAACAAGCGGAAATGCCTCAGCGTTTTGGAAAATTTCCGTTTTAAAGGGAAAGGCACATCTATTTCTTTCTTTTTGCCCCCTTTTTATTGAAAGGGACGTTCTCTGTTCACTGAAAAAAATTTTTGTAAATAAATTGCCAAACATCAATGTAAAATCATTTACTCTTTATTTTGGTAAGTTGATATACATTTCTTTAGATTAAATTACAAAATTTGCTGGGTTATTTTACAAATTTATAGTAAATTTATAAGAAAATATGATATTTTTATTGATAAAAATGTAATTTTACACCTTTTCATATTAGTAATTTTACTAATATGTGTAAATTGACTTACATAGAGGAGTGGCAAACAGATTGCCACCGTTTCTTGTAAATTTACCTATGAAATTTTTTACAGTGTTGTTTATGATCTCATCACGGGAGGACGGCTGAAAACTTTGAAATGAATTTTGAAACATAATTTGTACGTACTCGAGCTAGGTTTCAATTGTCACTTTGAGTAAAGAGCGTGTACTAAGTGCGTATAAAGTTAAGCATTAATGCGAAAAATATAACTCAAGAGCCCTGAAATAAAGAAGACGAACCTCTGTAGTAGAGTAGGGCCGATTTATTTTATTTCGATTGGCTGGGTTGCGGAAAAGTTGCCTCGTGTTAGTGGTAGTCTTCACAGAAAATTTGGATTTTTTTTGGTCAACTCCTTCCTTTGCCTCACGGTACTTGAATATTTTTATAGCTGTGGCTATGCAACTCGCACGATACTACGAAGAAAATTGTGCTGCACAGCTATAACCTTTGGTTCTTTTTCACACTGAAGCATTCTGAGGCTGAAAATAAATCGCAAGATAAAAGTGAGATGCGATATTATTCTATGTTTTTTTAAAAATTGTAATCAATTAGACGAAAAAACTGTATTTTTATGTATCAGTTCATGTTCTTCATATACAGCGTGAAAAATACGTTGTCAACCTTACATTGCAGTTTTTTGACATATATATCATGAACAATTTCTTTTAGACGCGTTTATATTATAAAGAAAATTTTAATCAAGTAATCTGATATCAAGCAATTTTGAAATCGGCTGTGCAATAATAGAAAATATGTATTTACCTATAACATTGTATACGACAGTAATAATACGTAAAGCATTGTTTTTTATGTAAGTCGGAAACATTGTAATTTTATACCCAGTCCAGTACCAATCACTAGTACCTTTTGGACATTTGCCGAGCCATTTCAGAAGGTCTGTGTCCGCCAGACCCTCTGAAGAAAAAACCTAGACCAATTGTCATATCCCGATTGTTGATGACAGCTTTTAGCATTCTCCGATTATATACTAGCACCGAAAACCCCGAAGAAGCACTTCGTTGGCCTGCACAGCATGTCAGCAAAGTATATAGCTACACGAGTTTGGTTTGAAATGAGGCGAAATTATTCTCTCGCCAACGGGGCGTGACACATGTGGCTACTCGCTCGATCTTCATTCATTCTTCCAGAGGAATTAAGAAGAATCGTGTATACTGTGATTAGTTCCAACCAGTGTCGGACTGCAAGGGCGCCGATCTTGGGGGGCGGGGGGTCCGGGCCCCCCAAAGCTCATGTGGGCCCCCTATTGTATTTATGAATATACAATATTTGGCATAATTTGACTGCAATTTGTCTTAAAATCCTCATATATATACCTTCTGCATCTGAATAGGCTCCCCCAAATTTACAGAGAAATCGGGGCCTTTGTCGGACTGGCCAAGTTGAAGGCCCTTGGCGCTGGTCCTTAAAGGCCCTCACCTATATATATAGTACAAAAGAGATCTATAATATGTAGTAAAACAGATCGCAAAGAAAAAGTTACAATAGTACTGAGACAATCAAACATAATCCTGAAGTTACTTCAGTTACTTTAACAGTTTTTACGCAGTTCTTCACTTGATGAGGCAATCAAATCAAGTACTTACTCTTTGTCTATAGTGTGGAATAAATCTTTTCCTGTAAACATAAAAAAAGTAAAGGAGACAAATCGTTGTGACTTATCCTAGCTTTTAGGCTAGTTTTAACAATGTTGAACTTACAAAATGCCCTCCCAGATGTGACGTGAGTGCCCTCTCACGTGTGAACTTATGGCCTCCGCTACCTTTTTGGTAGGAAGACTCAAGAAAGCATTTGCGATCGCGAAAATTCGACCAAGTCCTACAGGTTCTGCACCTCGTGACTCCTGGAGGGTCCCCCGGCGATCGCCAAGTAGCCAACGTGGCCAGTCCGGCACTGGTTCCAACGCTTACTTTGCCCATCCGGAAAACTTGTTGTTGGCAATGATCACCAACAGAAGCCAGGACATCCGAATTTTAGGATTGAGAAGAATAAAAAGGTGTCGTCAGAGAAAGACATCAAACTACGTGTATTCATTGTTCCGTAATTAAACAGACGCAACTAAATATAATGAAATAATCGATTGGTTCTCAACGGACATCATCGAGCCACCATTAACAAGGGAACTTCCTTCGAGTTAGATAGAAGAAAATATTAGAACGGCGGCTACAGCTTCTGAGGAAATTCGATGTTTTCTGTGCCTACGCAAGCGGTGCAGAGAATGATAAAAGTAGTTACAGAAGCGTCAAAATCAGTGCGTGAAGCGGATCGAAGAGATAGCTTTATCAGGGCAAAATTATTCTCGAAAAAAGAATGCAAAAGGGCGACTCCAAGCAGGACTATCAAAATGTAAATGTGCCAAAAAATTAAATAAATAAATAAATAACGGAAGCAAGTGGGTGGGCAGGTGGAACTCGATTTGCAGCCACTTCCTCGTGGTGGGTTCTTTTGAGGTTCGGAGTATATGTGTTGAAACGAGCTAATTGCTGCAATGGACGGTTCATCAACAATTTTTCATGACCAACTGTATAATCATAATGTGTTTTGAAAACATCAATAGAATTTCTTCGTCTAATTTATTATAATTTTTAACCACATAGGAACAATATCGCATCTCACTTTTCTCTTACGTTTTATTTTCTACCTCAGAATGCTTCAGTGTGAAAAAGAACCAAAGGTTATACCTATGCAACACATTTTTTTCGTTGTGTCGTGCGGGTTGCATAGCCGCAGCTATAAAAATATTCAAGTCCCGTGAGGCAAAGGAAGGGGTTGACCAAAAAAAAAAAAAGTCTGTGTAGACTACCACTAACATGAGGCAACGTTTCGGCATCCTGGCCAATCGAAATTAAAAAAATTGGCCCACCCTACTCTGTAGGCCTCTAAATTATATAAACTTCTCATTTCAAATAAGCAGACACATGACCCACTATTTTGTAAAATGTGGTTTAAAGGTGGAAGGGGGAGATTTCTATATCCTCTTCCTCACATTGGGGTCGATGTTATTTGTCGTTTGTGATCGCATCGTGGAAAACTTCTTACCACTTTGAAATGAATTTTGGAATATCTACCTCAAAATATCTATCTCAAAGGTTGTTGTCATATCACACTGAATTTAAAAAATACGTAAAAATACCTTATAACTTTTTATAATTACAATTTCATTGAAATGTGTATCCTAAGGGGAAATGGAGTTCTAATATTTTCTATACAAGTACTTTTCTCCTGCGAAGAATGGGCATTTCAGCTACTATTAATATAAAAAATTGTTGGGTAAGTCATGCATAGGAAAGTACTGCGCCTGAAAAATGTAACGCGCTAAAATTACTTTATTCATGCCAGAAAGGTAATGTATTACGTTACCTAAGAAGTAACACGTTACTTTGCCACTACCTTTTTAGGTCAGTCTTTAAGGGTAAACTTTGTTGATTCTGTCTCGTTCCTGAGTTAAAAAAAAAAAAAAAAAAAAAAATGAAATGAAATGAAATCTTTAGGTTTCACGTCCCACTGTTATGCTAAAGGAGATGATATGATGAGAAATAAGTCAAATGATGGAATGAAGAAAGTGGAAGAAAACGGGAGAACCCCTAGAAAACCCACGCACATGGTATTTGTCCACCATAAAGCTCATGTAGCGCGAGATGAGATCGAACGAAGGACAACATGCATCAGACATGAACATTCTACCACTGAGCCACCGCGGCCCCATGTTTCTGAATTTAAGTGTGTGCATATATTTGTAAGTGTAAGTATGGGGATGATGATGATGAGGAGGAGGAGGAGGAGAGAGAGAGAGAGAGAGAGAGAGAGAGAGAGGGAGAGAGAGACCATTAGACTTGTACTTTTCAAATTTATTTAAAACTAGCAGCGTTCACCCCGCTTCGCTGCGGTCACCCCGGAACGCAATAAACTTTGTTACTTAGATAATTTTTACTTTTTCGCTTTCAAGTGATATGATAAAAACCATAGAAGATTGCAGTAAATCTTAACATTATATCGCCTGTCATTTATGTTAACCCGCCCCGCTTCGCTGCGGTCATCCCGGAAGTTTTCGCTTTCAAGTGATATGATAAAAACCATAGTAGATTGCAGTAAATGTTAACATTATATCGCCTGTCATTTATGTTAACCCGCCGAGTGACACGGTCATGCGGGTTGCATATAAATACGTTTATTTTTACCTATGATGAACTAACAAAGGATTTGTACGTTATGGACACTTGAATGGTCAATTATCTCAAGACACTGGTAATTAAAAATTAAAGTGATATGATAAAAACCATCTAGGGTCCAAATCCTAATAACCCCCCAAAAATAAAAGAAATTGGTTCAGCCGTATTAGCGTGATGAGGGAACAAAGGATTTGTGCGTTCTCTTTTATATATACTAGCAGCGTTCACCCCGCTTCGCTGCGGTCACCCCGGAACGCAATAAACTTTGTTACTTAGATAATTTTTACTTTTTCGCTTTCAAGTGATATGATAAAAACCATAGAAGATTGCAGTAAATCTTAACATTATATCGCCTGTCATTTATGTTAACCCGCCCCGCTTCGCTGCAATCATCCCGGAAGTTTTCGCTTTCAAGTGATATGATAAAAACCATAGTAGATTGCAGTAAATGTTAACATTATATCGCCTGTCATTTATGTTAACCCGCCGAGTGACACGGTCATGCGGGTTGCATATAAATACGTTTATTTTTACCTATGATGAACTAACAAAGGATTTGTACGTTATGGACACTTGAATGGTCAATTATCTCAAGACACTGGTAATTAAAAATTAAAGTGATATGATAAAAACCATCTAGGGTCCAAATCCTAATAACCCCCCAAAAATAAAAGAAATTGGTTCAGCCGTATTAGCGTGATGAGGGAACAAAGGATTTGTGCGTTCTCTTTTATATATATAGATAGATTTTGTTTAAAAAAGGCGCTAAAGGAAAGATTGGACTCCGGGTCGGGCCCCCTTTTCCGCATCCCATTTTCAAGTTCCATTTTCTCTATGTTTCCGAGCTCGAATTAAAAAAATTTCGGTATCTTTGTATTTGTCTCGTCGAGTATTACAAGAACTATTCAACATCGCGGGTCCCGTATATGGATTTCCCCCTCCCCACATTCAACACCGATTTTCCTTATGTCCCCGAGCTCGGATCTAAAAAAAAAGAAAAAAAAAAGGTGTGCCATTGTGTTTGCAGTGGTGACTTTAGTGCACGGGCCTACCCCAAAATTTTAAAAAATATATAAACGCTAAAAGATACAGTGAAGAGTAAATATATTTTACACTATATTAATGGTAGTTTTTTTTTTTTTTAACAAAAAGCATCAACCATTAGTGTACAAGTAATTTCCTACTGCCATTACTCAATCAAATGTGTATATGTATCCATAAGTGAGGGAGAGGACCTACCTAGCCGCCCCTGTGTGTTTGTCTTTTCGAGAATCAATCTAAACATCGTGGGCCTCATATGGAGGCCCTTATCAAATTTTATTTTCTCTATCCATAACAAGGTGTTGTTTCGTGTAGATCCTAGAAAACCTTCAATAAGTAAAAACAGTCGTTGAAAGCTAGTCGAATGGCAAAGAATTTTTCCTTTTCCTGACAGATTCACTTCTCATATAATAATAATAATAATAATAATAATAATAATAATAATAATAATAATAATAATAATAATAATAATAATAATAATAATAATAATAATAATAATATCCAGAGCTATTTTTTAACTCTCTGACAGTATGCAATGGTGCACCTTATTAACACATTTTTTCTGTTCTTCAAAAAAAAAAAAAATGCTAATTTTCTTACCACTCCCTTTATTGTACTTTAGTACAACAAGAACAAAGACGTGACAAATCTCTTCGGGGGCCTCTTGCAGGAGGGTGTTTGGGGGCCCTGAATCAGTGACTTGGTCTAGATGCAGGAGAGTATTTGTGGAACAAGCGAGTTATTTTGAAGATGTAACAGTTAATGGTTGATCTACTCACCGAAAGCCAAAGAATGGGTCCCTCTTGAATAGATTTATAGATAGTACCCCGGTTGGTTCTGTGGGATCTTCTGTCCATCTGAGGGCCAGAACGGGTGACGACAGCATTAAGCAAAACAACTCACCCTACTATATTTTTCGACTTCAACAAAGACATAATTAGTGGCGTATTTAGGGGGGGACTTCCGGGCTTAATCCCCCCACGAAATCTTAATTTCTATAGTAAAGTATATCAAATATCTTGCATAATTTTCACATTTTAAGGCAAAGCCACCCCGAAACAAAATCATAAATACGCCACTGCATATAATACTATAGACAGAATAATTTATCGCAGTGGTATACTGATGATTGATTTCGCTGACATTGCAATGAATCTTATGTAATTCTGCATTCAAGGGCTCAGTTTAAGCTGACTATCTATAACAGATTCAGTATTGCACGTACAATACGAGCTGTTTTAATCGTTTTAATATTTTAATGATTTTTACGTTTTGAACATTACTTGCATTTTAACAAGGAAAGGGGGGATTAACACAAGTTTGATACCAATATGAAATTTTATAATGTATATACAATACAAATCACACACACAAAAAAAAGAATAACAGGTTAATTTAAGTATTCAGTAATAAGTAATACAGGGTGATTTTTTTTAAAAAAAACACACGGATTTCATTTGGGTCTAGAATTTCTAACATAAGTCCGATTTTCATGCGGTTTGTGACAAATGATCACGGAAGGATGGGAGACTTATGGGACCATGTTTACTGGTTTAAATTCATCCCGGGTAATATCGGCCACGCCTCAAGAAAAACAGCAAATATTCGCCAGTGTACCTTACAATTGGAATCAAGTGCAGTGCGGTGTGACGATTTGAATTTTTTTTCGTACATGGAAACCTCGCCAAGGTCAATAAGAATAAGAAATAGGAAACTGTGTCGCTGTATTGGGAATTGCGCTGTACAATTCTATGCTACTGTGTGAGTATAATTAGGACACAGTGAGAATAGTGTACTCTTTGGAGCAACATGAGTTTATCGTTAAAAGTTTTTGGTAAACGGAATCTGTTGTTGCTTCTCGAAGGTAATTTAGAAAAATTTGCCTCACGTTCTGTCCCAGATAGTAACATAATATACCTATGGTCACTAGTGAATAAATTGGAAGAAACAGGATCGCTTCTGAGTGAGACAGGAGAGCATCGGGCCCTGTAAGCAGCTCTTGTGGAAAATGTCATTTATCGACTCCTTAGATCGCCCAAGAAATCTCTCCGTTGTTTGTCGCAAGAAATCGGCTGTAACTATTCAACATGGGATTTTTGGGTGTTACCGCTAACACTTAATTTGTATTCTCACTAACACTTAATTTGTATTCTGCAATTTCGCTTCAAAAATTCAAAACCTCATTTCACTTGCAAGGTACACTGACGAATATTTGCTGTTTTCTTGAGGCGTGGCCGATATTACCCCCGATGAATTTAAACCAGTAAACATAGTCCCATGAATCTCCCATCCTTACTTGATCATTTGCCACAAACCACATGAAAATTGGACCTCAGTTAGAAATTCTAGACCCAAATGAAATCCGTGAGTGAAATGAATAAAGAATCACTCTGTATTAATTTCTAGCAACGGGTGCCCGGTTCCGGTGCTTTGCATCAACCGACTACTAAGACTCCACTGAGAAAGAGGCTGTTGAAAAACATCTGATCGAAGGACATGATACCCATCTGACAGTATATTCTAAGCTTTTGATTCAAATGTTGGCCCAAAAATTCTCAGCTGGCATTTAGTGAAGCCGAAATTAATAAGTTAAACGCAAATTCCACTTAAATGGAAGATATTGTAGTTAGTGAGTTCCGTCATTATCTTCAGGAAAATAAAAGTTCCGACATGCTACATCCTCTAAATCTCATTTCTGGCTCAATTTCAATATTGTACCTTCCAGCGAATGTGAAAGGTAGTTTCTCTCAGGTAAATCTAATAGTAACTTCATCTATGCCATCCCTGCTTGTAGGGGAAAACCCTGTACTGTTGTTTATGAGAATCATAGGACCTCTCACAAAGTTTAACCTAAGCAAATATGTCAACTCACGGCTGCTGCGAAGTTTCCATTCTGTAGTTGATACTAAAAGAAAGAAGCAACGACAATAGTGTATCGGAAGATACGTTAACTATGTGGAAAGTTGCTGTAATAGCAAGTTCATGCTGGTTTCAATTACTACTAATACTACTGCAAATAATAATAATAATAATAATAATAATAATAATAATAATAATAATAATAATAATAATAATAATAATAATAATAATAATAATAATAATAAATCTTTATTTACAAAGGTAGGAACAGCTATCAGCCAAGGTACAGCACTATGTCAAAATTATACAATTGTAATTCAGAAACGTAAATATCGAACAAGTAGGAGAGTCACATGTACACTCATGTTCAAAATTATTGTCTCGTGTCTATAAATATGTCGTTCTAGGAATATAATTTGTTAACGAATTCGCCCGGTATATCTTATAATGTTAGTATGTGTATAATCGGTAAAGACATATATGTGCCAAATTTCATGTCAAAAGATCAGTTAATAAGAACAACAAAACGAAAATAAAACTTTCTTGCCCATTTAGCAACATTTTGTTTTACTCATTCTAATTTTCGTATTTATAATTGTTTTTATATGAAATTTACCACAAATATACATTTCCCGATTATATACATAGTATCAGTATTAAAAATACTCTGCAAAATCATTATCAAGTTATATTCTTACAAAAAGACAGTTATAGATATGCAACAATCATTTTGGACATGAGTGTACATAAGATGAAGGTGTTTGATTTGTATAGCGTAATATTTTCTCAATTAACATTGAAACTGGAAATGGTTTCTACCACTTCCGGCTTTAGTAGAGAGATTAGAGTAGAGATGGAATATATTCTTGGAAAGTTTGTGCTCTGGGAATGAGGTTGTCAAGAGTCCAGAAATCAAAGCTAAATGTTAATAAAATAAATGAAATTATATATATATATATATATATATATATATATATATATATATATATATATATATATATATATATATATATATATATATATATATAAGTATAATGAATTATATGACGCGGATTCTGATTCAAGTTATAATTCATTGTATATTACTTACATGAAACGCAGCTACAATTATTCAATAAGAAAATACCATTCTAATTATACAGTAGGACGTCGATAATCCGAACGCGATCACTAGAAGCATTTTACCGGTTGAGTACATTTTGTCTTAGCGCTAGCGATAAACAAACAAACAGGGTTGTCTGTCAGCGTTGTGTGAAATCAGTGTTTTTTTTATTATTATTATTATTTTTATTTTCCCTTAGACCTATACAAGTTAAGTTTTAAGTGTGAATTATATTTTGGTTTACTACAGTGTATTTTAGTGTAGGATCAGATTCTTCAGAAACATTAAATGTAAGTAGCCTTACATACGGTATTGTAATTACTGTATGTACTTATAAACACTGTATTGATAAAAGAGCATACCATACAGTATATTTAAGTCTAACATTAAATGTAAGTAGCCTTACGTACGGTATTGTAATTACTGTATGTACTGTATAACCACTGTCATAGGCGCCGACTTTGGGGGAAGACACTTTCCCCCCAATATTTAAAAGTGGGATCCTCGCCCCTGCAATATAATTCAGTCGAGGAAGAATTAACAAAGAGGAGGAAGAATTTCTGTCGTAAGCTTCGTCGTGCCTTTAATTAAATATTAGGAACAGCCTTCTAGGCCGTTTTCTAAATTGTGTTTAAAACCAATCAACTGTGCTTCAATCAACACTCTGGCAGCACTGATATGACAAGTGAAGATTATTGTGATGCGTAAAGTTGCAGCGAAGTTCTCGAATTTTGTACTTGAGTTTGTTTTATTGGCTTTAGGCAAATTTGACTTAGGTCATGAATTTCTCAGCGGAGCGGATTAGCGGACCGAGATCTGGGGGAGGGAGGGGCGGAGAAGAGGGGCTTCATCAAAGAGTTGATAGAAAACGGCTGAATATGATATGTTCATTGTTCCCCCTCCCATATTTCCTTCAAGTCGGCGCCTATGACCATTGTATCGATAAAAGAGCATACAGTACAGTATATTTAAGCCTAAATGGCATTTTCTTGGACATTTTCAAAAATCTGAACAATTTGAAAATCTGAACTACCTGTGGTCCCAATTAGTTCGGATTTTCGACTGTCTACTGTAGGTAGAAGGGAAACATATTAGTCTGTGCGTCACGCTAATTCCTAACAGTAAACTGTCATGCTAATAGGTGTCACTGCCTGACGCCAATAGATGTCACTAGTATGCAGGCAATTTGCCAATTATAAACTATTCGCGCGATTTATTTGCAACCTAAGAACTTCACTGTATCAACTTAATTTATTTCAAAATAGAACAATAACTACAACCATATTTAGACGTGAGCATAAATTTGTGAGTTACTGCAAGTTGGGTGATGGACAAACTTAAATATAAATACAGGGAACACGAATAACTTTTTTTTTTTAAATCATTAGTTTCCATTGATATTTTATAGTCTTAAAGACCAAGAATGAGAGATTGTTTATTCTTATGTGTGAAATATAATCTCAGGTAGATGTCCGGCGTTATGGATGGGAGATTTACCATAGAAAAATTTACCAGCACCGTTTAAGAACCAAATTGTAGAGCTTTGCTTTGAAAACGAGACGTTAATTCTTCTTACACAACTAACATATCGCTACCCTTTCAACGTCACTACCGGACCATCGGAATCCATGATCCATCGCTTGATTTAATGCTTTGGGCAACAGGGTTCAGTGAGCGACTTACCATGACGTGGAAGGGCCTTACCTGTGCGGCTAATAATTACAGACATCTATCTAAGATTATATTTCACACATAAGTGTAAACAATCTACCATTCTTGGTCTTTATGTCTGTGAAATATCAATGGAAACTAATGATAAATAATAATAATAATAATAAAAAAGAAAAGTTATTCACAGTTATAACCCGTTCGTGACTTCTGGCCCAGCCTGTAAGTATAAACAGAGCTTTTAAGTACAATTTTGAACATGAGTGTAGCCCGGGCCAATGGCTCACGCCCTGCAACTAGTTATTGCGAATTTAAATTTCGTCATTACTATTACTTCGATTCGAATATGAAATTGAGAAAAATTCCGACGCAAAACGCAGCCTATAATGAATCAGACAGAAAACAAATAAAAGATAGATAATTTATCTGCCAATACGTATATAATAAAGATAATATGCTACGTGTAACTCGGCGCTCATTGAATCAGATGTAGGAATTACACACAATAAACAATACATTAAGTAGTATTTACAAATATGATTTTCTTAACACAAAAAGTACCGAGGTTCAGTTTACATTTGTTTGGTGTTTCCCCTTTTTATTAGTTCGTAAACTGTTGGATTACTTCTTATCCTCTACTGCTTTTTCAGATAAATCATGCGCGTTATTTTCTTCTTAATTATCCAATACACAAAAATAATTAGTATGAGCTCTAAATGAAGGCTTAATCTTCTTTATTTATTAATTTCTAGACTTTAAGGAAAATCTAGAAAATTTGTATTAATTTGAAACACTGTGCAGGAACGTACACTCATGTCTAAAATTATTGTCGCTTGTCTATAAATATATTTTTGTAGGAATATAATTTGATAACGAATTCGCCCGGTATTTTTTATAATGTTATTATGTGTATAATCGGCAAAGACATGTATGTGGCAAATTTCATGTCAAAAGAGCAGTAAAAAAGAACAATAAAACCAAAATAAAACTTTCTTGTCCATTTAGCAACATTTTGTTTTACTCATTCTAAGTTTCGTATTTATAATTCTTTCCCTATGAAATTTACCACAAATATATATTTCTCGATTATACACATAGTATCAATATTAAAAGTACTCTGCAAAATCATTATCAAATTATATTCAAGACAATTATAGATATGCGACAATCATTTTGGACATGAGTGTACCTAGGGGTGCGTCCTGGGGATCCGAACTACCAGAAAATCCAGACTTTTCCGTAAATTTAGTTCAATTCCAGGCTAATTTTACAACTTTTAATATAATTTATTTTCATATTGAATTTGGACCTCCCCTCCCTTCCAAAGTCTTGAAGTTGCCTGACATTGTGTATTCGCAGTACTAAATGCCATACTTTTCAAAATTCTGATAACCTTTTATTGCTTTGGTTAGGTATTACTGTACATAAAACAAGAATTTTAGAAATGATACAAAAAAATGCATCAAAAGATTGCGATCTTGTCACAATGATTAGTTTTTGGATCAGGGGCCACAATCTTTTTGAACGGCCCCTAAATCGAGTTTTCGTTTTTTTTTTTTTTTTAATTGAGTGAAGTGATAGTTTGGGTTTAGCTACACTACATGCAGTAGTTCTGGAGATATAAGGTCTACAAGAAAATTTTTGACTGAAATATAGTGACTCTTTTGATCCAAAATTAGGTCAGGAGCCACAAAATTTTTGAATGGTCGCTAAATCGAGTTTTCGTATTTTCTACGGAATAAGGACATCATACTGAGTTAAGGATGACATGTTCATTTCCTTTTCTTGTCAGTATGGTGTGCTTATTGAGTAAAAAGTACAAAAACTCGATTTAGGTGCCATTCAAAAATTTTGTTACCCTTAATCAAATTTTGAATCAAAAGATCCATTATATTTCAGTCAAAAATTTTCTTATAGGCCTTATATCTGGAGAACTAAATATAGTGTAGCCAAACTAGCTATATGTCGGGAAACTCACTATATGTAAGGAAAAGCTTGTATAACAATACACATCTTCCCCTCATATCTGTTTCGTCTATCAATACAGAACTTGTACACTCATTTTCTAACCCCTGTAATAATTTTAGAGATACATTTGGATTGTGTGATTTTACCCAGGGACACTCCAGAGGGGTCCAAAGCTGATGGGAGAGATTTCTGGATGGAATTTTCCTGACATTCTCCCAATTTTCCTAGTTCAACTACATTATGGGCCCCAATACATAGCACCTCTGGAAAGCTTGTTTCATGCTAAGATAATAAACTATAAACAATGATTTTCCAATTAACAATGTTGATGCAATAGCTATTTTACTGCGAGTCTACGATTTTCTTTATACTAACAGGGATAATGGGTCCCAGGGACTTACTTCGTTGTCCATGGCACCTATTTTTTATGCATGAACATATCTTTGTTATGTTTATCGAATGGACTACGTTTGATTCTGATGTCCGGATGACATGTTCATGTCCGTTCCTTCTGAGTTAATTTCGGGTTTGGCTACACTGTATGTAGTTCTCCAGATATAAGGCCTATAAGAAAATTTTTGGCTGAAATATATTGGATCTTTTGATCCAAAAAATGGGCATGTGGAAATGAGTTGCAAGCAAAATAGATAATAAATATGTATATTTTTAAAAAAGATCATAATATCGTACAGTGACATTCTAAAGTGGATCATCTTTAATACGATATATTTGTGTTAAATACAATATCTGTTGTTAATATACACTAATTGGCAGGAAATATAGGACCTATTGTTTTGTGTATGTAGTACTCAAAAGATCATATTAATTGATTAGATTTGCTTTTTAGAACAAAAATAAATAAAAGAAACCTGTCATTAAACGTTATTTTGTTAAAAAAAATAAGATAAACTCTGTTAGACAGTAAAAAGGATCACGCATTATAAGTTTCAATTTTGTCCGGTAGATGTTAGTCACTGAAGGATGTTGGTTGCTTTCTGACGACGAGATGCGAAACTTCTATAACCACTTTGCCAAAAATAAATAAATAAATAAATAAAAATAAAAATTCGTTTCCGTTCCAAGAGTTGTCATGTGTACTAACGGATAAGCGTAAGTCGCCATTATGCGTTAAAATGTTAACAAATTTATTTCACTAACAAATTCGGCCGAGATAATCGCTGTAGCTACTTATTGCCGAAAAAGTATTTAAAAATTCACTTTCGTTCAAGAGTTATCGTAAGAAGTAACGTACGAACGTACTGGGCCTTATGCAAAGTCGTCCTGACGAGTGATTAATGGCATACTAAAGAGTCCGATTAACACATGTTTCCTGCAGTAATCAGGCCTTAGTATGACGCTAATAATACGTCAAAACGATTCTGCTTAAGACCCACTAACATTACAATATTATAAGTCCCAACTGAGTGATCCTAATGAAGGAGGATTTTTCCCCAGTAATAGGGAACTTACTATATCTACGATTTTTTCCCTTTCCCTTTCGAATTACTATTATTAGACTTGTAGGTACTCGTAGAACCAATCTTTTCACATTTTGGATGTCGTTTCAAAGACAAAAGTCATGCTGATTTTGTGTGAAGGAGGCTTTTTAAATCCCTGTTTTGACTTGTTTCCATTATTTCTGTAGATAAACTTGTCCGTAGGAGGTTTTGCCCTAGATTTTGCAAAACACTATGAAGACATATTTGTACTTGTCATGCATAAAATGTCTTACAATGCATTCCAGAATCATTTAAAAAGAATGCAAAGCTATGTATAGACCACATGTGACAGGTAGGGTTGAAACTGAGAGATACATAGATACAATCACAAAGAGAATCGTCCTGCTGCTAAAGAGACGTGATCCCAGAAATGCCACTCGGATATAGACAGAAGGAGGAAACAAACAACTTGTCAAGACAAGCCGTCACTTGCTAATTGCCACACAATTAGTCATAGACAGAACCATTCAGATTTCGGGTGGAAATTTCCTCATGTAACCTCAAAGGAATTTATCGTTACAAGAAAATATGTGACACGAACCCTTTTATCGAGTCCATAACTACCCTTGACGTAAGCAGACACATGTAGTTTCTATTAGCAACCCTTTATGACGTCTTGGTAGGGTCTTATCTGACATTTGTGAACTAGTTTTGGAAATGTTCATTTTCTGTAGTCAGATCGTTCTTTTGTTTTCGTATATTCTTCTTATTCAAATCACCTTACAACCCTGATGGTATTTTAGTTGTTAAAAGTAGGTCGATATAATCTGAGGCAACAAATACACATTCTTTACGATAGTTGATTAAAGTTCGAATATCATATGTACGAAGGGGTCAACAAAAACGTCCTTGTTTATTCTCTCGTGCCTATATGATTAGCATATGGTCAGAAAACCCGGCTTTGATTCACAGTTGTATCTTATGTGGTTCGGATCTCACGTTAATAAGTTAAAGATGCACGTATCATATAGCCTTAATGTTGACGGATATTGGCCCGTGCATTGAACTGGATCCTCGAGTATGTTTCATACACGTATGTCCCACGAATAAATACAACAATCGAGATTCTTGATTTTTAAGTGTAAAAATATTTTCCTTAACCTTTTGGTTATCAAGAGCATTCTGCAATCCAAGACCTAGGATTTAGATTTCTGGGCTTTTGGCATCTACAGGGTGTTTCAAAACAACACCGACAACGTTTGATAGGTGATTCCTGATACCAAGATAAGACAAAAAGTATAGACCAATCTGGGTGCACAAATGCTTCCTTGCGGAGTTATAGGCTGCCGAAAACGTGAAAAAACGAACTTTAAAGGTCCATAGCTCCGCAACTATGGGGCCTACCGTAGTCGGGTCAAGACTTTACCAAGGAACTAATATGTGCTCTATCCAAAAATACATGCTTCAGAATCCTGCAGTATTTCCGCAACAATTTTTATAAAGGTAGTTAGTAAGTAGGCCCTACTTCAGATTATATGCCCTTAACCAAACTGCTTCTACAAAAATTGTTGCGTGAGTGCCTTAGGATTTTGAAACATGTATTTTTGGATAGAGCACATATTAGTTCCTTGGTAAAGTCTTAACCCGACTACGGTAGGCCCCATAGTTGCGGAGCTATGGACCTTTAAATTTCACTTTTTCATGTTTTCGGCAGCCTATAATTCCGAAAGAAAGCATCTGTGCACCCAAGTTGGTCTACAGTTTTCGTCTTATTTTGATGTCAGGAATCACCTCCCAAACGTTGTCGGTGTTGTTTTGAAACACCCTGTATAGCCGTGTTAGCTCGTCACGTATGAGGGATAATGTCCCTCGGCGAGCACACTATCCGGGGAAGGATTGGGGAAGTAAGGAAGCGGCCTGGGATCTATAAATTAGGTACCACCCCAGCATTTGCCTGGTGTGAATGAGGAAAACCCAGGAAAACCTAATTCAGAATGGTTGGCCTGAGAAAGCTTTTGACACTTTTTCGACCGAGTGCCACCACGGGGAATCGAATTAGTCCCAGAAGCGACAGTCCTATTAGCGACAGGAACTGTTATCTGTCCTATGTGCGACCGATTCATTGAGATGGTGGAAGATGATATGATTCCCTCTCGTGAAATATGTTGCCTCTGGCGTTATTAGCGCCCGAACAACCTTGCTACGAAAAATGTACGTGCCAGTAACACAGTTCATCAAATATATTTTCCCTCTACAGTAAGTGCAAATAAAACTTATTTTAATTTTGAGTTAGATTTGACATAAAACATATCAAATAACTTAGCGAGACAACAGGGACATCTCCATGTAAAGTATATTCTTATGTAATTATTGAAAAGCCAGTTGTAATATCTCCTTTCTTCAAAATCTCTGTTTTCCGTATTTAATTTGATTCAAATCTAATTACTCACTAAGCACAGTAATATATTTTATTTTGAAAAACTTAAATGTGTAACAGTTTCGCCAGCTATCTACTTTTTAGACTTCCAAAGACACTGAATAAAATGAAAAAAAAAAAAGTCAGTGATAAAAGACAGCTTTTGAGATCCTTTACATCTGATTGGCTATTCTCAACCAATCTCACCAATTACAATGCAGTTCACTCTAAACAATCCAAAAGGTAAACAAATTCTTTAAACTACCTTCCTCCCTATTGTAAGCTACTAAAACGTAAACTAATTGCTTAATTTGCCTTCCTTTCCTGTTTTGACTTATACATAAAAGCTTGTCGTATAGCAATCTGAAATACGAGTAATCCCTTACAACTAGACGAACTGTTAAGTCCTGCGAGAGATTTGTAACTTGTGTAATAATTTCTTCGAATACATTTTTTTAAAGATTTCTTTGATATTCTTAAGTGGTGAACACCCTCTTTCCATGGGCGCCCGATGGGAAGGGGGGTCACCCCCCTGGTTCACGAAAATGTATAGGGCTACGTAATATAGCAAACCACGTATATTAAATACCAGATATACCAGACATGGTACAGCAACCATGAAGATGCCCCTCCTTAGAAAATTTTCTTCGGGCGCCCCTACCTCTTTCTGATTTCTTTCTTATGCCATAAACATATTCAATCTAAACTTATGCTCCGCATCATTTTAACATGAAATTTTTAATTATATTAGAATCATGGACAAAGGCGGAGCTACTCTAAATATTTAGTTAGTTTTCCCCTTGATATAGTCAGTGTATTCATAGAAAGTAATTCAAAAAAATTTAGGAAAAACGTAGAAAATATTGTTAGTGTAATGAGAGTAGTCTCACGTATTAAATTCAGGTAGAGTGAAATTTTTCATAGTACATTTTGTTAGGTTCTAAATTGCATTAGCATGAAACAAGTTAAAGAAGAGAGAACCTTGTTTTCTTCCATTATCTTAGTATGAACGAATCGGTGACTCATAGAGCAGTTAACAGATCGAATCGGTCGCTCATAGGACAGTTAACAGTTCCCGTCGCTAATAGGAATGTCGCAAGTGGGACGACACCGGGGAATCGAGTCCGGGACCGCTCGCACCGAAGACGAGAGCGTTAGCGACTATGCTACACGGGGCCACTTCTACAAGCCAAATCTATTGGTAGCGACTCTTTTTTATATATATACAAAAACAGATTTCGTAGAGTTACTTTCAAATGTTTATAGTGCATGCTTGTAATTGGCCTAGATACATGAAACAACATGTAGGACACGCAGAGTAGAACCGCAATTCAGAAAATATACTTAATTACTTACGCACTATCAGAGAACCATCCTCAAAGACGGAGAAAAGAAAATGGTACCAAAAAACATACTTCTTATTTCATTTGGCCCACAGTGCGTTATGAATTGGCTATCAAGGTGTGTTACATCGTACTCTCTCATAATTCACAGTTTTGTATTAATGGTATGCTTTTGATTGCGTTTCTGTATTAATTTTCTAGAATTACAACCCATGAAGTGCTATTATCTACGTATAAGCAGCGAAATAATCCGCGGCGAGGTGAGGGGTTCGATTTTTCTGTTTGGAAGCAAAGAATTTTCGGTGTTGGCCCAGAATTGTGTGGTACAATATCTGAATTCACAAGGTAAATAATTCTAGTCTAGAAAGCCAAAATAACAGCGATCGAAATCCATGTGCTGACCACACATAGCTCAAGGATAAGCTGACTAATCAACAATAAATGCGTATTAGCACTTGATATTCACATTCAACATATATACATTTATTTATTTATTTATTACGATATCAAAATTTACCAGGTTCAGCTGTAAATACATTTTACATTGGAAACACACACATTATAATATATATTATAATTATAATTATATAACCCCCTCCCCCTTGTTGTAAATATACACTACCAAAAGTGAGAAGCTGGCAGTGAAAATAGCAACACTTCCGAAAATTTCTGCTGCCATGTTTCCGTTTGCCCTTTAAACAAAGTGGTTTTGCAAAATCGATAGATTAAGTCAATTTTCTAAAAGTTGAAAGAAAAGGATTCACCGAGAACAGACACACAGCTTTTCTAGAGCATTTTCTAATTAACACCAAAGATGCCTAAAGGCATTTAAAAAAAATCCAATTCAATTCAAATGTATTGGTAGTTATTGGTACACCCCCTCAGAAAATCCTGGATCCGACCCTATATATATATAAACACATACAGGATGTCTCAAAAGTCACTGAAATAGGGTAACTCTGTTATTATCAGTTACAAAAAAATGTAAAAGGGAAAACCGAAATATGATGTTTTCAATCTAAAGTGAAGGATTTTTTTTTTTTTTTAATCGGACGAGCCGTTTGGGCTGTACACTCTTTAAGCACCCAATGCTAAATGAAAATGCAACGTAGCCAAATACCTGGATCCACAACATAAAGTGAATGGGGGCTGGCCATCGACACGTTAGCGTCAAAGACAGTAACTTCATTCACTGTCACAAAGTTGTTTGTTTTTCCTATGATCCTTCCAATTAAGTATCAATTACATACCTTACATTAAATATTTTTAAGAGACTTGAAAGGTAATAATAATGTAAAAGTTGTATATATAGTAGTTACATATATACTTCTGATATCTCTTTCATCTTGATTTCCTAATTATGCTGTTCTCAATTATTACTCTTCCACACTCATCATAAGTCTGCCTTTTTTTTTTTTTTTTTTTTTTTACTTTTCAATAAATATTGTCTATTAGAATCAATAAGTTCCGCTCGCTGTTGTCTAGGATAACAGGTTCAGAATTATTACTGAATAAATAAAATTGTTACTCAAATTAACTTGGGAATTCGTAATTTATTGATAAAATAATTCTTCTCTAATAGAGTAGGGTCAACAACAAGAATTTGGGAGGACGTTCCTTTGTCTTTTAGAAGTAAGCTAGAAGAAGTGACGAAATTGAAATATTTCGGTCAGTTGTAACCAGGAATAAAAGTGGATCTGAAAAGATGGGTGGACGGTAGGTAGCGGAGTGACGACCCGCCGTTCCCACTGCCTATCTTTGCCCATTGTATTTTTTTTTTTTATGAACTGGGGGACGCCATACATATTTTTTCGAGGTGGAAGGACAGCGTCCCCCCGCATTCCCCCGCAATTTTACCCCTGGTTGTAACATATAAGAATGAAGTTACTGGAGAAGTTTATTTCATAGTTGATATGAAATAACTAAGTATTAAATTTTCTTTAGAAAATTAAATTTGACTATTGTGTGAAAAAGGAATTATCCGGATTATTCCAATTGTTAAAATGGTTGGTATGGTAACATTTATGTACAATGCATGCAGATACAATATATATTACAAATAGATTTCTTTAATATAAATAGATACTACCAAATTCAAATTTTAAGTCTGTAAGTGTAACCTATGCAATTCTAGTAATGTCCAATTTATTCGTAATCGTTTTTCTTTAGTCACGTATTTTTCATTGACTTTTCTTAATATCTACATTATTATTATTATTATTATTATTATTATTATTATTATTATTATTATTATTATTATTATTATTATTATTATTATTGTTATTATTAAAGTTATTCTATTGGAAAATAGGAATAATACATCATTTCCTATACATCAAAAGAGGGCGCGGTGACTCAGTGGTAGAGTTCACCTCTGGTGCATGGGATCCTTGGTTCGATTTCAGCTCGCACAAGTGAGCTTTGTGGTGGACAAACACCATGTGCGTGAGTTTCCTCGGGGTTCTCCCGTTTCCTCCAACTTCCTTCATTCCACCTTTCATTCATTTCTCATTATCACCATCTCCTTTAGCCTAGCCGGCACAAACGTGGGATCTGGGATCTTAAAGGTTTCATTTAATTGTTTCCTATACATCAAAAGTCCTACTTTCTTTTCTTGATTTTGCTTGAGAAAGAAAGGAATAGTAAGTCGTATCCTCCTTTCAGGTACTTCGTTTCAAATTTCTTTCCTGTAGATCCCGGCTCCTGCCTTGATTGGCTAAAAATTGAAATATTTTGGTTAGTTTAAGACAATCTATTGAAGATGGCTTCTCGGACGAACTTGTAGCTCCTCTGGGACCCGCGGTGGCTCAATAGTGGAGCGTTAACCTCTTATACATGAGGTCCTGGTTCGATTCCATCTCGCGCCAAATAAACTTTGTGGTGGACAAACACCGTGTGCGTGGGTTTTCTCGATATTCTCCCGTTTCCTCCCACTTTCTTTAATCTACCATTTCATTCATTTCTCATCATCATCGTTTCCTTTAGCCTAGCCGGCATAACCGTGGGACGTAAAACTGAAAGATTTTAAAGATTTGAAGCTCCCTCGAGGCTATAAGGTTAGCGTACCCCTGTTCGGCTTGGGAGACCTGAAGTCCTATTCCTGGCGTGCGAGCTCATGTAGTTCGGATTGTATGAGACCCAGGCCTCATAAAGCCTCGCTGCTGAAAGGGACGGTAAACTGTAATCCATCCATCCATCTTGGACGAACGTCATACTACAGCGAAATTAAACTACCGCTAACTTTAGAGTTCTTCTGTAATATCTCCAAAACAAATACAAATATTCGAAAAGAAGAAATGTAGTGAACTAAACGATACGCTTTTGTATGTGATACCTTTACCACAATTCACACATCTGCTTCTGGTATGCCGCTATTTACAGAACCCACAAGAAATGCTCAATCTATCGACAGTTGCAAATCGAAAGCAGATAGATGAGTGGTGATAACGGTATCACATGCAAAATAATATTGTCTAGTGCACTACGTTTTTGCTTTTCGGATATTTTTATTTGTTTCAAAGATGTTACAGAAAAACTCTAAAATTAGCGGTAGTTTAATTTCTCTGTAGTGGAGACCCTTAATTGCCATTTGTTTTAATTTTCCTTTGTTATAAGACAAAAATACTATCATTTAAATATAACTATCACTATCACAATGATAAATACGAGTTAATTCTTCTTGGTGGGGTGGCTTGCATAGATATAATTAGTAGTTTTTTTAATATAGTTTAACATATCTTTTCATCACCAAGACTATATGAGATGTGAACCCACAGTTTATGGTGGAATCCATACCACTGCACTGGATTCAAATTTACGCACTAACTAAATTTGTTAAATTTCTCTTCCACCGGGAATAGAACACAGGTACACATACACGATAAGCAAATAAATCAATTATCGAACTGGAGGCACGATGGCTCAGTGGTAGAGCACTTACCTTTTGTGCATGGGGTCCCTGGTTCGATCCCCGGTCAAGTAAATTGGTGGTGGACAACATCGTGCCCGTGGGTTTTCTCGGGGTACTCCCGTTTCCTCCCACATTTCATTCTACCAAGTTTTCCATCTTCATTCACTTGCCTCAACCATCCGTCTTCTTTAATTTAAAGGGCATAATTGTGGAAGGGTAAACTGAAAAATTTCGTTTCATTTAAATTCTCGAATAGTGACATGACATTAAAATAAATATGTTAGTTTTCAAAAATGTTATCCTTAGAAAGGTGTTTAAACTTTAGTCACATAATGTTCTAAGTATTTAGAATTATGTGTCTCTACATTTTATACTATTTCCTAATTACCGGTATGTATGTGGCGCCATAAAACCTCATAACTGTTATCAGAATGGTGTAATTTGTAATACGCAGTTTGCAACATGTAAAATGTTCGAGGGGACAACACTGGCCGTTGTTAGTGGTGTGTTCATTCATCGTCTGTAGTACGTCAGTAGTAGTACGTCTGTGGTACGTCAGCGGTCAAGTTCTGGAGCGCAGACCTCAGAACAGATATCACTTTCCATCGCAGGTCAATAGCCACCCCAAAATGTAGGGGAGGGGAGCATTAGAAAATAGGGGCCCGATCCAACCATATTATAGTTAGGGATGGTATCGAGACGAGACGAGACGAGACTTTGTACAGTCTCGGTCTCGTCTCGGTTGAAAAATAGCTGTCTCGGTCTCGATCTCGTCTCGAGTCAAAAATCGCCGTCTCGGTCTCGGTCTCGTCTCGGTCAACAAATGCTTGTCTCGATCTCGGTCTCGGTCTCGAGGGCCAAATCTCGGTCTCGTCTCGAAAGTCTCGAAATAAAAGATGAAACTAAAATTGTAAAAGTATTATTATCGTAAAGTCTGTCGTTTCGGCTTCTTATTTTTGGCCTTATTCTTGACTTAGAATTATGGTGTACTTCTTCAGAGCTAATTTGCTAGCACCGATGCCTTCCATGCGTGTATTCCAGGTTCAATTATCAGTGGGTATATCATATCTGGGATAAAATTCGAATAGTAACCCATATTTCACTTTCAGCAAAAGACTTTCTCATATAGCGTCAGAACTGCCTATACAATTAAACTCTATTAAATTAACTTCAGTACTATACAGTAGTTTATTTCCTTCCTTTGAATCAGAATTGTTCAATACCTCCTAACGGATAACGCAACACATAGCAGGACGAATGTATTTAATCTTACCGAAATTGAAATTTTACAACTTCCCATTTATTATCCAATACATTCTGCTTTGACTGTCATTTTAAAAACAGAATATAACGTTCATTATCTTGACAAATAGGGTAAATTATCACTACAATATATTTTGTTTAAAATTGATCAAATGCTTTATTACCGTTTCACGTGTTTAATTGACACCTTATTCTACGTGTTTAATTGACACCTTATAACACGAAATTCCTAAATTTTTTGGTGGGAGCTACGGCACTCATCTTTGCTATGTATGGTCTCGGGTTGCATCACGAAACAAGTTAGATTCAAAATCCGACGTTTCGCATAGTTCGCGTCTAAAGTACATTCTGTTTCTTATACAAGTTCCTAAAGTTGTAATGCATTACATACGCATATATCCATTGTCGTAACATAGATTAAGCTTATTCCTGAGCTCTTAGCGGTGCATGTGATCTTTATTCAAGAAAACCAATCGTGCGTTCATTACATTTAAATTTTATATTGATTGGAAAATTACTTGCGAAACATGAACATACATATTATATAAGTATATAGGTAATTCGAGCTATCTGTATCTATTTTCTCTCTCTCGGCAAAATAAGTGATTCTTAACTTTCTAGTTTTCTTTTGCATTCATTTTCGTAGTTTTGCAGCAACATGCAAGTATTAAATAGTCAAAAATATTTTTTTTTTCGCTGTACGACTTTCGTTAAATTTTGGATCCAATTTTACCCTACCTTACCTAGTAAATTCATACAGTATATATATATATATATATATATATATATATATATATATATATATATATATATATCTGAACATTAGTGGTAGACTATGCTAAGTCGGTTTTTGGTCAAATTGAGTTAGAATACTTTTTAAATAGAGTATGTTCTTTCTAGTGCTGTAATAATGTAAGTCTAAAAGCATCCTGTTACGTTGTAACTACTTAGTATAGTTTGGAAAACAGTACTATACCTACTATAAGTAGATCTTAATTAAGGGACCGGTTTTTCGCTTCTCCTGTAAAATTACGAAATTATGACTTGGTTTAGTTTAACTCTGAGGTCTCGATATAAAATCATCACCATCATCATAATCAACCATTATCAATCCACTGCTGGATGAAGTCTTCCCAGTTTTCTCTACAATTATCTATCTTGGATAATTCTTTTCCAGGTTACTCCCCACTGGTTCCTGATTTTGTCACAATTTCTTGTATGCGGACATTTCCTAGGCTGTTTTTGTCACGTGGTATCCAGTCTAGAATTGTTTTTGTCTATCGATCATAATTTCGTCTTGCAATATGTCCATCACATTTTCCAGTCTATTATAAAAATTATTTCATTAGTACCAGTCATTAGTTGCCAAATAATTCATTTTTATATATTTGGGCTACAAATAGTTCATATCCTCTACTTTTGGAGCACAGACACGTTACTTTTTGATCTTCAGATTTGGCAACACTGACTCAATTATTTAAATCAACACAATGTAAGGGACCCCATTTGCTCTAGTGGCTAATACGCTTGATTTTGGTTCGCATGGTCCCGAGTTCGATTGCCGGTGGTGGTAATATTCAACGACCGAAGTTTTTCGAATTCCACTATGATCAGTAACTCCACGTCTCCTTTAACTGCCCTAGCATAACCATGAGACGTTAAACTAAAACAAAACAAACCAAAAATAACACAATGTGTATTACTAACTGTAAGTCTTTGAATAATTGCTTATAGCTATATGGTATGGATCAAGTTTGAGGTGGTCGGTGGTCAAAGTATAACAAATGAAATGCAGTTAGGGTGTAATTAAAATTTTAATAAAGCAGTGTTTTAATCTAAAAAATACACCAGGCCTAAGGCTTTTGGGAGAACAACTAGTGCTACTGAAAAGTTGTCAGTTACGTTTAATTTCAGTTACAATTTGCTTTAACATGTATTGCTGGAACGAAAACTTTGACATTAACATTATAAGTAGCCCAAAGACTATGAAAAACATCGTGTTCTGAAAACATTCTTGCACCATAAAACAAATTACGAGTAATATTAAAATATTTTGCACTTTAGCTACGTTATTTGCACTATATTTATAATAATATTTAACAATTTATTTAAGTTCGCAACACTGCTTAAAATAATGTAAATGCGACTTGTTGTAATGAAAACTATTGAACACTAATGTTATAATGTTCCTGCCATTTGAGTTATTAGAGATCTCCAAAATGTTGATGTTAGTGATAAGTATTGTCTTTGTTACACTAAATAATATATGCACTTTAATTTAATATCTAAATTAGAAATATGTAGAGCTCTTTCGTGGCTAAGCGGTTACCCTATGGCATGAGAGACCCGGGTTAGATTCCCGACGGGAGCTCATGTGGTTTAGATTCCACGTGAATCAGTAGATTCAGTCTCATATAGCCTCGCTGCTGAAAGAGGTGTTAAACTCAATTAACTGAACAGAAATATGTAATATCAAACGTAGTGCATTTTGAGAAATTACAACTTTATGTTGCGTTGGCAACACTGCTTGTTTATCTAGTGGTATTGCAGAGTATCTAGAAGAATTTCCCCTTCCATATTTCACACAGTATGTTAAAAAAAATCAGCATTTTTAATATATATGACTACTATATATAACTAGATGAAATACTCATTTTTCGTTTGGGATCAGTATTTGGAAGTCAAGGCCTGTGGGAGTATCACTATCTCAGCAACCGCGAAAACAAATGCATTTGACACTAATATCGGTCATTTTGTATTATTTTTACCTGGCTCAGTACCCAGCAGGTGAACCCCGGCCCGCATGCACTGGTAGCTGAATTTGAAAGTCATCGAATGGAAGTGACACCATTGATCTCAGCGACCGCAAAAACTATACATTTGACACTAATATCGGTAATTTTGGATTACTTTTAAATGGCTCGGTACTCCCCTCCCCCGCAGGTGAACCCCGGCCCGCATGCACTGGTAGCTGAACTTGAAAGTCATCGCTAATGGAAGTATCACCATTGATCTCAGCGACCGCGAAAACTATGTATTCGACACTAATATCGGTCATTTTCTACTACTTTTACATGTCCCGGTAAATGCCCTCCCTAAGCCCCCCTGGTTCAAAATTAAAAAAAAAAGCTTCTTCTTGGTCTGAGGCATGCCATGATACTTGTCACCCAAATTTGGTAACTCTTGGACTCTCGTCTGGTCCCCAGGCCGCACACAGGCAATCAGAAAGACAGACACACAGACAAACTCTTCCTTTTACTTATATCAGATAAGATATACAGCCGAGGATCCAAGGGGAGTGTTAAAGGGGTTATACCTCCCTTGACGCTCAGCTATACACTGTGTAAAATGGGCTTCAATCCTACTTCTTTCTTTACACTGGATAAAATTTCAAACTATGGTTTAGCCCCTCCCTCGATCATATCCTGGATCCGCTGGTATATATATATATATATATATATATATATATATATATATATATATATATATATATATATATATATATATATATATATATAGTGTGTGTGTGTGTGTGTGTATTGAGAGAGGGAGAGAGAGACAGAGAAGACTATATACATTACATCAGCAGTGGATTTTGTTTCGGGAGAGGTTTGAGAACGAGTAAGAAATATTTGTGTTGTACGTGCAATGCGAAAAAATGATCACAAATCTATTTCGGGAGGGGCTTCAGTCCGATAGCCAACCCCTAAATACGCCACTGAACATTAGTCAACCGTTCCCATATTATCTAACACAGCAACGAAACAAATTTTGAGTAAAGGGCAATCTTAATAGCTGGCTATATGAATATTCGAGACGAGACCGAGACTTTCGAGACTGACCTAAGTCTCGTCTCGGTCTCGTCTCGATTTATAGAGCTCCGTCTCGGTCTCGGTCTCGTCTCGGTATATAAAAGGCCGTCTCGATCTCGGTCTCGTCTCGGTATATAAAAGGCCGTCTCGGTCTCGGTCTCGTCTCGATAATTCGAGACGATACCGAGACGAGACCGAGACTAGTCTCGGTCTCGGTACCATCCCTAATTATAGTTCATTTGCAAGCTTACCGTGAAAATTTTAGGGGGGCAGCAAAAATTTAGGAGGGGCCTGGACCCCTAGACCCCTGTGGATACGGGCCTGTCCATCGTCGATGACAAAACTGTGATCTGCACTGACATTGATACATTCTTCTTCTTAAAATCATTTATAACTTCATTCCACGTTCATTTATTATTATTATTATTATTATTATTATTATTATTATTATTATTATTATTATTATTATTATTATTATTATTATTATTATTATTTATACTAGTAGTGGTAGTAGTAGTAGTAGTCTTTCTCTTCCAGATCATAGTGCACTATTGTGTGTTCAATAAACCGAAGACAGAAAAAGGAAAAGCTTATTAATTGAAATAATGAATGACAGCGGCGATGCTTAATTAAATTAAATTAAATCTTTCAGCTTTACGTCCCACGCATGATGAGACATGAATGAAATAAAGGAATGAAGAAAGTAGAAGGAAACGGGAAAGCTCCGAGAAAACCCACGAACACGGTGTTTATCCATCATAAAGCGCACTTGGGGGTGATTTTTATGACTATTGTTGGCAAAATATCAGTCGTTAAGACTTCCCATTGATATTCTTTATTGCAAGACCCATTTCGTGGTTCAGTCCACGGATTCAGGTGTTCTTTATTTTCATCACGTTTTCGAATACTATTTTGCCCTCGAAGAGCTTGCAGAAAATTTAGAACAAATGACGATCGGATACATGTTGCATAGTGTTAAAGTTACCGCAAAGACTCGTGAAGACTGGGCTATATGAATCATAGAACTGTCTAATGCACGATTCGTAAAGCTGCCTTCTGAACGGACACTTGACAAAAAGTGAAACAGGCGAAATGCACCAATAACGTTGACAAACTTAGAGAATACGGCAAGCGAGTGAAAACAAACAGCACTTAAAAAGCTATAACAAGAACACTAACAATCATTCAAATTAAACCGTAACAATAATAATAGCAAAAATGTAAAACAATGACAACACTGCAGCCTCAGGTGTTGTTCTCCATATAGTGCGAGAGAGGATATTGGGAACATTTCATAGGTGGGGTTTGACGACCAGGACACATCCTCGCGTTCTATTGGGTGAAGAAATTGCTAAATCAAGGTCAAATTTGACGATTGAGCGCGATCACTTTAAAAAGGAAGATACAGTACATAAAATAATAGAACAAGTCGACAACCATTTTCCAGATGGACAGTGAAACAAGACAACAACAACTGTGAACTGATATTTTACCTTATTCCATCTATCCTCATAAAGTATAGAAGATGTTTATGTCTCAGTTAAGGCCTAGGCCTAATGACTGTACGAGCTGTGTAAAAACATCGCAAATTTAATTGTGTTACTGTATTATACATATTGACATAATGAGTAAGTGGAGTTACAATAAACGCTTGATTGAATTAAAGAAATCAGGAATATCAGTGAAAAAACATACTGTAAACTAAACAGTTTAAAGTGTATTTAAGAACTTACAAAACTGACTTGAACAAACATGTCTCCTTGAAAATCATGCCCATTATACAGCGTGGTCCGGAAGTGGGCGTACCCCTAATTAGTGTTTTCTGATGGCTTTAGGTTTTATCCACATTTGTTTGATAACATTGTTTGGCATTGTCTGGCAACATTGCTATCCATGTTCATTTGTTTTCTGCTGTTTTCTGCTTAATAACAGTTATTTGCAGTGAAGCTGGAGTAATCAACAATGTGTCATCAAAGTCCATATAGCATTGACATGGATGGTGATCATACCGATGTTTATGACTCTTAAGATTCTTAAGACTTCAAGGTAACTATGTACAGACATTCTACCATAACTAACACTATACTGTTGAAACTAAAGGAGGGTACGCCCACTTCCGGATCACACTGTACACTATCATTGTCTACTCAGTTCATTCCGCACTGCAGTTGTATTGTTCTTGATGTAGTACGTACTTTGACCTAACACATCACTGCCAACAGTTCGAAACTGGGGTCGCCGCCTGCTTGTTTCCAACCATGACATTTGACATGTTTCCAACTCCAGATGTTTCTATTAAATCGATAAGGCGTGATTATATATGATTAGTAAAAATGTACAGCTGAAAAAAAAAAAAACTTATGTTTGGACTACAAATAGTTCAAATCCGTTACTTTTAGAGCACAACCTCTCTACTTTTTGATCTTCGGATCTGGCAACACTAGGCGATGGGCTATTTGCCCATCGAATTTCATTCAGAACCAGCTAGTAGTTACCGAGAAATAAAGTACCACATACTAGATGAGTCGACCCGAGCCGAGCCGTCTGTCCCTGGCAGAGCCTAGCCACAAAATATATTGGTGCCCCTGATTAAGGATAAAATAGAAATCGTATATGCCCCATATTTTACGGGATTGAGCCTTGCTACGATGTTATGTCCTCGCGTCCTGATAATACTTCTTTTTTCAGGACGCAGAATTGTCCCGTAATTTGTAGATATATTTAAAATTTGTAATTGTCAAGAAATCGACAGTTGTTGTCATAAAAAGTGTCATATCTAATGGCTTGGCAACAGTGTTATGTGTCTTATAGAGGCACTATCCCACGCGGTAATAACTAAACCAGGATTAGTTGATATGAGATTGATCTACTATGAAATGAAATTATTTTATTATTTTATGTGCCAACAAAATGTCGAAGAGAAAATGTCACAGAAAAACTAAGGACTGAATATCTTTTTTTTTTAATTTTTTTTTACACCATATAGTTGTGATGGGAATGTGTTTCGTATTTAAAAAACTGAAAGTTATCTGTACTTTCTTTTCAAAAACATATGAACCTTAGGGTAAAGTAAAAATTTGGGGGTGAAAAGCACACACACACACAAATAACCTGTAGAATATACTCTTTTGCAAATATTCAGAAGATATGGAAGCATTGAGAGCGTTAATTGGGATAGATCTTTGCATCATGGAAGACTTGAGGCCCTGACCTTCTGAATGCAGGGCAGGTTACATTTTGCTGGGTAAGTATTTACTCTCC
Source organism: Thermobia domestica (assembly GCF_964235325.1). Classification (NCBI taxonomy): domain Eukaryota; kingdom Metazoa; phylum Arthropoda; class Insecta; order Zygentoma; family Lepismatidae; genus Thermobia; species Thermobia domestica. Next base: position 50,535,003 of record NC_137471.1, read on the forward strand.
CTTCTCCTGTGAAATAACAGCTATAATACCCTCATTTGTTGAAAAGACAACCATGAATTCGGTTTGCGCGCGGGATTTGCTTTTTTCTTCACTCCACTGCGATCAACTGGCATAGCACTTTCCCTTGCGTCTGCGTGAATATTTTTTTTTATTTACGTATTTTGTTCAGCTGACGACTGTCAAGGTCATCTACGGATCAGGTGAAGCACGTGGCGAAGTGCAGCGTAAACGGAACTTGCTGCTGAAAGCATGGCGGGAAGGGGAGTGACTGAATGAACGAATCACGCTTTGCTTCCTTTCATTTTCGCAATCGCCAGTTCGTACCCACTAACCCGCATAAATACAAACAGGTTTTTTATTCTGTGCGAATCTTTCTATGTTAATGATTTATAAACAACAATAATTTTGTTCGTTATGGGTTGTTAGAAAGTTTGTTCAACCCATGTTAAAATACAAATGATCGCTATTTTCTATATATATACCTTCATGCGCTCACTTTCAGTGGATGATGACATCTTCTTATCAAATCACGAACGTCATTTTATTTTTCATGTGTACACCTGAAGACAAGAGCAAAGAGACAGAGTGTCTACTTGATGCATTGGGTATGCAAAAGGGGACAAAGTCGAGGTGAAGGAACATTCAGAGTATGTAGCATGATGGTTTCAAATTTCCCATCGGCGGGGGAAGGGAATTTAAATACATGAGTATAAAGCCACATTGAACATGAATGGAGGAGACTCTTATCGGCATGACCACCTGGTGGTGCAGGGGAAAGAAATTGCCCTTCCGTGGAGTTTCGAAGGGGAGTTAGTTTTTCGAAATTCGTATAATCACACCCTATAGTATATTTAATATTTTTATTTTAGTAGCCTACAATAAATGAGACCTGCATTGTCTGTATAGTTAATAAAGTTCGTTATTATTATTATTATTATTATTATTATTATTATTATTATTAATAATAATAATAATAATAATAATAATAATAATAATTTAATAATAATAAGTATTCTGCCTTTTATCAGGTTCTGGGACTAATGAGGTTTTTATTCTCATTCGGATTTTGATCATTTTCGTGTATAATTCTCTATAGTATAACATAAGGGGATATTTTTTCTTCAAAAAGTTGGAGGGGATCAAAGTGTTTCCATGCCCACCATGTTACTTACAGAAAAGCTCTCCAATTGTTTTCAGTCATTATGTAAATAGAAATGCAATCTTTTAGGCGACATACCCTCACTGCATTTCAACATTTAGGTAGCCGGCATGTCAAGTCAAAATCATAATAAAACATACCGCCTCTGGGTGTTTTCCACTTGGTACACTGCCTAAAAATGAAGTGTTGTGTGTACGCATTATCAAGGTGTATGTGTGTGTAGACGCAACTATTCTCTTGAGTCGGTTCTTTTTCCCCTTTTAAGGAAAAAGTATACGGCGGGCATCCCTGCTCAGGGGAGTAATTTTTGTAGCTCTGGGGAATTTTCCCCTGGTCCAACTGAAATCCTGACTAGGTTTTTAAAATCCTTAACGACAGTTATACTACAAAGAATGACTAAACAAACAAACAAACAAGCTGAAGTGATATTATTCAGACAGGTAATATTTCACAAGATAGCGTTAATGGGATCAGTTGCATAGTGAAGAAAAAAGGTTTTCCCCATATTCTCCTCTTGCAATTATAAAGGTGTTTTAACTTGTATGAAATGAAACTTCGCGTGACGATGAAATTTTTTAGCACGTTTACTCTTATTGATGTAAATAATTTGCAACGATCCCCGTAACATTTAAATGCTCACGGCGTACTGTATATACGCTACTATATATATATATATATATATATATATATATATATATATATATATATATATATATATATATATATATATATATATATATATATATATATATATATATATATATATATATATATATATATATATATATTGAAAATTCTGAATAAAATTTACTGATATGTTGTCAATACGCTTATTTTCAACCCTTCTTTGCCATTTAAATAAAACCTTTAAATACAGAAATACACATTTCGAATTGTTTTATATATAGCTTTTTAAAGAATCTTAAGATGGGTTGCCACGTTAGAAGAACTTGTAGCTGTTATATATATATATATAAAAATCTTGAAACCCTACCATATTTCACCGTGTACACATAGTCTTGAAAGGGTCATAAAACAATTTTTCCATCTTGCAAGGTGTCGTACACAAGGTATATAAAATAACGGGTCGTACAGTGTCCAACTTTCTGGGACGTCTTGCTTGCTACCTGCTATCGCCCTCCCGCTGACATAAAGGAAAAACCAGTTTCGCCGCTTCCGAAACAACGGATTCTTTTGGACAGGGAGGGGGAGTGCGACGCCAAAATACACGTTTTTAATGAGGAGGTTAATTGTTTGTCCATTAGACTGCAGTGCTGCATGGGTGGTGATACCTTTCTTGCTTACAAGAAGTTGTAAAATCTAAACAGTAGATAGAAAGATCGGGCAGCAAGGTCTTTTCTATGACAGCTGCAAGATTCATGTAAAATGGAAACTTGGTTTTATATAAGTTCTTTCTATATTAGGATTTCTTGATGATATTTGTTTGTTAGAATTTTTCCCTCGTCTCTTCAATGAATAATAATAATAATAATAAATGAAATATAAGATTGTTATGTCATTTACTTTATTGAGCCTTTTGTGCTGGAAAATAACTAATAAAATGTAAGAGTAAGATATGGAAAACTTTTTTTATTTAAATTTTCGTATTACGTACGATATTCACTCAAAATACTTGAACAAAAGGCGAAACGTGATAGGTCTGATTTTTCTCCATAAAATAGTACGAAATGAGTTTAATTGTACGGACCTGATATCGACATTAAGTCTTTCGTGTCCTGACACTTAAAACTCATGCTGATAACTCATTGCAAAAAAAGCAAGTACCAACGTAATATTGAAGTCACCAATCTGGATAATATGCTCTTATGACAAAATATGTGTCGAAGACAAAGAAATTGGTATCTGTAATATGAACTATAGTTTAAGAAAACTATTGTAAATTGATTTTGTAATACACCAACACTATAATTGGGCTTATTTAGGCATGTTGTGTTGACGACAAATAAATAAACTATTCAGCAAAAAATCGATTTTGTTTTGGAAATTCTTTGTTAAGGTGAGAGGAAATTGCAGTCAAAATTTTATTACACAACGTAAAATAAACAACCATAAAGAAAGAAAGAAAAAAAAACTCGGAAATATGGCCAGAGACTTGAACTTATTAACTCTATAGCTTGCGGAACCCGAAGTTTCAATAATTCAATAACGCATTCGCAAAAGCTCTTCGTTGACTTCTGTCCTTAGCCAACTTGACCCAGTTTCTACTTCGTATTCCTATTTCTGCTAGATCCATCTTAATATTGTTCTCCTACCTGCGCCTAGAGCTTCCTAATTGTTAGTATGTATTTAAATGTTCTTGTATGTCCTGCAGTTGATAATTGAACAAGAACTTTTGATATAATGTTAGGCTTACTGAATAGGCCTAACTACACATAAAAATTATCATATATACATTATAAAACAATTCTGCAAAAGAATCATTAACCAAAATGTACCACTGGACACGTACTTTAATACCACATATGATTTTCACTGAAAATGACATCAATATAAACCCATATATATATATATATATATATATATATATATATATATATATATATATATATATATATATATATATATATAATTTAGTAATATAAACGGATACTTAATATACTCCTGTAAAAGACATAAAAACGAACAACAACAAAAAAAAAAAAAAGCACAGTGAATACAATTCTTTCTTCTTTTAATATGTTTACATATTGTCATTACTAACGCACTTAACACACCTTGCCAATCTCCCAACATTAATAGTCCTTTTTCCTATTGGATTTACAGTTAAAATTTTGAAAACGTTCCTACTTTCTTCCATACTACATGTCCTGCCCACGTGAAGCTACTAGACTTAATGACCCTAACAATATTAGGTGAACAGTAGAAATTGTAGTTCTTCGTTATGAAGTTTCCACTTTCCTCTATTCTCGTTCATTTTGGGTCCAAATATTCTCTTCAGGTTTTTTCAAATACTTTCAGTCGCGTTCTTCCTTCAAAGTAAGCAACTATCTTTCGCAAGCATACATCATATTATTATTATTATTATTATTATTATTATTATTATTATTATTATTATTATTATTATTATTATTATTATTATTATTATTATTATTATTATTATTCAAATAAATGTGATCCCGGGTTGGAGTAGTTGTTTGAATTCCACGTACTTTGAGCAGTGAATCCTGTTTCACATAATCTTTTCGCTGAAAATTGGAAAGAGATCGATCAATCACCGAACCACTCAGATAATAAGAATACAGAAAGACAATGAAGAATGTTACGTCAAGATATTCCGTTTAAATTTTAAGAAATTGGAAACTGTTTTTCTATCGCTTCAAAAATATTGTAACTGATACGCGTTCTACACTATCATTTCCTTCTTCCTATTGATCACGGATATAAGTGCAGGAATCACTGAAGAGTCACATGGGCCGCGCTTCTGCTCATGTGAGTGAGTGCTGTGATGTAACGTGATCAAAGCGGATTATGACGACTTCTTCATTTCTAATTTTTGTGTTTTGCTGACGTGAAGTAGGTCCTTCTAACTCTATTACAAATGATATCTTCTCCAAATATCCGCGTCGATTCAGCTTGCGTCTAAATTAAGAAGGAGTACCACGTGATAACACATAAAGGAGTTTGACTTGTATGGCGTGATGTTTCCTGAATTATTGAAGCCAAAGCGATAGCAGATTTCTACCACTTCTCTCTTTAGTAGAGATATTAAAGTGGAGATGGAATACAAGGTGTCCCAGAATTCTTTCCCTGATTACAAACATTCATAATGCATAAAATATGACACATAGATAAATACTTTTTATCGTGAATTGCATGTAACATATTCAAGTTTTTGTGTACACAATTAATAAATTTCTACATGTGATCCTTTCGTTGACCGAAGGACATCAATTCCAATTCCACTCATGCGTTGGTCAGCATTACGTGAGGCATGGATGTTATGACTTCAGTAATTCTGCACCATAATGCTGCGATAATAATGCATCTTTCACTGGTGTTTTGTAAATTTGGTCCTCGATATAACTCCAAAAGAAAATAAAAAACAGTGGTGTTATGTCCGGTGATCGCGGAGGCCAGTTTATGGGGCCCATCACGCCCGATCCATCTTCCCGGGAATGTTCTATCCAAATAGGCACGCACCCTAACCTCCAATGAGATGGCGCACCATCTTGTTGGAAAATTAAGTCCGGAATATCCTGAATCTGTGGCATTACAAATAACTGCAACATATCAAGATAAGTATTGGCTGTGATCAGGGGCGGATCCAGGATATGATCAAGGGAGGGGCTAAACCATGTTTGCCGTTTTATCCAGTGTAAAGCAGGATTGAAGGTTATTTTATCCAGTGTATACCTCAGCGTCAAGGGGGGCTATAGCCCCCCTTGTATCCGCCACTGGCTGTGATCGTCTTTTCACTGAATTAAAGGGCTATATGTTTTTATTGTATAAGACCCACCCATTCAGCTTAGGGCTGTTTCTGACGGTCTCAAACGCATCGTGGGGATTCTCAGACCCCCAAATTCTAGCATTCATCTTCTATTACCATTGAAAGTATATACTTTTTTGACGCACCTGGTATATTCCATCTCAACTCTGAACTTTTCTCGCTACTAAAACAGGAAGTAGTAGTAGTGGACCCCGCTCAAAGCTTATGGAAATCCGGTTTCCGTTAAATTTGCTGATATTGCAGGATGTTATGTATTTTGGTCCCCTGATGAAAAATCTCAATGGTCTCCGAAAACCACATGTTTTTGAGATATCCACACTAGTTAAAGGTTTTGTTACATAAAAGAAAATACCTATTCTTAAAGGAACTTTTTGCGCTGAATTCGAATATGCACTCGGTTTTTCTCCATCACGTACGATTTTCCCGTAACAGAGGGATTTTCGGGAAAATCCCTCAAAAATTTCCCTTTTCGTTTATTTTACACCCCAAGATCTTGTCCCCTTGCATATACTAACATAGAAATTATACCTAAGTATACTTTGATTCATATTTAACAAACCCTACAAGTTTCCTGATAATCGCTTTATTCTTTCTAGAGAAATAAATATGTTTGTATGTATACTGTGTGTACTGTTTATTGCACCTTATAGTAATGCTTTCAGATCTCTTAAGTTGAGGTAAAACGTTTTGCTTTATTATCACAAACACATATATAAAATATAATACAATATAATTTACAAGTGTGACAATTTACAATAAACAATAATACAAATGTACCAAAAGGTCATGAAAAGACAATCAAAACTATCACAATATATGAAACTTCCATTGGGTTACAAAAACGTACACTACTTCCTTCTTTTGTAAGAAATGTTGCATTCTCTAACAAGACCCCAACAATAGTCCCCCATCATTGAAGGATCCCATCGTCCCTGGTACCTTTTCTCCATTGCCATTATATCTTGGTGGAATCTTTCCCCCTGTTCGTCGCTGAGAGCACCTAGGTTAGCAGGAAAGAAGCTGAGGTGGGAGTGCAAAAAGTGGATTTTTAAAGACATCCTACAACCCAACTCTTTGTATTTCTGTATCATGTCCTGTACGATTTCTGTGTAACTCTCAGCTTTGTTATTGCCCAGAAAGTTGCGCACAACACACTAAAATGCTGTCCAGGCAGCTAGCTCAGCACTGTTTAACTTGCTGTCAAAGCTATCATCAAGCATTAATTTCCTAATTTGGGGACCAATAAACACTCCCGCTGAAATCTTAGCATCACTTAGGTTAGGGAACTTATCTCGCAAATACTTGAAACCTTCACCAGATGTGTCCATGGCTTTGACAAAGTTTTTCATAAGTCCTAACTTGATATGAAGTGGCGGTAGTAATATCTTATTAGGATCTACCAAAGGAGCGTATTTGACGTTGCATTCTCCAGGTACGTAATTCACTCTAGGTTCCCATTCCTTCACTTCATAATGTTTGTCATCAGCTCGGCTATCCCATAAACATAAAAAACATTGGTACTTCGTGTAACCGCAGTCCTAATAAAATACCAACTACCTTGAGATCAAAACATATTTGCCAACAATGGTCCTTGTAATTTATAAGATTTAGCAAAGTTGACATGGTGTCATAGGATTCCTTAATCTTCACTGAGTGCGCAAGTGGTATAGAAGGTTTTTTATTTCCATTATGTAAAAGGATAGCTTTAAGGCTGACCTTTGACGCGTCGATAAATAACCTCCATTCTTCTGGAACGTAAGGAATTCCTAGCTCCGCCATCAACCCATTTATATCCGTACATACGCACACATTATCTTGCATTGAGAAATAGCTTGAAAATTGAACATGCCTTTTCCTGTACACTGATATGTTCGTTTCTGCATCCAATAAGTTCCATGCTGGAGCCTTGATCCCAGAAGTTCCGCCTCTTGTTTTGTCAGGTGCAAATCACGGACTAAGTCATTAAGTTCACATTGCCGGATGAAATGTGGCTCGCGAACACAGTCAGGGATGAACGTTGGATCCTTGGATGTACATGTTGATGTCGATGGTGTTTATCAAGGTCATGATCATCATCAGAGTCTTTTGGCCATATCTCTTAACAGTTGGTAGGGGGCTCGGGAAGTGGAAGTTCTTTTGCATTCTGTTACATTTGATAACAAATATCGATAACCATTTCATGAACAAAACGAAAAAACTTGGAGAATTGTATATATATGTATTAAGATATACATATACTGTACGTTTAAAAAAATATATACGTTGGAAGTACATTCTATTTTTATACACGTTTCTAATTTACAGAGAGCAATACAAGTGTGTTGTTGACTATTGTAAATATTCATTTTTATGTCTGTGTTTGTAGTAATAAAGCAAATCGTTTTTACCCCAACTCAGGAGATCTGAAAGCATTACTATCAGGTGCAATAAACAGTGCACACAGTATACATACAAATATATTTATTTCTCTAGAAAGAACAAAGCGATTTTTACGAAACTTTTAGGGTTTATTAAATATAAATCAAGGTATACTTAGGTATAATTTCTATGTTACTATATGTAAGGGGACAGGAGCTAGGGGAATAAAATATCTGAAAAAGGGAAATTTTTGAGGGAATTTCCCGAAAATCCCTCTGTTACGGGAAAACTGTACGTGATGGAGAGAAACCGAGTGCATATTCGAATTCAGCGCAAAAAGTTCCTTTTTAAGATCGGGTGATTTTTCTCATGCAACAAACAAAAAGTTTAAATTTGTTAATCGTTACTTAAAGGCATACGCTCCTTCGTAAATTGAAAATAATGATTAGGACGACATTTTACCTATGATGTATGGACGAGTCTCACTAGGGTATACTAGGGTTTTTGGGGTCGCTGATTCCGAACTCGAGGTCGGTTAACACCCATCACGTCAAGTACAAGGTCATTTGAAGGTGAAATCAAGAGGGAACGTTGCAAAAAAGAAACTCAATAAAAAGTACGTAAATATTTTTTGAGCTCTCCTGGAGAAAGCTCTTATTTGTAAAAGAATTGAATTGATTTTGAGTTTGACATCCCGTTCAGCAGCGAGACCATATGAGACGTGGACCTACTGATTAACGTGGAATCCGAACCACATGAACTCCCGCCAGGAATCGAACGCAGGTCTCCAACGCCAAAGGCGCGTACGCTAACCGCTTAGCCACGGAGGAGTTCTTATTTGTAAAAGGATTCTAATGAAAGCTTTTGGCTGTTGCAATGGTCTGTCCAAGCAGCTTGATAAAAATTTATCGTACCATAACGACAAAAGCTGCTTCCCTTATATGTATATAAAAAAGCTTGGTGAGGTGAGTGTAGGGGAGGGGAGCGCCGAGTTCTACTTCTCCCCAGGCGCCGAAATCTCTAATTACGGCTTTGATTGACAGCGACCAAGGAGGTCCAAAAATTTTTAAAAAGTACTGAAAACATTTTTACCATTTTTCAGAATCTTGCGGTACCTCCGCAACAATTTTTATGGAGGGAGTTTGGCTACGGGCATATAATTTGAAGTACCCATCAACTACCTGTATGAAAATTGTTGCGGAAGTACCGTAGGATTTTGAAACTTGGATATTTGGATAGGGCACATACTAGTTTCTAAGTAAAATCTTGACCCGACTACGGTAGGTCCCATAGTATTGGAGCTATGGACCTGTAAAGTTAATTTTTTTTTCATGTTTTCGGCAGCCTATAACTCCGAAAGGAAACATTTGTGCACCCAGGTTGGTCTATACATTTTGTCTTATATTGATGTCAAGAATTACCTCCCAAACGTTGTCGGTGTTGTTTTGGAACACCCTGTATAAATATTACTTAAATATGGCTCTTCCTTTGTGAAGAGTGATATTTAAGTAACTTTTACTCCGTAAATTCTCCACTGAACCCTTATTGCTCCAATCCTCTAATTGAATTGACAATGGCTAGACCATGTATGTGCAATAAAAAAAAAAAAGACTAAAAATATACTTGTATTTTCTATAAGCCTATTTATTTCCTTTCCGTGCCTCCTAAAACGGTTTATAATACATTAGCTGTATTTTTTAAGTGTAAATTATTTTATTATCTATAACGTTATTCGCCCTACTTTTTACGTAATTATTTGAAATCACTTTAGTAATTCTTCGCGGATGAGTCTTTATTTGTTTTCGAAAATGTATGAACCCGAGTATTAATAATAATAATAATAATAATAATAATAATAATAATAATAATAATAATAATAATAATAATAATAATAATAATAATAATAATAATAATGGTACTTCCGTTGTCATACAGATTTCCTATAAAACGATATTGCAATGGCAAGAGAAACTCTTCCCAACTAGATCTATTTTGGATAAGAAGAGGACACAAGAAAGATATGCAGTATAATAGTTGCGGATCATGTGGTCAAAAAAAAAAAAAAGTATTTGCGAAAAAGATTCTGTGAGCTTGGAGTTCCAATAATGACAATGCTGACACACACACACACATAAAAAAAAAATATATATATCTTGAATTGGAAAAATCTTTTAGGTCATCATTCGTAAATGAGTTGAGCGATGAGGACATGCGAAGAAGACTCAAATTTACTCAATGTATTTTTGTGACTTGCCATAACAGGCCAGTTTTCTTCTCAGACGAATGTGTGATTTCTCGATCTTGTCGGAATTGGGTCCCCGAGTGTTTTCTGGATCAAGAAAAAACCGTATTATTATGAAGAGTTAGAGCACAATCCCTTACATGTTGTGGTATGAAATGCAATGTCCAGTAGGTACCTCACAGGGCCGTTTATTTATTTATTTATTTATTTATTTTATTTATTTTTTTTTTTTTTGACGGTACAGTCAATCAACATGCTTACCTCCAAATGTTACGAGATTGGATTATGACAGAGCTACAAAAACTGAACATTGTCACTAACAGTTGACTTCAATAGGATGGGGCTCCAGCCCACTACGCTCTCTCCTTGTCCACATATTCTTGGATCAGGGCTCATAGCGAGTTACTTTTTTTTCATGTTGGTCACTAAAAGCTACTTTTTTTTTAAATTTGTCACTAATAGTTACTTTTTTTGGGAGGTAAAGTGACTTTTTCGTGTGATTTATGTTTTGCATTGGCAGTTTTCTAAGAAAAATATTATAAAAATAAATGGAAAAAGGCAGAAAATTGTTACTCATTACTCTTCTGAAAGCTTCAATACTTGCTGCCACATGTGAAGCAGTCAGCTTTATTCTCACTTCAGCTTTTATTCTTTCTAAAGCACAGTGGATGGTTGGTGGATGCTTAAGCTCTCAAGGTCGGGTTGAGAACCCTTCTGTGTCTATTCTTTCTTCTATTATAATAGTCTTTTAGTTTTCTCTCGTAATAGTTAACGCTCCACGCTGTGTGTGTGTGGTTCATCATGTTCGTCTTGTGTTATGCTTCTTGTATGTTCTTAAGAGTAGATTATGAATTTGAATATTTCATGACTGAGAACTCTCAATGCTAATTTAAATATTATGTCCGGATTGAGGGGGGTGCAAAGGTGCACCTGCACCCCTCTTCGCTGTAAAAAATACACTTATATAATAAGAAACTAGCAGTGAAAATACCAACACTTTCCGAAACTTCCTGCCATCATGTTTCCTTTTAGGGCTTAAAAGAAAACAGAGTTTTGCAGAAGCAATAGTTTCAGTCGATTTTCAAAAGGTTGAACGAAAAGGATTCACCAAGCAAAACAATATATATTGACCCTAACATTTGTCAAGTAGGGAAGAAAACAGAAGCCAGGAAGAGAGAACACTTTTTTCCTGCATAACACTTGCGACCCTCTTTAAAATACTTTCCTCAGTTCTATGCCTCAGTGTTGTCAGGGGTAAAGAACATTGTCACATGTCACTTTGAAGAGTTTCAGTGTGATTGGTTATTTTGGTAGTTATTGGTGCACCCCCCCCCCTCAAACAATCCTGGATACAGCCCTGGTCTGGGATGAAGAAATTCGGAAATATGTCAGAACTGATCCCACTTACTCAGAAGCTTCTTACATTTGCTAAGTCTGCTTACCCTAACTACAAAGCATACTTACAAAACCTAAGAAAGGGGGAAGCTCAAAAAGAAGAAGTAAAGAAGAAAAGATGAAACAAAACAACAAAGAGAGAAGTGATGGAGAAATTGACAAAGAAAAAAAGGGGCATGATGAGTTTTTGGTTACTTTTTCATGTGTTTTTAGGCACTTTTTGGTCACTTTTTCGTGTGCTTTTGGTCACTTTTCAATTATTTACAAGAGACCAGACCACTATGAGCCCTGTTGGATGAGGTGTTACCCCAGAAGAGATGGCTAGGGAGAGGATCAGTGAATATGCCAGCACCGGTTAAGCAGGCCTGTATTCACGGGGGTCTAGGGTGCCGGGCCCCCCTAAATTTTTACTTTCCCCTAAAATTATCACGATAGGCTTGCAAATAAACTATACTATGGTGATGAAGTATGATATGGTTCGATAGGCCCCTCCTAACTTCTACCGGGCCCCCGTTACATTTTTGGGCTGGTTACCGGCGTGCGATTAAGTGCCTTCCAGGAGCAGAGGTCTGACGGCCTCCGATAATTCCTTGTAGGGAATAGTTTAACAACACGTCTCGAAGCAGTGGTACCAAACAATTGAAGATTTAAAGCAAACTGCTAGGAAGACATTCAAGGAAATCACACTGTCCACGCTGCGGAAAATTTCCCACAGGACATTGTGCTGCATCATATTGTGCCGCGACAATGATGACGACAATACTGATGTTCTGAACTGGATCACTACACAAGCTGGAACACGGGGGTTGACAAGACTTTCAGGCCGTACTGTAGATTATACATACATATATATATATATATATATATATATATATATATATATATATATATATATATACCTCTATGGCTTATGGAACCCGGAGATTCAATGCCGCGTTCACAAAAGCTCTCCACTGACTTCTATCCGTAGCCAATTGGATCCAGTTTCAACTTTGTAACTGGGGGCGAGGTCTTCCTAATGGTCGTTTTCCGATTGGTCTTCCAGTCAAGACTTTGAAAGCGTTTCTACTTTCTTCCATTCTAGCTACATGACCTGTCCACCTAAGCCTCCTAGACTTGACGACCCTAACAATATTGGGTAAACCGTATAAATTATGTAGTTCCTCGTTATGAAGTTTCCGCCATTCCCCATTCCCGTTCCTCTTAGATCCGAATATTCGTCTCAGGATCTTGTTCTCAAATACTTTCAGTCTACGTTCTTCCCTCAGAGTAAACGACCATGTTCCACAACCACACAGAACAACATTCATGATTATCGTTTTATATATTTTAAGCTTCAAATTCCTCGACACAATTCGCGACGACAAGAGATTTCGAACCGAATAGTAACACGAATTCCCTGCTTTTAGTCGACATTTAATTTCTTCGTGAATATGATTTTCGTCTGTTAATATTGATCTTAAATATTTGAAAGTATCAACTTTATCAAAAGTATTATTTAATATTTTAACGCATCCATAATTTGCCGTATTACGGTCCCGACGCACTTCCATGTATTTAGTTTTCTCTGCATTTACTTCTAAACCCATGTCTCTGCAAGCGTTTATTAAGATCTCTGCATTTCTTTCTATAGTTCTCCTATCATCCCCTATTACATTTATGTATATTATGGTGGTCCAAATTTATATGGGGAAAAATAAATTTAGGAATTTCTTTGGACTCACCCCCTAAAATGGTTCCACATGGGTCCAAATTAAGCCAGAAGAAAAATTAGATCCATTGAATAATTTTAAGTGGTGCCCCAAACGACCTAAAATTTTGAATGCGTTTACAATACATAGTATATAGGGAAAAGCTGGAATAAACACTTGTAATATAGAAACGGCTCAAGGGAATGGAAAGTTATCTTAGATAATGGAACTAGAGGAAGAGACCAACCTAATCTTGTATAGCGTTATCATGGCGGCCATCTTGAATTCAGGTCAACATTTTTAAATAGGAAGAGGGTCATGTGACATCTTTTTGAGGTAGTATTTCACCAGATGCACAAATATGGTATTATTTTCAAGTTACCTATATTCATGTAAGAGTTATTACGTGTGAAAAACAAAATGCTTCATGTAATATTATTTTATTGCAGTTATGGAACACAGATTTGTTAGAATTTTGGAAGTCTAAATTGAAACAAACTGCTTGTTTCGTTTTGATCTACAAATAAGTTTTTCCTTCAAGATGATTCATAGACTATTATGAGGAAAAAGAAAAATTATAACTTGGAAGAAATTGAAATATCCCTTATTTAGTAGTATCTTTTTGGTAAGTTATGAATCATGTTTGCTATATAGTTCACTTTGTCGCATACAGGAAAAGATTGTCTGTGGGCCTTCACTATCTGCAAAAGAAACTGTTTCTGCTCCTCATTTTTCGTAAGAACGTTGTTGTAATCTTCTGTTAGTTACACTCCCCTTTCTGCTGCACCGTTTGTTACGTGGACGAATTTAACTATTGTCTTTCCTTGAAGATAGTCATTGTTATTTGGCCATGAAGTCGGATCACACCAGGCCCGTAGCCAGCCCAAAAATGTAGGGAGGGGCGGTAGAAGTTAGGGGGGCGACCCAATCATATTATAGTTAATTTGCAAGCCTACCTTGAAAATTTTAGGGGGGCGGCCCCCTAGCCTCCCGTGGATATGGGCCTGGATCACACCCAAGAAACCCTTTGGGTATTTTAAATCTCTCGAGGAAAATTTGTGTGTTTGTTGTAACAAAAATATCACTTCAGATAATTCAGCATCTATTTGTCTTTAACTGTACAAACCTTTCAAAAATTGTAGGTCTTGTAATGGTGAATGGGATGCTTGATCACATTTAAGCCAAGTGTGAACATTTAGTCGTATCAAAAAGTGCATACTCTCCGAAGACCCTTTTCTATTTGCTTCGTTAAAACGACATTGCTGGCGAAAGAGAAATATTTTAAATAGCAGCTTGCTTTTCCCATCCACCTTACATGGTGAATTGCTCCAGGCAAACGAAAGAAAACTCCTCAAGGAGGTATGGTACCCAAGATTATGATTGTCAGTTCTAAAAATTCCCTGTAATCTTCTCTGCAGTGTCCTGCTTCTTCAAGTTTGATAGCAAAACTCAACACTTCATTTCTTACATCGGAAATATTGTTCCTTACATCATCATCAATTCCTGGAATAAAGTTAGTGCAATCTATTCTAGATCACTCGTTCTGAAAACATTTCAATAGAAGAACGTCCGGTCCAGATGTAAACGAAACACAACACTTATCAAATACACATTTTAAAACTAATTCATAAATATGGTATCTACAAGGAAGGTATAGAAGATTATTTTGGAATTACTGCTCTAGCAGAATCCAAGCACCGTTGACATGACCCATATTGCAGGGAGTAGTGTCATAATAAACTGCCTGCACGAACTTTACCAAGTTCCATCCTTCAAGCGAATGTACTATAGTAGAAACAATATGTTCTTCTCTTGATGACGACAAAATGGGAACACCAATTAACCTCTCATGACCATCTCCTGTAATAATTATTGATAACCTGTCGGCAGTCTCTCTGCCAGTCAAATTCGGCAGTAGTTTTCCGTTCAAATGCACAACTAACGCACTTGATGCACTCTGGAAATGTTTCCTGTGGTTCTGTGCAACTTTGCTACGGATTTTCTCTCAGCATCGGTGAATGGAAGATCCATTTATTGCTAGTTCCTCTACATTATGGCCTAATGCTTCTGCCGTCACTGTCAGAATAGGTATTGCTGCTCTATCAGTGACTTTTTATTTATTAAGAGCAACACCAGTCTTTGTGTAATAAAATTAGTTTTTCCCCTTTTTACATCTCTTGGACGGTCCGGGCACACACGCATCCATATTTACATTTTCTCTAGCATTCTCAACTGGGTTTTCCTCTTCATTACTTGAACTGCTCCATGTCTTTTGGTGTATAAAGTTCAATCAAATCATTTTCAGAAGTGCATTTTCTTTCGCGTTCCTTTTTCTGTTGAAGTCGTACATATTCCTTTCAAACTTTTCATGCCAAACTCATGTTTTTACTTTCAGTCGTGTAAGAATTATTACCGCTGAAAAGGAGAAATCTTTTCAGAGGTAATAATTCTTACACGACTAAAGATATCTTTAAAATAGTGCCAGATTTGTGTTTCTGGTAAAACGATACCACAAAACGACATTTCACATGGCCCTCTTTCTATTTGAAAATTTTGACCTGAATCCAAGATGGCGGATTTCAAGATGGCCGCAATAACAGCACTACACAAACTTAGGTATGTTTCTTTCTCTATTTCTATTGTCCAGGGTATCTTCGCATTCCCTTGAGCCGTTTCTAAATTACATAAGTTTATTCCAGATGTTTTCCATGTACTATGTACTGTAATCGGATTTAAAATTTTAGGTCGCTTGGGGCACCATTTAATATTATTCAATGAAGCTAATTTTTCTCCTGGCTTAATTTAGTCCCATATGGAACCATTTTAGGGGGTGAGACCAGCCCGATCTGAAAATTGATATTTATGAAACACCCTATGAAACACCCTATATTTCATATATGAAATTATATGAAATAATAAAAATAAAATCTTTAGGATACAACAATAATTTTCTGCTAAACAAATATCATTTTATTAATAAACATACAAATGTATTTCGAGGAGTTATGGAATTTCGGAGATGGGACCCGGACCCGGTAGCCCTCGCGCGGGTGCGCTCCTAATTTTGAGAAATACTTAAGAGTCTTCATCCCGACGAAATTAAAATACCGCTAATTTTGCAGTAACTATGTGATATCTTCAAATAGATAAAAGATAATTGAAATATGGAACAAGAGCGCCCTAGACAATATTATTTTGCGTGAGGTACCGTTATCACAAGTCACCTAGTGTCTTTCCGTTTTCAGCTGTTTAGAAACGCGAAAACATATGCCGATTTTCAAAATGGCTCGAGATCGAAGGCAGATAAGTGAGTCGTGATAACGGTTTCTCATGTAAAATATTATTGTCTAGCGCGCTCTTGTTCCACATTTCGATTATCTTTTATCTATTTGAAGATATCACATAATTACTGTAAAATTAGCGGCATTTTAATTTCGCCGAGATGAAGACTCTTAAGACTGCTCGACTGCTTCTACTGGGTGATGAAATGGGTTTTTACGGAATTAGTCTTTAACAAAAATGACCGAAGCTGTAGCATAAAATGGACATCTTTTCCTAGTTATTTACCAAGTTTCAGTCCAGTTGAACAACTCAGAAGAAAGAAAAGTCCATCACGCGAGTCATCAAGCTATAAGTGCAAGTGAAGAGTGGAAAAATTATTGTTTTGAAAATCGGGAAAGAACAACCTCACAAACAAATCTTTTCGTTTGTTGTTTATGGTTGTAAAAAAGCAATGACCTTGAGAAATATTTCTGCAGCTCATTCATTCGTAGACCTTGAAAAACTTCCCATGATGAGTAACATGCTATTGTCTACAATACGAGTTGCGGGGAAAAAAGAAAGGAAACATATAACGGAATGTAATTGTTCTATTCATATCCCCGGGGAAAAACAACAAATTTGCGCTTTGCAGACACCGAAGAGATGTTGAGATGTATATTAGAATATATGATTCTATATAGATGGCGTTCTGCAAACCTTTCCATGCAATTGCGAGCTGTTGTGCAATATTCTTGGCATTTAGGTTATTCAAACAGGTAACCCAATGGGTTGACGAACTTCTGGGGCATTATATCGTGTGCTAAAATCTCTTCGTTTCACTGGCGGATATAGAAGAGTCGTCGGGGAGGAGGGAAGAGAATATTCTCCTGAATGATGAAAGTAGGCTCGAGATACAACTTTACATTAAAACAGAATAAGTGGTGCAATACATTACAATTAGTGCAGCTACAGGGTGTCCGAAATGGGACTGACGGCTTTTAAAAGTGTATAGTTTTAATATGGTCAGAGATACAGAAAAAAAAATCATATTGAAGGAAAACTCAAAACAATCTGTTCAGCAAATTTTCATACTTGAACAACTACCGGTGACGGCGGTAGTATCGCCGATAAACAGAAATGGCGTCGGCAGTCGAAAAGGCGCAATGCATGTGGTGGTTTGCAGAGACAAAAAGTGTTGTTGAAGTCCTGATGTTACATCCCCCTGGACTTCTTCCTGTGGAGGTATGTGAAAGACCTTATGTATTCTGGTGAAAAGGTGCGTAACCTTGATTAACTGAAGAACCGTATCAGGATTGCTTCAGTAACACCTCAGATGTTACAGAATACGTGGAGAGAGATTGAGTTCAGGCTAGATAATGTAAGAGTTACAAATGGAGCTCACGTGGAGTTACACTGAGTTAGAATGACTTATAAGTAAGAGCAAATAATTTTGTTGAGTTCTCCTTTAAAATGCATGATTTTTTTTTCTTCTGTATCCCTGACCATATTAAAACTATACACTTTTAAAAACCGTCAGTCCCATTCCGGACACCCTGTATATACCTCACTGTTAGTAAAAATGAAACAACAATGTTAATACAATCTGCTAGCCAATAGTTTATATTTTTTCATACACGGTACATAAATAAATGAATAAATAATTTGTTATATTAAAATAAACATAATGAACTATTATAATATATGATCGTTCATGTTCTATGGCGGTCAGTGCTGATACCGAAATGGTTGATTTTTTATCACTTCCACCTTGCATAGAAGGTTAATGGTGAAGACCATACCTACTCTTGGGACGCTCTATTGATGAAAAAAAATTCTCAATATCTATCACAATGTTTTCTCTGTCGAATACACTATTGAGACCGGAAGTACTAGTAAACTTTAACCACTTCTGGTCTTGTTATTGTTGCGGGTGGTGACGGTATGTCTTCCTGAGGCACTGAATTAATTGAAAAAAAAAAGAAAGAAAGAACTTCTCGCTATCTATTACCGCTTTGATTCTATGGCGATCAACGTTGAATCTGGAAACGGTTAATTTCTACCATTTCCGGTTTCAAATAGAGAGTTAACGGTGGAGATGGTGCATATTCTTGGGACACTCAGTAGGCCTAGATCACAAACAAAAGAGAAAAACGCCCCTTAGTATCTCTTACCATTTATGCTATATCAAAACCATTATTGAAACCGGAAGTACTTTGGGCGTGTTGTGGCTGATGGTGGTATGTTGTCTTGAGACGCTGAATTGATTACAAAAACCGCTTTTTGCTATGTATTACACTTTTTGTTCTTTGGAGATCAACGTTGAAAACGGAAATAATTCCTAATAATTTTGATATATTGAATCGGCTGCATGAGTCGCGGTGGCTCAGTGGTGCTGGTGGGTGTAGCCTAGCGGTCTGAGGCTGATGATTGTTAGGTGAAGCCCATTGAGGGTTCGAGTCCCTGTCGTGTCTAGTAGTCCTGAGAAGTAGTTAAAATAGAAAAAATAGTCTGGATTTTTTTTAAAGAAAAAGTGGTAGAACGTTCAACTCTGGTGCTTGGGGTCCCTGGTTCGATCCCAGCTCGCGCCAAGTGAACTTTGTGATGAACAAACACCGTGTGCATGGATTTTCTCGGGGTCCTCTTACTTTCTTCGTTCCACCATTTTAATCATTTCTCATCAACACGTCTCCTTTAGCCTAGACGGCATAACCATAAAATATAAAACTCAAAGATTTCATTTTATTTTTTGAATCGGTTGTAAAGAATAAATAAATAAATAAATGAAAAATAAAAATAAATAAATAAAATTAAATTAAAATAAAAAATTCTCGATATCTCGTACCGTTTTTACTAAGTTACCTGTGGACTGATTGACGGACGGGCATATCCGTTCTATAAAACTTTCGAAATTTATGCATAGCATAGTTTGGAAGTCTAATAAATAATAATAATAATAATAATAATAATAATAATAATAATAATGCTACGACCTTCGATAGCTAACTTCTTCTGAACCCACGTGGGGGTCCACCGGATCGGGACCTGCAAAAACTTCGTAATTCAACATACATTTATACAGTTTCTCAATGAAACTATAATTGCTTAACAAAGAAGTGATTTATGTAGCATGAAAATTTGATTTTAGATTGCATCCTTACTCTTTCCCTCATATAAACAATCTAGTTTTATTATTTTCCCCCTTCAAATATAGGTGGAAGTATTTTACAATTTAGTCGCTAACGCTCTCGCCTTTGGTGCGAGCGGTCTCGGGTCCGATTCCCGGTTGGGACATTCGGTCGAAAAAGTGTAACAGCTTTTTCAGGCCAATCTTGAATGAGGTTTTTTCTGGGTTTCCCCTCATTCACACCAGGCGAATGCCGGGATGGCACCTAACACAATGATTCCAGGCCGCTTCCTTTCTTCCTTTATTGGATAGTGTGCTCGCGGAGGGATGTCATTCCTCATATACGTGACGGGCTAATATACGGACCTCATATACGTGGCCTTAGATACCGACAGCCCAGAAATCTAATTCTTAATCCTATTTTACAATTATTTATTGACTTTTCGTGTGCCGAATAATACCTATTCAATATTACATAGACGTAGTGGCTTGTACTATCGGACCCTCTCCTACAAACCTTGGATCACTTAAAAAAAAAAAAAAAAAAAAAAAAAAGAGTGCGCGCCTGGTAAAAGATTTAGGGTTGTGACGTAGTCAATTTAAAAAAAAAAATGCTATTTAGAACAAGAATTAGCAGAAAATCCATACAACAAGCTTGTTAAACATTAAGTAAATACAGAGTGTACTTATAATGAAGATTTGCGAAAGACACTGAAGCATGGCTGTGTTTTAAAGAACTTTGGTTTGCCAAAACTTGTTGATAGTTACTTTGTTTGTGTGTCCGTTCGTCCGTGAGACAAAATAATCTTTAAGAGTCTTCATCCCGGCGAAATTAAAATACCGCTAATTTTACAGTAATTATGTGATATCTTCAAATAGATAAAAGATAATCGAAATGTGGAACAAGAGCGCCTTAGACAATATTATTTTACATGAGAAACCGTTATCACGACTCACTTACCTGCTTTCGATTTCGAGAACTTTTATTCCGGTGCACAGAACTTTTATTTTTTGTATAGCTGTGTTACATGTATCCTCCTTATCCAAACTGTGAAGTTTTCGCCCATAACAAAAAAGTGACACGGTCAATCATTCTGGGGTTTCGAAATTTGGATTTTGTGTTACAAAATACATCGAATTCATACGCTGGGGTCCAGCGCAGCGTGCACAGAACTTTTATTTTTGGTATAGCTGTGTTACGTGTATCCTCATTCAAAATCTCTCAAGTTTTCGCCCATAAAAAATTGACATGATCAATCATCCTGGGGTTTCGAAATTTTGATTTTGTGTAATAAAATACATCGAATCCATAACCTGGCGTCCGGTGCACAGAATTTTTATTTTTTGTGTATGTGTGGCTGTGTCGTTTTTATTATGTAACTTCCATTAAAATGCATATCTTAAGGGGGCAGACTACTAAATATTTTTGAAAAACTAATAATTTTTCTTTTGGCCATTTTTCGTGAGTGGAAAGAGGTAATGAAATTTAACTTACCACAATAACAGATAATATTATTGTAGAAATAGGGTCATTTGCCCAAGTGTCTATTTCCTCAAGTCTCTAAACTAGAGTCATTTCCTAAAGTGGTTATCTTTTTTCCTAATCTGATGATCATCAACCGAAACAGAAGGGACACCTGCTGCATTCTTAGCAAATACCAGAAAGGGGATGGATGGTTTCGCTGCAGGCTATTATGAAATATCTCCGATAGACAGGGTTGCAGTGTGTCACATAAAATTGTGTTGCTTTTAAAAATATGATAACTAAGCATAGTTGAAACTAGTTCAACTGAAAAAGAAGCATAAACTAAGACTTTACAATATAAAATGTCTGTTTTACAATAAATTAACTGAACTTTTCTGAAACATATCACAACCTAAAAGTACTGACTAAATTATCTCAATGTGAAAGCGAAGCAAAAATAAGAAGTTATGTTGATGAAGTATCGAATTTCTATTGACGCCGCTATTTTATTTTTTTAGCCTAACGTCTTATGATTATGCACCGAGGCTAAAGGACACAAGCATGAGACGGATCACAATGCTGGAGTAAAGGAAGTTGGAGAAAACGGTAGGATCCGAGAAAACCAACGCACACGGTGCTCACAACAAAGCCTACTTTGCTCGGGCTGGAATTGAACCAGGAACCCCACGAACCAGAGGGTTGACGCCATTAGGACCAAGTTTTCAAATATATGCTGAATAAGTCAGTTTTATTATTATTATTATTATTATTATTATTATTATTATTATTATTATTATTATTATTATTATTATTATTATTATTATTATTATTATTGTTTCGAAAGAGATGTTCAATTTTAATTTAAAGTTACGTTCTTTGGTCAAATGTTTTGTTATTATCCTACGTACTAGGCATAACTCTTACTAGTAGTTCTATCAAAATTTCCTTCAATCTTAATTAAGAAGAAAAGACAATATTAAAATAGTATCTGGTACATAGTTTGTGCTGCACTTACTAATCGTAAGATTCCGAGTTCAAATCCAGAGTCCGTACATCCTGGTTAGGCCATCCAGGCAAGCGTGGATCCAAGGTGGGGGAGGGATCGGGCGACTTGGATTAAACTTTAATTACTACTTAAATAGAATGGATTTCAGATTACTTAAATTTTGGAAAAGTGACAATCTTAATGTGTGGAGGAGGGTTAATTTATAGACATTACGTTACATCGCTTCCAAATGTTCAGAAAATTTTTAACAGGCTACAGTATATACTTATCCAAATAAAGGGATATTTTAACCAAACCGTGAAGGAAATGTAGAGACGATTACTTCAAGCACCACACCATAACTGCATTGGACAGGAGATTTGGATGAGATCCCCGAATGTATTTTATACATTCCCAATGTTTTCCAGAGTGGGGTATTGTATTGCATAGTGTACCTCAAGAACTTTTGAAAGGGGGAGATAAGATAAAATTCCAAATATTTTATTATTTGTAAATAAAGAAGGAAAATCAAATTTACTTATTTTAGTTAAATAAACAAATAATGGGGAGAGAGAATATCGGGATTTGGTATTTGGAACCTGAATATCAGGGAGTGGAGAAAAAGTATGAAGAGTAGGCGAGAAGAACGATGAAAATCAATTTGCAATTTAAAACAGTTAAAAAAAAGTATCTCAGAAATGTGAAAATATGATTTTTATCGTTCGTCCCACATACTCTTCATATTTATGTGGAGAGGGGGAGTATCAGGAAGAGAAGTGAACATGCGCTCTACAAAACACAATAGGAAGATATTATTATTATCACAGTTATTACATATCCTCTCCCATCGAATATTTCTGCCAAAGCCTATGTAGTATATAGACCTATAGTCAAATTTAACTTCTCTCAATTACGCTCAAAGGCTATAGGAGACATTGATGAATGAAAGAATGAAAGAAACATGCCATAATTAGAATTTATATATAAAAAATATGGTACATTTGAAAATAATAGGGTATTATGCGAAAATTTCTATAAACTTATTTAACAAATAGTCCGAAGAGAAAACGTTATTTAGGCAAAATTCAGTTTTTTGTAAACTATAAAAGTATCTATAGTACATAAAAGACACATAAATTAACCAATCTCTGGTAAGGTGCACTGCTGGGACATAAGCGATACAGTTGAGTTGGATCAGACCCATTGCTGCTTCAAATGGAAAATGTTGAAACGACGAGTTTTAAGCAGAGCGTTTCTATTTTAGTAATTTAGGAAAAATTAAAAAGAAAGAAGGAACTTCGAAAGATTCATAAAAGTAACGTATAATTCGAGGGTAGTTCAACACTAATATAACGCCAACATGTCTGAATAAAACGCCGACATGTACAATCTCGAAGATTACTAACATAATAGTTGGATTAAGTACATGAGAGTATTACACTTGCAATACACAAGCTTCAGAAAAAGAAAAAAGTTTGGTGCTGGTGTGTCCAAACAAGTAATTGAGTATATTCTTCATTTACTCCTCCGATCTACAATCAATTGCTGGAATATCTTGCTCTAGTGAAGTTTTCTCCTGATGGTACACCTTCAATACGTGTCGTCTGCTCGAACTTGCTCTTATAGGTAAAAACTGAGAAATGGGTGACTGGTGTGAAATAAATCTTCTGTATAAGAAATATAGATACAAAGCCAGTGCGTTTTCATCATACGATGCACAAAAGTGTAATTGGAAATTTTATTTCGGATTCGAAGTACATTTGTTGAATATACTCACAACTTATTGCAATTAACTATTTCCCAAGTAATTTCTAACAAGTCTTGTTCTCTTTCTGGAACAGAGACAAAGTCGTGTCAGTTCCTGAAAATTAATGTGAAAACAGTTGAGTTGAGTTGATTTTGAGTTTAACGTCCCGTTCAGCAGCGAGGCTATATGAGACGTGGACCTACTGATTAACGTGGAATACGAACCACATGAGCTCCCGCCGGGAATCGAACCCGGGTCTCCCACGCCAAAGGCGCGTACGCTAACCGCTTAGCCACGGAGGAGCTCCCAATGTGAAAACAGTATTACATCACCCATACTTCCTCCTGTAATTTCATGTATTTATACATTTTGACTGGTTGATGAAATCTGCCTTCTTTATGAAAGAGTTTTAAAAAATCAGAAAACTACTCTTGAAAGAAACAGACACAAGCCTACTCTATCATTTGTAACTTCATATCTACCTAACCTACAAAAATGTATTATATATCAAACGAAATGAAATTTTACTTCGAAAATATTTTGTTATAACTTTCAAGACCGTAGAATTGAACGTAAAGTAAGAAATCAAGGAAAGCATCATTCTTCTATAGACAAAGGCGGCCAAATTAGGTATGGCAGCCATATTTGCTGAAGCTTAAAGCGCACTTCCAGGATATGCCTATACTTGATGGAAAGAAGCTGCCCTGCAAGTTTAATTAAGTTACTTTTTTTTTTTTTTTTTTAAGTTCAGACTCCTACATACTGGACTAAAAAGTTTGCACTTAATTAAACTTCTCAAATATATATCAACCCACAGACCAAACTGCTCAAACTATAAACTTGAAATTTGGACAATATGTAAGATTTATGACATAGGGTACTACTAAAAAACAATTTTTGGAAATTCGACGGGGAAGGGGGAGAAATAGGAATGGAAATTAACTTAATAAGATGGCCATATCTCCGAATTCCTTAAAGTGACAGATTTGAAATTTGGTATTGAGATTTCTCATTTAAAATAATGTGATACTTTTTTTTCAGCGTTTTCTGATATTTTACTAAAAGGGTAAGAAAAGAAATGGAAAGTGGAAAAGAAGTGGGGGTTTGCAATTATTATATATCGATATTTCGAATCTCTGAAGGTTAGAAACATCTGATATTTTAATAAAAAGAGGAAGAAAAATGGTGGGAAAAAGGTAGGGAATGCAATTATTATGATAAGATGTTACTATACGTATTTTTTACATCTGGCCTAGAAGAAAAGAAAAAGGTGAGGATCACAATTACAATAAGATGTTCATATTTTTGGATCCCTGAAGATTAGAGGCATGAAACTTGGTATTTGAACTGAAATTCGGTACTCTATAGGTTCATGGGATGTAAACCCGTGGGCCGGCCGAACGCAGGTTTGGGGGCAAAGTCGCCTGGTACTTGAAATTATCAGTGTATTTCGGCATTCAGGATGGTTAGAGAAATGAAAATTAGTATTTGAACTGAAATTCGGTGTGCTTGTACATTTATGAGCTGCGAGACAGTAGGCTGAACATATGCAAGAGTCTGAGGGCGAAACACCTAGCTAGTCGAAGTATTACTATTATTAGGATCACGTAGTGGTACTTATAAGATTACAATGTTAGTACATACGTCCGTTACTCCACACGATAACTTTTGAACGAATGCGAATTTTTAAATTCTGTTTTTTGCCATAGATAGATAGAGTGATTATCTCGAGGGAGTTCGTTGATGGAGGTGATTTGCCTACCGGAAGTAGTAGAAATGAGCCATTTCCGGTTTCCACATTTATCAGAGGAAAAACGGAAATAGACAGAGATAAACGGTTTTCGGAAATCAATTACAAATTTCAAGGACAACTTTCATCTTCATCCTTAACACCCTAGTGAAATCGCAAGTTGTAGAAATAAGACACATCTTCTTTTATCGTTGATCACTATATAGCAAAAACAGTAATATATAGCGAAAACCTGTTTTCGTAATCGATTAAACGTTTCAAGGACAACATTCATCTTCATCCTTAACATTCTAGAATAACCGGAAGTAGAAGTTACTCTCTTCCGGTTATAATGCTGATCACTGTAAATTAAAAATGGTAATAGATAGCGAGAAGCAATTTTCTTTAATCAATTAAGTGTCCCAAGAATAGCCTATATTCCATTTCAACACTAATCTTTCTACTCAAACCGGAATTGAAAGAACCATACTACAACTTCCAAATTCAATATTAAATGATAAAATATTACGTAATCCTCTTTACGGATTATAATAATACATTCATATCTAGGAATCCCGAAAGTTAGAAACATGAAACTTGATGTTTGAACTGAAAATCGGTGTGCTTGCAGGTGTATGAGATGTGAGGCCGTAGGCTGAGGAAACACGGCGGTTTCTGGGCGAAGTCCCCAGACAACCGAAGGCTAGTTATTAAATACATATTTTATCGTATTCTGATTATACATACAGTAGCAGAAGTTTCTGTTTTCCTTACAGGAAGATAAAGTGTAATAAATACAATACCGGAAATTTAAATTGTCACACTCGGCACTTTATGTATAAATAAAAGGAATTTTCAATATAATAAATATGACCTTCTTTTTGCTCTTGAAACATGTGTTCCCTTATTTTTAACTAAAAATCTATGTACTGAATTCCACATCTCCAACTTAAGCGAATCTTCACATTCGACAGTCTCTGAAGAAAGGAAGAGAAGTTTGAATATTATAGAAATGTCTCCGCTAGAAACGGCATTTTTGAAAGCGCTAAAAATACGTATTCTCTTATTATAATGAAGAGTTTATATGCTGAGTTTCATCTCTCTAATTTCATGAATGTGTGAGATACTGAATTCTTTTTTTAAAAAAGAAAAAAAACTTTAAAAACCTCTTTATTTCCCTTGAAATACGTGCTCCAAAAATCCTTTCTTATCTCTTGCCTCCGTAATAAAAGGGATAGGCCGTAGGCCGGGAGTGCTCAAATAAAGGCCTCTGTGCGATCATGACACAAATAAGAAACCTCGAGTGCACAAAATATGATGCAAAGATACTCCATTGTGTAAAACAGTTTTTGGCAAGTGATTTTTTTTTTTTTCAAAATCACCATCCTCCACCCTCGAAACAAATATTGCATTATCACTGAACACAAGATTAGTTAATTTATTTCGCGCTGGAGAAGAAAACAGAATTTGGAGATAGGTCAACATATTACGTGTCACGTCTTTATACTTTCATATTGTCAGCATATTCTTTAAAAAAGTAAACTGCTGTTCTCTATTAACATATGGTATCATTTTCAAAGTAAACAGCAAGAATAATTGTGCATAAATGAAATTCAAGAATCCTATTTTAAATTGTCTAAAACTGGTACACAAACAAACTTAAATTTTCCCCTTCACGAAAGTTACACATTTAGCGGCACTTATACTGTGGTGCTAGCCGGTGATGTTCACTATTCTCTTTTTTATAGGTGCTAACTAAAAATGGGTAAACGTCAATTAAAGACATATCGTGGATATAAAATTTACTATATAATAATATTACGTATATGTTATACTTCTTGCTATTTACCTTTTCATACAAAACATCTTCCCGTATTTTTCACAAATCAAAATGTGGCAATTAATCGTGTTATAATAAACGTCTATTATATTTCTTGATATTTGCCTCTCTATGTAACAGGAACAATCTCTTATATAGCCATAATTTGTAAAACAAATCTAACCATGACAACGCAATATCGAATATTGTGTGCTCGCAATACCATAAGCACTTTATTTCATTTCTTTGTGCGCTAGTGGAGTACACCCGAGGAATATTCTGTCAAAAATTTCAGTTTATTTTTACCTAAAGAAGCATGATCTAGGCGATGATAAGAGAATCACTTCCATTCTTGTATATAATAGTACTATATAGATTATGGAATTAGTGTTACCCAACATAATGTCGAGAGAGAATTTTTGAGATGACACCGAACTCTTCCAAAAACTCATTTTTAAAGACAATACTTTCAAGCCTCCTTTTTAAGACGAAACAGCCTTAAATCTCTTCTCTTGGCTAATAGGCCTACTATTCTTAATCGTTGTTATACTCTACGCATAAAACATTTTGTTTCAAACAATGGAACATTTAATATAATCTCCTTCAATACAGCTCATTTGAATTATACTGTACATAACCTGAGAAATTAATGTTATTTATTTAAGAATTCGTACATACTGTGTATCGTTTGTAATTAATTATTCTCTTTTTCTTAAATCTTTTAAGCAATAAAAGCAATCCAGTTTGTACCTTGAATTGCTCAGATACAATGTTTTGCCTTCGTAATATGGAAAATATGATATCTAACTTGTGGCAACCCTGCACATATTTTATCATATATGAAAATCTCAACCCCCGTTCTGGCCATTAGCCAATATTTTCGCGCCTGTGATGGATTTCCAGTTCATGATCAATAGCAAGATAAGACACTTGAGCAAATGTCCCACATTTTAATAGTTGAGCAAAACACACTTGAGCATCTGACCTGATACCATTATTGTATACCCGAAAATAACAACCGGACGAATTTTCAGTGTTGCCATCCATAGAAATTATAGTGTGACCAGAATTTGAATTACTCAAAAATTTACGTAAAGACAGCAACTAGAAAAATGAACTCAACGCTAATTGATGACTTATCATGCTGTCTATGTTTTTTGTTTATTACTTTTTTAAATAACGTTTCTATTTATTTTGTAATAACGTATTTATTTTGTAATAATTTATGTAAGGTTTATAAAATAAATAGAAACATTATTTAAAAAGTAGTAAACAAGGAACATAGACAGCATGATAAGTCATCAATTACCGTTGACTTCATTTTTCTAATCGCTGCTTTTGCCTAGATTTTTGAGTAATTCAAATTCTGGTCACACTGTAATTTCTATGGATGGCAACACTGAAAATTCTTCCGAATCGTATTTTCGGGTGTAGAATAATATTATCTATTATTGTGGTAAGTTACATTTTATTACCTCTTTCCACTTACGAAAAAAAGACAAAAGAAAAAATATTAGTTTTTTAAAAATATTTAGTAGTCTGCAGCCTTAATGGAGAAGAGGGGACAATAATAGAATAACATTAATAATAGCATTATTATTATTATTATTATTATTATTATTATTATTATTATTATTATTATTATTATTATTATTATTATTATTATTATTATTATTATTATTATTATATCATCATCATCATCATCATCATCAATTTTGAAATTCGTATCGTGAAGCGATGCTTCACAGAGAATAAAGATTCCATCGCTTGAAATGAATTTTCTGAACATAACACTTGGGTCAAGTTGAGTTTTTGATTTCATTTTTCTTCAAATATGCATCGTCAGGGAGAAGAAAAAATGTTTAAATATTCCTGTGAAATATTGTAAATATACTTATTCAACAACTACATGAAGTTCGTATGTTTACAGTTTTTGTAAAAAAGAGATTATAACCTGAATCAAAGTGAGAGAGATGACTTGAACAATAATGTCATGTCAAGGTGAATACTGGAATAACAAAATGTCAGACGTTTCAAAACGTAGACAGTGTTTCCTTTTTTCTTCTGATAGTCTAAACATTAAACTACCGTCATTTGGTTCAGAACCGGTTTGTCTACCCTACAACAAATCAAATAAGAGGAGAAAAGATGAGAAATATGTAAAGAGACGTTTGGTGTAAGACAGATAAACCATCACTAATGCCCCTGTTACGTAATTTATTACGTCGTCCAGACGTGCATTATTATCATAGGTCAACCATATTGTTTATAAATATGAACTGCATATTAATTAGAAGTTACGTGCAGCCTACACATATCTCCAATAATGACGTCGATTTGAAAGTTCTGATGTCACGGATATTTTCGTGACGTCATATACTGAAGCTACTAATAGGATGTAGCTGATAATCATTTCAAAACAGAGGGAAGGAAAAAAGAAAGACAGTCGCGCCATGTTTGTTGTCTCTCATTGATGATGATCACAGTGTGAACGTGTTATTAATATTCAATTCACATATGGTAGTCGGTTTCCTTTATCGAATCTGGGAAACGGGATCAAGGAAAGACTATCTACTAATAGTGGGAACAAGTGGTTTTTTTTAGAGAAAATGTGAAGAGACGGATTTGATGATTATCTTCAAGCGTCAATGGTGACATCTGGATGGATAAACTGTTTGTCGTCATAGTGAATGTAAATGGTTATACCAGCCATACACTAACGTATTTTTCAGCCGTAGCCATAAAATTTCTTGCGCTAGTCTTGTTAGCAGCTGTCAATACGTTAGTGTATGGGACCTGGCGTACGTTTACGTACCGAATTTTCATACGCTGGAAAAGTCTGGGTGCTTTTAACTTCGAGCGTAAATACGGCGCGTAAAAACGGCTAAGATGAAAGGGTTTTCGAGCAGCAGGTGGTCTCTTGCCCTTTCCACGGCCTTCTCCCCGGTCTGGTCTTATTGTTTTCAGAAGAGAAAACCTGTTCTTGTGTTGTCCTCGCGAATCGTTGCTGAGGTTTGCTGGTAGACTCACCAGAAATCATCATTCCAATCTAATTTCAGTTTTTCCATACAATATACGATTTCTGCTAAACTAATATTTCCTATTGCACAAAACGAGACATTATTTCCAAATTAAAATTCATAATTAATTTTGAGTGCACAGAGAAAAAGGTATTTAAATCCAATACTTCCTAATCTGAATTCGCAAATTATGAGAGCTCCTCCGTGGCTATATAGTCAGCGTACGCGTCCTCTGTGCGGGTCGCCCTGTTCGATTCTAGGCGGGAGCTCATGCAGTTCGGGTTCTACTTCCCATATAGGCTCGCTAAACTTATCGAACCTGATGCCTTTCGACTAGGAATTTAAGATTTAATTTAATATTTGGACATTATTATTATTATTATTATTATTATTATTATTATTATTATTATTATTATTATTATTATTATTATTATTATTATTTACACAGGTAAAGGCGCATATAAAGATGAAGTCACACCTTCAGAGTTACCCACGTTGTGATACTGAAATGAAATCTTTGAGTTTAACTTCCCACGATTATGCCATTTAGACTAAAGAATACAATAATTAAGGCAAGTGAATGATGACGAGAGAATTGGTGGAATGAAATTTGGGAGGAAACGAGAGTACTCTGCGAAAACCAACGGACATGATGTTCCACACACAAACTTATTTGCACGGGAATTGAACCAGGGACCCCACGCACAAGAGATAAGTGCTTTAGCACTGAGCCGCTGTGGCCCTCAGTGGCTAACACCGGGCGACGGTAATTTTGTCACCGGAAAATTCGTCACGGTAATTTCGTCACCGGTAATTTTGTCACCAAAATATTACCATATAGGTAATTTCGTCACCGAAAATAATGTCACGATAATTTCATCACCAGTGTCTTTTAGAACATAATACAAGTACAGTGAATGAACTCGAAAAAGTTTTTGAAATTGTTTTCTTTAATCTTCAACTGCCAAAACTGTGCAGCATAATCAAAATATATTATTTTTATTAAATAGAGAGTTACATATTTTAGATATTGTATTTGAGACAAGAGATAAAAGTTTCCAGTAATTCTATCACAGAAATATTGTCATATAGGAAATTTTGTCACGGTTATTTCTTCACCTTTGTTGAATTAAGTAGAGACAAAGCAAACGATCAAACAGATTACGTTATTTTAATAAAACTTAGAAAACAATTCAGTTGGTGTTGAACTCTGCAAAATTCAAGTTTCTGGTACTCGACGCAAGAACAAGCACCAGTAGGAGAAAATAATGTCTGCTTGAGCAAATGTTAAAAGCACAGGCAACATGGGGCACTAATGGGTTCATTATTCACTATTTACAAATATTAAATTTCGCGAATATAAAAATTTCAGAACAGAAAATAATAAACAAATATGGGAAGATACGCCAATCTGTTAATTTTCCCGCAGAATAGACGAAAATTTTCTTCGTTCTAGTACCGTTCTCTGAGTTCAAACTCTTGGACCTTCCAAGTAATTTGAAAAGAGTGGCCTTTTTAAAGAGCTATTAAAAGAATTATATTATATTTGAACTCTGAGTAAACATTGGCATATTGTTATTGGATATATGTGGAGACCAAATTTCTATAAAGGAAGAAAAACGTATAAATATTTCTGGATGTTTCCTTTAAATATAGCCTTATCAACCTATTAAAAAGTGAAACATGGATTGTGAACGCAACTTTTCAATGGCTCAAAAAAAAAAAATGTTGTTTGAGGTGAGACTTCCTTTACTAGGTATACGCCCTAATGTAGACCAAGACACAAAATTCATATGAAGAACTCACCTCAAACAATTTAGTGAATTTAGTGAATATCCGGACCTGTAACTATGCTAATGGATTTTATTATAGTGTAAATGCAACTTTTGGAGATTCAACTCGTTTATAGCGTTACTTTTTTCACCTGACTCAGTCAACATGGAGGAAGGTCCAAGAGCTTGGACTCTTAGAACGGTACAAGAGCAATTAAAATTTTCGTTTATTTTGCGAGAAAATAAACAGATTTGCATTTCTTCCAATAGCAGATGTGCATCGATTAATACAAGTGACTTCGGAGGAAGAGCTGGAACTTCTGGACTGTTTTGATAGCACTTACGTGTCAAACACGTATCGCCGTGTTAAAGCTCGGTCTGGGAATTTTGTTTGCGTAATGTGCCCCGTCTATATCCCCCAGACAATTGGAATGTTCACCAATCTACCTTTAACAGCAATTCTAGGATAAATAATATTTGTGAATTGTGGAACTAGAAGTTTCATCATCTAGTAGGAATGTCCCACGCAACTATTTGGAAGCTTATTCATGAAATTCAACAAGTTGAAGCAACGGTTTCAGCTGTGCTTCATCAAGATGCTGTGGGGCAACCACCCAAACAGCAAACTAGAAGAGTGTTTCAGATTTTTCAGAAACGGCTCTAATCTTTGTGCTTAACGTATAACACTGGAACTAAATGTTTGAAAAAAATGGCTTGTTGTTTCCTATCATAGTTATGAATAGTAGAAAATGAACATGTAAACCATTTATTGCATTACTACAAGTTATATTTTGTTTGCTAATTTTCTGTTCTGAAATTTTAATATTGCCAAAACTTAATTTTTGTAAATAGTGATATATAAATCCATTACTGGCCCATTTTGCCTGTGCTTTTAACATTTGCTTGTGTTATTTTACTGCTGTTTGTTCTTGCTTCGAGGATCCGAAACTTTGATTTTCCAGAGTCGAACACCAACTAAATTGTTTTCCAACTTTGATTAAGATAAGGTCAGCTGTTTCGGTCGTTTACTTTGTCTCTACTTAGTTCAACAAAGGTGAAAAAATGACCATGACAAAATTTCCTGCATGCTAATATTTTGGTGACAAAGTTACAAGTGAAGAAATTACTATGTCGAAATTTCCGGTGAGCGAAATAACCTACATGCTAATATTTTGGTGACAAAATCACCGGTGATGAAATTATCTAAATCCGCTAACACCCAACCTTTCAATAAATAAATATAGAAATTATTTTTAACAACTTGATAAAAACTAAATGGCAAGATAAACTTTAAAATAAAAAAAGGTAGGTGGAAGCAACGGGGAGGATTCCTTCAACTTACAAAAGCCGAGGTAACAAGGATCAAACTATTTATAAAGAATGGGGCTGGAGGTAGTTGTTTAAGTCTTGTTTTCTCTTTCTGGTCTATTTTTGAGCTGTGGATAAGGTAGTAAAAATTGGTATTCCGTGAGGGGATAATTTATTCTATTTGTTACTACTATGGGGGCGCGGTAGCTCAGTGGTAGAGCGTTCACCTCTGGTGCTTGGGCTCCCGGGTTCGATCCCAGCCTCCGCCAAGTGAACTTTGTGGTGGACAAACACCGTGCTCGTGGGTTTTCTCGGGGTTCTCCCGTTTCCTCCCACTTTCTTCATTCCACCATTTCACTCATCTCTCATAATCACCGTCTCCTTTAGCCTAACCGGCATAAGCGTGGGACGTAAAACTTAAAGATTTCATTTCATTTTTTGTTACTACTATATTCTTCGTTAATATTGTAAGAAAGAAAAAAAAACGAAAGCTGCAACCATTAATAAATCATATTTTCTTTAAATTGAATTTATCATTCAGTAACCCACTTTTTAACGACCAAAGTCAACAGTCTAAAACATTGTATAACAAAATAATAATAATAATAATAATAATAATAATCAATTATTCAACTATCGGAACACTCCTCTACTCCCTTATTTTTTGTAAACTGCAGTTCCAAACAATAGGCTTATTTCGGAGGGTAAGAGGAAATCACACATCAAGCTTGTTCAGATTGTATTAAATCATCATTGTGTCTGTTTAGAAATTTAAATGTTTCCAATCTACATCGTAAAAAATTGAAAATGAAATGAAATGAAATTTTTAAGTTTTACGTCCCACGGTTATGCCGGTTAGGTTAAAGGAGACGGTGATAATGAGTAATGAATGAAATGGTGGAATGAAGAAAGTGGGAGGAAACGGGAGAACCCCGAGAAAACCCACGCACACGGTATTTGTCCACCACAAAGTTCACTTGGAGGGGGCTGTGATCGAACCCAGGAACCCAAGCACCAGAGGTGAACGCTCTACCACTGAGCCACCGCGGCCCTTCGTAAAAAATTCAATATAACTTTTTCCCTGTCCTGTGTCCTCCTCCTCCGAAGTATGATTTATATAAATATTTAGTAATCTCAGATCACTAAGTACAATGATCTAAGATTGTACCAAAAATAGGCCAAATGGATTGAGTTGCTTGGACGTAATATAGATAAATGTGAATTTTTAATCCTCTTCGGCGTGGCTCCCAGTCTGTCATAGGCGCCCGAAGGGGAGGGCAGGATGGTTCACGAAAATGTATACTTAATATAGCAAACCATGTATATTAAATACGAGACATAATATAGCAACCATGGAGATGGGTCCCGCTCTAGAAAATTTTCTTCGGGCGCCCCTGCAGTCTGTTTATTTCATATTGTGACGTACCACTTTGACAAAGCTTTGCTGCAACAGTGTATTTCAGATCACGTTTAATGGAAATAGTATATTGAGAACAACGTGCTCTCTACTATGAGCAGTGAGAAAAAAAAAAACACTCTTGCAATTGTTTGACATGCTGTTGTGTGTATAATATGTTCGTATAGTTATCTACAAAACTTGTCGGTGTGATTCATCCAGCTGATTATTTATTAGTGTAATTATCAGTAATCAGTAGTATATTATTTATTGCATTATCTGTCTATTAACATGCTACAATACCAACTAAAATCCATTTCCTGGTCCAAATCTTTCTGTTTCTTCTATGCTTTCTTTTTATTCTTTTACTTTACAACACAATGTTTATAGCACCTGCACTTAAAACCATGGCCTCAGACAGATCCATCTTGTTCAAGCAACTTGAGTAAACTGGAAAACTACCATGTGCTCAAACAACAGGCAAGAGGAAGAGCGAAAAATGTCCGCTTCTTTTTCTTCTTCTTTTACGCGCCTATTTTTACGCTAGGTGTATGGGCCAACTTACGGACCGAAATTTACGACATCATTTTACGGACCGAAAATGCGCGCTGAAAATACGCTAGTGTATGTTGGCCTTTAGACATACGGGAGTAAGAGAAAGCTGTTTGAACGGGAATAGAAATTATGTTACTTTTTCTGTATTTAAAAACAAAAAGCTTGCCTGGACTCTATGGAAATCACATCCGAGTGACTACACATATAAAAACTTTGCTAGAATTAGAAGTCTTGCCAAGAAGGTACAGCGACGTAAATATTTTGAATACATGGACTCAATTGGTGATTTTACTGTTAGTAACCCTAAAAGTCTTTTGGTCTGTAATTAAATCTAGAACAAAATCTCCGGGCATACCGGCAACAATTCAAGATGAAAATACTGAAGCGAGTGATGATCAAAGACCAGACCTCTTCAATAACTACTTCTGCAAAACATTTACTTCCCTTTCCTCTACAACCCATCTCCCCCCTCTCCACCCCATCTGTTCGGACACCTTATCCATTCTCTCTACCACCCCGGGCGAAGTTCTGGCTCTCTTGCTATCGTTATCTCCACATAGATCACTTGGACCTGATAAAATTAGTCCTCTCTTTCTCAACAAAACTGCTTCAGTTATTGCGGTTCCTCTATCTATCTTATTCAATAGATGCTTCAAGGAAGGGTATTATCCCACCAGTTGGAAACTGGCTCACGTGACCCCCATATATAAATCAGGACTTAAAGATTATGTATCCTCCTATAGGCCAATATCTCTTCTTTCTGTAATATCAATTATCTGCGAAAAAATAATTAAAGACAGGCTACTTAAATTCACCTCACCTTACATCCATAGTTCTCAGCACGGCTTTTTACCGAAAAGCTCAAGTCTCTCAAACTTAAGTACTCTTCTTTCCTGTGCAGTCAAATGTATGAATAACAATACTCAATTAGATGTTATCTACTTTGATCTCTCGAAGGCCTTTGATTCTGTCAGTCACATTCATCTTCTTCATAAACTCTCCAATAGATTTAATGTACATGGCAATTTTCTCTCTCTAATCACAAGCTACTTGAAGGACCGTAAACAGAGAGTTGTTCTTTCAGGGGCGACTTCTAACCCCCAACCCGTGATCTCAGGGGTGCCTCAGGGGAGTGTACTTGGGCCTCTACTGTTTGTCCTATATATGGATGATCTCTACACGCACTTATCAGCTCAACCTAGTTGCCTTCTGCTTTTTGCTGACGATTGTAAGTTATACAGAGAAATATCGTGTCTCCATGACACAATTGCTCTACAGGAAGACATAAATTACCTTACAGGCTGGTGTGAAATGTGGCACTTGAAACTCAACAGTAAGAAATGTGACAGTATTACTATTACTTTGAAAAAGTCTCCTGTTCCCTCCACATACCATATCAACGATTCCCCTATCACACATTCTGCTAGTCATAACGATCTTGGTGTCATCTTTGATTCAAAACTCACCTTCTCTGACCACATCTCCTCAATACTAAAGAATTCAATGCGCATGTTGGGACTTCTTTATCGATTCACCGAACTACGCACTGTTTCTTCATTAGCAACTTTTTATAAGACTTTAATAGCGCCCAAGATCGAATACTGCTCTCCCATATGGGCCATGGCAGCACCTACACATCTCTCCAGACTTGATTCTGTTCTCAATTTCTTCACTGCTATAGTCCGATTTCGTGTTCCTGCACTTCGAATATTATCTAAGAAGGAGCTCTTGCGACATCTTAATATTCAGACTCCTGAAGTACGCAGAAATATCTCTGACCTGAAATATCTACATAAAATAGTTAATGGAACCTTAAGATCGGAAATATTACTTCAGGAACTATCCTTACGTGTCCCTTCCCGCATCACTCGGAATACCCACCTATTCCATCTTGCCCGTCCTAGGTTGGCTGTTATACAGAGGTCTCTTTTTTATAGAATACCAAACAGTTATAATCAAGTAACAACTGATGTGGACATTTTTTCGAGCTACCCAGTGTTTGAAAGAGCAATTAAACGAGCTTTGACGGAATAGTTTTACTTTTACACTCTTTTTTTTTTCTATGTTGTTGTTATTGTTGTCATGTTTTTTTTTCTTTCTTTTGTTAGCATGTCCCTGTGTAAAATGGCAAAGTTATGCTGTATCTGGGAAATTGTTCAATAAATAAATAAATAAATAAATTTATAGGCTAGAGTAATTTCATACGGATTAACGAAAAAGGAATATATATCGTAAATTAATATTATTCGTGGGGTCATGTGTAGGGGAAATCAATCCAAAAATCCATTGACGTAAATCGAAATAACTGACGTACAAGGAACATCATATCAAAAAATTATAATTCGTCTCCCTCTGGTTGAAGGCGTATCTAGTATGTATATACTTCCTTTTCTATTTATATGTTAGAAACAAACAAACAAAACGCATTAAATTATATGAAAAGAACGAATTTTCCTTGTTCATTAAAAAAAAAAAGAGAGAGAGAGAGAGAGAAAAAAAGAAATACAGAGAACAATATACAATTTCCTTCAAGTATCTTTAACACGTGCCTACAAGTGATTTTAATTCTTTTCGAATAAATTCTACAATATTCATATAACGAATGAATATCTAATATCAGGTGTTTTTTTTTTTTTTTTAAATGGCGCCCATGCATACTTTTCGGGTCCTCGTCTGGAGACGCAAATTGCACTTATGTAGCAATGTCGCAGATAAAGAACCCCTAATATCATTCTGGACTTTTGATAGCCTTATTCAAACCTTCAAGGCTAAGTCTACGCTTGCACAAGTTTGCATTTACATAGCTGCAGACTTAACCAAGGCTATAACAAACGTGCTAGTTCCCCGATTGCAAGCTTGTTTCAGATTTGGCAATAAAACTTAATATAGGGCTAGTCTTAAAATTTCTTTAAATTGAAACACTTGTCAAGCACGACTTAACATTTACATTTGGCAAAACCACACGTAGAAAGAGTCTCTAAGGCTAAGTTTAACACGCAAATATTCTTACGTAGCCTTCATTCTTTCATCTGGTCTAAGCATACACAGGTTTATACGTCAAAGCCATCAGGAATACAAGCACGACGTAACATTTATATTCGGCAAAACCACACATAGAAAGAGTCTCTAAGGCTAAGTTTAACACGCAAATATTCTTGCGCAGCCTTCATTTTTTCATCTGGTCTAAGCATACACAGGTTTATATGTCAAAGCCATCAGGAATACAAGCACGACGTAACATTTACATTCGGCAAAACCACACATAGAAAGAGTCTCTAAGGCTAAGTTTAACACGCAAATATTCTTACGCAGCCTTCATTCTTTCATCTGGTCTAAGCATACACAGGTTTATACGTCAAAGCCATCAGGAATACAAGCACGACGTAACATTTATATTCGGCAAAACCACACATAGAAAGAGTCTCTAAGGCTAAGTTTAACACGCAAATATTCTTGCGCAGCCTTCATTTTTTCATCTGGTCTAAGCATACACAGGTTTATATGTCAAAGCCATCAGGAATACAAGCACGACGTAACATTTACATTTGGCAAAACCACACATAGAAAGAGTCTCTAAGGCTAAGTTTAACACGCAAATATTCTTACGCAGCCTTCATTTTTTCATCTGGTCTAAGCATACACAGGTTTATATGTCAAAGCCATCAGGAATACAGGCATGACGTAACATTTACATTTGGCAAAACCACACATAGAAAGAGTCTCTAAGGCTAAGTTTAACACGCAAATATTCTTACGTAGCCTTCATTCTTTCATCTGGTCTAAGCATACACAGGTTTATACGTCAAAGCCATCAGGAATACAAGCACGACGTAACATTTATATTCGGCAAAACCACACATAGAAAGAGTCTCTAAGGCTAAGTTTAACACGCAAATATTCTTGCGCAGCCTTCATTTTTTCATCTGGTATAAGCATACACAGGTTTATATGTCAAAGCCATCAGGAATACAAGCATGACGTAACATTTACATTCGGCAAAACCACACATAGAAAGAGTCTCTAAGGCTAAGTTTAACACGCAAATATTCTTACGCAGCCTTCATTTTTTCATCTGGTCTAAGCATACACAGGTTTATATGTCAAAGCCATCAGGAATACAGGCATGACGTAACATTTACATTCGGCAAAACCACACATAGAAAGAGTCTCTAAGGCTAAGTTTAACACGCAAATATTCTTACGCAGCCTTCATTTTTCATCTGGTCTAAGCATACACAGGTTTATATGTCAAAGCCATCAGGAATACAGGCATGACGTAACATTTACATTCGGCAAAACCACACATAGAAAGAGTCTCTAAGGCTAAGTTTAACACGCAAATATTCTTACGCAGCCTTCATTTTTTCATCTGGTCTAAGCATACACAGGTTTATATGTCAAAGCCATCAGGAATACAAGCACGACGTAACATTTACATTCGGCAAAACCCACACATAGAAAGAGTCTCTAAGGCTAAGTTTAACACGCAAATATTCTTACGCAGCCTTCATTCTTTCATCTGGTCTAAGCATAC
Organism: Thermobia domestica; assembly: GCF_964235325.1. Taxonomy (NCBI): domain Eukaryota; kingdom Metazoa; phylum Arthropoda; class Insecta; order Zygentoma; family Lepismatidae; genus Thermobia; species Thermobia domestica. Next base: position 50,575,031 of record NC_137471.1, read on the forward strand.
ACAGGTTTATACGTCAAAGCAATCAGGACTACAAGCATGACTTAAAATCTACACGGGGCCGTGGTGGCTCGGTGATAGAGCGTTCACTTCTGGTGCTTGGGGTTCCGGATTCGATCCCAGCCCCCGCCAAGTGAACTATGTGGTGGACAAACACCGTGTGCGTGGGTTTCCTCGGGGTTCCCCCGTTTCCTCACACTTTCTTCATTCCACCATTTCATTCATTACTCATCATCACCGTCTCCTTTAGCCTAACCGGCATAACCGTGGGACGTAAAAGTCAAAGATTTCATTTCATTTCATTTTTTTAAAAAATCTACACTTGGGAAAGCCATACATGGGGAGGATTTCTAAGGTTAAGTCCATCAAAGGAAATTAAGGGCAAACTTAGACTTACTGTAGATGTGCTTGCTTACTGGAACCTCAGAGAAGATCTATTAATCCGTCCAAATGACAGTTAAAGTCGATAAACATTGACACTATTACCGCTTATTAGTATAACAATTGATGTAACTGCTTGATGGATTTGAGGGGCAATGCTAGGTTACAAGTTAATCTAGGACGTTGCCACATAGTGAAATTTTGATTACCCATAGCGGCTGAAGAAGGCCCCGGGGGATATAACATTATATAATATTTTCGCTTTATTTGATCTGAAGAATAAAACTCAATTGCTCATGGGCCAGATTTAGGGGATGCACCGGTGCACGTGCACCCTCCTTCGTTGTAAATATACACTACCTAAAATGAGAAGCTAGCACTGAAAATAGCAACACTTTCCGAAATTTTCTGCTGTCATTTTTCCTTTTGGGGCTTAAAAGAAAGAGGGTTTTACAAAAGCAATAGTTTAAGTCAATTTTCTGAAAGCTGAAGGAAAAGGATCCACCGAGCAAAGCAATATAACATTTGTCAACTAGGAAAGAAAACAGAAGCCAGGAAGAGATAACAATTTTTCCCACATATCACTTGCTATCCTGTTTAAAATATACCCCCCCTCTCGTTCTATATATCAGGTGTAAAGAATATTGTCACATGTCACTTGAAGAGTTTCAATGAGACTGGTTGTTTCGGTAGTTATGGTGCACCTTATCTCAGAAAATCATGGATCCGACAATATATGTCAGAAAGACCATTGCCACCCCCTGTATCTTCGAAACAACTGTGAATATGAGAAAACGCAAAAACAAGTCCATAATTATTTTAAAAGGCTTGAATTTTGAGATATAAAAGGTTCACCCGAAACATCCCCATATAGGGGTACGAGAGGTCAACTTGAAAATTTTAAATAGCAAAGGGGATCGAGTAATATATCGTTGGAAAGGTCTCGGCAAGAAAAATATTTTGCCGAAAGTTTCAATTCCCTATGTTGAACTCATCCAAAATGGCGGGGTTCACATTCGTATCCATTTAAAATTTTTAAGTTGACCTCATGTACCACTATATGGGAGTGTCTAGGTAAACCTTTTATATCTCAAAATGCATGCTCCTTAAAATAACGATGGACATGTTTTTGCGTTCTCTCATATCCGCAGTCATTTCGAAGATACACGGAGTGGCAACGGACTTCATGCATACGAAATGTGAACCATCGCCATTTTGTATGGGATCAACATAGGAACTTGAAACGGTCTAGAAAATATTTCTCTCATCGAGACCTTTCCAACGATGCATTACTCGATCCCCTTTCCTATTTAACATTTTCAAGTTGACCCCACGTACCCCTATGTGGGGGTGTCCGGGGTGGACCTTTTATAGCTCAAAATTTAATTCTCTTAAAATAATGATGGCGTGTTTTTGCGTTTTTTCATATTCGAAATCGTTTCGAAGATACAGGGGGTAGCAACGGACTTTATGGACACCCTGTATATTTATAGATAGATACGAGGGCGGGGTGAAAAGATCTCGCCCTGACCCAGAAATGGCACTCCGATCAGCAAAATTTTATTATTCTTGCCTGGTGGCGCTTTTAAGTTGTTCGTATAATAAGTGTCAATTTGTTCACTCAAGTAGTTTGTGTGCAGACATTGTTGCAGTTAGACATCTTGCGTGTTAGTTGTGAAAATGGATAAACTTGAATATCGTGCGGTAATCAAATTTTTCGTTTTGGATGGATTAACCCCTACGGAAATTCATCCAAAGTTGACAAAAATTTACGGGGACTCTGCTCCTTCCATGTCAACCGTTAAAAAGTAGGCAGCTGAATTTAAACGTGTCGAAAATGACCCACGTGAAGGAAGGCCGAAAACCGCAACCACACCGAAAACAATCGAAAAACTGCAAGATATCGGGTTGGACGACAGGCGAATGAAGGTGAGTGAGATAGCTGAGAGTGTAGGGATATCGGAGGAACGGGTGCGAAACATCTTGCACAAAGAACTAGGGATGCGAAAGCTCTGCGCAAGATGGGTGCCGCATTTGCTGACTGCCGACCAAAAGCAAATGCGAAAACGATTTTCGCAGCAATCTTTGGACCGATTCAAAAGGGTTCCGACCGATTTTGTGCGGCGATTTGTGACAATGGATGAGACATGGGTTTACCACTACACACCAGAAATGAAACAGCAGTCCAAGCAGTAAATGGAAGCCGGAGGTGCAGCGCCGAAGAAAGCGAAGACGATCGTATTAGCCGGAAAGGTCATGGTCAGTGTGTTTTGGGATGCGAAAGGGATCCTGTTAATTGATTACCTTGCACAAGGGAGAACAATTACAGCCGAATATTACTCCTACCTTCTTGACCAGCTGGATGCCAAAATTCGCGAGAAGAGACCTGGCTTGAAGAAGAAGAAAATCATCTTTCACCAGGACAACGCACCTGTGCACAAGGGTGCGTTGTCGATGGGAAAACTGCGGGATTTGGGGTACGATTTTCTCGGTCATCTCCCATATTCTCCTGATTTGGCACCATCGGACTTCTATCTATTACCAAACTTGAAGAAATTTCTTTCTGGGAAGCGCTTCACATCGAATGAAGAAGTTAAGAGGGGTCGTGGATGACTATTTTCACAACCTTCCCGACTCTCACTTCCGGTAAGGAATACTAATGTTGGAAAAACACGACCAAGTGTATTGAAGTTATAAAATCATTTTTGAACTGAAATTCGCAGTCTTTCATTGTCAGGCCGAGAACTTTTCACCCCGCCCTCGTAGCTATAGATATTAGATTTATAGATATAGATCATATATAATCGGGTGTTCTAAAAATGACCCACACAACACTATTCCACAAGTCATAATGAAGTAAAAAATAAATATATTTGTATACCTTTCGGATCCTTGTCTGGAAACACGAATTGCACAATGTGGCAACGTAGCAAATAAAGAATCATTGAGTAGATCTACTAATCTATCAAATAGTTGCATCGATTCTTTCCAGATGGCAGTCATAGTTGATATAGATTGATAATAGCGTCACTTATTAATGTAGCAATCGATTTAAATGCTTGATGTATTTGTAGCGTGATCCTTATATTTTCAAGTTAATCTGCGACGTTGCCACATTGTGAAATTTTGATTCCCCATAGTGGCTCTAGGAGACCGCGGAGGGTAAACCATCATCGTTTTCGCTTTATTTTGGCCTGTAGAATGGTGCTCTGTGGTTCGTGGGCGACATCTGAAACTAATACGGAAATGTATCTGCATTAAGACACCAGCAAGATCACAGTACGTACTAAGGTAAATGAGATATACTCCAAAAATATATGATTTAAGTCTTAAGCTTTAATTTCTGTTTATTATTGTCAAAGACGATACATACGGTATGCCAATCGATAGATCACATCCAGCTAAACAAAATGAGATACTTCAGGGTAAATTCTGATGCTTGGTAGTTTTTTTTAAAAAGAAAATCGAAAGAAACATTTTTTTATGAATCTGAAAGCATATTATTAATTGCTATATAAAAACTGTAAAATTTAGTTTTTTTTTTTTAAAAAAAATCTGCTGGTACAAATTACTTATTCATTTATGTGCCATATATGTGAAAGAAAACGAAACGTTAAGTAGCAGATCAAATAAGCCCCGATTATCCGCAAGTGGATCGAGTGTTCCGCGATTCGGATTATTCGTGAATGTCACGATTTTAAAAAATTATGAACCTCAATAAATAAGTAAATAAATAAATAAAAATAAAAAATCCAAGCCAACAACTGGGATTGAACCACATTTTTAGCCTTTTTTTGGGTTATCCGCGATTTTCGCTTCACCTGTGCCCTTGGCACCCAATTCCACCGGTAATCGTGGATTGACTGTATATACTGTATGTTATATTGTTGTTTATAATTTCCTAACAGTGACACACATGCAGTGACTCAAATTCATAATTCAGTTATTTGATTCATTATTGACATTAATTGGACATGATACGCTTATGCTGTTTCCTCCTCCAATAATTTAAATTGTCTTTATTCTAAAATAATTGCTTAAACAATTACTGGTTATTCGAATAAGTATCGACTAAATTGAAAAATATGTTCGAATAATTATTTTGTTCGAAAATTCAATATGATTTTGTCTTTAACGTTTTACGAACTAGGGGGCCGCGGTAGCTCAGTGGTAGAGCGCTCATCTCTAGTACATGGGGCCCCTGGTTCGATCCCAGCTCGCTCCAAGTAAACCTTGTGTTGTCAAACACTATGTGCGTGTTTTTGCTCGGGGTTCTCCCGTTTCCTCTCACTTTCTTCACTCCACAATTTGTTTCGTTCATTTCTCATCATCACTGTGTCCTTTAGCCTAGCCGGCATAACCGTGAGACGTAAAACTCTAAAAAATTTTTTACGAACTACATTATGCCTTTTAAATTAAAGATGAATAATTAATAGAAGAAAGGCGAAATAGAAATATTGAAGTTAATTATCGAGGGAACCCACAGACACTATATTGTCCAGTACAAAGACACACGTTCTAGAATTGAACTACAAACCTTGCACACTAGAAGTGAGGGCTCTACTTTTGCGCTTGCACACTGCGTAAGTTTTTCGTCGTCGTAGCTTTCTCAGCGAACTATTTTTATAAATATCCGTGGCTTTTCCCACAGAAGGTCAAGAGCCAGAGACTAAAGGCCATCTCCTTTAGTTCTACCTGAATAGCGAACAAGAACAACGAAACCTAAAAAGATGAACAAACTCGAATGATGTTTCGAAATTGTCTCTTCTTAATCTTCAACTGAAACAAATCGTCACTTTATAATAAAAAACTTTATTGGTTGGTTGAATTAGAGTTTAGTGCCCTTTTGAAAACCGAGGCTATATGAGATAAAAATCTAAAGTTAACGTGGAATGCGAACCACAGTCATGCGTTCAAATTTCGAAGTTTGTAAAATTCGAATAAACCCACTGCAAATTTGAATTAAAGTTTTGTTAAATACGTATGAACAAATCAACAGCAAAATTTATAGAAATATTTTGTAAAATTCGAATAAACTACTGTAAATTTTAATTGTAAACCTCGAACAATCTAGAGAAAGAGTCGATCAAAGTTGTGAGATGTTAAAATAGAAATTTCATTTCATTTCATTTCGTGGTTTTACAAAATTTGACCAAATTTACTATAAACTTTTAACCAATCTACTGTAAGTTTGAACTACAAAAAAAAAAAAAAAAAAAGAAAAAGAAAGAAAGAAAAAGAAAAAAGAAAAAAAGAAAGAAAGAAAAAAGAAACAACTTTGATAGTAGTATAAATGGAGCAAAGTGGAGTGCGGATGGACACAGAACAACCTTGAATATCCTAGAGATGAATGATATAGATGAGTTACCAAGTTGTGCAGTCGTATTGCCGAAAGAACAGTAAATGTGAAAATTGAGCAGCGCATTAACTTGAAATTCCTTGTGAAACTGAAAAACAAAATCACCGAGTGAGTGTGTGGAACTTCTGTAGGATGTGTGTGGTTATAATACGGTCACATACGCAGTGTGCGAATTAGATAATCTATATTGGGGGGGGGATAAAATTAGGCCAACAGGACGTAAAGTCTAAAGTGCAATAATTCAAAATGATACAATAGTGCCTTACCCCTCCCCCCACATATATATAACTAGGAATGCAATGTATATACCCGATTGCAATGAAATGAGCTGAGCGAGCTTAAACTACGTAATCAGGAAGCGTTTTTCGGTGATTATTCCTCGATGGTACATCGGATTTTTGATTTCGACCTATGTTCTCACTCAGCACGACATACTCTATCAGCGTGCTAAGTTTGGTTGAGATCGGCCAAACGGTCTAGGAGTAAGCGTTTTTCGGTGATTATTCCTCGATGGTACATCGGATTTTTTATTTCGACCTATGTTCTCACTCAGCACGACATACTCTATCAGCGTGCTAAGTTTGGTTGAGATCGGCCAAACGGTCTAGGAGTAAGCGTTTTTCGGTGATTTTTCCTCGATGGTACATCGGATTTTTGATTTCGACCTATGTTGTCACTCAGCACGACATACTCTATCAGCGTGCTAAGTTTGGATGAGATCGGCCAAACGGTCTAGGAGGAGTTCGCGGACAACCAAACGGCTAACCCGAGTATAAGAGCTTCGCTTCGCTCAGCTCAAAAATGACTTCTGTAATAAATAAGAGATTTATTAATTCAATAAATCTACCGACAATAACTATGTACGCATATATCGTCTGACATATACACACTCCACCAAACCTCTCTGAACGTGTTTAAATGTTGTGCTCACTCTTGTCCCCGTAGCTCCCTAAGGTTTATTTACTTAATAATTCGGCCCGAGCGATAGCCATGATCACAAGCATATGTTAATTTTTTACTCATATTGAAATCTTCCACTTCACGTTATTACACACAGCTTGCAAAAGAAAACTTTCTTCAGTATTATGAAAACCACTAAAATTATCAGATACACCGGACTTACTTAAAAAAAAAAAAAAAAAAAAAAAAATCTAAGTATTAGCTTATCTACGAGAAATGGATTGTTACTGGTCGCGATTTCTGGCATCAAGGTCAAATCAAAGGCCAAATATTTAAAAATCATCAATTCAAATTTCGAGCTTGTGCTTCTACCCCCCTTTAAAGCTGCGCTCTTCACGCTTTTTTTTTTTCTCTCTCCAAATATCGATTCCGTGATGGAGCTCACGAAGTCATCACTTACAATTACTATACTATTAGGTTACAGATGAGTTGATTCACTATGTGCTACAGTATTCAAATAAAGTAAAACATTACGTTGAAGTTTTTCTCAGAACATTATTGGCGTGGACAGCAAACTGTAGAGCGAAAAGAAAGATGGAAAAATGAAGGGTTAACTTTAAAAAGCCCGCTCCAGTTGAAGTGCTTATACAGACACGGACAGTCACACAGAGAACCAGTCGTATTAACAAATGCTGAAACAAATCTTCAATTATGCGCTTATTCACCTTCACTAACATGTCTCTTCACTACGGGCGCATCCTCAGGGTGTGCGTTAACATATAATTACGAGAGAATACCTATATCTCAGATTTTGAGTAGAGTTTCAAAAGTTCATTTCCGTAAACTGTAAAAGGCAATGATTACTATGTTAATTATCACAAATTAAATGCAACTTTGGATTGCATACACACAAACTACTAGCGAATGAGGATCATGTGCTAACAAAGAATATACTGGAAAATGAAATATAACAAAAATTAAAATAAGGTGATAATCGATACAAACGTAGAGGATGAATATGACATGTCCGAACTTCGCCAAGTATGGTGGAAGAAGCTATTTCTTTGCTTCTTCTTGGTCAACAGCTAAGAGCATTTATAAATCCAAATTAGGTGGTAAGTAGAAATGACCAAAACTGAAAAGTTTACATCGTTCATTTCGAAATACAGCTAGAATATTAAACTTACAAGAAATGACAAAAATCAGTGAAATTTGACGTTATACTAAGCATAGTTTGGGGGGGGGGAGGAATTGAGCATCCCCGGTGGGGATACTTCAGCTGACTTCTTTGGGGAGGAACAAAATATGATTGAGGGGAAAATCCCCCCTCACCCCCCGGTAATTCGCACCCTGCACATACGCGAGTGTGTGAGTGGCACAAACGCTTCAGCGAGGGATACGAGAACAATGATGACGATGTAAGACCGGGTCGTCCTATCACAGCAACAACAGAGAAAAATGTGGCAAAAGTGACTGACATTGTACGGAAAGATTGCAGACTCGCCATTCGAGTGATCGCAGACACGATGGACATCGATAAAGAGTCTGTCCGCGCAATCTGCACAACCATTTGAACATCAGCAAAGTTTGTGCTAAAATGGTACCAAAACATTTCACGCAGGAGCAGAAGGACTTCCGGAAACACGTGTGCAGTGAGACAATGTAACACCTTGAAGCAGAACCGAACATGTTAACGAAAATCGTTACTGGTGACGAGAAGTGAATCTTTCTGTATGATCATGAAATGAAAAGGTAATCCATGCACTGGTAAACTCCCTCATTACTACAACTGAAAAAGGCATGCAGGACCAAATGGAAAATTAAGGTAATGCTCATTGGGTTCTCTGATATCAATGTCTGCCCCCGATTGAATGGATACTATCTGGTCAGACAATGAGTAAGCAGTATTATCAGTAGTGATGAGCGCAAGAGTCTTGGTCTTGCAGTTTTAGCAAGAGTCTTGCATGCAAGACCAAGACCAAGACCAGGAATTCCGATGCAAGACCAAGACCAAGACCAAGAGGTGCAAGACCAAGACCAAGACCAAGACCATACCTGCAAGACCAAGACCAAGACCAAGACTCTTGCGCAAGAGTCTTGCACAAGTACCGGCACTACTTGATTTTTTTTATATAATATAAAAAAAAAGAAGGAGATGGATTTCTTGGCTTCAGTAAAAATGCTGCTGAAGTGAATGTATTCCAGTAGTTTATGCAATCCGTGTGAGTCTATCTGCCCCTGTAGCTTATAGCAACAGTATGTCGTTTTCTGAATTGCTTGTTCACGTGTTCTGTACATATTACTCGTTTTCAAGCCACACAGGTGTCATTTCGCACCATGTGAGCTTTTATGGTGGACAAACACCATGTGCGTGGTTTTTCTCGGTATTTTTTCGTTTCCTCCTACTTTCTTCATTCCACCTCTTCAGTCATTTCTCATCATTACCGTCTCCCTTAGCCTTGGTGCACAATCTTGGACGTTAAACTATATACTTCATTTCATTTCAAAGCATATTAGTGGTGTTCTTCTTTCAAAACTAAAGAGAAATGTAGATCGAACATCAGTAATACCGTACACCATAGGTGTCGACTACATGGGTATGGCCTTGGCTCCGAGACTCAAGCATCCATTGGAAATTTTCAATGTGTGCTCTTAAAACTAATATCGAAATAACATTTTCATGACATTGACAAACACTTAGTGCATGTGATCGCAAGTTTGATTTCATGGGCGGATGCTTATAAATTGAATAATTGTTTATTAATATTTAGCCTCGTTAGGTATACGGCACATCGAGGATTAAACAATATAACATTATACAACAACAATAAATTTATATTACAAAATTGAAAATGACTATTTTTGGGACTCCTAATCTCTTGAACCAGCAGACCGATCTCGATCAAATTTTCAACATAGGCGAGGTTTGGGCCTGGGAGTGTTTTCATCATTTCACTTTAACAGTAAAACTTAGGGGAGGGGAAGGGAAAGTTATAAAATAATAAATAAAACTTTATAACTCTTTAACCAAACGACCAATCTCGATCAAATTTTTAACATAGACGAGGTTCTGACTTGGGGTGTTTGTTTTAAGGGGTGTTGGGGTGTTCTGTCTTGGGGAATGATATCTGTCAGTTCACTTTGACGCAGCAATGTAGGGGAGCAAGAGGAGGGGAAATGTACAAAAATCAATATAAATAAAAATAAAAATGACTAAGTTTGTTACTCAATAACTCTTGAACGGATCTCAATCAAATTTTTAACATGTATGAGGTTCGGTCCTGGAAAGCTTTTTAGAGTTTGTTTCACTTTGATGGTAGAACCTAGGGGGGAGGGGTATATGTATAATAAAACTTAATAACTTTTGAAACACCCGACCGATCTTGATCAAATTTTCAACATAGATGAGGTTCTGACTTGGGATTTTTTTAAATCAAATCACTTGACGGTAGGAGGTAGAGATGGAAAATGTACAAAAATAAATACAATTTAATAACTCTTGAACCACCCGACCGAACTTGATCTCATTTTCAACATAGATGAGGATCGGACCTGAGGTGGTTTCTGTCATATCACTTTGACGGTGCAGTTTAGGAGAGGGGGAATGAAAGATATTTAAAAATGATCGAAAATGACTCATATTAAAATGGAGTCTATATTTTTTGTGGTCGCTGAGATAAACAGTAACACTTCCGATGCTATTTAAATCCAAGTTCAGCCCCGTAGCTTGGCGGAGGGAAGAGAAGATATATAAAAATGATAGAAAATGACAAATATTATTGTCGAATCCATAGTTTTCCAGTTCGCTGAGTTGATTACTGGCACTTCCGATACCGTTTACGACCAAATTCAGCCTCGTAACTTGGGGAGAGGGAGATACATAATAATGATAGAAAAATGACCAAATATTAGTGTCGAATCCATAGTTTTCGGCGTCGCTAAGATGAACAGTGATATTTCCGATCCCGTTTAAATGCAAATTCAGCACCGCAACTTGAGGGAGGAACAAGATATATAAAATTATTAAAAATTACCATTATCAATGTCGAACTCATGGTTTTCGAGGTCATTGAGATGAACAATGACACTTCCGATGCCGTACCTCGCAACATGGGGGTGAAAGAGATATATAAGTTTATTGAAAATGACCGATATTAGTGCCGAATCCTTAGTTTTGGGGGTCTCTGAGACGAACAGCGACACGTTGATGTCGTTTAAATTCAAATTCAACCCCGCAACTTGGGGAGGAGGAGGAGAGAGAAATATAAAAATAATCAAAAACGACCGATGTCAGAGAGCGCTTTACTAATAGTAAAAAATGACTAAAGAATTATTATTATTATTATTATTATTATTATTATTATTATTATTATTATTATTATTATTATTATTATTATTATTATTATTATTATTATTATTATTATTATTATTTAACCCAACGAAGTGGGTAATTGAAGCTAGTAATCCATATTCACAAGTGAGACTTCAAATAACTTCGAGTTTAATGCCGTTATTTTGAATTTCCAATACAGGTCAAAAGTATTTATATAGATTGAATTTACACAAAAGACATAGACAGTTGAATCGTTTTCAGTTTTCACTCAAATTATTCTAAAACATTAAGAGTTTTGATTATAATAATTATTATTTTAATTTTCTCTCTCTCTTTTTTTTAGTCAATATTGCTAAATATATCATGATCTTCATAATAGCTATTCTGCCAGTATTGGCAGGTTACTTGTTGCAACTGAGAAGCTTCGATGTTCGGTGGTCCTCAGCTAGTCTCTTAGTCTTGACGTAGCAATTTTCTGTTTTAATACCTTTTTCAACTAGTCCCCTTCGCTCCCTCCCTCTCTTTCCTTCCACACTACCTTCCAGCACGTCCCTCATAATACAGTTCCTCCTCAGCCAATATCCTAACCAGTTCCTCTTCCTTCTCTTAACAATATCTAAAATTCTTCTTTTTTCCCTACTGCTAATTTTTTAACACCTTCTCATTCGTTGTCGGTTCAATACAGCTAATTCTCTGCTTTTTTCGCCATGCCCATGTATCGAAATCCTACAATTTTTTCATCACTTTTGCGTAATGTAAATGTTTCTGCCCCATAGAGTACATATTAAAATCAGTAAAACAAAATCTCAATATTTAATTGGAAGTTTGATTAATACAAGGATTACCTAATCGTGGTTGAAAAGAAAAATCTGACGCCTTTAGAGTGTAAAAATAATTTTGCAATTCATGGTATTTCAATAATCTTTACCGTCTTGATTTATCTTTCATGCGTCTCAGGGGTAGCCTCCCCAGTTTGGGAACCAGGGGGAGTGTTGGATCTGTTTAAAATATAAACAGATTACGAAACGTTGTGATTTAGGCATATCTTACAAGTAGTGAAGCGTGGGCACCCATTAAAAAAGGAAAGGTCATCATCTATGTTGTACACTATCATGATACTTACACAAAGTTAAAACTATATTACATTTAGAAACATGCATTGTATTTCCGTTAGGCTACTATTGGCGCATTGTGAGTTTATTATCCCCTATATCCATAGTAAAATTTACCTATGAAGAGCTTGAGAATTCCTAAATGCAAGACTTGCAAGACTCTTGCATGCAAGACCAAGACCAAGACCAAGACTGGGTGTGCAAGACCAAGACCAAGACCTAGACCAAGGCTTGCAGTGCAAGACCAAGACCAAGACTGGATGTGCAAGACCAAGACCAAGACCACCCCGGTCTTGGTCTTGGTCTTGCATTTGCTCATCACTAATTATCAGCAGGTTTTTGGTAAAACTTCAAGAAGGTCCGAGAAAGAAAAGACCCCTCTTGTGGAAAAAACAATGAATGGATTGTTCATCACGACAATACTCCTTGGCACACTGCTTTGACCGTATCTTCTGGCAGCTAAGATTACAGTGTTGGAACATCCATTTTATTCGCCGAACTTGGCACCTGAGATTTTTTTTCTTTTTCAGAAAGTGAAGTCGGCACTCAAGGGAACGCTGACTGTGAGAGAGGCGAAACAGAAAACGGCAGCGGTACTCAAGACGGTAACACCTGAAGATTTCCACAACTGTTTCCAATAATGAAAACTTCGTATGTAAATGTGTATAGGGAGGGGAGAAGAGTATTTCCTTTTAGTTAAAGCAGGAGATTACCTTTAATTTGTAAGATTGTGGCAATAAACCGTCCTTTTGGCACTAGCCCCATTTTTTTTTAAGACAGACCTCGTATCTATGTCAAATTCTAACAAACCTTCTATATTATTCATAATCTTATTTATTAATTTGTTTAACTGTTTCTCTCTGTTCACAAGCTACTTAATCCTAGCCAGCTTGTTATTCTCAAATAAAAGAGAAGGACCCAAGAAATTGCTTCTAATAAAATACCTATTGTTAAAATAGACCTCGATTTTCAAAGAGGCTACCCAAATATGATGTGTCTATTTGTGAAGTTGCATGTTTAATTCACTTATGACATTATGACTATAAAGGCAAAACCGGATGTCTAGCTAACAAATAACCGGATGGAAAAGTCTGCTAAATGACAAGCTTCAAACTTTCCCGTTTTTGATATTTTATGTGGAAACTGGAAATCTATTATATAAAAGCGAATATGAGTTTCTGTCTGGTAGCATCATGCAATAACTCAATTGCAATGATACTTTGCATGATTATTAACTTTAGCCCCCCACCCCCACCAAGGATCATATGATATTAAATCATTTAAATGCATATCCTAAGGGAAGAGCGGGGAGTCATGCTTTATGTGATGTTCATATGATGGTCATGTGAACTCTTCCTGTTACACATGGAGAGGGAAGAAAATATACATTCTTATTTTTTTTATTCACTGTTGGATGAAACATTCGCGGACTAGACCCGTCCCAAGGGTCGTTATTTGACTATCATAGCTCTAGAAAATTAATGATGTTTAACTAGAGACTTCGTATTTCAAGTGTGTCCCTGCTGGCGCTGCTGTCGATGTGTGTTTTTCTGTGCCTCCCTCGAAAGAGGAGGGAAAAGTTGCTGCGACCAAGATCTTTCAATTATTGGATACGGAAATGTTGCCACAATGAATTGTTTCACGGACTTTGCTGTGCCCTGTCTTGTTAGCCATTCTAAGTAACCTACAATCTTCATCCGTCAACATAAAACGACTGAATGACAAATTGGCAACACAGCTGAGATCATTCACTTCTTTCTCTTAAGCAAAGGGACGGTTTTCTCCGTGAGAGGGCGGCGGGGGTGAGACCGAAGTATGTTTCATATATTTTCCGAGGGCACACTTGAAATAGAAATTCTCTAGTAAAGAGTACCCGATGGAAGTTAACCAGTCTGTGAATTCAAGGGCACCTTTTCAGCATTCCATGATGAGTCCGAGGGAATATTCTTGAGAAACCTCAGACAGAATGGTCAAGTGTGGGATGAAACACCCGGAACCCATTGATTGTGAAACACAAAAATAACAGCTTATTATTTATTTAGCTTCTCACTCCCTATCTAAAGTAACAGATCACTCACATTTGATCTGTAACTACTTGGCAGTGTTGGGCAAATTTCAATTGAATTAACAATTAATCTGTAAATTTAATTGTTAATTGCAATTAACCATTGAAATAAGTAATGGTTAATTGTTAATTGCAGTTGGCCATTAAAAAAGGAGAATCAATTGCAATTGATCAATTGATTGAAAGTAATTGCAGTGGAAAGTAATTGCAATTGAATTCTGTAATTCAATTGCAATTGAAATTAATTGGCAATTGATTCAATTGCAATTGATTTCCACAGCAATTACTTTCAATTGATTGATCAATTGCAATTGATTTTCACTGATTAATTTTCAACACTGTAGTTCAGAGAGGGCGTGGGGCAATGAAAACTTTAGCCACGACCAATTGACTCACCACCCGTCGTGACCCACGACCCACCGTGACCCACTCTGACCCACCATCCACCATAAATCACTCTTACCCACTGTGACCCACAGACCCGCCAAAAGCCATTGTCATAAACTCTGACCCATGATTCACGCCCTCTTCTCTACTGACTAAAGAGTTTAAACTTGTAATAAAACAAGCCTATAAAATTATCACTCATCGGAGTTTGAATTTCTACGATCAATAGCTCAAGCATCGCACTAATACAATAACGGCGGATCTGACCTTTCTAATATAAATAAAATAGTTTGTTCGTGTGTCTGTGTGTCTATCTGTGTGCGGCCTGTGGACGAGACGAGTGGACCGAAACTTTTCAAAATTTGGTCACGGGTAGCTTGGTCTAGGCCCCAGACCAAGACGAAGAGTTTTTTTTTTAATTCCTTACTATGGGGTCTCCAGGAGACGTTTACCGGGACCGGCCTGGGGACCAAACAAGTCGACTGAGAGTTACCAAATTTTGGTCAAAGATACCTTGGTCCAGGTCCCACACCAAGGCAAAGCTTTTTCGAAAAAATTCGAACCAGGGGGTCTCAGGGGGGCGTTTACCGGGACATGTAAAAGTAGTAGAAAATGACCGATATCAGTGTCGATTTCATAGTTTTCGCGGTCGCTGAGATCAATGGTGAAACTCCGATCGCATTAACTTCCAAATTCACCGTATTCTGCTACGGGCCGTGGGTCAATGGGGGGGGGGGGATACCGAAACGTACAAGTAATCCAAAATGACCGATATTAGTGTCAAATCCATAGTTTCCGCGGTTGCTGATATCAATGGTGACACTACCATTAGCGATGACTTTCAAATTCATCCACCGTTGTATGCGGGCCTTGGGTCACCAGAGGGGGGAATTCCGAGACATGTAAAAAAATAATCGAAAATGACCGATATTAATGTCAAATTCATAGTTTTCGGGGTAGCTGAGCTCATTGGTGAAACTCAAGACCGCGTTTACTTTCACATTTAGCCCCCATCAGATAAGAAACGGGGGCATTATGAAGGGGATCACGAGACATGTAAAAATAATCCACAATGACCGATGTCAAATCCGTAGTTTTCGCGGTGGCTGAGATCAATGGTGATACTTTCATTAGCGATGATTTTCAAATTTAGCCACCATTGTATGCGGGCCGGGAGTCACCGGGGGTGGGGAATTGCGAGACATGTAAAACTAATGGAAAGTGACCGATATTAGTGTCAAATCCATAGTTTTCGCTGTCGCTGAGATGAATGGTGATACTTCCACAGGCGTTGACTTCCAAATACAGCCCCCATCGGCTGCGGACCAGAGGCATTGTTTTTTTCAAAATTGGAACCAGAGGATTATAGGGATTTTTACCGGCATATGTAAAAAGTAGTAGAAAATGGCAGATGTTAGTGTAACATTCATAGTTTTCGTGGTATTAGTTGGGGGTTGGTGGGGGCCAGAGGAGATTGTTTCACAATACGAACCAAGGGGGTCTGAGGGGGCGTTCACCGGGACATGTAAAAGTAGTAGAATTTGTGTCGAATCCATATTTATCGGGGTTGCTCAGACGTATAGTGACCCCCCCGATAGTGTTTACGTTAAAAATTCAGCTCCATCGGCCTTCCCAATGAAAACACATGTACGTTGTTGGATGTATATTCACACAAAATATATTCAATGTTAGAAATGTTTCTTAATTGTTCTCCCGTTGTTCAGTTTGTTTACATTGATATTTTATCTGATCCGTGCGAAGAACGGGCATAACAGCTAGTATGAAATGGTAAAGTGTTTGTTATGGACCAAATTACAATGAATTCAATTATATAGATAATTATTATAATTATAACTAATAAATATTTCCTTGTTGAATCATAGAGCTCCTCCGTGGCTAAGCGGTCAGCGTACGCGCCTTTGGCGTGGGAAACCCGGGTTCGATTCCCGGCGGGAGCTCATGTGGTTCGGATTCCACGTTAATCAGTAGGTCCATGTCTCATATAGCCTCGCTGCTAACCGAGACGTTAAACCCCAAAAGCAACTCAAAATCAAATCAACTTGTTGAATTATACATATTTTTCAGTGGAAAAATGAATACAATTTAAAAGTCCCAAATCAACGTAAAGTAGACCAATGTAAAGGAAAAATGTATAAAATTTTCCATATAATGAAGCTTACAAACTTAAAATTTCCATGTAATTAAGCTAAATTTCCATTTTTGTGTCGTTTTGTGCGCCTATTTCCTCGTTTTCTGCGTCACCAGAAATGGGTCAATGTTATCCTACAAATATGGCGGAACAAGTTAATGCTGTTCCGTCAGGAACGATTTCGAGGTCGTTTCCTTCACATCGTCTTGTGCGTGTTTTCTACCGTTTTGTAAGCCTATTTCCACGTTTTGTGAATCAATGGTAGTGGGTCAAAATGGGCATTCAATGTGGGAAGAAAACTGATCCACTCTCCCACCAGTATCGAATTTCAAGGTCGCTTTTTTCGCATTGTTTAGTGCATATTTATACCGTTTCTGCGAATACTTTCACGTTTTGTAGGCCAACGAAAGTGGATCAAAGGTGACCTACAAATATGGCAGAGAAAGACATATTCATTCCACTTTCAAGGTCCATTTTGACCCTCTTCCACTGATGCACAAAGCGACACAAATCATGTATAAAAAGTGTGAAGGAAACGACCTCATTTGATGGTGACGGAACAGCATTAAGTTATTCCGCTATACTTGTAGGCCATTTTGACCCATTTTTGTTGTCGCACTAAAGTGGAAATAGAAGCACTAAAGTGGAAATAGGAGCACAAAACGGTACAAAGCAGGCACTATACGATGCGAAAGAAACGACCCCCCAAATTCGATAGTGGCGGAATAATGGCTCTATTTTCTCACACATTGATGGACCATTTTGACGCATTTCTGGTGATTCTCAAAACGTGGAAGTATGCGAACAGAACGGTACAAAATACACACTAATCGATGCGAAAGAACCAACTCCGAAATTCGATAGTGGCTTACTAGTGAGCCATTTAACTCCCATTTTAAAGGCCCGTTTAACTCACTTCCGGTGACGCACAAGACGAGGAAGTAGGCACAGAAAACTTTTTAAAAAATAATCACTAAACGATGCGAAAGAAACGACCTAGAAATTCGATAGTGTCGGAACAATGGGTCATTTTGGTCACACTTTGGACGTCCATTTTCACATACTTCTGGTGACGCGTAAAACGTGAAAATAAGAGCACGAAACGGCACGAAACATTCACTACTCGACGCGAAAGGAACGACCACGAAATTTGGTAGGTATAGTGGGGGAGCAGTGGGTCATTTTCGTCCCACCTTCAAGGCCCATTTTGACCGTCTTCCTGTGACGCACAAAACATCGAAATAGACGTACAAAAGGGTACGCGATGTGAAATTAACGACCTCGAGATTTAATAGTGGCGGAACTTTCGGTCATTTTCGTCCCATCTTGGAAGCCCATTTTGACCCACTTCCGGTGACGCACGAAACATGGAAATGGGGGCACGAAACAGCACGAAAATTCAGTAGTCGATGCGAAAGGAAGGATATCGAAATTCGGTAGTGGCGGAGCAGTGGGTCATTTTCGTCCCACCTTCGAGGCCCATTTTGACCGTCTTTCAGTGACGCACAAAACGTCGAAATAGGCGCACAAAAGGGTACGCGATGTGAAATTAACGACCTCGAAATTCGATAGTAGCAGAACTCTCGGTCATTTTCGTCCCATCTTGGAAGCCCATTTTGACCCACTTCCGGTGACGCACTAAACGTGGAAATAAGGGCACGAAACGGCACGAAATATTCACTAGTTGATGCAAAAGGAAGAACCTCGAAATTCGGTAGTGGCGGAGCAGTGGGTCATTTTCGTCCCACCTTCGAGGCCCATTTTGACCGTCTTTCAGTGACGCACAAAACGTCGAAATAGGCGCACAAAAGGGTACGCGATGTGAAATTAACGACCTCGAAATTCGATAGTAGCAGAACTCTCGGTCATTTTCGTCCCATCTTGGAAGCCCATTTTGACCCACTTCCGGTGACGCACTAAACGTGGAAATAAGGGCACGAAACGGCACGAAATATTCACTAGTTGATGCAAAAGGAAGAACCTCGAAATTCGGTAGTGGCGGAGCAGTGGGTCATTTTCGTCCCACCTTCGAGGCCCATTTTGACCGTCTTTCAGTGACGCACAAAACGTCGAAATAGGCGCACAAAAGGGTACACGATGTGAAATTAACGACCTCGAAATTCGATAGTAGCAGAACTCTCGGTCATTTTCGTCCCATCTTGGAAGCCCATTTTGACCCACTTCCGGTGACGCACTAAACGTGGAAATAAGGGCACGAAACGGCACGAAATATTCACTAGTTGATGCAAAAGGAAGAACCTCGAAATTCGGTAGTGGCGGAGCAGTGGGTCATTTTCGTCCCACCTTCGAGGCCCATTTTGACCGTCTTCCAGTGACGCACAAAACGTCGAAATAGAGGTACAAAAGTGTACGCGATGTGAAATTAACGACCTCGAGATTTAATAGTGGCGGAACTCTTGATCGTTTTCGTCCCACCTTGGGGACTCATTTTAACCCACTTCCCACGACGTACAAAACGGAAGTAGACGCACAAAACGGCACAAAACGATGTGAAGGAAACAATCTCAAAATTCATTGCTGGCGGAAGAGCAATAACTTGTTCCGCCATATTTGTAGGCCCATTTTGACCACTTCCAGTGATGCACAAAATGTGGGAATAGGCGCATAAAGCGACACAAAACACGCACAAAAGATGCAAAACAAAGTACCTTGAAATTCGTTGGTGGCGGAACAAGTTAATGACGCCGTGAGCACCAATATAAGTATATACTGTAGTTCTTACCAGTTGGCGCGGTGGGTCAGTGGTAGAGCGTTCACCTCCGGTGCTTGAGGTCCCTGGTTCGATCCCAGCTCGCGCAGTTTGTACTTTGTGGTGGACAAACACCGTGCTCGTGGATTTTCTCGGGGTTCTCCCGTTTTCTCCCACTTTCTTCATTTCATTCATTTCCTATTATCACCGTCTCCTTTAGCCTATCCGGCATAAGCGTGAGACGTAAAACTAAAGATTTCTTATCATTTTTTGTAGTTCTTACCATCAAGGCTGAGAACTGCACGGTCCAATTTTTTAGCCAAAGTAGAAGTCCAACCGGAATAGTGATGTCAACCGACTCGGCTTGGTTCAACTGAGCGTACAGCTTGAGCTGGCTTGGTTGGGATTACCCATCGACTGGGCTCAATTGAGCCAATGGCTTGAACCGGCTCGGTAAAGACGAGTCATCGGCTCGGCTCGATTGGAGCCAATGGCTCGAACCAGCTCCGTTGAAACGAGTCCATAGGCTGGGTTCGAGTCAGCTCAATTGATCCGATGGCTCGAACAGGCTCGGTTGGGGTAAACAATCAGCTCAATTCGGCTCGGCTCGTGTGAACCATCGGCTGGAGCTGGCTCGGTTGGATGAGCTGTTGGCTCGGCTCACTTCTCGGTTCGGCTCGATAAGTGAATAAGCTGTGAGCGAGCCGCTTGAGCTGTTGACAACCCTAAACCCGGGTCGAGCAGTTTTGAACATGTTTGGCTGGAGTCCCATAACTTCTAACAATTTTTGGCTCGAGCCCGAATACTTGCTCCTCCTGAACTCAAACCAAGAACCTCGTGACCGACGTCCTTGCCTCCTGAAGATTTCTTGACGACCGAGATCGACAGTCAACTAATTTTTAGTATTCCGATACAAACCGCCTATATTCCATGCTTATACAGGTACACGGTGTTATAATGATAATTAATTATAGTAGTAGTAGTAGTATCATTGATTATTATATTGTCTATGTAGGATACTTGAAGATAGTAGTACTTGGAACTACACAAAGGATTTAGCTCGAATTGGCTCGACTCGACTGGAAACTCGATCCGAATTCGAGTCGAGTTGGGGGAAATTTTTCGAGCCGAGATCTCAAGTCGAGCTCAAAGATGTCTGCTTCGAGTCGAGTCGAGTTTTAAAGAAAACTCGCTCGAACTCGCTGGTGCCCATTCCTATTGTATGCATGACGGGCATATAGAGTTCTTTCGTGGGGGATAGAACCATAAACATAATATATTTTAAAAAATACTTAGTTTTCTGGCTTTCTTCCCAGGGGGGGGGAAGGGATGGTAGGTATCCAGCATTTCTTATAAGTACCTTATTTGAAATATGTAAAACAATAACAAGTGGACAACACAATACACACACATCTTCTTATCTTCAGTTTTAATTGCTGATTTCAATTGCAATTAACAATTACAATTAACAATTAAAAGTTTCAATTGTCAATTGCAATTAACAATTAAATGTTTCAATTGCACCCTTTGCAATTGACAATTAACAATTAAAAGTTTCAATTGCCTGGTGACCAATTAACAATTAACAATTGACGAAAATTTAATTGCAAATTTTATGATTGATTTCAATTGCAATTGAAATTAATTGTCAATTACAAATTGAAATCAATTGCAATTGAAATTAATTGTCAATTACAAATTGAAATCAATTGCAATTGAAATCAATTGCAATTGATTTTCAGAGCAATTACTTTCAATTGATTGATCAATTGCAATTGATTTCAATTGATTTTGCCCAACACTGCTACTTGGTTAGTTCTTGTGATATCGGTATATTTTGTAACTATGCAATAATTCGTAGTTGAGATATCATGCAAAAGGCGGAATGAAAACACACAACAGGTAGAATTTCAGGTCATTCAAATAAGCAGATATGAAAAAAAATCACGTTTTATTCATAAACAGAATCATTTTTTTTCTTTCTTCCGGATGTGTTGAAATCGTTACAGACAGAACAATATGAGAACATCTCTTCTCCTGGTTAAATCATACACGCTCTTCAATGAGAGAGAGAGAGAAAGATATGCATACATACATATAGATATTGTTGTGAACTATCTGTTCATTGACGTAATTACGAATGATATAGCACGGGAAATAAGTCTCCTATTTTCATTCATCCTCTCGAAACTTCACGACACTGTGTTTGTATGCGGACTGATTATCGTAGAGTAAATATCGTACGTACGTAACTAGACTTTTCACACAGGTTACATACACGCATCACGAACACCGTTTTGAATGATGAATGATGTGTGTGCTATCTACATGGATGTTGATATAATTAATGTTGTATAATCTAAATACACATACACTTTCTAATATACACACATTATTGCATTAATATATGATACTTTATGTATGTCTTAGGTACAGCGACCGTGCTTTATTTATTTATTTATTTATAAAACAACTTCAGAATAGCAAAACGCCATTTGAAGCTGAAAATACGCGTATATAGTGTAAGAATACGGCTAAGGTTTTAATTTCCGAACCGAGAGGTTACGGGTTCGAATCCTCGGGTTGGTTATCGTACTTTGCAACGGTAGCAGAACTAATTGTCTTATAGGCTGCAAATGACATATTTTTAATATCATGTCGAAGAAAGCAAAAGCACAATTTTGTTATTAGTTGTCAGTTGAACAGATAACAACATACAATACAATATGTTGATGTGAATAATTCAATCAGTAAGAGAATAAAGGTATTTCAATATATGGCTAACTAAATACTGTATGGCCTATTAAACCCAGAGGTTCAATGCCGCGTTCACAAAAGCTCTCCAACAGGGCCGTGCTGTGAGAGGGGGCGAGCGGGGCGAAGGCCCCGGGCGCTGAAGTAAGGGAGCGAAAAATTCGGGAGAAAAAAGGAAAAAAGGATAGGAAAAATTGCTTGGAATATATGTATGGGGGCGCCGTCGTATACTCTTGCCTTGGGCGCTGATTTTCTACGGTACGGCCCTGCTCTCCAATGTCTTTTGTCCTTAGCCTACTGGATCCAGTTTTTACTTTGTATTCCTATTTCTGCGAGATCAATCTTATAATATTGTCCTTCCATTTGCACACCTAGGTATTCCTAATGGTAATTTTCCGATTGGACTTCCAGTTAAAACTTTGAAAGCGCTCCTACTTACTTCCAACCTCGCTACATGACCTGTTCATCTGAGCCTCCTAGATTTGATGACCAAACAATAGTAGGGAGGAAGAATCTGGAAAAAGTCTCCAAAATAAGAAGTTGGATCAACCCGAGAGAGCAACCGGTGGCCCTAAATCAAGCCTACTATTTTGATCATTTCTAGACCGCCGGTCGCTTGATGCGAGCGGAAGGTCCCCCCGTACATTCCTTCCCCCTCTACTGAAGCTAAAAAAAAAACGAGCGTTTCAAATAAAAGGCCATATCTCCGAAACTAATCAAGATATTAATGAATTTCTTTTTCCGGTTTTATCTCTAAAATGTGCTTTACACTTTTGTCTATTCATGCTTTGGATAGACCCAACGGGTTTTCGGAAAATTTAACTTAAACATTAAAAACTGACATATTTTGTCCTTAATATTTTCTTTTTTGCTCTGTATCTCCCCAATGAGTTGACATGTGAAAAAAAAATCTGTAATTAAATTTATAGAGCATTAAATTATCTTTCCAAAGGTACCAATATTGTTAGGTTTACTTCCCAAAATAGACGTACAGCGAGCTAACTTTGAAGGAAAGTGCACTTGATTCGAATGCTGATGCTCCGAATGGCACCACCGTATTTCAGCTCACGTCAGTCAATAAAGGTTTTGTTTCCGAGATAAAAGTTGATTTTTTCCCCAATATTTCAAGAACAGTTCTCACCCTTCTCCCTTGAGCTCTCCTGCACTCTCATGATCATTTCTAGGTCTCCGGTCACTTGATACGACCGTGTGTTAAGGATCACAAAATTTTGAGATAAGTAAAGGTGTTTTTTATAGTGTTAAAATTCATTTATAGTTAATATTCAGGTTGATTCAGATTTTTCAACTCTATATGTGTGCTGTATTTCCACCGGTCTTTGAAAATAATTCCTTATTTCTTTAACAAAATTGTTTATCTTACCATAATGAAAAAGCTGAAAATATATAAATAAGGTAAGAACATATGTAAAGATGTCTTAAGTGAGGGCAAACACCATTTACAGGTGATATATAGATTGATTGATAACATCGTATTACACCTAAAGGGTATTTCTAAAATCGAGAATGGTCTGTATTTTCTCAATGGTCACTTTAAAAAATGTTTTTACAGAAACCTCAATAACTCTATTTGTATGTAATTTATGAGAATATTACATCGAACTTCATTAAATACTTACTAATTACTGGAAACAAGCAAAACTATAATAATATTCTACATTATCATATCAAATCTGCGCAAAATTACATGTTTCTTTAGTCTTTTAAATCCTCATCAGATGAATCATTTTCTGGTACATAAGTGTTTATAAGTAAGTTATAACACTTATTACCATTACAGCTACAGGTTTTCATGCACTCCACTGAAGCCCGCACACACTTGCAATTGTTTCTGTCTTACGTATGTTTACATGTAGAAGACTTTAACTCCGGGCAACTTTTAGCCATATACCCCTACACTCCTAAGTACTCCATTTAGACACCAATTTTCCATTCGTAATTTGCCAACCAAAATGGTCGAGTTGAAGGAAGTCAATATTCGAGTCGCTGGCGTGCCGCTAAATGCATGTTTGAGGGTGTGCTCATTTGATGTGGAGCATTAGAGCACACTTCATTGCTGGAAAATGGTTTGCTTCCTTTGTGACCGGCCAAATCTGGGAATAATATATATTTCCTGAAAAGATTTGTCTGGTAAGTTCCAAAACAAGTTTCAATCCCTTATCCGGAAGTGACCCCATCCCTTCATTGTTGGAAACACACAGAACAACTTGACCTGTATGTCATATAAATCAAAGTGCTCCACATGACTAGCAGATTAAGAATATAATATGCACTACTCAATTACACCCTATAGTAATGAATAAAACCAAAAAACATGATTATTTCATTATAAATATCCTATATATTAATAGACCTATAAAGTTAAGAAAAGCATATCCATATGGCATGTGGATTGTAAACACAAAAACTTGGTTTTGGAGGTATCTTGACTTCCTGTATTTACTGATCAAATTAAATTTAGTTAATCCTCAATATAATTTGTCTTTTATTTCTAATTTCTGTTTCTATCCTAGTCTCAAGGAAAACCTTGTTAGCGCACAGATTTTAAAGCTACCATTGTGACAACGTTCGACAAAAATCTCTGTTCAAAAAGGCCAACAGAAATTTGTGCGCAATTTGGGATCCAGAGTGTCCGCAATCCAGTTGCTCCCATACTCACTCAATTCATTGGTACACATACTTGTCTTCCCTCGGCCGTTGTCTAGCTAATTGTTTAGTTCAATGGTACACAGTCTTCTTCCCTTAGCCCTTGCCCAAATAGTAACCAAAATATAATCTAATTCGAAGGGGCACATATTCTTCTTCTTACAAGGAAAGTGGGTGAAGTGGTATGCGGTGATCTGCATGCGTTATATATCGTTGGAAAGGTCACACCGAGTACACCTCACATATAAAATACCTTGCTTGAATGGGACCTGTAGGGGTGTGGCAACCATTTGAAAATCCGAACAAGGCACGCACCGAAACACCAGAAAACTTGGACAAATTAGGAAACTATGATGTACTTTTTTTGAAACGTTGTATATACAGGTTTAAAAGGTAGCTGAAGACGATTCTGATATCAAACGTTTACAAATCAAAATGGCGGATCCAACATGGCGGGCACAAATTACAAGAAACAAGCTATGGATCTGAAATTAGGAATATAGAGATATTCGACGTCACTATGTATGAATCACATACCAAGCGTGTAAAATTCAAGATGGCGGACAAAATGCAAAACACTGTTATGGAACTGAAAAAGCGGGTAAGTAAAGATTTTCATGGTCGCGGAGTACAATGTTAAAAGTGCAAAATGCAATACGAAAGATCCGAAACAAAAGATCCAAAAAGTATGTACAAAACGGACATACTTGATTATTACACATGTAGCAGAAACATACGTATAGTACCTAACGGGGTAAGTAGGGGCAGGTGATGTTTTACAAGAAACAGGGAGCGTATTTTGCTATACAATGATGCCAAAATTGAGGCACGGAATACAGATAAGTTTTTGTAGCGCATATGAAAGTTTTGTGATATGAACACATTGCAAGCATAGACAACAATTATTTTACTACCAACTCCCTTCCCCGTCCCCGAAGAGATACGCGGGGATCGGCGTGGTAATAAATATATCGTTGGAAAGCTAACGCCTAGTACACTTTACATCTGTAACATCTGACTGCAATGGCCCCTGCACGGTACGTTGCTATTATTGGAAGATCACATCTGAAGATCCGAACGATGACAGTGAAATGTGCGCCTTGGAAATTAAAACATCGTTATCCTTCTACAACTGTCTTTCCGGTGTCACATTATGCCGTGTACAGTTGTGAGCCATATGTATGACAAATGTCCACTCTCAAGAGTAGGGATGGTACCGACACCGAGACTAGTCTCGATCTCGAGACAGAGATGTGCTTTTCCAAATCGAGACGAGACCAAAACGGAGCCCAGGCTCGTCTCGATACCATCCCTACTCATGAGGGTTTCCCGCAAACTCATCCACCCCACTCATTGGTGTGAAGGTGTGATGGTCAAATAAATTCCGTGGCGGTTCTTATGTATTTTGTTGTAAAAGCCTGTATTATACCTATTTCTTTGACCTCTACCATTATCATTAGTCATTCTATACTATTTCCCTCATCCTCTTACACGCATGTTACCTAAGAGCTACAAATGTAAAAGACATAATTGTGATACCAGAAAGACAGTTGTCAAAGCATAACACGTATTTTCACTCCAAAACTCGCACTTTTCA
This sequence comes from Thermobia domestica, assembly GCF_964235325.1. NCBI lineage: Eukaryota > Metazoa > Arthropoda > Insecta > Zygentoma > Lepismatidae > Thermobia > Thermobia domestica. The sequence continues at coordinate 50,601,439 of NC_137471.1, forward strand.
CTGCCTTTGCAATGTTTCAGTTGCATATCAGTGTTTTACATTTAGAAACCATCTTGGATCCACTATTTTGAATATTACACGTTCGGTTCTCAAAACAAGCACATCATAGCTTCCTATTTCGTCCACGTCTTTTGGTGTTTCGGAGGGTGCCTTGTTTAGATCTTCAAGTGTCAGACACGCCCCTACATGCACCCATTCAAGCGAGGTATTTCACATGAGAGGTGTACTCGGTGTGGCCTTTGCAACGATATATAACACATGCAGATCCCCATGAACCAGTTCACCCAAAATTCCCCTGTTAGTCGTTGCCAAGATATCCCTTCAACTTTGTTGGCGAAGATATTTCCCTCCGCTCGGCTGTTGCGGAAGATAATAAATCGATTCATTGCCTCACACATTCCTTTTACCTCGGCCGGTACCAAAATAGTCATCCAATCTATTGGCAGACATATTTCGAATGAATTACCTCTACAACGAACTCGATTCCTAAGATAGAGCTCCTTTGTGGCTAAGCGGTTAGCGTAATTGAGCGCCTTTGACGTGAGAGACCCGAGTTCGATTCTCGGCAGGAGCTCATGTGGTTCGGATTCCATGTTAATCAGTAGATTCCGTCTCATATAGCCTCGCTGCTGAAAGAAACGTTAAAATCTACTCAGCTCGATTTTTAAGATTTGACCCTCTATATCTTGTCGAGAATCGATGGTGATGCATCAAGTAATTCTTCAGTCTTTTTTTTTTTTTTTTTTTTTTGTATTTCATATGGACGGACACATAGGCAGACAGGGTAAGGACGAAGCAGTTTAATAAACCAAACTCTTTAATAAATATAGAAGCATATAGAATACGGGAAAACGTTATTCACTTTATATTGTTATCTCTATTATCGCCCGCACTAGTTAGTTCAATATTTTCCCACCAGAGAACACTCCACAATTGAGACAATCATTTTGCATCATCTTGCAACTAGTCATTCGTAAAACACTCACTAAATATCTTGGTAGCGTTGATAAAGTCCAAAATCAGTGGCCAACCATTTTACATTTATCTTTAGTTTTATGTAGATTAAGACAATAAAACCCACTTCACTTGATAAAATACTTTTGCAACACTTTTTAGTGTAAATAATATCCTAATGCATTCTTGATTCTTGTCTTATTTTCTTACCGCATGCTCACTTATTGAGTGCAGATTTAAGCATACCTAGGTAATATATCTGCAAAGAAATATATAATAAAAACGATTACTTATGCGAAAAACGCACCAAGTACTCAAGTACTAAAGACGGTCACTACAACCTACTTTTGTATCTGTTCCGGTTCCGGCAAAGCTGATGACTCTGTGCAGCACTTCGAGGGTGAGTACTAGGGTGGAGCGAAAAAATCAAATTTTTGAGTATCGAATTCTAATAGGGCTCAAAAGTTACGTATTAGCATGCTAATCAATGGAAAAATAACAAAAAAATCACACTTTGGATTTTCAGTTCGCGCAAAGGGCCTAAGTTTGAAAAAAAATACCAAAAAATACCAAAATTTATCTTTACGCGAAAAAATCAGATTTTTGAGTATCGAATTCCAATACGGCTCAAAAGTTGCGTATTTGCGTGCTAGTCGATGGAAAAATGACGAAAGTAATCACACTTTGGATCTTCAGTTCAAAAGTAATCGCAAACGGCCTAATATTTAAAAAATGACATAAAAATACGAACATTTACCTTTACACAAGGAATGTACAGATTACTTTTTCTCTCTCTCTCTCTTTTTTTTTTTCATTTCTATAGCATCTAAGTACTTTATTTTAGTTGTGTGAGAGCATGCTTGATAATAATTCGTTAATGTGAGTGATTTTATACATTTTACTTTCATAATGATTTTGCAGCTCTTCGCTCATTTGTCAGCGTTTTCTTTTCTTTTTTTTTTTTTTTTCATGAAATGGTCCAAAATTCATCATGAGGAGGTGGCTGCATTCGAGTTCCACCCTCAACTCTCCGACCAATTAGGGTGTGCTAAATTATGTTGACTTAGTCAAGGACGTTGTCTTAAATTCGGATTTTTAATCAAATTTTGGCATTGTAAGTCTTAAGGCGAATTTGCTCTAATGTAGGCATCTCTGGTTTCTTGTCCATACCTTTTCCTGCAGACTCTGTGACAAGTTTGACACATCTTTCAACTTCGTGAGTATGGCATGGAATATTTAAGACATCAAACTCATTAGCGTGCAGAAGTGATAAGATACGAAGTTTCTGTTTTCAATCTTTCGAGCACTGGAGGAGGCGACTGCTTACATTTTCTCCAATCTATCAGCTCATTATGGTCCGTAGCATCAAAATTTATTGAAGTTGCCATGAAAGTTCTAACAAATTTCAACTTCCGATATTGATTTCTTGCCTCTAGCTCTCTCCCATAACCTAACTCTCGTACGTGTTGTCTCTCATACACTGTCATAGCTAACAAAATGTTTTTTGGATGACAGAACAACGCGTTTCTCTAAATCACAGGATCGATAATTCTTTTAATGTTGTTTGTCAAATGTCTAATTGTTTGAACTACTTTCAAAATATGTTTAGGTCCATATTTCACTAACTGATATCTCTTTATGTCTAACCAAATAGGAACATAATGTCTTTATAATGTAAGTTACAAGCACTTTGAGTTCGTTTGTAGGATTTGTTTGAGATGCACATGTCAGCCATCGGAAGTAACTGAGAGGTCTAGGACCTCGTATAGCCACATCTGGAGCACACTGCCCTGTCTGAATTGCTCTGTTAGAACTTTTATGGCAACTTCAATAAATTTTGATGCTACGAACTACAGTGAGCTGATATATTGGAGAAAATGTAAACTATCACTCCTTGCATGACAAATCTGCTCATGAGTTTGACTTCTTAAATTTTCCATGCCATACTCAGGAAGTTGAAAGGTGTCAAACTTGTTACGGAGTTTACAGGAAAAGTGTGTGGACAAGAAACCAGAGATGGCTACATTACAGCAACTTTGCTCTCAAGACTCCCAATGCCAAAATTTGATTAAAAAATCCGAATATAAGAGAACATTCTTGACTAAATCAACATAATTTAGCACACCCTAATTGGTCGGAGAGTTGAGTAGGATGTGGGTGGAACTCGAATTGCAACCTCCTCTTTGTAATGAATTCTGGGCCATTTCATGAAAAAAAAGAAAACGTTGACAAATAGGCGATGAGCTGCAAAATCATTATAAAAATAAAAGATATAAAATCACTCACATTAACGAATTATTAACAAGCATGCTCTCACACAACTAAAATAAAGTACTTAGAGCCTAAAGAAATGAAAAAAAGTAATATGTATATTCCTTGCGTAAATGTAAATTTTTTTGTCATTTTTTAAAAAAAAATTTAGGCCGTTTGCGCGAACTGAAGATCCAAAGTGTGATTATTTTCGTCATTTTTCCATGAATTAGCACGAAAATACGCAACTTTTGAGCCATATTAGAATTCAATACTCAAAAATCTGATTCTTTCGCGTAAAGTACCGGTAAATTTGGTGTCTTTTGGGGTCATTTTTTTTTTCAAACTTTAGGCCGTTTGCGCGAACTGAAGATCCAAAGTGAGATATTTTTTCGTTATTTTTCTATTGATTAGCATGCAAATACGCAGCTTTTGAGCCATATTAGAATTCGATACTCGAAAATTTGATTTTTTCGCTCCACCCTAGTGAGTACGTAGGAAGCGTGTGCGTTTGCGACGGTGAGTGTGTGCATAAACAAAGATTTACTCAAACGATTATTCGTGCAAAAGACACATACCAATCTTTGATAGGTGGTCACTTCAAGCTAGAAGATTTATCTTCGTTATTTTACTAAATATGAACATTCAGTGTCTTGTTTATGTACGGTACGTAGAATTGCATGGTAATGTAGTAAACTCTAGAATGCTGTATCTGATATATTGGTTACACATTTGTCATATACAGAAATCAGTTCCTTAAATCTTTTTTCTCTTGTGTGTATGAATTGACAGAATTTATCTGTAATTTAAAAGAAAATGATCCGCATACTCTTAATTTGCACCTTTTGTATTAACCCTGGGATTGAGTATAGCCCGCTCCCCCCAGTGATTTTTAACTAATCATAGTGATTCTAACGATTCATATTAATTCATAATGAATCGGAATTGCATTTTATAAAGATTTAGGATGTAAATCTTGTGGTAAGGAAGCTTTAGTATAAGTAGTAGTAGTAGTAGTAGCGGTAGTAGTAGTAGTAGTGGTGGTGGTGCTGGTAGTTAGTAGCAATAGTAATAGTAGTAGTAGGAACGGGTTAGAAGCCCCGCAGGGGTTGGTTGGGTTGTGTTCTCGATATAAGTAGTAGTAGTAGTAGTAGTAGTAGTAGTAGTAGTAATAATAGTAGTAGTAGTAGCAGTAGTAGTAGTAGTAGTAGCAGACAGCAGCAGCAGCAGTAGTAGTAGTAGTAGCAGTAGTAGTAGTAGTGACTTTTCCAGTTCCGGTGACAAAGAACTGGGGGGAGCTGGCTATACACAAGCCTAACGCTGCAATAATACTCGCGCGGGGTACCATTGCAGCCCACCCTTATTATTTTAGTTCCCCTGGACGTTAAGAGTCTTCATCCCGGCGAAATTAAAATACCACTAATTTTACAGTAATTATGTGATATCTTCAAATAGATAAAAGATAATTGAAATATGGAACAAGAGCGCCCTAGACAATATTATTTTGCGTGAGGTACCGTTATCACAAGTCACCTAGCGACTTTCCGTTTTCAGCTGTTTACAAACACGAAAATAAATGCCGATTTTCAAAATGGCTCGAAATCGAAAGCAGATAAGTGAGTCGTGATAACGGTTTCTCATGTAAAATAATATTGTCTAGGGCGCTCTTGTTCCACATTTCGATTATCTTTTATCTATTTGAAGATATCACATAATTACTGTAAAATTAGCGGTATTTTAATTTCGCCGGGATGAAGACTCTTAACACAATGTGGGCGTTCTACAACCTTTTCTTCTAGTAAGTTCAGGAAATAAAACTGTAACGGGCCAAGAAATGTGGAACGAGGTAGTAAAAATCAGAAACAAAAAAGGGATGAAGGTTCATTATTACATTAATGAAGCATTATAGATTGTTGAAGAAAGTGGTTTAGAGGAAGAGGAAAAGTGACTTTTCCAAGGATCTTATAAATATAGGATCTGCCCTTACAATAAAATCTTGAAGCCATACGTCACAGTTTCGCCACCCCTACTCTACCCACTCCGCCTAATAGGATCGCAATGTTTTGAGCCAACAAACATGGCGGAAACGAAAGTAGCCAATCAGACGATGTCGGAAACGAGAGTAGCCAATCAAACGCGCCGATGTTCGTTTTTTTTTTTTTTTTTTTTAAGCTTCATCAATTTAATAGGATGAAGATACATATGGGCAGATCCTCTATTTATAACATCCTTGGACTTTTCTTTGTTTTGATGAAGACCGGGAAGAATGTTTAGGCTCGCATAGTAAAGAATAGTAAACAAAAGTGTAAGTTGTAATGACAAATAGTTGGTTATTTCATTAATTAATAGTTATAGAATTCTGTTAAGATTGTTTCTGATTAGAACTAAGTAAAGTGAATTACTCATGCTAGTTGTTCTATCACTTGCTTAATTCGAAACTAACATAAATGACAGTGGACCTCATAAATAACAATAGGTAACACTAGGAAACATGTAGGTTTACTTTTGGCACACTACTCGAAATAATTGTTGAAACGTTATAATTCTTTCACTAATTTCCTTCTTATTGTATCCTAAATGGTTTGTGTTGGGCGACATGAAAATGTCTCACATGGCATAGATAAAATTCAAGGTGGTCATCATAAGCAATTGTTGAAAATTACAATTCTTTTACGATTTGCATATAAATACGGCGTTCGGAAGTATGCATGCAAAGCGGCAAAAGTGCACTTTGAGCAGAACACCCATAGGAACTGATTCACAATAAATAGCAATACGAGAAGTTACACTGTATTTTTTAAAATTATTTTCAATAAAATGGGTCCACCCTACCATACTTATCCTTACCTAATGTGTACAACGCCACATTCTGTGACAAGCACTTGTTCTGTTCAAAGTACACTCTAACCTCAATAGCACTTGTCATGATTTCACACTAAGCACTCCACTTGTAAACATAAAATACACCTTCTGTACACTGTGAAGAAATACATCGCCGGTGGAAAATAGTTTCTAATACAGTCATCTTTGTATGCACTCACTTTTTTATCCGTCGTAATGAACTTGTAATGATTTTACACTAGTAACCCTATACTTGTAAACATAAAATGCAAGTGTATTACTTCGTATTTAATTTTATCACTTGAAGAAATGTGTTCTTTATATATATTTCTTTTCATTCAAAGTATTGAATTTTGCCTGTAAATCTTCCAAAATATGATACGCCAAAAGTAAACCAGCACCCTAGGAAGCTTAATTCTTGTAAATCGAAATAAGGGAATTATTATATGTCGATTAGTTAATTGAAAACCAACTTATCTTAATCTGTGGCGGCCAACTTAAATCGCGCATTGTTCTAAAGTAAAGACGTTTCATATTGTCCTCTCTTGTTGAGTAGTTTCACTTTGTAATGCAAGGCAGTAACAAAAAATTTCGAGGTAGTTCAGTAACACGAAACAGAGGACAACACAGAATCTTATACAGAACAGCAGCCTATAACTCCGAAAGGAAGCATTTGTGCACCCAGGTTGGTGTATACTTTTGTCTTATCTTGGTGACAGGAATCACCTCCCAAACGTTGTCGGTGTTGTTTTGAAACACACTGTATATCCAGTAAGTCGAAACAAGAAATCTCGAACATAGTCTTTCGAACGAGAAATAAGCAGGTTGTTATAACTAAAATATTAACACATCGATAAATGTGCTTACCGATAAACAATTAAAGCTGGGAGCAGGTAGAACAACTTGTCTTCCTATGAATGAGCATTCCGAAAGAAAGAAAGAAAAAAAAATTGCTTGAGGACATTCATGATATTTAAATAACCTTTAGTAGACATTTTCGGGAGTTGTATTTGTGGAAGGTCTCTCAAACTTTTCTTTGTCTTTCGTTGATATTCTGGCACTTTTGAAGTGGTAGAGACACTCAAAACACCTCAGTGACATATTCCTTCATTGTTGTAATTCTCCCGAAACATTGCAAAGATCTCAGTTCATAAAATTCTAGTTTAATACAGAATCTGGTAATAGCTCTTTGTTCTAGCTTGTACTAGGGATGATCACAAAGTTCCGGTTTCGGAGGAATCGGTTCTTTGAGATTCGGTTTTCAGAACCGGCTCCGGAACCGATTCCAGACCTGGATCCAAAAACCCGGTTCTAGAACCAGATCTTAAGAATCAGTTCCAGGCCTGGATCCGAAAGCCCGATTTCAGAACTGGATCTTAGGAACCGGTTCCAGAACTGGATCCGAAAGCCCCCAAAGAACCGTAAAGGAGGCACAAAGTTCACCTTCAAAATACTGCAAAGAGGACCACGCGCTTGTGCCCTCCCCGCCCAGACCCACTTGTGCCCCCCAGAATTTTTTTTGGCCCATTAGTGGGTGTTTAGCAAGGTGAGTTTGCAAGTTTGCCTGTTTAGCCAATGAGTTTGCCAGTTATCCAGTTTGTTTAGCCAAATGAGACAAGCGGCTGCCGCCTGAATGCCTGCCTGTCGCTTCCATAATTTCATCTAGCACATTGTTCACAGCCTGCCAGAAGCTCGGGTTTAGCGAAGGGATGGCCACAAAGTTCTGGTTCTGGAACCGTTTCCAGACCTGGATCCAAAAACCGGTTCTAGACCTGGATCCTAAAAGCAGGTTCCGGAACCAGATCTTCTAGAACCGGATCCGTTCAGAGCCGAAAACCGGTCCCACCAGGAACCGGTTCTGGCCATCCCTAGCAATTCGTACTAAGATCGCAAATCGTATTTATACTGCAATATATCGTTTGTGAAAGAACAGCCATTTTCAATTTTTCATAATTTTAATTAAATTGCAGGTATTAAGCTTCCTAAAAGAAATCGTATATGGCGAACCAATAGCAAGCAAGTTATTTGCACACTAGCATTACAATGTTAAGGGACTTCGAATTTGGTTATGTAAAGCTGGAAATGACTATAGTTTGACACACAACATATTGCAGTATAAACGACGAAATGTATTATTGCGCATTGTCACAATTTCTCATATAGCACAACACTCAGTGTCCACAGAGGAGGTAACTCCCCTATACAATTGTAAATACATTTGCGTGCTGTCCTCTTTTTCGTGTTACTGAACTATCTCGAAATTTTTTGTTACTACCTTGCATTACAAAGTGAAACCACTCAACAAGAGATGACAATATGAAACGTCTTTACTTTAGAACAATGCGCGATTTAAGTTGGCCACCCTGTACTAGCGATTGCTATTTTTCAATCGGGGATCACACGGACTCAGGCTCATTATCCCCCAAAGAAGCTTGTCTTACTAATCTCAATGAGGCTCACGCTGGCTCAAACTCACACTCACTTGAGCTTGGCTCATTTTTGCATCCATTTAACTTAATAGTCTCGCGCTTGCAAAGGGCTCGAGCTCACTATACTCAAATGGAGCTTACAATCACTAACCCCATTATGTTTATCGCTCGCTCGGACTCAGGCTCTCTGGTTCAACATCCATTTATAGTACCCTTGCTCACAAGTGCTTGCTCTCAATTATTGAGCTGAAGACCGATTGAGCCCCGAGAGCCGAGCTCGCTGGTATGTGTATTTTTGTTCTGTATTATAGTATTCGCGCCGAGTCGTGATGCCTGACCTAGATCTACCGATTTCACTACCCAATAAAACGCGAGAGTGTTTTCCGGTCGTCAACCCCCACCCATCACATTTTGTCAGTGTCGTCTCTCGCGCTACACGGAAAACATCTCCCGAGAGTACAGTGTTGTCGGATTGGCGCCAAGTTCCGTTTTGTTATTTGTTTTTTGTTGCATTATATTCTCATTTTTACTATTCGTGTTTTTGTTACCGTTTTAGAATAATTGTTACTGTGGTTATGGTTGTGCAGTGTTATTATTGGTAAATATTAAATTTTTTTTTTAAATACTCTTTTACACTGTCTTCAAAATTTGGCAACATTGTTGGCGAATTTCAGCTGTTTGACGTTTCCCCAAGTGTGCGCTCGGGAAGCGGCTCCACGAATTGTACCGAAGTTTTCCGATGTATCAGAGCTCAAGCAATGATTGGTTTAGAGCCCAAGCTTCACGACTCGGCGCGAGTACTATAGACCAACAAAATGGGAGGTGCGCAGATTGGTTGGATTAGAGTTTAACGTCTGTTTCAGTGAGGTGTGTACTTACAGTTTAACGTGGGATCCGTACCACATGAGCTTCCACTCGGAATGCAACCAAAATCTCCTTCACCGAAGACTCCAACCATGTAGTCACGACGGAGCTCGGGAAGAAGAAATTGGATTATTATTATTATTATTATTATTATTATTATTATTATTATTATTATTATTATTATTATTATTATTATTATTATTATTATTGCTATTTTTGAGTGGTAATAGGAAACAAGGAAGTATTGTAATTGTGCAAAATAAATTAATAACAAAATAAAGCAAATTCGAGTTTCAACGTATTTATACATTTCATGAACTTACATGTCGATAATATGACTTTTTGATGTTCATCTGTTCTTCGTTCATTCTATTATATCTACACTCACCTAGAGGCCATACTATTGAATGTATCCGATCTAAATTTTAAAACTGAATGTTTCTATAAGATTCTCCAGGATATGTTCTCGAATTTTCTTCCTACATCCAAAAATAAAGGTAGTTCGCTGGAAGATATGACTTTCTTGATAACAGCTTTAAAGATTTTCTTTATTTTTAAATGGTAAGTATTTATTTATTAACAACCATATAATATAATCTAGTATAAGTCATTTTCCTGAAGAAGAAAACCAGACACATGGATTTATGGTTTAAGTGGAATCTGGACCACCGTAATGCGTTCACATTTTTAGTGCTCTTCCAACGGGAATCAAACCCGTAACCTCATATTTGATTTTGTTCTTATTTTATAAATTAACGTTTCGTTAACTTTCCTACAATATGATACAATATATGTTATTTCTCACAAAAAAAGAAAAGAAAAGAAAACCGCAAAGGATAATGTACTATTGGAAAGAAAATTCTTTTTGGGCCATTTTCTGTAAACTGACCGCAATCGATTTTGTTTATATTTTGTAAATAAATGTTTCATTAGTAACCATAAAATACTGCAATAGGGAGTAAGTTATTTTTGATAAGAAAATCTAAAGGTGGCAGTTTACTCTTTAGGCAAAACTTCTTTTCGAACAAGTTTCTTCGAAACGAATTATTCGGTTTTGTTCATATTTCATATCAGGGGTAAAAGTGGATCTGAAAAGGTAGGGGAACACATCACGTCACGCCGTTCCCCGTGCCCGGCCCGGCCCGGCCCGTGAATTTACAATGTGAGGCCCGACCCGAATCTGAAATATTTTTTAGCATTTAGGCCCGAGCTCGTATGATAATCAAATGAGCCCGAAATACAGAAACTTAATAATTAACGCAAAATTGTATTTTTATTCACAGCAATTAGGGGTTTAGTTCCGCAGTTGTGCATTGAAAGTTCTCCAGAAAGAACGGTGCAATATATATCGTTGTGCAGTATATTTACAAAGTTAGGTCCGAGAAATATGGTTGTATATTTAAAAATTCGCGGCCCGAGCCGAAGTGATATATGCTTTGTAGGTCCGAGCCCGGCCCGCGGACTCAGCCCCGAGCCCGTGCAGACCTCTACCGTGCTTATCTTTGCCCATTGTATTTTTTTTTATAAAGTGGGGGAACGCCACAGATATTTTTGGGAAGTGAGGGGATGACATCCGGCCGCGTTCCCCCGCACTTTTACACTTGTTTCATATTAAATGTTACATTACCATTTCTAAAATATGTCTTAAGTCATTTCTCATTCAAAAAATCGTAAGAGGTTGTCTAAACTTGGGGGATTTTTTTCCTGGAGAATTTCCTCAAAAACTGTGCAATATTGGAAGCATGTTCTTATTGGACAAGTGTGATGATAATTATGACTGCTTGATTGCCAAAATAAACAGTGAGGGGAAAACAATATATATTTGTGTTGTGTATTTCTCACCGGGATCTAATATTGAATTGTATAATGATTTATTTACTCGACTTGAAATTAATTGTCCTCAAGGTTGTCCTGTTCTCCTGATTGGTGATTTCAATTTATCGGAAATAAACGGTACGGAATTTAATTTTGAAACAAGCTCTTCTAAATGTAAGAATTTATATGAATTTATGTCCTATTATAATTTGCAATCATTAAATAATGTGACGAACGAAAATAATCGTACATTAGATCTGGTTCTCTCTAATATAACGAATATAGAAGTCAGTAGGGAATATTGTCCACTAATTCCAGAAGATGTACACCATCCATCCTTAGTAATAAACGTGATGCAGCAGGGGACCGCGAAGATTAAAAAGAAAACTAATATATCAGGATATAATTTTAGGAAAGCTAATTTCTTAGAGTTGTATCTTGAATTCTCATCTATTGACTGGAACTGCCTAAAGAAATATGAAAACGCCAATGACCTAGTTGATAATCTCTATTATATTATTTATAGTGTATTTGACAAGTGCGTGCCACTTAAAAACAACTCAAGAACAGCTTATCCGTGCTGGTTTACACATGAAATTATCAAAAAAATCAAAACTAAAGCAAGGTATCATAAAAAATACAAATGTAATAAAGAAGTAAATTATCTCAATAAATTCAATGAATTGCGTAGGGAAATAAAGAAAGAAATTAAGCTGGCATACAGAGCGTTCATACAAGATTCTGAAAATAACATTAATAACAATGCTAATGAATTGTGGAATTTTATAAAAAATAAGACTAAGCATCTTCTTGGGGGGAAATTAAATTATGAGGGACGCGACCTTTATCATAATGATGAAATAGCTAATGCTTTTGCACAGTATTTCTCGTCAGTATATGTGCCAGATACAGGTTTCACTGACATTCCTACGAACAATTTATTAACTTATGTAAGTAACAAACTAGAGTCACTTACCATTGAGGAAATCACTCAATCTGAAGTAGTAATGGCAATCAAAAAATTAAAGCCCAGAACTGCTGTTGGCCCTGATGGAATACCTCCATATATCATAAAGGGTTGTATAGATGCGTTTACATATCCGCTAAGGATTGCATTCAATCTCGCTTTAAAAACATGCGTTTTTCCGGATAAATGGAAATCATCTATAGTTTGCCCAATACCAAAAACCAATGATAAACACGTAATAAGTAACTACCGGCCTATATCAATTTTACCTACTTTTGCAAAGATATTTGAACAAATCTTATACCGACGGATAATTGACCACATCCAACCCGTAATCTCACCTTATCAACATGGCTTTATCCCACACAAATCAACAACAACAAACCTTGCACTTATCACAGACTTTATAGCGAATTCGTTAGATGTAGGATGTCAGGTTGATGTAATATATATAGATTTTGAAAAAGCATTTGACAGAGTCAATCACAAGGTATTATTACACAAGCTAGGCGAATATAATTTCTCTTCTCCCTTGATCAAGTTCTTTTCATCATATTTAAATAATCGTAAACAAACTGTTATCTACAAGGAATATAAATCATCTGATTATATTGCATATTCTGGAATTCCCCAGGGCTCTAATCTAGGTCCGTTATTGTTCCTTTTATTCATTAACGATCTCCCTGATCATATATTATTAAGTAACAAATTGCTTTTTGCTGATGACCTCAAAATATACGGTAGGATAAAGACCATCCATGACTGTCTCGATTTACAACGTGACATGGAAAATATTGCTAATTGGTGTTCTCTTAACAAACTTAATGTAAACATAAACAAATGTAACATTTTATCGTTTACCAGAAACAAAAGTCAAATAGAGTTTGATTACTCAATGAATCAGATCTTACTAAATAGATTAAATTCAGTCAAAGATCTTGGAGTTATATTTGATACGAAACTGACATTTAATAACCATGTAGAGAACATAGTTAACGAATCTCTCAAGATGTTAGGGTTCATAATTAGAACTGGAAAGGAATTTAACAATAGTACTACACTAACAAAAATGTATTATGCCTATGTCCGATCAAAACTGGAATATGCTGCTGTGATTTGGAACCCATCACAACAGCAATACAGACACCAAGTGGAAAAGGTCCAATCTAAATTTATCAAATACTTGATGTACAAGACAACTGGAATCTATCCATATTATGAAAATTATCTAACATTAATAGACAACTTCTGTATCCCTACACTTGAGCAAAGGCGAAATGTGACAGATTTGATTTTTCTCCATAAAATAGTACATAACGAATTTAATTGTACGCATCTCATATCAACATTAAATTTTCATGTCCCGACACTTAAAACTCGTGCTAATAACTCTGGTCTGTTTTATTGCAAAAAAGCAAGGACCAACGTATTATTGAAATCACCAATTTGGAGAATGTGTTCTACTTACAACAAAATATGTATCAAACACAAAGAAATTGACATCTGCAATATGAACTCTAGGTTTAAGAAAACTATTGTAAATGTATTATGTAATACACCAACACTATAATTGGGCTTATGCCTGTTGTGTTGATGGCAAATAAATAAATAAATAAACTGTTCACTTGATTTTGGTAATATTGCAAAAATATTTCTTTAACAATCCTACAATAAATAAGTCGAAGATATTTCTCAAGAAACAATCCATAAGAGGTAGTTTACACTTGAGATAAGGAGGGGGGAATTTCCTTCAAGCAAATTTTCTGGAAGTTCCTATTATATAATTTTGCTTATTTTTTTTTATATAAATGTTTCCGTAATAACTAGAGCATCGGATCAACCGCTGTGTTGCGACATATTGGTGTATCACGCAGTCCCCTATGGTCAAGGGCGCCCATGTTGTGGTTTCCATGGGGGCAAATATGAGCGACGTTTCAAATATAGTTTTAAATTTTGCTGTAACTAATGTAAAAATTCTATTGGGTTTTCAATATTCCTAAGTACAATTTCCTCTTAGGGGGGGGGGGGTGAGCGCCCCACCTTGCACCCCTGACGGGCGCCCTTGCCTATGGTGTGTCGCGAAATTTTAGAATTTAAAAATTGTGAAGAATTTAATAATAATTAGTTAAAATCAACTTTGAGACAAACTATACCAGTCAACGCCTCCAGCAGTAGCAATAATGCTCAACTAGAGTCATTACATCATAAAAACTTCGAGAGTTACACGGTTATATGGTTATTATTATTAATAATAAAAATATCAAACAAGTTGCCTCACGTAGCGTAGTCGCTAACGTTCTCGCCTTTGGTGCGAGCGGTCCGGGTTCGATTCCGAACACTCAGTCGAAAAAGTGTGAAAGCTCTTTCAGCCGCCATCCTGAATGAGGTTTCCCTCATTCATACCAGGCAAATCTCGTATTTTATTATTATTATTGTTGTTGTTTACGACACCCTACCTATCCCTCTTTGAAGTCGCATCCATCTTGATTGCTTAACCCTGGCTTTATTGGAACATATATGTTGGTGTTAAAATTATGCGATTTTAAATTGTGCTCCCTTCTTGATGACACACTTTCTGGTGTGCATGCAGGCGCGCACCCAGATTTTTTGAGGGGGGGAGGTATCCAATACCACAAACCACTACGTCTATGTAGTGCTGAATTTGTATCATTCTGCACTTGAAAAGACGATAATTAATCATAAAATATTTCAAGGTATATTTTCAGGGGGAAAAATGATAGAACTAGATTGTTTCTATAAGAGAAAAAGTAGAGATGAAGTGTAAGATCAAATTTTTATTCTACATCAATTATTTCTCTGTTAAACAATTATAGTTTTATTGACAAAGTATACAAATGTATGTTGAATTAAGTAGTTTTGGGGGTCCGGAGTGCGCCCCTGTATGTATGGCCCATGGTTCGACCCTCGATCGATGTAGTTGCCTCAGATATAAATCTGACAAGTGGTTCAGACCCCACTTTAAATAACCGGTCCTGTATTCTATAGCATCTTCTGAAGTGGTACGTTAAACGTAAATTAATCAATTAAGCAAAGTGTAATATACTATTCAGGTGCTACTATTTATTAAGTGTTTTAATTAATTTTAATTCTCAACGAAAAAAAAATAGTTATAAGCTTTTCGTTTCGAAACAACAAGCAGAATTGATTTAAAATCAAGCAAAACTTAAATGCAAATACCAAAATCTCATCTCAAGTAATACAAATCAATTTTATAAATAAAACTAGATTGAAATAAGTTATTATATTGCATCATGTTCTTTCTGAAAACTTTATAACATTTGTGTTAAGTGCTCCTACAAGAGTTTTATTTCCCAGTTGATCCACCTCCTTATGGATTATGAATTGACGTAAGTAGAGATATGGATCAAAATTATCGTCCTTGGGATTATAAAAAAAGAAAAATATCCCGGCGAAATTACATTTGTAGATTATTGTGATCAAGTTCTTGTAGTACCTTGTAGGTGTATATGCCATGTGTGAAGTATTTCAAAGGATTAAAATGAAAAGAGAAATTCTTGTGTTAAGGCGTTATTATGAAGATAAATTAATTACCATTTGCGGCATCATGTATTTTGTAGTTTCGCTGCATGTTCAACCACCCTCACAAGTAGTGTTTGTGTTCTCTTTTTCAAACATCATTGACATCCATTATCAGTAAAATATCTATCCTTTTCAACAGTCTGTTATTCTATTCTAAGGCTAACCTTTATACGACACGTTTATAGGTTCAATGTGTTTATAAACAAATGAAACATATTGTTAGACTTTGTTTGGCTACATTAAAATGTTAATTTTTGATCAATATGTTTATAAACAAATGAAACATATTGTTAGACTTTGTTTGGCTACATTAAAATGTTAATTTTTGATCAATATGTTTATAAACAAATGAAACATATTGTTAGACGTTGTTTGGCTACATTAAAATGTTAATTTTTGATCAATGTTTTTATAAACAAATCAAATATATTGTTAGTTATTGTTTAGACACATTTAAATTTTGTTCTTGCCGATTATAAAAACTAATAACTTTAAAGCAAGAAGTCCAAAAAGTATGGAAACAACCAAATAAAATTTTAACAATATAGAAAATTTGGTATCAAAACATGCAGCCGACATGTAGGAGAAAGAGCAAATCTGGTAGGAAACACGGGAACTTCCGCAGTGACTATATTGCACTTGAGTCAAAGTTCTTAAATGGGAACAACAGAAGGTATTATCATTTTCATGTAGAAAGTGTTCTCAGAAAGACGTCAATGTAGTTATATTTGATCTGTCTTTACAACGAAATTATGATCAATTTTGAGTACTCTTTGAAGATACAGGATAGTAAAAACCTAAAAAAGAATAAGTTACTTCCGATTATTCTAACGTTTTAGAAAATGTCTAATAATTATTAGGCGTACGGTAGTGAGGCCAGCAAAGTTCTCACTCACTGTAAGTTAGATAGAGCAGAACGTTTTATTTATGTAAAACAACTCAGACTCTTTTTTCGAACATCCTTAATTTCACTTTCCATGAAGATAGTGCAATAAAAATCGAGTGCGTCATTAACCTCCAGTTACTCATGACCTGTATAAAATTTCGAGGTTTAATATCAAGCCGTTTAAGAGATATCAGGGCCGCGAAAATCTTTAAAATGTCAAATTATGGCGCTGATTGACTGGCTTACTCATCAAAACCTATTGAGCACACATGGGAACTTGAAATTTGAAATGAAACGGAATCTTTTAAGTTTTACATTTCTCGGTTATGCCTGCTGGGCTAAAGGAAACGGTGATGACGATAAAGGAATGAAATGAAGAAAGCGGAAGGAAACGAGATAACCACGCACACGGTGTTTGTCCATCGCAAAGTTCACTTGGCGCGAGCTGGGATCGAACCAAGGACCCCATGCACCAGAGCTGAACTCTCTACCACTGAACCACCGCGGCCCTCACTTGAAATTTGGTACAATTGTAGAATTTCTTATGTAAATAACGGTCAAAATCCGAAACTTGGAAATTTTTCCCTCCAAAGAGGAAAATTAAGGGGGCAAGAACAAATTTACGTTAGAGTTATGTCCACTTACGACAACAATTCGAAACCTATAGGGCACTTGTTTCAGACATGGAAAACTGAAACTTGACAGCTGTAGTAGGTTTTGTAGTATAAATAGAGAGGGAAAAATAAAATTTCCCTGCTAATTGAAGAAACATAGTGAGCAGGGGCAAAATTATGTACAAATTATCACATCACTTATAACAATGACTAAAAACCTAATTGATACTTCTCGTAAACATGGAAATCTGAAATTTGACATAAATGTAGACTTTATGGTACAAGTAAAAGAGAAATAATAATAATAATAATAATAATAATAATAATAATAATAATAATAATAATAATAATAATAATAAAACTAGCAACTTTCCCCTCTAAGGAGTGAAAATTAGTGAGACGAAGGGAAATTATTGTTATGTCACTTATGACGACATATTTCCTGTAGACATGGAAACTTGAAACATAGTTCCATTTGTGATACAAATAAAGGAATGAATCCTAAAACTGGAAATTTCCCTCTAAAAGAGGAAAAATTAAATGCCAAGAGAAAAACGAGGGTTGAATATTCATCACTATTTAATACACGACCACACTAATCGTCTATCAAACGCTTTAGATCAATGATCGCTAAACCGTCGATCGCGAGTTACTAGTAGCTTGCGGGAACATTTTCGGTAGATCGCTTTAACGCGCCGGTTGGCTAATCTTGACTCCTCCACTATTCTGACCCTAACGACAGCAAGTGTTGACGACAAATGCTTGTTTCTCCCTGTGTTAACTGTTATTGTCAGCCTCATCTCACAATTGATTGTACACACGTGGTGTTGTGTACGTTGTTTTTCGTGAGTGTTTTAGATATTTGCTAACTTGGATAGTTTTCATTTTATATTTAGTAGAAATATGAGTTTATATGCAATAAACAATGCAAGATTTAAAAAAAAAAGTTGGTAGTCCTTTTGGTTAGTAGCTCACAGTACGATTTAAAAATGGTACTGTAGCTCAGAATTTTCGTAAACTTGGTGACCACTGCTTTAGACAGATAGTAAGAAGATCGTTCTAAAGGCTTTTCGAAAGTATTGATATCCCACCAAAAACATAAATATGAAACACAGAGCCAAGCTCTTGTTCATTTGTCACTTCGATCGGCCAGAAAAGAGAATAGAGTATTCTAAAACCATGCTACTAATTTTTATTGAAATACGAAAATCGGAAAACGAAATTTGCAGCTTTACTGTTGAGAACAAGTTGTCAAGCAAAAGCCTCGCGAGGAGATACTTTATAGAACTTGTTCCCACCACTAAAATTGCACATTTCAATTTCGAGTTTTGGAATTCCATTAGAACTTGGGATAATTTCAGAATACTTACACAGAAACTTTTAATTCTGTCCAAGATAACAAAGTTTGAACTACGTTGAACTTCAAACTGAATTTGCAGATTACATAGAAAAAGCTTTTGAGACGATTGAATGTTTGTAATGTGTGAATAGTGTAAATGAAACTGAAGACTATAAGGGAAAATGAGACAAATCAGTTTTTTTTTATAACTTTACACAATTGCCCTGTTTTCCACTGACTTACCTCCTTCTTTCCTTGTAGGCGAAATCATTAGCATTAAGTTTCTTAGTGACTAACCTTCTTCTTACTGTGCGATTTAGTCCATGCAAACTATACCTTTCAGGCTACATAATTCTGCTGTTAACACATTTTCGACCCATTTCTTGACTTATCTCTTTTTTTTTTCCTGTGGTCTTCAAATGTGATTTTTACACTTGCCTCCCTAATCTTACATCCACGGAGAGGAAGATTTGGCGTTCGGAAATCTGAAACAATTTCGCAGACTATAAGTGATTAAAAATAAAATCCTGAGGCGAATATTCGGGCTCAAGAGGAAGGGGAATGGTGAATGGTGAAAACTTCATAACGAGGAACAGCATAATTTAAGTCGTTTACCTAACATTGTTAAAGACCTTAGGTTATGTTAAGTTAAGTTAAGGGGGCAGGTCATGTGAGGCTTAGGTAAGCAAGTCATACAGCTAGAATGGAAGAAAATAGGAACGCTTTCAAAATTTTAACTGGCAATCCAAAGGGGGGGGGGGGAAGAGACTGTTAAAAAAGACGTTGGCGCAGATGGGAGATCAATATTAAGATGGAGATCACAGAAGTGGGAATACACTATAAAGTAGAAACTGGATTCAGTTGACTGAGGACAGAAGTCAATGGAGAGTTGTGAATACGGCATTGAATCCCCAGATTAGTTAGTTTTCTCAAATGGTATTTAGTTGCATTTTCTTTTTCTTTTCTTTTCTTTTCTTGTCTTGTCTTTTCTTTTTCTTTTTTTGTTTAAGTTATGAAAAAATTTCAACGGAAATTTCCATATTAACATGTTACAAACATCAAAACTGTTTGAATAGCGAGCTCCAGACCTTGAGCTACTTAAACTTTTTTTAAAAATAAAGAATTTAAAATTACAAAATATAGTAAAAATTAATCCCACATCTCGCAGTTTAGATAAATGATCACATTTAAGAATTTGATTCCGATAGACATTACCGCAAAGACGTGTATTGAAATCTCGTGGTAGTCAATGATAGCTTATCGTTATTTTCGACACTTCTGTGTAATATAAGCATAAAACAAATATATCATCTTTTTCCCTTCCTTGAATTAAAAGTTAACATACTGCTATTTATATCTGATACAATGAATGACTCATAACTTCCTTTGTATTTCTCCCGACGTTCATCAATAAGTACTCCCAGCATTAGTTACTCCCATAAATAATAATAGTACAGACACTAAAGCGATTAATATATGAAGCAATTTGTTTTTATAAGTTGATAATATAAATTTCACCATTTTATGGACTCTGTCTAGTATTTTGTGAATTATATGTATGAGCAGTTTGGGAGAAGTCAATACTAAGCGACACTACCAAGGAAATTGAGTTATTTAGATGGAATAGGTTGGGATCGGACAACAGAACAGTCAGTAGTAGGTAGTTGAAGTTTGGAGGTGTACCTTTAGGTAGTGGGGAAGCTTGTTTGGAATGCGTCATTGCATTGCATTGCCTAGGGGTGTTGAACTTTCTTTCCAAAAGTTAGAAACTGTGACATACCATTGTCTTCTGCCGAGCCGTATATTAGTTATTATTTTACTTAATAAACTTCGGCAAATAAAATAGATACAATGAATAATATTCGTTTCTACTTGTTTTGAGTTTTTTTTTAAAAAAAAACCGTAAGTTAGTATTGCTGTCAGGAGTGAATATGTGGATATTGTTAGTAGACCCTATAAATTAAGAACTTCAATTTAATATGATGAACCATAAACACATGTCACTATATAATTTTCTTTTTTTTTTCTTTTTTTTTTTTTTACTGACACAGTTCAATCTAAACGATAGATAGTGCTAACGCAGTTGTACCGACGGAAGTTATTACTTTCAACATGACGCTCTGACTGAACATTGAGCATACTCAATGAATCTAAGCGCACAAACAGCGTTAGAAGCTTGATTATACGAGTACTGTCAACTTGACGATTTTGTCTTCACTATCGATAGAGGGTGCATCGTGCTGTGAAGGTACAGGGTGAGATTAGATTTACATCGAAGCTGCATCACCCGAGCGTGACGTAATGTCACGTTGTAGCCCTATTATCGTGGGGATAAAGGTGGAATCAAACGAGCCCTTCGGGGCTTCTAACCCCATCCGCTCGCTCAGCTATGTTTCTTAATGCAAGTAAATTACTGTACTTTTTTAATCAATAAAGTTGTGTGTGCAAAGTGAACTAATTACCACATGACATTACGTCACAACCGGATGGTGCAATTTCAGTGTAAATTTAACTACGTCCATAGATACATTACAGTGTTTTAGAGTTGTAGCGTTGCTTTTGGCTACGAAGGTCTAGTAAACATTGTTGCAATTGTTGACATCGAAAAGTTTATTTACTTGACAGTTGAAAGCCGATTTGTCACAAAGGATGAGTTCCCCATTTTCTGATTCCCCGGTCACTTTCATTTTCTAGGCACTCGGTTACTAGGACAAGAGCACCCATACATTCCACTTTCACCGTTTTCATATCCACGACTGAGAAAAGAAAATGAATTTTATTCCAAAAATTCATCGCCAACACGCGCACAACCCGTCGTATAGTTGGACAAACTAACGCAGCATTTGAAGCATCTATATAGTCAAGGCCTTAACGGGCATATAAAAGTTATAATTTATTAAGGAGTTAGGTTTACCAAAACTTCTTTATACTGTATGAGCGACTCGAAAAAAGATAATGGTAAGCACATTTCCGGTGAAATAGATTTATTAGGTGGAAGGAATTGGGATCGGACCACAGAATAATATGAAGGCACATACATTTCGGAAATGTATGTGCGGATAGGAGGAGAAGCTTATTTGGTATGTGTAATTGCACTGCCACAACCAGGTAGAATGTTGGACCTTCGCGTTATCTCCATTCATATTCAACTCACGGTATGAGGGCCAATTGAACACAGACCTCCACAAAAAGCGACAGAACTTTCTTTGTTACCTTTATATGAAATCAAACCATCCAAGTTTGCATATGTCTAATATACACACGAAAAACATAACGTACACAACCCCACGCGTATACAATCAACTGTGAGATGATGCTGACAATGGCAGTTGCGCAGGAGAAACAAGCATTTGTTGTCAGAGCTCCCTGTCGTTAGCATCCCCATGCCGTAAACGTCGCCAACACGTAGTGGACCACTTGTCGGTAAATGTCGATCGTCGCTATAGCTACGCGTCGAAGGACTCCCACTAGTGTGCCACTGGCGGCAGGGTTTCGTCGAGTCGAACGAGATATCTATACATTGTTCGGCGTAAGCTCTAAACTGCGATAAACAAAGCCACGTGAAACTAAATCTCGCTGATTTGCTGTTGTTCTACCGACGCTTGTACTCCTCCGCAAAATAGTTTATGTGATTGCATTATTACTTTTACTATGAAGCTTCATATAAAACTGCTATATTATTATAAATGACAAAAATATAATAAGGTTTATCTAATAATACTGCAATCGAGTATTGCTAATGAAACAATAGAAATAAACACTAAGCATGCGCAGTAATTATGGCGCCAATTCAACTGTGGACGGGTGTTCTGCTTAAAGTCTGAAAGATGACTGGCACGAATCCCGGTTCCGCGAGTGTTGTGGCGAAACACCAACAAGGCAAACCTTTACTCACTAAACAACAATTGTTTACCAGCGAAATTATAAATCTTTCGAGTTTCTTTTCTTTCCTGCTGCTGCTGTAAGTATCTGAACAACACGAGACAGTATTGTCAAAAGGCACGTGTATAATTTGCTCCTTCCCGTGGGGAGTGGGAGTGATACATCACTAGCCAATCGTATTTGTGACAAGCGGAAGGATACAAATATTTTGTTTATCGGAGTTTAGAGCTTACGCTGAACAATGTTTAGAGTCGGAGTATTGACGTTACCACCGCGTAGCAGCGAGGTCTTCATTTTGGTCCGCGATTCTTCGATTCGTCGCAAAGAATCGCGAAGGGACCAACACGAGCTATCGCCAGTCATGTGCATGCAGTTATTGTTATATATTATTTTTCCTGACGCATTGTTCTTAAAGTGAGTTACGGGAGTCAAGAATAACTCCTGCCTCTACATCATGAAGTGAAAAATCTTGAGATGAGTGCGTATAATTGTATGAATTTACATGACAACTGTAGCCGATCATTTGAAGGTGAATATGGGAGAACCATGAAATAAAGTAAATAGACGAGCGACATTTTATTATAAAATTACATGGCGAACGTATTTTATCTCATCTCGAACGGTAATCGTCGAATATACACGGTTACAGGAGCACTCTGATTAGCTAAATTAGAAATACCTCAACGTTTTATGCTCTACAAGCGACGTTTTCTCCATTGCATCCGTGGCCGAGTCGGAAGAGCACGTGTCTAGTAATCCAAAGGTTAGTGGTTCGCGCCTACTCTGGGACACGTATTTTTTTTAAAAGTGTTTTTAGACTCTCCTTAATGTAACAAATTACGCATATAGGCGATTTAACATATTTTGGGGGAGTGATGTTGTTCATTGGCGTTTCGTCGCGTCTTTGCTGCTGGTGGGCCTCTGGTGGTATAATTTTCAAAATGGAAGTGGGGCCACGGCGGATCGTCGCTGCGGGCCCGCCAATTTTTGGCGAGATATCTCTAGTTGTCCATCGGAAGTCCTCCGACACCTACGGCATGGGAATCAGCTCAGTGGAGGAATCAAGGTTAGCCAACCAACCGAAGTGTTAACGCGATCTACCGGAAATGTCCCCGCGAACTCGCGATCAATGGTTTGGTGATCACTGGGAAGAAGCAGTTCTTGGTAGGGTACGAAGAGACATGAAAGAATCTAGGAAATGTTCTCATACAGGGTAGGGTGACGAAATTATGAAGTACTAGGTGGAAAAGGCTTTCTAAAAGTACTGGAGAGGTTTGAGGAAAGCATTCGAGTCTCATTCTAAACAAAGGGAAAATCCCAACCTACATCTCCTCGCGGGAGAAAGCGGGCAACGTCTGTGGCGGCTAACGTAGGTGGGGACCGACCGACTCCCGAGATAAAGAGTCAGCCTCTATTAAGTGACAATGGCCTTCTCGGAGGGCATTTGAGCGGATAGAGGTCAGGGCACCTTCTTGTCCTTAGGAGGGGAAGCTTTCCTAAAAGGCGGATGAACCACAAGGCGGTCAACGACATGGAGATGTGGAAAGGAAATGGGAATACTACCACATTATCTTTTTCCCAGAAGGGACGAAGGAGGAGAATAAATAAATATGATAATTCTTCCTGAGGTAAAATAGTCCCCGGTCGGATCTCCAGGTGGGGACTACTCTGGGAAGAATCATCAAAGGAGAAAATAACTTTCACTTCAGCAGGGGTACCTGGAACGTACGAACTCTATGACGTGCGGGTAAACTTGAGAATTTAAAAATGGAAATTGACAAATGTAAAATGGACATACTGGGCTTGAGTAAAGTGAGATTACCAGGAAAAAGTGAGTCAGTATCGGGAAATTACAGAATATTCTATTCGGTGGCGTTAATGTCGAGAATGGTGTCGCGATAGCAATGAAGACGAAGTAACAAGAAGTGTAACCAAAGTGGAATGCTGTAGTGACCGATTGATGTTTGTGAAACTAAGTGTAAAACCAGTAGATATTGTGATAATACAAGTGTATTTGCCAACAACCGACCATGATGACAAAGAAATAGAAGTAATGTATGAGGAGATTACTGACATTTTGCATCAGGAAGGAAGAGGTAAGGTCAATGCCATAGTAATGGGAGACTTCACCAGCGTAGTAAGAGAAGGAGCTGCGAATAAGACAGTGTGACCATTTGGACTAGGTAGAAGAAACCAACGGGGTCAAATGGTTATCGATGTCCGCAGGCAACATGTTCTGTTGGTGATGAACACGTGGTTTAAGAAAAAAACAAGCTGTACACGTGGAAAAGTCCAGGAGATAAGAAACGCTACAAAATAGATTACATTCTTATCAAGCAACGTTTCAGGAATAGTATACAAGACGTGAAGACACAACCAAGAGCGGACATTGATTCGGACCACAATCTCCTAGTGGCGGAAGTTCAAACCTGGTTAAGGTCGATCAAGAAAAATGGAAGGAGAAATCTAAAATGGAACTTAGAGCGACTAAGAAATATCGACTGCGATGCGAAAGAAGAGATTGAAGAAAAATTCTGTGCAATGGGCGATATGATCGGCAATGTAGAAAATAATTGGGGTAAGGTTAAACAGATTCTACTAAACACATTCCACAATAACATTGGCAGGATGGAAAGAGCACTGAGCCATGGATAATTGAAGCCATGGATAACTGAAGCGATGCTTAAGAAAATGGAGAAACACAGAAGGGCAAAAAATATGGATATCAATGAATACAGAAGGCTGAGTAATGAATTGAGAAGAGAGACGGACAAAGCCAAAAAAAGTACATGGAACAGATATGTGAAGAAATAATGGAACTTCAACGGCGCGGCAGATATAATTTTAGGTACGAGAAGTGTACGAACGTTCGGAATCGAAGATCAACAAGGTCATGTGGTTACTGACAATCAAGAAATCCTTAGAAGAAACGGACATGAACCTGTTATCCCGACATCCGAATCAAACCTAGTCCATTCGATAAACATTACAACGACATGTTCATGCACAAAAAATTAGATGCCATGGGCAACGGAGTAAGTCCCTGGGGCCCATTAACCCTGT
This sequence comes from Thermobia domestica, assembly GCF_964235325.1. Classification (NCBI taxonomy): domain Eukaryota; kingdom Metazoa; phylum Arthropoda; class Insecta; order Zygentoma; family Lepismatidae; genus Thermobia; species Thermobia domestica. The sequence goes on from NC_137471.1 coordinate 50,626,904, forward strand.
TAGTATAAATAAAATCGTAGACTCGCAGTGAAATAGTTAATGCATCAATACTGTTCATTGAAAAGTCATGGTTTATAATTCATTCTCTTCAGCATGAAACAAGCTTTCCAGAGGTGCTATGTATTGGGACCCATAACGTACCTGAACATGGGAAATTGGGAGAATGTCGGGAAAATTCCCTCCAGAAATCCCAACAACTTCGGACTCCTCTGGAGTAACCCCGGGTAAAAGCACACAATCCAAAAGTATCTAAAAAAAATACTATAGAGGATAAGAAATGTTTGTACCAAGTTTTGTTTTGGTAGACGGAGTAGGTATGAGGGGGAAAGTGTGTATTGTTATACAAGCTTTTAGCTCATATCTATTTCGTCTATCTCATATCTAGATACATTTAAATTGTATGCTTTTACCTGGGGACACTCCAGAGGGGTCAAAAGTTGATGGAAAGGATTTCTGGAGAGAATTTTCCCAACATTCTCCCAATTTTTCCTGTTCAGGTACATTATGGGCCCCAATACATAACATCTCTGAAAGCTTGATTCATGCTGAAGAGAATGAACTATAAACCATGACTTTTCAATGATCAGTGTTGATGCAATTGCTATTTCACTGCGAGTCTACGATTTTCTTTATACTAACAGGGTTAATGGACCCCAGGGACTCACTCCTTTGTCCATGGCATCTAATTTTTTTTTGTGCATGAACATATCTTGTAATGTTTATCGAATTTACTAGGTTTGATTCGGATGTCCGTATGACAGGTTCATGGCCATTCCTTGTTAGAATTTGGGAGGAATGCATAAAAGATATAGACCTATGTATGATCAGAAGAATTGCCTCAAAGATATTGCGATCGAAGCAGAAGAAGAGATGGATGATTAGGAAAAATTACCCAGTATATTGAAAAGTGAAGTAATACAAGCAATCAAAGACACGCGAAGGAGAAAGGCCACTGGAGACGATAACATACCAGTAGATTTGCTTAAGGGATTAGGAGACAATGCAATGAAAGTACTGACCTCACTTATTAACAAGATTTACTTGAGTGGAGAATGGCCGAAGGATTTTCTTGACGTTACAATGATTGAATTGCCTAAGAAAATGCAAACAAAGAAGTGCAGCGATCATAGAACCATTAGCCTTATTTTCCTCACTGGGAAAATTATTGCACGCATACTGAACAGGCGATTGGAAAGAAACATAGAAGAGATGTTAGAAGATCAGTTTGGATTCCGGAAGGGAAAAGACACCAGAGATGCTATTGGGTTGATGAGAATTATATCAAAACGAGTTCTTGATGTGAAGGAAGAGCTGTGTTTGTTCTTCATCGACTGGCACAAAGCTTTCGACCGGGTCAATTGGACGAAACTTTTGAAATACTTAATGAAATCGGAGTCAACTGGCGAGACCGACGATTCATTCGTAACTTGTACGGTACATAGGACAACGAGTGAAGTTGCGCTTGAATGAAGGAGAAAGCAGCAGTGTGGAGATCGGAAGAGGATTCAAACAACGGTGTAGTATGTCGCCACAATTATTCAACATTTACAGTGAATGTTTAATGAAGGAAGCATTAATGGGAATTAAAGATTTCAAGATTGAAGGACAGATCATTAAAAAGATCAGGTATGCAGATGATACGGTTGTTATAGCTAGAACCGAAGAAGGACTGCAGGAGATGATTGACAAAATAGTTGATACTGGAAAAATATATGGAATGGAAATCAACATTGGAAACTCGAAAGTCATGAGAATGTCCCGAGGAAACTCTCCCTTACGGGTCAGAGTATTACAAAGAGAACTTGAAGAGGTCGAAAATTTCAAGTATCTGGGAAGTATTTTAACAAGAGACGCCTTCTGTACTAAAGAGATTAGGTCAAGAATTGCCATAGCGAAAGAAGCATTCAACAAGAAAATATCATTCTTAACTAACAAGCTCGACCTTAGGAAGAAGTTGGTCAAGTGCTATATCTTGAGCATCGGACTGTATGGTTCCGAGACTTGGACATTACGGAAGTTAGAGAAGAAACATTTAGAAAGCTTCGAAATGCGGTGTTGGAGGAAGATGGAGAAGATAAAATGGACAGAGAGAGCAACAAACGAAGATGTTTTAAAATGGATAGGAGAGAAGAGGACACTTCTATCCAGCATCTTTCGTAGGAAGGCCAATTGGATTGGACACATCTTGCGAAGAAATTGTCTTCTTCATACCACCATAGAAGGAAAGATGGAAGGAAAGCGAGGAATTGGAAGAAGAACACAACTGATTGATGATTTGAGAAACAGATGAAAATATTGGGAGTTAAAAGAGGAAGCTAAGAATCGAAAAACGTGGAAGAAACGTGGAGGCCTAAATCTAATTTAAAAAAAAAGAAAAAGAAATCTTTAGTCCCAGAAGCTGCGGAAAGGCAGAATACAATAATATAACAATAGGTGGAAAAGAATAGATAGATGGTTATGGAAATGAGTTATAAAGAGCTTGAAGCAGATGTAAAAAATGCTATTATTATTATTATTATTATTATTATTATTATTATTATTATTATTATTATTATTATTATTATTATTATTATTATTATTATTATTATTATTATTATTATTATTATATGTTGATCATGTACAATGATAAACTGAAATAATGAGCGTTTGTAAGAAAATTAACTTAATTCAGGTAAATAAATATACTGTACATAAGGAGATGAACGCCTCAAGATTTTATATTTAGTTAAATACGCCAGCGATAACGATTATTTTGTACTTTTATTGAGTGCTCTTTTGAATAAAACTGTGTCGCTTTATTTGTGTACTTTATTTACTTTCAAAAATTTGTACATGGTAGAGTATTTGCAGTGTTGTATCTGGATAATGAATAAGTATATATCATCTCCACTGATTTGGTCGGAGCAAATTTAGTGAAGGATTAAAGCATAAGCAAATTGACGTCAATCGATAGATATTAATTTAAACAGTGCTGATAATTTTGAAATATATATATACTATGTTGGTTTGCTTTAATAAAAAAAGAATTAAAAATAAAATAACGAAGTATATTCGTGTCCTGTCCCGTCACGCCTTAATATGATTGAGTAATTTGCTTTCGTCCCTCTCCGCTGATCTTCAACTCACACCATTTACTTTTAAGTTTTGCCGCGCGACCTAGAAACGTAAGAAAGTATTGCAGTGCAGTATAGTATTATTGCAAAAGTTCTATTTTTCCTTATTGTTATTATTATTATTATTATTTTTGGTATAAGATTAATATTATCTTTTCCTTTATTTAAATCTCTTATCATTCTTCTTCTGTTTAAGCTTTACAGAAATAGTTTCCTTAGAATTTAATGTAATTTGACCTGATTTTTTTTTTCTTAGATACACTGCATAATGGTTTCTTTGAAAGTCTTCCGTCTTGTCAGCTTTCTTTCTCATGAAGAGTTTAATATAGCCGCGTCCATGGGTTAAATTGAAAGTATTTGAGGAAATTGGTAAAATAAAAAAAGAAAAAAAATCATTCCCAGGCGTAAAGTAATGATATATATATATATATATATATATATATATATATATATATATATATATATATATATATATATATATATATATATATGATATCCATATCCATATGCTGGATCCGCCACTATATATATATATGATGTAAGAAAAAGGTACGGCAAAATTTCAAGGGTGGATTCCTTATGGGTAGACAAGCAACAAAGTTCATATGACTATATGTCGGGAAATGCATTGTTACAGAGTTAAGGCCATTGAGCCGCCTGACAGTGTAAAATAGTCATATTCTGGTCGGTCCTTAATGTGACTCAATTTAAACCTCAATAACTCAGCCCCTAACTAAGCTAGGAATATAATTTTGGTATCTGTGTATTCCTAAAAGACGACGCTTTCCGCCGATATGTATTTTATGTATGAGGGGTACCATGGGGGACGGGGGAGGATAATTACGTTTTTTTTGTTTGTTTTGTTTTTTGCTTCAGGATTTTGGAGATGGCATCCCTTCCTCCTTGGGAGTACACTCATAAAATGCAATCAGCGGAAAGCTTCATCCTTCAGGAATATATTGCTACCAAAATTATCCTTTTAGCTTAATTAGGGGCTGAGCTATTAAGGTTTAGCGACCGGAATATGACTATTTCACACCGTCAGGCGGCTCAATGGCCGTAACTCTGTAACGATGCATTTTCCGACATATGGTCATATGCACTTGGTTGCTTGTCTACCCATAAGAATCCACCCTTGGAATTTTGCCGGTATATATACCATGTTTACTGGCGTAATGGTCGCACTTTTGAACCAAATTTTTAATGAGAAAATCCAACTGCGACTATTACAGGAGGAAAGCTACCATTCAATTATCGGTATGATCAAAACAATTTCGATAAATACAGCATTGTGTCAACACACAAATAAATAAATAAATAAATGTAGCCTACATACGGTAAAATATTAAAACTTGTAAAACAAACTCGTAACTTAACGATTTGTGGCATTGGCACTAAAGAACGATATATTTACTTAATCGGGAAACACATGAATAAAGACTACGTAAGACCACAAAGAAGAAACATACACGCACAACAACTGTCAGAGGCTATTTACCAGCCAGAAAGTGATTTTTGAAATTACAACTAGATGCTTGAAACCCTCGAGGCAATACGATGTAATGCTAGAACAGAAAAGGTAGTTGTAAACAGGTGCCATACTGGGACGAGTCATAGGTTGGAGGGGGCGCGCGGGAATGGAGGGTTGAAATAGGTTGCCTGATCTCTGTTGTTAGATGGGTCACGATGTTATTTATCAGTAAACACGAAAATTTCTTTTGCTCGGACTGGCGCAAGATACGCAATTTCGAAGAAAGTCTCGTTCACAAAGGCAAAAATCCCATAGACTGTGACTTTTATGCGGGGAAATTACTTCAAACTTAAGATGCGACTATTATGCGAGGGCAACTATTACGCGAGTAAACACGGTAGATAAACTTACGCAATATTATAACGCTATTAATGAAATATGAACAAAATCGCCTGTCTTTTTTTCCAAATACAGAAATAAACTTACCTCCTCCAACAGTAGACTCCTTGCTAGCGTAGCCCACGAAACTGGAAGTTTTTCGTCTCGAGAAGAAGATGGAGGTCGAGACAAGAAGTACATTTTCAAATGCGAGATGAGAAATTTCAGAAGTCTCGTAAGCAACACTAGCTCCCCAAAGTAAACTTCTTCCTTCTTTTCCCATTTGTTCAAACATCTTCAGGTAGGTTCACCCAAAAATCTTGTTGCCCTATGTAATTTGTTTTGACCTCAGAAACGAACAGCAGTGGTACGCTTCTTCAGTAGGGCAGTGTTTTGAGGAATTACATAGATAGCCAACACACAGAGTTGAATTCAACATTAGAGCAGAGGAGCAACATAGCCTCAATGCTGCCAAGTTCCAAGATAGAAAAGTGGCTAAATTAAAGAGAAATAAATAGCGTATGTCTGACGGGAAAGTGCAGGCTCCATGGGAAAGAGACCAACATAGGCAATTGGCCAACTTAGAGAGGTGGTCAAGTTATAGAGAATAAATAATGTATATCTTATGGAGAAATTCAGGCTTCATGGGAAAGAGACCAACATAGGCAATTGGCCAACTTAGAGAAGTGGTCAAGTTATAGAATAATAAATAATGTATGCTTTACGGGAAAATGCAGGTTTCATATGAAAGAGACCAACATAAGCAACTGCCAACTTAAAGAGGTGATCAAGTTTTGGAGTAATAAATAATGTGTGCTTTACAGGAATGCAGGAAGAGACCAACATAGATAGTTGGCAAATATAGCGAAGTGGCCAAGTTATAGGATAATAAATAATGTGTGCTTTACGGGAAAATACAGGTTAAAGAGACCAACATAGGCAGTTGGCCAACTTAGATAGCTGGTTAAGTTATAAAGTAATAAATAATGTATGCCTTACGAGAAAATGCAGGTTTCATGGGAACGAGATCAATATACGCAATTGGCCAACTTAGAGTAATAAATACTGTCTTAAGGGGAAAATGCAGGTTCATGGGAAAGAAATATACAGACGTGTTCAAATTATTAGACTCACGCTCGAAAAATGCAAAATTGATGTAGGAGTCCTAATTTCAATAGGACCCTTCATTTGTTTACTGTACAGTTTTAGTGGTGATATCACCGTTGAACAACAGATGGTATTAGTGACGGGGCGAGAATTCTGAAAGTGGTGTTTCAGTTATAGATAGCTATTGTGGTTTCTATCAACAAGTTACAGTCTGAAATGTTGTGGTTGCTGTCGTAAGAAGTTAACGACATTCAAAGCATTCAGCAGTTCGAATGGGCCAGTTTAAAATGATCGTGAATTGTTTCGTGTATCAATCTTTTATTCTGTGTAGTCCTGTACTCGTAATTGCAGCATAATGGGAAAAGCAAAAGACTTTTCTCCGCGTAAAATGGAAGTTAACAAAATACTTCTGATGCAAATAAGTTATACACTGCAATACTTTGCTAGTAGAGTTGGGATAAAACAAAACTCTGTGAGTAGAATCTCTGTTGAAATGAACAAGAGCCAAAATAGGGTTGGGAAGTGTGGACGAAAACCAAAGGTATCGCTAAGTGGTATCAGAAAACTAAAAAGATTGGCTCTGAGAAACAGAAGTGCAACTTCTAATAGACTTAAGCATAAAAATGGATGAGTATGGCGCAAACATTTGGCCTGAAAGTGTTCGAAGGATTCTTTGTTCCGAGGGAATAAAAGCACACGGTCAAGAAAGAAAACAAAAATTAGAGTCTACTCCAATCATGGCAAAGAAGCGCCTCGAGTGGACATGAGGCCTAGAATATTGGATTGCTGGCGATTGGAGAATAGTGTGTTTCAGTGATGAATGATGCATCTTTGTGTCTGACGAATGTTCGCAATATGTGCGACGTTGACCTGGAAGGAATTCAAGTTGGAATGTCTTTAATAAACCGTGAAGCATCCTACTTCAGTCATGGTCTGGGATGTGATCTCTGTCTTCGGGCCTGGAAGACTGTATATAGTAGAGAGAACAATGAAGCACCTATCGACAAGTTCTTGAAGAAGAACTCCTTTCCCAGACTGCACTCTGGTTTGATGACATACAATTCATCTTTATGCATGGTGGATTCCCATGCCACCGGGCCAAAGCTGTGACAAAATTCTTCGAGGAGAACGAAATTTGTGTTCTTCCGTGGCCAGGCACTAGTCCTGATATGAATTCGATTGAAAACATTTGGAGCTTCATGAAAAAAAAAAAAAAAAGCTAGAGAAGAAGCACATTAGAACCAAACTTCAATTGATCAAGATCAACAATTGGTGGTATCACGATGCTGACTTGAAGGCAAAATGTGCTAAACTCGTACATAGAATGTCACAAAGGATAAAAAGACTTAATAAAGAATAAGGGATTTCATAAGAAATATTAATCTTTATGTGAGAGATAATTTTCTTGTAAGTATTCCATTTCATTTTTTGTTTCCAATTTGGATATACACACTTTATAGTAATTATATTTGAATGTTACGTACGCATTTGTTTTATTGATATTGAAAAGCATATCTCACACCCACTAGAAATTAGGACAGAGTTACAAAGTAGTAATTTGGACTAAGTTCGAACGTATTTTCTCACGTAATATTGTAAGAACAGTAAAATATTCTGAAGCTGAATGTTGACTCTAATAATTTGAACACGGCTGTATATAGGCAGTTGGCCAATCCCGCAGAAATAATATATAAGGTAGGTGCAGGTAAATACGTCATGTTAAGGGTGTTGGATATTTTAAGGCTTTAATTTTCATGAAAAGAATAGCATATGTGCGCTACAGAGTAGCCTTTTTCACATTTAGAAAAAAATGTGGCAATGATGCCACTCATCTGTTTTTTTTATCCAAGGTAAAAGAAAAAAGTATTACAAAGTGGCGTATTTACAAACACGTGCAGATAATTACGCCCAGTCTAGGATACTACTAGAAACCTGTAATAAATCTCACAACTGCTTACATCGTCTGTATTTATACGAACTCAAATATTAGTACACAAAATGGCTGAAGGAAGAAATAGAATAACCAGAATGCAAGATGAAGATAAAAAGATAAAATGTAAAAACGATAATCTCCAAAGTTGAAATGAAGTTCCATACTGAAAAGTTTTAGTCTATAAGAAGATAAACAAACAATGTCACTGTACTGTGACTTTTAAAAACTTCACCGATATTGAATGCAACTATTGCAACATGTGGGACAAATGAAAACATCTTTGTCTTCGCAGTCAGTCCTACATAAGCCCTGGCGTATTTTGCTTCACCATGCTTGGTATTGATTTAGTAGCCATGGAATCACAAATACTAAAGTTACACTTACAAAACTAAGTGTTCCTAAGTTGACACGAAATAAAGCGTACATTGCTGTAAACAATCGGCAATGTTCTGAGTTGGTACGGTACTAATAACGGATTCTTACCGCCATTGAAATAATAACGTTTTTCCACGGAACCTTCCCGAAGCAAACAACACGGAAAGGCGTGGCAGTCTCAGCGCTCTCTCCCGGAGTATTAGTCAAACCGGACTTGTCCAAGCCCGTGGCACATATTGGAGGCGTATTCAAGCTGATTTCTTCGGAAACGCCCCAGCACTGAACACATGGCGTATTTAGTTGCACTGGCGTATATACTTGCAGTTACCTTATATTTCTTAAGGTCTTATATTGTATCAAATATTATAAGCTCAATCTAACTAGTAAAGCATGGAATGGAATGACTATACCATTGGAAAAAGAATTGTAAATAATTTAAGGTGACACTGAACAAATACATTTCTCTAAGATAAAGTATAAATAATCTGGGTCCTACTTCAGTAAAAGGCCAATTGGGACCCCTGGAAGTAATACAATTATTTATTAAGTATTTAAATTCTATTGTAGAACAAATTCCATGTCATATTTTTCCAGAGGGTTCCAAATATGAATACTTGTCTCCCCAGGAAAAGTTCCAAGTTACGACACTGGATGTTATTTGGGGGGCGCGGTGGCTCAGTGGTAGAGCGTTCACCTCTGGTGCTTGGGGTCCCGGGTTCGATCCAAGCCCCCGCCAAGTGAACTTTGTGGTGGACAAACACCGTGCTCGTGGGTTTTCTCGGGGTTCTCCCGTTTCCTCCCACTTTCTTCATTCCACCATTTCACTCATCTCTCATTATCACCGTCTCCTTTAGCCTAACCGGCATAACCGTGGGACGTAAAACTTAAAGACACTGGATGTTAAATTCCAGCTGGCCAATCAGTAAGATGAATAATATTTAAAAGTTAGGATGAAATGAACTTAGTCCACGCCTCGAGAATGAGTAATATAAAAGTGATTTTAAAAGAATTAATGAAATGAGAATGTGAAAGGAAACGGGAGAACCTTGAAAAAACCCACAGACATGATGTCTACTACAAACACACATGGAGTGAGATCGATAAAAAAAAACTCACACCGGAAATAATCACTCTACCATTGAACCATTGTGTTCCGTAAGCAATACCAGTCCTTTTTGCTGGTCTCGTGACCAGCACGTGCAGCTTTGACGCACAAAGTTCAGAGTTCGATTCCTGGGAGCAGGAGCTTGAAAAATGTGACTACATTATTGGGAGTTTTGAAGTCCATCGTAAACTGTAGATATTCATGTTTCATACGTAACATGAGTGCTGCCAAGGAATGCTTCACTCCAACAAATCAACGAGTTAACCCTGCGTTACCCGCTCTAGAAAAGTTACAATAATGCTCGCGCACGGACTGAGAGACCGTGTTTTCTTTTTATTGCTAAAATTGGGTTATAATGGAAAGGAAACGTTGAAATTTACGGAAAACTTTAATATTGCATACAGTAGCAAGTATGCTAGTGGTAATTACATGTTTTACGTAATTACATGCCTACAATAATAGCCGCACTTAAAAATTTCTACTAAAAACTTGTAACTAAATATCTAACTAAAAAAAAAAAAACTTTTTACTGGAAATAACTTATCAAAAAACCTTGCTTTTGGGCCTGTATGCTCTCCACAGATGTATTTCTTGTATCTGGCACTTGTAAATCTAGTTTTTGTGTTCTGATTCCACGACCAAAACGAGCATCTTGCAGCATTAACTTCGACAGTTGCAGGTTGCTGATGATCTGGAACTCCATTGTTCTTCGAACTCTCATTTGCAGTTCACGACGAAGGTTTATCTTCGCTGCTCTGGACTTGGAGAGGTAGAAACGGAAGCTATACGGACTGTCCACACGTGTTACCAACTTATAACGATGAATTAACTTAAAAAAAAAAAAGAAAGAAAGAAAGAAAAAAAAGAAAAAAAAGAAAGAAAAAAACCTACGCCCGGAACGTGAGACCGTGCGCGAGTAACGCAGGGTTAAACAATATTGTAAAATTTGATTTTAAAGTAATCTTAATTTTAAGCAAATTTAGTCAAAATATTAACATTTTACTTGAGGAAAGGGAGTGTCGACGCGGATAAACTAGGTTTAACAGACGAATTCTTTATCATGGTACTCTCTCTCTCTCTGTTTAGTAGAATACCCTGTTGTACCATTCTTTTTTCATTGTGAGTTTTAAAGGATGGTGGAAGAATCAGAAAGAGTGAGTATAACATTGTACGGATCGCGAAATGTAAAGAAAGATTAAAATGAAATCTTTAAGTTCTACGTCCCACGCTCATGCCGGCTAGGCTAAAGGAGACGGTGATGACGAGAAATAAATGAAATGTTGTAATGAAGAAAAGAATGAAACGGGAGAACTCCAAGAAAAGCCACGCACACGGTGTTTGCCCACCAGAAAAAAACTCATTTGACACGAGATTGACCCCCAACTAAGGATCCCATTAGTGTTGTAAATAGAAAAAAAACCGTTCGTATTTTTTCAGAAATGTACGTTTTTTTTAGAAAAAAAACATTGCCTCTCGTTTTTTTTCTAAATTTCGTTTTTTTTCAAATAGTCATTTGTAATGTATCTTACGTCATTTAAGTTTGAAGTATTTTTATGTAGGTGTAATTACCATAAAATGCAACATAAATTAAACACTAGATACTGATGCGGTACAAATATTTTACAATTTATATGAGTAGCGTACCTACTAATAATTCGGGTTTCTGTACTGTTTCACAAATATCAACGAAGAAATAAAAGTATAAATGAACATTTGTTTTTTTCGTGAAAGTAGGTCTTTAATAAGTACGAAAATAATATCACGAACAGTATAAAATGCAAATAACTTGTCTAAAGGTAAAAACTAATACTAATTTGCCTACTAATATTTTTCTGAATATCATATATAAATAATTTGTCGACTAGATATATGATATGCATTGCTGGCTCTACCATATGTGCAACACGTGCATTTACATGGGGCTGCAATATCTGTCATAAGTATTTTATTTAAAATAAATACTTCTTGTTGGAGATAGACTTCATGATCATGGTAGCTAAATTTACTAATCTGACCTTCTATTTGAATACTACATTCATAAAAAATGTTTAGGACGCATTAGTTTAAGTCACATGATCAGTGCTAAAGCAAATGGTAAAATAAATCCCAGAATAAATTGCTTGATTGTTGTCAAATACAAGAACTCAATTCTCGAATGCCTGTCCCCTTTGGTTAGTTATCAGAGTTCTGATATGAAAGCTTCTCTTGTCTTTGTCGCAAATAAGATCGTTATCATTAAAGGTGAAAGCACTTTAAAAAAAAAATAACAGATGTAGAAGGAAAATCAAGAAATAAAGGTAAAAGAGCTAGTTGCACTATAATTGCAAACTGATATGTTGAGATTGAAACTCGATATTGAATTCTATAAAAAGGATTACCATCTTTCCGATGTATTTGCTTTATCTTTCACTAACATAATAGATTAATATTTAAAGAAAAAAACAGACACAACAATATTGTATTATATTTGTAGTAAGTATTTAAGCCTTTCTGAGTGCGAGTGTAGTTTCCTTCCCTTTCGTTGTTCATGCTGGAGTAGCATACTTAAAATCGTGACTTTTAAGATTTGTTCTTTCTGGAGAAAGAGGGAGGCGGCAAATTACGTCATTGCGCGGGCGACAAATTGCCTAGGGCCGGCCCGATGATATGTACACTCATGTCCAAAATGATTGTCGCATATCTATAACTGTCTTCTTGTAAGAATATAATTTGATAATGATTTTGTAGGGTACTTTTAATACTGATGCTGTGTGTATAATCTGAAAATGTATATTTGTGGTAAATTTCAAAGGAAAAGAATTATAAATACGAAAATGAGAAAAAGAAAATGTTGCTAAATGGACAAGAAAGTTTTATTTTCGTTTTATTGTTCTTATTTACTGCTGTTTTGACATGAAATTTGCCACATACATGTCTTTGCCGATTATACACATACTAACATTATGAGAAATACCAGGCGGATTCGTTATTAAATTATATTCCTAAAACAACATATTTATAGACATGCAACAATAATTTTGGACATGAGTGTACATACAAGACATGAATATAGGATGACATAATTTGAAGTAATGCATGGTGTTTCAAAATGAATATTAGGGTTTTGAAACTTTGTAGTATCTATTACAATTAACTTACAATTATAATAATTATCAAATGAAAGAGTTTTGTATTCAACTCAAACAGTTTTGTACACACGCATGCCATGCATTGTTTCCTCTGTCAGCCGTTAGAAAGAGCAAGTAGCAATGATGGAGACTAGAGACCAGAAAGCTTTGTGTGTTTTAATTTTGCAAAGACTGAATCTGTAGTTACAGTGCAACCATGTGTGAATTGAATGCGGAAAGTTTATGGGCCTTTCTCACCTATTGATTCAATGTGTGCCATGTGACGAATGAAGCTCACATCGAACACTTGAAGCAAAAACTGTTTGAGGTGTTTTTTTATTTGATGTATTGTTTATAATTGTGCGTAAAATATAATAAGTACTACGAAGACTTATTCATTTTGAAACACCCTGCATTTCTCAGCATCAGTATTGGAACTAAGGTGTAAAAAGGAGAGATTGTGATTGTTTACAACAACGATATTATTATTAGTCAAGACTATAATTACTACAATAACACAAGTTAGTAGTCAAAAAAAATGTAATTAAATGTACACTCGTAACCCTTTCGGACCCAGGTGGCCAAAGTGGCACATACGGGTGTGTCACTTTTTTAATCCACTCCTGTATAGTCACTAATTAAGATATCGGTATATATTTTTTTGCCAAATATGGTTGGTCCATAGTTTATCATTTTAGTTTCTTTTTCTTCTGTGTGTCGAATTTTCTTCTCAAATTCACCCCAGTCAAAAATTCGAGAATTTTCGAATTTTCTTTATTACTTTTCCCCTATAGCTTCATTCGTTGTAGAGAGACCTCCTTAAGACTTGTCAGGAAGATACGTCGGATGGATACCTAATTGTTCACATCAATTGGACGGGCTTGTGCGCAGTGTTGCCAACTACGGAAATTAAAATCTCCTTAAATTTGGGCAAAAAATTCGAAATTTTTGTTATAAACCGTATCTATACGTCCGAATGCAAGTCAACTTACGCCAGTCGAACATTTGTCCTTACTGAACAAACTCGGGTACATATCGTTACAGTGGGGGAATTAGGGGACGCACGAAAAATTCGGATTTAGGTTCTAACTCTTGATTTTCCCCTACTTTTCTGTTTATCGAAATATATTTTTGGTAATTAGAAGCATTGTTTCTTAAATATCGCCATGACACTTGTAGGATATACTAGTAATGTACCAGTGTTTATTTTAAGATAGTTTTCGCCTGTCTGGTAGCGGTGTTGCCAGCTACGGAAAATTTTAATTCAAGATGTTAGGGGAAAATTACGTGTTTTGCCTATTATATCCCTCTTGTTGGCTACATAGGAAGAAAAGTACCAGTATCTGAAAGTCTTGTCTTTGCCCTTCACAACGCACTATAGAAAGTTTTAATAGGATAGTTAGGGGAAGTACAGTTGAGGTTTACATTAGACCTTGTTAACTGTGATTTTTTTAGGTAGACTGAAATATTTTTTAATGACCTGCTTACTTTATTAGATATCGTCACAATAGTTGTAAGGTATATTATAGGTATACCAAAGCTTCTTTCAAGATAATTTGTGTGTCTGCTAGCACTGTTGTCAGCTACAGAAAATTTTAATTTCCGATTTTAGGGGGAAATTTTGGAAAAATTCCCTTTTTGTCTCTATTATTTCTTTCGTTTTGGCTACATCCGAACAAACGTACCACTGTCTGAAAGCATCGTCCTTAGCCTACACAGCGCACCATAAAAAGTTTCGGTAGAATAATTAGGGGAAGTACAGTTGAGGCTTATAATAAACAATGTTCTGTAAATGGTAAGAAAATTGTGCATTTCTGAGTTAGAATGAGATTTTTTTTTAAAATTTCATGCTTACTTTCTTAGATATCGGCATGATACTTGTAGGATATATTCTTAGGGTACCAATGTTTACTTTCAGATAGTTTACGTCTGTTTTATGGCAGTGTTTCCAGCCAAAACAATTAATTCCCGATTTTAAGTAAAAAAAATCGCAAATTTCCCTTTCCCCTCTATTATTTCCCTCTTGCTCGCTACGTTGGAACAAATGTACTACTACCTGAAAGACTTCTCTTTAGCCTACAGAACGCACCATAAAAAGTTTCAATAGGATAATTAGAGAAGCTGTAGCCCCGGCATATCTGTTGATTTTTGCTTCTGTGGCGTAAAAAGTGTCAAAATTTCATGTGTATGGAAACAGAGAATTTTTTCTTTCTCTCTTTGAATGGAAGCCAGCGACTTCAGGTTTTCACTGTACCTTGTCAACGCACCAAAGAATTTTTTTAGGTGACTTAGACCCATATGGCAACAGTGGTGCTAGATACAAAAAATCTTGAAATTCGGTTAGGGATTTTTTGTAAATTTTCACTCCTACATTTTCCTCAGTAATTTCTCACCCGCTCGCAACACTGCAATGTAACGTACACCAAAAAATAGCCACATTCCTTTTCTAAAAAACAAGGTCTTAACCATATCAATAGGGTAAATGGTTTTTGAGCAATAAGTCACTAACTGACAAAGTAGGGAAACGCCAAAAATGATTTGGGTCCGAAAGGAATAATCACACGATTTTGCTCGTATAGGTACAAGAAAACAAACGATTTGTAAGTTACGAGGGCTTCGAGTCAAGTTCTATTGATTATTTCAATAATCTTCAACATAAATCAATAAATAATAGCTGCCAGAAAAAAAAACAGACATTTGAAAAAAACATGAAAAAGAACGGTGTTTTTTATTGAAAAAAAACTTCACAGAAAAAAAACCGTTTTTTTACAACACTAGATCCCATGCACCAGAGATGAACGCTCTACCACTGAGTCACCGCGGCCCACCGTACCGGAAGCCCACTTAAACTAACTAAGAAAAGCTTCGCTATTGTAAAATACCTAATGTTTTCTTTATCTAACGTTTTGAACCATTGAAAATAATAATAAATTAGTATACTTTCTTGAGAAGCTGAATCTATTACTGAAGTCCGTTTGTTTATATCTATTACGTTTTATTCTATGGTGATAAACGCTAAAACCGGAAACAGTTTATTTCTACCACATCCGATTTAAGAAGAGACTTAACGGAAGATTTGAGCCCTCTTCTTGGGACGCTAAATCGACTGAATAAAACTGCTTCTCAATATCTCTTAGCCGTTTTTGTTCTACGGAAACCAATATTGGAACTGGAAGTATTTGTAAATTCCAGTCATTATGGTTTTCGAAGAAGTTATGCTTTCTCTTGAGACACTGAATCGATTGCAAAAGAACGCTTGTTACTATCTATTGCCATTTTCGTTCTGTGGTGATGAACTTTGAAACCGAGAATGATTTATTTATACCACTTCCAGTGTGAATAGAAGATTAACGGAGCAGATGGAACCTACACTCTGAATCGATTGCAAGAAACTAGCTTTTCGATATGTTTTATCGATTTTACTCTACGAAACCGGAAGTACTAGGAAACTTCAACCACTTCCGGTTTCGGTAGAGTGTTGCAGGTAGTGATATGTTCTATTGAGACAATGAAACGATTGCTAGAAACTGTTTGTTGCTATTTATTGCCATTTTTGTTCTATGGCGATAAACATTAAAACCGGAAATGGTTGATTTCTACACTTTCGAACAAAGGGTTAGCCTAGGATATGAAAGCTATTCTTGAAACGATGAGACAATTGCAGAAAACCACTCTTCGATATATTTTACACTTTTAGCTCTATGGGAATCAGTATGAATCCGGAAGTAGTAGCAGATTTCAACCACTTCCGGTTTTGACAGAGTATGGTGACGATATATTTCCTTGAGGCGATTGCATAAAATCACTTGTCGCTATCTACTACCGTTCTTGTACAACAGTAAAACACGTTGAAACCAGAAATGACTAATTTCAAACACTTCTAGTTTCAATAACAGTTTAATTGAGGAGATGGAACATATTCTTGAGGTGATGTATCGATTGAAAAAAAAAAAGTTTGTTTATATGTCTTACCGTTTTTGTTCTCATACCTGTCGACAGACAGACGGGCGCACGGATATCGCTATTCTATAATCTTTCGACACCTATGTATACCATAGTTTAGAAGTTAAATAATTAATGTTCTTATCAGTGGCGTACACAGAATTTTATCAAATGGGATTTGAACTCCGAACACCATATCGTCTCAGGATGATTATAATGTATGGTAAATAGTAGGTCTACACTTTCGTAACTTCTTTTGGGCTTCAATTTGAGTCTAACGTCTCTTTCACACTGAGTAAAATCCGTTATCCGGACAGCGGTATATTGTACTAATATATGGAATCCATATATTTACTACGGAAATCTCTACGGAGCGTACGTTATCCATATGATACATACTTACTGCCTTCATACCGCTTAGATGTTACATCATACCACTGCAGAATGTCTGACATCTAACAGTCTTCCGCATATTACAGACGTTCACATAGCCTATGTTACAAACATCAGCTATATGTTATATATACCCATCTATAAGTGAGATCCTGACTGACTATTTACAATTATCTTTCTTCCATATGGAAAGTACGTATAGATGGAACAGTTATACGGAAGGTATTATAAAACATACGTTTTCAGTTACATGTTGAGTACATGATGTTATATATAGTCGTATGTCAAGTCCAAACTCTACCAGATTTGCGCATGTAACCTACGGTTTTACGTACTCTACATACGTTTTTTTCTCTGTGCAGCAATAATGCTATATGAGACGTTTGTGGAAGGTGGTTTTAAACAACGCATGTAACCTACGGTTTTACGTACTCTACATACGTTTTTTTTCTCTGTGCAGCAATAATGCTATATGAGACGTTTGTGGAAGGTGGTTTTAAACAAGGAAACCCTCCCTTTGCGTACGCCACTGGTTACTATCCGTCTTTGTTGCCTTGAGTCATTACAAAATGTACTTTTTAACTTTTATCTACTGTAATAAAATGTAAAACATAGGCTAGAACTAGGAGGGGGCGCCCCGGGTGAAAATTTTGCCTTGGTCCGTCCTTGCCGAGACACGTACGGGGTTAGGGCCAAAAATTCAGGTAATACCGAGAAATATGTATAAACAAATAAGTTAATAAGAAACCATAAAATGGGTGAGTATGTAAAGCACTGATAACCTTAGAAATGTGTGTCTGCTGCAAACAAAAACCCTTGTAACTGAAAACAAAAGGAATAATGATAAGAAACAATCCAGCAGATATCTTCTGTAAACACCAAGATTTTATTTTTAGATTTATTATGACTCTTTACGGCCAGACTAAGAATACAGGGGAGTCCCAAATTTTGTCTTCAAGAAATTGCGTCAAACTGGTTGTAGTTATTTAGTTGTTTACCTATTTAATACTCACTCAACTTAAAGAGTTTGTTTCAAGATTGTTCCGGGAAACCTTTTAAAAAAAATTCATATCAGCAAAGTTCGACGTACGACCGTAATGCCATTTTTTACCTTTCTCAGAATTCCTCCTACACACAAACAGCCTACAAATGGCCTTCTGCGTAAGCATTGTTAATTTAATGGATAGTTAAATTAATGAATTTATATGTCAATTTATGATAATGGATTTGCTGGAAACTTCTTGCGGTAGACTTTTCCCTCGCCTCCCTCGTGTTATTTTTAGCTTGTTATTATTTATTGCTATTATTATTCACACTAGAGTTTAAGAAGATGTTAATCTTAGTTTGCGTGGGTAGGTGGTTAACGTTATGAAAATTTAAACTGAGAAACAAGAAGAGAGATCTAAGAACATCATAAAACATAACAACTTTGTGAAAACAACAAATCTTTCCTTAGTTTGGGGAAATTGTCAAATAAGACATCACTTTGTCAATCATAAACAACTCAGAAAATCTTCATCATCATCATCATCATGGGTATTTTGTCATTATCGGCAGGTCGCTTGCCGCAACTGTGAAGCTTCCATGCTCCATGGTCTTAAGCTAATGCAGAAAGTGATGAACATAAAAAGTTAAAAATAATAATAATAAATCATGCAAATGAAATTGAATGTCTGGTGGCAGAATGCTGCGCATATCATGAACTGAAAGGAAAAGGAATGAAGACGTACTAAAGGAAGTTAATGAAAGATCACAGATCATGAAGATAATAGGAAAAAGAAGAAACATCATGCTTGGCCATCTTGGTCATCTTATTGGGCACTATGATTGGATCACCGTGCTGATAGCGGAAAAGGCAGAAGGAAAACCAGGAAGAGGAAGACCAAAGATAGAATATCTACCGTAGATGCAGTTAATTTGCCCACCAACTTATAGTTGAGGTGAGAAAGAAGAAGTGTTTATGTCCTATGTTATGCTTTGTTAGCTAAAGGAAATGAATGATCAAGTAAAGTGAATTATTATTTTTTAAAAAATGTTGCATGAGAATGTGGGAGGAGACGGGAAAACCTCGAGAAAACCCACAGACACAATGTTATCCACTACGAATTCATTTCACCTGCGATTGAGTCACTGACCCCTAGTACCAGACGCAAGTCTACCATTTTTTCTTTGTTTAATTTACCCTAACAAAGACGATTTCGTGCAGTTTGCGATCATCCCTTTTTGCGACTAGAGCCATTATTGTCCGTGTAGTGATTAACTTGATCGACAGGTTGGTGAGCCACTAGAAAATAAATTCCAGTTTGTGATCAACCACTTCTTTGAACGTTTGGCAAAAGAATAAATCACTGAACCAGTTCTGGGATTTTTATTTCCCTATACAATGTTGTATTATGGTTAATTATGACTAATACAAAAAAGAATAGATAAAAACTAAATTACCTCTAAATGTGGGGCAAGTATTCATTATATTAATAGTAATTGTTATTCTAGTTGTTCTGTTTCTTAATACTATTTTATAATCCGCGAGGCAAAGTTTTGTGTTCACCCATATTTAGAATGACGATTAATTTATTTTCATTAATAGTCTTTTTAAAGTTTAAACGTTCCATGATTACACTCTTTAGGATAAAGTAGACAGATGAATAACAAAAATAAATGATAGAGAAATTATTATTTTGCTCTCCCATTAAAAATCGATTCCACATGCATCAAAGGTGCAAACGCTAGCCACTAGGCAAGTGGGGAGAGCTCTTCACTAGGTCATCACTAGAGCGTAATTAAATTGCAGCTAATTTTAGAGTTTTTCTATAATCTCTTCAAAAGAAAAATATTCGAAAAGCAGAAACGTAGTGAACTAGACAATATGATTTTGCATGTGACACTGTTATTACAACTCATCTATCTGTTTTCGATTTGCAACTGTAAATAGATTTAGCATTTTTTGTGTGTTCTGCAAATAGCGGCATACCAAAAACAGATAGGTGAATTGAGATAAAGGTATCACATGCAAAATCGTATTGTCTAGTTCACTACGTTTCTGCTTTTCGAATATGTTTATTTGTTTTGAAGATATTACAGAAAAAACCTCTAAGATTAGCGGTAGTTTAATTTCGGTGTAGTGGGGACCATGGGCGGCGATTAGGGAGGCAAAGGGGGCAGTTCCCCCACTTTTTTGAAATTACCCATTAATGTATATAGTTTAATATGGAAATATATAGTTTTGTATGTATTATTGGTTCATAGAATAAAAATGGTGCCATAAAATATTTGTCGTTCCATGAGTACGTATTGGTTGTCTTCCTGTGGAATTAAGAAAGCTACAGGAATTGCGTTTGAATTGCCACTAAAAATGGCCCCAAAATTAACCTATTGGAGCACCACAATTCGAGCTTACTTTCATTTCTTCTTGCAAGGGCTCGATATGTTAGTCAGCCGCTCTGGAACTAATTGAGATAACATTTTGGAAGAAAAGAAATCCTTCACAAGTTATTTTTTAATTTTACAAAAGTCGACAGTTCCTAAAATGTATTTTCTTCTTTCTAAAAATAAGGAATATTTTGATTTGATTTTTTTCAGTTTAACATCCTGTTCAGCAGCGAATATATGAGACGTGGAGTTAATGATCAACGTGGAGTCCAAACCACGTGAGCTCCCCCGAATCCCCGGAATCGAGCCCGGATCTTCCACGTCAAAGGCATGTACGCTAACAGCTTAGCCACGAAGGAGCTCAGTGAGGAATATTAATTTTGCAGTGTAATATACGAGTTTAGGGGTGTACATATACAGTTTTGGATATACAATTAAATTTAGTGAATTCAGCATAATTCTAGGTTTTAGGATTATTTTGTATAACTTAAATGTGGAGTGACTAAGTAGTGCTGAGTTTTAATATATTCCAAGAAAATGAAAACTGTACTTAATGGCAGCAAATATGTTTCGGGAAGCTGCAAAATTATTTCTTTAAATGTCGTAGCATATGCTTGTAGTATTCACTGTCATTCTAAGAGTAATAACACATATAATAGCATGCGTGAAATTAAAAATATAAGTTGTTCATTAATTTCCAGTTTCAATATAACTTCTGCAAAACAAGCCTCATTATTCATTACTATGATTATTTGATTAATATTATCCTTTGTTTATTTGTTTTGCAAATTTGTTATTAAATAGGACCCTAATCTCATCACACAATTTTCCAGACAGATATTCATAAGCAAGGAATATAATCTCTTCTTACACCTTCGTTGTTTAAGAGTACAAAGGGCTAGTATCTCTTGTCAATTTACTCTCTTGCGTTGCTCTTGTCAATTTACTTAATAAATATAAAACAAGATATACGGTATTTTAACTGAAAAAGACAGTATCCTAATAGTTATACAACCTTTCGTCAAACAAAGTGTTACAAGCAACCAGAAAAACTAACATTGATATCAAATATTCAGATCATGTCTTGCCCCCCCCCCCACTTTTAACGTTCAACCGCCGCCACTGGTGAGGACTCTTAATAGTTTAAAGTGACAGAATCTGACAACCAGTTAAATGATTACTGTTTCCCAAAAGTAAGAATCAGTCACCGTTTGATCGCAAAATGGAATAGTTTATCATAGGTAACAAACAAGTCTTATCTACGTGTTAGAGTTCCTATTACACACGCGACGAGACGAGACAAGAAATAAGATTATGTAGTTTTGTCTTCTCATAAATTTTTGTTGAATCTCTTATCGATTCACGAAAAAGGGTTTTCTCGTCTCCTAAATTTCCCGTATCGTTTTGTAAATTAATACAGTGTTTAAAATTTGTGCCCTGATTATTTTTATCTTAACTTTATCTGAATGTTATCAGAATTCTTCCGACTCACAAGAGGTCCATGAAGGATGTGATATAGTAATAATTATTTAAATATTATAGGGGTACTAACTCCCTCCTGAATATCATTCCTGGGGATGGGTTTTTCAATATGGGTCATCGACAAAACGTCAGAGTGCAGAGTGGAAGTCATCCAACTCTTCACAAACCAAAAAACTGCGCCAGTCAAACTCCGAAATCAAGCTTTTAGTTTTTATTTTATTTTATCTTATTTTTTACTATAGTTAGGGCATTGTGCATAAGGAATTCGTGTCTACAAGACAGACAATTAATGTCTCATTTTACCTTGAGATACTGCAGCGGTTACTGCAACATATCACAAGTATGAGGTCCGAGTACCGCAGTGATGATTAGTGTCGTCTGCTCCATGACAATGCCTCAAGTCACAACGCAGTGATTGTGCAAGATGATTTGTCCCAAAACTGAATCTTTTTGTTGTCCCCCTTGAAATGGCTGTTTGTGATGCAGCTGGTCTGGTATCTCTTGTTTTCCTATATTTGGCCCCCAAGAAAGAGGTGAAAAGGAAAGTTTTGGTGTATTAGGAATAATCTATAGCAATAATTTTCTATTCTATAAACTCCAGTCTGCACTCAAAGGTTCGTACTTTGATGACGTGATCAAGAAAGCAAGGGATTTCAACACCGTTCCACAAAAGGACTTCCAGCAATCCTTCTATGCAAGGGCGCCGATCCTGGGAGGCCGGGGGGCGCGGGCCTTCCCAAAGCTCATGTGCCCCCCCCTAGAGTATTCATGAATATTTAATACTTGGCATAATTTGAATGCAATTTGTCTTAACATCCTCATATAGGGTACAGCGGGGTAATTTGAATAATTTCAGACATTTTCTCATATATCTCAGAAACTGTAATTGGTATTCAAATACAAAATTGTGAACAAAAACTTTGAACCTTACTATTACTTAACAATTTTTCTTAAGATAGTATCTGAGATACATCATTGTGAAATTTGAGTATTCAATTTCCCCGCCGAAATTTCGAAAAACGTAAATGCAAAGGGCAATTTGAATAACGAGTGAATAATGAATAACCAACAAAATAAGCAAGTCTTATAGAAATAATGTATAAACTACTTAATTGTTAGATTGCAAATTCTACGGTAGTTGAAATATGCTAATTTTGAATGAAAAGAAGTACATAAATTGTAAATATGCATCACCTGTAGCTATCTTCTTGAATGTAGGCCTATACTAAAGAAATTTGTTAGGAACACTTTCTAAGGCAAAGATCCTTAATAGGTTAATTCATCTTCCATCGTTCGTACATAACGACAACGACACCAGATAAACTGTTTTCGACCTTCTGCACCGACACAGACTTCGTGGAACCATGTCTTACAACGCTGGCAACGAATCCAGTCTCTTTTTCTAGCAGAAAGTTCTGAATAGTAATTAACCCTACGTGCATCAAGGGGTGTTAAAAGATGTCCACCCTTTCCAAAAATGACAATTTTTATGGATATTTCGTTAGTATCACACCATAACTCATGTTTTGTGTAAAAACTAATGTAAACTGTACTTTCTGCTTTAGAGTGTTTTCAATTTTTGAAAATTAACCTATTTTTTTTTAAAAAAAAAACGTTTTCCTGGTGGACATAAAGTACCCACGCTTGGTGCAGCGTGTCACCATAATGTACAAGAAGTTATATCAAGCTAGATTTAAAATTCTGATACTAAACCCTGTTCGGCATAAGCTCTACGACTTTTGATTGGAATTTTGATGGGTGTAAATAAGACAACAATTTGAGCCCAAAAAGTATGGGATATTGATAAGAATGTTAGCAGACTGTAAACAACGTTATGTCCTCCATATGTAAGTTTATGTCGGCAAAGTAGAAGGATCGACCCCCCAATCAAGGGGCCCTAAAGAAATAGTGAAACGACTTGTTGTTCCTATTGTAAATACAGGACGCAATGTGACAAGTAGCAGGTATTATACATCTGTAGAGCTTGCCAAAGAATTGTACAGAGACTATAATATTACTCTAGTTGGAACGATGCAGTGCATTAGGAAGCACATTCCAGAAGAACTGAAGTTCACTAAAGGCAGAGAATTACACTCCAACATATTTGCATTTACGGATCCTGCTTCTGGTAATCCACCAGTCACAATTGTGTCGTACATTGTTCGGGAAAAACCAAAGAAAGTACTAGTCATGCTCTCGACACAGCATGCGGATACAAAATGCGATGAAAGTCATAAAAAAATGAGTCCGATATTATACTGTTTTATAACTCGGCCAAAGGCGGAGTCGACTCCATTGACCAAATGGCCAGGAAGTATACCATCAAAAGGAACAATCGAAGATGGCCATTATCTGTGCTTTTTTCGTTGTTGGATATCATTTATATCAATTCATATACTATTTACGTGTTGAATAATCCAGAGTGGCTTTAAAAAAGATCTAACAAACGGTATAGTTTTCTCCAACAACTCGGCATGGAACTTATCAAAGAAAATGTGGAGGAAAGAGCTAAGGATCCAATTGGTCTCCAGAAGCACGTTGTCACAGCAATAGAAAAGGTTTTGGGACACACAGTCATGAAAAGTGTTACGGAACTGAAAGAACCAAAGACACGAAGAGGAAGATGAGTTCTTTGTTGCAAAGAAGCCAAATCGAAAAGCATTCAATTGAAGAATCTTGCAAAAATAACAATTGTATGCTCAAAATATGAAGCCTTTGTTTGTGGAAAACATAGTGAAAAAAACCAACGTATGCCTCGCTTGTAAATGCAATATTATTGATTCAAAGTAACCGACAATGATTTATGGCAGGTAATATAATAAAATTACGTTTACTCTGTAGCTTTCAACAATGAAAATAACTTATGTTTGTACTACCAAATCCTTATTCTTGTAATTAGGAAAATATGCTAACAGCATTTCTTTCCTTTTAAAATATATTATGAGAATAACAAATAAAAATGTTAATATACATATTAATAGTTCTGTTCGTGGCCTTTAGTTGTCTTAGCTTACGTTTAGTACAAAATACAGTAGAAAGTTGCATTTTCTGGGACAGATAATTACAATTTATGTGGTGGACATTTTTTAACCCTCCCTTGGTGCACGATGTTACGCGCAACCCCTTGGTGCACTTAGGGTTAAAAAGGCAAAAACAGCAATTCCATGTTTGACTTTCATTGCCTGCAGACATCTTTAGACTTAGGCCTACATCTTCACTGGAAGGGGTAGAGGATATCAGTTTCTTTCGAACTTTCATTTGTTTTTTTCTTGGCAGGTTCTGCATTAGCACTCTTTTTTCTTGTAGTGTCCTTGGATTTTGTTACACCCGATACTTGTGTCTTTCCTCGGAGTTGTTTTCTCATTACCCGAATATTTTGAGAAATTGAGTGGCATGATTTTCCTGTAACACGACGTCTCTACTGCACACACACTTTTTCTGGGCTGGGAAGCGCTTGTTGTATGGGTTCATCTATAGGCTTCGTTGGGACAAAGTTTTGAGAGCCATGACCGGAAGAAGGAGG
Source organism: Thermobia domestica (assembly GCF_964235325.1). NCBI lineage: Eukaryota > Metazoa > Arthropoda > Insecta > Zygentoma > Lepismatidae > Thermobia > Thermobia domestica. The sequence continues at coordinate 50,652,202 of NC_137471.1, forward strand.
CGCGTTGTTAATATCTTCCCGAGAAGACTGCTCTTCAAAATGTGTAACAAGGCAATACGTTTCCGAAAGGGTGAATCGAAATTCTTCAATAACTTGTGGACTAAAGGAGTATATACCGGTACATGAAAACCCATAACTGCCAATCCAACAGAAGCTGTCCGCTTCCAGGCTTCAATGAACAAAATGCAGAACTGAGATTTACTAACCACTGAGCTCGAGTTTTGGTGAATCCATATTGTTGCCTCTTGGTGGTAATTGGCTTTAAGGGCCTTAAATCAGAGCGATTGAGTGGTTGTAATACATGCGTTGTGTGTGGAGGTAGGTAAAGCATTTCAATGTCATGACTTTGGCAGAATTCTAAGGACAGAAGTTGTGAGTGAGATTTTGGTTTTTAAAGTCCGGATTTTTGCGTACGCCTTTGAATATTACTACAGGAGGTATAAAAGACCCTTTGGCATTGCAGCATGCTATCACCGTTACATTTTCCCCGCCTATAGTTCTAATTCCACTGGTATTCAAATTGCCCCGCTTTGAATTATCCAAATTGCCCCACAGTCGACGAATATGCCATTCATAACGTAGTGTGAAAACTGCTCATTAGTTGACGCCAGCGTACAGTATATCAATGCCCCATAGGCTGTTGATACGATTATAATCCAGAGCGGTTTCATTTTATCCAGTTAGTAATAAGGAAAGCTTAAGGAAACAACGTTGAAAATTATAACGACCTAAAAATAGACATATTTGTACTTACCTTGCAGCAAACAAAAAATAGTGTAAGCCTTCAGAACCGCAGGAATAGTTTGTATTTCTGAGAGCGACTTCTCCAAACCACCCCCTACAAATCCACCACAGTTGCACTAACATGGCAAGCCGCGTTTCCACTCCAGCTAGCAAAATGCTTAACATTATTCAAATTCCCCGCCTATTCGAATTACCCCGCTCTACCCTATATATACCTTCTGCGTTTGAGTGCCCCCCCCCCCTTCAAATTTACAGAGAAATCGGCACCGTTGCTTCTATGTACTGACGACCAGGGTGCAACGATGTGTGGATGCAGGAGGATCATACTTTGAATGATCCAAGGTTAAGCAAAGTTGCCACTTTACAAGAATCTTGTAGTTGTCATTAAAATATTTTGCAATCTGATCTTTCTATTTACTATTTACACATTACAACTTTTTGAAAGCAAGCAAGATATCTCCACCTATGCACCACTGCACTCTGGGTAATAGCAGGTAGAAAGCAAGACGACCCAGAAAGTTGTACATGGTTTGACTCCTTGCAAGATGAAAAAATTATTGCATGTTCCTTTCAAGAATATGTTTACATGGAGAAATATTGTAGGGTTGCAAGTTTTTTTTTTAATGACAGCTACAAGATTCTTGAAAATTGGCAACCTACCTTAAGAAACTTTCAATGCTCACTCTTTTTTTTTTTTTTTTTTTAATAACAGCTGCAGTCTCGATTTCAAATTGTAGCACTAACTGTTTCTTAAAATATATTTTACCTTTACTTTAAAAAAAGGAAAAAAAAAGAGACATTTGGGAAGAGATAATAAGAAAAATGAAAAAGATTACGGGGAAAAGAGAAGAAATTGGAAGCGGAAAGGAGAAGGATAAAAGAACATTTTGTTTTTTCTCTATCTTCTCTTTCTCTCTTAGGGAAGAGAGAGAGAGGGGGGAGAGACTGAGAAAAGAAAAGAAAAGTGTTTAAAAAATAGAAAAGAAAAGAAATACCTTTTCTTCACAGAGACATTTCGTTAAAAAAAGAAGAAGGGGTAGAAGAAATGGAAAATAGTGAATCTATTACTCTTCTTATTTTGTGAATACGATGGTATATTTCTAGTGGTAGAGCGCTCACCTCTGGTGAGAGGCAGTGTCGTGCCGTGGAAAATCAGCGCCAGGGCGACAGTATACGATGGTGGCCCCGTACATATGAGTGAGGTCAACAGACGAGCAGCGAAGCGTCACCATGGTTGGCGCGAAGCGTCAATAATTTTCAAAAATAAACCCTGCTTTTCCTTGATTTTGAGACCCTTCATCCCTGATCCTTGATTTTATCACTTTTCTCATTCCATTTTAAATATGTGCACATGCATTTTCCTAACATGAATAACATTATAGAACTACTTTCTAAAGCAGGAAGAGGATCTGAGTACATACTAATTCTATTCTAAGTAATTCTTCCTCTTTTTTCTTTCCTTCTTTTCTTTTTCCTCCGAATTTTGGGCCCCTTACTTCGGCATCCGTGTCCGTCGCCTCGCTCGCCTCCCCCTACTGTACGGGACTAGTGCTAGAGGTCCCAATGGTTCGATCCTAGACCATATGAACTTGTGGTGAACATCATGATGTCCGTACGTCTTCTCAGAATTCGCCCATCTTCTCGCACATTATCATTTTACCAGTTCTTTGATAATAATCATTCGCTTTCATTAATGATTCGTCTCCATTAGAACACAGGGCATAACCGTGGTGGAACGTCAAAACTACAATTGCATTTCATATTCAACACTATTATTGTTGTTATTATAAAAATGAGTTGGAAATAAAACAAATTGAAATAGTATTTCTTTATGCGTTTATTGTCACTGTAAATTTGATCTAACAGCTTTCATTTTGGCAGCTTTACACAATGAATATTAAGAAGTAAAAATATTTCTTCCTGCGATAATGTTAGTATTCTCTTTTGTGTACTGAAATGGCGGATAATAATAGCAACGAGGCTATTGGTGTCAGGGAGTCTTTCAGCTAAAGTACTTGATCTACTGTGTATTGTCACCACTTCCAGCAGCGCCTGTTTCTTCGATGGTTTCAGATTTCTCACTAGCGTCCTCGCTACAACTATTACTATCAATAATGTCATTGTTTGCTTCTGTTTTAATTCGTTTAGCGTCGTTGTTGTCTTGTTCTTCTTGTTTACGCTTTACATCTTTTTCTTCTGTCCCTGCTGCAGTGTCTTCTTCATTTTCATCACTTTCATCATCTTCATCCGAATCGGAATCACCATATGGAACTACCAACTCTGATTTATCGCCTTCTTCATTCCTTTTGGTGGCTTCATTCCATAATTTCATCAATTCTTCAATCTTTTCGTCATTGATTTCTTCTTCAGTTTTCGGTCTGGCAACTGGGTTTTTCCCAGGTAGTTCCAGCAGCGAACTTAGTTTATAAAGCCCTTTATCAGTTTTTATGACTAAACCTTCCTCAATACTTTTATCAAGGGTTTTCGCTACCAAATCCTCAAATCCTTTAGAGTACTCGACTTTTACACGCATCAGATCCATTATATTCTGTGTAATATCTCTCAGGGACATTCCGTTTGGCTGCTTAGCATTTTTCAGTACATGCATCACATAGTATTTACATATTTCAATGGACTGACCTTCTCCTGACGCCATTTTTGTGGCTTTCGTTTGATTAATTAAACTTGAAAATTTTGAAAGTTCTCTAAAAGAAAAATTATTTTTTTTAAAGAGCTTTTCTTTTATGGTCTATTTACTTGGAATTTGTTTAGGTAACTAAGGCAATAATTTAGTGTTCGTTTTTTTTTTTTAATTTTATTTTCAACAATGTATACAAAAGAATATTAAATTTGATTTTAAAAGCTGTTAACTGTAATTCAATTTTTGGATATTAGTAAGTAAGCAGGGGAATCTCGATTCAGCCTTTTTGATCTCGTTTTTCCTAGGATACTTTGCGGTCGGTGACGTCACGTGGAGGTATCGCCAAGGATGTTATAAAATAGAGGATTTGCCCATACCACAAAATCGTCAAGCCACACGTCACATCCATACGTATCCTATGATTGGTGATTTTCGTACTTGTGAAAGGTTATTCCGGGTAATTTCTCCTCTCTCCTACTTGTACACCCATACGTACAGCATGTAACCATTGTATAATATAAATCTGATGCAACGGCTTAAATAAAAATAAACGTCAGACACACTGCATGTCTACATATGAAGATCGCAAACATATATGGCGGTCATTCAGTTACCTAATAGGATGAAGATACATATGGGAAGATCCTCCATTTTATAACATCCTTCGGTTGCATACCCAATTACGCTAGTTGGTATACTGTTTCAAGATGGGCGAAAGTTCCTTCACGAGACATCACGGACAGGGAGCCAATCAGAACGCTAAACGCGAAGTGAGGCTACCTGTTATTTTATATATCTTGGTAAGTAAGCACACCATATATATATATACTGGGTGCGTCATTTATAATGTCAAACCTTGATGACGGAGAAACCAAAAGAGAGAGAGAAGCGAAACTTTGCACGAAGCAACTATACAAAAGGGCACATTGGTAGACGTATTATTTGACATAACCGGATGAACATGTTGCCAACCCAATATAAAGTTATGATTTTTTAAATGGAACGACCTAAATTGTATTTCATAATCGAATTCAACACTAAAAAGAAAGACGAAAGATATGCCACCCGCAGGTCAGTGTTCTCGAGAAATAACGTTAAATATGTATCACGTTTAAACGCCTTTTGCACGCACAGGGAGTGAGGTACACACTAGTTTTGCACAATAATTTATATATTGGCCAGAACGGTTTAAATTGACACCAAGTTTAGATGGGTCCGTTAAACAGTGTTGACATAACAGAAAAGACAAAAGCCGAGTTTGGATATGGTGCAATAACTCGAAAAAGGCCATAAGTACATTACAGTTTAAAATTTATAGGACAATTTGGTATGTCATAAGAAGCATTCACACGTTTATTTGAAGTCGATAAGTCAGTGAAACTGAGATATTCGGAATTTTGTAAAAGCTGACAGCTGATAGCCACAAAGCCTTGTTACCGCTGAAAATAAGTAACATAAACCACTAAACGTACGTAAATAACTACACGGAGAGAACTGAATGACATGAACAATAATGCTTGCGAGAAGTTTTATTGAGATAGGAAGCATTAAGTGTCCAAACTATCAATCTGTCGACGTCATTCTCATGACGAAGGATAATACGCCGAAAGGTTCTGTGCGACATTTTGCGGAGCATTGCAAGTATAACTTGAGTGAAAGCTTGTTTTTATAGCTTCTGTTAGTTCGGCAGTGGTATCGTAACGGTTTTGTGCAACAATACCTTTTATGAATCCCCTCATAGCGTATTATCATAAGTGGTGAAGTCTGGGTTTCGTGGTGGCCAGGAAAATATTGCGGGCAGTCTTTAATACTGTAACTGGAAGTCTCAGCCATCGTTCACACAATCTGAAACAATGGAAAATCTTACATTAGCATCTATAAAAGGGTAACGGGAAAACTTACATTAGCATTTATCAAGGGGTATTGGGAATTCTTACCCGGACTTTGTGGTCACCCTGTAATAAACATTCCTGCTCTCAGGTCTTAAATTCAATCACACCATGCTGCAGTTTTATCGAAATGTTTATTTATGAAACATAAATATAATACAGTAGATGTTTTCGGAAAATTTTAGACACTAGGACACTTATCCCCCTACACTACAGGGCCACATTTTTGAAAACGGCGGAAGGTAACGGTATTCTAGATTTCGGTAAAAATGAATGAAGCCGTGATGTGTTGTATTTATTGTGATCCTGAGAAAAAGTCTCAATTTGTACAACCATGCATCACTCACCGTTTGGCCACTATAGGGCCACATTTTTACAGGACGGATAGGGATTTCAAGAAAATCGTAGACCTTTACGTTGGCGGCGCTAGTTGTTACAGGGACATGAACTATACCTCGTTGTAAAGATTATGGAACGCAGATTCCATCGAGCTAACTCTTAGAAGATGAAGACAAAAGGTTTGAAGAAAATGAGATTTTTTTGTTTTTGGAAACTTGTCAAAAACTGGCAACACTGTTACTTGTCGTACGCAGGAAAAAATATTTTCACGCGTACGCCAGACATTGGGTACAATCATGTAAAAAAGTGAAGGGCGAAAGTTGAATACCAAGTAAGAAAAAAATCCGAATGTGTTTCCTACGAGAATCACCCTGTACATATTTTTCGAAATATTTTGGTCTACCCTGACGTCCCTAATTGGTACAGAGATATAAACCATACCTCATTTGAAAGTTTAAGACACAGATTTCAACGACGTAACTTTTGTGTCCCTCGTGCTCAACTCGTAAAAGAAGTAGTAGTTCAAAAATTTAAAATAAAAAATACATTTTCTCGAAGTTGGCAATACTGTTATTTGTCGTGCACAAGAATGGCCATACACAGGATATCATTAGTTTGGATGTTTATTTATCTTTATTGATACCACTTTTTATGCTTGTAGCTCCTTTGGAGAGAGAGTCTCCCTGCCCCAAATGCTGAGGAGGAGAGGGAAATAGTACATCCAACTTCTCCCCTACCCTTCCGCTGCTGGACTCCCGATGTAGAAGAACTGCACACCGTTGGAAAGTTTGGCACTTCCTAAAGAGACAGACACTTAAATAATCTCTTTAGGTTAATTAGGAACGAAGTGATAGAGGTTTAAACTGCTGGCTCAACACTTGAGCCGTTCGTCCCGTAAAGATTAAATGAGCAGAAGGTAACGGTATTCTTGATTTCGGTGTAATTGCTTGAAACTGATATGTTGCTGAACGTTTGGCCACTACGAGGCCACTTTTATGAAAACAGTAGAAGGTATTCTGAATTTCGGTGGGCTTGAAGCCATAATTTGTTGTTAATATTGGATCCTGAGAAAAAGTTTCGATGGGCACAACCACCCATCACTGACCGTTTGACCACTTAAGGACCACGTTTTTTGACAATAGCAGAAGGTAGGTCTGGATTTCGGTGGAGTTGGTTGAAACGGTGATATATTGTAGATATTGTGATCCTGAGAAAACGTCTCAATGGACACAACCACCAATCACTGACCATTTGGCAACTACGGGACCACATTTCTTAAAACAGCAGAAGGTAAGGATATTCTGGAATTTTGGTGGAATTCTATGAAGCCACAAAAAGTCCTATTAAACAACCCGGATAAGGGATGGGGAGAGTAGCGTCTAACATCATTTAAGCATAGACAACATTCCGATGTTTATCTTGAGGGACAAAGGAAAACTCTGGAAAGCACTAGACAATTTTTCTCAGGATCATGACATCTACAACGTATCACAGTTTCATTCATTTACACCGTAATAAAAAATATCGTTATAGCCAACGATTCTTAAAAATTCCACTAGTAGTGGCCATACGGTCAACAATTGATGGATGTGTACATTAAGACTTTCTTTCATGATGAGAAAATATACAACATATCATAAATTTACTCATTCTTACAGAAATCCAGGACGTCGTTCTGTTTTCAAGAAACTAACCCTGTGGTGACCAAACGATCAGTGACTTGTGGTTGTGTCCATTAATACTTTTTCTCAGGATGACAATATCTACAACATATCACGGTTTCTGTCACTTTGACCGAAATCTAGCATATCACTATCTTCGGCTCGGCTGCTTTCAAAAAAGTACCTCGTGCTGGCCAAACGGTCAGTAACTGGTGATTTTGCCCAAGACGTTTTCTCAGGATCACAATTTCTACAACATATCACAGTTTCAAGCAATTCTAACGAAATTCAGAATCGTTACCTTCTGCTCTATTTATTTTATTTATTTTTTTTTAAAATAAAGCTCTGCAGTGGCCAAACGGCCAGTGATGGATGGTTGTACAAATTGAGATTTTTTCTCAGGATCACAATATCTACAACATATCATAGTTTCAGTCATTTTTATCGAAACCCAGAATATCACTATCTTCGGCTGCTTTCAAAAAAGTGGCCCTGTAGTGGCCAAACGGTCAGTGATTGGTGGTTATGTCTGTTAAGACTTTTTCTCAGGATCAAAATATCTACAACATATCACAGTTTCAGTCATTTTTTCTGAAATCCAGAATATCGTTATCTTCGGCTGTTTTCAAAAAACTGGCCAAACGGTCAGTGATTTTTGGCTGTGCCCATTGAGACTTTTGAGACTTTTTCTCAGGTACACAATATCTACAACACATCACGATTTGAAGCAATTCCACCGAAATCTAATTTCCGTAAGGTTTGTGCGGGGTCCTTTGCCATTTCGAAGGGGGCATTGCCCCCTGAAACCGTGCCTCGCAAAAACGACAAAATCCGTATTTCCTACTTTGAAGTCATTTTTGCATCGGGAGAGTTTCGTTTCTTTAATGTGGCCCTTTTAGTCAAGGGTGCCTTTTTTTTTTTTCGAAAAGGGGCTCTTTGCCCCCCTTAACCTATTTTCGGTCTAGTATGTATGTGCTAAGTTTGAAGAAAATCGGACGACGAGAAACCCTCGTAAAGCTACCTTCCTTTACACTTTCACTTTTTGGACTTAACGGGTTTTTGCTCCAAAGTCTTCAATTATTCATGCCATATTGCATGGTTGTTAAGGAAATTTATTTATAAAATATGCGGAAAATCAACTAAACAGTATTTGACAAACTTACCTGGAAAGTCACCGTTTCGAGAGAAAAAAATACTACTTTTGGACACTAACGAACCTAGAAGGGTCCTTTGAAGAGGACGGATCTCCTCTTGTATGATGAACGTTGTCTCAAGATAAGAAATCAAAATAGAGTAAAGTGGTGGTATATCAACAAATGGTTTGTTGTTGATAAGTTTTCATATATACCGTTACTACAACACTGTGTATTTAATTGTAATGTGGCAGTATGGTATTCAAGGTTCTGAATATGGCAAGAAAATTATTGGAAGGCTCTTTACTTGTTCTTCACTTCTATCTTTACCAGATTTATTCGTAATTTAAAAAAAAAGGTGCTAGAATTGTACGAGGTGCAGTCAAGAAGTTCCCGGAATTTCGATGTAACTATTTGTTATCACAATATAGGTAGGTACACATTCACTTAGGTACACATTCGCTTAGGTACACATTCAGTTAGGTACACATTCACTTAATGGTCTTCAAAATAGGCTTCTTGAGAACAAACACACTCGTTCCACCGCTATTGTCATTGCTGGAAACAACACTGGAACTCCTGTTTTGGTATGTTGCCAAGTTTTGCTGTCGTGTTGCCTTGGGTGTCTTTTATGGTGGCAAAACGGTTACCCTTGAGGCCCTTTCTTGATCTGGGGAAGAGCCAGAAATCCGCTAGTGCTAAATCCGGTGAGTAGGGAGGCTGGTAGAAGAGGGAAATATTCGTTTTTTGTGAGCCGTTTTGCCACTGTGTATGACACCCAAATCAATGCGACGGTTGAACTTCGAAACATACCAAAACAAGAGTTTCAGTGTTGTTTCCAGCAATGACATGAGCGGTGAGCCTATTTTGTAGGCGATTAAGCGAATGTGTACCTATATTGTCGTAATAAATTTCGGGAATTTTCTGACTGCTACTCGTAATATTTCTTTAAAAAAAAGAAAGAAAGAAAAGAAAAGAAATAATGTTTGCTAGCGCTGCGCACACTACGATCATTTGGCATGGGAACTTTACCTACCTGCCGTGTTAAATGATAAAAGTAAGTTAGATTGAAGTTCTACGACAATCATATACACCGACGTCTTTACTATTTACAGGGAACCCTTTTAGCTTACTTAGGTGGTATAAATTGGAAGGGAGACACACACATATCTTAAAATTAATTTAGCTTAGAACAAAAAGGACAACTTTTGGAAGTGGCAGTGGGGGCACGATGATTCAGTGACAGAGCGCTTACCTGTGCTGTGTGGGGTTCCTGGTTCGCTTCCCTGGGCAAGTAAGTTTATGGTGGACAACATCGTGTCCGTGGAGTGGATTTTCTCGCGTCATTCTCGTTTCCTCCACATTCTCATTACACTAATTCTTTTATCATCATTCACTTGCCTTAATCATCGTCTCCTTAGCTTAAACGTCATACTCGTGGGACGTTTAACTTAAAGATTTTTGGAGGGACTGTTGCCCCCTCTCTCCTTCCCGTGGATCAACCACTGCCTGTGGATTTTTTTTTTTTTTTTTACGAACAATGACTTACTACATGTTATATATCTGTTAATGAATAATGGAGAGAAATTAATGGTCACCTAGACCAGTGGTTTCCAATCGCTGTGTCGCGGTACATTGATGTGTCGCGAAATTTAAAAATCTTAAAGTATTTTGTATTTGGTTAAACTCAATTTTGACACAGGCTGTACCAGCCAACCCTTCCAGGGGCATCAACAAAGCGCATTGCTACATAAAATCACTATTTCACAGTTACTTATATATAGTCTTATACTACTTAATTTATATTATTATTATTATTATTATTATTAATAATAATAATAATAATAATAATAATAATAATAATAAATCAATAAGTGTGTTCAGCAAAGTGTGCTACTTGTCAAAAGACGTTGGAAGCCCCTGACGTAGACATGTTTTTAGAAAATGAAACTTACTGAAACATGCAGTACTACTTGCAAAATATTACGGAAAAAAATGAAATGAAATGAAATATTTCAGTTTTACGTCCCATGGTTATGCCGGCTAAGCCAAAGGAGACCGTGATGATTACAAATGAATGAAATGGTGGAATGAAAAAAGTGAGAGGAAACGAGAAAACCCACGCACACGGTGTTTGTTCACCACAAAGCTCACCTGGCACGAAGTGGGATCGAACAAAGGACCCCATACAATTAAGCCACCGATACTTCAAACACACATATCAGTATAATTATTACACGTCAAATATTACATTAATGAAACCCTCTCGAATTTTTTAAAAAATTACACTTCTTGTATCATTTCTGAAGTGACATATTGCTCGTCTTGTAAACAAACTGTACCTAACAGTGACACATACTTCTCACAGTGACGCAAATATTACAGTAATTGTAAAAGATGTAACACAGAAAAAAGTGCATGAAACTGAAAAAAAGTCTGACTCCAGATAGAAAAGAATGGAAAGCTGTGTCAAACCAATCAAAAGGTTGCTGACCAGAGAAGAATAGTATATAGACGTGTAATTTTGTCTTCTAATTGTAAATGACCTTGACAGAAATATATGAAACACCATTACTACTCTATGTAATTATAATGATTGCCCTGTGTTATCATATATACACACCGAGGCACAAGTGACAAAAGACATATAGGGAAGATCTCTCGTGTCGCGTACGTTATAATTACATGAATAACGGAAGACATGCTTTTTTTGCATGCGGTGAAGATGTAACTAACCCAAGATGACAATACTGCCGTTGTGAATCATCTGTATCCACTTCTGTCAACCGTATTTGGCAGACGCAAGAGGACATTCAAAATTACTTTTTTTTTTAACTTGTAATGCCCCACCTTCGGTGATGTCATTACATATCTTAGATGCTCATTGGTTGTTAATAGTTATTTATTGTTATTATTATGTTTGAAAGTTGAATTACATAGTCTGAACGTATTTTACAAAATTACTGCTTGCCGACATATTCTAGATCTGCACGAAACGAAACATTCGATTTATTGGCAACAACAACCTTATTTTCTACGCCTGAAAGCAAAATTCTTAAGAAGAAAAAGAAGAAAAATACATAATTTGACTTATAACAAAATGTATTGAAGTGTAAGATCTAAATATGAGAGTTAATAATATGGAGGGTTAACCCAATAAACCCACTCTGGGTTCTCAAATGCTTGTCCATCCTTCTGATTTTAAGATTATGTTCTGATTTTGATTTCATCCACGTCAAAATTACAAGTGAATATGATGAATTATCTGTATGTATGCTGTTTAACGTTTGTCCATAGAACATCAACATTGCTGTGACTCCTGGTTATTGCTCACAAATAGGTAGTAAGAAGTTATTGAAAGTTGTGGATGCTCATTCATGTCCAGATTTACTTATCAGCTATTAGTGGAATATGTATGTATTATATTGAAGTTTATAGAAATGAACACTGGTACATGTTAATTTGAAATCAGCGTTGAGATTGGATATTCCCATTTGTTGATGCTACGGTTGAGGTATGGTTTCATTGATAAATATAATAAAGAATAATTATAATGAAATACAAAGGTAATTTAAAATACGAGTAATAATAATAAGAAGAAGAAAGATTAATGTCGAATTGTAAGTAATGCTACGGGAATAAAATAATAGATAAAATGAAATATTAAGTTGTAAAATAAAGTTATAAAAATAAAGATATATGCAACTGTATACTCACCGAACATCCAACATAATTAATCATAACTGATTATAATATCCAAGTACTAGTATTCATTCTTATAGTCTAAATATAAATACATTCCGTTGAATTCAAATGCTCCAAATACAAATATGGAAAAAATATGCAATAACAGGAAGACATCAATCCACTACTATCTGTAATAACAACAGACTTACTTACTTTGGAAATATAATAAGGAAAGTACTAATCTGAAGACCAAGATACATCATCACCTCTGGAATGTCGAACTCGAGGATGAGAGAAAATAATATAAAATGTTATTTGATTATGTACAGATAATTTATTTATGTATGTTATAGTATATTATTTATTACCCTGTTTCATTTTTCAGTTTTGGGTCTATTAATATTTTAAATGCCAATTAACACCTTGTTTACTTTTATGATTATAGTAATTGGATTGAGTATAGCCCGCTCCCCCCAGTGATTTTTAACGAATCATAGTGATTCTAACGATTCATATTAGTTCATAATGAATCGGAATCGCATGTTATAAAGATTTAAGATGTAAATCTTGTGGTAAGGAGGTTTTAGTATAAGTAGTAGTATAAGTAGTAGTAGTAGTAGTAGTAGTAATAGTAGTAGCAGTAGCAGCAGCAGTAGTAGTAGCAGTAGTAGTAGCAGCAGCAGCAGTAGTAGTAGTAGTAGTAGTAGTAGTAGTAGTAGTAGTAGTAGTAGTAGTAGTAGTAGCAGTAGCAGCAGCAGTAGTAGTAGTAGCAGTAGCAGCAGCAGTAGTAGTAGTAGTTAGTAGCAATACTAGTAGTAGTAGGAACGAGTTAGAAGCCCCGCAGGGGTTGGTTGGGTTCTGTTCTCGATATAAGTAGTAGTAGTAGTAGTAGTAGTAGCAGTAACAGCAGCAGTAGTAGTGACTCTTCCAGTTCCGGTGACAAAGAACTGGGGGGAGCGGGCTATACACAAGCCTAGTAATTAGTTAAACTACCGTCCTCCATAAATATCGATTCCTTGAGTAGAATGTTTTTCCACTCCGAATCTGGAAAGCGTTACCTGTTTTGTGTTAATGTTTCTGGAGCTGCTCTCCAGATGGCGACCCATATATAGTACCGCGCAGAAGAAGAAAGAGATAAAAAAGGGCTGTCTCAAAATGGCGAAACCCAGAAACCAGGATGTATGGTTAGAACATAAGTTATGAATAGAAAACTGACTGACTGTTGAAATGAAAAGAATTGTATCAACCTAGAGTGCTTAGACATTTGATACGAGGAATCGATAGGAGCTAAAAATAGAAAAGTTAAAATTTATTAGTCACAATGATAGTATTCTAAGAATATTTGTTTGAATACATCGGAAGTTCATTGCAATTGAGAACCTAAATGGGTTTTATGATAAGTGGTATAATGGCACGTGTGAAAATTACTGGACACTCTGAGAGTGAAAAGAAAAGAGAGAAGGAAAAGTGTAAATGCGGTGTCGATACAGAAAAGTGTACTGTCTTCAAAGTGTGTTTTGAAGGGAATGAATTCCCAGAAAAAGAGAAGCAGGCTAATGCGCCGACAGTGATGAAAGCTCTCGATAAATATGATTATCCAGTATTAGGAGAAGATCAGATTGAGCAAAAAGCAGAAGAAGCCAAGACCAAACAATCCGAAGAAATAGATTTTAGAGACTTTTTTGAAATACTGTTGAAGGAATTCCAGCAAGTGACTGTGGATATAAAAAGATCAACAGAGGAAATGAAACAAGAATTCCGTAAATTTATCAACTACACAGACGAAGGGAACGGAAATGCTAGGAAGAGAATTAACATCGAAACTAGGGTTGATACGACGATGGAAATCCTCGACAATTCTGAAACCGAAATCGAAACATCGGTAAAAGAAAATCATATTCGAAAAGATGACTTGGTTGATAATGAAGCAGATATCGACGAAATGAATAGAACTATGGTTGGTGTAGCAGGAAAATTAACAGAAAAAAACAAACTATTGTACGAAACTTCAATTCTTCATCGATGTGTAAAAGTGAAGAGTTCAGATACAGAGACGGAAGATATAGGGCATCAGTGCGAAAAGAAGAATGTTTGGAAAGTAGTAAAACCAGACAATTCAGCTCCGAATGTTCAAAAGTATAACCAGTCAAAATGCATAAAATTCAAATCATATTGCAAAATGAGAATTGAATACTGTAGAGTATGTGGTGCAAAGCGAAAAGGACGCCATCGATGTTTTCCTAGACGAAGGGTAGACACGAAAGTACACAAGAAGATTAGAAATGTGAACCAAGAAGCATCTGTTGATAAACTGATTGAAAAGGAGTTAAGAAAGTTTGTATTAGAAGGGAAGAAAAAGAGAAGATCAGTAGGGACTGAAAATCAGAAGAAATTAATAAACAATCAATTTTACGAAGACACTATGATCAATGAGAAAGTAGAATCTGAACCCCATCACGAGAAATCCTGGAGAGTAAATTCCACAAAAGAAAGTGATGATGTAAGGAAAAGTATTGTTAGCCTTCGTAAAGACGTTCTAACGATATTAGCAAATCGATTTCTCTATAGTCAATATATATTCTGGAAAAGAAGAAAAAAGAAACTTTTTGTGACATTGCCCCATGGAAAAGAGTCAACAGGAATAGGACCACATAAATATAGGACGAAGAAATCTAAACTCTGTTGGAAAAGAACGAGACGAAAAACAAGGGATCATGGAACAATAGTGAGTCTCCAAGAAGTGAAGACATTAAAAATATATGTGTATGGTAGAAAGAGAACTAAAGGACACAGAAAAAAAAACAAGAAGAAAATTTATGATATTGACCACAAGAACAAGGAATCAGAAATTGAGCAAAAAAATCACTGAGTCGATTCGAAATTGAAAAAAAAAAAGAAAAAAATACTTAGAGATACAAGGTAATAATAAATTCAGTGTTCTGTTGTTAAAATAACGTTCGAGTTTATATATTGTTATCGCTGAAGTTATTTTACTGTTTATGTTATCACATCAGTGAAACAATACGTTGGAAAAGTTCTGAGATGGTTCAAAAAAATAGAGGCCCGTAGTTGGGACCCTATATTGTTAAAAAGTTCTAAAGAATTGTGTAGTGTGTGAATGTGCTCAAGTAATGTTTTAAAATTTTATCTTGCGATAAAATTTTCGCCACCACCGGCAAGTTGTAATGCCCCACCTTCGGTGATGTCATTACATATCTTAGATGCTCATTGGTTGTTAATAGTTATTTATTGTTATTATTATGTTTGAAAGTTGAATTACATAGTCTGAACGTATTTTACAAAATTACTGCTTGCCGACATATTCTAGATCTGCACGAAACGAAACATTCGATTTATTGGCAACAACAACCTTATTTTCTACGCCTGAAAGCAAAATTCTTAAGAAGAAAAAGAAGAAAAATACATAATTTGACTTATAACAAAATGTATTGAAGTGTAAGATCTAAATATGAGAGTTAATAATATGGAGGGTTAACCCAATAAACCCACTCTGGGTTCTCAAATGCTTGCCCATCCTTCCGATTTTAAGATTATGTTCTGATTTTGATTTCATCCACGTCAAAATTACAAGTGAATATGATGAATTATCTGTATGTATGCTGTTTAACGTTTGTCCATAGAACATCAACATTGCTGTGACTCCTGGTTATTGCTCACAAATAGGTAGTAAGAAGTTATTGAAAGTTGTGGATGCTCATTCATGTCCAGATTTACTTATCAGCTATTAGTGGAATATGTATGTATTATATTGAAGTTTATAGAAATGAACACTGGTACATGTTAATTTGAAATCAGCGTTGAGATTGGATATTCCCATTTGTTGATGCTACGGTTGAGGTATGGTTTCATTGATAAATATAATAAAGAATAATTATAATGAAATACAAAGGTAATTTAAAATACGAGTAATAATAATAATAAGAAGAAAGATTAATGTCGAATTGTAAGTAATGCTACGGGAATAAAATAATAGATAAAATGAAATATTAAGTTGTAAAATAAAGTTATAAAAATAAAGATATATGCAACTGTATACTCACCGAACATCCAACATAATTAATCATAACTGATTATAATATCCAAGTACTAGTATTCATTCTTATAGTCTAAATATAAATACATTCCGTTGAATTCAAATGCTCCAAATACAAATATGGAAAAAATATGCAATAACAGGAAGACATCAATCCACTACTATCTGTAATAACAACAGACTTACTTACTTTGGAAATATAATAAGGAAAGTACTAATCTGAAGACCAAGATACATCATCACCTCTGGAATGTCGAACTCGAGGATGAGAGAAAATAATATAAAATGTTATTTGATTATGTACAGATAATTTATTTATGTATGTTATAGTATATTATTTATTACCCTGTTTCATTTTTCAGTTTTGGGTCTATTAATATTTTAAATGCCAATTAACACCTTGTTTACTTTTATGATTATAGTAATTAGTTAAACTACCGTCCTCCATAAATATCGATTCCTTGAGTAGAATGTTTTTCCACTCCGAATCTGGAAAGCGTTATCTGTTTTGTGTTAATGTTTCTGGAGCTGCTCTCCAGATGGCGACCCATATATAGTACCGCGCAGAAGAAGAAAGAGATAAAAAATTGCTGTCTCAAACTTCCTAATTCTATCTTGAATATCCCCCACCACCTCCTCCTTCTCAACAATTTAATGCTGCTATGGTTTCCTTTGTAGGTCGGAAGTATGACTCACTTTCAAATCTAACAAGGACCTTTTTTTTTTTTTTTTTTTTTTTTACTTCTTTAAATTGAACGTAAGACTCGGTCGGAAATTATAAAATTATTTTAAAATCTCTATCGTCTGTGGTATATTTATAAGATTAAAGAGCTCTGTCGTGGATTATTTTCTTACCATAGGGTTTTCAACTTTTTCTCTTATTTCAATTTTCCGCGACGCGATGACAAGACAGAAGAAAGTGTGGAGATCGTGAACAAATCAAATTCTCAGATTTCAACAGATTTACCTAACCTTTCGTGGCCTCTTTATCCAGGAAAAAAAAAAAAAAAAGTGGTTTGCCAATAGAGTTGAAACTGACTCGGCTCAAAAAAGTTTGTCCCGAAAGTCAGGTTTCGTCTTGGAAACAGGGCCGGATTTAGCATTTTGCCTATTAATTTTTTCCGCCCCCTAGTCTGGTTAAAGTTACTTTCCTAAAACCTTTATTAAAAAATTATATCAGGCCTATATGTTAATTGCTTAAACACCACTCCACGATGCAATTTTATCACTGCAAGTTTTTTGAGGAATTTACTTGGTTCTGGGCTTAACAAAATACCGTGAATGTATTAACAAAAGATTGATGAATAACTTTGGTTTTGTTCAATTTAGCCATTTGGGCAAATTATTAAAAAAAAACTCTGTAGTAAAAAAAAATAGGTAAATAAGTAAAAAGAAAAAAAAACAGCCAGTTCTCCCGTATTTGAGATCAATGTTGTAACGAAGTTGATGCATAATGCTGAAAAATAGTTTAACTTTACCAACAATTATTTGTTCCAATGAACTTCAAAATCAGAATGCTTTATTAGCCTGATTTTTAAAATCAATTAAAAAAAAATTGTTAAGTTATGGCTATTGATTTTTATTACTAGATATTTTTTAATTTTTTTTCTCTCGGCCGTGCGCCCCCTGGGAGCCTGCGCCCATAGGCCCGGGCCTACTGGGCCTATTGGGAAATCCAGCCCTGCTTGGAAACTAATTTTGTTTCTATTGGAAGATCTCTGTCTCGTCTTCCTTATTATATCGAAATTTGTCTCGTCTCGCCTCGTGAGTAACCTTATCTTTGGATAAGTGGAAGAGATAAATATAATTAGAATCGAATAATTAATTAAATGTAATTTATTGTAATTTAGCACTATTGTATTACTTAATCTTAGTTTTTGTTATGCGTGGTAGGCAGTGGAAATACATTCATGTCATGGCCTTAAGCGTGAGAAGATATCCTAACGACGTGGTTCTCAACCTAATTCTTTTGCCAGCGACCCTCTTATAATTTCTGGCTTGTAGTAAGCTTGTGTGAGATTTTTAAATATTCTTATTGAGCTCCTCCGTGGCTAAGCGGTTAGCGTACGCGCCTTTGGCGTGGGAGACCCGGATTCGATTCCCGGCGGGAGCTCATGTGGTTAATCTACGTTAATCAGTAGGTCCACGTCTCATATAGCCTCGCTGCTGAAAGGGATGCTAAACTAAAATCAACTCAAATATACTTATTGGGGAGATCTCATGATATCCATCTATTTTTATACTAGGTAATATCTATTTCTTGAATACAGAGGATACAGTAACTTTCCTAAAAGCGAATGGATTAAAATCATATTTAGCCAGTTCATTCATATTACAAATATCGAATCCGATCAGTGATACTGTTTCAAAATGGAGACCGTTTGAAAATTTTAAAACTTCATAACTCCCTTAATTTTGGGTCATATGATAAAAAAATAAAGTGATTTCTAATTTTGGTTTTAAAAAAAACTTGGACAGTTGGTAAAATGTTATTGAATATTTTAAATGAGTTGATCATGCGCGTCACGAAGACTGAACCAGACTTTGCCGCACTAGTGAAATCACACCATGCTTAGGTGTCTCATTAGCTTTCAGTTTTAGTTGTATTTCAATATGTAAGTTTCGTTATATTTACATTTTTCTGGTATTTCAATATGTAGTTCTTATTAATTTCAAATCGTATCCCAACTCTGCACCTGTTGAAAATATTTAGTAAACCTATTTTTTTATTGTTCTTAACAGTATGTTTAAAAATAAAAATGTTTATGAGAACAAAATTCAAAATAATATTTAAAAATATTTTTCGCTATTAGATTATAATTATATTTATCTCTTCCGCTTATCTTCGCGACCCTCATGAAACACTCTCGCGACCGCCTTAGGGGTCGCGACCCCCAGATTGAGAAACCGTGGCCTACACGATATAGCCATGGGACGTAAAACTGAAAGATTTCATTTTTTTTTTTTTTTTTTTTGCATCGATTTCACTTAAATATTATCAGAAATAAAAGTTATGAAATTTGCATTTCCAATTTTCTTGACATGTTTTCACTTCCTACTCCAGCCTCCTCCTTTTTCATTTGTTAACGTTTTGTAACGTGTTAAAATATTAAAAATTATGTTATCTTACACCGTACGTGGGTCACTGGCTATTGACTGAATATTATATGATGCGATTGGAAGTCCAGTGTAATAATCTAAGTTATTGTATTCTTTGTCTTTAATATACTCTTCATTTTTTTTTCTTTTTTACGAGATCGCTTCTGCTTTCGTGGAATATTACCATTACTTTCTTCCCATCAGTTCATAATGAATTGAAAATCACTGTTAAGTAGACTCTCAAAGCATACACTCGATGGTGTGTGTGTGAGTGTGTGTGTGTGTGTGTGAATGTTTCATCATCAAAGAATGTGGGAGGAGCTGATGTAATAAAAACCTGAAATGCTATTCGTTCTTTCCAACTTTTATATAAGCCATTCGCAAGAGCAGAAAAACGATGACTATCCAATGAAGATCACAATTTAAGGTAGTTGATTTATCCAATGAGATATCGCACCATGTTTTATCCTACCACGCCAAGAAGCAGACCGGATTTCGCGATTGATCATGCATGCTTCACATTCTATCTTACCTTTTAGCCAGAAGGTGAAACCAGTATTATTGTCACGCATTCTTTTTTTATTTTATGTATTTATTTATTTTTCTTGCTACATTTAATTAATCTTTTGAACATTTAGAAAGAAAAAAACCTTGCTATTGTTATTGTGATTATTTTCTCATCTCGTCTTGATTTTGATCTCGAAAACGAGACAATAGTCAAAACGGAAAATAGATACCCTTTTAAATTCGAGACGAAACTAGAAACTTGGCAATGCTCTGTTGTTTTCGCAGGAGACAATAAATTTCACGAATTTGGTTGCCAATACTACTTCACTCAAGTCTTAGATCCCAAACACTGTTCTAGTGTTATTTCTACATGATTCATGGTGCCCTATGTAGCGTAGTCGCTGTTCTAGCCTTTGTTTGCATGCGGTCCCGGGTTCGATTCCCGGTGGGAACATTTGGTCTGAAAGGTGTAACAGCTTTTCAGATCAGCCATCTCGAATGAGATATTTCCTGAATTTTCCTCATTCATACCAAACCAATGGTACCTAACATAATGGTTCCTGATTGCTTCTTTCCTTTCACATTCCTTTCCTCCTCTCGAATTCCCCGGGAGAGCTCCTTCGTGGCTAAGCGGTTAGCGTACGCGCCTTTGGTGTCTAAGACCCGGGTTCGATTTCCGGCGGGAGCTCATGTGGCACGGATTCCACGTAATCGGTTCAGGTCTCATATAGCCTTGCTGCTGAAGAACGAGACGTTAAACTGAAAGTCAACTCAATTCAACTCCAATTTTCTGGGCAGTGCGATCGCCGAGGGACGCCATCCTTAATATGTGTGATGGGCTAACATAGTCATAGATGCAGAAAGCTTAGAAATCTAATTCCTAATTCTAATCTACGTGATTCATAGTACGCGTATAAACACTATAAATTGATGAAGTAATTGTATGAACACAATGGAGAACATTTATCGACGTTTAAAGATATGTAAGTTATTATACCTACCTAATGTAATCCAATAATAAATATGCTTTAAATGTTGTTATATTACACCACTTGTGAACTTTTCGTGGCGTGCGTTATGACGGAATTAATATCTATATCTATCTATCTATCTATCTATCTATCTATCTATCTATCTATCTATCTATCTATCTATCTATCTATCTATCTATCTATCTATCTATATATATATATATATATATATATATATATATATATATATATATAGATAGATAGATAGATAGATAGATAGATATCAGGGGATAAGGACACATTAGTCTAGTGGTTGGAGCGTGGTCTCGGGTTCGATTTCCGGCCGGTGCTTCCCAATTTTCGGCGTCCACCCAGCGTCGTGAGGCAATTTGGGGAGACACACGAATGAAAGACTAGACGGCCACTAGGTCTAGTGGAAAGCTGATTAGTGACAGGGTGACGCAGCGTCCTCGTTTCTAGGTTGAACGTAGTTTAGCCGGTCGCAGGCAGATGGCGTTGAAGCGGCACAGGCCCTCAAATGAACTGTTACGCCAAGTTGGTTATATAAAGTAAGAGCATAAATCTTGTATATACATAAATTTACAAAACAAGACGAGAAAATCTTTTCGAGAATCGAGACAAGGCAAAACTTCTACAAAATTTGTGAGACTAGAAAACTTTACTTCTCGTCTTGTCTAATGGGTAACCAGAGCCAAAGCTAAAGTTTATTCAAGGAACGTTCAATACCTCATGTAAACAAATACACGTGGTGATTGTTTCATTTTATTGGTTAAAGAGCCTTGGAACATCCATGCGGCAGAAGAAAATAGTCCATTGTTAAGTAAGCTGTTTTTCAATGTCTTTGTTGCTTTTAAGGCTCATTATTAGAAATGCAGTTTCCTTACAGTTAAATAACAGATACAACATTGTATCTAATAACAAATTGAATTAATGCAATAAAAGAGAATACGCATGCGTAGAAGGTGGCTTTGACCCATCTTACGCGCGAATCACAGTTTACAATATGGCCGCGTGCGGGACCCAGGATACAAACATGTGCTTCTCGAAAGAAGCGCTGCGATAGCCAATCATCTGATGACTGGCGGACTAATACCATTCTGCAATGTTTACATCAGGATCAGAAGGTTCGTTGAATGAACTTTAGAGATTTAAGCTCCTGGGACGAACTAGAATTTGGTGCCCCCTATACTCACCTTACCAAGCTCAAGCTTTTCCTTCCTTTCTTTCTTTTCTTTTCTCTTTCTACAAATAAGAGAAACAGCTTTTGTTGTTATGGTACTCTTATCAAACTGCTTGGACAGACCATTGTACTAATAACCAAAAGCGGTCATTATGTGTAAGAGCTATTTTCAAGAGGCTTATTTTAGATTTTTTTTTTTTTTTTGTTAAACTTAACAAACTACCTTCAGTTGTATACAAATACACTTGGAGAACAGTTTCAGAAATTTACAACTATTTACAACGTTTCGTACTATCGATAAAAAATGAAATTTCAGTACGTTAGAAACTATGTGCTTTTAAAATGTTCGAATGAGGACAGCATCAAATTCCAGTAATAATTGTTAAGTTTTGTAATTTTATTCTGTGTGACCACAAAAATAGGATTTTGATTTATTGATTTCAGTTTAAAATTTTTTTTTAAAAAAGTGTAATGTAACGAAATTTCAGAAGAGGGCTTCTTTGCCGATTTCTTAGATCGATGGAGGTGAAGTTAATATTTAATGTTTGTACTTAAAACCCAAAATAAATTTTGGTTACTATATGTGTTTGAAATTATAGTAATTATTTAATTTCTTAATGAATAAGTATGCACATACAAAAAATCCTGGTGTTACAAGTAGTTGATGGAGAAATACTCCCAATAAATTCCTCTAAATTGGAAGTATTTCATATGTTAATAGAATTTTAAAAATCACTGGTAGTGATCAGTCTTTGAAAAAGACGAAATTCGTTAGGTTGAATCTGACCCTCGTTAAGCACTATTCCTACAACTGCTTCAAGTTCAGAAATATCATTCCCCTTGTTTACCTTCATTTTTAATATTCCCGCGCAAATAGCAGCTCGCGTGTGTCTCTCCACTCCTCTCATTTTTCATACCTTCATTCTCACCGTCGTGATTAATCCGATTGGGTAGAAAAGCATGACTAACTAACCAAACTCATCATCATCAAAATGCCGAACACATATTTCTGACTTTGATCGTTTCCGATTTTTAAAACGCTCCTGCGTACACTATAAGTCGTTACTCGGCACCTTGTATATCACATCGTCATTAACAAATCATATAGGCTATAATAATTTTCTTTAAGTAATAAGTAAGAACTTGTTGTGAGTGTTATTGAAACTTTTGTATTGCGAGCGTAGCGAACAAGAAAATTTTTAATATACAGTATCTATATCGATAACAATATTGATTTCAATAGAGCACCAATGCTTTTACGGGACGCCACATTGTTTACTCATTTCCAACATTTTTTCCTTCTTCTTGCTCGTTCGGTGTCCTCTTGCTACTAGCGCCCAGGGCGACCGGCAAGCTCGTCTCCCTCCCTAGCTACGGCTCTGTGGGTAAACAGCACACTACGTCCCTGGGATGTCCCATTTTGATCCCAATCATCCCATTCGGTTCCCGGGATTATCGGGACAATGAGAAGATATCCTATGGACGTCCTGCATGGGCCGTCCTGAAGGATTTACATGTAGGATGTCCACGGGACGTCCCAGATGGGTCAGGAGGTCCGAGGGAAAACCAGTAGACATCCCTTCGTGGTCCCGTTGAATATCCCGTATCCAGGGATATTAGCGGACATCTGGATCTCCCGCGGAAATCCTGTGGATGTCCCGGGAGCACATTCGGATATTCCCGGGAAGTCCCGTCGTCCGTTGCGGGCTCAGTCTCGGACATCTCGTGGACGTACTTGTGCTATACGGTACTAATTCTCAAATATAGCTAGGAATTTTGAAATTCTACAATAAGATATATTATTAGTAATTAACGCAAAAAAGAAATGTCCAAACAATAGACATATATACCAACCAGTAGATCTTAACAACGTAAACAAAGTGATATCGTTGAGTATAAATCTTTAGGTGTAATTTTCGAGAAAGTCGAGAAAAAAAGAGATTTTTGTTAAATCTTAAAAATTGTTGTACGACAACCCCGAGTCAAAATTAAGAGGAATCTGATACTGAATTATTCTCTCAGCAAAGCTTATTCTTGTAACACTAGAAAAATAATAGCAAACAGAATGTTTACTGATATATAGTCTAAAATTAAGAATAAAGCCTTAAATTTTAACTTTTGTTTATTTTCTCTGTGGTTTTACTATAACACTGTTCAAAGATGAGACACGTACCGATTAATAAGGGTAATTCTTATGCGTAGTTTCGAGAAAAACGAAAAAAAACAACTTATTTTTATGATTCTAAAATATATATGAGGGACAGTCAAGAAGTTTCCGGAATGTTGTAGTAGTTTTGGCATTTGTGACGCAATCACGATGAATTTTGCACAGTAGAGTCCTTAGCTTGCCTATTTATCAATCTAATAAGTGTCAACACGTCTTAACAGACAGTGTACGAATACGGCGTAGCTAAACTGTGGAGTGTGTAGGATAGTGACCAGTTGGCGCTATTTCACAAGTGGAAGAACGCTTAACCATCAAGTTCATGTGCAAATAGGGGAAAATCGGCTTCAGGGACTCTGATAGTCTTAAAAATAATTCAACAACAAAGGGATGTTTGGGTCTTCCCAAAGTTAAAAATAAAAGCATTAAAGATCTAATTGACAAAGAAGAGATCAAAACGAACTCGACAGCTCAACTTCGGTAGATAACCAAAAGAGGATTTTCTCCAGTGTTTCTAGCACTCGCAGAATCGCTGAAAGAAGTGTTTGTGTGTTCCGAATGTACCTCCTTTGAAGGCAATTAAATAGTTAGTATTTATGGTGGTAATAAAGAGCTAGAACAAAATCCCAGGTACTTTTTGACTGCTCGTCGTATGTCATTTATTGCCAATACTAATAAATAGTTTGTATTTTGCTGAAAAAGAATTTATATTATATTATATTATATTTATTTATTTAACAATCACCAGATACAGCTCAGAGGCTATTTTATACTGGATATCCAACAACAATAACAACAATGGAAAGGATTTGGGAAGGTATCGACCAGGGTCTGTTTAGTAGGTAGGCTACCATCCCGACATTCGCCTGGTAGGACTGAGGAAAACCCTGGAAAACCTCAGTCAGGATGGTCGGCAGCGAGATTCGAACCCACGACCTCCCGAATGCGAAGCCAATGCTCTACCACTTGAACTACTTTTATACTGTATATGTAAAAATACACTGTTAAGAACATATTGTTTGCCTTCTTTGTAATGCCGTGAGAAATACTCCTTGAAAATTATTACTTTATGCAATGGGTCAAACCTATGAGACGACAAATGTTTCGTCTCGTCTCGAAAATAGACAAGAAGTACTATTTTGAATTCGAGACGAGATGAGAAACATGACAACTCTTGTCTTGTTTTCAAGACGAAAATTGAAACGAGATTAAGAATTTTAAGGTTGTTTTGTGTGCAATACTAGTTCACCCAAATTTTAGTTCTCCGACACTGTTTTCCATTAGATGATTTTAGTATACACGTTATAAATTGATGAAGTGATTGTATGAACACCTTGAAGAGTATTTATCTACGTTTAAAGATGCATAAATCATGACACGATATATTCCAATAATAAATACGGTTTGAATGTTGTTATATCACACCCTTCCTGGGCCTCTCGCAACGTGGAAGCAATCTGGTAACTTCTAGATGAAATTAACAAGAAAATCAGAGTATAAATTTTGAACATAAATTTACAAAACGAAACGAGATGAAAGAAGGTATTTTTACGAAAATCGAGACGAGACAAAAGTTCAACTAGTCTCGTCTCTTGGGCTATACTAATTATCACTCAAAGCTTAGTCGGTAACATGTCTACTTGCCAACTGGGCGGCCCTAGTTCGATCCCTGATGGGAGCAAATTTCTTTCTCGACCTACTCTCGTTCCATGTAGCTATGATGTTCACCAGGCCTCTTTAAAATAGGTACCTGGAGCAACCTGGGGAAAGTACAGGTGTCAGAGTGTGGTACTGACTATATAACATCTATGAGTATCGAAGTTTAGGAAGTTTGCAGTTTTTAGCTTCACATACAGCTCTCGGGTCTTCATATGCTGTTCCGAAAGCGGAGAAGCCTTTACTTTGTGATCACCTCAAAGAAATTTACAACAGCTGCAACCGAATTGTGATACGTATTATAAATGACTTTATAAGGCGATAAGATGGAAGATACAATTCTATCATCTCTGTTTTGAGTTGAGTTGATTTTGAGTTTAACGTCCCGTTCAGCAGCGAGGCTATATGAGAAGCGGACCTACTGATCCGAACCATATGAGCTCCAGCCGTGAATCGAACCCGGGTCTCTCACATCAATCATCTCTGTTTTGTCTGAATGCTTATGTCCCATAAAATATTCTAAATAGACCATTGACAAAATAGCTAATATAAATAGACGTCCTTTTTTTTTTATCATTCGTTGTTTGATACTCCTGCTGATAATGAGGATGAGTGAATATTATTGTTTTGCACATCTGCTGCTGCTGTTAACCTAAATGGCTAGAGTTACCGCATACGGTTAGGCATTCGATTCGGGAACTCATATGATTCGGATCACGCATTAAACTGTACATCTATGGGGGAAGAGGGAATAGTGTTGGTCGCGAAGCGAGACAAGACGAGAGATAAGATTATTTACAGTTCGGCTCAAACCTCCTGTAGTTTAAGAGTGTCCTTCTTTTCATAATATCCAATGAAAGTTGGGCAACGTTGTCTAATAACTTTATTCTCGCATTAAGAGAAAGCAACTACAAAGGTACGTCCTTATGATATATGTCACTACAGCGTTAATAAGTTTGAAGAACGAATTTATTTTTCAATATCTTAATTTCTCGCGTTCATGTTTCACGTTATGCCTGTACACGAAAGGAAGCGAAATCCGACAACGTTGCATCTACACACGATTGGCTTTCGACAGATGTCAAGAGATTTGAACCGAACTTTAGTCTCGTTTCGTTTCGTAAATTGTGTGGAAGTGTCGTCACGTTTCGAGTCCCGAAGGATTCCTTCTCGTCTCTCCCACGTCTAAGCCTATGGTCAAAGTGGATCCGACTTTCACCGAATTTTTTAGTCTGACATACTCTGACGACATCGGTGAAATAAACAAATGCATTGAAAGAAGTGTGCGTGGTCAGACTGGCGCCGACATGGTCTGGCGACTACGGCCGACTTCTACCGATCACCGATCGGAAACAAATTATTTTGTTTTTGTCGTCAGACTACGCCAAACTAGCGGGTGGTTTACAACTCATCGTAAGTATTGAGACTCTCATTTACATTGTTACAGGAAGCCGTTCTTCTGCTGATATACATTTTCGAAAATTACTTTGCTTCTCTATGCGTCCTCGGATCTTCTGTAAGATTTGCCAAAATGTATCCTGCTCTATTCTGAAGTACTGAAAAAACTTCTGTGGCTGCTCCACGAACTTTGGAAACAGCGTGTGAAATTTGCCATATTTCTCTCTTTCTTGAAAAATAATATTTACATATTCGCTCCTATCTTCCTCTAAAAGTAATATTCTTAACACAGGATTTTCTAATAGCAGCAATTCCTCGTCCGTACTGTATCCTACAAGAAGACAGAACTGACGACGGATCGGTTACAGTGTGACCAAGCAGTCAGCCGACCAGTCGGACGTAATCGCCAGAGTGAAAAATCGGATGGATTGTGACCGTAGGCTAAATTGCTGTTATCGTTTGCGGTATCAGGGTTTATCCTTTTGTTTTCTTGGAAATCTGATGCATACGCAAGGAACTTGACGTAAAAGCAGCATCTCTATCAATGTTCGTAACTTTATCTTTTGCCGTATAGTTGACGTCACTTTTCAAAGCCGCTATTAAGGGAGGAAAAGGGAAATTTTTCAGTATGTTTTCTTTGACGTTTATATCGACGTTGTGTATAGTGTTACTAATGAGACGAAGAATAAGGTTTTCTCGTCTCATCTCTCATTTTTCTTAATAGAGGTCTTGTAATGTCTCGATTCTCAAAAAAATTCTTCCTAGTCTTGCTTTGTAAATTTATGTATTACATAAGTCTATTTCCCGCCTCTCTGGGTTGAAATAAAAATTTCAAATGCAAAACTCCTTATCTTATCTCCAAAAATTATGAATTCGATACTAATATCTATCATTTTCGATCATATATATATATATATATATATATATATATATATATATATATATATATATATATATATATATATATATATATATATATATATATATATATATATATATATATATCATCCCCTCCCTTCCTTAAGTTTCGGGGCTGGATTTGGATTTAAACGGCATCGAAAGTGTCACTATTCACCTGAGTGACCCTGAGAACTATTGATTCAATACTAATTTTGACCATTTTCGATTATTTTTATATATTACCCTCTCCCCAAGTTGCGGGGTTGAATTTGAATTTAAACTTTAAATGCACAACTCTTTATCTCATCTCCGAAAATTATGAATTCGGAACTAATATCGGTCATTTTCGATCATTTAGC
The DNA here is from genome assembly GCF_964235325.1 of Thermobia domestica. Taxonomy (NCBI): domain Eukaryota; kingdom Metazoa; phylum Arthropoda; class Insecta; order Zygentoma; family Lepismatidae; genus Thermobia; species Thermobia domestica. Next base: position 50,680,605 of record NC_137471.1, read on the forward strand.
TGTATTCCCTCCCTCAAGTTGTGGGGCTGAATTTGGATTTTAAACGGCATTGGAAATGTCACTGTTCACCTCAGCGACTCCAAAAACTTTAGATTTGACACGAATATCGGTTATTTTCGATCATTTTTAGATATACCCTACTCCCCTAAGTTACACCGTCAAAATGAAACGATAGAAACCATCCCAGGCCTGAATCTCATCTATGTTGAAAATTTGATCGAGATCGGTCGGGTGGTTCAACAGTTATTAAGTCACAGATAAAATAAGATGAAAATATAAGCCCTAACTTGATTTTTCATTGCTTTATCTAGAAAATATCAGAATCCTAACGTGTCATGAGAGTTCACGAAGGATGTGATATAACATTATTTGGTAGTATGTAATGATTCGTGTATCTTTAACCGTTGATAAATGTTCCTTTTTGTGTTGGTATAATCTCTTTATCAATTGATAGCTTTAAGTAGAATCTTTTCTAAACAGAGTTTGAGATTTAACATCTGGGTGAACTAGTATTCTTCATGCGACTAGAGAAGTTTATCGTCTCGTCTCAAATTCGAAAATGTATGTGTCGTCTCGCGGGCAACACCAGTTACCTCACAAGCGCGTGGAAATAGCTGAACCGTTGGAAACGAATTTTGGAACATTGTTAACGCTAGTCTCGAGTAGGAATGGCCACATTTTTTCGAAAAATGGCTTTTTCGAAAACGAAAAACAAAAAAAAAAAATAATAATCGAAAAACGAAAAAAATTTCGAAAAAACGAAAAACGAATTTTTTGGAAAAAACGAAAAACGAAATTTTTTTAGAAAAAACGAAAAACGAAAAAACGAAAACTGAAATTTCCGAAAATCGAAAAACAGATTTTTCGAAAAGGCCATCCCTAGTCTCGAGCCGGCTTTTAATCATGTTCCATTCAAATCGGTATCGTAAAGGGAGAGTGTTCAAAAGTAACGCCAAAATTAGAGTATCTATCTCAGGAGCCTCTGAAGTTAGGCAAAAGAAACCTCTTTATTACAGAGAAATTGACAAGTTCAAGCGTTTCCAAAAATTCCGAATCTAAAAGGGAAAAGGGGGCAATTTACAGAATTATTTGTAATGTTTCATTTTGTTTTCATAAAACGGAAAAATTAGTGAAACACTTGAACCGTTTATAACCAATTTTTCGAAATAATACTTGGATCGAGTTGGATTTTTATTCCTAGTAGGGTCTATACTATGCACAGAAATCCATTTTTCGTTGTGTTTTTTTTTAAACCGAGACCGTTTTTTGAAAACTTTCAAAACCAGATTTTCAGAAGCGATTCTATTTTCTATAAACATTAGTTTCGGTTTTCTGTCAAACTGGTTTCAGTCTTCTAACAGAAACTTTTATGCTTTTTCGTTAACTTGTTTGGAAATAATTTAGATTTTTTTTTAACAAAATATATATATATATATATATATATATATATATATATATATATATATATATATATATATATATATAGAAACTCTTTCAGCAGTAAACTATCTGAGACGTGGACCTACAGCTTAATGTTGGATCCGAACCACATGAGCTCCACTGGGAATCGAACTCGGGTCTCCCACGCTCAAGACGTGTATATCCTAACCACTTAGCTACGAGGGGAGTTTTTTTTTTTTAATGAGTGTTACATGAACAAGAACTGATGCTGGATTCGGCGAAAATGACATTGGTTTCAATTTCAACCCAAAACTTTTTTTTGGGGGGGGGGGGAATGGGAAACGTCAGGAAAAAACAGAACCGAGTTTTGGAAAAAACGAAACCGATTTTGGTGAAAAACAAAGCCAGTTTTTGGAAGAAAATCGAAACTGGTTTCGGTGAAAAATCGAATCGGTCTTGGAGGAAATTAAAATATATTTCTGGAGTTCTATCGCAATATTGTATAGATAGATAGATATAGTCTAGATATAAATATATTTGCATTTTCAAAAGGTAAAAAGTGGGATGAAAAAATCCCCATGTTATTTTAAAGAGCGTCTTTTTAGACAAAAATATAATCTTTTAGGTAATTAGAATTGAAATTTCAAAACTTGAAGAAAATATTACCGGACTTCAACAAAAGCATTAAAGGTAGAAAATAATAAAAGCACTAAAACGCAGAAAATAATAATAATAAAGCGCTTAAAAGCGCAAAATAATTCAGTAGGTCCTATAAAATAATTACCTATAAAATAATTTTGAAGTCAGTGTCAAGCCAAACATACTAATCTCTATACAGCGTATATACATGTATATATAAAAAAAATCCTGACTGACAGATTGATCAACACCTAGGTCAAACCCTTTAAGATAGAAACTTGAAATTTGGACAGGGTAAAGGATTTGTGATGTAAAGTCCCACTAAGGAAGGACTTTTTTTTTTTTTTTTGTTTGTAAATTCGATGCTCAAAGGGGGGAAAGAGGGGCGGCAATTATTATCTTAAAATGTCCATATCTCGAAATCTTTGAGGCTTAGAGACGTGAAATTTGATATATGAACTTTTCATTTAAAATAATTACAGGCATCTTTTCACCTCTTTTTTATATTTGACCCAGAAGGAAAGAAATAGGAATCAAATATAAAAAGAAGAGAAAGGAAGATCTTATAAATTGATTCAAAAGGAATACTCTTGCGTTTAGTTTAGTGAGACGTGGCCATGGTTAAAAATGAATCACGTAGCCTCCGGCAGAGAGTAGACGAAATGATACTACTCCAGGAGTTCAAATTGGTTCAGGGTACGAACGAAATTATTTCCTATCAAGGGATGAAAAGAGAATATACTAAATGTGACTTTACCAAGTTGACTTGTATTGATATTATTACTATATGATTATGACATACTTATTATGTATTAAATTATAATTACATTATTATTATTGTTGTTATTATTGTTGTTATTATTATTATTATTATTATTATTATTATTATTATTATTATTATTATTATTATTATTATTATTATTCCTAAACATAAAAACATCAGTAGTTCTACAATTAAAAACATGCCTTTACAATATTCAGTACTTATGAGTCCTATGTTCCATTCGGCGCTGGCTACCTTCAATTGCTTTTTGAATCGGTATTTCTAAGTTATGCAACCCATCATGTCAGGAGAGTCATGTTGGTTGCCTAAGCGCCTGGGTCTTCACTGGAGCGAAATTAAACTACCGCTAATTTTAGTTTTTCTCTAATATATTCGAAACAAATAAAAATATTTGAAAAGCAGAAACGTAGTGAACTATTCAATACGATTTTCCATGTGATACCTTTACCACAATTCACCTATCGGTTTTTGGTATGCCGCTATTTACAGAATCCGCAAAAAAATGCTAAATGTATCTACAATTGCAAATCGAAAGCAGATAGATGAGTTGTGATACCGGTATCACATGCAAAATCGTATTGTCTAGTTCACTACGTTTCTGCTTTTTGAATATTTTTATTTGTTTTGAAGATATTACAGAAAAACTAAAATTAGCGGTAGTTTAATTTCGCTGTAGTGAAGATCCTTAACATATCTTGTCTTCTGTGTTGAATGGATTATCTAAATGTAAACTGCTGGAAAGAAGAGCATATACAAGCCAAGAAACTCATTTTTGTTTTGGTATAAAATTTCGCATATACATCTCGTTCTACGAAGTTCAGGCTACAAAATTGAAACCATAATCGACAATTTTGGGCATGGTGGAGTTCAGCGCTAGAATATATATATATATATATATATATATATATATATATATATATACAATGTATTCTTTCTTTAGTGTTATAATCATGTCAGTATATTTGACATGGGAAACTTAAGTGTAGCACTCTTAACCTTCTGTTCCCTCGAATTTTAACGGCCTTAATAAGGGTATGTATACACTTGTTATGTATGAGCTCCTACATAAAATATGTCTTTAGGTCTATAAAACGTTACGAACTGAAGTTTCAGTTTATGCATAAATTCTAAATGATAATTCTGTTCTATTAAATCTAAATACTACATTTTCAGAACAGCTACTAATATTTTTCACTAACAAATTTTTGTTGTTGGACGTTACTACATCTACAATCAATTCATTTGAATTAGAAAACCCATTACATCCACAGATTTGCTCTTTTCTTTCCTATCAAGTGATCGATTATATCCTTGATTATTGAACTCATGTTTTTTCTTCACAATGGTATTATTATTATTATTATTATTATTATTATTATTATTATTATTATTATTATTATTATTATTATTATTATTATTATTATTTGTTATTTGTTATAATGCAAAAAGAAAGGTTTAACAGAATGTTGTCTCTATTAAAGTTGAAATGTTCAAAAAGGTGCAAAATTCCCCTCGAAAAGCAAAAAATGTAGTGGGATTTCTTTTTTTTTTTTTTAAATCAGTTGATTTCAAGTCCTTATATCTCTATTAAGTAGTATCAGAGATATGGCCCAAGGGGAATTTCATAACTCCGAGGGAGGAAAATTCACCGTTAGAATCCCTAAAATCATGAATGTTCCAGACCAAAAATGTCCAAACCTGAGCCTTTAGTAACCGCGAGCTCAATTGAGGTTAATCACCACAAGGTTTAATAAAGATAACGAACCTGAGCTCTTAGTGAGTACGAATCCAATGAGGTAAATCACCATGACCCTTAATAAGGATAACGAAACTGAGCCTTTAGTGAGCGCAAGCTCAGTAAAGTTAATCAGCATGAACCCTAACAAGCAGGCCCGTATCAAGGGGGATCTAGGGGACCGACCCCCCTAAATTTTTGCTGCCCCCCTTAAAATTTTCACGGTAGGCTTGCAAATGAACTATAATATGGTTGGATCGGCCCCCCTAACTTCAGCCGGGCCCCCCTACATTTTTGGATTGGCTACATACCTGCTAAGGATAATTAACCTAAGCCTTTAGTAACCCCGTGCTCAATGAGGTTAATCAGCAGGAACGATACCGAGGCTGAGCCCGAACTTGTGCACGACCATTTCTGCTCCACAGTGAATAGGCTTCTCACAGGATCATACATAGTAAAGATCCTCTAAATTACAATTTTAGCTGCTGGCCTGGGAGGTGACAAATCTATGCGTCATTGTCAAAGAAGGATTTCCGTTTCTATAAGGAAACAAGGGAAAATGTTTTGTGGTTTCGCTTTGTTGTAGCTCTATATAATTTCCTTTTGATGCCGCTGATTATTATTCAAAATGATTAATTATTGTCTCGTCAGCGTGTCACCTACAAAAGAGCCCCTTTTCCCTTTTATCTTCCATAACTGTAGCATTGTCTTTGAAAATGGTGAATGAAAAATGGGTAAAACTTAATATCTCCATCTTCTTTTGCAACTAAATATGCTGTTAAAATAATATGTTCTGCTGTATGTCGTTATCTTCTCTTAATTTGTTTATTAGTTGGTTGATTTGACATTTAGCGTCCCTTTCAGTGTGAGTTGGGATCGAACCAGAAACCCTCATTCACCAGAAATCAGCGCGCCACTACTGAGCCACTGCGACCCTCTAACAAAATTAGCATATATACGGAGGCCAGGTAAAATGTTCATATTACGTGACGTGGGGAACAAGAAGGGATAATTTGTCCGCTCTCCCACTACCAGTAAGCAAGTACATCTACGGTAAGTCCAAGCTTGCTCTTAACTTCCCTTGATAGACTTAACTTTAGAGGTTCTTTCTCTGTATTGCTTTGCTAAGTGTAAATATTAAGTCATGCTTCGAGTACAGATAGTCCTGACATATAAATCTGTATACGCTAAGCCAGATGTAAGAATGAAGACTACGCAAAAACGCGCGCGCCTTAGACTTACCTTAGATTTTCCGTGTATGACTTTGCCAAGTGTAAATTTAAGTTACGCTTGAACAGGTGTGTCAATTTAAAGGAGTTGAGTTGATTTTGAGTTTAACGTCCTTGCGAGGCTGTATGACACGGGACCTACTGAATAACATGGATTCCGAAGCACATGAGCTCCCGCCAGGAATCGAACCCGGATCTCCCACTCCAAAGAAGCGTATACTATAGTGCTGCCAAAATGTCTTGAACCGTGGCAAAAATGCGAACTAACGGTCACACCCCCGACACCCCACGCGTTGAGCCAATGAGTGATCAGTTGTTGCTAAGCAAGAGAGCCTTGCAGCCGTCTACGCCAAAGGGAGTGGAATTCCTTTAGTCGATAGCAGTGCTTGGAATAGGTGATTAGATGTCAAGTCAATGTGGTATATCTATAACCGCTTACCCACGAAGGAGCTCGTCAATTTAAAGGAATTTCAAGACCAACCTTGTATTGCATATTGTTGGAAAGTCTCAAGCAAGTTTACAAGCGAGGAATTAACAGGCTTGCTATAAGCCTTAGTTAGGTCTGCAGCCATGTAAATGCAAGGTTGTGTAAACCTACAACAGACTTATCTTTGAAGGCTTGAATAAGGTTATTAAAACTCTCAAACGCTGTTAGGGCTCTAGAACTTTTTACTTAGAAAATTGTGTGTGAATACAGCAGTAAAATGATTTTGCCTTTACTTTCGTACTACTATTTAGATATAAAATCTGCGTTAATTTGGACCGTCGCTATCCCAATGTATGAAATAAACACGATAAAGTCTGCAACCAATTACATTGCACGGCTTTACATTTCTTTTTTATTTGTGCTTCATGTAGCCTTGTATTATACTTGTATGTTGTAACGGGGAGTTTTACTGTACTTACTCCATAACGGATCGTAATTTTTGGGTGTGAAAATTCCATACCGAATTATTTATTCCTGTGTTCAATTAGTCTGTAAAATACTGTAGCTGCTTTTGTGTCGTAGTGTAATATTACGATATATTTAATTCTAAGAAAGTGGGCAATGTTTGCTGATACCCTGTTTCACAGTCATATATTGTAATGTCCCGTATGGTTATGTTTACAAGCACCCAACATGTGCTTCTATTTACAAACTTCAACCATGTGAGTCTTACTATGGTTTACTTCGGAAACAACAGCGGCACCACTAATTACATGACGATGAGGGAAACAGCAGCAGCATCATTGCCTCACCTGGAGCCAGGGGCGGTTCCTGGACTGACTTCTGAGGGGTGGTGTGTTTTAATACTGCTACTTAGAGCTATTTTTAAGAGCTCCAAACTCTGGAATGTGTTTTAATTATATGTAAAATAAGAATTTTTCTCTTCTAAGAGAAGGGGCAATCGCCCCGATCGCCCCCCTGGATCCGCCCCTGCCTGGAGCACCTATATAAAAGAGAAGATTCCATGGACAGAGATCAGTTTCGACTGGTCAAAATACCTCAAAATACCTTTTTTTTTTTTTTTTTTGGCTTGCAATGGAGCCTAGGAACTACCTCTCTTATACCCAAAGCCTCTAGTTTGCAGTTTAACTATTAAACGGCATGACAAACATCTTGGCATTTGAAGGCGGCGCTCTAAGTTCCCTTTAAATGCTGCTAGCAAATGAGAGGCCAGCGGTATTGTCACGTTTATTTTGTACACATCCACGTTTATCCTCTGCCACCTGATCGCGCTGTAGTTCGTCTGCTTAGCTATAGCTACACCTCTTAGCACTCGGCAACGTCGCATCAGAGCTTGCGTTTTATTCGTTTAGCTGAAATGCCAAGATGTTTGTCACAGGCTTTAGTTTCTTTTTCCTTCTGGCCTGCAGTAAGCCTTGTGGAAACTTTTACCCCTCTCTCTCTGTTTGCAGTGAAGCATAGGGAGATTCCTGATCACAAACCTCGGTCTAGCTTGCAGTGGACCTTTGTCGGGACTCTAACCCCCTCTTTGCTTGCAGTGGAGCAGCGAGTGTCCTACCCTTCCTCACGTAGCTTGCTTATTGAGGATTCCTTCCCAAGACCATCAGGTCGAATACTAATACTTAATACTTCACCCAAATATTAAGAGAATTTGGTATCTATTATACATAATAGTGGAATTTTGTAATAAAAATCTGGTAGTAGAAAAACGATTTCGGACTGTAATTTGCTCTTACTTTGCATTACCAGCACCTGGCCAAGCAGAACTTCACAATACACAGGATTTGTGTGTAACTTTGTCCAGTGCCTATAAATGAGAAAGGACTGGGGATAAAAGAATTAAATAAAAATTGAGATAGATGAGTACCAGGAGTGGGATCAGGTGAAGTATTTTGCTTTACGTAACCGGTCCTCAAACAAAGGGCTCTGAAGAGTTAGTAAAATAAATAAATAAATAAATAAATGAAAAGGAATTTCGTTTGATATATCATTGAAAATATAAATGAGAAAGCAAAAATTTTTGTAGGATTTCTTTTTTTCTTTCTTTCTTTCTTTTTCTTTTTTTCTTTTTTCTTTTTTTGGTAGGGTACCACTTACGAAATGACCACCATTTAAATGCTAGTACTTGTAAAGCCAGATAAAACGTCTAATCCTTACAAATCATAAACTGGTAGCTCCGTGTAGCGTACTCGCTAACACTCTTGTCTTTGGTTCGAGCGATCCCGGCTTCGATTCCCGGTCGGGATACTCGGTCGAAAAATATCAAATATCTTTCAGATCAGCCATCCTGATTTAGGTTCTCCTCATTCACACCAGGCAAATGTTGGGATGGTACCTAACTTATAGGTCCCAGGTCGCTTCCTCCCTTTCCTTTCCTGTGATCGCCGAGGGGCGTTATCTCTGATACGTGACGGGATGACATGGTCACAGATGCCGAAAGGCCATAAATCTAATTCCTATTCCAAATAATAAACGGCTGAATGGGAAAAAGATGAAACAAAATTAAAAGAGAGGAAATGTCACAGGGCACATTGAATGGAGGGTACTGTTTATCTCAAACAGTCCTCCTATCATGGGGCACTTAATATAATAATTGTAATCCCACCCCTTTTCCTTCCCATCACTCTTCTTCCTTTCTACGTCAAATATAAAGAAAAACGCTAAACATGTATCTAACTATTTTAAATGAGAATATTAAAATCCATGTCTTTAATCTTCGGAGATAATTACGAACATTTAATATAATATTTTCCACCCCTACTTTCACCCGCCTTCCTCATCGAGTTTCCAAAAATCTATCCTTAGTGGTACTTTACGTCATAAATCCTATGTTCTGTCCAAATTTAAAATTTCTAGTTTAAGCTGTTTGGTCTGGGTGTTGACCAGTCAGTCAGTCACCCAGGATAGGGCCGGATCTAGGATTTACTGAGGGGGTGCACCAAATATCAGCCAATACATTTGAATTAAATTTGAGGTTTTAAAATACCTTTAGGCATCTGTGGTGTAAATGAGCAATTGTTCTGGAAATGTTAAGTGTCTGCTCTCGATGAATCCTTTTCCTTCAACCTTCAGAAAATCGACTGAAACTGTTGATTTTTGCAAAACTCACTGCTAGTTTCTCACTTTAGGTAGTGCAAATTTACAACGAAGGGGGGGGGGATTCACGTGCACCTTTGCACCCCCCTAAATGCGGCTATATATATATATATATATATATATATATATATATATATATATATATATATATATATATATATATATATATATATATATATATATATATATATATATATATATATATCCCTATAGAGTTATAGGATAGTCAGTTTTCTTCCGTATATTCAAGTGTGAAAATGGAAGTTCAAATTGATGGATAAACTGCGAATTATCTTGCAAATTATACTGAGAATTGTAAATGTTAAAAAAAAAAAAAAAAAAAAAAAAAAAAAATCATCGCCTCATATGGTAAAAGGGAAAGAACTTATAAAACTAATATCCTAAAACCAGAACCATAATATTGCACTATGACGTATAACCGCACTAATATCCTGAGGAAATTAAGTGGCATGATGTGTGGTTTGATTCATACTATGGAACTCGTTTCAAGATTACAATGATTTGAATTCCGTGTAAATAACGAGAAACTGAATGATATCTTGAAAAAGGAAATATATCATGAGAAAGATTGTCGGCAAACACCGTGCTCGTTGGTTTTCTCGGGGTTTTCCTTTTCCTTCCATTTTCTCCATTTCACTACTTCGTTCATTATTATCATAACCATCTCCCTCATTCTCGGTACAAAAATGTGGGATGTTAATTTAAAGAAGAATGTCCACTAAGGGAGCACAATAGCTCACTGGTAAAGTGTTCATTTTTTGTGCAATGAAACTGTATTCGACCCCAGATCATGTGAGTTTGTAATGGACAATATAGTGTCTGTGGGTTTTCTCGGGAATCCTCCCACATTCTTATTCCACTAATTCTTTCACAATCATCGACTTTTGTTGATTATCCGTGTACTTTACCGTGGGATGTAAATTTAAAATTTCATTACATAACATGTCATGTTCTTTGGAGTCCCACAAGCTGCCATACTTATTCCGGGATATTCAGGCTCATAATACAATCTTGATCGATAATGGAAATATCCATAAAGCTTCCCGGAGATTTGAAATGGAATATAACAATCATGAGATAAGATATGAATGTTCAAATCTCGTCCTGTAATTATTCCACAAAGACCCCAGAAATATCCCACAAAAAAACTCATTTCCAGGACGTAAGAGGGCATCTGGACTTCCCAAGGATATCCACAGGACGTCCTTCGGGAAAAGGGTGATCTCATGGATATTTCGTGACGTATGTCCCCTGAATGTTGACCAGACGTTCACTGACGAAAATGGAACTTATTCTCGATATCCTGATATCCCGTGACTTACGTCCTAATATATTGTGATGGATGTCTCTTGAATGTTCACGAGACCCGTCTGTTGCTAAAAATGGAACTCCCCATGGACATCCCAATATCCCGTAACGAATGTCCCTTTGATATCCACGGAACGTCCATCGGCGAAAATTTTTCATGTCTCTGATATCTCGATATTCTCGACAGATTCCCTTGGATGTCTCAAGAACGTTTTTTCGTGTTACCTGTTACGTGAGTACATATGGAAAACCATTCTCTTAACACAGTGGTGTATTTACAATTTTGTTTCAGGGAGGTTTTGCTAACTTTCGGGAGGGGTCTTTTCCTGAAAATGTGAAAATTCTGCAAGATATTTTATATACTTTACTATCGTATGTAAGATTTCAGGGGGGTTAAGCCCGGAAACCCCCTAAATACGCCACTGTCTTAACATATCGCAATCCTCCGCAATACTGCCACAATTTTTTTAAAATTAGATTTTTTTTAGCTCTAATACATATTTAGTGGCATACTTTTATTATCCGAACTCCGCCAAAGTTTTTCTCAATATTTAGAAGTTACAGTTGAGTTAGGTTCTTTCTTGTATCTCTTATTTTTAATGACGCTATGGCACTTTGAAACGTTGATATCTCACAACTTCAAAATTTGAGGTGTGGCGGTTTTGCAGCCGAAGTACGATATGGCAGTTGTAGCCTTTATTCTTAAGATGGCGGATGCAATAACGTAATAAGGAAATTAAGAATAGGAAAACACCATGAAATCACCTGTTGGCCCACAACCATACAGATCGCTGTACAATTGAGCTACCGAAAACCCTATCTTTATGTAATACTTTGAACACTATATACTGCACATATGTATAAAAATATATTTTATTTATTATAAATTAAATCACAACATTAGTAATCGTTCCACAGGAAGTACAATATAAAGTTCAGTAGCATATCTACCAAATATAAAATAGAGTATCAATTCACAATATAAAACATTTTATAGAGAAAATTACAAAAGTATGAAAAACATATTTTGTGATAAATTAATCTCATTTTGTATATCACAACAAATTTGACATGTTAATTATTAATCAAAAATGAGGTATGGTACTGGTACCATTGACTTTACTTCATTGGGAAAGATATTAACCTTTTGTAATTCTTCTAACATTTTTTTAAAAATCTATTACTTGTATCAGAGGCGTCTCTTGAGGGAAGGCACAACGGTAAAAATAAATGAGCTTCTATTGCTACAAACTAAAGAAAGAAAACTTACTTAATACAGTATTTCTTGTATCACATTTTTTTCATTATAGAGTGTATAAGAGCACTACAAACCACTCTGCGATTTTTTAAAGTAAGAAAGGGCAGAGTCGTGTTTAGCCTAGTGTTAAGATCTTGACTAACACGTGATGCTAACTTTCGTATTTAAAAACCCGTTCGTGAAGTTAACAACGATTTATATCGAAGAAGGCCGACCACAACTTCTCCACAGGGTTGTCCAAACACATTGGGAGAAATGTAGGCAAGAAAGACGTATGTTCTCTCTTATATTGATTCCTCCAATTGTGTTTGGACAACCCTGCTGAAATGTTGTGGCAGGCCTTTTTCGATATAAATCGTTGCTAACTTCACGAACGTGTTTCTAAATACGAAAGTTAGCATCACACGGTAGTAAAACTCTTAATACAGGGATAAAAATAGATCTGCTTAAGACCCAAAGTATTTTCTCCCTTAATTTGTATAGGAAAGTGTTTACCTTCTGATTGCTTTTAATTCAATGATTTGTATAAGAAAATGATTATTGTATTTCCCTCTTTTCACTTAGATTAAAAAAAAAAATAATCTTGTGGTTTCGCTTGTTCTTTCTACACGGTATACACGAATTAGTACATTTGGTAAGAATTATTCTCCTAATTGCAACTATAAAAGTTTATTTTATTTACCGATGTGATTTCCCTCAAGAGCTATAAATGAATATGATTAATTACCAATTTAATACCCATCGGTTACATTTCTTGTGTCACATTTGATTGTAATTTAACAACTACATTGTGGTAGAGCAATATTTTTACCCAATCATTCTAATTTAATGACGAAAATCTAATAGTAAAGTATGCTCTCTGTGTCTAATGTCTCTGTCTTTAACAGTTTTTTTTTTCAAGAATCACTCTTTATTCACTCTTTAGTAAACATTCACTCTTAATTTTTTCTTGTAATATTATTTAGCACTCAGAGACAAAATACTTACAATCTCTTTCGGAAGTATATATATACATATTTGTACAAGAAATCAAATATTTTCGACAACATACAGACAAATTGTGTAATCCTTAACTGTTTTGAATACCTAACTATTATTTTATTAGTCCATTGATCAATATTAGAAATTATTTTCCCGATTTCTTTAAATTGAACTGGAATTTTCATTAAGTGATAGTATATTTCTGATGTCTTCTAGTTTAGTTTTTTTTAAAAAAAAGTGTATTTACTTTCCCAAAATGAAAATGAATTTAATATTATTTCACTTAAATTTGGTCACTAAATATTAAAAATATATATCACCAACAAAATTTAATTTTCACGAAGTAACGAACATTTAAGTACGTATTTGTTTGGAGAAGAAAAAAAGTTAGTAAAATGAAACCATTAATACTCCAGCTTATTACAAAGAAAAACTGAAAAATAATTCCCCCAAAGAAATCAAATGGCCGAGAAAAACTAAAGATGGCACACGTATCCAATAGCGTTAAAAAAGTTTTTTTTTTAAAAAAAAGTTATTTATTACCCTTCATAAAAGAAGTAAATTATTTCTTTTACAAGAAAATAACCAAGAAGTGTATATACATTTACACTTTGTGTAAACTATATTTGTAAAATGTTTGTTAGATATTTACATGGTACAGATTAAATAGACCCACTCTCTCTCACTATATATAATATGTATATTATGAAACTATTGGTCCAATTGTTATCTTTTTATCTTTTACAACACAGAAATAAAAAATAATACTGAATTTAAATTCACATTTTTAAAAAATGAACAATTTAAGGCAGACACTATGCTTTTTTCAGGTACATCGGACGAGATTTAAATAATTCCTATTTTCATACCTTGTTAAACATTATGCTTGAGAAGAATCTTACAAAACATATAGCCTACATTCAGTTTGTATTCTTAATTTACGTATACTTCTTGTAACCAATTAAGTATCAATTAACTCTATTTTCTATTTATCAATACGTTTCACTGTAACAGTTTGAGCAAAATGTTTTCAAATAACCTTTTTCATCAATTACTATCTTCTTGTGAATCTTTGAATAAATAATTTAAGAATGGAAAGAATTACTTAAAAATTTATTATAGTAAATGCAGAAAGTTGGAAATTACGGAAAAGATCTGAAAAAATGACTAGAAAATTTGACAACTATTTTTAGCCAAAAAAAGAAAAAAAAAGGAGTCAGATCAATTTCAGACTTATTACAATAGATAAATAATCATATAGACAACTCATGCAGGAGCAAAGCAACGATCGCTAAGTTTTGCAGTTCTTCCTGTGAAAACAATTTGGAACCGTAGCTGCCAAAAATGCATTTAAATATTTGTACGATATTAGATCCACTTCATTTCTTTAAAATATATTTTCAGTGCTAACAATCTTATTTCCAGGCTATAAATATTCTATATCAATAAGATGCAATAAATAAACAAACAAATAAATAAAAATATAAATAAGGAAATAAATTAATGTGCATTGAACAGTACAGTGCCAAACTTCTCTATGTCAACCACGACAATTGAATTTTTCTTATATAGTATAGTGACTATTTTAACACAAACTTTTAAATACAAAAGCATATAAGCCGTTTGTTTAAAAGTATCTTAAGCTGAGGGACTTTCTAAGACCTTCGTTTTAATTTGTAGATATTGTTTCTAGCTAATAAATAAATAAATAAATTTAAAAAAAATTAAAAAAACGAACAAGAAGCATTAAAACAAAATCCTCAAATGATATGATTTGGAATCACAAATAGTATAACAATGTATATAGAGCATTGCTTGAATATTTTGAAATTTAACAATTGTTTTTCGCTAATATTCTGCTCCCGTGAGTGGTAAGATTGTATTACAACATACAATACTTTCACAGTAAATAGAAACCTTTCTTAGAGCAATGATATCTAATGTTAGTCTACAATTTGATAAAAAATCTTTTAAATCATAACCTGTGAAATAAATAGCTTATAAGTTCCAGAACGTATGAGAGCAATTCAAATCTCCGTAGTATTTTGTTTTCCATTATTTTCTTGGTTTATGCAAGATAGTATTTTGTATGTGATCCCTCTCTTGATTTATGTAGGAAATTGTTTTCCTTTTGATTATTATTTTTTATTTTTATACAAAATTAATTAATTCCAATTTTCCTGAGGTGTATAAAACTTTTCAATATTCTAATTTCGCTTATTCCTTCTACATGATTAGTTATACATCTCTATTTTTAAGTATACGTATATAATTTTACTTTTATATGAATTTAATACAAGTATAAATATATTTTAAATATAAAATTTTGTATGCAAAATAAATTTACCTTCACAAAACAAGGAACATTTACGTAACCATGCAGAGAAAATCAAAATCTAAAATGTGAATCGGAAATAAAGAAATAAAGATAAGAATGGCGAAAAACGATGGTTTTAGAAAGAAAAAAACAGGCTTATTTTGTGAGCCTTTAATTAAACGAAAATAAGAACGAAAATAATGTTTCAGCTAAAGTTACGTGTGGTACATTGTACTGTAAGGATTAGAAACGTGTTCATTACGTGAAAGAGATTATTAAAAATATTCAAAATGTTGATATGAAGAAGAATAAGGAAAATTACCTGGCGTACGAAAAGCCAATAAGATTTTAGAAGAACAATCGATACTGAAAATAGTTTTAAAAAGGCGTAAAAGAAAGAGGCTGAGACATTATATGAGAAGAAATTTTCTTATTATAGGCATGTGATGCAAGTTATGGTAGCAAATAAAAGAGGGATTTGGAAAAATTAATATATATAAATTTAACGTCCCACGTTATGCACAAGGCATAGGAAGATGGTGATGATGAGATCAATGATAATGGTGGAATAAAGAAAGTGGGAGGAAAAGGAAGAACCCCGAGAAAATCCAGGCACTCAATATTTGTGTACCACATGGGGTGGGAGCTGGGGATCGATCCAGGAATCCCACACAGAAAGATTATAGTAATTGAGGATAGAATAATATTAAGGAGAATAGGAGTACTTCTTACATCAAAATGAAAATATCATCGGATAATCAAAGTACATGGAATTCCCAACAAAAAAATCTGTCATTAATATGCGTATATAACAATGATTTGTAACAAAATAGAGAAAAGCAGAAATCAGAATATCTAAATTCACATTCATTGCTATGCAAACTGGAAAATACTTTCCCGTATAAACCAATGGAATAACCCCCCCCCCAAAAAAAAACTATGGTAGCACACTTGTACACTCTACATACATGGTTGGAAATTGGTAATTTGGCCCAATGAAGTTTAAAGTATACGTTGGCAATCCAACAATTAAATTAGCCGTCATTTGGTCATTTGTCAAACAGTTTCGACATGTCTCTCCCGACTGCAATTTTTGTACTTCTCTCGTTAAGACTACGTTGTTGGAAATTGATTTTTTTTTAAATTACAACGTAGGGTTGACTGGTTCCGACTGTTGAGCCTCCACTCAGTGCGGCTAGGATAAAAATCGCTCTCGTATTAAAATACATTGGCATGTATTTGTTATATTGTTAACGACCTTTTTTTTTCGAAAAAATTAACAGCCCAGAATATTTCTGTTTCGCATAACCAACTCAAAACGAATCAAATAAACTATAAATATACACAGTACATATAACGATTTAACTACATGTTTGTTTTTTCAGAAAGATAAAATATCAGTTGGCTTGTCACTTGGAGTCACATACACAAAAGTATTTTGCCCGTGGGACCTATCGCACAATGTCCACACATTAAATCTGGTAATTAACACAAAGGCGAAATGCAAATTCTGTGACTTCAATGAAAAGTCTCATTGAAATGAGCGTTTGTACTTTGTTTGGTGCATTGTCGAAAAACTGTCAAATTTTCACCACCAGTAAACTAAAGAAATTTCCTAACTGCTCTGGCTTTGCTGCTCACGGTATATAAGGTTTCGGAGGACCAGGAATGTTAATTTTCCTCGCATTATTTTTGACACAAAAACATCCATAACTAACAGTCATATTCCTAGATTTATTTTCATCTTTAAAATAAACTTCAACTTGAGTCGTTGCATTACGGCATTTGAATTCACCATTAGTCTTGAGTTCACACGGACAATCGGTACGTGATTTCTTACAGTATACTTGATAAATAACACTCGGTACACGTTGACCATGTATATTCGTTTCTATGTCTGTGGGGCACAATGCGTCCTCTTTCAATTTTTTGAGAGGTAGACCTCGTGGTATTGCATCACTTAATCTCCAGTACATGATGTAAACAATTACACACAGTATAAGCACACAACTACTCATCTTGACTATCAATATGTTCACTGTACGAAAGTATAAGGCACACGGAATAAGCACTTGCACTTGCTGCACACTCAGCGTGTATGTCCTAAACGGTAGCAGACTCTTAATTAAACTATGATAAAATATCTGCATATCCATCTTTTTTATATTATTCCTCCCACGTCTTGTTGTTTTTCTGTAATGACGTATGATTTGATCTAATTATTGCTTTCCGTCACTTGCTATTGAAACGTCAAACTTTTACGTCTCTCACTCCCTCTCTCCCTCTCTCTGTCACTGCCTGTATGAGTTCGTGTGTGTGTGTTTATTCCCCAATGCTTTTCCCGTCTCAGAGGCTGCAGGAGGAAGTCCCCTATAGCTGCGTGACTCAGAAGGAAATCGCGTAGTAGTATTTCTGTTTTGTAATTTTGAACGTTTTAAAATATGCGGGTCTTACTAGAGATTCTTGTGGAATGCAAATTAAAGGAATGTGTTCTGACAAAAAAAAAAAAATAAATAAAAAAATAAAAAAAAAATAAATAAAAAAAAATAAAATCAGATTTATGAAAAATAGACTTTTTTTTTTAAAAAAAAGGAGGATAACATTTACCTGGAACTGGGTTCAATTTTTGTTGGTTTAATTTATATGTGTGATTTTTATTTTTAAATCCACTATTATACTCTGTAGGTTAATGGAGACGGATGACTATGAAAGTTAATAATTATGAAACGAATTAACAGAATGAAAATATGGGAGGGAACGGGAAAATCTAAAGAAAACCCACATACATGATGTTGTTCACCACAAACCCATAAAGCTTGAAGTCAAACTAGGAATTTATCGCATCCAGAAGTGAGCACTCAACCACTGAGGCACCGTGTTACCTATCCTCTCCCAAAGCTGAAAATTAGAACTAAACTCTGTTCGGCGTAAGCTCTAAACTGAGATAAACAAAACCACGTGAAACTTAAAATCTCGTTGATTTGCTGTTGTCCTACCGACACTTGTACTCGTCCGCAAAATAGTTCATCTGATTGAATTATTACTTTTACTATGAAGCTTCATATAAAACTGCTATATTATTATGACAAAAATATAATACGGATTATCTAATAACACTGCAATCGAGTGTTGGTAATGAAACAATAGAAATAAACACTAAGCATGCGCAGTAATTATGGCGCCAATTCAACTGTGAATGCGTGTTCTGCTTTTAAGTCTGAAAGATGGCTGAATGAATCCCGGTTTAGCTACCGGATTTACTAGTTGAAATACTTACATCGATAAATGGCACTGTGGAACTACATTCACTGTACGTTTTGTCATATCTTGTAATAATAATAATAATAATAATAATAATAATAATAATAATAATAATAATAATAATAATAATAATAATAATAATAATAATAATAATAGACAATAGTAATGAAAGTTGGAATCAGTAATGATTTTTCATTTTATATCTTTAAATCAGGTTCATTATACAATTGGACTTCTTCTTGCATCGATAAATGAATGATTTTTTAAAAAAAGAAATATTCAAAATTCAAATTTACAAATAGAATGTGCGTCACTGTTAGGACTATTTGTGTTACTGTTAAATAATATTCTGTCACTGTTAGAAGAATATGTTACTGTTATGAGATATTAAACTGCAATAGATACAATCTGTTACGTAATTTTCATATACATTATATAATTTTAAAAAAAAGCTATTCTAGCAGGGTAACAGCTACAGACTGAATCAGATTGGGAATGAACGACTTAATTTTTCTAACACCATAAAAAAAATAAATAAAAATTTATTTTTATTGATTTTCTTGAGAAATACTTATGAGAATTTATCCGCAAACAGGTCACTCTAAAAAATAGTTTTTTTCTTGATTTCCTCGAAGACTGCGCTTTAGGTTTTACACTTAACCACTGTAGTAAAAAAAATGTATAATAATATGGAAAAACAATCTTCTTCTTCTTTTTCTTCTAAGTTTTTTTTTCCCATTTAGCTGGGGTCGACTTTTCGGATCGCTGTCCACCATCTACTTCTATCTTGTGTCATATCCGTTGTAACACCACACTGCACCATAGGTATCCAAACTCGCGAGCCCGACGCTCGTGAGCTCGGCACTCACACTCAACTGGGCTCGGGCTCAATGATTGAGCGCGAGCCTGAGTGAGTCCGAGCCCCAATGAAATAAGTGAGCGCAAGCCCACTTGAGATTAGTGAGCGCGAGCCCCAGTGAGAGCGAACCCAATCGAGAGAAGTGAGTGCAAGCCTGAGTAAGCGGGAGCCCAGTTAACAGAAGTGATCGCGAGCCCAGTTCAGAGAAGAGATCGCGAGCCCAGTCGAGAGAGATGAGCGCGAGCATGAGTGAGTGCTTGCCCAGATAAAATTAGTGAGTGCGAGCGCGAGTGAGGCGAGCCCAATTGGGAGAAGTGATCGCGAGCGCTAGTGATCGCGAGTCCAGTTGAGACTGGTGAGCGTGAGCCTGAGAGAGTGCGAGCCCAGTCCAGAGAGATGAGCGCGAGCGCGAGTGAGTGCGAGCTCAGTTGGGAGGAGTGAGCGCGAGCCCGAGCGAGCCGAGTGGAAAATGGCCATCTATGCATTGCACCACATCGTTCTTAACATAATCTTTCCACTTCTTTGGTCGGCCTCATGCTCGTTTTCCACTTACTTCTACAGCATCTATTCGGTAAGATACGTATTTCAAATGTCTTCTTTTTACATGCCCAAACCATGGCAGTCTTCTTATGATATAAACTGATCATTTGACTTTCGGTCAGTAACTATCAGCTGCTGTCTTTTCGAAAAGAGCGGCTGCCAGAGAAAAGAATCCCAGGTTTTTTTGCGTTGAAATTTTCAACTTTCACCCACTCTTTCAATTGAACTCAAGAAAATTAAGTGGGGCATATACAGGGCGTTTCGAAACAACACCGACAACGTTTGGGAGGTGATTCCTGACACCAAGATAAGACAAAAATTATAGACCAATCCGGGTACACAAATGCTTCCTTTCGGAGTTATAGGCTGCCGAAAACGTGAAAAAATGAATCTTAAAGGTTCATAGCTAAAAAACTATGGGACCTACCGTAGTCGGGTCAAAACTTTTCTAAGGAACTAATATGTGCTCTATCCAAAAATACGTGCTTCAGAATCCTGCAGTACTTCCGCAACAATTTTTATAGAGATAGTTAGTGAGTACTTCAGATTATATGCCCGTAACCAAACTGCCTGTACAAAAATTGTTGCGTGAGTACCTTAGGATTTTGAAACATGTATTTTTGGATAGAGCATATATTAGTTCCTAAGTAAAGTCTAGACCCGACTACTGTTAGTCCCATAGTTTTGGAGCTATAGACCTTTAAAGTTCATTTTTCCGGCAGCCTTTAACTCCGAAAGGAAGCACTTGTGCACCCAGGTTGGTCTATACTTTTCGTCTTATTTTGGTGTCAGGAATCACCTCCCAAACGTTGTCGGTGTTGTTTTGAAACACTTTGTATACTATTAAACCATTCTAGTATGCAGCCTTTATAGAATCGAAATGCTACTTATCCGGGATGATTATGTGTTAACAAACGGAACAGTAGAATTAACTTTATCTTAAATTGTAATATTGTATGATGTACGAACCAGACAGTCCCGTGTAGAAATAGCTTGTCTCGGGGCAGGTTGAAAACTAGTAGAGGAAACAGGCCCCACACCAAAGGTCTATAAACTATATGTATAAACTATAAAAGTATAGAATATGGTCTCTCTTTCTAGATCAGGAATGCCCAACGTTGTTTTGGACCCATCGGGCTACTTGAGCTGTTCGGCATCATGTTGCAGGCCCTCAATGGAAAACAAAAGCAATTTTCTTTACGAAATCCATTTTTAAAATTTATTTGTATTTTTAAGTTAGAAAAGAAAACTTTCATTTGAAATTATGATACAGGGTCTATTCATTATTATTTTGAGGAAGGTTCTGGCCTTTATCATTTCCCTCCTTTGCTAAAGCCTGTGACAAACATCTTGGCATTTCAGCTAAACGAATAAAACTGAAGCTCTGACGCGACGTTGCCAAGTGCTAAGGGGTGTGGCTATGGTTAAGCAGACGAACTATAGCGCGATCAGTGGCAGAGGATGGATGTGAATGTGTACAAAATAAGCGTGGGAATACCGTTGGTCTCTCATTTGCTAATAACATTTAAAGGGAACTTGGAGCGCCGCCTTCAAATGCCAAGATGTTTGTCACGCCGTTTAGTTACCTTATGTACTCATATTAATATTACATTTTCTTAGCTTAGTTATAGATAAGTAATCGCATAAGGAATGAGAGAAAAGGCTCTAGTAATCGTAATTTCACACCTGCAAACACCTTTGTCTTCGTCTTTGCCTCTCTCTCTTTAAGCAAATTTCTGGCGACGCTCCTGCTATACAATTTCTTTCTATTAGAACAGAGTTTCCTTCATTTTTTTTAAAAAAATATACAGTTATTATTAATTGCAAACTCGAGAAAAAAAAATCTTATTTTATAATTGAATGAACATTGTTTTTGTAGTTGAGTTTTGGTATTCAGAAAAACCTCTCAGATTTTCCCAATTAAGTTCCTGTTATTTTCTTATGTTAGCAGTCTGCTGATATCAAAGCCCAAGGTCATGATTGATAACATACTTTGATACAGAGATGGAAAGTCCATTCGTTTGCTCTTAATGCGAAGTGTTGCCCACGATACATGAAATAAAGTTTTCTAATTTCGTGTCAAAAATTATTCTAGAATTCTCGTCTCGTCTCGATTTGCGAAGAATTATTTCTTGTCTCGTCTCTCGATTCCTGGACACCCTTTTCTCGTCTCGTCTCGTTTTGAAAACTTAGGCACAAAATGTTTGTTCTAATTTTCTTCTTAATTTTCTCTAGAAGTTGTCAGAATGTTTCCGCGTCACGAGAAGTTCACGAAAAGTGTGATATAATAGCATTTACACTATATTTATTATTGGAGTGGAATTTTAGTTTAGCGTCCCATTCAGCAGCGAGGTATTGTGAGGCGTGGACCTACTGATTAACGTGGAATCCAAACCACATGAGCTCCCGCCGGGAATCGAACCCGGGGCTCCCGCGCCAAATTCGCAAATGCTAACCGCTTAGCCACGAAGGAGCTCTATATTTATTATTGGAGTATACTTGTAATGACTTGCATAGCATATGACGGGGTTACTTTGCATCAGATTTAAGGAATTTTAAAAGAAAATCGCATGTAACTTACAAACGTAATGATTTAGAACACTGTATTTTAAACATATAATAGCTAGATATTAAAGAAAAACATTCGTGCAAGTGCATTAGTAAACATTCAATATGACCACAGTTATTGAAAAATATGAACTTACGAGCAAAGTTTCCCAATAGGTGGGGATACTTTTACCAGAAAAACATTCGTGCAAACCCCATCAGGATTCTGCCGCCTATAGTCGGACAATTTGTCCATGCCGACCAGATGCCGCGGTCGGATTGCTGGCGCCGGACGCCGGCATCTTTAAGCGCGATTTTCGACCGCGACGAATAGTTGCCTTGGCGAGCGGTCGGCAAACAGCCGGAAATGAGCATTAAATGCGCCGGCGCCGCCGTCGAAAAGAGGCCAGCATAAGGAGTCGGCAGAAAGTCGGAAAGAGGCCTTTCCGATTGTTTTGCCGGCTCTGATGGTCGGCAACAGTTGGCAAAGAGTCGGCAAAAGGAATTTTACTTGACGATTTTCGACCGCTTGCCGCCTCGGCAAAAGGTCGGCAACTTTGAACAAGTAGATCGTCGTGCCGCCGCGGACGGGGTGCCGGCTGCCTCCGGCGGCCCGCCACCGTCGACGGCGGCAATCCCTCTTTCCGACTGCGACTTCCTGATGGGGAATGCATCAGTAAACATTCAATATGACCACAGTTATTGAAAAATATGAACTTATGAGGTGTTTTCCCATAGGTGGGGATACTTTTCCCAGAAAAAACATTCGTGCAAATGCATTAGTAAACATTCAATATGACCACAGTTATTGAAAAATATGAACTTACGAGCAAAGTTTCCCCATAGACGGGGATACTTTTCCCAACATACAAAAAAGTATGTTCAACATACGAACATAATATTTCTGTGCAACGTTTCCCTTTAGTATTTATACATTTCACTTCCATCACAAAACTGCATGCAGTCTGCATATATTGATATTAGAATTATGGTACCGATATCAGTACTTACCGTTAGTATAAATTATCAAGGTTTGTAAAGAAAATTATTTATTTCCTAGTACCGGCACCGGAATCACGTTCTGATAGTTTAGCATATGCCCACAAAAATGCCAACTCAGGAACAGAAAAAAAAAAATCCTCCGTCAACTGATTTGCCTTGGTTGCTCTTTATGCCCAAGAATATCATCCTAAACGTAATCAGTGGAATATTTACGGAGTTTGGGGCTTTAGACTGAACCCCACCCAAATTGAATAATTTATATATATATAATATATATAATCTAATGTTAGTCATTCCTATGCGTATAAGCTTCAAGCCTCCAGAAAAAGCAGTCTAGTGATTTCTGTAAAGAAAACTAAGCTTTTCTGTGGAAGCCCTTATCAATCTATTTTTCTAAATCCGTCACTTTTCTTAATTTATTTTCCAACAAGAAATCTATTCCGGCATCTATCTAAATAGGAAATTTACCTAAAATTAGAATGCAAGAGGTTCTAGTAGTAATAACTTCCTACCTAAGGATTACTTTGGACCAGTGCAAAGTTACCCCGATTAGAGGCTAAAACCGTCTTTTTCAAGTTTTATTTTTTCTATGACTTTAGTACGTTTCACACTTCAATTTCAACTATTGCTTTAAAGTCCCATTATACACAATACACAGAGAAAAATCCGTTCTCCGGACAGCAGTATATTGTACAAGTATACGGTATCCTCTTGCTTACTATAGAGATCAGTACGGAGCATACGTTATTTGTATGCTACATAGGCACTGCCCTTAGATGTTACATCATGCCGTTGCAAGATGTCTGACATCTAACAGTTTTCCGTATATGACATGCATATACTTATGTTACCTTCGTCAGCTATGTGTTATATACGTCCATTTGTATGTGAGATTCTGACCACCTACATTGTTTTATACAGAAAGTACGTATAGATGGAACACTTATACAGGAAGTATTATAAAACATGCGTTTTCAGTTATAAGTCTGCTGTACGGTGTCCAAAAACTACAGGAATTACGCATGTAACCTATTTTTTAAGTACGCCACCTACAATTTTTTTTTCTCAGTGTAGCACTCTACGAAACTGACTTAACTTCGACGGAAATTCTTGTACGTAATATCTTTGAAATTTTTGCGGACTTTACAGTGACTACTTTCCATACGTCTACAACAACAAACCCTCCGGGTAATTAGAACTGATGTTAAGAGTCTTCATCCCGGTGAAATTAAAATACCGCTAATTTTACATCAATTATGTGATATCTTCAAATAGATAAAATATAATCGAAATGTGGAACAAGAGCGCCCTAGACAATGTTATTTTACATGAGATACCGTTATCACGACTCACCTATCTGCTTTCGATTTCGAGCCATTTTGAAAATTGGCATTTATTTTCGCGTTTCTAAACAGCTGAAACCGGAAAGCCACTAGGTGACTTGTGATAACGGTACCCCACGCAAAATAATATTGTCTAGGGCGCTCTTGTTCCATATTTTAATTATCTTTTATCTATTTGATGATATCACATAATTACTGTAAAATTAGCGGTATTTTAATTTCGCCGGGATGAAGACTCTTAACCCCCAACATTATAACCAAAATACAGTTAGATGTTCTATCTTATAGTGGCAGTTGAAAATTTCGCTTTACTTTATACATGTACAGTATGGATCATGTAACACCAAAACAGTATTTCAGATCTAAGACTTGGATGAACTAGTGTTGTCCACGAAAATAAGACGAAATGAAAAAAATTGAAATCTTTCAGTTTAACGCCCCACAGTTATGCTCGTGGGGCTAAGGGAGACGGGTGATTAAGAGTCTTCATCTCGGCGAAATTAAAATACCGCTAATTTTACAGTAATTATGTGATATCTTCAAATAGATAAAAGATAATAGAAATATGGAACAAGAGCGCCCTAGACAATATTATTTTGCGTGAGGTACCGTTATCACAAGTCACCTAGTGGCTTTCCGTTTTCAGCTGTTTAGAAACGCGAAAATAAATGCCGATTTTCAAAATGGCTCGAAATCGAAAGCAGATAAGTGAGTCGTGATAACGGTTTCACGTGTAAAATAATATTGTCTAGGGCGCTCTTGTTCCACATTTCGATTATCTTTTATCTATTTGAAGATATCACATAATTACTGTAAAATTAGCGGTATTTTAATTTCGCCGGGATGAAGACTCTTAAGGCAAGTGAATGATGATGGAAGAATTGGTGGAATGAAAATGTGAGGTGAAAGGGAAGTAACCGAAGAGATTCCACGGGAATCGAAGTGACAATTATCATATTTCTCATGTCATCTTGAATTTCAAAATGTACTTTTTGTCTCGTTTTCGAGAGGAAAGGAGAAATCACTAAAAACTAAAGCTATCATGTTGAATTCTACCAACCGACGATCTAGAGACTCAAATAGAATCCGATGAATGGTGCCTATACTTTGCAAATAAAATCCATAAGAATACTTCATGGCTGAGGGTATCATTTCAAGTGTCCTTTTTGTTCTTACCTTTTTTCCGACGTGGGCAGTAGAGAATCTATTTCTGCTTGAGGAAGAGAAGAGATACTCAATTTAAGGTTAGTGTAAAGGGACAAGTTTTGCCGATAGATGTCACTACAGTCTTCGTATCTCTCCCATGTATTTTTTTACCTTTCACGAAAATCTACAATTTTTTTTTTTTTTAATAAATTTCAACCTAGAGACTTCAAATTTTTAGAGAAGGAACTTCATAGCCTATTAAAGGGAACAATCCGTGCAGATTTTTTATTTACAATTTTCTTCATTGTTGAAACAGTTCTATTCTTAAAGGTTTGGATGTCCATTTCAACAATTAAGCCATTTCAACAATGAAGAAAATTCTAAATAAGAAATCGGCACGGATTATTGCCTTCGATAGATAATGAAGTTGTTTTTTTTAAAAAATTGAAGTCTGTAGATTGAAATTTGTAAGAAAAACCGCGAATTTTCGTGAAAGATTAAAAAAAAATACATGGGGGAGATACGACGACTGTAGTGCCATCTATTGGCAAAACTTGTCCCTTTAAACCAACGTTAATATATATGTTGTTAAAACGATGATCCACCAGACAAAGAATGATGTAAGTTGTCTGTTCGTTATTTCCCTAGCTCGTTTTACCTGATAAGTTTTTCCCGAATCCGCTCCGGGTGTAGAGGTAGATATTCCTGAACTGTCAACTGAAGAATTTCCCAGAAATTATAAGAATCTGTTGGATGATATATCTACATATAGAATAAATGAATTGCGCAAAATATGAAGTTGTGAATTCTAACACCTCCGGTTTCGAAATAGTATTACGCTGTATCGTTTGCGAAAAAAAGGTTCCAGCACAAAGTATACCATGGGAACAGTGGTCTTGTGGTGTTACTTATATTACTGTAAATGATAGTAATTCAGTTCTCCTCTGAATACTTCTAAATTCTGAAACTATTAAAGAACGGGGAAAGAGCTTCAAGATCATGTGAATGGTAAACTCTCGTATTAAATATTCATATATTCATAAAATTTATTGTATTACTTAGTCTTACTTCTTCTCATTCTACATATTCTTACTCATACATATCATTTATTCATTATATTATATTGTAGCCATATTTCGTTTATATTTTCTTACTCTTTTCTACCCTTTTAGTATCAAAATAGCATAGATAACTTTTGGCGGATTAGTGTATTCCATCAAAATTATTATTAATAATAATAGTTTCTGGATTAAAATATGTATACAATGATTATAGTACTTTCAGGTTATAAATCATTCGTTACCATATAGAAAACATTGCGAGTATTACGTTAGTATAAACGCTTAGGTTAAAATTTGCATCAATAAAATCTAAGTAATGAAACCTAGATACTTGAAATTTGGAGGATTATTTAACTTTAAATAATTTTGTATTCAATCAACCCAGTTATATTTGGAGTGGCAGAACATTTACGGAGAAAAGGGGAGAGGGTAGTCTCTTCCGATCTAAACTTTAAATTAGTTCTGCATTTCTAGATTTAGTTACTTCTAAGCAAAATTAAACTATTCTTTATTTACTAAGTTACACGAGGTATTTACCTAGGTATTTCCGTTTTATACCACTTCTCAGATAATTTCGTTATATATATATCTCCTCTTAATCACTCTCCAGGTCTTAACATCTTGAATCATTCAAAGATTTTATAGATTAGTACAGATTGCATATTTTGTAAATTCTGTATATTTTGCAAGGATTTTAGAAAATAGAGGATCTTAACAAAATCTTGAAGCCATACGTCACAGTTTCGACACTCCTACTCTGCCCACTCTGCTAAGTAGGATCGCAATGTTTTGAGCCAACAATCATGGTGGAAACGAAAGTAACCAATCAGACGATGGCGGGAACGAGAGTAGCCAATCAGACTTGCCGATGTTCGGTTGTTTTTTTGGCTTCATTAATTTAATAAGATGACGATACATATAGGCAGATCCTCTATTTTATAACATCCTTTGATATTTTGCTTGTTTATTAAATTTGATTCGGAAATATTTTAATAAAGAATTTATCTCTTGATACGGACAAATGTCCACATTATCACATATGAAAATCTTGTATAACTGTTCTGCGATGCTGCTGCACAATAAAGCAGCATTACAAGGAGACTTGTTTTCTATGATAGGCATAAAAAATAAGTGTTCGTAAAAGCTAGTATATCGTATGATTATCAAATTCAAGCATTAAACGTTACAACTCTGTAGGATGAATACTAAAAATATTGAAGCAATATAAAGAAACCCTCAAACAAAGCATGGTTGTTTATATTGTGGCCAGTGAGGTGTTTCATTAACGATACAATGCGAATGGTTGTTGATGAGCTTATTAAATGTAGTCTTCACAAAAACAAGAAATAGGGGTCTATAATGGTTCATGAAGCGCCTCATATGTTGTTGCAAGTTCGTAAAAAAAAAAAAAAAAGTTTAAACTGGTAGAATATCAACAACCACGATTTGTTCCAGGGGTTGTTTAGGTGACTTGTTACAAGATTTTTTTCATATAGTATACACAGGGACGTACGCAGCGGGTGGGTCCTGGGGGTCCGGACCCCCCCGAAATTTCAACTTTTGTGTAAGTTTAACCTAATTATAGGAGCAATTTTAGGAATTTTAATATAAAATGCCCTCATATTGAGTTTGGACCCCTCCCGAACTAAATTCCTGCGTACGCTACTGAGTACCGATATACATGTTACAGAATGTAACTTATAATGCTTGAACTTTGTATTAAAACACTATACTGGCTTTTTAAAATGCTTTGGTGTTTAATAATTATCATAGGCGAGAAAAAGGCCAATCTTTAGTCATCTTCTTTTAAGTACAAAATTTATGACTTGATCTTCTCATTTCATCCAGAAGTTAAACTTATCAGATTCCTTCAACGTCACGAGAGGTCCACCAAGGATGTGATATAATAACAGTTAAAACCATATTGTGTATTATTGAAGTACATTATGTAATGACTTGTATCTGTTCAAATATTGATAAATAAGCCATCCAGTTTCAAAACGACTCTTGTCTATTTACAGAAATTCCCCGAAAAACTTTGGAAAAAAAAAGTAGGATCTACATGTTTTGTAGAACTGAGAATACTTCAGTGTGTTCATGTGAAAAACTTGAACATGTCGAAATATTTCCAGTTCTACGAAACGTATCGATCCCACAGTTTTTTCTCGGTTTTCTGATTTTTTCTCTAAATAGACAAGAGCCAGTTTGGAACTGAACGACTCAAGTATTCTTCACTGTGTTCGTATAATCACTTTATCAATTTATAGTTTTTTTAATACTCTGAATCGTGTAACACTAAAACAGTATTTGAATCTAAGACTTGGGTGAACTACCATTGCTCAGAGAATCGAGACGAGACGATCTTAGAAATGAGACGCGAATCACCATGTTTTTCACCTTGTCTGGAATTTCGTCTCGTCAAGAATCAAGAGAAAACGATGAGTTTCTAATTTCGTGGCAACAATAGATCCTTAGTATTTAATATATTCGAACTTGGATAATTCGAACAGAAGTCCATTCCCCTTGAAAACTGTATTGAAAACAATAGTAAAAAATCGTGGATAAATCGAACTTTTGAACCTATGTTTTGGATAATGCGAAGTAAATACAGTTGAAAATTTTTAATGTTTGACAGATGTAAAAAGAGAAATGCAGTTTTAACGTGTTTTCAGTTATCCAGATGCAGCCATAGGGAAGAGTAATACAAAAGATAAATAGATAATCTATATAATGATAAAGATGAAGGTGAGTTGGGGAAGAAGTAAAGATAGAGAACGTGTGCCAACCTCATCTTGTTTCAGAATTGGTTGAAAATTTAAGATGAATTATTGATAAAGTCAACCAAATGTTATTAATATCGTATGTCACGCAATACATGAAATTCAAGATTTATTGACCATACAAAAATAATCAAATTTAAGTAATTGAGATTTACGACTTCTTAAAAGTGAGAACAGAATATTCAAATTGTTACTGGTGTTTAATTGTTTGGGCTATTCAATGTATGTATGTTGTAGTGTTGTACGTAAATATATTTTCCATTGTACACGTACTTTGAATTATGTGGAGTCAGTGTCGTTTGTTAGTTTGCGGTATTCGATCACGCAAATAATAAGCTGCTTTAAAGGTAAAGTCTACACCATATGAATATGTTTTTGATGCACAGTACTTTGGTTTGTTTGTTGTTATATATGTAAAAATGAATGTTGTTGGATAATTCGAAGTTTTTTCGTATCCCCTTCGACTTCGAATTAAAAAGAGTCCACTGTATATATATATATATATATATATATATATATATATATATATATATATATGTAATGGATAAAACCTTTCGTTTTTCTCACTGGGAAAGCATACTTGTTCTATATTTATCGTTTTCCTCTTCTCTTCCGGAAAAACCGGATCAAAGTATTACCTTGTCACTTCATTTTCCTTTAAAAAAAAAAAAAAAAAAAAAAACTCATCTGTAGCCATGTTGCTGCGGGTAGATTGCCCAATAAACCACCGTAGTTCATTACCTTGTTCACTTATATTTTTAACTCATATTACTTTTAATAAATCCCTGATTTAGCTTTTTTTTTTTTTAAAAAAAAAAAAAAGAACCTAAAACCAAACAGGATGTTTTTGTAGTGACGTGAAACGGCAAATAAACTAACGTAAGAGTAAAAGTATAAGCCGGAGTAAACACGTCATTTTAGTATATGTGATGTCATTAATGGATATTTGTTACCAGTCTCTCTATCAGCGGTGAAGAACCATCCTACCAGCAGAAGTTGTCTGGAGCGATAACAGTGACGTCATAACAAGAAATTAGGACGTAACCTGTAGGAAAATCCGTTAACAGGTTATGCCCGGTTTTTTGTCTAATTATTGTTATTTTTCGTAACAGACAAGAACCTTATTGGTTTTTCTGCCACTTTATATACAGTACAGAAGTATTGTTTTAAATATGTTATTACCTTAGTTATTCTTTTAAAGAATCAAATAACAACCGTATTATTTCTTGATCCATATGCAGTGGCGTATTTACGATTTTGTTTTGGGAGGGACTTTCTACCTTTCGGGGGGGGGGGCTTTGCCTGGAAATGTGAAAATTCTGCAAGATATTTCATTTACTTTACTATACTAAATAAGATTTCGGGGGAGGCTTAAGCCCGAAAGCTACGCCCCTAAATACGCCACTGTGATGTGTAACAAACACATGAATTGTGATTCTAATATGATCATTACAGCAGTCCATTTTATGCTTTTCTATGTATAATTATGCTTTATCCTATAATTTTTAATTTTATAGTCATTTACTTATTGCAAATGTTGCTTTAGTTTATTATTATTATTATTATTATTATTATTATTATTATTATTATTATTATTATTATTATTATTATTATTATTATTATTATTTTGGTAACATACTGGAATACAAATATAGTTCTAAATACCTTGTTTTCGGCGTAGTTATCAATAATTATACAGAACTGTTTCTTTCGTACAAATAGACTGGAATCAAATGCTAGTATCTAATACAGGAATGGGGAACCTTTTTTGTTTTAAAGGCTACATTGACAATGCCCAAAACCAAAGAAAGTCCACGTGTGATAGTTTTAAATAGACATATTTTTTTGTAGTTATTTTCCAGTTATTAGTTACATAGTTACTTTTAAAAAAATGAAATGAAATCTTTAAGTTTTATGTCCCACGCTTATGCCGGCTAGGCTAAAGGACACGATGATGGTGAGAAATGAATGAAATAGTGCAATGAAGAAAATGTGAGAACCCCGAGGAAACCCACGCACGCGGTTTTTATCTACCACAAAGTCCACTTGGCGCGAGGTGGAATCGAACCAGGGATCTCATGCACCAGAGGTGAATACTCTCCCACTGAGTCACCGCGATTCCTTATATAGTCACACTAATAACACAGTCACACACACACAAAAAGTTCTATGCACCAGACCCCAGGGGATGGACTACAGATTCGATATATTTTGTTACACAGAGTCCAAATTTCGAAACTCAAGGAGGATTGATCGTTCCTTGGAAGATTGTCAATTTTGTTTTTTGGACGAAAAAGTGTGTCCTCTCTATCCAAAGTCGCTCAAATTTTTCGCCCATAAAAAATTGACACGGTCAATTGTCCTGGGGTTCGAAAGTTGGATTCTGAGTAACAAAATACATCAAATCCACACCCTGGGGTTCACTGAACAGAACTTTTTTTTTGTATTGCTGTGTTACGTGTATCGTCCCTGTCTCAAATTGTTCAAGCTTTTCGCCCATAAAAAATTGAAACGGTCAATCGTCCTGGGGTTCGAAATTTGGATTCTGAGTAACAAAATACATCAAATCCACACCCTGGGGTTCGCTGAACAGAACTTTTTTTTTTTTTTTTTTTTTGTATTGCTGTGTTACGTGTATCGTTCCTGTCTCAAATTGTTCAAGCTTTTCGCCCATAAAAAATTGAAACGGTCAATCGTCCTGGGGTTCGAAATTTGGATTCTGAGTAACAAAATACATCAAATCCACACCCTGGGGTTCGCTGAACAGAACTTTTTTTTTGTATTGCTGTGTTACGTGTATCGTCCCTGTCTCAAATTGTTCAAGCTTTTCGCCCATAAAAAATTGACACGGTCAATCGTCCTGGGGTTCGAAATTTGGATTCTGAGTAACAAAATACGTCGAATCCACACCCTGGAGTCCGCTGAACAGAACTTTTTTTTTTTTTGTATTGCTGTGTTACGTGTATCGTTCCTGTCTCAAATTGCTCAAGTTTTTCGCCCATAAAAAATTGACACGGTCAATCGTCCTGGGGTTCGAAATTTGGATTCTGAGTCACAAAATACATCGAATCCACACCCTGGGGTCCGCTGAACAGAACTTTTTTTGTATTGCTGTGTTACGTGTATCGTCCCTGTCTTAGATTGTTCAAGTTTTTCGCCCATAAAAAATTGACACGGTCAATCGTCCTGGGGTTTCGAATTTGAATTCTATGTAACAAAATAAATCGAATCCATACCAGAACTTTTATTTTTGTATGTGTGTGTGGCTGTGATAATTTAACATGAAAATGTATAGAGCTCACTTGTGGCTAAGCTTTTAGAGTATGTGTTTTTAGCTTGGGGGACCCGAGCTCGATTCCCAGTGGGAGCTCCTGTGGTTTTCATCCCACGTTAAGCTGCAGGTCCACTTCTCATATAGCCTCGTTTCTGGAAAGGGCTGGCTGAACTGACTAAACTGAAATCTAATCAAAATGTAGAATATAAGTCTACTATAACATATTTAAAATATAAAGTACGAAAATTTATCATTAATTTATTTTCAGAGTCTTATTTTTCGTATATTTCATATTCCTTATAAAGAGTGTTCAAATTTCAAGTTTACTTTTAATTTTAATTAGTTAAAGAAACGCACAAAAGAATGGGAAAGTGAAAACTTCAATATTTGACAATAACACATGTTTCAGTTAACAATGGAAGATGGTGTCAGACATGTGCTCCGTCTGGAATTGCTGCAAGTAATGTGTTTTGGTAAAATTTTCAATGACATTTGCGCTTAAACGCACGTCAATTGCTGCGGTAGCGGCAATTGTGTTGTCCTTAAGATCTTGAGTTTTATGTGGGTTGTTGACAGCACTTCTTCTTTCAAATTACCCTAAAGAAAAATTTCAAAGGTGTCAGGTCGCATGATGCCAAACAACTCAAGACTTTAAGAACAAACATTATCGCTGCTACAGCAACTGACTTGCTTTTAAGCGGAAATGTGATTGAAAAGTTTGGCCAAAAAAAAAAAAAAAAAAAAAAAAAAAAAAAAAAAAAATGCAAGGATTGCTTGCCGCAATTATAGAGAGGGCCACTTCACTGACATAATATATTCCATCATTAACCGAAACATGTGTTCTTTTCATTTCAATATTAAAAATTTCTGTTCTTTTGTGAGTTTATTTAACAAATTAAAAGTAGACCTAATATTGAAATCTGAATTGACTTTATTTTATCCAATCTTAACTCTTCCCTAGCCCACTTTACTCGACTCTTCCCTTCTCTATTCTACTCTATCTTACCCTAACTTGCCCAAAACTACCTAAACTAATTCTACTTTTCAATACACATGAATATACATAAATTCGAGCTTCCATGCAAAGTAATCCCGATGAATGAAAAAGTTATCACGAAAGAGACGATAATTGTCAGTAAGTAATGTTATTGCTATATAGAAAATCATGAATTTAACCGTGTAGTATCACGAAATTACCAGTTACAAACTTTACACAAAGTTGAGACTTTTTTTTATCAATGTTTATATTTTTTGCATAATTATATTTTTTACTTCTGTTAATTTTGTATTTTATAACATATATCATCTGAGTACATATTAATATCCAACGTACTTCTACGCTTCCTTTCTATGTATTGATATGCTAGAAACCTTAACATCACAAATATTGCCGAGGTAACTTTATTTAAGTCAGTGTTATTAATAATCAGATTGCAAAAACATTGAGGATTATTATTATATTGTTATATGAGAAATACTGAAATAACAAGGGCGCTGATTCCGGGGGGACAGGGGTCCCGGATCCCCCGAAAGCTCATGTGAGCTCCCCTCATTGTATTTGTGAATATACAATATTTGACATAATTTGAATGCAATTTGTCTTAGAATCCTCATATGTGTCTTCTGCATCTGAATGCCTCCCCCCCAAATT
The DNA here is from genome assembly GCF_964235325.1 of Thermobia domestica. Taxonomy (NCBI): domain Eukaryota; kingdom Metazoa; phylum Arthropoda; class Insecta; order Zygentoma; family Lepismatidae; genus Thermobia; species Thermobia domestica. Next base: position 50,715,286 of record NC_137471.1, read on the forward strand.
TACAGAGAAATCGGCGCCCTTGTCAAATAGTACGGATTTTAACAGGTTTTCAACTTCAAAGCAAGTTTTCTTTACTTCAACGATTTTGGATATTCCTGGCTTTGTTCCTAGACTTTCCAATTGATCCAGTTTATTTGATATCTACTTTCCTTTTTCAGTAGTACTTATGTTTACTTTCAAAAAAAATTACAATGATCCAGACATTATATTCTAAAGAGCCAAGATGAATAGAAAATATGACAGAGTTGCTAACGAAATAGCTAATACTAGTACACTTCTATTGATTAGGAAATGAAATGAAATAATTACCTCTATCATTTCATTTAAAATATTGTCAAGTTTATATACTCGTATACAGAAAGTTTGGGTAATGTGGACCCTCATAATTATTTTTCAACACGATGCTACCAATCCATCTTGTAACCTACATTAACATTTTGTAACGAAACATTTATTTGTTTATTTGCACCGTGAAGCGGTGTTGGCGCAGAATACTGCGCATATCATGGACCGAAAGGAAACGGAATGAAGATATAGACGGAATGAAAATAATATGAAAAAGAGAAAAGAAAAACAGAATGCTTGGCCATCTTATTCGACACTCCGATTGGATCACGGTGTTAATAGAAGGAAATGCAGAAGGAAAACTAGAAAGAGGAAGACCAAGGATAGAATTTATCTAGATGCAGTTACGAAGAAGAGACCTTATCAAAGTATAAAACAGATCTCCCAAGAGAGATAAAAGTTTTAAAATTTCCATGTTGTCCACCAACCTATGGTTGAGGTAAACAAAAAGAAGATTTGCACCATGTTTGAATATAGCAATTTCGTTTGCTTTTATCTTTGATTTATTCCTTGTTACATCGGAAGAATGAAAATTTGCTGATTTTGAAAATGATAGGGTAAGGTAGATCCTCGTGTTATTTCTTCTGTGCCTGTGCATAACTGTTATTTCTCCTGTGGCTTTAAATATACTTTGTCAAAGATTTCAGCTAAATTGTAATGAATGATAGAAAGTTTTGATTACTTTACTGTAATAATATTTCATAACTCTAATGAACTTTTTGTCCGATAGCTGCGGTTTGTAACTAAAATGAAGTGGCTACACTAAGTTGGTAAATTAGGACTGCTAATAGGTCGGGCAAACAAGGGCAACTGCTCCACATTAGCACATGCATGAATGCATTTTAGCCACCATCCGTGATTACACATTCCTGCTGGATAATTTGTTTGATATTCTCTGTAAGATTATGCCAAGACAATTTGACACACAGCAATACATCGTTCTTGATACTGCATTGCGTACACAATCCTACATGAACTGAGTACATGACAAAAACTGTCCACAAATGTACACTAATGTCCAAAATTATTAAAATTATTGTCGCATGTCTATAAATATGTTGTTGTAGGAATATAATTTGATAACGAATTCGTCCGGTATTTCTTATAATGTTAGTATGTGTATAATCGGCAAAGACATGAATATGGCGAATTTCATGTCAAAGGAGCAGTAAATAAGAACAATAAAACGAAAACAAAACTTTCTTGTCCATTTAGCAACATTTTGTTTTACTGATTCTAATTTTCGTATTTATAATTCTTTTCCTATGAAATTTACCACTAATATACCTTTCCCGATTATACACATAGTATCAGTATTAAAAGTACCCTGCAAAATCATTATCAAATTATATTCTTACAAGAAGACAATTATAGATATTCAACAATCATTTTGGACATGAGTGTACCTCTGTAAAATTTCAAAATTTTTCATAATAATAAATTTGCATGTTCTGACTTGCACTTAGTGACCTTCTCACTGAAGATTTTCACATGTGATTGCACAAGCAATTTACACTCTCATAGAGTTGTCAAATCACTGCAATAAAATCTGTCTAAGAAACAAACAGGGTCCACTTTACCCAACAGGGTCCACAATACTCGAACTTTCTCTATGTAGGTACTGTGTGAACTACAATATAACTTTGCAGTAAGTTTCATTATCTTCCATTAATTAAGTAATTCGCGCCCATGTAATGTTGTAGTGGTTTGGTGAAATTGCCTATACCCTGTCTGGCAATTTCTCCACTTGCAAGGTTTCTGTTTCGCATGTTAAAAAATTCACTAATTCTTAGTTTAAGGAACAAACACTTCTATTATAGACACCAAAAATATCAAATTCCTAATAAAATTATTATATTTATCATATCGTTGTTCAGGATTGAACAGTGATCGTTCAATACTTACTGCCGAAATTGCGCATACCTACCTTACATTAGTTATCGCAGTCCGTTTAATCATATTTCTGAAATGTGGACACTATTGCCGATTCTTTTCAGTCCTTATGAATTTCCTCGTTTAGGCATGCATTAAGTAGATTAATCAGTGGATCCATTTATTAAAGTTTGTGGTACTATTAATATTATTTAAACAGTTAATTTCGACACTAGGAGAGACAGTTCATCAACCCGTGGCTCAGTAGCTTGTATTTCCCTATTCGTTTGCACGTTTTCCGTGCTTTCCACGTGCATTCCACGTGTTTTGTCTGTCTAAAAACTTCCTTGATCGACAACGGTGTTTCCGTTCCTAATTTGAGCCACGTTCTATCTCGGCGGATACCTTTTGCTTTTATAAAAATCCCTCGTGTTTTTGTTTCTGCATTTCTTATTTATATTTCCGCGGTCTTATCTTTCACGTATTAGTTACGTATTACTTTACTACCGGTAGTAGCTTCTCGTTTACTTTTTCCGTGTTTAAAGTACTCCATTGATTGGGTGAAAGTTTAGCGTCCCCTTCAGCACCGCTGCTATTGTGAGACATCAATCTATAGCTTAATTTGGAATCTGAACCACACGAGGTGGCCGCGTGGCGTAGTCACTAACGCTCTCGCCCCGGTGAGGGCACTCGGTCGAAAAAGTGTAACAGCTTTTTCAGGCCAGCCAACCTGAGTTAAGCTTTTCCTGGGTTTCCCTCACTCACACCAGGCAAATGCCGGGATGCTACCTAATATACAGGTCCCAAGCAGCTTCCTTCCTTCCCCAATCCTTTCTTCCTTCCCTTTCCCTGGATAGTGTGCTCGCCGAGGGACGTGACTAATTCCTCATGTATGTGACGGGCTAAATGGCCTTAGATGCCGACAGCCCAGAAACCTCATTCCTAATTCTAATCCTAACCCGAACCACATGAGGCACCACCGGGAATCGAACAGGGTCTCCCGTACCGAAGACACGTACGTTAACCATATAACTACGAGGGAGGCTCTAATACTCGGACTCCGAAGCAAAACGGTCTAGGTTACCATCTACATTATCAATACATAACGAACAAAAAACTGTCTAAATGAGAAATATATATACATACCTACCAATTGGTACGTATGTATATACCAGTTGGTCCCATCTCACTGAACTAAACAAAATTATATGAGTAAGAAAATTCTTATGCGTAGTTTTCGAGAAAAACAATATTTTTGTAAACCTAGAAATTGATGCTGTACGGTAACCACGTCATCTAATAATATGAAACTGATCCTGAAGTATACCCTCGTCAAGGTTTTCATTATGACATTATCAAGAGAACAGCACAGCATATTTTATCAGACTTAGCCTAAAATTTCACAGCCAATCACAAAAAATAAATAAATAAATAAATAAATAAATCCCCAGAGTATGGATTCGATGCATTTTGTTACACAGAATCCAAATTTTGAAACCTCAGGACGATTGACTGTGCTATTTTTTATGGGCGAAAAATTTTGAGCGATTTTGGATAGGGAGGTACACACCTTTTTTGCCCATGGAACAAAACTGACACGGTCAATCATCCTGGGGTTTCGAAATTTGGATTCTGTGTAACAAAATACATCTAATCAATGCCCAGGGGTCCGGAGCATAGAACTTTTATTTTTTTATGTGTCTGGATATGATATACTCTTAAATTTCAGCTTTTAAGAAGCTTATTAACCGAATATTCAGTGGCGTCTCGTGAAAATTCTTAGGTAGTTCACAACCGTTGAAAAAAAAAATATAATTTCTATGGCCGGTTAATATTTTCAATATTCTATATAAGCAAAACGATGAAATGAATGAAAGTAAACATATATAACATTACTTATACATAATAATACATACGCGTAGAAAATGCTCCATTTTGTTTGTGTATGAAATCAACTCTGTTGTTCTGAGAAGCAAACCTTTCCATGACTGTTTTCAAGTCTGATATATACTTTATCAATTTTTCTATATGGATGCTATAGTGAATCCACTGAGACAATTTTGCTTGATGTATTTACGCATCGTATTTATTTATTTTGATGACTTATTAATATGGTAAAGCATCTTTATGTTTCTGCAAATTTCAAGTGTTTCGTTGTGCGCTGGTAAGTTCATAAAGCCCCAATTCATTTCTACAGATTCACCATCAATTTCCCGACCATACACTAATGGCATCTGCATTAGACTCGAAAAGCCTGTTGGAGGCCGCAGTGGCTCAGTAATAGAGCATTCACCTCTGGTTCATGAGGTCCTTGGTTCGACCCTAGCTCGGACACCCGTGTGCCTGGGTTTTCTCGACGTTCTCCCGTTTCCTCCCACTTTCTTCATTCCACCATTTCATTCATTTCTCATCATTACCGTCTCATTTAGGCTACCCGGCATAATTGTGGGACGCAAAACTTAAAGATTTCATTTCATTTTTTTGAAAAGGTTGTTGTCTCGTATACTTGAATTGGCACATACGATCGTTTTTAACTCTGGAATATGTTAACAGTATATACGCGACATGCAATGCAGAAAATTACTACGAAAAGTTGTAGGATTGTCTTTTAATAACAGGCGCTTTGTCTATGTGTTCTTGCATTGTAGTATCAAGACACTTCATGATTGTTTCCTTTGTGTTTATGTCCATTGTCAGCAGTTAGGCTAAATTTATTCACGGCTTACAGTTTAAAAGTTATGAACTACATTGTACTTCGATGCTCTTCTACCGGGAATTGAACCCAGAACCTTGTGAACTAAAGGCACATACACTCTTTTACGTTTGCTCAAAGTTAAGCTCAAACTGGCGACAAACTCCTAAACTTTAAGTTTGAATAAATGTGGCAGTTTCCAAAGATGAGATATATATATTAAGCGATTAGTGACATCCGGCTGAACAAAACTGACATGCTTGACGATAAATTCTCATCCATAGTTTTTGAGAAAATAGAAATAAGAATTTTATGGCGTTAAAAATGTCGTTCGTTGCCAATAAATATTGATAACTTCTATTTTGCTCTAATTGCTTATAATAATAGCAATAATAGTTTTCCCTCGAATTGTTATGCACTTACGATCTTGATTGTTTAATTGATTTTCGTTATACAGGATGCCCTTTGTCAGGAGTGAGAGCTTAACAGAACGATACCCGCTGTTTAAATGGGATTTGAACCAGGGGTATCATTTGGGAAGGACAGGGTGACAATTGCTCTCCCCCTGAGTGTGACAAATCCACATTATTTAATTAAGAGGCCTCATCCCGGCGAAATTAAAATACCGCTAATTTGACAGTAATTATGTGATATCTTCAAATAGATAAAATATAATCGAACTGTAGAACAAGAGCGCCCTAGACAATATCATTTTACATGAGATACCGTTATCACGACTCACTTATCTGTTTTCTATTTCGAGCCATTTTGAAAATTGGCATTTATTTTCGCGTTTCTAAACGGCTGAAAACGGAAAGCGACTAGGTAACTTGTGATAATGATACCTCACGCAAAATAATATTGTCTAGGGCGCTCTTGTTCCACATTTCAATTATCTTTTATCTATTTGAAGATATCACATAATTACTGTAAAATTAGCGGTATTTTAGTTTCGCCGGGATGAGGTCTCTTAACTGTATACTCATATACTAAGTGTGTTCAAAAAATAGCAAACTTGTGGCTGCAAAAATGCATTTATTGATTTGGAAATCTGGAACACAAATCCTCTTCATAGTGGTCTCCTTGGTATTTTGGTAATGCACACACTTCTTCCAGCTCTCCCTATATTGCTGGAAACACTTATGGAACGCAGTGTCTGGAATGGTGAGCGACCGTGCCGACGCATTCAGCGTGATGTCTTCTCTTGACTCAAATCGGATCCCTTTTAGTGGCATTTTCAGCTTGGAAAATAACCAAAGGTCACGCGGAGCCATGTCGGGTGAGTAGAGAGCCTGACGACACACAGGAATGTGTTTGGCAATAAAAGCTTGAATCAAATTTTACGGACACTCTCCTCATGCCCAAATTCTCGTTCAAAATTGAATGTAGCCATCCGATTGAATGATTTCCGCTTTGGCAAAATTTGATGCAATATCGCTGCTCAAGTTTTTCCATCATTTCACAAAATACTGAAATCCAACGACAGCTCACTACACGTCTTCACTCGTTGGTTGACTGTCTTCGACTGATGCTTTCTACGGGTGGGATAAATTCACGACTGCGCATGAGTCTCCTCCCTACATCTACACTGAAGAAAGCCTTCCGCGTTTCATTGGTTTACGCGTGAAAAAATAGTATCCTCTCCCATCGATAATCGAACTCGGGATCTTGTGTACCTAAGTGTATACGTGCTAGTCGCTAGACCATCTCGAAGGGCATATAAATTTGAGATTATATAGATAAATACAATATGAATATTGGAATCTTTTTCTTTGAAACAAGGTAATTCTCTTCTTAAGGAACTGACTGATGTGTGATTACAAATATGAACTTGGACTAAGCTTGGCATACGTTTATTATCTAACAAGGCACATTTGCCCTCGGGATTCGTTTAAAATTGATTCCAGTGCAAAGTTCTCCGCGACCTAGTATGTATTGTAATAATTCTAGAGGCCCATACCGGTAATTTGCATATTTGTATATTCGGAATTCAATCATACACTACTATAACACTTGGACACAAAATTGCTTTTAGTTTTTTTTAAATGTAACTGGTCATGAATGTGAACATATCCAAAACAAATTGGATTAAGTACTGTTCTCTGATACATTCTACCCACTCCGGCCGCCATCTTGGATCCGCGATATTGGATTCAACTTTCGGTTTTTCAAATGGGAATAGGTGCAAGCGATACATCAAATTCATGTACAATTTTCTCGAAAATTCATTGGTGTAGTGAGTTTTATCGTAATTTGTACCGTTGGCAAGGTATTACATGTTAAATGTCAGGCACTTCACGAATATTGAACCAAATAGAAAGTTGTGCATGGTCCCGTGTGTATATGTAATCTTTTACGTGATTTATCTTTGACGAAATATTCTCTGAACTTACATATAGGTATATACAGACACACAAACGTCAATATGGAAACGGTAGGTCTTCACCCAAATCTGGTCGTATCTGGATTTAAGTTCGGCATTCTGACCGTAATACAATACTTCCTCGTTATAGTACAACATGGAAGTAATAACAATCACTCACATAAATGTGATAAGAATTATGACACCAATGTTGTACAGAGTTTGTTTATACCTACAGTATTTTTCCAGTTAGAAATTGTTTTGATTTGTCAACATCAAAAACGTAAGCGTAACTTACATACTATTACTCTGTAATGTCTATTCGCGAAGTGCGTGGAGAGATTTAACATGCAATACCTTTCAAATGGCACAAGCTACGATAAAATTCACTACACCAATGAATTTCCGAGAAAATTGTACATGAATTTGATGTGTCGCTTGCACTTATTCCCATTTGAAAAACCGAAAGTTCAATCCAATATGGCGGCCGGAGTGGGTAACATGTGTCGGAGAAACAGTACTTGATCCAGTTTATTTGCATGTGTTCACACTCTTGTCCAGTTACATTTAAAGAAACTAAAATCAATTTTGTGTCCGAGCGCTATAGTAGTGTATGATTAAATACCAGATATACCTGTATATAAATTCCCATAAACATGCAACTTACTGGTATGGGTCGCTAAAGTTAGTATAATAGGCCGCGAGGAACTATGAATTTGAATCAATTTCACACGAATATCGAGGGAACACTTCGCGAATGTACCTTGTAAGTATTTCCGATATTTTCGAGGGAACTTTCATCTTCCTCAGCGGAGTTTCCTTAAAGAAACGAGCAATCATATCATCAATATTGACGATGCTGAAGTATCAAGCAACCAGTTTTTCTCCTAGAAATATGCACGAACACTTCGCTAATATCAGTAACAAAAGTAGCATTTTTAAATGTCTGAACTTTCACAGGACCACTCTGAAAAGTTTCTTTAAATTACTCACAAGTTTCGATATTGGTACAGATTACTTAGACGGTTACAGCCTTGTAAACAACATGATGTACTCAATCAGGTCCGCATTTGGTTATTTTACGGCCTTGGCCCAATAAAATCCCCTGTTTTTTGTTTGTATTCAGCAAGCAAAAGTAACACAAAAAATGACAAAAGACTCAACATTTAAAATTCGCTCTCGTGGACACAGCCTCATTTATCCGCATACCACACTTCAATCTCGATTTTCAATATACTGCCCCTGTAAATTTGACGCCCTGGGCCGGGCCTGAGCTCAATAGACTTCCTACTACTGTTACTGTAGTTTTTCATGATGTCGCGAACTAATATCACATTTTTCGTACGATATAATTGATTGACACGCTTCTCGACACTTGTAGGTTTGCGAGCGATGCCAAGTTCGATTCCCGGTAGGGACACTTTAAAAGACGTAACAACTTTTTTAGGCCAACTATCCTGAGTGAGGCATTTTCTGCCTTTTCCTCATTCACACAAGGCAAAGGGTGGCATGGTACCTAACAGATCTCAGGCTGCTTGTTTCCTTCCTCATTCCTTTCTTCCTCCTCATTCCTCGAATAGTGTGCTCGCCAGAAACGTAATCCCTCATATGTGACGGGTTTAAGGCCATAGGTACCGGTAATGTCCAGATATATCATTAAATACACTTAAATAGATGAACTTGTAGGTTCACCGGTAGCACATTGTTGTATGTTGAATGTTTATTAAGCTCTTGCACTGAAATTTATTTCAGCACATTTAATTACTGACAATAAAATGTAGCGTTCTTGCATTTTTCGTTCGAGAGACCCGAGCTTGATTTCCGGTAATTCGAGTCACGTATTAAACTACACGTTCTCGTTCCGTAGCTTATTGGTTGTCTTAGTGCCGGGCTCGTAGGCAAAGCACTTAGACAGGGGTCCGAGATATTTTGAAGGGAGGAGGGTACTTTAGTTCACTATACGTTCACACATACATACCAACAAACAACTGAAAGTTTCAAGGAGGCTAAAGTTGATCGTTTAGACAGCTGAGTCCCCCTGGCCAACCCGTAGCTACAGGTCTACTCGATGGTGAAAAGGACTAGTCAGCCCCATTCCATCTAATCCCACCCCAAACATCCACACCGAATATAGAGATGATACCATCATTCAAACAAGGATATTAACAAACACTTCGCGTGATACCTTTAATGAATCAGTGTAAAGTATTTTTTTTTAAATACTTGTACTAATATTATTGAATAAGTGCAGGCTATTGCACACATGTATTGTGGTTAATTAAAAAGAATTTTTACAGCTTGAGACATTCATTACATCAATGAAAGAGAACAGATTTCATTGAGAAGGATTTCACTCTCAAGGTAACGATCCACTTTCCTCCATAAGCGTTGATATTTCGTGTACAGCTCACAGATGACAAGAAGAACAGTGACGTAGCAGAAGTAGTGTGACGTAGGTATGGGCTCGCCCACTTTTCGCACGGGGGTTTCAAATGATACCACGAAATAGCACACATATAACTTTACCCAGAGTAGTAGACGACATCTAAGTATAGACCACACCTCAAAAACCGAAAATGGATTTGACCGTGTCGTTGACCTTTCCCCGCTACTCCTGTTTTAGGGTTCTTCTCGTCATCTGTGAGCTGTACATCTACGCAACTCAGACGCAAGAGAAAGTATTAAAAAGAGACAGCGTTGAAAACGCAATTTCCTTATTGGGCCGGATGTCCTGGTTATCACTATTCATCTTTTATACGATAACAATAATAGCAGGAGCTAATACTATTGTCACGCCGATGTGATTTGTTTGTTTAGAAGTGAGGTAATGTGATACTACTGTTAGCCATGAGACAAAATGAGACGAAAAATAAAGTTTACTCGTCTCGTCTCGTCTCATAAAATTTATAGAAATCTCGTGTCGTGTCGATTTTCGATAAGCTTTTCTTGTCTTGGAATATTTCTTGCCTCATTTTGTAAATACAGTGAGATCTCCATAGCACGAAGCTGAAGGGAACATATAAGAATTCGTGTTATCGAGTTTTTCGAGTAATCAAAGTTCGGGTTATCAAGGTGGCCACAACAAAAATTCGAGATACCGAGGTTCCATGTTTCTCAATTTCGGCGAGCACAATAGACAAGCTTGGACTGGAAGGAAGAAGAAAAGTTATTGACCTAGAAACAGGTTTAAGGGGATCTTTTATATCTAAACATGAGTAAACCACAGTTACAATACATATCAGCAACAATGACAGGACTAACATCAATGACAATTATGTAAAAGCATAGAGGTATAGAGCAAGAGAAATTCAAGTTATAGGGGTAAATTTCGACTTGTAGAAATTCAAGATACGAAAGTTCGAGTTACCGAGGATTTTAAATATGATTATGAAACCCTTAAAATTCGTCGTATCGAGGTTGTAATTTTTAAACATTCGACTTATAGAAGTTGTTTTAACGTTGAGTGTTATGTGTTATGGAGAGTTATAAGGAATGTGAAAAAAGAGTTATCAAGCAATTATAGTTATCAAAGTTCGAGTTATCGAAGTCCAACTGTATTTGTTCAACATTTATGCCCTGAGTTTTTCTTAATTCTTCCGTGTCACGAGGGTTGCACAAAGGATAAGATAGAACACTATTTAAAACACACTTATTATTGTATCTAGTACATTGAATAATGACTTGAGGATCTATAAATGTTGATAAAAGCTCTTCATTATGTACGTACAATCATTTCATGAACTATGAAGCACGTGAACTGTGTTTCGAATCTGAGACCGGGGAGAGCTACTGTTGCTAACGGAACTCGTGAAATTTCTTGTCTCGTGTAGATTCTCGTCTCAAAAACGAGGCTAGATTTGTCACATTTCTCATCTCGTCTCGAATTTGAAAATGTATTTCTGGTCTCGAAAAATTTCTCGACATTTGGCCAACAGTATGTAGTCGGGAAGCATTCATTTTTTTTTTTTTGTGCTTAATTATACTGCAGGATGATCTATGAGTTCGCCAACTGCACAGAATTAAAGGGGCAGACTAACTAATAGAGGTCTGCACGGATTCGGACCTACAAAGCATATATAACTTCGGGTCCGGGCCAGGCTCGGGCGTAAATTTTTAAATATACAATCATATTTCTCGGGCCTTTCTGGGCCTCACTTTGTAAATATACTGTACAATGATATATATATATATATTGCACCGTTCTTTCTGGAGAACTTTTAAAGCACAACTAAGAAATTAAACCTCTGATAGCTGTCAATAAAAATACAATTTTGCGTTAATTATTAAGTTTCTGTAACTCGGGCTTATTTCGGGCTCATTTGATTATCACGCGAGCTCAGGCCTAAATGATAAACATATTTCGGACTCGGGTCGGGCCTCACATTATAAATTTACGGGCCGGGCCGGGCTCGGGCTAAAAATTCCGCCCCGTACAGACCTCTACTAACTACTAAAAATGATACAAAAGCTAACCATTTTTCTTTTGCCCGTTTTTTTTTTTTTTTCGTAAGTGGAAAGAGATAATGAAATGTAACTTATCACAGTCGTAGATAATTTTATTCTACAACCGAAAATACGAATCGGAAGAATTTTCAGTGTTGCCATTCATAGAAATTACAGTGTGGCCATACCCAAAAATCTAGGTTAAGGCAGCGACCAAAAAAAATGAACTCAAAGGTAATTGATGACTTATCATCTTGTTTTGGCTCCTTGTTTACTACTTTTTAAATAATATTTGTATTGATTTTGTAATAAACAGAAAGTTATTAAAATTACACTTTAGTTATATATAGTCAACACACAGTTACATCCACTTTAGTTACATATTAAAATTACACATAGTTATCATCAGTGGCGTATTTACGATTTTGTTTCGGGAGGGGCTTTGCTAACTTTCGGGGGGGGGGGGCTTTGCCTGGAAATGTGAAAATTCTGCAAGATATATCATTTACTTTACTATACTAAGTAAGATTTCGGGGGGGGCTTAAGCCCGGAAGCCACCCCCCTAAATACGCCACTGGTTATCATATAGAACAGCGTTGCCAACGAGATTTAGCCAAAAATCGTTGCCAACACTGTTCTACACGATAACTGTTTCAGAAGTAGCAGCAAGGTCGTTCAGAATGGACTTCCGCTACAGAGTGTCTCCACTATCAACTGATAGCAGCGAAAGATTACTTAGCCTAATTTGTTCATTTATATATATATGGATAAATCCCTACAACTAAGTTAAAATATCACTGCTTCTCATCGAAAAGTAACTACGGGAAATTATTGATACTGAATATCTGATCATACATTCCAAATGTCATTATATTTACATATCTTGGCTTCATAAAATTATGTAATATGTATTTTCACTCAGCAGGAATCCTTTATACATACTGATGTTTGTTTCCTCTTCATTATGTTTGTTTCTGAAAACATTGTAAGGCTTGTATTTCAAATAGGGATCTTATACACTACTGCTTGGTTCGAATCTCGTAAAAAACAAGAGAGCCTTTTTGATATTTCGGTTGTGGAGAGATGTGTGCTGATATGCTAAGTCAGAAGTTCTACATTCTCTTTATTGTTTCTTCAGGGAGGAAATTATAGTCTAACTAAAAATAAATTAAGATGATCTGGGTCCAGGGCCGGATTTAGGGAGGTGCAAAGGTGCACGTGCATCACCCCCTCCCTTCGTTGTACATATACACTACCTAAAGTGAGAAGCTAGTAGTGAAAATAGGAAATTTTCTGTTGTCGTATTTCCGTTTGGGCTTAAAACAAAGGGAACTTTTGCAAAATCAATACTTTAATTCAATTTTCTAAAAGTTGAAAGAAAAGGATTCACCGAGAGCAGATACTTAGCATTTCCAGGGCGATTTCTCATTCACACCACAGATACCTAAAGGGATTTAAAAAAATATATATATTCAATTCAAATGAAGTGGTAGTTATTGGTGCACCCCTTCAGAAAATCCTGGATCCGACCCTGTCTGGGTCCATTTTGTCTCGTTTCTTTGATGTAGTGTCACTCAGCACAGGAAATTCGTTACAGTCATCCAGGCCCGCAGCCAGCCACAGAGGTTTCGGAGGAAAATGAATATGTTAGGGGGGGAGCAAGTCATTAAAAATTCTCTTACACATACCTAAATTGTGTTTTTTGTATTAATAATAGCATTTTGTGTTAAGGTCTAGGGGGGCCACAGAGAGTTTGGGGGGCCAGGCCCCCCTAACCCTCCTCTAGTTGCGGCCCTGCAGTCATCTCAAATTTTTACGATACTTACCTTCATTCTTTTTGGATGTTAGTATCTGAATCGATCAAAACTAGGATTAATAAGTTAGCTCGAATTACAATTTGTAGGATACTCTGAAGCACGATGACATTAACCAATTAATATGACCTATATGACGGTTAATTGCATCTTATTAAGGAGTTTAGTTTATCAAAACTCATATAATTATATATATACAGGGTGTTTCACAACAACACCGACAACATTTAGCAGGTGATTCCTAACACCAAGATAAGACGAAAAGTATAGACCTACCTGGGTGCACAAATGCTTCCTTTCGGAGTTATAGAGTGCCGAAAGCATGAAAAAATGAACTTAAAAGTCCATAACTCCAATACTATGGGACCTACCTTAGTCGGGTCAAGACTTCACTTAGGAACTAATATGTGCGCTACCCAAAAATACATGTTTCAAAATTCTAAGGTAATCACGCAACAATGTTTATAGAGGCAGTTTGGCTACGGGCATATAAGTTGAAGTAGTCACCAGCTACCTCCGTAAAAACTGTTGCAGAAGTACCGCAGGATTTTAAAACATGGATATTTGGATAGAGCACATACCGGTACTAGTTCCTAAATGAAGACTTGAGCCGACTACAATAGGTCTCATAGTATTGGAGCTATGGACCTTTAAAGTTCATTTTTTCATGTTTTCGGCAGCTTACAACTCCGAAAAGAAGCATTTGCGCACCCAGGTTAGTCTATACTTTTCGTCTTATCTTGGTGTCATGAATCACCTCCCAAACGTTGTCGGTGTTTCCGATATATATCCTTTCCGATCGTCCAGCAGATAAAAAGAATCCCAAGAACTATTTGATCAATAATAGAGGATCAGAAATTAAGAACCTACTTAGCATATGGAGCTGATATTCAAACCGGAAGTGGTACAACTTAACAGCTTCCGGTTTCAACGTTGGTTGCTATGGAAGAATAATGGTAATAGATAGAGAGAACCGGTTTCCTGCAATCGATTAAGCGTAGCAAGAATACCTTACATTTCTATCCTTAACTCTCAACTAAAAAATAAATAAATAAATAAAAAATACGTTCCAATTCCCGGTTTCAGTTTTGATCTACATTGAGCAAAAACGATAACGGATAGTGAGAAGCAGTATTTCGGAATAAATTTAGCTTTTTAAGAATAGATAGCATCTTCTCTCTCAACTTTCGAATCAAGCCGAAATTGGCAGAAATCCACAATTTCCAGTTTTAACGTTTATCGTCATAGAATAAAAAACGTTAATAGATAGCGAGAAGCGGTTTTGTGGAATCGACCTAGCGTTCTAAAGATAGGTACCATCTTCTCTCTTAATTCTCTATTCAAATCAGAAGTGGCACAGATCAACTACTTCCGGTTTTAACGTTGATTGCCGTACAAAAGAAAAAAAACGTAGATAGCGGGAAATTGTTTTCTATAATCTATTAAACGATGAACGAAGTTCATGTGCGGATGAACATTATCGTGATGCAGGATGACGTTATTTTCTGACAAACTCTACCTTTACTCGTTATTTTCTCCTACTGTTAGTCCAAAAGGTATGAAAGTGTTCCACTTGTGTTCTAAGGTCCTCCCAAGCAGTAAAAGAACCTCTGAGTCACATTTGAACGAGGCTAGAACTAGTAAAGAAATCTTGTTCATATGAGTACCTGGAATCGAACCGTAGGTACCGCTATGAAAATTTCAAACAGATTATCTCCATTGATATAAGGAACGTTTGAACTTAACGATTTCTCCGTTCCCGCGAAGTAGATTTAATTGAATTTGACTCCCAACCGTTCAAAATTCAACTGATTTTTCAAGTGAATCCACTGAATCATGGTGAGTAGTTTGGTTCTTTATCTGGAATCGATTTCTTTCAATCCATTTCAAACAAGAATTCGTTTCTCCTGGTCGAATCCGGCAACTTGTATGATTCCGATTTCTTTTGTTATCCAATTTGATCCCTTCAAGAAAGAATCGATCCTTCCTCAGGTTCGAATCCTTTGGTTCCGATGAATTCCGAGTCCCCAAGTGGTTCTTCAATATGATTCCTCCTTTCGGCCAAAGAAGTCAAACTATTTTATCAAGTGATAAGCTATTGCAAAGTTGCTTCCAGTAGGGGAGGATGAATAAGTTGAAGTATATAAGGAGGGATTTCCATGTTTCGAGACACGTGCAGAAAGTTCCATTTCGAGCGGCTCGGTGAAACATAATGGAATATCACATTTTCCAACTTTCGAGTAAACTATAGTGACGGCGACGAGTCGCGAAGCCTGGGGTCTACATGAATCATAGAACTGCTTTCTGTCACGCGTCATGAATCGGAAGAACTCAGTACGATTCGTGGAGCTGCCTTTCGAACGCACGCTTGGGAAAAAGTGAAATAGCAGGAGTGCACCAACAGCATTCCCAAACTTAGAGGAGATGGCAAACAAGCGAAAACAAACAGCACTTAAAAAGCTATAACATGAACCTAACAATTATTCGAATTAAATTGAAACAATAATAATGGCAAAAATAATGACAACAAGAATAGAAACAAAACGACACTTAACGGCAATCTGACAACACTGCTCCCTCCGTACAGCACGAAAGATGACACTGGCAACATTCCATGGGTGGGGCTGACGACTGGAACACACCCTCGCGTTCTGTTGGATGGTGAAATTGGTAAATCTAGGTCAAGCTTCACGACTCCTCGCGACTACTAGAGGGAAGTGAGTTCAACATCTTCATGCAATTTAATACAATGACACATACCAAACAAGCTTCCCCTAAGAAGTTTGCAGGTATATTTCCGACGTAATTAACCTAACTCAATTTCACCGAAAGTGGAGCTTATTATTATGTTCGCCTGAGCCACTTATCTTGCTCTTCTTATTAATATGCAAACAAAGAACACAGAAACGAAGAAAGCAAGGTTAGGTTGTTTTTAGATATGCGCTGCAGGTTCATTATGTGCTTATTTGTCATACAATGTTTCCCCTGTTCTGAAGTATTGCTTTTGACCGTGTCTATCCATATCAATCCGTCAACTGGATCTACTCATATGATGTTTGGTTCCGTCATCTGGTTCCATCAACCGAATCCAATAACTCAATCCGTCAACTATACTGAGTGAATCCATCTTTTTTATTCACCTACGTGAATCCGTTTTTAGATTTCGTCAAAGTGAGTTCGGCTTCTTTCGGGAGATCGATCCTTTCATTCCACTGAAGGATTCGTTCTTTTGGAACGAGCCGTTCCAGAACTATCCATCACTATTTGAAATACAAATCTGCTGTCATACTAATTGCAACATTAGTACCCAGACACTTTCAAAATTCTGGGAAATTCCTAAATGCTTTTTATTGTAGAATAAACCCAAAGACATAAGATGATCACTATTGAAAGATTGTATAACAAAACACGAAGTCATAAAATGTAACTTTAGTTTCATTTGTAAATAACTTTCGTCTAATTGACAAAGAATTAAAAAAAAAAAAAAAAGAAAGTTGCATGTATTGTATATTTCTTACAGTTACCTTATTTTTGTGATTCAGTGCTTTAGTGGCGTGAGACTGCTAAAAATGAATCATTCTTACTTCCGCTTTGGAGTCGGTAAATAACAAATGAGTGTTTTCCTCTTATTGTAAATGTTATATCATTCTTTTTTGTGTTACTTAGATGTTATAATAATCATAAATGTGGGTTTGACTTGCGGCGATAACACAAAATATTCAATATTGACCCGTTACACTATTATGAGGTACTTCTAGTTCAGTTGAATTGAAAAGTAAATGACAATGAGCTAATGGGAGTTGTTGAGACACTGACTCTTCATTACCCTTGATAAACCCTGCGTAGGCTATTTTTTTACGCGCTACCCTAGACAACTGTTTTAAGTTGGTCACAAGGAAGCAGGTGAGGTTAGATTTACATCGAAGTTACACCACTTGAGTGTGACATATTATAGGGATCAAGGTGGAACAAAACGAGCCTTGAGGGTCTTCTAACCCCCTTCGCTCGCTGACACTCGCTCAGCTATGTTTCATTTATAAGGGCTATTAGAAATCTCAAGGTAGATGGTGGAAAAAAGCACAATTTATGCATTATATATCAGGTACAAGGGAAAATTAGTATTATTTTTCTTATTTTAATGAAAAAAGTGTTACAAAAATTTTAAAAAATAAAAAAAAGACTTGTTGGGCCGGGTTTGAACCCGCGCCAAAAGCGATTTTCATTACTAGCACGCTCGGCTACGAGGACTGACAGCAGTTTGCTTTGCGCTGTGTATGCTACCTATCGAGAAACGGATAACTCCAACCCATCAGGACCGTGTATTTAGTTCTTATGGCTAGGGTCGGGCGTGATTAAAATATATGCGTGTAGGCTAATGATTTATGCAACTTCGACGTTGCATAAAGACCTAAAACATAAGAACTACACCCAAACTTCGTTCTCCCAACGTCAAAGGTAGATACAAACGCTTAAAAATTAGTTCGGACGAAAACGAGGAAGTACACATCAAAATACAGGATACAATAACGGCGTGTCTACAACGACGTAACAATACTAGTACCAAAATCTTTTATCACGAGTCATAAACAGTAGTAAGCATATCCATTGCAATGTTTTCCGTGTTTTCTGAGAATTCTATATAATTTCCCTGTATTGACTGTTAGAGGATATTCCATATTCCCACGCCGTATCAAAAGGAAGAAAACGAAAGGGGAAAAATGCGTTTACGTTAACACATCATGATGAATCATCCACGTTCAAAACATATCCCAATTAACCATAGGCGACGAATGTAACATATCAATTTTTGTAGGCACATACATTTCGTGTGGAAAGGTAGTTCACCTATGAAAAGGTACCGCGAAAATGCTGACTCGTCTCGAAAAGCATCACCTCTATTGCTATTAAAAGAGCTTATACTTTTGCTAAGTTTTATTTTATTTGTCATGATACTTATGTTTTAAAATACCTCGCAGCAAGCAAAAGGGCTTTGGCGTCATTTAAATGCCAGACTTACGTGCACAATTCACAATTCAGTGTTCCTGTTGATATATATATAGGCCTATATATATAGTGTTCTTGCGCTTCAGACCTCTAGAGAATGAATAATATTGTTACATATGTACACTCATGTCCAAAATGATTGTTGCATATCTATAACTGTCTTCTTGTAAGAATATAATTTGGTAATGATTTTGCAGGGTGCTTTTAACACTGATACTTTGTGTATAATCGGGAAATGTATATTTGTGGTAAATTTCATGGAAAAAGAATTATAAATACGAAAATTAAAATGAGTAAAACCAAATGTTGCTAAATGGACAAGATAGTTTTATTTTCGTTTTATTGTTCTTATTTACTTCTCTTTTGACATGAAATTTTCCACATACATGTCTTTGGCGATTATACACGTATCAACATTATAAGAAATACCGGGCGAATTCGTTATCAAATTATATTCCTACAACATATTTATAGACATGCGACAACAATTTTGGACATGAGTGTACCCAGTGTATCTTCCAGTCCCCCCTCCCCATCAGAGTGAGCCAACCTCATTCTCAATAGTTAACATAGATTAAATTGTGATTACATGTGACTTGTTTGGGAGACATCTTTAGCAAATAGTGTCCCAGTACAACCTTGTCATATTTAGATTTTGCTCTCGCGGAGGATAAACGTTTCTGGAGAAAAGCCTAACCATACACTTACTGATGCAGATAGATTCCATTGAAATCCCAAGCAAGCTCTGAACATTCTTTGTTAAGCCCCAGATAAGTTTCAAATTGATCCCAGATGCATTCCATCTATGTTCTGAAGATTAAAATTATACTCTATCATAAGCTTCTACAGAGATACTTCTACCATCGTAAATATATCCTTTTCTCAAACCATCGCGCCTCTCAACGTCTACGTGGCATCCTTTGGGCGTCGTAATATGAATTAGAATATCCGTGGGACATTCAATAATGTTCTGCAATCGGCTGTGTCCTTTGGTGATGAGCAATACCGGCTGCTTCATGGGATATGGACGCTGGGACATGAAGGTAGATCATAAGCGGAAATGCCAAACTGTGTAGAAATGTTAATATTTGGGATTGCTTTGATAGTTGCAAATCGGACGACTCTCATGGGCTTCTTTTGTAAACTCAACTGTTAACCTTGGTATCCTTTAACATGCACAAACGTTTCAGTACTAGTGGCTGATCCAGAAGGGGACGCCTCCATGAATGGAATAAATAACTCGTTTAGTATAAGGCCTAATTTCAACAAGTTGAGACGGCATTTTTTTTTAACTGTATTACATCAATAATCGGCTTTCAATCTATTGTTAGTACAAATTAGCTAATATTCCCAAGTTTTACAGCAGAGCACAAGGCCTGTTGGAAAAACATCCGACCATGGGTCCACAAAACTAATACATTCACCTGACATTTTCTTCGTCCTAATCCCCTTCAAACAATTCGTAGTTCCCCCCTGCTTCCACTCACTGAGTTTGACAGCCTGTATATTGTTGGAAACAGGCCTGGAACCCCTCATCGGGTGATCAGGAAGTGCTATCTGAGCAGTTATGCGAAAACGAAACTACGGGTGCGAAAACGAGTTACTTTCTGGTACATTTTGAAAAGACAAAAGTTTCATGAGGCTATACCGGTGAATTAGGAAGTTTGACGACACATCGAAATCTTGTAAAAATGAAATGAAATATTCCAGCTTAAAGTTCCACGATTGAGCCTTTAGGCAAAGGAGATGGATGAGTAAGGCAAGGGAATCATGATGGAAGAATTGGTGGGAATGCAAATGTGGGAAGAAAAATGGTGTATCTTGAGAAAATCAACGGACACGATATTGTTCACCACAAAGTTATTGGAAGGGTGTCGAACCAGGACTCCAAGCACAAGCGGTAAGCTCTCTACCACTGAGCCATTATGAACACCCTTACTTTCTGAACAAAGTCGTTGAGCTGACGCAAGAGGCCTGGGGTACAGCAGAACCTCTCGCTAGACGGTGACAGGCACTCGATCACTCAGTGTGCAGCTTGAACGTAGATTGGGGAAGGCTGGCGATTTATCAGAATTTGATAGGGGTCAAACTGTAATGCCTAAATGACTGGGAACGAGCATCTTGGAAACAGAGCTACTTGTCAGATGTTCGCAAACTACTGTGGCTAGTGTCTGCCAAAGATGAGGAAAGAACGATGAAGGACGAAAAGATAGCAACACTAAACCGCAAAACATATGGCGGCTATACTTCATTAAAGATTCGGATGTCGTAGAGTATCGAGGTTGGTAAAACAGGATAGGGCTGTTGTGCAATTAGCAACAAACTTTTAACAGATTTTAACAGTGGACAAAGCTCGAACGTGTATCTGAGACACAGTTCACTGTACACTGTTAGATATGGGCCTCCGCAACCAAGTCCCCCACGTATACCAATGACAACCGTAGGGCATCATCGATAACGACTGGTATATGGCCACGTGATCATTGTCATCGGACTACAGAAAATGGAACAATCGATCCGATTCATCATCGACTACATGATCCGATGAATCATAATACTGCCTTCATCACATCGATGACTGGGTCGGAATCCGAAGACGTGCCCAGCAGAATGACGAGATGCTGATGGTAGTTCCTTATGATTTGGGATACTTTCATATGGTCACCAATGGCCTCGCTAGTGCGAGTAGAGAAACAATGACGGCTTCTAGCTACCAGCAAATCATTGTTGATCATCTACACCCGTTCACGTCTGCTTTATTTCTAACTAGGAAATGCAACTTTCAGCAGGACAAGGCTCCTTGTCCCAAGACCATCGCTGTACTGGAGTGGTTCGAGGAGCACAGTACTGAATATTAATTCCTTACTCACCAGATTTAAACTTAATTGAACACATTTTGGATGTCGTTAAAGGTCAGATCCAAGCTCATCGACCCCTCCGCGGAATTTACCTCAGTTACGTAATTTTTGTGTGCAGCAGGGGTAAAAATGAAGGGGAAGTCGGAGGAATGTCGTCTCCTCACTTCTACAAAATATCTGTAGCGTCCCTCCACTTCTTAAAAAAGATACAATGGACAAAGATAGGCAGTGGAACGGCATGATGTCATGCGTCCCCCTACCTTTTCAGATCCATTTATACCCCTGGTGTGCAGAATAAATCGCATTGCTCTGTCCTGCGAATCAAAGGTGAACATATTAGATACGTGGTCATAATGTCAGTGTAAAATTGCTAGACAAATTGATATATTATCAACTAGAAAAGAAATCCACGAGCAAATTTTATTATATAAAGTATCAAAGGATCAACGGGAAATCTCGAAATGATACAATTATTGAAATTCAATGTAAACGAAAATAGGTTACGAACTAACGTAAATAGGTTTGCACTTGCTTTGTTTTTTGTAGAAAACCGTACATAATTCACGTCATTTGGTAAATGTAGGGCCTATTGTGATGTATAAAAGACGGTGTGAAACTGGGTAATCAATTTTCCTTCTGTATAAATATAGGAAGAGGGACTGTTTTGCTTATCGTACACCTTGTTCAGGAATCCTAGAGCCATCGATGATGAGCAATTACTGGGGTCGCGATGGCTTAGTGGTAAAGCGCTCACCTCTGGTGCATTGGGTCCCTGGCTCGATTCCAGCTCGCGCCAAGTAAACTTTATGCGGACAAATACCGTGTGCGTGGTTTTTTTGGGGGGGTTCTCCCGTTTACTCCCATTTTCTTTATTCCACCATTCCATTAATTTTCTCATCCTCACCGCTCCCTTTAGACTAAACAGCGTGACAAACATCTTGGCATTTGAAGGCGGCACTCCAAAATCCTTTTAAATGCTGCTAGCAAATGAGAGACCAGCGGTATTGCCACGTTTATTTTGTACACATCCACGTCTATCTTCTGCCACCTGATGGCGCTGTAGTTCGTCTGCTTAGCCACAGCCACACCCCTTAGCACTCGGCAACGTCGGGTTAGAGCTTGCGTTTTATTCGTTTAGCTGAAATGCCAAGATGTTTGTCACAGGCTTTAGTTGACATAATCGTGGGACGTAAAACTGAAAATTTTCATTTCATGAGCTTTTATTATTATTATTATTATTATTATTATTATTATTATTATTATTATTATTATTATTATTTGAGAGGGAAGTAAACAAATTTAAATACTTAGATGTAATGGTATGTGCTAAATAAGAGCATAGTCAACAAGGAAAGAAAAAATAAATTAAGGAGGGAAATACATATTAGGCTCTACTACTTTGCCGGAAAATGTCTTATCATTAGGGGGAGGAAGTTGATGACTTAAAAGAAATATAGATAGGCCAATATGAAATATAAAATACCCTAAAAAACTGGAAGCCTGACCTAAAAATTGTAAAAAAAATACGATTTAATTTCGAACAGTAACTTTAAAAGAATACAACAAACATACCAAAAGATGAGCATCGTGTCCGCGATACCAGAAAAAAAAGACGTAACTTCAGTTAAGATATGAAGCGCTTAGAGGATATAGGAAAGGGGGGCAAGAGTACGCAAATTTTAATTAAACTTATATATCTTGGTAAAAAATAGTTACAACGGAAAACTTTTACATGGAACACAAAATTTGAACTCTCCTTTACGAAATGTGAACTCAGCTTTTATATACCTCTATTCTTAGAGGAACTAGAACTCATAAAATGAAAACATTCAAATTCGTACTCTTGCCCCTATATGTGGGGCAAGAGTACGAAATCAAAGGGGCAAGAGCACGCACCCAAAAGAGCATTAACAATTATCACAGATGAAGGTGCTTACTCCTTTACATGATGTGCATTGTTCATGCCACCATTCATGGCATCTTGCGCACTTGATCCAGTCTTCTATTGGTGGATCACTGTAGATGATATTGCATAATGGACACTCGTACACTACTTCCTCACTGACATGAGGAGTTGTAGCTACAAATTCGGTAGAAGCTTTCCTGGTGCAAGATGATGTTTGCCTTTGTTCTTTGGAGGGTGCCGTTTCGGAAGTAAGTTTTGCTTGAAAGGAGAGGATGTCAGAATCTCTGACTTCGAGAAGATCAAGATCTACTGGTTGAGTGCTTGGTAGCAGTTGGAGGAGGACTGACAACCACCAAAGGAGTGCATGATGTAGATGGTCCACATGGGACCCTGCTTACCTCCAGTAAAGATCAGTTTACTGGTTGAAGGTTTGGTAACCGATGAACGAGCAGCCAGCAAAGAAGTGTTTGATGTGGACACTCTGCATGAACTCCTGCTTGCTTCTAGTGAGAATCCAGTGTTACTGGTTGAAGGTTAGGTAACAGATGAATGAGAACGAGCAACCGGCAGAAGAGTATTTGAAGTGGACAGTCCGCATGAGCTCTTGCTTGCTTCTAGTGAGGATCTAGTGTTACTGTATAAAGGTTTGGTAACAGATGGGGGAGAACGAGCAACTGGCAAAGGAGTGTTTGATCTGGATGCACCGCATGGGTCCTTTTGTACTTCCGGTGAATCATCCGATAAACGATTTTGGGCTCTATTCAGGTCTGATGCTTGATTTGTTGCTTCAGGAATGCTTTCGTCTTCAGACCTGGCTTCTACATTTAAGTCTACCACATCCACAATAGAAGGAAGAAAATCATCTTCAGTGAACACATCTGGATTCAGTAGGACAACTCCAGATTCTTGAAGGCTGGATACCAATGATTGCAGCTTTGTAGTGAGCCTCAGTAAACAAGCTCGCAACTTGGAATTATGATTCCTCATCCATTTATCAAACGCTGTTGAATACCAGGATTTCAGCGGGTCAGAAAAGGAGCGATCTAATGGTTTCAAATTATGACTGGGATTTGGTGGTAAACTCAACATCACTATCCCATTTTGCCTGCAGAAATCAATCGCTTCGATTGAAATATGAGAGGTCTGATTGTCAACAAGTAAAAACACCTTTTTCGTAACCAAATTTGATCGCACATGTTGGTGTAAATAATATAACCATTCTACGAAAAGTTGTGAGTTGATAAACCAGAATTAGATATTCCCACAGAACCTGGCGGCGAGCCATCGAATAATTCTTATATCATTTGTTTTGTGGGAAATATCTTGGGAATAAAGGAACCAGATGCACTCCATGAAACAGCTGTTATGTTAACTCCAAAATCACTAGATACAGTTTTATTCACAACTGATTTTTAGTCGACTTTTGGAACTTTATGAGGAACTGTATTTATGCCAGTTTCGTACATGTTATAGATATCCCGTGGAGAAAAGCCGTTTTGTCTTACAAGATTTTTAGACAATTAAAAAAGCATTCAACTTGTGGTTTGCTAAACCCACGAGCTCTCCCCAGACCAGTCTTTGAAGGCTGTTGCAAAGCAATTGTTAAATGCCTAGGACGGAAAGACTCTGTCCAATATCTTTCTGCCATTCGATTCACATGGCTAAAGGATATGGGGCAACTAGTTACGTTCAGCAAAATTATATGCCATTCTTCTTAGCTCTTTTAAAGTTAATTCATATAAGAGTTGATCCAGTAATGTGATATATTCCACTAATTCGTTCTCAATTTCTTCGGTTAATAGGCCTACTGGCTTTATTGTACCTAAAGACGTTGCAGATTCTCATTCAAAAAAATCCTTAATTCTCCTCATATCAGTAATGGGAATGCATAAAATACAAAAAAAAAATCAGATAATATTTAGACCCTTTATAAAAATATATTTCCAAATTCAGCTTATTCCATCAGTTACAGAATGCTTGTCACCTACGAGGGTAACTTGAGAACTTCTCGACCAATCCTTGATGAAGCTACATATTGTCAAATGTTAGGTTAGCTTCATATATCTTTATAGGATCCCATACCAATCATTGGACTGATACCGCCTTATGCAGAGTCGTTTTAACGTATGATTACTAAAGGACTGGCTAATACAGGAAACATACGGTAGTCGAACTTTTTAGTATGGCACTAATCACGCGTCAGAACGACTCTGCATAAGGCCCATTGAAATTTCTTACTGAAGACTACTGACATTTAAGATAAAAGAGGACAAAGCATAGTATTTCTGAAATCTGAATAAAATAAGCAAGCGTAACGTTATTCAATAACTGCAGATGTCACTATCTCACACGTTTATCTGTTTCGAAAACAAACACCACCTTAGATACTGTTATGTAAGGAATGGTATTTAGAATAAAAATGTATCCCTCGTACATAAGAAAATATCAGGATTCTTCAGAGGCTACATATGGGAACCAGTATTCGTAAAGTTTGCCGTCATTTTCTATTACAACGGAATCTACATTCTTTTCTGATTGTTAGTTCTAAATCAAATTGGATTCTTTTTCATAGAACAGAAGGGGCAAGAGTATGCACGCGTACCCTTGCCCCGTAGGTATCTGCGTACCCTTGCCCCCTCACTACACAATTGACTTTCCCGTGATGTTGTACAGCCAACTGTTGGAAGAAAGGCAATTTACTCCATCCTGTCAAACAACGGATATGTTAGAAACTAACGCTTTATAGTACTTTGAAATCGTTATAAAATTGTGTAAGTTATTCATTAACTACTTATGTCCCAATATTATATCAAACTATTAGAAAAACATAAATAATTACCTAGATAACTTGTAGTTTGCCGCAGCACACTCACACTTGTTTAGGTTCTAGACGCCATTAACATCAAACTCCACGTGACGCATTATTGCCATACGCGAATATATTCACCTGATTTTAGGGAATCGTATCCTTACCCCCCACGTACTCTTGCCCCCCTCTACTCTAAAGGTATGTTACTTTTTTTTTTTTTTTTTGAAACGCTGCATTCTGGCCGTTCATGCACGTGTTATATGTTAATCATGCTACGTAACACATTATCTAGTGCAGGCCTGTCCATGAATTGGCTCCCGGAGCCAAAGCGTGAGCGGGCACGAGCGAAGATAAGAACAGGTGAGCACAGGTGCTGCTAGCTTCGCTTCTTCCACTGCATCCGATAAGTGTTGCCAACCACACATGATGGCAAAAAACCTATGGCCAAGCCTGGCCAGAAATTCGCACGATGATATGCATTGAGCAGACGCAAGCGTGAAATGTGCAGGTGTGCTCTCCCCCTCCCCATTTCGAAAGCAGTGACGCGAAAACACTGCAGGAAATAAAATTGGTACGTTTTTTGGTTGAGGAAAACGCATGATAGAGGTTACAGTTAGCGTTGAAGTAACTAACAAATGAACAAGAAAGAAAGAAAGAAAGAAACTAATATTAAACATGTCATCTTACAGACGTAAAAACGACTGCAAAAATCGGAAACGAATTGTTTCAGACCTTTTTAGCTTGCTTACACAATTCGTGACGTTGTATTACATTAGCACTCGGTCTGTAATTTGTCATTCGCTTCACGTTTGCTAAGTTGTAAACGCCTTTCGTTGCTAGATTGATAGGAGAACGACGGGAGGTTGAAAATAATAATAATAATAATAATAATAATAATAATAATAATAATAATAATAATAATAATAATAATAATAATAATAATAATAATAATAATACGCATTATTATTATTATTATTATTATTATTATTATTATTATTATTATTATTATTATTATTATTATTATTATTCGGACCAAAGAGGGATGAAAATGGGGATTGGAGGAAATTCATAACTAGGAATTGCATAGTTTATACCGCTCACCTAACATTATTAGGGTTATGAAGTGTAGAAGGCTCAGGTGGGCAGGCCATGTAGCCAGAATGGAAGAAATTAGAAACGCTTTCATAATTTTAACTGAAAACCCAATTGGAAGAAGACCACTAGGAAGACCTAGGCGTAGATGGGAAGACAATATTAAGATGGATCTTGCAGAAATAAGAGTACAGAGTAGAAACTGGATCCAGTTGGCTAAGGACATAAGTTAGTGGAAATATTTTGTAAACGCGGCATTGAACCTTCGGGTTCCATAGACCATAGAGTTAGTTAGTTATTATTATCTAAAAGAAATGTTCAAATGTTGTTAAGAGACAATTACACAGAAGAACCGAGTTTCGACCAAACACTAATTTGCCGGAAGGAAATTCCAGTGCAGTCCAGCCTACTTTAAGCGTTATCCGTGCAACCCACGTTTCATGTTCAAGACATTGGGAATAATTGTTCGTATCATTCAGTTGGAACGTTTCCTTTCGAATTTACGCTATTACAGTAGACCTACGCTATTACAGTAGGCCTACGCTATTACAGTAGGCCTACAACATTGTGACTTTCAAAATCAGTCAGTAACTATCGAAGAAAGACAAGCGTGTAGCTTCAGTCGTTGAAATGATTTAACATTCTTTTTCACTTTTAACAAGCCACCGGCAAGCAACCAGCCAGGGACAATACATTTTTCCTTATTAAAAAGACACTCCTTGTTAAAAAAAAAAAAAAAAAAAAAAACTAATTGCAGTCACTAACGGTCACACTTAAAAATGGAAAATCTCTTTGGCTCTCTTAATATTTTGTTTGATTCTTTGCGATCAAAGTAACTTTAAAAGTGGAGTAAGAAATACTATTCTTCCTATTGATAGTGTAATAGTGGCTTCTAATCTCCACAACCAACCCCTTGCTAAGCCTATTCGTACACACATACATGCATAAGCTAATTTTCTGGAGATATACTTAGATAATTACAAACAAGTGCTACAGTTTTTTCTTATCAACAGATTATCTCTTTTCCTAAAAAGCGAAACAACATAATATAACAAACCCACACTCGGATATAACAAACCCACATCCCTCTTTAACAAAAGGAAAGAAAAAAGAAGAAAAGGAACGTACATAGTTTATCATTTGATTGCTGTTACAAGTTTGTATTGTCTATAGTTAACGGTTACCACATTGTAAAAAACACTTTACACTAAATGGCAATCAGTTACCATACATACTTTTTTTTTTTTTTTTTTTTTTTTTTTGGTAAGCTAGTGATTACCGCCAAGGTTGACAACACTTCCGCTCCTCTAAGGACAAAACCCGAAGATCCACGAAGCACGAACAATGGTATTTGCTCGTAGAATGCTCGTGAGCGTTCACGAGGAGAGTTTCCACTATCTGCTCGCCGTGGGCAGGGCTGATCTAGTGAGTCCTCGTCTGCGTGCAGATATTTAGAAACGATGAAGGCGATATGCTAACGGACAAAGATGTGGAAGTCAGTTTTCCCGTCATATTAAATTTGTTACATAACACCTTTATCCTCTGAGCGCTTCGTATGTTTGATTTTGAATGGAAATAAGCAAATAATATAGTTATAAATTTAAACAGTTTAATGAATAAGGCAAATACAGTAAATTATTCAACGTAAAATGTATTAATTTCCTGCATCTCGGCCTATTATGCAGCGCGGTGTGTTTCCATGTCTTGCGGGTCACTGCAAAGATAAAGATATACTGTTATTAATAGATAGTTTAACTTTAGAAAAATAAGTATTGTTTAAAACACGGCGTGACAAACATCTTGATATTTGAAGGTGGCGCTCCAAAATTCCTTTAAATGCTGCCAGCAAATGAGAGACCAGCGGTATTGCCACGTTTATTTTGTACACATCCATGTCTTATCCCCTGTCACCTGATCGCGCTGTAGTTTGTCTGTTTAGCCATAGCCACACCCCTTTACCACTTGGCAACGTTGCGCTAGAGCTTGCGTTTTATTCGTTTAGCTGAAATGCCAAGATGTTTGTCATAGCTATAACTTTCATAGCAATGTAAAATTCTTTTTATTTAAAAAAAAAAGAAGAAGAAGAAGAAGACCTAATTAGTACAATTAGATCTAATTCATCCAAACCAAACAAAATGTAAAACCGTTGCAATACTAATGTAGAAAAAGTAGTTTAATTGTTGCAAATGCCGCTCCTCTGATTTCTGCGACAGTCACTGTTCCTTGTTTCTGTAGTCAGAAATCCGACGCTGATATCACCTCCATGGACCTCTCGTGAAGTGGAACGAAAAAACCTTTAAGTTTTACGTCCAACTTATGCCGGCTAGCTAAAGGAGACAGTGATATGAGAAATGAAGAAAATGATGGAAAGAAGAAAGTGGGAGGAAACGGGAGAAAACCCACGCAAATGGTGTTTGTTCTCCACAAAGTTCACTCGGCGCAAGCTAGAATCGAACCAAGGACCAATATACCAAATGTGAAAGCTCTACCACTGAGTCACTACGGCCCCATTGAAGTGGAAGGGTCCTGGTAACTTCTAGTTAAATTAAGAAAAAACTCAGACCATAAATTTTGTACATAAATTTTAAAAAATGAGACGAGAAAAAAACTTGAGAATCGAAATCAGACGAGGAAAAATTCTTCGATAATCGAGGTGAGAAGAAATTCTACAAAATCTGATTTATTGTCTCGTCTTGTGAGTAACACTGGTATATATAGGGAATGAGAATACATAATTTTTTAGTTTATTTATTGCCATGAAGCAATTAGAAAATAACTTCAATCAAGGGATACGGACTTCTGGTCTATAAAGCCGGAGATTGCGACCCATTTGTTGACCACGCACACATCTTTTAACCGAAAGCTAACTTGTTCTGTTTTAAGGAAGAGATTCTTCTTCTTCTTCTTCTTCTTCTTCTTCTTATTATTATTATTATTATTATTATAACAAAACAGCAGGGGTGTACAACACAGTGATGAAACTAAGGGGGCAATGGGCTTGTACCTGGGGCGCCGGATTCGGGGACGCAAAAGTGAGCAAATATTTGTTTTGACTATAAGGCAAGGCAAGGAGTTTTAGCAAACTAAAGATGACAAAAAAATTACGTCAGAAACTTAACAGAACAACAACGACTCACCAACTGTAGGATCATAGATATCCATAGAATACACACAGAACCAAAGACGCGTTAGTTGAAAAAAAAAAAAAAGAAAAGCATAACTTTTGTAATTTCAGCAAAACGTTTAGATGCATAATTTTTAAGCATGCAACTAAATGCATAATGAATACTGTGTTACTTGATGCACTTGTGTGCATAAAATTCATTATGCAGGTAAACGTTTTGCTGAAATCACAAAATGATATGTATTTTTTTGTCTCCTACTGAAGCATATACATGCATTAATTGAAACAGTGGTTTGAATCGCTGGTTGCATATTTCCTAAAATATACAGGATTTCCAAGGCTGTGGAAACGATTAAATAAATTTAGAACACTACTAAAAATATGGAGGCTTTTTGGGTGATGTAGGACAGAGCGCAAATATTCCATATTACATGAGAGCCTCTACGGCCATTTTGAAAGTTGTCATACTGGATTTGAGTTAATTCAGTGAAATACAGATTTTACGATACGCTACTATTTTTGAAATAAAGTGTTATTTTTAAAGACATTAATAAAATTGTTTTCTATATTCTTTGTTAACGAAATTTTGATCACATAGGTCTGGACCATATACAAAAACTTGTCATTGTAAATTTATAATCATAATTTCATTCAGGATGCAAACAAGCAGAGAGGAAACTACCACACTATCGTTACGAAATCACATCTTATTTCAACAATAGTATCGGATCGTAAAGTTCCCATTTCACTGAATTAATTAAAATCCAGTATGATACCTTCCAAAATGGTCGCAGAGGCTCACATGTAAAGTGGAATATTTTCACTCTGTCATGCATCACACCTATAAAGCTCAATTTCATAGTTTTGGTAGTGTTCTAAATTTATTCCATCGTTTTCACACCCTTGACAAAAGATAGCTTCAAAGTTATCTTTTGAGGACATTGTAAAAGCTTCTGCAGCCAAAGAGCCCTTCAAAGTTAAATTCTAGTTCCAGCTTTTTGTGTTTTCATTTAACTTACCTCGATTTAAGAGATTTGCAAAATGTCCGAGCTCGAGACAACAGCCTGACTGATTGTCATATATCTAAGTAAATTTTCTATTCTAAAGCATAGACTGCTGATTCATTCTACACACATATGTATATCCCGATATAATCTCAAAAACATTGTGATTTGTAGTTATTACGATAAAACTGTAAGAATATGTCAAGCATGCTACTCTTAGGTTATTTGGCTATCAAGTACTATTTAGTCTTCTTTTTTATCTTGTACTAGAAATTAAATTAGACCCTTAAAATCAAACTTTACCACTTGAAGAAAAAAATGGAATAGAATACTGTGTGATGCCAATATTAGGTGTAGTCGGACAAGGGCGCCGATTTCTCTGTAAATTTGGGGGGCATTCAGATGCAGAAGGCATATATATGAGGATTTTAAGACAAATTGCGTTCAAATTATGCCAAATATTGTATATTCATAAATACAATGCAGGGGCCCACATGAGATTTGGGGGGCCCGGGCCCCCTCGGCCTCCCACAATCGGTGCCCTTGTAGTTAGGGGTCGTTTTGGTTTGGTTGGTCGGGAGGGGGGGCGGGGAGGCGCTCAGGCGAGTTCTTGATCCAGGCGATAACTAGCCTATAGTTGCGTAGCTGGTACAACAAAAACCCTGGAAATTAATTTGAGAAAATAATATATTTGTCTACTACAGGTTAAGGCAAGTTTTCTCAACATGGGAATCGCTAGAAGAAGTAATAGGGATTGCGAAGGTAGATGAAAAAGATGTAATTAGGATTTAGTAGAGGAAAAGATTTATTTAAAAAAATTCTTATTTTGATAGATATATCTATACAATGTCTACATTTATTGTCAAAAATACAGAAAAAAAAACATAGCAAGCGAAGTTTTAAACTAGATATTAAAGAATTATCAAAATAATTGGAGTAAAAGAGGAATGAAATTGAAAAACTGAATTTTGAAACGCAAGAAAAATATTAAAAGTACATATTAAAATAGTTTACAATTCAAAATGCAAACTAAATACATATACCACTGTAAGCTATAACCAGCAATAATAGGAAGGCTTATTACAAACCAAAAATTATTTATCGGGGTCATTGCCAAGAGGATGTGATAAAAAGGGATTCGTTATTTGAAATATATTAAGAAAGCCATAATATTATTTTTAGGTGAAGGATATTATTTATAGGTGCATTATAATTTTTATTTAATTTTATTATTATTACTGAGGTCTTTATTGCAATTTTGACAAAAAGATCAAGCATGATCGCTAGAGAAAATGGTTTCGTACTCCAAATGTCTTGTTTCCTACATAAACCTGTTGCAATATGATACAATGGAAACGCCTCTTTCCTCGTCATAGAAAACTGTCCAATGGTAGCATCAACTTAGTAAGTAATCCGAGTAGGCTGAACAAATCATTGCTCTTGAATGTTTAACATGAAGTTCTATTTCATGACACAAGATGTCACTACGTAATGTGTTGAGCTCAGATTGTAGGAAACGTAGTGACATCTGTGAATGAACTAACATATACGCATATGTCTTATTCAGTAATAATGCTGAAAAAAAAGTCAATTTTTGACTTATGAAAGATACAATGTAACAGGGCCGGTGTGAGGAGGGGGATCGAGCCGTGCCACCGCCCAGGGCGGCAAGTCTAATGGGCGGCAAAATTTGAAAAAGAAAAGAATACTATCAAAATATAATGCTACGTAATAGACCCACAAATGGAAACATAAAACTGTATTCACCTGAGAATGTAATTGAACTTACTTCACTCACATTCAGGAAAATACTTACTCACGAAATTCACAGCATTCTACCTCATTTTCAATTATCAAACTACTAGCCACAGGTATCTCGTTCAATACTTCCCTTGCAGCGGCGAAGATTTTCAGCTAGGGTGGATAAGATTTTCAAGGTGTCTTTTATATTTTTTCTATTCAGCAATGTTCTAACACTCCACTCCAGTAGCGTATTTAGGGGGGTGGCTTCCGGGCTTAAGCCCCCCCCCGAAATCTTACTTAGTATAGTAAAGTAAATTAAATATCTTGCAGAATTTTCACATTTCCAGGCAAAGCCCCCCCCCCCGAAAGTTAGCAAAGCCCCTCCCGAAACAAAATCGTAAATACGCCACTGCTCCACTCCAAATATGAAAAAAGTACACTTCCACTTGAGACAGGGCGTTTAGTCTACAGCATCTAGAGACATTTAGGTTCTAGCAGCGAGTTTTTAACTAATTTACAAATTGGTTGAAAACTCGTTGGTTTCATACCGGTAACAGACACCGTTGGCCTAGGACTGACAGAAGTACTAATAATAAACATCTAAAGGAAATGAACATTCCTATCAAAGACATGAGGGGCCAAGGATATGACAATGGTTCCAATATGAAAGGCAAACATTCAGGTATTCAGAAGAGAATTTTAGAAATATAGTCCCGAGCCTTGTATGCTCCTTGCAGTAGTCATTCGTTAAAGCTTGTCGTTAACGATGCAGCCACAGCATCTCAGTACGCCGTTTCAGTTTTTGTATAAGTTCAACGTTGGTCCATACTAAAGGAACATATTAGCAGTCTCATTTTAAAACCATTAAGCACCACAAAGTGGGAGAGCCGAATTGATGCTCTGACTCTATTTACGTGTTAGATATCAGATAGGGGAGGTTTATGATGCCTTACTTCAAGTAAGTAACGACAATAGTTCAGATACAATGGTCAACCACGATGTTCTGTGTATAGCAAATCAAGTGGCTACTTTCCTTTGCTCACTCGTTATCTGGTATGACTTTTTACTCCACATAAACATAGTAAGCAAAAGTCTCCAAAGCATTGATTGTCATGTGCTGGATACAGTCGGGATTCTTGAAAATGTATTTGAGTGCTTTGAGAGGAGACGAAATGATGCAAAGTTTCAATCTTACTTAGTTGATGCGATAGAGTTGGCATCAGTATGGATGATCCACAGATAGGTAATATAGTGCAAGCTCGAAGTCAAAAGAAGAGACAGTTTCAGTACGAGGCAGAGGATGAAGTTATTGAAGATCCACTAATAAGATACAAGATCAATTTTTATTACAAAGTTCTAGACGTGATTGTGTTCGAGCAACTTAAACATCACAGCGAGTATTTCGATTTTCTTTACGATATAAATAATCTTAAAGATATGCCACCTGAACTTTTGTTTGAAAAGTGACTAAACTTGCCAGCATTTTAACACACCTCCTAATCGAAAGATATTAACCTCAATGATTTGAAAGACGAACTGAAAGTGTTATCCGCTATAATTAAGCCTGAAAGTCACCAAGAGAGACTTTAAAATTAATTAACGAACATAACTTTGCTCCCATGACTTAGGATTCTGTTAACCTTACCGTAACAGTGGCAAGTGGAGGAAGAAGTTTCTCGAAACTTAAGTTTATTAAAAACTCTACGATCTTGCACTTCTAAAACACGCTTGTGTGGTCCAGCGATATCAATAGAATACGAATTGGCTGAAACATTGGACTACGTGAATGTGATAATGGAATTTGCTCGTATCAAAGCAAGAAGTTTCTTTCAATTAAAGTATAATCACTTAGTTCCGTAGTGCCGTAATATCTGATTCACTCTATTATCTTTATGCTCCATACTCTATTGGAAACACCTTTCGATATAAAATAAGCTTAAAAATTAAAATTCTTAGTCGTGACTAAAGCATTTTTATTTTATTTTCTTTATGCGCTGCTGTACATCACAGGTACACAGCGAAATCGAGCATACTAAAGATTGTGTCATGTATGGAGTATGTAAGCAAAATTAAAGAAAAAATCTTTGAGTTTTACGTCCCACAATTATGCCGACTAGGTTAAAGCAGACAGTGATGATGAGAAATTATGAAAATGGTGGAATGAAGAAAGTGGTAGGAAACGGGAGAACCCCGAGGAAACCCACGCACACGGTGTTTGTCCATCACAAAATTCACTTGGCACGAGCTGAGATCAAACCACGGACCACATGCACAACAGCTGAACACTCTTCCACTGAGCCAGCGTAGCCCATCAAATATTACGTAAGCATTCGAGAGAAATAGTTCAATTTTTTGTTTACTTTTCCATTTCATACATGTTTTTAAACGGGGCATCTTTTTCATGACACTTGAACGTCTTCTGTCAAAGTAAGGTTTGTGGATTAGAGGGGCGGCATGTGATAGTACCGCCCAGGGCGGCAAAACTGCTAGCGACGGCCCTGCAATGTAACAAACTTCATTCTCACTTTTGGAAAACTCTTGGTATTTTTAAAATTTAATCAGGATATGTATTTTATGGTTCAATTATTAGATGTATTTTATGGTTCAATGTTAATAGTGCAATATATTTTTTTTTCTGAAATTTAATTGTAAAAATCCTATTTAAAATAGTAACGGGCCGACGCTAGCAGTTTTGCCGCCCTGGGCGATACTTTCACATGCTGCCCCTTTAATTCGCAAATCTTATTTTGACAGAAGTTCAAGTGTTACGAAAAAGTAAGATGCCCTATTTAGAAACATGTATGCAATGGAAACATTTAAACAAAAAATTGAACTACCTCTTTCGAATGTTTACGTAATGTTTAAACGACTACACACGTGATACAACATTCAGTATGCTCGATTTCGCTGTATATCTGTGATATACAGAAACGAATACAAAAATTAAAATTTAAAAAAATATATGTTTTAGTCACGACTAAGAATTTTAATTTTTAAGCTTATTTTATCTATAGGTTGTTTCCAATAGAGTATGGAGCATGAAGATAATATAGTGAATCAGATATTACGGCAAAACTAAGTCATTAGCCTTTTAATTTACTAAACACAATGGAGATACATAAATTTATCATACCTTAATTGAAAGAAACTTTTCTTGCTTTGATATGAGCAAATTTCTGTATCACATTCGAGTAGTCCAATGTTTCAGCCAATTCGTGTTCTATTCATATCGTCGCTAGACCACTCAAGCGTGTTTCAGACGTGGAAGAACGTGGATAATTTTTAATAAGCTTTAAGTTGCGGAAAACTTCTTTATCCACTTGCCACTATTACCGGTAAGGTTAACAAAATCCTAAGTACCACACTGACATTGGGAGCAATGTCATGGTCCTTAATTAATCTTAAAGTCTCTTTTGGTGAACTTTTAGGCTTAATTATAGCGGATAACGCTTTCAGTTCGTCTTTCAAATTACTGGGATTAATATCTTTCGATTCTTCGAGTGTTAAAATGCTGGCAAGTTTAATACAATTTTCAGAGAAAAGTTCAGGTAGCATAATATCTTTAAGATTACTTACGTCGCAAAGAAATTCGAAATACTCACTGTGATGTTTAAGTTTCCCAAACATCTCTCTTAAAGCTAACACAATCACGTCTAGAACTTTGTAATAAGAATCGATCTTGTATCTTGTTTGTGGATCTTCAACAGCTTCATCCTCTGCCTCGTACTGAAACTGTCTCTTCTTCTTCTTTCGACTTCGAGCTTGCACCAGGCCCACAATTAGAGGGGGGCTAGGGAGCCTGGCCCCCCTAAACTTTTTGTGGCCCCCTAGACCTTAACACAAAATGCTATTATTAATACAAAAAACACAATTTAGCTATGTGCAAGAGAATTTTTAAATTACTTGGCCCCTCTAGCATATTCATGCCCCCCCCCCAACCTTTGTGGTTGGTTGCGGGCCTGGCTTGCACTGTATTACCTATCCGTGGATCATCCATATCTAATGCTGATGCCAACTCCATCGCATCGTAAGAATGAAACTTTGCATCATTTCTGCCTCTTTCAAAGTACTCAGATACATTTTCGAGAACCCGATTGCATCCAACACATGAGAATCAATGCTTTGGAGACTTTTGCTTACTATGTTTATGTGGAGTAAAAAGTCATAACAGATAACAAGTGAGCAAAGGAAAGTAAAGTCACGGAGCTGGTTTACTATACACAGAGCATCGTGGGCGACCATTCTATCTGTTCTATTGCCATTACTTATTTGAAGTAAGGCATCATAAGCCTCCCCTATTTGATATCTAACGTAAATAGAGTCAGAGCATCAATTCGGCTCTCTGCTCTTGTGGTGCTTAATGGTTTTAAAGTGAGACTTTAATATGTGTTCTTTTAGTATGGTCCAACGTTGAACCGACGCAAGAGAAAGTCATAAACACTTTTAACTATACAAAAAAAAAAAAAAAAAAAAAAAAAAAAAAAAATGAAACGGCGTACTAAGATGCTGTAGCTGCATCTTTAACGACAAGGTTTAGTGAATGAGTACCGCAAGGAGCATAGAAGGCTCGGGGATTTATTTCTAAAATTCTCTTCTGAATACTTGAATGTTTGCCTTTCATATTGGAACCATTGTCATATCCTTGACCCCTCATGTCTTCGATAGGAATGTTCATTTCCTTTAGCTGTTTAATTATTTCTTCTGTCAGTCCTAGACCAGTGATGTCTATTATCGGTACGAAACTAAGAAAGTGTTAGCAAATTTTTACGAGGCATTCTCCATTATTGTGTGTAATTTGATTTGCTCTGTAGCAGAAATACGGCAAGGGAAATATTAAATGAGATACCTGTGGTTAGTAGTTTGATAACTGAAAATGAAGGGAATGTTCTGAACTTCATGAATGAGTATTTTCCTGAATGTGAGTGAAGTAAGTTCAATTACATTCTCAGTTGAACACAATTTTATTTTTCCATGTGGACCTATTACGAAGCATTATATTTTGATAGTATTCTTTTCTTTTTCAAATTTTGCCGCCCATTAGAGTTGCCGCCCTGGGCGGTGGCACGGCTCGACCCCCTCGCGCCGGCCCTGAATAGTAAATACAAGTAGGCCCTTACAGTGTCACGTGTACACCACGTGAAGAAATTTGGTTTGTGTGGCATGATATTTTCTCAATATTCAAGTCGTGATTCCAAAAGAAATTAGAGTAGAGATGGAATATATTTTTTGGACGCTTATTTTATTGCAGGAAACAGTTTCTCGCTATCTATTACCATTTTTGGATCAAAAGATTCAATATATTTCAATCAAAATTTTTCTTCTAGGCCTTATCTGGAGAACTACATATAATGTAGCCAAACCCAAAGTATCACTTAACTCAGAAAATACGAAAACTCCATTTAGGGGTCGTTCAAGAATTTTATGACCCCTGATACAAAAACTAATTATTGGCAAAGATTGAAATCTTTTGATCCATTTTTTTTGGGTCATACCTAAAAATTCTTGACCGAGATCGCAATTTTTTGATCCATTTTTGGATCATTCCTAAAATTCTTGATACTCTCTAGGGATCAATGTTAAAACAGGAAGTGTTTAGTTTCTGCCACTTCCGGTTTGAATAAGGGGTTAATATAAGAGATGGTACATATTCTTAGAAAGCTAAATCAATTCAAAAAATAAAAGGTCGGTCCCCGTTTATCGTTCTTATTCTATGCATGGTACTTGTGCCGATTATGGCCCGGGTCCCTAATATGGCCCACCCACCATATCTCTGCAGATTTACGTTGGTGCTACTAGATGACAATATAAACTATGTCCTCTGAGCCGCGCAAATATGTTTACGGTTGTCATGAGGACATAGTTTATATTGTCATCTAGTAGCACCAACGTAAATCTGCAGAGATATTGTCTGTGGGCCATATTAGGAACCCGGGCTATAATCGGTACAAGTACCATAGATCAATATTGAAACCGGAAGTTGTCTCTCCGCCTTCTCTCTATGACTTACTCTTTCTGCTCTATAATGATCAACATAAACACCGGAACTGGTTGATTAGTGTCACTAAGAGTTTGAATGTCACTTGCTTTAACAAACTTGATTCCTAATTTTGACCCGTTACCTCTTGGTTAAAATTGGTGATCCATCAAATAGTTATTCAGATTTTGTGTCTCTGGAAGGACGGATATGCGGACAAACAAGGTAAACCAACCTCAGTGTCGGACTGGGGCCCCGGCTGGAAGAACAGTTTAGGGTCCCACGATAGGAGTCGTATATACCCCGTATGCAAAATGTGTCATAATCCTAGCCCTACTAATAATATAAATTCAATTACTGTCACGTAGAAAAGGGGTCCCATTCTGTTTGCTCTGTTGTAAATTCAAGCAATAGGCCTAATGAGCATCATAATTGAACGAGATGACGAATGTGCCATGTTTTCTAAATGTACATCGCAGCAAGTTTCGAGAAGGAGAACATAAGGTAGACCTATTGAGGGCCTGGATGTAGTAAGACCTACAGTTGTCTTTCTGATGTCTATGAGAATACTCAGTGACGTGCATCTGATGTAGACCTGAATTTTATGGTTCTTTTTGCTATGTTGTAGATACTTATATAGGCCTAAGGGTTAACAAGAATTTTAGGAATGATAAAAAAAATGATCAAATGATTGCAATCTTGGCCAAGAATTTTAGGAATGATCAGAAAAACGCATCAAAAGATCACGATCTAGGCCATTAGTTTTTGGACCAGGTACCATAAAATTTTTGAATGGCCCCTAAATCAAGTTTTCGTATTTCTTTTTACGAAATAAGCACATCATATTGAGTTAAGTGATAGTTTCGGTTTGGTTACATTGTATGTAGTTCTCCAGATATAAGGCGTACAAGAAAATGTTTGATTGAATTATATATATATATATATATATATATATATATATATATATATATATATATATATATATATATATATATATATATATATATATATATACAAGATCAGGATCCATAAAGTTTTTGAATAACCCCTACATCGAGTTTTTTTTTTTAAACGGAATTAGCACATCATGCTGAGTTAAGTAAGAGTTTGGGTTTGGTGCATTATATGTAGTTCTCTAGCTATGGGTAAGCCTGCCATATTTTTTTCATGAGAATACCGGACACCTGCAGTAGTACTCCCCCCCGTATGCCCGAATGACTCATCCTCACTCTCTTTCATGACCGGGGTGAAAGGTCAATGACCTGGCCCGGGGTCAATGACCTAGGGGTACCTAGGACCACCCCCTCTAAATTTTGGCAGGGGTACCTTGGCCCACCCCCTAAATTTTGGCAGGGGTACATAGGACCACCCCCCTTAAATTTCGGAAATTGCCAAATCTAAAAATTTGGTATGGTAGCCTAGGACCATAGTATGTACCCCTATTAGTATTGGGTGTCTATGTCGTTCCCTTTCATGGGTAAAAAATTGCCAAAAAGTCAAATTTTGGGGGTTTTTGACCTAATTTATCCCCTTTGATGAGGTTTTATTACCCTATATAGTTATATGGGCATATACAGGGGTTCATTCCCTTTCATAAGACATGGGTATATTGGTGCACCCCTTGAAAAATTTGGGAGGGGTACCTTGGCCCACCCCTTAAATTTTGGAAATTGCCCAATTTAAACATTGGGTATTATAGTACAGGACCCTAATATCTATTATGATAAATTTGGACGGTCCACCTTGTTTCCTTCTAGGGGTACAAAATTGCCAAAAATATAAACGTAAGCAATACGTTATACCACGTGTTTGGTTTTTGGCTCAATTTATCCCCTTTGATGAGGTGTTATTACCTTATATGGTTATATGGGCGTATACAGAGGTCCATTACCTTTCATAAGACATGGGTATATTAATGCACCCCTTGAAAAAATTTGGGAGGGGTACTTTGGCCCACCCCTTAAATTTTGGAAATTGACCAATTTCAACATTGGGTATTATAGTATTGGACCCTAACATGTATTATGATAAATTTGGGTGGTCCACCTCGTTCCCTTT
Organism: Thermobia domestica; assembly: GCF_964235325.1. NCBI lineage: Eukaryota > Metazoa > Arthropoda > Insecta > Zygentoma > Lepismatidae > Thermobia > Thermobia domestica. Next base: position 50,756,386 of record NC_137471.1, read on the forward strand.
TAGGGGTACAAAATTGCCAAAATATAAACGTAAGCAATACGTTGTACCACGTGTTTGGTTTTCGACCTAATTTATCCTCTTGGATGAGGTTCTATTACCTTATATGATTATATGGTCATGTATAGGGGTCCATTATCTATCATAAGACATATGTACATTGGTGCACCCCTTTAAATTTTTGGATGGTCCACCCCCTAAATTTTGGCAGGGGTACATAGGACCACCCCCCTTAAATTTTGGAAATTGCCAAATCTAAAAATTTGGTATGGTAGCCTAGGACCATAGTATGTACCTCTATCAGTATTGGGTGTCTATGTCGTTCCCTTTCATGGGTAAAAAATTGCCAAAAATTCAAATTTCGGGTTTTTTTGACCTAATTTATCCCCTTGGATGAGGTGTTATTACCTTATATAGTTATATGGGCGTATACAGGGGTCCATTACCTTTCATAAGACATAGGTACATTTGTGCACTCCTTTAAAAATTTGGGAGGGGTACTTTGGCCCACCCCTTAAATTTTGGAAATTGCTCATTTTATATATTTGGTATTATAGTACTGGACCCTAACATGTATTATGATAAATTTGGGTGTTCCACCTCGTTCCCTTTTAGGGGTACAAAATTGTCAAAATATAAACGTAAGCAATACGTTGTACCACGTGTTTGGTCTTTTGGCCCAATTTATCCTCTTGGATGAGGTTCTATTACCTTATATGGTTATATGGGCGTATACAGAGGTCTATTCCCTATCATAAGACATAGGTACATTTGTGCACTCCTTTAAAAATTTGGGAGGGGTACTTTGGCCCACCCCTTAAATTTTGGAAATTGCCCAATTTAAACATTTGGTATTATAGTACCGGACCTTAACATGTATTATTATGATAAATTTGGGTGTTCCACCTCGTTCCCTTTTAGGAGTACGAAATTGCCAAATTTTAGTACAACCACGTGTTTGGTCTTTTGGCCCAATTTATCCTCTTGGATGAGGTTCTATTACCTTATATGGTTATATGGTTATGTATAGGGGTCTATTCCCTATCATAAGACATAGGTACATTTGCGCACTCCTTTAAAATTTTTGGGAGGGGTACTTTGGCCCACCCCTTAAATTTTGGAAATTGCTCATTTTATATATTTGGTATTATAGTACCGGACCTTAACATGTATTATTATGATAAATTTGGGTGTTCCACCTCGTTCCCTTTTAGGGGTAGGAAATTGCCAAATTTTAGTACAACCACGTGTTTGGTCTTTTGGCCCAATTTGTCCTCTTGGATGAGGTCCTATTACCTTATATGGTTATATGGTCATGTATAGGGGTCCATTACCTATCATAAGACATAGGTACATTTGTGCACTCTTTAAATTTTTTTGATAGGGGTACTTTGGCCCACCCTTAAATTTTGGAAATTGCTCATTTTATATATTTGGTATTATAGTACCGGACCCTAACATGTATTATGATAAATTTGGGTAGTTCACCTTGTTCCCTTTCATGCGTAAAAAAAATTGCCAAATTTTACTACAACCACGTGTTTGGTATTTTGGTTCACCCCTTGGATGAGGTCCTATTACCTTATATGATTATATGGTTATGTATATTGGTCCATTCCCTATTATAAGACATGGGTATATTGATGCACCCTTTAAAAAATTTGGGAGGGGTATCTTGACTATCCACTCAGTTTTAGAAATTGATTAATATAAGCATTTGGTATCATAGTACAGGACTTCAATATGTACCACTATAAATTTGGATGGTCCACATCGTTCCCTTTCATGGGTAAAGAACTACCAAAAATCGAATTTCGGAGGTTATTGACCCCTATTTAATACGTTATATGGTTTATTACCTTTATATGTTTATGTTCTCTTTTAAATTTGGGAATTATCAAATAACAAAATTCGGTAAACGTTTTCTAGGACCCATTGGTATTCCTCTTATGGCCAAATATTCAAAATTTAAAGGTTATTGACCGGCTTTATTATTGAATAAGTACAGGATTTATTACTTTTTTTCATAAGACACAGGTGTATTTGTGTACCAATCTTAAATTTTGGGAGGGGGTACATTTCTTATTGTCATATCAATAATTGGTAAATGTTCTTTGGGTAAATCATTGTGATCACGTGATCAGTTATTGACCTATGATGGGATTAGGAGTCCAGGACATTGGTACATTGAAACTTTGTAGGATAATTTGAGAATGCGTCATTGGTATTGATTATTACAGCCAAATATAAACGTAAGCAAGACGTTGTACCACGTGATTGACCTTGATGAGGTAGTGTACAGGGATACATAGCTAACCTTATTGAAACTTATGACTCATAGTCTTAAGGGAATACATGCTACAACACTGGCAAAGTTATTGTTGATGCAATTTGATTGGCTGATCACTATCTTTCGTGCAATCTGATTGGTTGATCACTATCTTTCGTGCAATCTGATTGGTTGATCACTATCTTTCGTGCAATCTGATTGGTTGATGAGTTTTAAATCTTTGCTGTATTCAGTTTTAAGTTTTGTTTTACATTTAAAAATCTTGTTTTCGTTCAACATTTTGCATTCACTGATAAATATGATCAAAACCGTTTATTTGTTAATCGAATAGTTAAAAACCGGATAAAGTTTGACGGTTAACCGTGAAACGTAAAAATTTTTTAGTTTGAAAATTTTTTGTTTGAAATTTTTTGTTTGAATTTTTTGTTTGAGAATTTTGTTTGAAATTTTTTTGACAACTTTTGTTTCAAAATTTTTTGTTTAAAATTTTTTTGTTTGAAATTTTTTCGTTTCAAAATTTTGTTTGAGATTTTTTCGTTTGAAATTTTTGTTTGAAATTTTTTTCGTTTGAAATTTTTTGTTTGCAATTTTTTGTTCGAAAATTTTGTTTAAAATTTTTTGTTTGAAATTTTTCGTTTCCAAATTTTTTGTTTGAAATTTTTTGTTTAAAAATTTTTTTGAAATTTTTTTTCGCTTCAAAATTTTGTTTGAATTTTTTTTGGTTTGAAATTTTTTGTTTGAATTTTTTTTTCGTTTCAAAATTTTGTTTCAAAGATTTTTGTTTGAAATTTTTGTTTCAAAGTTTGAGTTGACATTTTTAAAAGTTTGTGCACTTATTAGTAAAGAACTGCAACTGTTTAGAACAAAAACCTTTGACAACATTATGGTACACGTCAGAACTTGATAATGCAACGTCATCAGTTTTGCATCATCGTTCGAGTTAGTATTCATGATAACGTCATCATGGCTACTTGTCTGCAGTTTCTAAACACGCGTGATGTGATGAAATCATTTACCAAGATTACTGATTTACAACAGAATGTACCTTATAGAATCTTAGCTAGCCAAATGATCCCTACAAAGTTTGGATTAAGAATCGTAGTGAAGCTTGAAAATGATAAGAATATAATTTTACCAGCAAGATATTTACCCATGGAAGCATCAAAACAAGAAGAACTGCTGCGTTTCTTAAATACTGGATCTGTATCTTTATGTTACAAAGGATTCTTGGGTCGAAGTCATCAGTACACAGCCAGATTCGTCAGCCATTGTGATGAAATCATGAATCAGCACGTCAGACATAGTTGTATGAATTTGGTTGGTCGGCATGACGTCAGCAACTGTGATGAAATCATGAATCAGCACATTCCTTACCAATGACGTCAGCAATAACTATAAATCAGCAAATACAGTGTCATCCCACGAAATCATTTGAGCAAGTGCTTTTCAGGAGGAAAGATGTGTACTTCTAACGATAAAGAGTTCATCTTCGCAAGCTATTATCCAATAAATATATTTCAAACAAAACATGTGATGATTGGTATCAGTGCTAGAACATTTGAACCTGTGATTCGATTAGGCAAAGCAGAACAATTTGGTGTACAACTGACCTGTGAAGAATGGCAAATATTATGTTCACGAATCGACCAAATGAACGATTATTTTCATGAAGAGCTAAATGTGACCATAGTCAAATCATTAGGCTCAAATCATGAAGTTGTGCTGCGTACAGTCCTCGAAGAGAAGATGGTGCTGTTACGTAAAAAGAGTACATTTCATGTCCCTCGCAATATGGTGTATCTAACACAAACTGAATGGAACAAATTTATCAGCGTATTTCAGTGTGTGAAACATGCAGTGGAAATGTGCAACAAAACAAGTATATTCCTGAAAAAGTACTATTTTGAAAAATGTGTTATGCATATTGTACAACATGTATCTAGATATTGTGATGGTTGTCAACATCGTTCTTGGGTGCATACCTGTATTGATAAACAGTTTATTTGTGATCAAATGGACATTGAGTTTCCACCAATTGATATTGCATTAGACCTTAAAAGACTTCAACTGGAATTAAAATTATATGCTAAAGACAAACTAGTGCAAGAAGTTCAAAATACATTGTATCGACAATATCCAGAACCACTATCTGGTATGGATGTATGTGGAGTGTAATAAAATGATCCATTTCAATGAATTGTGTTTTTTCATTTCAAGTACAATCCCAGGTTCTGACGTGTACTATTGCACCACAATGTTGTCAAAGGTTTCTGTTCTAAACAGTTCCGGTTCTTTACTAATAGGTGCACAAACTTTTAAAAATGTCAACTCAAACTTTGAAACAAAAATTTCAAACAAAAATCTTTGAAACAAAAATTTGAAACGAAAAAAAAATTCAAACGAAAAAAATTCAAACAAAATTTTCCAAACAAAATTTTGAAACGAAAAAAATTTTAAACAAAATTTTGAAACGAAAAAATTTCAAACGAAAAATTTTTAAACAAAAAATTTCAAACGAAAAAATTCAAACAAAATTTTGAAACAAAAAAATTTCAAACAAAAATTTTTTCAAACAAAAAATTTGGAAACGAAAAAATTTCAAACAAAAATTTTAAACAAAATTTTGAAACGAAAAAAAATTTCAAACAAAAAAATTTTAAACAAAAAATTTTGAAACAAAAGTTGTCAAAAAAAATTTCAAACAAAATTCTCAAACAAAAAATTCAAACAAAAAATTTGAAAGCAAGAATTTTCAAACAAAATGTTTCAAGCAAAAAAAAATTTCAAACTAAAAAATTTTTACGTTTCACGGTTAACCGTCAAACTTTATCCGGTTTTTAACTATTCGATTAACAAATAAACGGTTTTGATCATATTTATCATTGAGTGCAAAATGTTGAACAAAAACAAGATTTTTAAATGTAAAACAAAACTTAAAAACTGAATACAGCAAAGATTTAAAACTCATCAACCAATCAGATTGCACGAAAGATAGTGATCAACCAATCAGATTGCACGAAAGATAGTGATCAGCCAATCAAATTGCATCAACAATAACTTTGCCAGTGTTGTAGCATGTATTCCCTTAAGACTATGAGTCATAAGTTTCAATAAGGTTAGCTATGTATCCCTGTACACTACCTCATCAAGGTCAATCACGTGGTACAACGTCTTGCTTACGTTTATATTTGGCTGTAATAATCAATACCAATGACGCATTCTCAAATTATCCTACAAAGTTTCAATGTACCAATGTCCTGGACTCCTAATCCCATCATAGGTCAATAACTGATCACGTGATCACAATGATTTACCCAAAGAACATTTACCAATTATTGATATGACAATAAGAAATGTACCCCCTCCCAAAATTTAAGATTGGTACACAAATACACCTGTGTCTTATGAAAAAAAGTAATAAATCCTGTACTTATTCAATAATAAAGCCGGTCAATAACCTTTAAATTTTGAATATTTGGCCATAAGAGGAATACCAATGGGTCCTAGAAAACGTTTACCGAATTTTGTTATTTGATAATTCCCAAATTTAAAAGAGAACATAAACATATAAAGGTAATAAACCATATAACGTATTAAATAGGGGTCAATAACCTCCGAAATTCGATTTTTGGTAGTTCTTTACCCATGAAAGGGAACGATGTGGACCATCCAAATTTATAGTGGTACATATTGAAGTCCTGTACTATGATACCAAATGCTTATATTAATCAATTTCTAAAACTGAGTGGATAGTCAAGATACCCCTCCCAAATTTTTTAAAGGGTGCATCAATATACCCATGTCTTATAATAGGGAATGGACCAATATACATAACCATATAATCATATAAGGTAATAGGACCTCATCCAAGGGGTGAACCAAAATACCAAACACGTGGTTGTAGTAAAATTTGGCAATTTTTTTTACGCATGAAAGGGAACAAGGTGAACTACCCAAATTTATCATAATACATGTTAGGGTCCGGTACTATAATACCAAATATATAAAATGAGCAATTTCCAAAATTTAAGGGTGGGCCAAAGTACCCCTATCAAAAAAATTTAAAGAGTGCACAAATGTACCTATGTCTTATGATAGGTAATGGACCCCTATACATGACCATATAACCATATAAGGTAATAGGACCTCATCCAAGAGGACAAATTGGGCCAAAAGACCAAACACGTGGTTGTACTAAAATTTGGCAATTTCGTACCCCTAAAAGGGAACGAGGTGGAACACCCAAATTTATCATAATAATACATGTTAAGGTCCGGTACTATAATACCAAATATATAAAATGAGCAATTTCCAAAATTTAAGGGGTGGGCCAAAGTACCCCTCCCAAAAATTTTAAAGGAGTGCGCAAATGTACCTATGTCTTATGATAGGGAATAGACCCCTATACATAACCATATAACCATATAAGGTAATAGAACCTCATCCAAGAGGATAAATTGGGCCAAAAGACCAAACACGTGGTTGTACTAAAATTTGGCAATTTCGTACCCCTAAAAGGGAACGAGGTGGAACACCCAAATTTATCATAATAATACATGTTAAGGTCCGGTACTATAATACCAAATGTTTAAATTGGGCAATTTCCAAAATTTAAGGGGTGGGCCAAAGTACCCCTCCCAAATTTTTAAAGGAGTGCACAAATGTACCTATGTCTTATGATAGGGAATAGACCTCTGTATACGCCCATATAACCATATAAGGTAATAGAACCTCATCCAAGAGGATAAATTGGGCCAAAAGACCAAACACGTGGTACAACGTATTGCTTACGTTTATATTTTGACAATTTTGTACCCCTAAAAGGGAACGAGGTGGAACACCCAAATTTATCATAATACATGTTAGGGTCCAGTAGTATAATACCAAATATATAAAATGAGCAATTTCCAAAATTTAAGGGGTGGGCCAAAGTACCCCTCCCAAATTTTTAAAGGAGTGCACAAATGTACCTATGTCTTATGAAAGGTAATGGACCCCTGTATACGCCCATATAACTATATAAGGTAATAACACCTCATCCAAGGGGATAAATTAGGTCAAAAAACCCCGAAATTTGAATTTTTGGCAATTTTTTACCCATGAAAGGGAACGACATAGACACCCAATACTGATAGAGGTACATACTATGGTCCTAGGCTACCATACCAAATTTTTAGATTTGGCAATTTCCAAAATTTAAGGGGGGTGGTCCTATGTACCCCTGCCAAAATTTAGGGGGTGGACCATCCAAAAATTTAAAGGGGTGCACCAATGTACATATGTCTTATGATAGATAATGGACCCCTATACATGACCATATAATCATATAAGGTAATAGAACCTCATCCAAGAGGATAAATTAGGTCGAAAACCAAACACGTGGTACAACGTATTGCTTACGTTTATATTTTGGCAATTTTGTACCCCTAAAAGGGAACGAGGTGGACCACCCAAATTTATCATAATACATGTTAGGGTCCAATACTATAATACCCAATGTTGAAATTGGTCAATTTCCAAAATTTAAGGGGTGGGCCAAAGTACCCCTCCCAAATTTTTTCAAGGGGTGCATTAATATACCCATGTCTTATGAAAGGTAATGGACCTCTGTATACGCCCATATAACCATATAAGGTAATAACACCTCATCAAAGGGGATAAATTGAGCCAAAAACCAAACACGTGGTATAACGTATTGCTTACGTTTATATTTTTGGCAATTTTGTACCCCTAGAAGGAAACAAGGTGGACCGTCCAAATTTATCATAATAGATATTAGGGTCCTGTACTATAATACCCAATGTTTAAATTGGGCAATTTCCAAAATTTAAGGGGTGGGCCAAGGTACCCCTCCCAAATTTTTCAAGGGGTGCACCAATATACCCATGTCTTATGAAAGGGAATGAACCCCTGTATATGCCCATATAACTATATAGGGTAATAAAACCTCATCAAAGGGGATAAATTAGGTCAAAAACCCCCAAAATTTGACTTTTTGGCAATTTTTTACCCATGAAAGGGAACGACATAGACACCCAATACTAATAGGGGTACATACTATGGTCCTAGGCTACCATACCAAATTTTTAGATTTGGCAATTTCCGAAATTTAAGGGGGGTGGTCCTATGTACCCCTGCCAAAATTTAGGGGGTGGGCCAAGGTACCCCTGCCAAAATTTAGAGGGGGTGGTCCTAGGTACCCCTAGGTCATTGACCCCGGGCCAGGTCATTGACCTTCACCCCGGTCATGAAAGAGAGTGAGGATGAGTCATTCGGGCATACGGGGGGGAGTACTACTCCTGCGGTGCCCCCCCCAATAAACTTTCCAATACAATCCAGTGAATTGTACTCTTATGAACAACAGTATGATAAGCGATAATTTCCTCAGCTGCGGCTACTTGTCTCTCTTCGTTCTCTGAAATTAATTGTACATAATTGATACATCTGCAATGCAACTACAAAAGAATCGCCTTAAAAACTCAAGATGGCGTCTTATAAATATGCTTTACAGAAAAACAGTATGCAATTAATCACGTTTTATTTAAATCAGTGAAATTGTATACTTTCAATATTCTTCGCGCATTTACAATATTAATGCTATGACTGTATTTGCCAAAATTACATTTGTCAGTTTAATCTGATGAAAACTTAGCTATTTTTTCCCTTATGTTGTATGTGATTGTCAGGACCGGATTTACACATCACAAGGGACATCACCCAATTGTCCGGCTCCGATTTCAATGAAATTTTTATTGCTGATAGAGGACATGTATTCATTACTTGTGATGACAGAAATTTTTGCCATCGTGCATGTTTTCTATTTTTTAATAATTTTTAAAGGTTGTGATCTGGTTAATAGAGATTACTGCAGAAGTCCCTTACTACCCTTTGTAAACGGAGTGTTAATGAAAGAACAACCATGTACATACGTATAGGGCCTAGAGGGAAGTCGTATGGTACGTATGACCTTGACGGCAGCCATCTTGAAATCCGCCATTTTGAATTAAGGTCAAGTTTTTTAAATAGGAATAGGCTAATGTGATACACAATTTCGGGCTAGAATTTAATCAGGAAAACAATGGTGAAGTTAGTTTTAAGATGCGCTCATTTGGTGAAAAGTTACGGGCATATTAATTGTTTATACTTACTATGTGCCTAAGTCCCTTATCTCCGCTTCTAACCCGCGTATTAATGATTATAAGTGGATAAAGGTTTCGGTAATACATATTATGCCTAGAGGGAAGTGATACGATAAGGGTATCATTGACGGCAGCCATCTTGAAATCCTCCATTTTGAATTAAAATGAAGTTTTGAAAACTGAAAACCATAGCATGTGGCACCAAATTTTAATAGTAAATTTTCCCCAAAAGCCAATGGTATGCTTAGTTTTGTTCTATAGTTAACTAGTATGAATTTATAACTCTTCTAATGTGCACGAAACGTCCATTATTCGATCTTTCAAATTGGCAACACTCCTAATTTTCATCGCATGTTTTAAGATTCCAACTGGCACTTTGCAATTGTTTCCATGGCTCATGTTTTCTAAATTTATTACATTTTTAAGAGTTGCGATTTGTCAGTTCATGAATAGTGTTGGGATAAGCATCCAGCAATCTTTCTGAATTTTGAAGACTTGCCATGTAATTATTAATTTCATAGACAATGTAATTATTTATTTCCTATACCTTCAATTCAAAAACTCGTTTACTGACATGAATCATCGCAGAACGAAAGAACTCCAACTTTGCATTCAGATAATACCGGAGACGTAGCTTGTAATGGATAGTAGATGAGACGAGATATAAGTTGAAAATCCACTTCAAAAAAGGAAACGAAATATGACTGTTGTGTAAATCAATGGTCTTTTGTTTTGTTTTTTATTTATTTGTTTATTGTACATTTATTTATTTATTTATTTTCTATGGCAATATTTTAGCTAGTCAGACAAAAAAGTCATTCGTTTTCTAGCGATTGTTGTCGATGGTTCATGTTTGTAAGATTTATAATCAGTATTGATCGGGAACTCGATTAAGTTACACCGTTTTATAAACAAGTTACCTGTTTTCGTATTTTGTTCATGGTACAAACTGTGTTGGGAACAGTCATATTACGTCTCTTTGATATTTTCTATCATTGCTAGTGTTCCTTTAAAGTTGTAAAGTTGTATTTATTTAAAAAAAAAAAAAAAAAAATACTCTTTGTCGTTTCCGCAACATGTAGGCTACATTTCATGATAATTGTGAGTTCGTGTTACACCAATTTCTTATAATTTCATTTGTATTTCTTTACATCACATAGGTCCATAGGTTCCTCATGTACTTTGGGTTAAAATAAATAATTACACTGCCTAGGAAATTAATAATAACATGGCAAGTCTTCAAAATTCAGAAAGATTGCTGGATGCTTATCCCAACACTATTCATGAACTGACAAATCGCAACTCTTTAAAAAATGTAATAAATTTAGAAAACATGAGCCATGGAAACAATTGCAAAGTGCCAGTTGAAATCTTGATCGAATAATGGACGTTTTGTGCACATTAGAAGAGTCATAAATTCATACTAGTTAACTATAGAACAAAACTAAGCATACCATTGGCTTTTGGGGAAAATTTACTATTAAAATTTGGTGCCACATGCTATGGTTTTCAGTTTTCAAAACTTCATTTTAATTCAAAATGGAGGATTTCAAGATGGCTGCCGTCAATGATACCCTTATCGTATCACTTCCCTCTAGGCATAATATGTATTACCGAAACCTCTATCCACTTATAATCATTAATACGCGGGTTAGAAGCGGAGATAAGGGACTTAGGCACATAGTAAGTATAAACAATTAATATGCCCGTAACTTTTCACCAAATGAGCGCATCTTAAAACTAACTTCACCATTGTTTTCCTGATTAAATTCTAGCCCGAAATTATGTATCATATTACCCTATTCCCATTTAAAAATCTTGACTTTAATTCAAAATGGCGGATTTCAAGATGGCTGCCGTCAAGGTCATACGTACCATACGACTTCCCTCTAGGCTCTATACGTATCTACATGGTTGTTCTTTCATTAACACTCCGTTTACGAAGGGTAGTAAGGGACTTCTGCAGTAATCTCTATTAACCAGATCACAACTTTTAAAAATTATTAAAAAATAGAAAACATGCACGATGGCAAAAATTTCTGTCATCACAAGTAATGAATACATGTCCTCTATCAGCAATAAAAATTTCATTGAAATCGGAGCCGGACAACTGGGTGATGTCCCTTGTTAGAAATGTGTAAATGGGTAAGCCCTAAACCAAAGGAAAATTCTGCGCTTCATGCACCTCAAAAAGAGTATTTTTAATTTCTGTTAATTTATCTAATGTAGGCCTATTGCAGGGGAAAATGTCTCTCATTTTCTTGTGTTTGCAGATGTAAAAGCACTCGAAGCCATCTTATGTTTGCTTTTGTTTTGGTGTTGAAGAAGAGTGTCCGAATTTTCACTATGTACAATGGAAAAAGTAGCACGTCAAATTTTGCAGTCAACTTCATAGTTTTACTTCGTTGCTTTCAGAAAAGGGTACTTCTTCATATTGGAAGAATAGAAAACGTGCATTTCGGTTTAGGCATTCTCGTTGATACAAAATCGGAACACACTGACTATCGATGGACAATGCAACTCTGTAATCCGAGTCTATTGGTTTGTTCACTATGAAACAGGGGCGGATCCAGGGGGGGGGGGCGATCATGGCGATCGCCCCCCCCCAGAAGATGAAACTTTTTTATTTTATATATATAAATAAAACCCATCCCAAAGTTTGGAGCCCTTAAAAGTAGTAGTATGACAACCCACCGCCCCCCCAGAAGTCGGTTCTGGATCCGCCCCTGCTATGAAATCGAAGGTAATGTGATAACTTGCTCCAAGCTGTTAATTGTCACAGCTTAATAATCATTCACTAGTAACAGGGTTCCCAGCCAATGTCAATTTCTTTGATTTTTCACTTTTCGATAAGCTAATATTGAGAGCAGAAATGGGACGGGATTAAATTACGGGACATTTGCCTGTCCCGACTAAATTTACGGGGACGCGGGACATTTGGATCCAAAATCGGGACTGTCCCATTTTTTTTACGGGACGTATGGCAAGCTTGCTATGGGGCATATAAGAACATGTTTGATTCAATTAAATGTATTGGATTTCTTTTAGAATTGGAGCCACAAAATTTATGAATGTTCCCTAAGTCGAGTTTTCGTATTTTTTAAGAATGAGTTAAGTGATATTTTGGGTTTGGCTATACTATATGTATAGTTCTCCAAATATGTGGCGTACAAGAAACTTTTTGGTTGAATGAAATGTATTGGATTTTTTTGTCAGGGCCACAAAAGTTTTAAGTGGCCCCTAAATCAAGTTTTCATATTTTTTGTGGAATAAGCACATTATCCTGAGTTAAGTAATAGAGCAACCCACACTATGCTTTATTTTTTTGTTTAATTATGCTTTATTTTATCCCAAATTATGCTTTATTTTATTCCAAGCTTTCCAATGGTAGCATCATCTTAGTAAGTAAACCGAGTAGGCTGAACAAATCATTGCTGTTGAATGTTCAACATGAAGTTCTATATCATGACACAAGATGTCACTACGTAATGTGTTGAGCTCAGATTGTACGAAACGTAGTGACATCTGTGAGTGAACGAACATATACATATATGTCTTCTTCAGTAAGCAATCCACATGATGTTTTATTTATTTTTTTTTGTATAAATATGCTTTATGTTTTTTTCAAATTATGTTTTATTGTGCTTTATTGTTAATTTCAATCATTGTTTTACATTAATCGTGTATAATGTACAATATTAAATATTCTAAATATCTTGATCTATTTATTAATATTTTATGCAACCAGTTTCTTTCATATTTAATGAACTTTCTACTTAATGCACTGTAAAGAGATATGCTTTACTCGAGTCACTTCCTTCTATCACTTGTGTGCGCCTTAGAAGTGCATATATACAGAAAGTAAAGTAAAAGATGCCACCAAAAAGTACGAAAAGTGCTCATGTTCAAGAGGTACACATAACAATGTAATGTGGAGTTCTTGTGTACTACTATTCATTGTTGACGGAAAGTTTTCTTCTTTTCCTTTCTTCTTTTCTCCACATCACAGTATTATACCGAAAAATTTACAGAAATAAGGGGTCCATTTAGTTGTAGTGCGACATCTTCAAATTTGAATTTTAAGTAGCTGAGAATTATGTCCAATTTTTGTCCACTTTTGTCCACCCAAGAAAAATTTTTGTACCATTCCAATAAACGAGGGAGGGCCATTTCAAAATTTGGGACACTTCGATCGCCTGTAGTGCGACATCTTTACTAGGCCTAGGAAACATCCTTATACAAGATTTTTTGACGAAATCAAGAACAACTGGGAAGTAACCTGAATTGCTCAAGATAGATAGTTGTGAAGACTTCGAAAGACCTTCATCCAGCAGTGGACTGATAATGGTTGATTATGATTATGGCTATGATTTTATTATATCTGGACCTCAGAGGTAAACTAAACCAAGTCATAATTTCGTAATTTTACAGGAGAAGCGAAAAACCGTTTTCTTAAGTAAGACCTATAGTACTGTTTTCAAACTATACTAAGTAGTTACAAAGTAATAGGATGCTTTTAGACTTACATTATGACATCACTGGAAAGAACATAGTCTATTAAAAAAAGTATTCTTAACTCAATTTCGATATATAATATTACTAGTTAAGGAAAGGTAAAAACGGACCCAAAATTTAACAAAATTCGTACAGCGAAAAAAATATTTTTGATCCTTCAAATTGCAGCAAAACTACGAAAATTAATACAAAAGAAAACTAGAAAGTTAAGAATCACTTGTTTTACCGGGACAGAGAAAATAGATACAGATAGCTCAAATTACCTATATACTTATACAATATGTATGTCCATGTTTCGCAAATAATTTTCAATCTATATAAAATTTCAACGTAATGAACGCATGATTAATTTTCTCGAGTAAAGATCACGTGCACCGTTGAGATCTCAGGAATAAGCTTAAGGAGCTCTATGTTACGGCACTGGATATATGCTTGTGTAATACATTACGACATTATGAACTTGTATAAGAAACAGAATGTACTTAAGGTGAGACGCGAACTATACGCAACATAGAACTTTGAATCTAACTTGTTTGGTGATCCAACCCGAGACCACAGATAGCAAAGATGAGTGCCGAGCTTCCACCACAAAGTTAAGGAAGTGCCTGTTTTAAAGTGTCAATTAAACACTGAGATGTGAAACGGTAATAAAACATTTGATCAATTTGAAACAAAATATATTGTAGTAATAAGTTACTCTATTTGTTAAGATAACTAACGTTATATTCTGTTTCTAAAATAACATTCAAAGCAGAAGGTATTGGATAATAACTGAGAAATTGTCATATTTCAATTTCGGTACGATTAAATAAATTACATTCGTGCTGCTATGTGTTGCGTTATCCCTTAGGAGGTATTGAACAATTCTGATTCAAAGGAAGGAAATTAAGTACCGTATAGTACTGGAGTTAATTTAATAGAGTTTAATTCTATAGGCAGTAAGCTTACTCAGGCTATTTGAGACAAAGTCTATTGCTGAAAGTGAAATATGGCTTACTATTAGGGTTTTATCCGAGGTATGTTATACGCACTGATGGTTGAACCTGGAACACACGCATGGAAAGCATTAGCGCTAGCAAATTAGCTACGAAGAGGTACATCATACCATAATTCTAAGTCAAGAATGAAGGCAAAAAATAGGAAGCAAAAACGATAGACTGTATGATAATAATACTTTCACAATTTTAATTTCACACTATTTATTTCGAGACTTTCGAGACGAGATCCGAGACTTGGCCTTCGAGACCGATACCGAGATCGAGACAAGCATCTGTTGACCGAGACCGCGATTTTTGACTCGAGACGAGATCGAAACCGAAACCGCTACTTATCAACCGAGACGAGATCGAGACTGTACACAGTCTCGTCTCGGTAATATTCCTAATTGTTCCGCAGTTTTTCTTTAATTATCCGTAGAATGCTGAAAATTTGCTGGACCTGAAGCTCATATATACAATATATATGAAATGTTTCGTGTAATTCCATGAAAGTGGAACTTCCTTCCTCTCAGCTGAGTGTTGTTGTTGAGCATTTTTTCCTCCTTCAGGGAGAGGAACACTTGAAAACCAGAACAGATTTGCATATGCTTAAGCGATCCTTGCACTCCGTTCGATCAACCTTTATTCATGCATATGCCACCAAAGCTCAGTAGGTTGTGAAATTCTAAGGCTTAATATCAGTGATTTCCCGTTGTAGGAGAGATTTGTTTGAAATGTATAATAATTTATGTAATAGTTGCTACTGAAATCATAGCAATAAATGCAGGTATTGTAATAGACCTACCACACAGCCCTACAGTTGCATTTTTAACATATGAGTTGGCAACACTACTTGTTATGGAGTAGGAAGGAGGAACTGCCTGCTGATCAGGTTCATCAGAGATAGCCTCATGCCTTACTGATATGTTTGAAGGAAACGCAAAATTTTCGTTTCATCTTATGCTACCTGGCAAAACAGTTACAATTTATACTTGTTTCCTTATTTATATTCTGTTGCGATGCGATCCTCAAATTTTGCAAATACCGTTAAGGAAGACTCTTGTACATAAATTCGGTGAGATAAAAGTCGCCATAAGAACAAAAAAAAAAAAGTTTGTTTTTTTGGGGGGGTATGAATATCGTCATCTCGTTATCTTCATTTCTTTCACGCAGGGGCGGCTTGCCTATAAGTGCTGCAGAGCTGCAGAACTACCAGCTATTTTAGTGGCATAAATGTATTTTCAATTGAGTTGAATTGTGTTTAATTTAATCAAGGTAATAACATGTAATGATAATATTTGGTCTAACGGTGTCCTGAAATTGTACTGCTGGATATGCTACAATCATAGTATTAGTGGAAACACCTGAAGCTTAATAATATTGCAAGAGCTGTGCACAGATTGCTCTATGCTTTAGCATTGAAACCAAAATCTTCACCAGCCGCACTGTATTACGTTTTCCTTGTCTCTTAGATAGGATTTACTAGAGCTGCACTCCCAGCAGCTCAGAACTCACGAATACTTCCGAAGAAGCCGAAGACACACGACGTGATGTACATGAGGCTCCCTTCTCTCGTTTTTGATAACGGTGTTCAGTGTAATTGTTGTGTGCTTTCAAAGTAATTGTATTCCATGTTCAAGTTTGTGCAAATTTTCTGAACAAACACAATTTGTGTGACAATTTTAAGGAAACCGTAAACCTTTTGGAAATTCTTCAATTACCCCAACGACAATAGCTGAAGCAGAACGTTACATCTCTAATTTTAAAATAGTTAAAACATTTTCGGGAAGCACAATATGTCAGGAAAGAATCAATGCTTTGGCTGCCTTATCAATCGAGCGTGATTTGAGTTGAGTTGATTTTAGTTTAGCGTCCCTTTCAGCAGCGATGCTATATGAGACGTGGACCTACTGATTAACGTGGAATCCTGGAATCCGAACCACATGAGCTCCCGCCGGGAATTGAACCCGGGTCTCCCACGCCAAAGGCGCCTACGCTAACCGCTTAGCCACGAGGGAGCTCGAGCGTGATTTCATATCCATCATGCCGAACTTTAATGATAGAGTAATAGGACATTTTGTACAGCAGAAGACACCTCGGATAGACTATTTACAAACGATAAAATATTTATAATTCAGCAGTATTAATACAATTTCTACCTGTAGACATTACGTGAATCCGAAATTGTTATGGTATCTGAAAACAGTTTTTCTTACGATATGGGTATGGTATTTTTAAAGTTTGTTACACGCAACGGTGACGTATGTAGAGAGGAGCTATAAGGCTCAAGATCCCCCGAAATTCATTTAAACTTGTAGGCATCCCAAAGGAAAAATTAAGTGCTTATTCACATGCTGTGCATAGCTCCTCCCGGAACAAAATCCTAAATACGCCACTGACACTCAATAAGCAAAACAATAGTGTTTTGGTTGCGATACAGTAAAGTTGTATATATATTTGTTAATTACAATTATAATTGTCATTTACGTATAACGATTAGAGTGCTAAAAGATATGCGGTTCGTGTAGATTTTATAATTAATTACTGCAAACGAGAAATTTAATATACAAAAAACACACTGTGCAGAACTACCTCAGATTATGGTATCGAACCGCAACTGCTTTCATGTTATATGAGTTCTTTCTATCATTACATGTTTTGCTTTAATTTTTATTTAAACTTCAACACACACACTTCGCGGGATATTAATGATAGTTTTTTTTTTTTTTTTTTTTTTTTAATCTAGCGCTGGCAACTTTGAAACGTAGCGGTTCATTTGTTTTTAAAAGCGAGATAACATTTGAATACTTTGTGTTTTTAATTGTAGAGCTGAATTGAAGGCGAAATGGAATAGAAGGGTTACAAGAAATAATAACATTTGTAAGTGACGAAGGAAGAATGCAAATTCGAAATACGAGGTCATTCTTTTAAGTTATAGGTAAAACTGTTAATTCAGAAAGAAATGATAACGAACTTGTTCATTTAGGCAGAAGACAAGAAAGACATCTGTGTACACAGAAACATTAGAGTGTAGTTAATTGCTATGCAATAATAACGCATAGCTAGTTTCCAGTGATTACCTAGCACAGATAGCTGCATATTTTCGTGCTATCTCATTTTATAGGGTTATATTTATATTCTTGAAATATGAACTTGTAGCAGGAAATACATTCTTATTGGCTTAAATAATGTTTCTTATTGGAGGAGTTAATGAGTGAAAATTAACTTTAGGAGGGTTGAGTAGGATTGAGTATAGCCCGCTCCCCCCAGTTATTTTTAACGAATCATAGTGATTCTAACAATTCATACTAGTTCATAATGAATCGGAATCGCATGTTATAAAGATTTAAGATGTAAATCTTGAGGTGAGGAAGCTCTTTTAGTATGAGTAGTAGTAGTAGTAGTAGCGGTAGTAGTAGTAATAGTAGCAGTAGTAGTAGTAAGTAGCAATAGTAGTAGTGGTAGTGGTGGTTAGTAGCAATAGTAGTAGGAACGGGTTAGAAGCCCCGCAGGGGTTGGTTGGGTTCTGTTCTCGATATAAGTATCAGTAGTATTAGGAGTAATAGTAGTAGTAGTAGTAGTAGCAGTAGCAGTAGTAGTGACTCTTCCAGTTCCGGTGACAAAGAACTGGGGGGAGCGGGCTATACACAAGCTGTTGAGTATGAAATACAAACCAACTTAATTGTACAGTACTAGGTTACTACTAAAAAGCACGAATGGTGTCTGACAAAGGGCAGGTGCGCAGCAGGGGCCCGTAAGCTAGCGGGAGGGTTCATCTGTAAGGATTAGGTACGTTAGCGATGGTGGGTATGCACGTAAACTACATATTACTAAGGTAATGGTCAAGTTTAGGGACACCACATTTTGCAAAATTTACAGGTAAAACGTTCTGGAGGGAAGGACATGTTTATAAGGAACCATTTCTGCTGGTAGCAGAATTATATACTTAGTAATATAGTTGTATTTTATGCTTACAAGTGTAGGATTACTGGTACATCATCATTACAAGTGCTTTACTATGGTTGAAATAAGTAAGTGAATATGAAAAATGACTGTATTATATAGTATTTTCCACTGGCGTAGTACTTGTGTATAATGTATGAAAGCTGTACTATATGTTTACAAGCGCAATATTAGTGGTGTGTAAGTATTGTAGGTGCTATGCAAACTCGTATTACTGCGAAAACCCATATGATTTCACTACCTTTGTGTACGCGTATACGCACCGTCGCTGCTACGCGAGTCCACTAGCTTCGCTTTGCCCTGGCTCAGTTAGATAGCTTTCGTGCTTTTTATTGTGAACATCTTGCATAGGGTGGTTTGTATTTTTTACACTGTAGTTTTTGTGGCATATGTCCTGACGTATTTATATGGAAATAGTGAAAGAATTGTAATTGTTTAACAATTGCTTCTAGTGGACCTGTTAAACTTTCTCTCTACTAAGCGGAGTAATATAATGCCACCTAGCGCAAATCTTGGAGGGCAATAACAAGGAAATTAGTGAAAGGATTATAATTTTTAACAATTATTTTGATCTACGCACTAGCTTATCTTCCACACCACTTTCCTTTCCTCATTGTTACGCGCCTTTTCACTACTAGTTTCTTATTTTTGTATTATTTATTATTATTATTATTATTATTTTAAATTTCACTTCTTACTTTAACGCAGTACTATTTTAAGCCGTCAACTGATTCATTTGTGTTCGTTACTGTCATATGCTTTTGCATATGGGAGTAACTCAAACTCTTACAAAAATTTTGATGTACTTTTTTTTTTTCCCCTACATCTATGTGGACACTGGAGGATCCCATGATCCCGTATGTGATCCTCGATAGGGCACTTGTGCTTCCGATCCCGCGCTTTGCTTCATATTCTTTGATCGTTCTGTCACATGTATCGACTGTAGGGGGAAGGGGTCCGAGATGAAGCTCTCAAATCTGGGACGAGAGGTCTCTGATTCGATCCCCGGCCACGCTTGTCTGGGATGGACAGCACTGCGCCCTTGGGTTTTCCTCACACATTCTAATGTTTATTTGGTAATCATTGATTTTCACAAATCATCTGTCTCCTTTATCCTAAATAACCTATCGTGGAACGTAAAATAATAATAATAAAAAGAATGTATCGAATCAAGAAAGCCGAGTCGTTGTTTTATAGTTTTTCCTTCAAAGGAAAATTTTATATTTCATTCAAGCTAAAATGTTTCACACTGGTGTTGAGAACAGCAAAAGTAAGAACCGAAATAATTGAATACTTATCCATATTTTCTTTGTAAGATAAAACATAACAAACACGTCAATATATTTCGGTCAACAAACCTTTGCATATTCTCAGGACGGACAAGGAAGCGAAAACGTAAAATTGATAAGAGGAATGAATGTCTAGCACATTATTATTAACTTAATAACTTAAGTATCGTTATAGTGCCTGTATATTTATAAGGAGTGGCCAATAGGGTTTGTACAAGTGGACCAAGCTTGAATAAAACAAATATTTCTTCGGGTAGGATACACCTGAGTTTTCTGAGCTTTTTATTAATACATTGTTGGTGCAACCAAGCTGCATCATATTATTTTATTTTTACGAGTTATTTGAAACTGTTCCAAAGCATTTTAAAACATTCTGAAATGTTTTTCATATTCTTTCGGAAGGATTTAGCATGTTTCACTAGGGGACAGAAATAAAGCACCAAACTTTCAAACAAGTACCAAATTTCCTAAAGATCTAAAATAGTAGGTGTTGTAGGTAGGGTCGGATTTAGGCAAATTTTGAGGGGCGGCAATTTAAAAAAAAATATTTAGAAAACGATAAAATTACTGAAAATATATTTCATCAACACAGGTTGAAATATATATACTTCACTTTGGTTTAAACCAGCTGTTTTTTTTTTTTTTTTTTTTTTTTAAAAAAAAGAACCATCTGGTTTAAATCAAAAAACGAAAAATGTTCGTAAAATCTTGATGAACACTCATTTGTGGGTTATCACGTTTCACTCCCGTATATTATTTGTATTATATTCAGACCTAAATTCTCCATTCATTACTTAGAGATATTATACTACAAAAGCAAATTTATATATATATATATATATATTTATATATATATATATATATATATATATATATATATAAAGTTTATGAATGCTTCTTTTGTGATTTTTTATAGTTTATTATTATTGTTATGCAATAGCAATCAAAGGAAGAATCTAAATATTGTTTCGTTTTAATAATGTTTATTATTCATAAAATACATCGAAATTCCGTACTTGGGGGGGAGGGGGCTCATACAAACCCCGTGAGAGGCATTTATTGAAATCAGAAGTATCGTTGGTATAGAAATAATAAACACTTCTGAGTATATACACTTGTTTATTAAAAACTAAATTACAGTGTAACGATTTCGACAACTTAACGTTGTCTTCATCAGACACTAACTGAAAGAGATATCTTAGGGCGTAGATATTTATACTAAAAGTCTTTGGTATATTTGATATCTGAAATATATATCTTTGACAAATATTTGAAATCTACTCTTTCTCAGAAGAGACTAGTTCATCTAGCTGTTTTAGCCCCTCGAAAATGACTTAACTCTTAAACTTGATTTGATGACTCCATTAATGATTTTGCCAATGTCAAAGCAAGACGTTAACAGTTTTGAAAAACAATAATTTCATAAACTTCATTTTGTAAATTTTTGGGTGCAATATTATAACTCTTTTAAAGATTTAAAATTGTTTCATATTTTGCCGTCTTTTACATCACATGTTGAATAGGTTAGGCAGAAGCCAGGTAAATTTTAATGAATCTACTCCAAATGCTGGCCAGATAAAGGATTGAAATATATTGCATAAAATGAGTAATACGAAATAAGAACAATAATAACTAGTAATATTAATAATTATAATTTAGTAGCAAACGTAAAAGTAATATTTTAAGAAGTGGATCCAGGGAAATGAAAGTTTTCGAGAGCGATGCGATTGGTGTGCTTAGGGCGGCAATTTCGCTGGGGCCCATGGGCGCAAAACATGGAGATCCGGCCCTGGTTGTAGGATGTCTGAGTTAATGCAGATACACCCCTAAGGTGAGAAAACTGTGCACCACATTGCGTATATGTCCATATATTGCTGAGCACCTCACATATCTGTCTAGTTTAACAGCTATATTAATTTGCGTTGAATATGTAAAACTTGTTTTTCAAAATAAACAAGTGGATGAGTTCAGATACTCCTTGCATTTATTTGTTTATGAGAAGTGTCTGATTATGTTGCATTTGTGTACTTGAAACCCTTCTGTCCTGGTTTGGGTGCAATATTTGGGATACTTCACCCCCACACCAGAGTTCAAGCATATATATTGTAATTTGTAGTTTAACAATTCATAAATTTATAACATTTATTAATAATACCAGCATGTACTCAAAACCCCACTGTTTTTCTTTCGTAACTCTTTAGAGCACAGGGTTAGCAAAAACCATGGTTTTTACTGGAAAAACCAAAAAAACAGTTTTTTTTTTTTTTTTGGTTTAAATAATTTACTATATGTATTTATATTAGATATGGACAGAAATTAGTTTGTTTCGCCTTGGTGTTACTATGCAACAACAAGGTTATGCTGGAAGGGGTCACATAAGCTTAAAGCGGAATACAAACCGCTTCTCGACTTACATCCAAGAGAAATTGTCCATTTAGACGCGAAACCGGGACTAATTGGTCACAAATGCGATTGCCGACTCACTCACGAAGGACTCCTGATAAAAATACGTTGTATTGATCTTTACATAGGCCTACTTGTTAATATAATTGTCAAGAGTCATTTCAAAAGGACAAAAAGATAAACTGTTACACAAGTAGAATTATATATAAATCGGGAAATTCCCGCCTTAGCCATTGGGAAAATCCTGTTATTACTTTAAATGTATTTGTATGTAAAATTTTAATGTCAACATATCATAATCACCACGCTAAAACTGAGGTATTCAATTACAAATTTGGTATGTAGATATCATTCAATAAAATTAAAACAAAGTCAAATCCAAGTTGATGTTGGAAGCTACGTAGGCAGTTGATAAATTTTGCCAATTTCTATCAATAAGAGGCATGCTTGGCTTCTTTATAAAACAACAGGCATTCATTCAAGTTGAAATATATAATTTGTTTTCATTTCGTATGTTTAGGCTTAACATCCTTATTAAATACCAAGGCTATCACGGAGAAGACTTTCGCTTAAAGGTACATCTCGAATCGCTACTTGGTTTATACTTGAAAGATGGGTTGTGCTTCGACCGAGAATTGAACACGGGACCGCTTGATTAAAAGGTGAAAAGTAGATAAACGTAATGCGAATGGTTTGATATGTGGAAACGTCACCATTAAGTTCACACGATTTAAAGCATTTTTCGATTATTTTTTTTTTGGTTTAAACTTTTTTTTTTTTTTTTTTTGAAAAAAACCAGCCAACCCTGGTAGAGCAGAGCTTTATGTTTAGCTAAAGACAAAAGTTACCATCAAAATACCTGTATATCTCGTGATAATTCTTGTTTAGTGATGCATTGTTTTCGCTCCATAAAAAATGTAACTTACAACATTAGTTTTTTTTTTTTTTAACAAATACAGAAGTTGGATATCTTGTGAATCTCAAAAGCAGAATTTCGGAAGCTGTGTACATGTGCTATTTTCCCAAACTTTGATTGCCTCTAACTCCAAACCTATTTGGTCTAAGGTCACACAGGTTATGACCCTTGTACTACCATCAAGTGACAGAAGTTTCAGGAAAATCTGAGATGATGGGTTAGAAAAAATTACCGGATGGTTTGACGTGGAATGATCCCCTAGCCTTTCAATCTTTTGTAGACTTTTTTTTTTTTAATTGAACCTCGCATGTTTATGCTTCGAGGCTAAGGGAGACGGCGATGATGATGATAATGAACAAAATTTTGGAATAAAAAAGTGGGAGAAAGGGAGAACCTCGAGAAAGCCAACGCACATAGTATTTGTCCACCATTTTAAATATTAAAAAAAGAAAAATATATTTATATATGAGGGTATGTCAAAAATTATCCGCAATTCTGACATAACTCTTCTTACTTTGTTCATAATGACTTCCTTGTTTGCGGTATTATGCTGTTGTAGCCATGCTATGAAAGTTTGATCGTAATTTCTCCATTTGTCTTCCTTTTGTTGCAGATAGATCATGGCCGCTCCATTGGAAGTTTGCACCAAAGAGAAACAACCAGCAGTGATCCGATTTTATGGTCGGAAGGTATCAGGAGCCGCAATCCATCAAAGACTTTCGACACAATACGGGAACAATGTCTTGCCGCAACGGAGTGTCTACGAATGGATTCAAAAATGGTCGCACAAGTGTTACGCACGAGGAAGAAGCCGGACGACCGTCTACGGGTACAAATGACAACAACATTGAGCATGTACGTGACATGGTTCTGTTAGACAGACGAGTGACTATTGACTTGCGCAGAAGGTCTTTGATAAATTCCGGCCCGATACATCTTCCGACTACAAAAACCGGATCACTGCTCGTTGTTCCTCTTTGGTGCAAACTTCTACTGGAACAGCCATGATCTACCTGCACCAAAAGGAAAACAAATGGAGGAATTAGGATTAAACTTTCATAGCATGACCACAACAGCATAACAATAAAAATAAATGAGGACAAAGGTCAGTGCTAACAATGTAAGAAGAGTTATGTCACAGATGCGGATAATTTTTGATTTACCCTCGTATAATTTATTCTATTAACAGCAATATAAAATTTAAGATATTTTATATAAAACTGTTAAAAAGCAAAATAAAAAGGAAAAACTAAGTATTCTGATAGGTATTAACCCTATACTCAAAAGATAAAATAATAAATCGGTTTTCGAAGCGGATAAGAGTAGAGTGGTCCGAAGAACATTCTAATACAAGTGGTTCTTACTTGGAAAAAAATTGGTTAGAGAAACGCTGCTGTAGACAATTAGGTATAAACGTGTATTTGCTCTAATTGCGTACAATCTATTTGTATTTTCCTTATATTTATAGGTTGGATGACACAATATATCAATATGAGGAACGCATATTTCCCTGAACTTGTGCTAAGGAACGTTCGTGACCATAATGTTTCTGCAGAGACAGCAGAAAAGCTTGAAAAGGCAGCCAAAGAGATAAAAGAGAAGCACAGGAGGTATCTTCGTAAGCATATTCTCCTTCAGGAAGTCCTGCGTTTGACACAAAATAAAGAGGACTACCTCGAACAGGACATCAAGTTTAATAAGGTATGGAATGTAATGAATGTATTGGGTATTGTTTCTTCTTTCTGTGAAATGTCTCCCCATTTTCACCCAGTAAAATATAAGTTAACCTATTGGAATCATATCACGACCAGAACTCGCGAAGTGTTGCTCGCCAAATGACAAAAAATTGTTTGTTAGCTTTCATATAGTATGAATTTTTGACAATGCTCATGCAGCCAAGACTCCTTTAGAATGTTTAAGTCTGATTTCTATGATTACCTCAGGAGACCAGCATCTACAGCACGATATAACTAAAGAGATTTGTCAATTCACGTTGTGAAATATTTTCTTTAAATCCCAGGAGCCGCAATTTCCCTTGCTTCTCTCTCTTTAGTTTTAACTAAAGGAGTGGTGGAGATGTCCCCAATCACTAGGTATCCATAGTTTTCTTTCTCTCCTTTACATTTCTTAAGTTAGTTTTTAAGTGTGTAGTTTGAATTAAAATTTTGTGTTTGTTTATTTGGTTTTCTTTTTATATTTATTGTTTCTTGGCTTCGCCATCTTTTATATATATATATTTAAGCACAGAACCCGTAGACTAGTTTGTCAATGTTAGTATTTTTTTTTATGTGTAAATAATTGCCTTTTCTTTTGGCATAATTGAATTCTTCCTTTCTGTAGCATGCATACTTTGGACTTTTCCGTCAACCTTATCCTGCTCCATGTTTGTCTAGTCACGTTCTCCTATGCACTCTCTACATTTGATTGTTGAGTATCATTCCCGTGGTTAACGCTTAACCTTCAGATTTTAGCGTTCTACTGATTCTACTGACTACATCTTCATTGAGGTAGAGAAGTGGTTTCCTATTTTTCTGCTAACTGGTCTCAGAACCTCCATTTTGTATATAACTAAATGCTGTAGACACTGGTCTCTCAACTTTACTTAGTCCTGAAAATAGCTAAAATATGTTCTTCTCTTATATACTGTCTTGTAACATTTCATGAACCTAATTGATACTAATATCTCATTAATATGTTAGGATGAATAATGATTTTTTTTTTTTTTTTTTTTTTTTTTGTAGCAGTGTTAATTTATTTATAAAGATTTAAAAATGCTTTCATGGAAACATAACAACATGTAATTTCATGTTTAATTCTCTTATCACTGGTTTTAAAGTTCAGATTCGCAATAAACCTTTAGCTTTCTTAAGCGATAAGGTTAGTTAAACGTGATGTAAACATTGGAGATGTATATAGTTTTATTATTATTATTTAAATATTTATTTAGCTCCCTACCTACTTCAATAACCCATCTTACTTCATTTATGCCTTTTATTTATTACCAGATAAGTCAGAAACTGAAGCGTGCCATTGTTTATGCACACGTTATACATTCTCTCCATCAATCACAAGATGGGCTATCAAGGACGCCATTATCGTTGGGAATCACAGAAGCAGAGGTTAAGCCTAACGACAGTTGGACGCTGTCCAAAACAGACCGAGAAGAACTACGAAGAACTGTTGAAAAAGTCATGAAGGCTCGAATATTGTTGATAATGAAAATGAATAATATTGAAACTCCAGGTAAGTAGTAGTGGGTTTACTGAAACTTTTAGTCGTTGCGGATATAATCTAATGGTTGGCGTAAAAACCGGTTCAAACTTGAAAAGAGGAAACTTTTTTTTTTTTTTTTTTTTTGTGTGTGTGTGTGTGTGTGTACGGTTTTCTATCTAACCTGTTTCGGATTTCTATCAAAAAACTGTTTTGTTTTTCCTTTAAACCTGTTCGGTTTTAAAACCGATCTTGTTTATTATCCAAAGCTTTTTCTTTCTTTGTTGACTTATTTGGAAATAAGTGTTACAAGAACAGGTATGGCTTTGGAGAAAACGAAAAACAGTTTCAGTGAAAAACCGAACTGTTTTTGAATGAAACCAAAGCCGGTTTTTGTGGAAAACTTTTTTTTTTTTTTTTTTTTTTTTTTTTTTTTTTTTTTTTTGTAGAAAACGGAAATGTCTGTTTTAGGTTTCTCTGCAAACCATTTTTCAAATATAAAAATTGATTTTATTCATCCGTAATATAACGAGTGGCGTATTTTGTGGGCTACCGGCTGTAGCCCTAAAATATTACAAAATAAAGTTAATATAATATAAACTAATTTATATTGATAACTTCATACTTTAGTATCTTCTTTCTATGTTAAAAAGTTTCTGCGAAATATATGTGGCCTATTTAGAAACATCCACTAGCTTTTTTTTCACGCACTCTGTCTCGCTTTCTTAAGATTTTCAATCTGGCAGTGCAGCAGGAAACCTCCTCTACTTACTCAACTGCAAGAAGAATCATGTAGTTATGAGCGCATTCTCCTTCCCTCCACCTCCACCCGCAGCGTACGAACGGGCTAGCAGGTAAGGTCAGTTTTAGACGAAAGCATTTCTCGTAGCAGATGTGCTGCCAAAAATCTCGTATAATATTCTATGGCATCAAAAGTGTACTGTGCTTTTACACGGTAGCATTTTGATAAGCATTTTGTCGTGACGTAGCAAACAAATCACTGGAGAAAAGCGCAATTATGGCTCCAAAACTAAAAACAGATATTTCTGTCACTATTTCTTCTAAAGCCCTTTTTTTTTTTTTTTGCATATGCTTATTATGATACAAAGGACTTTTAACGGTGCAGTTATACTATACAGATCCATAGATTTTAAAATTTACAGAAGAAATTTCTAATATTTTAATAGAGTAGTGTATAAGTAATGGAAATATGGTGTGCACTTACATCTGAGATGCGTATTTACGTGGAAATATAGGAATTAAAGTCGAACCTGAAATGCACGTAATCTTCAATAAGCTGCCATAAAATTTTGGCAAGTCTGTAATTTCCCCATTTTGTATCGAGAACAGAACCCAACCAACCCCTTCGGGGCTTTAACCCGTTCCCACTACTACTACTACTACCACTACCACTACCACTACTACTCCTACTCCTATTCCAACTACTACTACTACTACTACCCGTTCTTACTCCTATTCCTACTACTACTACTACTACTACTATTACTCTTACTATTACTATACCTACTGCTACTGTTACTAAGTACTCCTACTTCTACTCTTACTACTACTTACTCCTCCTACTACTACTACTTACTTCTATTACTATTACTGCTACTACTTACTTCTACTACTACTACTAATACACGTACTACTATTTACTCCTCCTCCTCCTTCTACTACTACTACTGCTACTTACTCCTCCTACTACTACTACTACTACTTATACTATGGATCCGTATAGTAAAACTACACGTTGCGTACTGTTAAAGTGAACCTGCACCGGAGAATGCAAGAGCGCACCGCAGAAATGATTGCTGAAGGTGCAATAAATGAAACGAAAAGGTTTTTTAAATGAATTTCTGTGTGGATCCGTAAAGTGAAACTGCACGCTTTTTAACTTTGTACAAACAAGGATGTTCCTCATATTTTTTAATCAACATAATAATAGTATCCTTACTCCAACTCATTTTTCTTTACTACGATTCAATTTCCCACACAAAACAAAGAGCATGGATATTTGACACAAAATATTTCGTTTCCTTTTAACACACCACGGCGCTGCAATCGGAGCAGAAATGCTGGGGAAAATGCTACAAAATAGAGCAGGTTCTATCGACAAGAAATGCCATAGGATATGCCATGGTATGGGAAATGCTACAGTATTTGCTACTTTACACAGTAGGATATCGATGATACGATTTTTGCTACGAGAAATGCTACGATAAATGCTTCCGTCTAAAACTAGCCTAACATCAGTTGCCACTAGAGTAATCGGTTTCTTGGGCATGAGCGAAGGTAAAGGGAAGTTATACAAGAATGACAGCGCATTTTGGGAGTCTGGGAATTATCTCGGACATCTTGAGCCTCGTTCCGTAGCGGTTTGCGTCATCAACGCAATGCAAATTTTGTATTTTACAGTATTTTACGGTAGTCGGCGTAGTTATAATTACTTGTTTCATTATTTGCATTATGTTGCGAAGGCTCTTACAGACTGAGACTCCTTTGTTGCTAATCTCCTATTTCAGCGTTCTGTATGACACGAACAGAGTGGCGCACCCACGGGGAATCCAACGAGTCCGCAACACCCTCCTAACTCAGCATATATTTGTACACTTTCTCAATAAAACTATATTTGTTTAATATAGTAATGATTGATGTAGCATGAAAATTTGATCTTACACTTTATCTGTACTTTTTCTCTTATAAGGAACCGCGGAGGCTCCGTAGTAGAGCGTTCACTTCTGGTACAAGAGGTACCTGGTTCGATCCCCGCTCACACCAAGTGAACTTTATAGTGGACAAACACCGTGTGCGTGGGTTTTCTAGGGGTTCTCCCATTTTCTTCATTCCACCATTTCATTCATTTCTCATGTCTCCTGTAGCCTAGCCGGCATAACCGTGAAACGAAATACTGATAATTTTCATTTCATTTTTTCTTATAAAAACAATCGAGTTCTATAACTTTTTCTCTGAAAATGTACGTGGAGTTATTTTATAATTACTTATCGTCTTTTCAAGTGCAGAATAATAAATATCCTTTCAATACTACATAGGAGTAGTGGCTTTTGTAGTATTTGCCCCCTTAAAGCTTGGACCCCTCCTAACAAAAATTTCTGGGTGTGAGTAGGGTTACAATTACAACTAATCCAAAGCAAAATGTAGGGATACTCTGTGCAGGAAATGAAGATACAATTGTACAATAGTTTTCCTGTACTAACTATTAAGATAATATGTCTTTCTAATGAAGAGGAAATCATATTTATCTACTTGATAAAAAGAAAGTGTGTTGTAAGTCTTTTTCTTTTTGAAGACTGTATAATAACGTAGAAACTAGATTCCAATAATAATAATAATAATAATAATAATAATAATAATAATAATAATAATAATAATAATAATATTTCTGGAGGTCATTTTGTAAAGTTTGTAAGGTGCCATTTTATAGATTCTTTTATGCTTTGTTAGGTTTTTTTATTGTTCTCTCGTCTTCATTTTCCTATCATCTTTTCTTTTCTTCTATGCTTAATTCCTTCTTTACTATGTATACTGCATTTTTTTTTTTAAAAAAAAAAAACTTGCTCATGAATTTTTTTTACTTATTCTTTTCGTCATTGTTACTAGCCTTACGAATCAGTGTATTTTACCTGGAGTGTTTAACTTAGAAATATTTATTTTCATACTGTATCAACAGTTACATAGTGTCTTCGTGAACATTTTTTTCTCCTTTAATATTTTGTAAACTATTATAGCTATATGGTTAATAATAATCTTGTTTTGAATTTTACATTGTGTACTTATCCTATATGGTATACCTTTTCTTATATGCATGTTAATTATGTTTTTTTTTTTCTTTTTCACTATTGCTGTTTTTGCATTTTCCAGTTTGTAACAGATACTGCGTGTTTTTGTTATTTTTTAAAACTAATATTTTATCAATTTCATTTATTTTTGTATAATCAGTTGTATGCTGTTATTCTATTTGCATGCCCCATCTGCTTGTAAAAACATTTTTTTTTCTTTCTAAGGGGCACCTGTGTCTGTATTGCTGTTTGCTTCCAATCAACATATTTCAATTATTATTATTATTATTATTATTATTATTATTATTATTATTATTATTATTATTATTATTATTATTATTATTAATGTACAGGTGTTATAAAGGTTGGTGGTAGCCCAAGCCATCAAACCAGTATACGCCACTGAATATAACCTAAGTGTTGCATAGATATTAAGAGGTCTTAAACAATTGCTCGCATAAATTGATGATGCTGATTTGATAAGAGATGCAACCGGAAGTGAATGTACTGATAAATCCTAACTCATGGCGGAACCTACATAAGTATTATTATTATGATCAATGAACATCGGATGTTTGGGCATTAAAATCTAACTCGAAATAATTAAGATAAACAGTCATGAATACTTTTCTAGTAATATAGGAACATACTAATCTTTAACATTTTGATAATCGTTTGTAAAGAACAGCCTTTAAACAAATGAGCATGAAATTCTCTTCTGTATGCATATGTGATATATTAATTATTTGCAGCAGATTATCATCATATCTGTTTAAAGATTTGCAGCCCTTTACACATACACACACACACACCAGTCCGAAAAGAGAGGAATTAATTGTCACTTTCTAACGACTACTTAATTATTAATATACTTTAATTTATTTTATACATTTTGGTAGTCCGTCACAAAACATAATTAATCGAAATTCTACAATATAATATGTAACTTCATCCATCTTCACTCTGCAACTATTAAATAATTAATGGTTTTCTGACCAGATAATATATTTATTTATTAAAATTAAAATAAGTCGTAACAGTTTCAATAACTTCACGTTATCTTCATCAGACATTAACTAGCAGATATATCTTCGTAACATTAAATTAATATGGTATAATTTCATTGTTTGAATTATATAATTTTAAATTTTTAATATGTAACAATCAAGTATTGTTATAATTTACTGTTTCATTTTAAATTTTTACTACAACTCTACAACTACTTTTTAATATTATTATTATTATTATTATTATTATTATTATTATTATTATTATTATTATTATTATTATTATTTTAATAAATTATTCTAAATATCAGTTAATTTTGAAGTTTCCTCTCAATTCAATGTTCTATCATATAATTTTATTTTTATTGCTTCTCTTAATAATTTTTCATGTCCTTCCATTGTTTTTAACAATCTATCCCATAATTTATGTGTTTAAAGTCCATTTATCCAGGTCATTAATCTTTTACTTCTTTCTCTCTTAGTCCTTCGCGCTTCTTTCCATTTTTTTTTTATTGGTGCCTTCCATTTCAACTTAGGCAAAAAAAAAAAAAAAATAGAATTGTACCATCACCATCTCAGATATTGTTGAAACTTTTTTTATAGCAACTAGACATGTTTTTAAGAGACCCATATTTTTTTGTTTTGTCGAAAAAAATTTTCCCGCCAAGTAATGGGCCATCAAAGACGGGGAGTACAATTTATCAATTGTAGAAGACATGGAAAACAGTCAACTTCGGAGCCTCACCATTCGGCTATGGAGACAGGTAGAGTTATAATTCTTGTTGTGGTACGTACATAGGGATATAAATAAACTATATTTTATTATAGTTTAGTTTGCGCATGCATATCTTTTTGTACATAAATTAACAAATGAACGGCAATTTATCTGAAAAGTCGAAGTTTGCGAATTTTTTTCGAGCACTTCCGGTTCGAATTTTAAAATTCTGTTTTCACGGTTGGTAAGACCTAGTTCCCCGCTTTCCGAAAAAAATTTTGTATCGCTTCTGTGTGCAACCGTTTTGTCGCAAAAAATTCGAGAAATTGTACAATTTTCCAAAATCGCCATTTTTGGGCGTCATTTTCTCGAAAACACCATCTTTTAAAATTCTGAAATTTTGTCAGATGGTTCAACTTTACATGAATAATAAATACACCAAATACCATTCTCGACCAATGCTTCATGAATTAACTGCAGCCTTTTAAAGTTAGCGAAATTTCGTTAACTTTGATGTCACAGTTAGCAACACTGGGAACAATAAAAGTGCAATGATTTGATGATGTTTGTGGTTCACATTCATTAAATGAAGAATAAAAGGTTTTCTTGACTGGTTTTTTATTATTTTGATCAAAAAGACTCTCTGAAATAGTAAAATGAGCCTCCCCCTACCCCCTCGTTTTCTTAAACCGAAATAATCTGAGGTGGAACTTACGAATACGAAACAAAAATTTCACTGATTTTTTTTTTTTCATGGACCAATCATTTGCTTGGTTGGTGTCTTCTTCGCTAATAGTATGTAACCGTGGAGGTGCTCCAATAGGTGTTGGTTCACTCACAACTCATGCAGGAGTGGATCTCCCTCCCAGAAGAAGAAACTTTCTTATTTTATATATAAATAAAACCCATCCCAGAGTTTGGAGCTCTTAAAATTAGCTCTAAGTAGCAGTATTACAACCTTCCCCCCAGAAGTCCGTCCTGGATCCTCCCCTGCGTAGCACATTGTCGATAGTCACGAAACACTTATTTTCACTTCTCTTATGCTCGTGCTCTTCTGGAAACCTGTACCTTGCTGAAGGTCCATGCGGAAGCATAAACAGCACTTCAACTTCACGTAATTCATGATTTATTCATAATATTTCTGCTACGCCCCACTGGTTACCATACATATATTTATGTAACAAAAGTTCCTTTTTGCAAATTTCTTAACTCTACACTTTGAATTGTAGAAGTTCGATTTTGGAGGAAGCATGAAGTTAGTTCATGGTGACCCGTTACTGCCATAAAAACTTCGCCATTTTCCGAAAGCCAAAGATGACTTCGTCGTCGAATTCAGTTCCAGGCAACAAAACGAGAGTAATACCCGGAGTTTGTATTTGCACTATACTCACGAATTCTTCTGCCATTTTAGTGGGGGCGCGGTGGCTCAGTGGTAGAGCGTTCACCTACGGTGCTTGGGGTCCCTGGATCGATCCCAGCTCGCGCCGTGTGGGCTTTGTGGTGGACTGGGGTTATCCCGTTTCCTCCCACTTTCTGCATTTCACCATTTCATTCATTTCTCATAATCACCGTCTCATTTAGCCTAACCGGCGTATTCGTGGGACGTAAAACTTAAAAAGATTTCATTTCACTTTTTTTTCTTCTGCGGTTTTAATAGTGTGTATCTGTTTTTGCCTAAGGTTATGCCGAGTTGCCACATTCTCTCCCCCCCCCCCCCCTTTCAATACCGTCGCAGAGACCCTTGCATGACCGGTTTCACTGCAAAACCAGTGCTTTATCGGACCTGTCTGCATCTTGAACATCTGAAAGCGGTTTTTAAAGTGGGATGCAGCACCATCAGAAATTACTGACACCGTTTGGGAAATTGTACACACTTATTTTCACGTATTCAAACCTTTTTCTATAAAATATATTTTCGCTTTTCTTCGAGTATTTTTAGAATCTTGTCTATGGCTATGAGTACATGAGCCGAATCGTGTGTTTTATCGTCGTTTATTACAACAAAACTGTCAGTTGTTTCATATTCCTGTGATAACTCTGAATTTCACTTTGCAGAATAACAGTCCAGTTTTCAACAAGTCCACATGAAGTAAAATAGAATTTGTATCTTGAAATTTTATACGGTGCTTTTCGGTAGCAATTAATTCTCTGTGGATTTTCTTGATGTAGTCATGAATTACAATTCTTACAGTTAAACCAGGAATGTACGATACGAAAACAGAAAGTGACACAGTTTTTTTTAACGAGATCATTGTTTTCCCATATGGCATATGAAGGGTAAGGGGAAAAAACAAGGAATGTCCATGCATGTGCTTTACAGGGTGCTTTGTCCTATCTGTTGGTACTATTTGATTGTATATGCCATGCACGCGTAGATGTAGAAATATCCATGTAAAAAGGGACGAAAGATTTAATAACCCTATTCTTTGTACGTGATTTTCAATATTAAAATGCCGTTTTCTCAAAAATGTAATTTTGTGACATTCCTTCTTTTTTTCCCTTACCCTTCATATATAACATTTTCATTTTCATCACGATCAATAATTAAAGACTCCACACTTATTCCTTCCTCTCCAGGACATTCACCACATTCTTGAAGAAGACAGCTGTCATTTTCTACGGATTATACTAATAAAGGAAATAGGTCACTCATGACAGGTTCAATACAGGTTGCACCTTTGATTTGTAGCAACGCAGTAGCAGCTAACATAAAATTTACACAACACACACACACACACTTCCATCGCAGATGGCGGACTGACCCACTTTAGTCAAATACTATAAAATTCCGAGTGACCCATTCTTATGCTGGGATTCTTCTGTTTAAAAAGTCAGTAAATTTCTTTGGAACGCGTAAGAAAACGTTTCGATTTTTTAAACATTTTGTCCTTTTCCGAACACTGTAATGACATCGCACTTAATTGAGACTTTGTCTGGAACATTCCAAATCATCACTGAGGGAATAGTTCAGGCTTTTTGTAGATCATCAGAATTTATTGGATGGCCATTTCAAGTAAACTTAAAATTTGTGTATTTCGTAATCGTAATTTCCACCCGATTATACTTCGGTTTAAGAAAACGGAGGAGTAGAGGGAGGCTCATTTTACTATTTCAGAGAGTCTTTTTGATCAAAATAATAAAAAACCAGTCAAGAAAACCTTTTATTCTTCATTTAATGAATGTGAACCACAAACATCATCAAATCATTGCACTTTTATTGTTCCCAGTGTTGCTAACTGTGACATCAAAGTTAACGAAATTTCGCTAACTTTAAAAGGCTGCAGTTAATTCATGAAGCATTTGTCGAGAATGATATTTGGTGTATTTATTATTCATGTAAAGTTGAACCATCTGACAAAATTTCAGAATTTTAAAAGATGGTGTTTTCGAGAAAATGACGCCCAAAAGTGGCGATTTTGGAAAATTGTACAATTTCTCGAATTTTTTGCGACAAAACGGTTGCACACAGAAGCGATACAATTTTTTTTTTTTTTTCGGAAAGCGGGGAACTAGGTCTTACCAACCGTGAAAACAGAATTTTAAAATTCGAACCGGAAGTGCTCGAAAAAAATTCGCAAACTTCAACTTTTCAGATAACTTGACGTTCATTTGTTAATTTATGTACAAAAAGATATGCATGCGCAAACCAAACTATAATAAAATATAGTTTATTTATATCCCTATGTACGTACTACAACAAGAATTATAACTCTACCTGTCTCCATAGCCGAATGGTGAGGCTCCGAAGTTGACTGTTTTCCATGTCTTCTACAATTGATAAATTGTACTCCCCGTCTTTGATGGCCCATTACTTGGCGGGAAAATTTTTTTCGACAAAACAAAAAAATATGGGTCTCTTAAAAACATGTCTAGTTGCTATAAAAAAAGTTTCAACAATATCTGAGATGGTGATAATACATGCTCTGCCTGAATTGAAATGGAAGGCACCTATTATTGTTGTATTCTCTTTTTCTAGACCTTGGACCCTTTCCGAATCTATATCGTGTCCTGTTTCTTTCACGTATTTATATATCGTGTTCTCTCTTTTAAGTCTTACATCATCCTTACATTGTTTTATTCTTTCTTTTTCCCTGTTTCTCCAATGTATATAAAATTGCATTTCTTACATCTCACTTCATACACTAGTCCTTCGTCGTCGTCTTTTATGTTCTTCTTCTTATTCCTCCTTTTCTTAATCACTTCTAGGATTCTACTTCCTCCTTTTTTGTATGTGTTCACACCTCCTTTTCTTAATAAGTTCTTTAGTATTTCTGTCTTTTCTCCAATGCTTTCTATCCCATGTCATTTTCTTTCCTCTTTTCTTCTCTTCTATTGTTTTTCTTCTTTTTGTTGTACCCATTCTTTTCTAGTAGATTGTGAATCTTCTCTATCCCTCTTCTTTCTTTCCCTCTTCTTCACTATCTATTTCTTCTATTCTCCTCCCCATGTTTCTTATAAAGTTCTTTTTGTATCTACATCACTTCTTTTATGGCAGTATATTCTTGCCGCACATTCTTTGCTATACCATTTGTAGTCAATCTTCTTTTCTTTCTCTTGTCATGTAAAAATTGTAATATGATATATATTGGAGAAACAGAGGAACAAGTTAAAGAAAGAGTAAAACAACATAGGGATGATGTGAGACTTAAAAGAGAGAATAATGCTATATACAAACATATAAAAGAAACAGGACATGATATAGATTGAGAAGGGGTCCAAGGTCTTTTTATTTCGTTAACATCTTGAGCACTTAGTGTGCACACAATTTGCGATCATGGCTTCATGACAGTATGGAAAGTATGACACGTTTTCTTGTCACACGCTGTAGTTCTTAGTCCCGTAAACAGCCACATTTGATGGATTAATGTTACGAGTAACTGGACGTTCATCTTTTGCGTAAGAAACCGTAGCATAGTGCGAACTTTGCATTTGGCAGGATTCTGTATTGCAGCAAGCATTTGCAGTGTGACTCGCACAAAACACAGCGGAGCGCTGTCGAACGAATTCTGCTGCTTGAAAGAGTAAGGATCAAGGCTACTGTCAGTAGTGCCGACTTATGCCTTACAAATTTATACTACAATGAATATTTGTTGTATTTTTACTTTCCTGACACTTTTGTATTGTACGGAAATTACCGTTGGGAGTTGTTCAGGCATACTACACATTATGATTAGATTCATTACATAATTGGAGGAAAGTGTGAAATATTTTATGGATTTTTCTAATCGTTTTCTTTATTATAGGTCAAATATCCTCTATAGGAGATGCCAGCACAGATAAAGTAAAGGTGTTTGATCTGGAGAGGAAAAATAACACGGCTTTAAAAGATTACCAAATGAAGATTGCAGAGCGGAATATGCTACTTGAAGAATTAGTACGAATCCGAATTGATGTAATGGGAGAAATAAACAAAACAATGGCAGTTTGGATAGCATCGAAGACAGAGCAATTACTTCTGAAAGCTAGGTAAAAACACGTATTTTTTTCTTTTCCCAAAATACTTTCTATTCTAGCTATGGAACTAGTTGTAACTTAAATTCTTCAATATTTATTGGCATTTAATTAAAAAAAAAAAAAAAAAAAAAATGCCCAAGGGCGCCGATTTCTCTGTAAATTTGAGGGGCCCCATTCAGATGCAGACGACATATATATGAAGATTTTAAGACAAATTGCATTCAAATTATGTCAAATATTATATATTCACAAATACAACAAGGAGGCCCACATAAGCTTTGGGGAGGGGGTATGCCCCCCCGGATCGGCGCCCTTGGAGATACCAAACGATAAATTTCATTGAACCGAACAAAGTGATACAAGTCGCTCTAAATCCTCGTGCGTAGTTTTGTCGAGAATGACTTTTTTATGTAAACCTAAATAAATGCCTATTTACATAGACAAAAAATCATTTATTAGGATTTAAGATCTACGAAGGCCTATGTACAACCTTTATAAATACATACTCATTAGGTATTATTATAGCATAAAGAAGCAAAAATTTCTAAAATAATCTATATATTAACTTGCTAGGTTTATATGTTCGTGGTCAAGAAAAGTTTATATGTTTGTGGCCATTTTTTTTGACAATGATATCTCGGAAACTACAAGCTCTAGAAAGATGGCGTCGCTCTGATCGATTGCAAATTTTGTGTAGATTGTTTCAGTTTCTATCGAATATTTAAGAAACGTGGTCGTTATTTATTTATTGCATTTTTTAGGAGTACACTGGAAGTATTGAAATTTTAAAAAGTAAAGCATCATATTCTACGACTTATATATTCCAACACCACACATTTGTATGCGGGGTTAATATATCTCTTCGGCGTTTGTTTCATGGCCAAATGATAATGAAAAACGAAGGATAACCATTTCTCTAGCCTAAGATCAATCTTCATTGTTCGGAGCGTTTTGCCCAATGAACACCATATATCACTGACATTATAATTAATTGTGTATGTAATGTATTTGCTTATTAGATGCTGCATGCAAGAAGACAGAAACACTATCATACATGAATTAGAAATTCCAACCGGAAGGTGGCTCAAATCTTGGAAACTGTGCAAGATATTGAAAAAATAATCGAAAAAAAAATCTCTCCTTTTTGATACCCCTTACCGATTTTTATCAAGACGTCCGTCACTTCTATCTGTAAAGGGACATGTACAGATGTTGTGAGGAATGACAAGGATATTCATGCTTATATGTGAATGATGCGCTGTGTAGAGAGCGCAGGTTTAGTCAGTATGTATTATTAAAATACTTGCACGTAATGTAACAAATTCTAAATTACAGTGTTATCACTACCACAATAACAGTTCCTATCGAAAGACTTCTTTCAAATTAAGCTTTGCTTTTAAGAATTAAACAGACATATCAGAAACAACTCCTTCAAGCGAAAATTGTTTCATAAAAATTATAAACTTGTTCAACTAAATTTCTAGACGATACTTCGTATCGGATATTGTGGAGGTTAGGAATTGTCAAATTTGTAAAAACTTAAATTTGACTTCCATTTCTAATTGGCCATATGCTAATTATATCTAGGATATGTATTCATACTCGGGTTCGCTACATTTTGAATAAATTACTATGCAAATTCATTCTGAGCGCATAAATGATGCTAGAATAGGATTTAGGGCTATCTCAGACTAAGAGATCTGCGGGATCGCGAATTTGAACTTGAGAAGCTGAAGTTAATGTCAAGGTTGCTCGAACTTCAGGTATCCAAATCTAACATTGAAAGTGTTTGAAAACAAGATCCTGAGACGAATATTCGGACCCAAGAGGAACGGAAGTGGGGATGGCGGAAACTTCATAACGAGGAAATACATAATTTATGTCGCTTACAGAATTGTTAGGGTAATCAAATCTAGAAGGCTCAGGTGGGCAGGTCATGTAGCCAGGTTGAAAGAAAGTAGGAACGCTTTCAAAGTCTTAACTGGAAGTCCAATTGAAAACTACCATTAGGAAGACCTAGGCGCAGATGGGAGGAAAATATTAAGATGGATCTCGCAGAAATAGGAATACAAAGTAAAAACTGAACCCATTTGGTTAAGGATGGAAGTCAGTGGAAAGCTTTTGTGAACCCAACATTGAACCTCTGGGTTTCATAGGGCATAGAGTTAGTTATCAATTATTCTATTCTTCGGATAAATTTTGAATTCCTACTCCCCTTAAGATACTGTTTAAGATTAGGATATCCTTTAATCCAAGTGACACGATAAATTCCAGCTTGAGCTAGGTAGTAAGAATATACCAAAATTCATTTCAATTGGGTCAGCCGCAATAACAGACAACGTCGATTTCAATATGGGGAAAACGATTTCAGAAATTTTCTTTTCTTCTTCACCTTAAAACCAGAATTTTGGAAACAATGGAGACTAGTGTCCGTTTGCTTTTAATGAGGAATTTATTTAGGCCTACCGAGTTTCATCAGCCTGACTTGAGGGGCTCGTGAGGTCCTCAATTTTTGGCAGAAATTTTGATCTCCTGTACTGCCTTTAGGATAAGCGCTTGAATTAGCTCGAGGTAGGTACTAACTATGTTCCAAGTTCGTTTGAAAGTATTCAGTCGTTTACCCGTTTACAAAGTTATTTTCAGTATGGCGATAAAAATAATATAAAATGTATCTTCCTTAAAACAATTTCCAAAAATACTTGGACGCCTGTCTGCTTATTTTTAGTAAGGAGTTTATATACCGAGTTTCATGTTCCTAACTTGACAGGGACGTGAAATGCTGAATTTTTCGTTCCCCCATTTAGGATAAGCATTCTAATCAAGGTAACATGATAAAAAGCCAGTTCGAGGTAGGTGATAACTTCAAATCAAGTGGTTCAGCAATTTTTTCCCCCATTATTTAATCTTACACAAGATCAGTTTCATTTTTATATATTAGATAGATTATACTTCATATAGTTTTAGAAATATTTCTATGTTTGATGAAGGTACTGTTGTCATATTGAAACGTCACACTGGATACTATTGTTCTGCTGAGAAATATCTCGTATGTCTGATACAGATACTGCTACAGAATCAAAACGTTATACTATCTACAATGTTTGGTTTAGCAGTAACTTCTGGCGCCTGATGAAAATACTCCTGTAGTATTGAAACCTTATACTACTATTTTGTTTGTTTGTTTGTTTGTTTACCAATATCCCTCTTTGTGTGATAAAGATAGTGCCATACTATTGAAACTTTACATTGTATATCATTTTTTAAGCAGCATTTCTTCTTGTACCTGATGCAAATGCTGCTATAGTTCGAAAATTTACACTGTATATTATTTTTTGTTTATCAATATTTTCTTCTGCCTGATGAAAATGTTGTTATAATATCTAAAGTTTACACTGTAGACAATTTTTTGTTTAGCAATAATTTCTTCTTGTGCCTGATGAAATTGTTGCTATAGTATCGTTAGTTTTCACTGTATACCTTTTTTTTGTTTAGCAAATCTCTTTTCTTATGCCTGATGAATATACTGCTGTAGTATCGAAACATTACCTGTATACTTTTTTTTTGCTTAGCAATAGCTTTTCTTATGCCTGAGGAAGATGTGTTATAATATCGAAACCTGACACTATCGACAATTTTTTTGAGCATTATCCCTTATTGTGCCTGATGTAGATGCTGCTATTGTATCGAAATTTTACATTGTAAACTATTTTTTGAGCAATATTTCATCTTGTGCCTGATAAAGATACTGATATAGTATCGAAACTTTACACTGTATACTACTTTTGTTTTGCAGTATTTTCTTTTTGCGCCTGATGAAAACACTGCTTTAGTATCAAAACGTTACATTGTTTACTATTTTCTTTTTAGTAATACCTCTTCTTATACCTAATAAATATACAGCTATAGTATCGAAACGTTACACTGTATACTATTTTTTGTTTAGCAATATCTCTTCTTGTGCCTGATGAAAATACGGCACTGCTATAGTATCGAAACGTTACACTATATACTATTTTTTGTTTAGACATATCTGTTTTGTCTGATGAAAATACTGCCACAGTATCGAAACGTTACACTGTATAGTATTTTCCTTTTAGTAATATCTTTTGTACTTAATAAGCGGCACAAGCCAACCAAGCGGCCTAAAACATGTAAGTTAGGTACCATCTCGGTACCACCCCAAGGAAAACTCACTAGGTTGGCTGGCCTGAAAAACCTCTTACACCTTTTCGACCGAGTGCTCCCACAGGAATCGAACCCGGGACCGCTTGCAACAAAGCCAAGAGTGTTTGCGACCTCACGACTCGAGGCCACTAAATATACCTCGAAGAACGTGTTTTGCATAGTGCAGACGTTCCTTGGAAACAATGAACCACATTATGCAGCATATTCTTGTTTTGTGGTGTGTTCATAATTTATAAAATAAGTTGTGTTAAATATGCTTATTTTTTCAAAAGAGAAAAATCTTTTGTATCTTTACAGGAAAATAGATTTGAAGATTCGAAATGAAACTTACTCTAAAGATGGTGCAGAAGCGCTGCGTTTGTTGGTCAATGAACTGACTAGCTCTTATGAATCTGTTCAGTCTGAACTCTTAAAATGTAAACATCAGTTGAAAGAGTATGAGTTGGTCTTCAATGAAGGATTCAGTCGTATTCTTCAGGAATATAGTAGCGTGATGAAGGAAATGCAAGCTACCAAGTATACTCTGGAAACTTGGAATAGATAATCAGTGGAGCGTTCTTGACTTTTGTAAAGATTCTTAATGTGGAATGAATTAAAACTCTATTTTTGGAAGCTTGTTGCTAATATTTAATAAGTTGATTACTAATTTTGTAAACAAATATTTCATAAGATCATATTTTAATGTAATAACAGTAACGTTTTCGTAACGTGTGAAAAAGATATACTTGATATATCATATATTCATTTCAATAAATGAAGACTTTAAATTTTGTTTTAGTTGTAAGAAACAGATTATTTTTCAGTAAGGATATTACTGTTTGCATGTCCATTCTGTGTAATATTTTGAAACTATCGAGCTATTTCAGTTACTTCAAGTCATCAGAAATGTGTTAAGTATTTAACTACCGTATTTGCTAGCGTATAAAATGCACATTTTTTTCCTTTAAGAATAGATAAAGAAATGAAATGTGTCTTATACGCCGATAGAGTTATTTTGGTTATTTCAGTTTCAATTATTTTTCCCTATTTTCTGTGTTGTTTGATGTCTTACATGCTTCCTTACGGCGTATAACAGCATTCCAGTCTATATTTCGTTAAGTATTGGTAGCTCAGTGTATAAGTTCATTATAAATTACTTATCGGGTTTTGAAAGTGAAATATGTCGAAAACTATTAATGCTGATGATGAAAAAATTCATTTGAAAGATTAATTTCTGATATTTGATTGAATCTTAGCTTATGGCGGTAGATGGCAGAACTAGCCTAGTTTAAAAAATGGCGTCTATGTAGCAGAAAACATTTTGTGTTCTGGAATATAAGAAGGTTTCCTCCAGGGTTGGATCCACCTGAAAAAAACCCACCTGGGTTTTTGACCTTTCTGTTAGTATATTATTGGTACAACTAAGGTGATCACATTGAAAGTTATTTTTATCAGATTTTGAACTTTCTTTGGGCGAATTATATGCTTTCATGTTAAGGTAGTCAACAACATTCAACATAAACCCTTTATAAAGTTCTGAATGCACTGAATGAATGAATTTTAAAAACTCAGCTTAAGATAATTATAGAACAAATTAATGTGTGGATTATGCTTATAGCCTATTTGAAGTAAAATAAGCAATTTTGTATTTTAGAAAATATTTCCGTGAATAGTGTGCTGCCTGACTCGGCGCCGCCGAGGAACGTTATACCTCATACGTTGACAGGTTTAAGATCATAGGTGCCGACGGTAACAAAAGT
This sequence comes from Thermobia domestica, assembly GCF_964235325.1. NCBI lineage: Eukaryota > Metazoa > Arthropoda > Insecta > Zygentoma > Lepismatidae > Thermobia > Thermobia domestica. The sequence goes on from NC_137471.1 coordinate 50,799,988, forward strand.
ATTCAGTAAAATTTGGTTTTCCAACAACAGTTCAGTTCAGTAATTTGTTGCTACCCTTCAAATAAGCATTCTGTAGAATCAACACCAGCAATAGCGTGAAAATTCTTGTCAAAATTAAGAAGCTTAATGCTCGGAGCTCCCAAGACTACGTAACGGTTACTATTTTAACTGCTGAATTCAAACTTCAGTATTAATGGAAGTTTCGATGTACAGTAAAGCAGGCTGTATTTTCAGGGAAAACCCGTCGTGAAAGAAGTGTTCGGGAAATTATCGCAATTGAACCCACAAGGCATCGGAAATGAATACTTCAACAATAAAACTATTTATTTTACTGGAAGAAATTTAATTTCATTTATGACATTTTGAAACATTTACTTTAATAAAATATGAATTATAGGCCTATCTTTCTTAATTGTTTTAAATTAATTTTCAGGAAAGAACCGTCTTGCAACAAGTGCTCGGGGAATTCCCGTAATTGAACGCACAAAGCACGGAAAGTGAACTTCAACAATAAAACCATTTATTTTACGTTGAAAAATATTTATTTCATATAATACATTTTGATGAATTATGTCTTAAATTAATATAGCTATTTGGTATTCATATTGGGCGAACGTCACAGGCTCCTGGAATGACTCTATTTACATTTGTTTGTTTATGTGCCTGTACCACACAGTGTTCAACTTTTCGTCTTTTAAATTTCAGGATATAAGCTGGAGACATTCTAAATTTTCTGTATAGACTTTTTCGGCATACCAACGTAAAATTACAAAATGGCGCCCTTTCTTTCTTTTCTTCTTTTTCGAAATAGCGAATATCCATACTACAAAGGGCAGTTTTCGGTCTTGCAAGTTAAAATTTTCAAAGTAAAAGCACGAGAGATAATTGGCTGTATTTTGGTGGCATAAAATTTTAAAATGGCGGCCATGCTACAGGGTGCAATTTTCGGACTTTTTAAGATGAAATTTTGAGGGTAGAAGCACATGACATTATAAATTTGCTGTATCGATTTTTTCGGCTATCCAATATAAAATTTCAAAATGGCGGCTATTTTTTTCAAAACAGCAGTGAATAGAAAATTGTTGCAAGTTGTGACAATGACAATCTTAAAATGTAAATCATGTTTAAACATTTTTACTCCAAAGACTGAAATATTTCAAAAAAGAAAGAAAAACCCGAAAAAACCCACATGGGCCCAGGTGTTTTTTTTTTCAAAAATACCCGGGTTTTTTCAAACCCTGGTTTCCTCTGTTGTTATCGCACAGCGTGCATTTCGTAGACAGTTTTCAACTGCACAACTAGGTTACCTGCACTGTGAGATGGTACCCACAGTTTAAAAACACAGGCTGCCTGTAGAAAGGTAAAAGCGCATGGATATCCAAGCGTTTCTGATAAAACATTGGAGTGAGTCTCGCATGTAGCCGGCAGAAGTCAACACGGGACGCCAGTTTATATATATTGAAATAATGTGAAAGATACAGTATATATTCCACTCCACTACCATAACTTGGATTAGGTCCAGAATCGGATTACAGCTGTATTTACTACCATTAGTAGGGATATGCTGGTGCGCGTGTGTAGCGAACTAGACTATCGCAGAGATATGTATTGTGTCATGAAAGGCAGCCACATCTCACGTTTGTAACAGTACGTCTGAAACTTGGAGAGTTTCTGAATATTTACATGTATAATTCGTTATTGTATGTGTTATACATTTTTAATACAGCTCTTTCAAGCACGATGAGTCATATATAACCATCATATATGTTTCATATTACTTTACAAAAAAAAAAAAAAAAAAAAAAAAAAAAAAACAGAAAATGGGGTTCGTCTTCTATGCTGGCAAATATGGTACTTTATAACAATCTGGTCAAAAGTTCTGTCTCGAACATGTCCATTATTGTTCTTTGTTTCTTGCAGAATGAAGATAGAGTGGGGGAAGAAAGAAGATCGTGTTGCAATTTTTTGGCCCTACACAGGTGCGGACACCTTCCGACAACCATCTTTATTAAGTTACTACAGACACTGAACATTACACAAATTCGTTTATCGCACCATACAGCGATATAATGGAACATCGTCTGTCGAGGATAAGCCTCACACTGGTAGACATCACTCCGTTAGGACGCCAGATTTCATTAAGGCAGTGAAGGTATGAATAGCTCGAAATCAGCTCAGGATGAAGCAGAAACTCATGGCCTTGCAAATGAACATATCACGATTATCAATGGAAAGGCAATCAATGAAGACCTAGGTCTGCATGCTTATCGCAGGACAGGCTTAAATTACTGCTTGATGAGAATGCGACGTGACAGATCAAAGTTGCTCCTGCAGAAGTACGCGGATAACCAACATCGACATTTTTGTTGGCAAATTAGAAAATTTTCGCAGTTGAACACTTAAATAGACAGAATGATAAAGTGGATGCTGTAGCATGTGAACAAGTTCCTCGAATCCAGGGAGGTCATCACCCTGCATCAGTGATAGTTTGTCTGTGTGTCATATCTGAGTCCCACTAACGTCCATTTTTATCAAAAGGGCGTGAAACGGGAACCAAAAGTGTACCAGGAATAGATCCTCGACAGGGTGGTGAAATCCTTTGGCACCTCCATGTTCAAAAATAAGCCTTGGGGTTCCAACAGGGCTCAGCATCAACTCACAAAACCAAGTTGATGCAGGAGCACTTTCGTCGCAATAAAATTGTTTTCATCACACCGAAGAATTACCTTCATCCAGTTCAGGCATAAATCCTCTTGACTACAGGATCTGGTCCAATTTGGAGAGGAAGGTGTGTGCTCAATTTCACATGACTGGACCGTTTGAAGCCTTGGACACAAAAGTTTTTGCTGATCTAGCATCATGAAATAATTGGTGCGTAGCCTGAATTGAGAGAGTGGGCTCCAGTCTAGAAAGCCAGAAACAGTTGTTGGAAGCAATGTTTTATTGATACGAATATATGCAATTTATGGCTGTCAGTAACCATTCGTACCATAAATAATTTTAGTAAAGAAAATGATTATGGCAAAATCAATCTCTGTGTTGATATTTCTTAAGTAACGTTCGTTAAAACAAAACTATCTGCTGAAATCATTCTCATATTTTTACATCATATAAGTAGTTGTTAATAATAAGCTATTGAAGACCATCCTGCGAAGCTTATACTGATGAAGCTCACTGTATATATGGCAGCGATAAAATATAATTCATAGAATACAATTGTCAGACTCTCGCAGTACATCATCTTTCTATAAGAGGACATGTATTGTTCGTTTCAAGATATAAGAGCCTTGTCTCACACCACTACCAAAAGAGCAACCCAATCCTTGTTAGGACGGTGGTTGGTGCTTGTTACCAGATGTTCGATCTCATTACTTAGAAGAAGTGTTATTACTCCCACACTCTCCCTTCTTCAAGTGAAAAAAAGACATGAATATCCAAGATAGGTTCAAATTGACAATAATAAACCTAGTAGCCGAATGATATTAAAAGAAAAGTAGAGAAGGTGGCCGTTGCACCTCAAATACTCATACCGAAAACCACACTTACAAGAAAATGAGTATTTGACCACCGAAAATGTTTATTAGAATATGGCACCACCTACTATAAACATGATTTGTAATTCTTTCCAGTTTTTTTATGAAATGACCCTGGCTTGGAAGGCAGGAAATTTTGGAAATAAGCCGTAAAATTTTCTGTAGATTATTTCATGTGGTTTTTGAGAGAAAAAAACTACCATTAAATTTGTAATCATTATTAGTTTATTTCTAGACTGCGCAGGAGAAACAGTGTAAGTCAGAAATTGGAGATCTGTGTCATGTACCAAATTTCACAAAATTAAATCCCCACGTTAAGTGGGTTTGCATATCCAGGCTCCTAACTATGAAAACATTTACGCTCAGTCCAACCTCAATCATTTCACGAATTCAACCTGTTTTACGTATGTTATTAGGACATAATATCGATTGTGATTTATTCTAAAAACACTTTTATACATTGCAAGAGCTGTAACGTCCAAATATTTACTGAGAACTCATAGTCGTATCGGAATAAACAAAAGCGAATATGGAACAGTAAACTGCTTTCACAAAAGGAAAAAGAATACATGCAAAAGGCCTGCAGAACGGTCGAGTGGTTTGAATCGATACACTATTAATCACATGTTTGCGAGTTCAAACCCTGTAGCAAGTTGTTTCTTTTTTAAGTGTCTTCATATTTTCATCCGGAGGCTGAAAATATTTCTTTGAGTAACTCATTGAAAACTTCTTTTGTTTCAAATTCGATTAGAACGGAACGTTATATGAATTGCGAATCTTAAATCCATAGCTAAAAAAATAAAGTATACTCACTTATACCATTATCCTGTGATTTGTAACGAAAAACTATTTATAAACAGTGGTGACTTCAGAAAATTATTCTCGGGGGGAATTTCAATATGCGGGTGGAGGGCAAACATTGGTAGTCCGCATTAAGCACGATCGAATATATGGTACTGAAGGCGGAAATTTCTAAGCTCGAGGGGGGTCTCAAATTCTCCCTCAGATCACGTCCTGAAAGCATCATTACTTAAAAGCTTTTCGTAACAAATATAATATTACACTTGTTTCTCGTTCTACATTTAGAATTGGTAAAATCATAACTTATAGAGGATTATTATAAAAGCATAAAAATTACAATACCGATCATGTATAAATTATCCTGTAAGTTACCAACTTTGGGTCAGATTAAAACTCAAATATTTGTTTTCGGATTGCACTTAGAAGTAAGTCCTCTCTATATAATCCTGATTGGAAAGCCATGTTTAACACTAATTAATTCATCAATATTTATACGAATATTTTTTTTTATTTTACTATTTTTACTATTCAATATTATGTACACTTCATTTCCAAAATCAAAATCTCGAAAATGTATATTGTACGAGTGCAGACTCGCAAATAAATGATTATTTATCATATATATTGGTCTCTATTCGAATTCTATTTAATCGAATCCGACAAGAACACAGACAGAAATATCGAGAACAGGTGACAAAAAAGAGAGGGTAAAACGTTGTACCCGGCGGGGACTCGAAGTAAGTTCGAATGGTTCTTTATAAGCGAACGCCTTAGACCACTCGGCTATGGTAACAACTAGTAATTGTAGCAAAGGCTTCGAGTAGTAATTCTTATTACAGAATAGCATTTTCTATTGCCTAAAATTTAAACCTAATTTACTTTGATATAATATATCTATTAATTTGTTTCATGAACGTTTTCGTTACTTAGATGAATAATGTATGTTGTTGATATAGACTCTATTACACGTTCTTTCGTAAATATTATAGAAAGTATCAGGGTTGTTTATGATCTTTTATGGAAATTGACTGGCGCATGCGCAGTACACAGACAGTTCAATTGGAAGGCGAGGAATGAAACGCTTACACACTGCTACAATGTTTCCCTCGCAAGCAGTAGTTCCCAACCGAGGGACGGCGGGACGCACTTCCTCCTCCTGGGGTGGCGTGAAGGATTTACGAAGTCCCTTCGTTGTCTTATATTTCTTGAATGATTATACACAATATCCAGTCACATCTACTACACATTTGGAAGTGATAAATCGTAATATAAATAAACCATCCTCCACATACAGTGATTGTTGCTTTTCCAAGATTATGAACTGAAACCCTTTTTATTTCAATAGAATATAAAAGTTTCAATGGGAGGGGTTACAACCCCTTCAACCCCCTGGGTCTTCAATATGTCACCGCCTAAACTGTAACTTTCAAGTTAGAATCGAAAAATGGAGACATGTGACCTACTAAATATATTTTTAGTTAATTATACATTTTCATAAATAAAATATCCACAATTACAATGACAGTAAATGCTAAGTAATTATTGTAAATCTTTGTGCTTTCATTTTCCCTCTTTCTTCTCAAGTGAGCTTGAAAAATGTAAAAATGGGAGGTTAAGAACTTCAAATATTACGTATATGTTAGCGTATTACGAAATTATATTTAATAGAATCCGGTAGGATCACAAACAGAAACGTCAAGAAGAGGTAAAATCAAATTGTACTGTGGTGGGATTCGAACTACTCTTGAATGGTGCCTCAGAATCTCTAACCGAATGTCTCAGTCCACTCGGCTAATGTGACAAGTTGAAAATATAGTAAGCGTGTTTCATGTTCAATCTTTTGTTACCGTATGAAATTTATTTTGTATTCTCTGAAGTTTAAGCCTATTTTGGCCTGATTAATAGTCTGTTGAAATTGTTTTATGTTTACGGTATTCTTTACTTTAACGAATGATGTTGTTAATATAGGTTCTATTACGTATTTGTTCATAAATATTACAGCAATTGTCAGGATTATTTATGATCTTTCATGAAAATTGACTGGTGCATGCGCAGTAGAAACAGAAAGATGCACTTTACCGACATTTGTCATACACGCCAGAACGCAAATTTCTAACAGGTTCTCAAAATGCCTCGCTCTAAAGGCTGTGGAGAACTGTCTGTTGCTCGGAGAGGAGAAATCATAGGCCGAGCAAAAATGGGACAAACTGTGCCTCAGATTGCTAGAGATCTGGGATGTGACAAGAAAACTGTCAAGAAATGGGTTCAGCGACATGAAGAAGGTGGTGAATGGTTCAGGTCTCGGTCGAGAAGTGGAAGGCCAAAAGTGACAACTTCAGCTCAAGATCAAGCTTTAGTTACAGAAGTAATCAACAGACCTCTATGCCACACGTCAATCCTCTTGGACAAAGCCAGAGAATATAATTGTTCTCACGAAACAATAAGAAGAAGATTATTGGGGGCTGGTCTACACTGTTCAAGACCCACTAGGAAGACTCTCCTGACTTAAACTCACAAGGCCAGACGAATGGAATGGGCACAGAATAACATAACCCAATCTCAGTCATATTGGGACTTAGTCATCTGGACCGACGAGAAGGTTTTCAAGTCTAACCAACAATTCAGAGTTATATTGTATAGACCGCGCGGAACAGGTATGCTGAACAAAATATTATCAGAACTTCTTGTTCAGGACGAATATCAGCACACTTTTGGGGATACATGACGGCTGCTGGTCCTGGAGATTTAGTTGCGGTGCCTGAGAGAATGAACAGCAGTGTTTACATTAATATCCTCGAAAATACGTTGTTACCGTCCTTAGAAAGAAACTTCCCCGAACACGAAGAATATATATTTATGCATAACAACAGTGCTGTTCACACTTCCCGGCAAACACGAGAGTGGCTAAATGAACGTCCAGAGTTAATTTGTATTGAGTGGCCCCCTCTATCCCCAGATTTGAACCCAAATGAACATCTGTGGGCCTACATGGTGCAAGAATGGGAAGAGAGACGTGAAGACAGAGACCAAACGTTTCTTCAAAATCATGTTATGGAACTGTGGCAACATTTTCGTAACACACCGTCGTATTGCTCGAGAAATGTATCTAGTATCCTCTCCAGACTTCAAGAAGTTATTGACTCTGGAGGTGATTACACGAAGTACTAGTGTGTTATTTTTTGTGTAAACATTTATTTAAGTTTCATTTATTTATTATATTTTTTCAAGAGCAATACTTTCGTTCTTCATTCTTTTCCTTTGCTTGTTTACTTATTAGTTCGTTAAAACGTAAAGGAAGAGTAGTATATATTCAAAAAGTATTTGTGAATTTACTTTGAACGTTTCTAAGAATACATTTACTTTTTTTTCCTTACTCTATATCATGCCCAATATTATTTTCATTTCAGTTAATTAATAACTTTATTTCACATCTCGGATAAAAGTATTATTGTCTTTTCAACGATATTTTTCCTTTTGATTGTGTAATTTCTAGTTTCATTGAATTATCTCAATTCTAATGAATAAATCACATTTTGTTTATTGTCTCTTCCTTAGCTAAGTTCGAATTCGAGAATAATTTGGTGTAATATACGTTCTTTATTCTTCATATTGTGCAGTAATGACAATATTAATTATTTTTCATGAGTCCAGTTGATTAGTGAGAACTTGGACAAACATTAACCTGGTGATTCTTTACGCAATGACAAGCGTAAAATACATTTTAGCTATTCTTTATACTTCATAGCGATGAAACATTCTAACAGTGTGTTAGCGTTTCCTTCCTTGCCTTCCAATTGAACTGTCTGTGTACTGCGCATGCGCCAGTCAATTTCCATGAAAGATCATAAATAACCCTGATACTTTCTATAATATTTACGAAAGAATGTGTAATAGAATCTATATCAACAACATACATCATTCATCAAAGTAATGAAAACGTGTTCATGTAACAAATTAATAGATATATTATATCAAAGTAAATTAGGTTTAAATTTTAGGCAATAGAAAAATGTTATTCTGTAACAAGAACTACTACTCGAAGCCTTTGCTACAATCACTAGTTGTTACCATAGCCGAGTGGTCTAAGGCGTTCGGCTTGTAAAGAACCATTCGAACTTACTTCGAGTCCCCGCCGGCTACAACGTCTTTTTCTCTCTTTTTTTCACCTGCTCTCGATGTTTCTGTCTGTGTTCTTGTCGGATTCGATTAAATAGAATTTCGAATAGAGACCAATATATATGATAAATAATCATTTATTTGCGAGTCTGCACTCGTACAATATACATTTTCGAGATTTTGATTTTGGAAATGAAGTGTATATAATATTGAATAGTAAAAATAGTAAAATAAAAAAAAATATTCGTATAAATATTGATGAATTAATTAATGTTAAACATGGCTTTCCAATCAGGATTATATAGAGAGGACTTACTTCTAAGTTCAATCCGAAAACAAATATTTGAGTTTTAATCTGACCCAAAGTTGGTAACTTACAGGATAATTTATACATGATCGGTATTGTAATTTTTATGCTTTTATAATAATCCTCTATAAGTTATGATTTTACCAATTCTAAATGTAGAACGAGAAACAAGTGTAATATTATATTTGTTACGAAAAGCTTTTAAGTAATGATGCTTTCAGGACGTGATCTGAGGGAGAATTTGAGACCCCTCTCGAGCTTAGAAATTTCCGCCTTCAGGACCATATATTCGATCGTGCTCAATGTGGACTACCAATGTTTGCCCTCCACCCGCATATTGAAATTCCCCCCGAGAATAATTTTCTGAAGTCACCACTGTTTATAAATAGTTTCTCGTTACAAATCACAGGATAATGGAGTAGTGAGTATACTTCATTTTTTTTTTTAGCTATAGATTTCAGATTCGCAATTCATATAACGTTCCGTTCTAATCGAATTTGAAACAAAAGACGTTTTCAATGAGTTACTCAAAGAAATATTTTCAGCCTCCGGATGAAAATATGAAGACACTTAAAAAAGAAACAACTTGCTACAGGGTTTGAACTCACAAACATGTGATTGATAGTGTATCGATTCAAACCACTCGACCGTTTTGCAGGCCTTTTGCATGTATTCTTTTTCCTTTTGTGAAAGCAGTTTACTGTTCCATATTCGCTTTTGTTTATTCCGATACGACTATGAGTTCTCAGTAAATATTTGGACGTTACAGCTCTTGCAATGTATAAAAGTGTTTTTAGAATAAATCACAATCGATATTATGTCCTAATAACATACGTAAAACAGGTTGAATTCGTGAAATGATTGAGGTTGGACTGAGCGTAAATGTTTTCATAGTTAGGAGCCTGGATATGCAAACCCGCTTAACGTGGGGATTTAATTTTGTGAAATTTGGTACCACCTCCGGTTAACTTGGTATAAGTCAATTGTGAGTTCAATAATCGCATCTTGATACTGTTAGTATAAGTGATTCATATTTATGCTTGGTATAATAAAGAATAGCCTTCTGAAAACCTGTTTTTTCTTTTTACTATACTGTTTCTCCCGCGGAGTCTAAATTTAATGATTAAAAATTAACTCTGCATTCATTAAACTAACAGAATTTTTAATTGATTAATTTAATCGATATCTTTTAAAACAAATTAATTACAAGCCTACTTAGATGGCGAACTAAACAAGAATGAAGTCCATTTCAAAATGAATGTGTTTACTAAGTAGCATTTTGTGTTATCTAGGAAATTACACAAAGAAATTATTATATTACTGTTTAATTCTGAATTAATTCGCAAAAGAAAATGAGGGTGGAGCTGATAAACAGCTAAAACACTCCAGATCTACCATCGTGTGAAATGTGGTCCAACTGAAAAACTTTCCAAGTGTTTGGCCATCTTGGTTGTAGTCATGGCTTATTACCAAATTGGTGAACTAAGCACATACCTGGGGTAGCAACTTTATTCGAGTTCCTTGTGATTGTGACAGTACCAACTTATGTATTGTCCTGCAGAGGCAGGAGCAGCTTTAAAAAATTCAAATGGAAACTCCCTATTTTTTTTTATTGGAGATTCGGGTTGTGCGACCAAAAGAACGGAAATTATTTTTTTTTACTTTACATTTCGTTCTTTCTAGGTGGCGCTGTAAATCGCAAAGAAAGGAGTAACATGGGACGTCAGCTAGGTTGATAAAATATCTCGAGAAATTCACTTTCAAATTTTAAAAGAAAAACTAGAAAATACGAGTCTAATGTTTTAAAAAGATCTATTAAAACGTTCTAATAAAAATGTTTCTCCATTCTCTAAAAAGGAAGGAGGGAGCAGCTTTAAAATTTTGAATGAATACTTCCTATTTTTATTGCAGATTTGGACTCTGCCACCAAAAATACGTAACTTTTACTGGAATCACTTTTTCGTCTTCCTAGATGGCGCTATTATCACGCAGAAATGAATAACTTAGTACGTCACCTGAGATTGATATTAAACCAAATCCGCCGTATGCAAAGTCGTTTCGACGTATGATTAGCATCATACTAAAGACGGACTACTGCAGGAAACGTTAGTCGAACCCTTTAGTATGGCACTAATCACACGTCAGAAGTACTGCACAAGGCCCAGTATCTCACGAAATATAGACCAGCCCAATTGACATGTTCTTGTTAATAAAACCTCTCAAACTCACCTGCATTATCTCCCAACACTTCTACAAAAGCTACTACGTTGTAAGTAACTAGTAATTACAAATTTTTGGAACATTCATATTTTATCCATTGGCATTCTCATTTTTAATTACAATATCCATCCAGATTAAAATTTTTCCCAATGTTTCACACTAAATTGATGCCAATATCTCTATGCTTCTCCTGATGACCTTCAAGTTATTAGGATCACGCAGTGAGACTTATAAAATTATGTTTAATCCGTCCGTTACTCCACACGATAATTCTTGAACTGATGCGATTTTTTTTAAATTTTGATTTTTGCAATAGATAGCTAGAGCGATTGCATTGACAGAATTATTTAACAGTCAATCCGTTTATAGCTTAATGGGTAACGGCTACTTTAACGTTGGCTATCTATTATCCAATTCATGTAACTGGCGTCTTGATTTTTTTTTTCACTAGAAAACTCGAGCTGTTGGGCCTTAAGGCGTATTTTGACGCAAGCATCCGTTGCAATGTGTCTGAATAACTAATTGAGATAGTTGTTTAAATACGGTTCTATATGTAACACAACTTTCTATTGGCTACACGTAGAAGTTGCAAGCAACCGACGCTTGCATAAAAATCCGTCCTTATACAGAGTCGTTCTGACGCGTGATCAGTGCCATACTAAAGAGTTCGACTAACATGCAGTAGTCAGGTCTTTAGTATGACGCTAATCACGTCAAAATGACTGCATAAGGCGGTTATCTCGATCGAGTTAGTTAATGGAGTCAATTCACTCCAGTTCTTTTGGGCTAGTTTTTTTTTTTCGAAGCACGCTCTAGCAAAATGGCACACAAATATTTTTTTTTAAAAATCACGTTTTGCCAGACTATCAGGCCTTATGCAGAATCGTTTTGACGTATGATTAGATTCATACTAAAGGCCTGACTACTGCAGGAAACGATCCAACTCTTTAGTATGGCACTAATCACGCACAAGAATGACTCTGCATAAGTCCATCTTGCTTTTGTTGTCTTGCTTACATTCTTTTTTATCAACGTGATGAAGTTTCTTGCTATTAGCTAGCGTATTCATCGAGTATTTCTTTCCCTGCTCAATCTTCTTGACTTCATGGGAGAATTGCATTTGTTGCTTCAATCTACATAATTACGAGAGGCGTGCCGAAAGTGTTTACATACTCTTTGAAAACTCAATTTATTTACATAAAACATTCTACAATTTCTTAAAATAGTCACCACAAGCATCAATACACTTTCGCAGTCTTAAAAACCACGAGTCAAATAGTTTTAAAAATTCGTTTTTTGGAATATCAGAAATTCCATTCTTATACGCTGCGATAACGTCTTTACATGTTTGAAAGCGGCGTCCTTGAAGCTTTTTCTCGAGTTTTGGGCAAAAGACACAGTCGCACGGAGCTAAATGTGGAGAATAACCCGAGCGCAGTAGAGTACGGACTCTAATTCCCTCCGAAGTTTTCGCTACTGTGTGTCGTCGTGCGTTGTCGTGATAAAGAAGAAAATGATGCAGTTGAGACTTTCGCTGGGCTCTCCAAGCTTCAAAGACACTCGGAAGGCAAGATGTACGTCGATCATCTAACTGTACAGTTGCTACATAGCCGGTCTTATGAGCTACCATAACTTTCGAACGTGTAATTTCATCTTCAAAACATCATGCCGGGGGAGAGCAGTGGCCACGGCCCCTCTCCCAAATGGCGACTTACACGTGTTGTTGGGTCTGGGAAGAGATACCGAGTATCTCAACGTGTACGTGGTACCTCAACACGCTAAAGAGAGGTAGTCCCGTATTGCTTGGACGATCCTACCGGGAGGGGAGTGTCGGATTCCTGCCTGCTAGGGGGCTAAATGGAAGTGGGAGACCAATCTCAGGCACCTGGGTAACGGCTCTGATCCCGCGGAAGGGAGGAAACTCTGCAGGATATGGGCCGGCACCTAACTCAAATGGTGACTTAACACGTACCATTGGATCCGGGATGAGATGCGAAGCATCTCGACGTGTGTTTGGTACCTCTACACACGGTGGTTGCCAGTTGAACGATAGAGGTAGGCATGGCCGGGATGCTAGCCCCCTTGGGCATTGGGCTGGACGCTGCCGGGCTGTGATCATACCGTGGGATTCGGTAGCATATGGAAACTAAACCCAGGAACCTGGGTAACGGTGTGTGCGGGAGGTGAGCTTGCCTTATAACGCTCGGGTACCATGCCTGCAGAATATGGTAGGGCCTGACCTGTTGGCAGGACCGCCTCCATCAGTAGGTTAACTGGTAGGCACTCAGGATCTCGGTCTGGCCGCGCAGGGGCGTATCCCACTCCCTCAGTGAATGGGGGTTACACGCTAAGGCTTCAGGGTTAGGGGACAAACCTTGACGGTGCACATCGTGCACGAAGACTCAGGTCCAAGCACATTAACTACCGGCGGGGTGCCTCGTTTAACGGAATTCGTCCATTAAAGAGACCGAACGGTCGCGGGCACGCTCTCCATGCATGCAATTAAACATGGACTAGTTGACCATTAGCATCAACGTATCGACTGCTGTTTTGTTTCGGAGTCACAGGTTATAGTTGTAAATCAATGTTTCGTCACCTGTGACGATATTATAAACGTCTATACTTTGCCCCTGCGAAAATCTTAAGCATATAGTGGCAGCACTTCACACGGTCATCTTTATACTTGGAAAGGCCGAGATAATCTTTAATTATGGACAGGGCTGCAGTTGATTCAATCTTCAAGTTTAAGTGAATTTCCTCTAACTAACTGGCTCATACCAGCTTTGCTATCTTAAATAACTTAAACTAGAAATACAAATCACTGAGGATCATTTGTCAAGCTTTGTCATCCGCGTTTAAATTCCGCAAACCAATTAAAAACGGTTGCTCGTAAAGAGGAATCCTGAAATTCTTTTCTATACGATCATAGCACTGCTCTTGCGTTAAATTGTAATTGTAAAAGATCATGTCGCTCGAGTTCCATTGTTGCCGACTGACAGGTTCAAACTAACCTATACATCTAGCTCTCTAATTTTCAAACAAATAAACCTGCAGCCTTGCAGTTAAGCTACATCTTTCACCACGGGATGGTATACACTTTTAAACTTGATACGTTTCAGTATGGCAGCGCTATTTCAATTTTAGTATGTAAAAACTTTCGGCTTGCTCCTCATACTTCTTCTGTTAACAAGCCAATTTACTCATCTCCTAACAACAATTAAGTTTGTTTTGGTGTGAACATGACCGGCTCTACCATATGTGCAACACGTGCATTTGCATTAGGTGGCAAAATCTGTCATAACTATATTATTTAAAATAATATATTTTAAATATTGGAAACATACTTCATGATAATGATAGTTAAATTTATTAAGCTGACCAAATTGAATACTACATTCATAACTCATGTTTAGGTCGCATTAGTTTAAGGTCAAAAGGACAGTGTTAAAGGAAATGGTCATACAAATCCTAGCATGAATTGCTTGGTGGTTGTGAAATAAAAGAACTCAATTCTCGAACAGTGGCGTACACCTGTTCCATTTACAGTGTCCGAGAATTATCCTGGCAGTGACGTAGACTTCGCTCTTGCTCAAATGCCATCCCACTGGTTAAAGTAGACGCTTCGTTCAATTCAACGTCCAATCCCAGGAAAGAGAAAATGCGCGAACACAAATACCAACTTAAAAGCACGCTCCGTTCTCTACAACAGGAAAGCGAAAGGAAATGAACCGAAATGGGAGATTCATTTTTGATAAATATACTTGTCATCTTTGTATAACAATAACTGGAGTTCGAGGAGACATAAATGCTACATTTTTTGCTTTTATATCTATATAACTTTCATGAAGAATATGGTTATTTTATATTTGAATTTTATATTATAAGTATGTGGAAAATAATTTTAAATGATAGCCATTTATGTTTATTCTGTTTTAACAACACTCAGATTTCAACATGCTACAAACTTTCGTTCTATTGAAGATAGACACAAATATGCAGTGGACGAAATAGGAAGGGAAGTCCAAAGTTTATTTTAAAGAAACCCGCATGTCTTTACCTATCACGGTCCTTGAGTTAGAGGATGATATGTGAACGTGTTTCCTGGTCGCGGAAACAGAGCGTGGGGGCTAGTGAATGTAGCGTCGAAAAGTATAACATTTACCAATAGGACATAAGACAGGGGTGCCCACAAAGGGGAACTATGACGCAAACTGCGTCATTGAAATATTTGGGGGGTTAAAAATCTATATAAATATGTTTGAGGGGCTGTAAAAATTAATCGAAAAGATTTTTTTTTTTTTTGCATGGAAGAACAATTGAGGGGGGCTGCGTCATGGACATGAGGGGGGTGGACACCACTGCATAAGAACAGCACTTCTAGAAAAAAACAAATTAAAAAACAAAAGCGAAATGAAATGAACTGAACTGAAAGGCGCGTTTTCTTTTTGTAGGGCTGTACAGTCTGTGCTGACTGGTGAAAGTTGTAAATCCTTTGTTTTTTTCTCGTTCTCGAAATTTTGAGTATAAAAATGGGTGATAGTACCTTAAAGAAAGGTAAGCCGTTGCATTGTGATACAGGAGACATTGTTTTTAATGTTTACATCTTTTCTTGCAGCAAACAATAATAAATCTGACAGTGTTCATGAAACCTCCCGAGCAACATGTGTCAATGAGAGATCCGTGTGGCGAATTGTGAAAGAGGAGTAAAGTCTGGACAACCCGTCGTAACACCCAGTAAAGTAAGGCCAAATACACAGAAAAGACGAACAAATTTAGATTCTTTCGATGAAGTAGTAGTTCGTACAACAATTCACAATCTCTATGCTGAAGGCATTGTCGCAACCTTAAATAAATTATTGTGCGAACTTAAGAAAAGCATTGACTTCAAAGGTTCTGAGTGGGCATTACAACAAATACTGCGCAAGTTTGGATTTAGGTTTACTTATTTATTTATTTATTTTTAATTGGAAATAGAAAACTGCTTTTTGAAAGGAAAGATGTTGTCGTTTGACGACATAAATATAGGGTCTAATCTTATTATTTATTTCTTTGTCGTAACAATGCATATATATATATATATATATATATATATATATATATATATATATATATATATATATATATATATATATATATATATATATATTTGGTCTAGGAATTAATTCGTGCGGTTGGTACGCACACATTGAAGCTGTAGTACAAACACAAAATGCATAAATACCTTAAGAAAAATATTGTCCATCGCTAGCCACCACTTTCGCCCATCTGTCAGGCAATGTACGGATTCCGTGGCGACAGAAGTCCTCATCCTTGGAAGCGATCCAGTCAGAGACCCATGTTTCGATATCTTCTGAAGAAGTAAACCGCTGTCCAATCAAATCGTTGTTCATGCAATCGAACAAGTAGTAGTCCGAAGGAGCAACGTCTGGTGAATACGGCGGGTGGGGTAAAACTTCCCATCCTACATTTTCTAAATAGGTTTTGACCGGTTTTGCAACATGTGGGCGAGCGTTATCATGTTGAACAATAAGTTTATCATGTCTGTTCTCCCATTCTGGTCGTGTTCTGGCCAGAGCTTGCTTCAAACGCATTAATTGTCGTCGATAACGTTCTCTATTCATAGTTTCACCCGGTTGCAGCAGCTCATAGTACACCACACCTTTCATATCCCACCATATGCACAGCATAACCTTTGCACAGTGAATATCTCGTTTTGGTTGTGATGGACCTGGTTCACCTGGTTTCACCCAGGCCTTTTTTCGTTTAGGGTTCTCGTAATGGATCCACTTCTCATTACCCGTAATAATTCGATGCAGAAACCCCTTTCTGCTCTGTCGTTGAAGCAGCAATTCGCAAATGGTTTTTCGTCTTTCAACGTCTCTGTCTTTCAATTCATGTGGAACACAATGTGACATCTTTTGAATCATTCCCATGGCTTTCAAGCGTTTGGAGACTGTTGTTTGATCAACGCCTAATGCTGCTGCAAGTTGTTCCTGCGTTTGACACGAATCCTGCTCGAGCAATGCTGTCAATTCTTCGTCTTGAATTTTTTTTTGGCTGTCCAGCTCGCTCTTGGTCTGCGAAGCCGAAATCACCACTTCTAAACCGTGCAAACCACTTCTGACACGTTCGCTCAGCTAGAGCATGGTCACCATACACTTCCACCAAAATACGATGACTTTCAGTCGCACTTTTCTGCATGTTAAAGTAATGCAGCAGGACACCCCGCAAAAACACTTTATCAGGCACAAATTGCGCCATGTTCACTTAACTACAAACTGGTGTTGTTGACGCTTTAATCCACTGCCCTATACTACGAACGATACGCGATGACAGGGGTTTGCAACACATGTGTGGATACACGGAACTGTGGGACGCTCCGTTCGTTGCGCCATCTCTTGTCCACCCGCACGAATTAATTCCTAGACCAATATATATATATATATATATATATATATATATATATATATATATATATATATATATATATATATATATATATATATATATATATATATATATATATATATGTGCTAGTATTATTCAAATACATTGTTATCTAAATTCTCTCTAGTTCGCTACCAGCATTATTTTAAACTGTAGTTACGACGTAACGTGCGAAGCGTTCAGTGTGCCATCTAAGCACTATTTGTGAATAGCGTAAGTTGGTAGCCGTGCAACTGAGAGCGTTGACGTCACTGCCAAGATAGTTCTCGCCGACTGTAGTTAGTTATTACAGTTTTGATATGAAAACTAGTCTTTTCTTTATAACAAATAAGTTCCTTATCATTGAAGGTGGAAACAAGTTTTTTTTTAAATTTTTAACAGATGTAAAAGGAAAATCATGAAATAAAGAAAAAATAACTAATTGCACTGGAATTGCACATGATATATTGAGATTGAAACTGGATAATGAATTTTATATATAAAAATGGATTATCATCTTTCCTTTACAGGTGTGTTTGCTTACACAAACATAGGCTAATAGATTATTATTTAAAAAGAAACAGTGTTTAGGCCTTTCTCAGTGTGAGTACACTATCCTCCCCTTTCGTTGTTCATGTTGGGATAGCATACTTAAAATCGTTGCTTTTAGGATTTGTTCTTTCTGGAGAAAGAGGAGGGCAGCAAATTGCATAGCGCTGGCTCTGGGTGCGAACTTCTTTTTCTGGAGGAACGTAGCCGTCTTTTGGCTACCAGATGCTGTTTGTTAAAAAATATTACCGTTACTAGCCATCTGATAAGAATAGAGGAAAGTATGCAGTGATTGCTTCGAAACTTCGTGACGGAAATCGAGTGGACATCTGCAGAAAAAGAGAAATCTTTCAGCTTTACGTTCCACGTGTATGCCGGCTAGGCTAAAGGAGATGGTGATAAGAAATGAATGGAATGGTGGAATGAGTAAAATGGGAGGCAAAGGGGAGAACCCGAGAAATCCACGCACATGGTGTTTGTCCACCATAGTTCACTTAACGCTAGCTGGGATCGAACCAGGGATCCCATGCACCAGAGGTAAACACTCTACCACTGCAGAAAAAGAGAAACAAACAAGGGTAATCTTAGCAAGGAAAGATGGGGGTTTCAAGTTATCTTCGTGCCACTCATCATAGTCTATTCTCGCAGATGTGTACTCTTTGACGGGTAGCAAAATTGAATGAAACTTTTTTCTCTGGTGCTGTTTAAAGCTTCTCATACGTGCAAGAGTGTCACTCGTTACAATACATTATATCCCTAGAATTATTCCTAAACGTATATGAGCTTTACTTATAGCCGTAAAGAATAACGCTAGGTTGACAATACTTAATCAATCAACACAAAAACGAACAAAGGTATCTTCATAACTAGAGTGACTGTTAAGTCAGAAAGAAAAACTTAAAACAATAGCAGAAAAATAGTTCACTACAAGCAACTATTCAACAGAGAGAGAGAGAGAAAAAAAATAGTGTAGAGTATTTGCAGGGCCGTAACTTGTGGGAGGGCAGGAGGGGCAACTTCCCCCAAGAAAGCTCCCTGCCGTTCGAGGGGGGACATTCTAAGACAAAATTTTCTTACTCCATATACGATACGAACATAAAATTATAAATAAAGCATCAAACGGGTTTACTACATTACATAAACAAAACAGCACACAAAAAGTAAATAAAACAAAAATGAGTCGTGGGTCCATTTCAGTAGAAATGTCTACTATAAGGGGCTCTAGAAATAATATTTATTAGTATAGCTTTGAGATTTGTCAATATTGTCCCCTTAATTAATTTGTAATGTATGGAACGGACCCAGGAGCGTAACTAACGGCCCCACAGACCTTGCTACGCGGGAGGGCCTACTGGCTCCAGCGGGTCCCACAAAGACTAAGAGAAAGATGGAAAGAAGGGGCCTGTTTTTGAATTTTGCAGAGGGACAACTTTTCCTAGGGAGCCCAAATATTAATGCTTGCCCCCCGGGAAAAAAATCTAAGTTACAGCCTTGGGTATTTGAACAGTGGCGGCTTTAGCAAGTAGGCCAGGTAGGCACGGGCCTATCCCAAAATTTTGAAAGATATATAAAAACTAAAAGATACAATAAAGAGTAATTGTATTTTCTGCTTTTGTGTGTTTCGTGACAACTCGTAAAATTTACACGACTTTATTGAATTTCGGCGTAGGCCTATGCTTTCGTAACAATTTTGATGCAATGTAATCGGTATTTCATTTGATGCTTTTCAAGAATCTCCACTACTTGGCTTTAAAATGAATTTTAGTCATGGGTGAGCGGTTAATTTCCCCTCAGTGAGAAGTGAATTTACTTTTCCCCTATCTATTGATGTATATGCTACATAAATTTCCGTAGAAAAAACAGTAGCGGCTCGTAGTCTGTACAAGCACCGGTTGCAATGTTGCAATATCAAAGATATGTAGGTACGCGCAAGTGTTCCCCTCCCCCAGCATTCTTGAGTCCTATCCAAGAAATATTCAGGAAATATGAAGAGGAAAGTCTTTTAAGCTCTATTTGTATATTATTGATTAAATTATTTCTCTAATATTAATTTAATATATAAGCTATTTCCTTTTTTTCAAACAACCACTATCAATGTACGTTTATACACTATTTATATACAAAACCTCTACATTCATGTTATTGAACACGAGATAAATCGAATATATAAGGAGTGCGATTTAAGTTAAGGTTACTGGCAAAAAGCATGCATAAAACGAAAATCACTCGTTCGATCTCAATGAAAGTTTCACCCTTTGCTTGCCATAGTATCTCACGAGTGTATGCTAAGTGTGAGCGCGTAAACATAAACGGGAAGTGAATGACAGCCGAACAGGGCAAGGCTGTCCGCGAGAGGCTTATCCAATTCTACGAGAACCAGTGGACATGTGATTTTACGGCTGCTTTAAACCATTTTAAATGTGAATATCCTTATGGTACAGTGCATAGAATGTTGAAAAATTATGTGGAGAGTGGTGAAGCATCACGAAAGAAGAAATCTGGTTGCTCAATTTCAAAATGTACACAAAAAGTGAAAAGTTCGATTAGACGAGAACTCTTGAAGAACCCTAACTTGTCAAACCGTTTTGTAGGACGAAAATATCAAATTTGTGAATTCAGTGTAAGGAAGATCAAGAAAGAATACGGATTTAAGGTTAAAACATGTAAAAGTGCACCATTTTATTCAGACGAACAGAAGAAACGCGCTAAGATCAACTGCCGCAAACTCTCCGACAAGAAGTTCGCGAGCAAGATTGTCATCATGGATGATGAAATCTACTATTATCAAAACTTAGCGTTCGCACCTGTTTCCAAGTATGTATCGTACATTGGTAAACATCAAGTTAATCCTAGCAAGTTCGTGAAACCTGAAGACAGGTATACGGAAAAGTTTTTGAACTGGCAAGCGATCGCGGCGAACGGTAAAGTTTCGTCTTCTCTTGTTCGAAGTGGGACAACAACGGTAACCAGTATTTAGAGTACATTGAAAAGGTTTTGTCTCAATGGATACAAAAAGAGTTCACCGGACATGACATTGTGTTTTGGCTCGATGTAGTATCCTCACATTATATGAAAAAAGTGCTAGACGCGCTTACTGATGCTGGTATCGGGTTTGTCGGTAAAAACGAGAACGCGCCAGAACTTCCTCACGCTACAAACATTGAGCATTTTTGGGCTGTAGTTAAACACGAAATGGTTAAAAAGCTTACTTTCATCAAGGATGTGAAAGATATGCAAAACAAAGTGGTCGGAAATATCAAAAGAAGTGGCAAAAAGTAGTGGACAAGCGCTTTTCCAGAAGTTTCTGTTCAAGCTTCGAGAAATCGGCCGCAAGGGTGTCTACAGCGTCAAATAGTAAACTACTTCTTTTTTCAGATATCATTTGTTTATTATATTAAAATGTGTTGTGATTTCTCAAGAAATAAAAAAGTTATTACAAAAATTCAAAGTTCCCTTAACTTAAATCGCACTCCTTAGTATGTGCTGTAAGCCATGAATGATGGCGTTAATCCGAAAAGAAGAAAAAAAAAAAAAGCAAGAAAATTGCATGCACGCAGTTAAACAAAATAATTATATAAACTATGCATTATTTTAGAATGGAAGGTCTTTCTTCGATCTTTCGGGCTTCAAAATTTTCTATGACTTTATTGAAATCTGAAATGCTGCTCGCCAAGTTTCTCTGAATAGAAAGCATCGCTACCGCAAATATTTTCCGCTTTATTTTCTTTAGGGTCCAGAAACACCTCTCTCCTCCGACAATATGCATTTTGTTAGCATTTCTTTGTATAAATATACGGAACAAAAAGTCAATTTTCAGGAACCACGTATTTTTTTTGTCTGTAAAGAAGCATGAAATCTAAGATGTTTTCCTTTGAAAATGAAAAAAAAATAGTTTAACATTCCAGCAAATTAGGCTAAAGAAGACAGATGAGTATTGGAAGTGAATGATTTGATATTAATTTATGCTCTCCGCCGGAAATCGAACACGTAATAATGTGCACGAAGGACACAGAGCTAGGAATTAGACCCGTAGTAAGACATTTTCTTCTTGGAGACTCGATTGACCCCCCCTTCCCCCCAGAATAGGATTTTTTTAAAAATAAATCTTATCCCAAGAATTTTCACCTTTGTATTATAAATGTTAAATAAAATCTATTGACTTCGAACGACCGCCCCCCAAACTCTCAGCCTGGATCCGTCCCTGCTACCACCAGATTTATATTTGTTCTTTGCGAGTTTATGTTTTGTGAATAACTTCTTTCTTTTTCCTCACCCTATTAACTGAGTCAAGCGCTGCTAAGCGGAGGAATTCGTAACTATTACAGAAGCTGACCAGTTGCGGAAAAAATGCAACCGTAAGGGACCAATACGGGAAGATAGGAGCGTTGTAAGAATAAATCCACTTCCCCATGTTAAGAGATAGGAGCTCGCTGCCATATGCTCAATGTTACTGCGTCCAGTGGCAACGTTCGCTGCCACATTCATCTAATCTTTTAAGGGGGGCGCGGTGGCTCAGTGGTAGAGCGTTCACCTCTGGTGCTTGGGGTCCCTGGTGTGGATTTTGTGGTGGACAAACACCGTGCTCGTGGGTTCTCCCGTTTCCTCCCACTCTTCATTCCACCATTTCATTCATTTCTCATCATCACCGTCTCCTTTAGCCTAACCGGCATAACTTCGTTTAGGTAGGAGAAAGGGGCAAATTAACTTAACAAGTTCTTCTAATTCTTAACAGCACAATTACATAGCCTTTCATGTTCCCTCAGGTAAATGGGAATGTGTCCAGTATGCACCTTATGTAACTCTGAGAGAGAAATCACATGGATGGCAAATGATAGTCAAAGTCTATGTCCACCCCTAGGTACATGCCTGATATGTATCTGGGAACGTGCCTAGTATGTTCTAGGTTTGTTCCCCATGCCATAAGCGTCAATGAATCACAAAATTACTACCCCAAAAACATGTTAAATCGCCTATATGCGTAATGTGTTTACATTAAGGTGAGTCTAAGAAACACTTCAAACAAGTGAAAAATCCTACCTCAGAGGAGGGTGGGCGCGAACCACCAACCTTTGGATTACTAGTCGCGTGCTTTTCCGACTTGGCCACGGAGGTGATGAGGAGAATGTCGTTTGTAGAGAGGTAAATCGCTGAGGTCTTTTGAATTTGGCGAATCAGAGTGATCCTTTAACTGCGTATATTCGACGATAACCGTTTGGGGGCAGATAAAATCTGCTCGTCATGTACTTTTATAACAAAATGACAAGTGTCTATTTACTTTAATGGCTGTTCCATATTCACTTTCAAATGATCGGCAACAATTGCCATCTAATAAAGTTGATGCGTTTGTTGCTTTTAGTACACAATCGCTTAGAAAAAGAAGCAACAAATGAATAAAATGTGGGAGATGAATGCAGAACACCTAAATGGCGCATCCCTAGCACATCTTGTGCAGTTAGAGACATGCTAATCATATGCTTGCTATGCAATTGTGATGTTAGGGTAAAGTGTAATGTGACTTACTATTTTGCCATATCTCTCACGAATATCAATCGGGATTGCAGGCTCCACATAAAATTTGATTTGGTCGTTATTTGTACCTAGGAAAAAGCGCTTATTTTTTATGTTTATTTAAATATTTTTTTCGGGAAGGCACGTGACTTTATAACAGCATTACTGAACCGCCCCTGAATTGCACTTAGAACTTTTTCATGACCCGATGTTTAGTATATGGGACTTCGGTACAGAATACCATCTGGGTTAAATACCCGGTTGGAGCTCATGTAGTTCCGATTCATGTTAATCTGTATTATTCTCATAGCCAGAACAGAAGGTAGCAGACCTCATTTCATATTAGTTTGCATTATTACAGCACTAAATTCGCGTCTTTGTTTGCAATAATTGACATAGAGCTGTTAGTTGCTTATTGTATCTTTTGCGTTGCGATTTGCTAATTTTGTTGAGACCGTTTATGGAACAAAGCCCGGGAAGTACTGAGACAGTTTTTGAGATGACTAATTTAAGCTCATGTTACATTCTTGACTGCTTAGGCTTTTAACATATATTAATACATATATTTATATATATAAAGATTTGGCGCCAGGGACCCCTAACAGCACAATTACATAGCAGCCATCTACATGGGAATATGCCCACTATGTGCTTTATGTACCTATGAGAGTGAAATCACATGGATCATGAATGGCAAGTGATAGTCACAGTCTATATCCGCCCCTAGGCACATGCCTGACATGTACCTGGGTGACTTACCTAGTATGTTCTAGGTATGTTCTTCCCCATACCGTAAATGAAAATTACTCCCCCAAAATATGTTAAATCACCTTTATGAGTAATTTGTTTACATTAAGGTGAGTCTAAAAACACTTTTAAAAAGTAAAAAATAAAAGCACCCGCCGGTGGCGCGAACCACCAACTCACTCATTACTAAAGCGTTTTTCATAGTCCTTCGCACCCTTCAAAAACAAACCGCGTAACTTGATGTTGTATCACTGCGCGCACGACTATTTGCTGATTGGTAAAGAGGAAATTGTTGCGTCTGTTTCCCGCAATATTTTTGCTGCAGCACGTGCATGTATTTCTGCTACTGCGATGTGCATTACTCGTTTCACTCTCACACCATTGCCGTGATATAGGGCAAAATACCCAATACCATATAATCCCCCCTCCTTTAAGAGCAACTGAACATTGTTATTTTTCTCCAAACTGTAATTATAGATGAAATTACAATGAGTTATGTAAAATTATCAACGATAAAGAGATGGCGCTGGTATGTAACAGCAAGCATATTTATCATTATAGGAAATTATTTCTTTTTCATCTATTACCTAAATCATTACACATATCCATGAAAAACAGATGGCACTTTTCCCCTTAAGTTCAATTTATTGATATGCTTTCTTACATTGTATAGCATGCGAATGTACAAATACTAACTTCGGTACTACAAAGTAAATAAATATTCTATGAGAACATGAAAATTAGCTATTATAGGTCTTAATTTCTTTCAAGTGAATTGAACAACGTTGATATCGTTTGATAAAGTATTTGCTTTTCTTCTGCACTTACGGGTTTGCCTTGTTTATGTTTAACAGAATAACTCGGAGCAGCAGGTAACCTACTGGCTTCTTTGGACGACATCTTTAAATTATGGCGCGCACTTCGTGTGTTTTGTCATTTGTTGTAACAGTTTTCTCTTACAAATTCGATTTTGGTTCAAGATTTCGATCCCATATAGATACATACTTCAAGTCGGATCCTAAATGTTCTTACTGTGCCTGAACAATACATTAATTACCATAAGACATTGCATTTGTTGTGTACTATTTGCTCATGGAAGAATAAATTGTTATTAGTCTCATTTTCAATGTTGCTAACTCATAGTTATTTTTCAGTTTTTCACAAAGAGTGGTTGTAAAACAGTTGTGTCATTTCATGAAAATGTGCTAAGAAAATGAAAAAGAGAAATCAAGTGAACTCGCTGTTCTTATTGAAGATAATAAGTTTCTTATAGTATTTCAGATCTTTGTTTGACCTTTCATTAGAGGTGAGGAAATAGTGAATTAAAAAAGAAAGAAAGAAAGAGAGAGAGAGAGAGAGAGAGAGAGAGAGAGAGAGTTAGATAGACAGATAGAGAGAGAGAGTGAGGGGGATAGAGAGAAGTTAGAGGATAAAACCTGTTTTAGTGATTCATTACGAAGTAATATGATGTTACTTTTTTCAGTTATAATTTGTATATCGCCCTTTTAAAATGCGATTAGAATAAATGACCATTTAAAAGATGCAAAAACCGAATATTCGGTGCCAGAAATGAAATAATGTAGAAAGGAATCTTCAACATTTAAGAATTTTTATAATATTGGATAGGAATGTTCATAACTTTTGAGTCTTATTTTTTCTGGCTGCAGTGAAATTAAGAGGAGGCACTATGTGCAACTTAAATAATATGTCTGAGTTTATTCCTATGTAGAATCTAAAAAGTTTCTTGGCATTTGTTGAATAAAATGTGATAGAGTCTTCATACTCTCATGACTGACATTAGTTATATGGCGTAACTTTTCTGTTAGATATCAAATGAAAGGATAAGTCACGAGGATTCAAAATATATTTTATAGGTATTTTATTACATATAACAAAGGAAATAAAATAAATTCTCTATTCAATAAATAAGTAAACCCAGTAGCTTTCGAGTTCTTGCAGAATGAACAATTGCCTGTTCCAAACACTCGCTCGCCTGTAATGGAAACGTACAAGGAGCTCAATTTTGAAATTTAATGAAATGAAATTTTTCGAGTTTTACGTTCCACGAATATGCAGGCTAGGTTAAAGGAGACGGTGATGATGAAAACATGAATGAAATGGTGGAATAAAGAAGGTAGGAGGAAACTGAAGGACCCAGAGGAAACCACGCACACGGTGTTTGTCCACCACAAGGTTTACTTGGCGCGAGCAGGGATCAAACCAGGAACCGCATGTGCCAGAGGTGAACGCTCTACTACTGAGGCACCGCTGCCCTTATTGTTGAAGGGGACGATAAACTTTAATCCATCCATCCAACTATAGATCTGCTAGTAGGAACACTAAGTCATCATGTAATAGTGGCTCTGAATCCTAACATTTCAGATAGATTCTCAGCTAGAGGAAACGTTAGGAGTGGGGATAGTAAGTTTTAGTTGTAATTTACACTGGTAGAAGAAATTCAACGTTCTGCCCTTCTTCCTCCTGGTGCGTGTCTGCGTTTACATAGTAGTTCAAAGATTTAGGAGAGCAGTGCGTACGCCACTGCAAACGAGAGAAAATGGTTCCTGATTCTCCTATCACAAGCCCATGCCATTTTATTTTTAATCTAATTGTCCCCCCTCTTCAGTTTGTTTATTCATTTCTTAGCACAAAATTGCATATAACATTTTTTTTTTGTTTAATTACTTGGCAACATTTCTGCACTGCAGTCTGCATTGTTTACAAGGGATGCAAAGCTTCGTGAAAATCAGATTAGGCGCGTGCTCTTCCCACTTGGCCGCGGAGGCGATGAAGAAAACGTCGCTTGTAGAGGGATAAATCCTTGGGGTGTTTTTAATTTGGCTAATCAGAGTGCTCTTGTAACCCTGTATATTCGACGATAACCGTTTGGAATCAGATAAAATTCGCTCGCCATGTAATTTTATAACAAATTGACGCGCGTCTCTTTACTTTATTTCATGCTTCTTCCATATTCACTTTCAAATGATCGGCGACAGTTGGCATCTAAAAAAATACAATTCTTTATCCCTAACTACGTAAATAATTAACTGTTCACATATGTATGAAAGATTCATCTTAATTTTTATTCATCAGTTCTATCCTTTCTTTCTTCTAAATTCATCTCCCAAATTTAATGCATATGTTGCTTCGTTTTCCTAAGCGATTGTGCACTAGAAGAACAGAAAATGGGGCAGAAAGTGCGAGAAACCGTTGTATGTTACTGCGCATGATCAAATGCAAACAGCTGACTGTCATTCATGCATCGCTGCAGATATCAATTATGTGTCATAAGTCGTAAGTATCTGAAAAAGTATGCACCTAAAGGAAGCAGGAGCGTCATTTCAGATTTTGCTTGGGGGGGGGGGGCAAGACCCCTTGATATAAGTAAAATTTCGCGTTTTTCACTGATTTACTATTATTCTGTTGATAAAATCTATATACATCTCAAACTCAGGGGAGGAAATGCCCCTCCCTGCCTCCCCTAAGTGACGCCCCTGAAAGGAAGTACCTCGAACATGAAAGATATATCTCCAAGTGACGACATAAAAACAAATGACTATCACAATGCGAAACTGTGCCAGGTATATAAATGCTACATTTGTGGTACATAATCGCAAATATCAATTAGGTGTAACAAGCGCCTTAAACTTTAGGTAGCTGAAGTACATAATTAGCACATGAATACCATATGTACCAAGTGCCGGGTACCTAAAATGTAGCTGGGACACCTAAATGGCATATGTCTAGCACATTTTGTACTGTTAGGGACGTACGCAGGAATTCATTTTGGGGGTTCAAAATATTTCAGGAGGGACCAAATTCAATGTGAGGATAAATTATATTTTGTAAAATTACTCCTAAAATTACAGAAAAGTCGGAATTTCGGGTGGGGGAATCCGGACCTCCAGGATCCAACTCCTCTTTACACCTCTGCTTGGGGTTTTATGAGAGTCATTATCATGTGTGATTATCGTTATACTAAGTAACTGGCCAACGCTTGAGCCATGCCAGGCATGTAGCTAAAATAGGGTCTGGACCTTCCTTCGGAACGGGAAATGAAAAATTAAGGAATGATAAAACAAAAAGAAACGAGAAAAAGAAGAATCAGCGTTAAAAATAAAAGCTACAGCAAGGACCTGATGCCTGCACACTATCCAATGCCTTTCATCCTTGATGAGGTATTAAATATAATGGCACGAAGATGGAAAAGGAGGTTGCTTTTGTAAATGTTTTTAGAGACAGATCGAAAAATTTATTCAGCTGTACTTTACTGTCGGTTCCAAATGACAAGTTTAACAAGCAGTAGCCAATGATATGCGAACTCGAGTACAGCTTTGTCGGCATATGCACTTCTCAATGTTTCCTCTTCATTCCAGCCTTACGAGGAACGCATTATCCGAATTATGTGATGGCGAATAAGCAGGATATCCTGGAGAAGTCAGGAAATTTGAAAATTGTAGAAAAGTTACGGATTTCTAAGAATTTTTGCTACTACACAGAGAAATTTCAAGCTTTCGAAAACATATAGTACCGTTTTATGATAGTGTGGACACTTTATTATCATAATTTTTCGTCATCCCTTCTGTGCAGTATCAAATATGCTATTTAAGAAAACTTTCTACTGCTCCTTTAATTTGTAATTTGGCACAAACAGTAGTTGACGGAATAATAAAAACAAAAGGTTATGTAGAAATGAAGTTTACTTAATATTTGATTCAATAGAAAGGAACGCAGATATTGTAAAATATTTTACAAGATATTTTTGGATATGCATTTTCCGTAATAGGTCATAATGAAAGGAAAATTGTTATATTTGAAAGAACAGAGAAAGGAACGTAGATATTGTAAAATCATTTTCAATCCTTTCCTTTTTAATATTCTTTTGCTAGATATTTTTTCATAGTTTCTTATTAAAATACGTACTAACATATCCTCATTTTATTGTCCCAACAAACCAATATACGTTGCCAGTAAAATAGTTTAGATTGATCAAGCCCTTGGTGTGATAGCCATAATATTTCGTGTCAAGTCTCCTCACCATCACGAACTCCTGGATAAACGAGTTACCAATAAAATAGTTCAGAATGATCGAGCCTCTAGTGTGGTAACCACAGTATTTCATGTCACGGACCCCCCATTAAGAAATCCTAGTTACGTGCCTGGCCATGTGGTAGTGAAACACCTAGTAAGACGCTAATCACAAGTAAGGACACCTGTAAAGAATGTCCTAGAAGTTTTAGGAAAGGGGACGAAGTTGTTTGCAGGAGATATAACCTTTCAAGCAAGGGGTGGATTTAAAATTTTGTCGCCTCTAGACCGAAAGGTGTCTGCTGCCTCTCGTCCCGATGTACAAAATTTGAACCATTAGAAAATAAGAGAATAAACTTATTTTGTGCATATTTTGTTTCAGTATTTTTGCATAAATTTTAACGAATTTTGACATGGTGATAAAGCATTGTGAAGTGCACATACGCAAGAGCGCTGCGCGGAGGTGCCATGCACCAGCAGAATAGCGTTGCGTGCACGCCTGTACGCAAGTCTATTGCAATTATACAGGGTTAAAATTCCACTCAATTTTAATCATTAATATACTGCTTAGAGAAACTATTAATTGGAGGGCATTTACTCTGACTTTAATCAGGTATTTATTAGTATCATTATGATTTACATATTAAAATTCTTTTCATTTTGGTTGTTAAGTTTTCGCCCAACGTCCCTCCTAATAACGTTGAACCCATAGACCCGGACCTAATGGTAAATCCGACCTTGCCCCTAGCCACCCCTAGCTACAGGCCTAAGCTGTAGATCTATGTCTCATATAGCATCGTTTCTGAAAGATACGTTAAGCTCCCATTCACCAATCAAATGCCACGTTCATGTGCATAAAGTAAAAAATTCACTGAAGTTAGGGATGATCACATCCGTGAAACGGATAGTGAATATTAAGTAACATGGAAATTTCTTATCCGATTTTTTTCTGGGTCTCCGTGGGAGCAGAAAACGCAAATTCTAGTGATTATTTTCGGAATGTCTTTTTAAAAATGTTTTTAATCATTTTCGAAAAGCAACGTTTGATCTTCTTTCTAGTAGTAAAATATGCAATTAGCATTGTATACTTTTAGAGTGCATTAGAATGAGTCTAAATATATCCGAACATTTTCATTAATTCAAGACTTTCGTGCTTTACCAACTCTAATTACATGTGTTACATAAGTTTGACGTCACGTTGTCGGGTTGTGCACTCTGACCTAAGTTTACTAGCTAATAACAACCTGTTTCTATTCTCTAAGGAAATAAATTGAATATATCCCTAAATTGTCACAACGATGCTTAGCCCTATGTTACATATTTATTGTTGAATATTCTATAATAAAATCCGTTGGTTATTTTTTTTTAAATCGTACGTGGAAAATATATTAGTCATTATCAGTATACTTTGTATTTTATAAGTTGTCTTGTAAATCTCAAGTTATACGTAAATAGAATAAATGCTTATTTTAGAAGAATTTTGGAGTTAAACTTGACGTAATTACCATTAAATCGAACGAATTGTAATATAATTTTATATTGAATTAGCAGACGATCCACTCGTTATTGATTTGATTTAATGAAAATTTTATTTGCCAAAATATGTGGAATCGTGTTAATCTGTAACTGTATTTATATAATTTACGATCGCACTCTTTATTCTCATGCATTATTTAAACTAATTTGATAAAGTAGAGTATTACTGAGTCTTCATCCCTTTTCTTTGTTAGTATTTTTTATAATTATTTTTAAATTTTAGGAAGTTTAAATTTTTCATACAAGCATTACGCGTGTCGACTGTCGACTTGCATCTGACTCACTTCTTGCTCCATCGCGTTTGGGTTTTGTGAATGGTGCTTATCGAGGTGCTTGTGAATTGACTGCGCCGGCGAGATACATAAATAAGTGTTTGTGAAAGCTTATTTTGTTTGTACACAACGGCAGGACCTTCATCATCTTCTAAAATGTCAAACACACCTGTAATAGTAGCTGCACAGTCAAAACACACGGCGACGGTAAGTTCAGCAAGTTCTCATCAGTAGGATGAACGAATGAATTTAATGTAATTTCAGGGGTTTTTAAATATAATTTTGCAGGTATTTTACCTTTTCCTGAACGCAGTCTTGTTTCATATCTTTTGTGCAATTAAATTGTTATAATCACTGTATTGTGTATACAAGCTATATATTAATTCATTGAAATACGGTTATTGAAAACAAAACTGTACGCTTTACGCTTGGCGATCTTTGATTTACGGTATACGTGTAACTGAAGTACAGTTATAGAAGATATTAAATAAATAAAATTTTCTGCTAAATTTTCAATTAAATTTCTAATACTTTTAATATTAGATAATTCATTAATAGAGTACGTTTGTGGGTTACGTGGAAGTTTACTTCCGATTTTATTGTCACATATTTTCATATTACTGATAATTTCTAGCTTTACACCCATCATTTATGCCCTTTATGTTAGAGGAGGCTGATGAGTTAACGAAAGTAAATTCATATGAAAAAATGAGTGAAATGAGAATATGGCAGTAAACAGAAGAAGTCAGGAACACAATGTTATCCAGCACAGACTCGCCTGGCCGGGGATTAACTAGGAACCATTCTTACAAAAGGCGAACACAGAGGCACTGTGCTACCCACTGGAGAAAAAGTTATCGTATCGGACCCAGTATTCTTAATTTACATCGAATTATTTTTAGTGTTACGAAAACAATAATATATATTACGTTATGATATAATTTCGTTATATCCCACCAAATAGCAGTTGCTATATTTGGAATGGTTTTAACGATTATAATATAGATAGTATAATTCAGTCAGAAATTCCATCGAAAGAACCTTGTTATTTTTTAAATGTGACTTTTAGGAGATATTCCTCAGTTAACTGCGGACTAAGGTTTATGACTTTAAGTATGTATCCTATTATTAGAAAGTCGCAGAGGGTACTTGCTAAATTATTTTTAAATCTAGGAAAACTCGACATTTCTAAAGTATAATGGTTATTGATGTAGTACTTAACAGAACAGTGACAGAGTAGAGCTTGTCAGTGCTTTAGAGACAATAATTAGGTTTTGTGTATACAATTGTATTTTCGTATATAATATCATGATTAAGTAAATAAGTTATTTGAAAGAGATTTAAGAGATCGATCACTTAGGACACCGCATCCATACATGAAACATACAGCGTAACTTTTAGGATGCTAAGATCAGGTCATTTTTGACCCATGTGTAATTCTCATGGATGGCATTTAGAATTTCCACCAAATCCATTAACGGCTTCGAAGCCGGTACTGTGGCTTATTGTGAACCATTTTGAATGATCTCGTTTATGCATACACCCATAGTCACTGACGCGCCTGTTCCTTACGGACGCACTTCCTCGCTGCCCTCGGGTCCCCCTGCTACGCTGCAGGCCTGACTCGGTGAGATAGCATTTGTACTTTTTAGTGACCACCTAGCACAAGTTGTTTTTATGGACGTTTTATACCATGCGTCCACACTGTATTTATATTCATAACTACATCACAGTTACGAAGAACGAACCGTAACAACCAAGTGAGTCAGAGACACTACAAGCTGATTTGGAGAGAAAAACTAAATAATACCCAAATCTTTTACCACCGGGCTATTTTTTTTTTCAAATTTAGAAAGAGAAAATAATCCAAAGGGGCTAAATCTGGCGAATAGAGTGCATGAGGAAGCAATTCGAGCTTTTAACTCATTGGTTTTGATCATCGCG
This sequence comes from Thermobia domestica, assembly GCF_964235325.1. Classification (NCBI taxonomy): domain Eukaryota; kingdom Metazoa; phylum Arthropoda; class Insecta; order Zygentoma; family Lepismatidae; genus Thermobia; species Thermobia domestica. Next base: position 50,832,975 of record NC_137471.1, read on the forward strand.
ATAACAGATGTATGAACTGGTGTATTGCCTTTATGAAACAACACTCCCTTTTTTCGCCAAATGCAGCTGTTTATTTTTAATTTAATCACTCAGACACTCCAATGAGTTTGCATAATACTCACCGTTGATGGGTTTTCCTTTCTGAAGGTAATTTATGGAAATTATCCCACGCGCATCCCAAAAGCCTGACGCTGTTACTTTGCCAGCTGATGCAACTGTCTTCGCCTTCTTTGGAGCCGATTCTCTCCTTTCAGTCTATTGTTTTGACTGTTCTTTCGTCTCAAGTGTGAAGTGATGGATTCATCCATGGTTATGAATTAACGCAAAAACTCGGCTTTAGTGCTGTGAAATAATCATCAAACATTCGATCGAAGCATCCTTAGGACGCTACATTTTTTCCATTGTAAGTAAACATGGCACCCACCTCTTACACAGCTTTATCATGTTCAAATTTTCAGTCAATTTGCTGATAGTACAGCACTCTTTGAAATACCTATCATGTCTGCTAGTTCGGTCTACGGTCATCCAATACCATTTTCAGGCACGTAGCCAAGGGGTGGGTCCGGGGGGTCCGGACCCGCCCTTCGAAACCAGAAATTTGAAGAAATCAAGGAAGAATGAAATAGAAAGAAACGAGAAAAAGAAGAATCAGCGTTAAAAATAAAAAGCTACAACAAGCGTTTGGTTACTCTTTCTTATGAGGAGCTTTGTGTAGAGGAAACGGATCAAGTTAAAAATAGATATTATTGTAACGGAGCATTCCGAATTCCATCTATCTCCTTGCTAATCCTATGGACTATAAATGACGATGGATAAACTCGGTTCGATCAGATAGACTCTCAGGTAGAACTTAAGGAAATGCCCACAATCACCAGTTATATGAGTCCGGATACCTTGTTAAAGAAATTTTCAATTTCGCAGCAACATTAATTCATTTTATAGGATATCTTTACCACCGAAAGAGATTTCATTGCTATCCTTGACGGCATTAAACGATGATAAGAAAAAGAAGAAAGAAGACAAAAAGAGCCGAGTCCGAATAACCTCAGAAGACTATATTTGTTTCAATACTTTCTTTTATTCTTTTACTCAAGGTTTCTTCATAGTTTGTTACTAAAATACTTACTAACATATCCTCATTTTGTTGTCCTAACAAACCAGTATATGTTGCCAGTAAAATAGTTTAGATTTATTGAGTCCCAGGTGTGTACCACAGTATTTCTCGCCCCTCCCCCCCGCATTACGAAATACCGGCTAAACGAACCAATATATGTTGCCAGTAAAATAGTTTAGAATGATGGAGCCTTGGTGTGATAACCACAATATTTTGTCACGGACCCCCTCCCCCCATTACGAAATCCTAGCCTCGTGCCTGCCATTTTGTGGATTTTCTTCACCATATTAGATACGGTCTCTTATTTGGTCGACCACTGCGATGTTCGTCTTTGCAGTTCGTACGGCCTCGTTTAAACTGCCATATAATATTTTACTGTTGTCAACGAAGGAGCAGACTGTCCCAGAGTAGAATTTAGCTCGGCTTTGGTGTTGGACTGGGACCTTTGAAATGAAAGAATTCTATCACATAACGACGATTATTGTTATTATTATTATTATTATTATTATTATTATTATTATTATTATTATTATGTGTACATATTCAATGAGAGCGTTCTCTATTGATGGCTCCTAAACAAATACTAAACAACATAGGATCTTCAAACTTAAGTTTTATAAGATTGGTACTTTCGACAATAGAAAAGTTCTTCAAACATCAACCATCGTCTATATGTCGGATCGGGTACTTCTAGTACTACCCACGTATGTCAGTCGATACTTCATGCGTCGATAACTGAACAAAACAGCGTTTTCATGCGTATGTTTCGAAAAACTCAAAGAACACTAACTTTTATGGTGCTAAACAGTGTGTCACTTGCTGCCGATTGTAATTGACAGTTTCATTTCATTGGAAGAAATGATTTATTTATGTACTGCATATGTTGCAAAATACTCTGTTAATTAGCAGATTGTGGTTTGTCTTTTCCTAACGGTGTCATATATACTCTTTACGTTAATGCTACTTGTACATATTCAGCCAGAAAGAAAGGATTAACAGTATGCTTCTTACTTAAGTGTTTTTGTTGCTTTTCAATATTTTCATTTAAAATACTCATCTTCTTTATCAGTTCGGTGTCTTTTATATAGCTCCATATTTTGTTAAACACTCAAAATTTAAATTTGTGAAGTTGAACATGAAATTTCGTAATTTAGGTATGTAGTCTAATTTTTTTTTCTTTCTTTACAGATGATATTTCTTCATGGATTAGGTGATACAGGGTAAGTATTTTGTTTTCGTTTTGGATTTTTTTTTAGAAGTATGTGTCGGTCATTGGGCTTTTCGTGACAAACACAAATAGCCTCAGAGCTCTTGCGTTACGTACTTTATAACGGATTACTCATCTGTTTGTATGTCAGTTATTACATCAAATATTTTGAATGCCATCTAGTGTTTCGAATGCTTTACTCGTGTACTACTCGTCAGAAGCAAACACAGGCTTAAGTCATTTTTATAATATGGTCTCATTTAATTGTATCAACGCAATGGAAATAATAATAATGAGAGAGGTGTGACATCTGAGGAGATCTTACAAGTTAATTCTGTTTAATACAAACATACTTAGCTACGAGTTTGAGCAACGGTTTAAAAGGAGGTTTAAACGCAATCTACTCTTTAACACCGAATTTGAAATACACATAAAATAGTTGAAAATTATCTGATATAGAAAACAACTCTTCAGTAAACTGAAGCTGCTTTCCGGTGAATTTGACTTATATATTATTTAAAAAAAATTAAATAGTAACTAATTAAGCACCTTAAATTTAACTAGTTTATCAGTTTATTCCTAGAAAAATGACTAAATATTAAACTTGTCGTATACTGTAATGTTAAATCGTTATTGTGTCACACAGGTATCACAAAAATGGCAGTTTCTGTCAGGGTTGGCTGGTTTAAACCAAAGTTTAAACCAGCTGTTACAAAAAAAAAAAAAAAAAAAAAAAAAAAAAAAAAAAAAAAAAAAAAAAAAAAACTGGTTTAAACCAAAAAACGAAAAATGTTCGTAAAAGTGTGTGTTTGTAAAATCTTGATGAACATACATTTGTGGGTTATCACGTTTCACTCCCGTATACTATTTGTATTATATTCAGACCTAAATTCCCCATTCATTACTCAAAAAGATTATACTACAAAAGCAACTTTTTTTTATAACTTTATAAATGTTTGTTTTGGAATTTTTTTGTAGTTGTTATTATTGTTATGCAATTGCAATCAAAGAAAAATTTTAAATATTGTTTCGTTTCAATGTTTACTATTGATAAAATACATCGAAATACCGTACTTTTTGTGTGGGGGGGAGGTCATACAGACCCCACGAGAGGCATTTAGTGAAATGAGAAGTATCTTTGGTATCTATTTATGTATAAATGAGTCTGAGCCTAAGTGGACTCAAATAATTCTTATCTTTATTCACTTTTCTTACTGATATGCAAATTAAGTCGTTGTATTTATTTAATTTGGACCAATAAAAGTTGTTGTTAACTAACTTGAACTAAATGAGTTCTTCTGTACTCCGTAGTACTTTGAAATTGTCCATATGTAATTCTGTATAATGGTTTCACTTGTGCAACTGTTTATCTTTTTGTCCTTCTGAAATGACTCTTGACAGTTATATTAAGAAGCATGTAAAGATCAGTACAACGTATTTTTATCAGGATTCCTTCGTGAGTGAGTCGGCAGACGTATCGCATTTGTGGCCAATTAGTCCTGGTTCCGAGTTCAAATGGAGGACAATTTCTCTCGGATGTAACTCGAGAAGCAGTTTTTATTCCGCTTTAAGCTTATGTGACCCCTTCCAGCATAACCCAGCTGTTGCATGTGTCCATATATGATATGAATATATAGAGCAAATTATTTAAACCAAATAAACCTGGTTTAAACAAAACAAGACAAAAAAAAAAAAAAAAGTTTAAACCAAAAAAAAAGTTTTTTTTTTTTTAATAAAAATCATGGTTTTTGCCAACCCTGGTTTCTGTGTTATTTTTGTAACAATATTTTACACAGGAACTTCCGTAAAAAGTATACACCACTCTGTGTAAGCCTTGCATTTCAATTTGCGGAGGGAAAATTATTTTTCTAATTTCATTTAAAGAAACCACCCACTCTTTATTACCAGCTGTGTATTTCGAATGCCATCCTCCAAAAAGGTTCAAGAAGTATCACTTACATTATTTTCGTTTCAGACACGCCCGACTGGCAAGTGCAAACATATTTTTTCTTTGTATTAGTTTTGTCACAAAGCAATTCAGTCACGAATTTCTCTGCCAGCAAATTCTCTTCACTTATTTCAGTACCTGAAGAAATGGAACAGGATTCAACTTCATCGCTTGACTTGTCGTTAGAATCTGAGTGGACATCTGCGAGGTCTAAAGGCGAAACGTTTCTGATAGAAGAACGAGAGGAAACAACAAGGGTTTTGGGTGGGGAAGTAATAGTTCTTCCTACAGTAAGGGAGGTTTTTTTCGTTATTGTTGTAGAACACGTGGAGCGACTTCAAACTTTCGATTGGGTGCAGATTCTTCCAGTGTTCGTTGAGTATCGGCGTGCAGGCTTGAATTTCTTCCTTCGTAACCAGAATGTAGCAAACATCTCTCATTACTTCATTGGCATATGCCGGAAAAGAATTCGCGTCTTCAACATTGTACTTTTTTGAACGAACAGCATTCCAAACTGATCTTTTAACAGTCCCGCCAGCTCCTTCAACTGATCCTTTGCCGTGAGATGGTGCGAAGAAAGACCAAGTTGCTGTGATGTACACGTTTTAAAGAAACTTCTCTCAGTAAATCTACCGTACAGAACTGAACCCCAGTGCTGGGACCTATTTCAAATGAATGTATTTCAAATACCTATTTAAAATACCAAATACCACTTTGTATTTTATTTTAAATACCTTTTTTAATAACTATTTTGTATTTTGTACTTGAAATAGGTTTTGTAATGTATTTTGTTATTTTCAATAATATGCAAAATACGAAATAGATCTGATCTTGGCAATAAAATATTACCAGTTTACGAATCTGTACACAGTATACTAGAAACTAACAGTTATAAACATTACGTGGTGGCACCATTATAAATAGTCTGCTGTTGTGAAATTTGTAGTCGAAATCTCCGAAAACATTCGAAGTTTTCAAAGATATTGTTGGTGTGTCTACCATAATACCTTGTCGTGCAAGGTGGAATTCTTATTTTGATAGTTTAATGAAGCTTCAAAACGAAAAAAGTAAGTTAAATGATGCATGCCTTGCATTAGGAATTCCCACTTTTAAAGATAACGAGTTGGAATTTCTCGACGAACACCAGAGCCGTAGCTACGGGGAGGTGAGCGGGGCAGTTGCCCCGGGAGCTGATAGCAAGAGGGCGCGAAACGTGCAAGAAAGAAAGGAAAAGTATTGGAAATATATATATATAAGGAATGGATAAAAAGTAATGGCATGACTGTGATAATTCACAAATGGCTGTATTAATAGTGAAAATACATGCTACATGCCTTCAATGTACTCACCCCCTATATCCACAACCTTCTGAAATACATATGGAAAGCACCGTACTCCGTCAGCACTTTCTTCTCTGGTTATGTCTCGCAGCGACCGCCCTACACGATTGAGAATGGCTTGTCTGGTGTATCGTTGTCCATGAAGTGGTTTCTTCATTAGTAAAAAGGTCGTAATCGCAGTGAGACATATCCAGCACATACGGTGGATGTTACAGAATCTCCCATTGCCAGGCACGTAAAAGATTCGTCACAACATTGGCAGTGTGACAGCGTACATTGTCATGCAAAATGATGGGGTCCATACCAAAAGATCAGGACGCTTTCTCCGAAGTACGGGACGCAGATGGTGTTGCAAAAAACTGCAGTAATATGGCGCATTCACAGTCTGACCTTCTGGTACAGCATCTTGCTGCATGGCGTCCAGAACGTTGGCGGTCTTCCACGTTCTCTTTGCCTTCACGAAACACTTTAACCCATCGCATCACGTTGTAGTATGACAACGCTGCATCACCACAGGCTTTGCGTAGTCCCTGATAACATTCTCGTGCATTACGATTACGACCACGTGCCTTTTCAATTTTGATCTACTAGCACTGTTCCTGTTTAGTGAACAACATTTAGAGCACGTCCACTCGCGATACCAATTTCCCGCGCCACTGCCCTCGTTGACTGACTGACACTACAACATTCCCACTTACCTCAGTTCCTCAACTGACATTCAATTCGCAGGTGCAGCCACCTCGCGATTCTCCATCACTTAGATGGCGAGTGCCGGCAAGGTTGCCAGTACTTTTTATCCATCTGATATATATATATATATATATATATATATATATATATATATATATATATATATATATATATATAGGGGTGTTAGTGTATTTTTAATGTGTTAATTAAATTAATAATAAGTAACCTTAAATTCGGAACTTTCATTCATTAAAAAATTAAGTAATTTCTATAATTTCAAACATATGTAAGTGGCCAAGCTATGTTTTGGATTTTAAATACAAACATTAAACATATTCTTTACCTCTATCGCTCAACATTGAGAAATTCGCAAAGAACTCTTATTCTAAATTTCCGGTACATTTCACAAAATATTTTTTACCGTAAAAGAATCGAAATTAAAATGTTACTTGTGTGGTCACATACAGAATAAAATTGCACGAGTTTCTAATGTATTGAAATTTCAATTCTTATCGATAGTATGAAACGTTGTAAGAGTTGTAAATTTTTATAACTGTTCCCCAAGTAGATTTGTATAACCAAAAGTAGTTTTGTCAAGTTTAACAAAAAGTGCAAAATAAATGTTGAAAACAGCTCTTATTTGTTAAAGAACACATACTGATCACTTTTGGCTGTTGCAATGGTCTGTCCAAGCAGCTTGATAAAAATTCGGCGTGGTGTAACAACAAAAGCTCCTTCTCTTATATGTAATTAAAAGAGGAAAAGGAAAACCTCGGTAAGGTGAATTTAGTGGGACGCCGAATCCCACTTCGCCCCGGGCGCCAAAATCTTTAGAATACTTAAATTGTATGGAGCCCATCGCACAAGGATTTGACTCCAATTATCTGACTCTCTCTTATGGCGAGCTCATCCCAGAACTGAATTCGCATAAAGAAAGTTCTGGAAAAACTGAAACTACGTTCATTAAAGTACTGTAATCCGCTAGTGAAGGCATTGTTAAAGGGTATGGACAAAATATTCCATGAATATTTATCGTAGGAGTCATCAGTCTCAGTTGCATCGTCTCCAGTACCTTGAGAATTCAGATATTTCACTGTGAAGAAGTACTCTCTTGTTCTTAAATTATTTAAAAAGTTCAATACTTGTGTGTCAAGTTCAGCAGATGTTGAGCGACTTTTCTCATTTGGGAGCCTCATTATGAGATCCCATAGAATGAGTATAAATGACAAAATGTTCGAGAAACAATTGTTGCTGAAACCGAATGAGGATTTCTTTAAATTAAAGAATCGTGTTTGATGTACGCGTAATGGAAGTGTTTGATGTTGGTTAGTACAAAGAAAACGATTGTGTTTGATGTCTAAACTATTATATGAACCATAGTCAATAGAAATACTTTGCAGACTATATATAAAATGAGTGATACCTATTTTGTATTTTGCAAATGTATTTGAAATACGTATTTTGTATTTTAAATACACTTCTCAAAGCTATTTTGTATTTTGTATCTTAAATATATTTTGTGATACTATTTTGTATTTCAAATACGTTTGCTATTTTGTATTTCAAATACGTTTGCTATTTTGTATTTCAAATACGTTTGCTTACCTATTTTGCCCAGCACTGCTGAACCCAGCAACAAACATATTTCACGTTAATATTACTCTGAAACTTATCAATAATTTAATTTCGAAGGAGACCTGAAATCTTCACCCTTTCCTAGCTAATCCATATGAAATACTTACAATGAGTACCCTCACAAATTGCGGTTGGGTGTACTTCCAATATTCTGGTTGATTGATGACTTTCAAGTTAATCTGAACTCAAATTTTGGCCACCACTCGTTCTGTTAACATTCTGTCTCTATCACCTGAGCTGACCATTCATGGCTGCAAGCTTTCATTGCGTGAAACACTTGTTCGGTATGTGCATTACTGACTGGTATAGCCAGAGTATACTGCATTATTTTAAACAGGGTTGAGTGCATCTGGATTGTGGAATAAAAACACTTACAGCAATTATTATCCTCCTTCTTATCAAGTATTGATATTATAGATTTCAAAACGGAAAATTCATTACACAATTCGTTTCCATCGAAACTAATTTTGCAACTGTCGAATCATTAAATGGAAACAATGATAGTGTCAGTCGATAATACAGGCGCAACAATGAAAATAACTTATCTTTTTTTACGATAAGAAATATAATCCTCGTAAATAACTAATAACAGCTAATTACAGCATACATTATAAGGCATATGTGACATGGATAATCGTAGTTAATTCAGTATTTAAGCTGACATTTATTTCCAAGTAAACTGTAGAATGTGTTTCAAACACTCACACCCCAGGCATTGCCCGGGGATCTGGCAATCCTATGCCTCATGAGTCATCTTATTATTAAAAATAATAATGCAGATTATGTCTACGATAAAAAATATGAAATCAATATACAGTTATGAATTGCGCAGTAGTATAATCTAAAATAATATTTGCATAGTGTTTACAACAGCCACAAAAATTGAATTGAGTGACAGCAAAAGACAATGGTGGAACTCCATGTAAATCGTTAAATTCAATAATAATAGTTTCACGAAAACAGTGAGTGAACTGCTAAAAAATAGTGACGAACGTCACATGATATTAAAAACCCAAACTGAGTTCACGGAATATTCTAGGTAAATTGTTCTTTATAGGATAGCAAATACTACAATAGGAGATGCAAAGGAAAGGATGTGGTAATGCAACAAAAATGGTGCAGACGACGTTCCCAGAGAGGAAAAAATATCCAATTAAAAGAAAAAGACAGAGGCACAAAGTTAGTTGCTTTGTTATGAATATGTGCTGTAATATAATAAATAAAGCTAGCAGGAATATGAGATTGATACCGGTACTAAATATTAATGGAGAGTTTATAGTGAAACATCAACTCATCAGAAATACAGTTTCTATACAAAATACGAAAATTAGTAGTAATATATGCGTTCGAGCTTTTAAACAAACATATCTAATAGGAACAGACAGTTGTGGCTTCTTTAGTTTTTCAGAAGCAGGGACCAATATGTGAAATAAAGCGTGGCAGATGAATGGAACCTACGATATATATCATAATGATTACATAATAATGCAGTCTATGTTGACTATTATTATACTTAAAAATGAAGTGATGCATATGTGAAATGTGTATGGTATGGAATGAAAGATGTAGATCGTAATTGGGTAGTAACACCTTGTTATTTATTTTGTAGTTAAAAAAAAATATACGCTTATATTTGTGCTTATAAAAATGAAAGATGTAGATCGTAATTGGGTAGTAACACCTTGTTATTTATTTTGTAGTTAAAAAAAATATACGCTTATATTTGTGCTTATAAAAATGAATTTACGCTTAATTAAATACTACCTCAAGCTTAGTGATATTAATAACCGAACAGTTTCGAAGGATCAACTATCTTTCCCAGCGACTAAATCAAAATCTCACCTGAACGTGATAGATTTAACCGCTGAAGAAAATAGGCGATCCTATCGAAACTGTTGAGTACTCTCGAAGTTTCGATAGGTTCTCTTATCTTCCTCAGTGGTTAAATCAAAACATCATCTATTAAATCCATTAGGACCAGGTGAAGATAGGCGATCCTGTCGAAACTGTTCGGTAATTCAATATTGTGAAGCTTTCTGCGGTAAGTCCAATATTGACACTTATTTTCTTCTTCCTTGTTTTCTCATTAAGTTCTATATTAATGTATCTTCAATGAATTTTCGGTTGAACTTAGATTTTAGGTGAAGGAACATCAATACAGAACTTTTGGGGCCGCGGTGGCTCAGTGGTAGAGCGTTCACCTCTGGTGCTTGGGGTCCCGGGTTAGATCCCAGCCCCCGCCAAGTAAACTTTGTGGTGGACAAACACCGTGTGCGTGGTTTCCTCGGGGTTCTCCCACTTTCTTCATTCCACCATTTCATTCATTACTCATCATCACCGTCTCCTTTAGCCTAACCGGCATAACCGTGGGACATAAAACTCAAAGATTTCATTTCATTTCATTCAATACAGAACTTCATATTCAAACAGATAAGAACGGCATCACTAAAATGCATCAAGAAACAATAGGGCTGGGAGCGGGATTTTGTTTCTACGTCGATGAAATTTAGATGTTGTTTCGTAAATCATAGAGATTAAATTAGTTTACGTTACAATAACAGAACTACATTGAATATTTTGTGGATTTTCTTTATACGAAAATAATATAGCCTATAGTAATTTTGACAAAAAACTTTGATGTAAGAAGCTAATATCCTGAGTGTTTTGTATTTTAATTTTTTCTTTGCTTTCAGTCATGGTTGGGCAAGTGCTATGGCAGCTATAAGACCACCTCACATGAAAGTTATATGCCCTACTGCGTAAGTACTAATAAATTATTGGATTTATTTTTTAGTAGAGTTAAGCATTATTTAACTTTGATATGAACAATGAAGACCGGAATCGTGATTTTTGTTCTTTTCATGGTTGCATCCATACAGACCCTCCGAGTAACACGATGAATAATTTCCCATTAAAAAAAAAAAAAAAAGGAAAAAAAAAGGAAAAAAAGAAAAGAATTCTATATTTCGATATTAACAAACCTTTCAAGGCCATCGTGCATTATCTATAAGAATGTTGAAACATATCAGAAATATCCTGTATAAGACCGTATTGTTCAAAGAAAGATGAAGGTTGCAAGTGCCTGAGAGTTGGGCACATTTTTGTGTTGGATATTCTTATATTGTGGACATGTCTGTAACGTAAACAGTTTTCAGAGGAACTGAACATTTTCAGGTGGGTTTTACTTAAGTTACACACACACACACACAAAATCTATGGCATTTATTATTGTTTAAATTTCTTCAAGTTATTTAATTTACAATTTGTTGTAAACTTAGGAACTATGTGACTTACGGCTCCTTCATTTATAACCGGTTGTGAAGGTTAGGTTAGGCAGTTAGTATTACTAATGACTAACAACCTGTAAAAATAATAATAATAATAATAATAATAATATAAAAGAAATAATAACACTAATAATAATAATATACTAATATAGGAAAACTACTGTTGACGAAAGCAGGCAATGTTTAACCTTATAAAAAGGTATGAAATTAAAAATAGCTGTAAAAACAAATTAAGTTCGAAATCGAAAGCTAAAGAAAATTTAAGATCAGTAATAGAAAGAGTGTGAAAGTAACATGTATGGTAGCAGCTACACTGCATCAGAATTCGTAAGAAATTTGGTGTAACTAACGTTCGTAGATGCTTATTCACGGAAGTGCGATGGAAGTAATTTAACCGCGTCTATAAATTAAGAATGGAAAAAAACATTTTTATAGAACTGGAAACCGGTTTGTAGAAAAACCTGATATTTCACCCAAATCTGTTTTTAATAGAAAGCCGAAACCGGTTTTCAAAATAAGTTCCCTGAAGTTTCCAAAAACCGGTTTATTTTTCTAATAATCGAAAAAGTGGTTTTTATACCCACCATTACTTTGAACATCAATTAATTTGTTTAATTCGTTAGAGTTCGTACGTGACAAAATTTTGTACAAATTCTAATCGAGTATAACTGCAGCCTAAGACGTTTCCAGTACAGATGTTTCTCGAAGTTATTGTGCCCCCAAAATGTCATTACGTTTTATATATAAGTGTTGTTTTCTTCGACAACAATCCCGATATTCACCTCTCAAGTGACGTCTCAATAGGAGCAAGATGCTAATTATATTTTACAAATACTTATCACAACCTAACAAGGCATCTTAATTGTAATATAATAAGAAAATAACCTGCTATCAACAAATAGGAAGAGTAAAACACTTTCCCGAAGAGTATTATATATTATTTCTTTTCCAGTAGAGATAGTTTCTAGTGTCTCAACACAACATGTAGTTTTGAATCCAGGCATGTCATACCGAGAGATTTACATTCCTGAATTGGTGCTTGCCCGTTTCTTAATAAAAAAATTAAATAAATAAGTAAAATAAAATAGAAATAAATATATAAAATAAATATTATTTTCTAAGGTTCTTCTATAATGTCTCTACCTTACTTGGTCGGACATAAACTAAAACGAAATAAATAAATAAAGAAAAAAAAGGTCTATGTGTGATTTTATGTGCAATTACGTAGGTCATGGGTGACAAAATGTCGGATGGAGGTGTTTACATGAGAAGAATCAAGTTTCGTTTTTATGCATGTCACATCCGACCCTACACCTAAGTGATATACAAAGGCTAGCATCCCTAATTTTTAAAATGCATCCATGAAATTTCGAAAGTTCCATTTGGAAAAAAAGTCAAAATTCGTCAGTGGATGTGAAGAATTTAATACGTAGGCTGCCAATATATGTATAATAATACATAAATCTACATCGTGTCTCTCTTTGTGTTATATGATAACATGGAAATCACTGGGATCCGCATGGACCCAGATTGACAAAATACGGTTTTACTACTAAAACTTCATATAATTTGTAAATAATATAGCGCAGGATAAGAAAAATTATAAAAGTCAGGTCGAAATATCGTAGAAAGATATGTCATTCAACATCCCCAACAACAACAACAACAAAAGACGAAATAGTTAAATATAATCATGACTGGTGTCTGCGAAGACCCCAGATATATGGATACAATTTATACAATTTATATATATAACAATCTGCATAAGTAAAGAAACTTGCGGAATTAAAACTTCAAGCTTTGAAAGAAATAAATCGAAAAATCCGATGCTATGAAAAAAAAAAAAAAAAAAAAAAAAAAAGTTTGTTGACTGTAGATAACCAGAGAAACAGGCCAAATTATGATATATGATTACCTGTTTACGTTTGTAAGTGTATTCAAAATTCCGAGGTACGACAATTTCGGTTAGTGAATAATTATTGTTTGGTATTAGTATTTTATCGTATTTCGGTTTGACCCATAATAAGTATTTACAATAAGAAACTAAGCTTATACTGTGTTAACAAATTTAAAAAAATGGCGTTGGACGGCTATGGGGATAGTAGAACCCGATTTAAAAATGGCGTTTTTTTTTTTTTTTAATTGTAAAAGTAACCATAAATGATAATGTTTGCAGTGTCATGAGTCAGTATTTACTTAGTGTCATTCGCAGTGTCATTGTACGTACTCATGTCCAAAATGATTGTCGCATGCCAATAAATATTTTGTTGTAGAAATGTAATTTGGTAACGATTTCGTCCGATATTTCTTACAATGTTAGTATGTATATAATCGACAGACATGTATGTGATAAATTTCATGTCAAAAGAGCAGTAAATAACAATAATATAACGAAGAAAAACCTTTCTTGTCCATTTAGCAACATTTTGGTTTACTCACTGTAATTTCCGTATTTATAATTATTTTCCTGTGATATTTACAACAAATATACACTTCCCGATTATACACATAGTAACTGTATTAGAAGTACCTGCAAAATAATTATCAAATTATATTCCCACAATAAGACAGTTATAGATATGCGACAATCATTTTGGACATGACTGTACTTAGTCGTGGATAGGCAGGAGAATCAGTATCAGAATTTCAGTGTGAACCATGTTTTGTTTTCTGTACATATGAATAAACTGATAGTTTTGTTAATGAAGGAAACAAATTAATTATACTGATGTTGGAAGTATCGAAGCAGTGGAAGTTATGATATTTGTTAAGGGACACTATAGGATGCATATAGGTGCCTTCCATTTCAATTCAGGCAGAGCATACACCATCACCATCTCAGATATTGTTGAAACTTTTTTTTTATAGCAACTAGACATGTTTTTAAGAGACCCATATTTTTTTTTTGTTTTGGCGAAAAAAAATTTCCGCCAAGTAATGGGCCATCAAAGACGGGGAGTACAATTTATGAATTGTAGAAGACATGGAAAATGGTCAACTTCGGAGACCCACCATTCAGCTATGGAAACAGGTAGAGTTATAATTCTTGTTGTGGTATGTACATAGGGATATAAATAAACTATATTTTATTATAGTTTGGTTTCCGCATGCGTATCTTTTTGTACATAAATTAATAAATGAACATCAGTTTATCTGAAAAGTCGAAGTTTGCGAATTTTTTTCGAGCACTTTCGGTTCGAATTTTAAAATTCTGTTTTCACGGTTGGTAAGACCTAGTTACCTGCTTTCCGAAAAAAAAAATGTATCGCTTCTGTGTGCAACCGTTTCGTCGAAAAAAAAATCGAGAAATTGTTAAATTTTCAAAAATCGCCATTTTCTCGAAAACACCATTTTTTAAAATTCTGAAATTTTATCAGATGGTTCAACTTTAGATGAATAATAAACACACCAAATACCATTCTCGACCAATGCGTCATGAATTAACTACAGCCTGTAGAAGTTAGCAAAGCTTCGTTAAATTGATGTCACAGTTGGCAACGCTGGAAACAAAGTGCCACAATTTGATGATGTTTGTGATTCACATTCATTAAATAACGAACAAAATTGTTTCCTGACTGTTTATTATTTTAATAAAAAATGCTCTCTGAAATAGTAAAATGAGCCTCCCCCCCTACTCATTCGTTTTCTTAAACCTAAATAATCTGAGCTGGTAATTATGATTACGAAACACACAAATTTTAAGTTTACTTGAAACGGCCATCCAATAAATTTTGATCATCTATAAAAAGCCAGAACTACTACCTCAGTGATGATTTGGAATGCTCCAGACAAAGTCCCTATAAGTGCGGTGTCATTACAGTGATCGAAGATAGACAAAAAGTTTAAAAATCGAAACGTTTTCTTACGCGTTCCATCAACGAAATTTACGGACTTTTTAAACAGAACAATCCGAGCATAAGAATGGGTCACTCTAAATTTTATAGTATTCGACCAAAGTGGGTCAGTCCGCAACCTACGAGGGAACTGTGTGTGTGGGTGTGTGTGTATATCGTGCAAATTTTAAGTTAGCTGCTACTGCGTTACAACAAATCAAAGGTGCAGCCTGTATTGTAGCTGTCATGAGTGACCTATTTTCTTTAGTAGTATGATCCGTAGAAAATGACAGCTATCTTCTTCAAGAATGTGGTGCATGTCCTCTAGTGGATGAAATAAGTGTGGAATCTTTAATTATTGATCCTGATGAAGATGAAAGTGTTACGTATGCCATATGGGAAAACAATGATCCCGTTAATATATATATATAAACTGTGCCACTTTCTGTTTTCGTATCGTACGTTGCTGGTTTAACTGTAAGAATTGTAATTCATGACTACATCAAGAAGATCCAAAGAGAATTAATTGCTATCGAAAGGCATCGTATAAAATTTCAAGATACAAATTCTATTTTACTTCATGTGGACTTCGCTGAAAACTGGACTGTTATTCTGCAAAGTGAAATTCAGAGTTATCACCGGAAAACGAGCAAATTTCCATCTTTACGGCAGTGGTATATTATTATGAAACAACTGACAGTTTTGTTGTAATAAGCGATGACAAAACACAAGATTCGGCCCATGTACTCATAGCCATAGACTAGATTCTAAAAATACTCGAAGAAAAGCGAAAATATAAGTTATAGAAAAGGGTTCGAATACGTGAAAATAAGTGTCTACAATTTCCCAAACCGTGTCCGTGATTTCTGATGGTGCTGGATCTCACTTTAATAATCGCTTTCAGATGTTCGAGATGCAGACAGGTCCGATAAAGCAGTGGTTTTTCAGTGAAACCGGCCATGCAAGAGTCTCTGCGACGGTATTCGAGGGGTTGTAAAGAATGTGGCAACGCGGCTTAATCTTAGGCAAAAACGGATACACATTATTAAAACTGCAGAAGAATTCGTGAGTATAGTGTAAGTACAAACTCCGGGTATTACTCTCGTTTTATTGCCTGGAACTAAATTCGACAATTTTCGAAGAAAGAAAAAAAATAAATAAATAAAAAATGCAAGAATGAAAAAGTGTGCAACCGGTAACTGGTATTCAACGAAGTCACCTTTGGCTTTCGCAAAATGGGGAAATTTTTATGGAACAGGGTGTCTACTAAAATTCCAAAATTAAATTTCGCGACTTTTTCGTGACCTTTTCATTTCCAAACCATAAATTTAGTAACATTCTCTAGAGCAAATTTGGGTGTGGATTGGGCCGAATTTTCATGCTTGCAATAGAAGCGCGCTTTGCTTGCGATTTGGTAGCGTCTAAAGCCGACCATAGACATTTTTGGTGCTGGATTGGGACGTTTTATAGAACAAAATTTTTCAATCTATAATATTTGTACAAATAATAATAATAATAATAATAATAATAATAATAATAAATCATGACCCAAAAGTTAAATTTCTTGACTTTCATGACCGTTTTCTGATTTCGTGACTTTTTCATGACTTTCGTGACCGATAGACACTCTGTGTCAGTAGCGGGTCACCATAAACTAACTTAATGCTTCCCCCAAAATCGAGCTTCTGCAATTCAAAGAGTAGATTTTAGGAAGTCTGCAAAAAGGAACTTTTGTTACATGTATATATGATAACCAGTGGTGGGTAGCAGAAATATGAATAAATCATAAATTACGTGAAGTTGAAGTGCTGTTTATTTTTCCACATGGACCTTCAGCATGGTACAGGTTTCCAAAAGAGCATAAGAAAATAAGTATTTTGTGACTATCGGCAATGTGCTACGAGTTGTGAGTGCACCAACACCTATTGAAGCATCTGCACGGTTACACGCTATTAGCGAAGACACCAAGCAAGCAAATGATTGGTTCATGTGAAAAAAAAAAAGGACAGTGAAATTTTGTTTCCGAAGACCATTTTAAGTAAGTGAACTTAAAATTTGTGTGTTTCGTAATCGTAATTTCCACCTCAGGTTACTTCGGTTTAAGAAAACGGATGAGTAGGGGGGGGGGGGGGAAGGCTCATTTTACTATTTCAGAGAGCATTTTTGATCAAAATAATAAAAAGCAGTCAGGAAACAACTTTTGTTCGTTATTTAATGAATGTGAATCACAAACATCATCAAATTATTGCACTTTGATTGTTTCCAGTGTTGTCAACTGTGACATCAAAGTTAACGAAATTTTGCTAACTTCTAAAGGCTGTAGTTAGTTCATGACGCATTGGTCGAGAATGGTATTTGGTGTGTTTATTATTCATGTAAAGTTTAACTATCTGATAAAATTTCAGAATTTAAAAAAAAAAAAAAGGTATTTTCGAGAAAATGGCGTCCAAAAATGGCGATTTTTGAAAATTGGACAATTTCTCGATATTTTTGTTGCAATGGAACAGCTGCACACAGAAGCGATAATTTTTTTTTTTTTTTTTTTTTTTTTTTTTTCGGAAAGCGGGTAACTAGGTCTTATCAACCGTGAAAACAGAATTTTAAAATTCGAACCGGAAGTGCTCGAAAAAAATTCGCAAACTTCGACTTCTCAGATAAACTAACGTTCATTTACTAATTTATGTACAAAAAGAAACGCATGCGCAAACCAAACTATAATAAAATATAGTTTATTTATATCCCTATGTACATACCACAAGAATTATAACTCTACCTGTCTCCATAGCTGAATGGTAGGGCTCCGAAGTTGACCATTTTCCATGTCTTCTACAATTCATAAATTGTACTCCCCGCCTTTGATGGCCCATTACTTGTCGGGAATATTTGTTTCGACAAAATAAAAAATATGGATCTCTTAAAAACATGTCTAGTTGCTATTAAAAAGTTTCAACAATATCTGAGATGGTGATGGTACTTTTTTTTTTTTTTTTCCTGAGTTGAAATGGAAGGCACCTATAATTATCGATTAAAATTAAGCATTGGATACAAGGATACAATAATAAAATGCATACAAGGCCAGTGCTTATTTTTAATTTGTGATATTGTTTCAGAAACGTGATTATTACAGAGATGGCGTTTCAACCTATAAGCAGTTGGGTATGTATAAAGATGTTGTTTGTGCCAATGACAACGGGAGACTTGTGATTATAAATTGAGAATCCTGTAATTTCTGAAATTAAAAATTATAGAGATAATCAATCTTCTTAAAAGGTGTAATGTAGCTAATACACAACCAACTTTGTATATCAATTAATTTTAAGCAGTTTCTATGACACAAGGACAATCAACATTAGATGTTATTTTTGTTCATATTAAATTCAGCTTTCATATCAGTGTCTGTTATTGATAATTTTATTGTTGATTATTGGTAATTTTATTGTTGATAGTTTTGAGTTTTAATGATTTGTATTTCTTTTTGTGTTTCAGTCAAACAATGCCTGTAACTTTAAATGCGGGTTTTCGAATGCCGTCTTGGTAAGTACTTAAAATATATTCAGAATTTATTATAGCAAGTAAAATAAAATGTTTCATACTCACTACTGTAATCCAAACAATTTTCGAGGATCACTGTACTCATCATCAGCAGATTTTTTTCAGCTTTCTTAAGTGTGAATAAAGGTTAAAAAGTTAAAAACATGCGGAAGGTGAAAAAGGATAAAAAAATGTTTAGAAGTAAATGCACCATTTCATGTCACAGAATCCTATGGCAAATGAAATGTTAGAACTTATTAAAAAGCTAGTCACTATTCAGTATTCACTGTTAATATTTTCTTTCTTTCTTTTCAATTGCTGGCAGTATGAGAGGAAAAGATCACTCCAAATTGGATTAATTTCACCTTTGTTCAGGTTGAGTGTAGGGTTTAATTTTTGAATGTAAAAAAGACCCTTAATTTTGTGTTCAGGCATAGCTTTTCCATTTTCCATTAAGCGCACATTAGCAATATTATGTTTATCTTTCCTAAGACGTTGCAGATAATTGTTGAGAATTGAAAATCCTGGTAGCATGAACAATTGAACATGTTCAGCTATTCCGTATGGTTTGACCTACGTACACAATTTTTCATAATGGCAAGTAACTTGTAAACCCATTGGATTGTTGAAAATCCGTAAAGTACGAGAGGGTCCCCAAAAGTAGCCCACCTAACAAAGAAAACACACACACACACACACACAAAAGGGAAAACTATCTTTATTTCTCAATATAGTCTCCTTTTAGTTCGATACACTTTTCCCAGTGATGTTCAATACCTGTACCGTCGAGTTCCTCAAAGTAGCCATCAACCACAAACTCTTACCTTTTCATTGTTGACGAATCTTTTACCATCGAGCATTTTTTTCAAATTTGGAAAGATAAAATAATCCGTCTGGCGAATAGGGTGCATGAGGAAGCAATTCAAACTTTAACATTGATTTTGGCCTTCGCAATAACGGATGTGTGAACTGGTTGGTGCATTGTCTTCATGAAATAACACTTTTTTTTTTTTTTTTTTTGCCAAATCTGTCCTTTTTTCATAATTTCATCACTCAAACATTGCAATAAGTTTGCATAATACTCGCCGTTGATTGTTTTTCTGTTTTGAAGATAATCAATGGAAATTATCCCATGCGAATTCCAAAAAGCTGACGCATGTCCTCCATTCAAGGACTTTGTTATATACAGTATTGTATTGATTTAATTCATTGAATAGCAAACAATAGGGAGCTAAGGGCACCTATTAGCATGAGTGTTTATTATTGGGGTAGCGTGACGTATAGATTTAGTTGTTTGCCGTTTATTATTAGGATGAATATTAAATATACTTTAATTTGTTTAGTTTAATTTTTAATTTAGAGTCTCTATATGTAGCTTTTGTGGTGGACAAACACCGTGCTCGTGGGTTTTCTCGGGGATCTCCCGTTTCCTCCCACTTTCTTAATTCCACCATTTCATTCATTTCTCATAATCACCGTCTCCTTTAGCCTAACCGGCATAATCGTGGGACGTAAAACTCAGATTTAATGTAATTTCTATATGTAGCTATTTTATTGTTATTGTGTACTACTTCTATCACATTAGCAGGTGACTATAATTGTATTTCTGTTAATTATAACTGCCTCATAGTAAGTGTCAGTGTTTAATCTTATACTGTTAATTAATGTATAAGGTAATTAAGATCACATACAATATATTGCTTGTTTGTTCCGCTTAGGTTTGATTTGCGAACTCTTGACCCGAATGGCCCCGAAGACGAAGAAGGAATTAAGCGAGCCACTGGCATTGTCCACGGAATGATCGAGCAGGAGATCAAAAGCGGTATTCCTTCCCATCGAATTGTACTTGGAGGGTTCTCTCAAGGTGGCGCCCTCGCCCTGTACTCCGCCCTTAATTTTACAAAGCAGCTGGCAGGAGTCATAGCCCTTTCCTGTTGGCTCCCACTTCATAAGCAGTTTCCAGGAGTGAGTATATGTTGTCTTCAAATATTGTGCTGATCTCACAAACTTATTAAGTAACGTAGAATACATGTTGTTTTCTCTACAGTAGCGTTTCTCGAACTTCCTTAAAGAGGGGGGATCTTTTCCATTAGTTAGAATATTCAGCTGACCACTCTACTGTTATCTCCTTCAAAAGCAAATTTATCATTTTTGTTCTCAATGTTTTGAGCATTTATCACTATACTAGTATACATATGTTTTTTTAAAATAGTATTTATTGAAATTTACTTTCATATTATATTTATGTTAATAGAAGATTCATATTAATTTTTTAAATAATTGAATAAGGCTATTCAAAATATTTTGTAATAATTCATCTACATAAGCTGTTAGAATTCGTATAATATTTACCGTATATAATCTATTATTTATATAATATATACGTGCTTGAGATTTTTAGCTATGGCGTATGATACGCAGTTCATTTCAATTTTATTTTTTTGTCTTTTTTGGTACTAATGTTCATTCTAAGAGGACCTCAAAGATATACCTCAAGGAACATTTATGGTCCGCGGACCGCAGTTTGAGAAACGCTGCTGTACAACATTTGTTTCTGTTGGGTAGGAGATGCTTATTTTAAGCAACATGACGATAAATGATTATTTCGGCAAGTGGCTGAATAGAAGAAATACAGTAGTATATATATATATATATATACACACACGGGGGCTTCTACTTATATTTTGAGCCTTGGCAACACTGATTGTAGTTAGGCGTTATTTTGTGTTTGCATAGAAACGTTTGACATAGTTGACCATAACGTACTTCGAATGTTTTGTCAGTAGCTTTATTTGTGTTGTTTACGTTGACTTGAAGATTGCGTGACAACAGAAACATGGAATTAACTCGTGAAAATTTTCGTGCGATGATTTATTACGATTTTCGACGTGGATTATCATGACAAGAGTGCATCGATCAACTTACTTCCACATTTGGCGATGAAGCTCCATCCTTTGCCACTGTGAAACGCTGGTATAACGATTTCACTCGTGGCCGCCATTCACTCACTGACGAAATTCGCGAAGGTCGTCCAAAATCAGTTGTTATTCAAGAAAACAATGTTGCTGTGCAAAACCTAATACTGTGTCATATGTGTCATACTGTGAGATTGAGGCAACCCTAGGCATTAGTTCCACCAGCATATATAAAATATTACATGATCATTTAGCTGTGAGGGAGGTTTGTTCTCGTTGGATTCCACATAATTTGACAAAAACTCAAGAAGAAGCTCCCGTCGATTGGTGCACACAAATGCTCAATAAATACAATGGCGATGTTTCAAAAGACGTATATAAGATTGTAAAAGGTGACGAATTATGGATATATGCATATAAGCCGGATGTAAACAGCAGTCGACTGTATGGGTGTTTCACGATGAACCAAATCCAATAAGTTGTTCGCGCTCAAAGCACATCGAAACAAATGTTCGGCTGTTTTTTCGGGAAAACTGGTCATGTGGCAAATATGCCTTTAGAGAAACGTAGAATGGTCAACTCTGAATGGTACACAACAATTTGTTTGCTGGAGGTCTTCGGTCAAATACGGAAAACAAACAAGCGCCGTCGGATCATTCTTCATCAAGACAGTGCGAGCTTTCACACATCTCGTCTAACAACCTACTATTTGAACACTCAAAAAATCGAATTGATGGGTCATCCGCCGTACGGTTCTGATTTGGTTAAAAAAAAAAAAAAAAAAAAGCTTTGACAAATGGTTCGAACGAATGCAAAAGTGTATTGATCATAAAGGATAATATTTCGAAAAACAATAAATCAATTTTGAATGACAAATTACTGTTTTTTTTTTAATTGTTAGACAAAATATAAATGGTGGCCCTCGTATTGTGTTCATTTTTTGCGTAGACGTGTAACAACTCATAAAGTTTCATGTGATGTATGTTCATTACAGGCACTCAAAGTGTGTGCCCCACCTGTCAACGGCAAACATCTAGCCGATAATCAAGCTGGTCGACTGTTGGTCGGCCAGAATGCCCTTTTCGCTTGTCACAGATACACCCTTCGACGAAATCATTGTATCACTTCAAAATTAACTTGTGCGAAGGTGGTTCCACATCAAATTTGTGCCTGAACGCACGTTGAACAGACACAACACTCTTCGTTGTGTGGAATTCTAACACACACCAGCTGCAGCTCGATTATCGCCTAGATATTTGCCGTGTGACAGGTGGGGCACATATTGAGTGCTTGTAATGAACACATATCACATAAAACTTTATGATTGTTACACGTCTACCTAAAGAATTAACACAATATTCCGCAAGGTTTTCATTTTATAACCAAGTAAAATCGAGGATTTGTTTTTATGGACATAAGAAAGATCTTCATTTCTTTATACATATACAGTATATATATATATATAGGTAGATAGATAGATATAGATATAATATACTGTATATGTATAAAGAAATGAAGATCTTTCTTGTTTGTTCAGTAAGGCATTAGTTACGTAATAAAAAGTAATATTCAGAAGATGGCTATAATTGTGACGTTAAAGCCTTGAATATTTTAGAACTACCTTATGAGTTAGACATAAAATATTGGAGATCTTCATTTCTTGATATATATATATATATATATATATATATATATATATATATATATATATATATCTGTCCAACTATTTTCGTATAGTGATATCTTGATAAGCTTTTTGAAATACTGTGTAGAGATTTTTTTTTTAAAAGGGAGGTTAAAGTGAAATGTAAAACAAGTTAATGCTGCATAACAGCATATTAAGTTGTTCATTTCCGATGCACTGTGGAATGCGGGGTAAGTTGATGAAGCAAGTTCTTGTATACTTCCGTTTGGATACTGGTACTGTATTTAACAATCCAAACATAACACGTAATAGAAACATCCAGATTATACGATATACAGTATACGGTATACAGCAGTCAGTTGATCTTGGCAAAGTTTTCTTTCTCTATTATTTTATATTTTCTTTCTTATTTCTCTTTCGTTTTTTTTTTTTTTTTTTAATTGGCGCTACGAAGGAGTTGAATGAAGATAGATAACATTTCAATATATTTGTTATTAAAACTACTATAGAAAATATAAATGAAGGGTAAGGGGAAAAAACAAGGAATGTCCATGTATGTGCTTTTTCGGGTGCTTTGTCCTATCTGTTGGTGACTCTTAGTACTATTTGACTGTATGCCATGCATACGTAGATGTAAAAAGGGGCAAAAGTTGTAACTAACCCTATTCTTCTTACGCGGTTTTCAATATTAAATCGCAGTTTTCTCGAATATGCAGTTTTGTGATATTCCTTCTTTTTTTCCCGTACCCTTCAAATGTAAACTAAATTCTGTTTTCACACAAAGTGAAGTATCAAATTAGGGTGATGTAAGTTGATATAAAAAATACTTAACTGTGTTTAAATTGCTGTGATTGTACTATACTATTTGGGGAAGCACTGTCATCTGCGTTGGTAACTTATGGTATGTTTTCTCTCTTCTCAATGTGACATTATAATTAATTGTGTATGCCCAATTGTGCAGTGATTAGGAGAGTATAAAGTATTGTTCTTGGCTTTCATTAAGGTTTCTTCTTGTATATTTGCCAGAAAGCGTAGCCAGATAAGATTGGGATTTATCGGTTTTTCTCACCGATGAACTTCAAATAGTTCAAATATAAGTTTTTGCGCATTAATGAAAGGAGGAAACGACCGATTTAACCTTTATTAGTGGTTAACGCATCGGCACTGTATGCCGGAGATCCCAGGTTCGAGTCCCCGACCAGTCAAATCACGTTTTTATTCTTTGTAAGTTTTTGAATTCGCACCTACAGAGGATTGTGGTTTGTAAAAATAAGTTTAAATCGGTTGTTTCCTCCCTTTCATTAATATATAAAATCACAACCGTCAAAAGGTGTTCTTAATATATGGACAGTAGATTGTTGGAGCACAGCAGCTAGGCTGTATCATAGTTCATATGGTCTGAGTAGAGAAAACCGCCTGCAGGAGTGAGGGAGTGTTTGGCTGTTCTGGAAAGTGGACTGGGTGGCGTAGTAGTTAACGCATCGCCATGATATGCCGGAGATCTTGGGTTCGAATCCCTGTCCAGTCAAATAACTTTTTCACTCTTTGTAAGTTATAAGTTATTACATGTTCATGTTTTTCGAGAAAAAAAAGTTTCAAAATTTGAAGAAGTAATCTTTGATTCAAATATCGTTGAGGGGGGCGCGATGGCTCAGTGGTAAAGCGTTCACCTCCGGTGCTTGGGGTCCCTGGTTCGATCCCAGCTCGCGCCGTGTGGACTTTGTGGTGGACAAACACCATGCTCATGGGTTTTCTCGGGGTTCTACCGTTTCCTCCCACTCTTCATTCCACCATTTCACTCATTTCTCATTATCACCGTCTCCTTTAGCCTAACTGGCATAACCGTGGGACGTTAAACTTAAAGATTTCATTTCATTTCAAATATCGTTGCCTTGAATGTAGTATTATGAAATAAATGATATGCCTAATATGGGTTTATCCCCGAGAAATCACTGCAGAGCCTACCCTGTTCTTACCTTCAGAGCTAACATTAAGTAAAATGTAAATCATGATGTTGTCCAACTATTTTTTTTATATTATACTGCAATTGATACTAACGTTACGTGTCCTTCCTGACAGCTCGCTGCGCGCACGTGGTGCTCAATGCTGTGTTGTCAGCTTTCGCATCGGGTATTGAGATACGACATTATTCACTGCCAGTAAATCTCAGTTTTATAAAATTGAATGATAGCTAAAAGAGAACTAAAAAGAATGCTCTCAGTAACCAGCAGGTCCACTACTCAAGTGATATTGGACTAAAACAATCTGCATTTGTTTATATTCAAATTGGCAACGTGCGGAGAGGTGGAATGTTTACCATTGCATAGCGAGAGAAATGAGTCCCCTATCATTGGCTGAACGTGCTGTTGCCATAGAAACAGTTCTTGCTTGATTATGACTACGAGTAGAAAGGAAAAAATTAGAGGAAAGCAACTGTCAGAAAGGAAAAGTTGTATCAAACGAACTGTACTTACATATACCAAAAAATATTACGGAACCTAAATAAACCGAAACAGCATTTTTTCAGTATATGTGAGGGAGAAGATTGTTAGATGGCCCACATGTCAGTATTTACATTTTTATTTGTTTATTGATTGAACAAATTCTCAGATACAGCATAACTTTGCCAGTTTACACAAGGACATGCTAACAAAAGAAAGAAAGAAAAACAAGACAACAATTACAACAACATAGAAAAAAGAGTGTAAGAGCAAAACTATTCCGTCAAAGCTCGTTTAATTGCTCTTTCAAACACTGGGTAGCTCGAAAATATGTCCACATCAGTTGTTACTTGATTATAACAGTTTGGTATTCTATAAAAAAGAGACCTCTGTATAACAGCCAACCTAGGACGGGCAAGATGGAATAGGTGGGTATTCCGGGTGATGCGGGAAGGGACACGTAAGGATAGTTCCTGAAGTAATATTTCCGATCTTAAGTTTCCACTAACTATTTTATGTAGATATTTCAGGTCAGAGATAATTCTGCGTACTTCAGGAGTCTGAATATTAAGATGTCGCAAGAATTCCTTCTTAGATAATATTCGAAGTGCAGGAACACGAAAACGGACTATAGCAATGAAGAAATTAAGAAAAGAATCAAGTCTGGAGAGATGTGTAGGTGCTTTCATGGCCCATATGGGAGAGCAGTATTCGATCTTGGGAGTTATTAAAGTCTTATAAAAAGTTGCTAATGAAGAAGCAGTGCGTAGTTCGGTGAATCGGTAAAGAAGTCCCAACATGCGTATTGAATTTTATGTAACGTTAGTTATGAATAGAGATATGATTTTTTTGGTGACACGCGAAATATATCACTTTTGTACGAAAATGTTGTGTACCAAAAGTATATATATATATATATATATTTTTCATTATTTGTTAGGCCATATAACGCTCGCGATTAAATGCAAAATTCTGTCGAATTAGCGAAATTTGCAACAAGTCTCGATATTCCACGAAATTTACGCAAAAATGACAATTTTTCGACGCTTTTACGATTTATTCATTACCATTACTAGCAATGTGATAAAAGTTCTCATTTTTGAGAAAATAGACCACCATAAATTTTTTGAAATTTTACATGTGGTTACAAAATGAGCTCCAAACGGTATCTGCTGGTGAAGTGGATGATGTGGAAGGAGTGTTGAGGGGAATGTTAGATGAGGATTCAGAAATAGCTGGAAAGTGTTTCCAACTAATGTACATATCAGTTTCGAATGTTGATGTGGAGAGGCTTATCCCTTCTTACAATGACATACTTACCGATAAAAGAACAAATAGAACACCAGAGAACCTTGAAACAATGCTTACGTGTTATTTGCGTAAGTAAACTGTGAACAATAAAGTTATTTTATTCTATTAATGTTCTCTGCGTGTTTTTCTTTTCTTTCTTTAAATGATACTTTTATTCAATGAGGAAGCTTAGTATTTTTATTTAAAAACTCAAATATTGTTTAATATAATACTGTATGAGTTCATGTCATAATGCTTGATGTCTGGAAATAAAAGGTAACTAATTGTAATTGCGAGGGAAAAGAGTGTTCTTACATTGAAATTTTATTCACCGATTTCATCCCGCTTTACGCATATTTTTATAACGAAATTACGAATTTTTATTTACCACAAAATCGTGTCTTTATTTATGGACTAGTCAAAATGAGAGTTCAGTAAATTCATCGATTTTGTTACTTGGAGCAACCAAAAATGAGAACAGGAGCTGCTCTTGAAATGATTTTCACTGGGATAAGCACATTGGCACTGTAATGATAGTCATATCGTTCAGTTAAGGAAGATGTGCTAGACGATTTGTGTATTGCATTCTAATGTAGTAGAGTTTGTAAAGTCTGTGTCTATAATATTTTCCTTTCCAGGCTGCTGTTGGCAACAAAGACATCCCGTACTTTCAATGCCACGGAGATTGTGATCCAATCGTCCCATACAGATGGGGTCAAATGACAGCTTCATTATTAAAACAGTTTGTCAAGCAATCAGAGTTCCGAACATATAGAGGAATGATGCATACATCCTCAGATGAAGTAAGCAAAAGTTACCTTTATTAGTTCGTCATCATGTTTATTAATTTTGTAATTTACCGTATTTTTAATATTTTAATGAATCTGTAAACTTCGTATATGGTAAATATGGGATGGATTAGGAAAAAAGTCAGAAATCATAATTTATACGTGTGACGTAATATTACTTAATTGTAGGTACTAAAATTCCATGGTTGGAGTGTAGTTGGTGTAGATGCCCCAAGTGCCTTGTGTCAGCCGTTGATGTGTATTAACAAGTCAAAATGAGTATTCGGTGGGATAAATGGTCGACTAAAGTGAGAAGAAGAATTCGATTTCTGTGGGCTTGGAACATCCCCGCAACTGAAATTCTTCGTCAAAATATTATAGACACCACATGGTAAAATGCGTTATTTTATTTAAGCAGAAACGATGCAGATCTCATCACACGGCTATTATTTCAAACTTCCAGATAGGATATGTGAAGCGAGTCTCAGGACAGCCCGGATTTGACATTAAGACTTGGTGACCTGCCGATTCTCCTAAAAGTGTGAAATAAATTCTTA
This sequence comes from Thermobia domestica, assembly GCF_964235325.1. Taxonomy (NCBI): domain Eukaryota; kingdom Metazoa; phylum Arthropoda; class Insecta; order Zygentoma; family Lepismatidae; genus Thermobia; species Thermobia domestica. The sequence continues at coordinate 50,861,196 of NC_137471.1, forward strand.
ATATACAGGGTGGTGCGCTAAGGTATGTTCAGAGCTTTGAGATAGTCCCCAAGCATAAAACTTGGTCGTGTTCCACGATGAACATCCTGCCGTCTAGTGAGTATATTCTGAAACATTCTGTATATCTCCGAGACCGTGAGGGTTTATGTGTATTTTGATATACTTTTTTTTTCCCTGTTCTTAGAAGAATCATATTCTGAAATTTGGATATACCTTAGCGAATCATCCTGCATACCTGCGGACGAAAAAGAAACCAAGATTGATATATTCTAGGAAAATATTATTTATCTGTGTGTAGGCAAATCTTAGTAGATTTTTGTACCTGTGTTACTTATGACAAATATGACATGCGAACGATTACAATTACAGCGGGCGGACCCAGCAGTGCCCTAATCCGAGGAAGTTCGCAGTTCGTTTCCTTAAGGGTGATTGCACGATATTTTTGACATTCCGTACACCACTGTACTGGTTTTCCAATCCCTTCTTTATCAACCGAATGACTCCTTCATTCTGTGATCAGCGCAGTTCCATCATAGCAAACAGCTACTATATTTTCAATTTTCATATTAATTCTTTAATAGCGTGCAATATTTGGTTTGATTTCGATGGATAGTGTAACGTGGCTAATGTATTTCGACTATGGCTCTGCAAGGAAAACAAGTTCTTCAATTACAGTCTACCTGTGAATTTTTTTTCCAATCTTTACTTGATTAATAATTATATCCCTTCTTCCATCGGAATAAAGAGCTTTTATGCTGACAATTTTTTTTTTTCCATACAAAGTTACCTCTGTCCTTCACCTTGCACTTTACTTCTGTTATTCTCTTTCGCTAGATCTTGTTTGGTAACCCCACCACTTACATTATCAGAGAACTTACAACTTTGGCTGCATCCTTGGATGATATTCCTGTCAAGTCGCATGCATTTGCAAACGCAAGTAATCTGATGCTCATGTGAGATGTGAGATGTGATGTGGCCCTGCCTTATATTTCGTTTTCTGAGGCCCTGGTTGCGTCTATTCTTTAAATTTAGGCAAAAGTCAGGGTTTTCTAGTTCCATTTAAATTGGAAAGATCAACCTAGTTGACTCTACATCTAACGAGTTTTCAATTGAGTAATATTACTTTCACATTTTTTCCCTCTAGATCTTCCCATTTACTTCTTGTATTATCTAAGCATGCCATAACCATCTTTCTGTCTGCCCTCTCATGAATAAGAAAATCACGTCAATTACTGGGATCTTCCTAGGGTCATTCCACCGAAAATCACGATTTACGGTAAGTTTGTTCTAGGACCATTTTTAAAAATTCTGATAGTTTGCACGTATATTGTCACATGTTTCGTAAACTCCGTATGTCCGCGACGGCTATATTTCCAATATGGCGTGTGACAAATTAGGATGCACGCTAAATATAATACCTCAGAAATGAAAAGGGGCATAGATATGAGAAAGATTATGAAGTGACCTTTAACGCAATTCTAAAAACGTATCACTCCAATTTCAAATGCATCAAATAATGCCACAAAGTTATAAGTGAGCATCAACCAAATGAACATTTTGAAGCCCCGAAAATTCTGGGAAACAGTTGAGCCAAAAATGTTCTGTATGGACTTCTTATTTTGTCTCCACACAATGTACAGCTGGACGAAATAGGGGATAGTAGAAATGAATAGTGATGATTTCATAAGGCATCAAATTTGACCAAACGAAATTTTGCCAATGTTTACACTTGGTGGGGGAATGGGAAAATTCTGAAACTTGAAGAAAGAAAAAAAAAAGTCAGTGTGGTGCGGCATGATATCCACAAAAGTTGTGAATTCATATATCATTCGGGACACAGTGAATGTAGAACAGTACCTTGCTATGCTTAAAGATTATGTAAACGGTATTTTATATACGTGGGACAATTACAATGACCTAATCTTAATGCAAGATGGGACTCTGTCTTATTTTGCATGTTCTGTCCGTACGTGTCTCGACACCCATTTTCCAGGACGCTTGTTGGAATTGATAGCCGAGAAAGGTCCATAAACTTTTCCCCGGGAGATGGCGCAAAACCCAATTTAGAGGTGTCTAGTAACTGTACCATATTGTGGGGATTTGCTGACCTCTAGGTGGGTGGGAACATTAATGAATGTCCACATCGCACTTAGGTTAAATGTCGATTCATAAAAATAAAACTACGGAGAAAATATGCTAATTGAATACCAACAAAAACTTTGTTAAGAAAAATGTTAGGTAAACTCTGCCTTGGTAATTGATAAAGCATTCAATCCGTACAATTCTTACTATGCTTCTGATTGCACGATATCACAAGCATTTTCTTGGATGTCTATACATAAGTATGTCGTGTGTCCGTTAAGAGCATTTGGGGCGTGAAGGGAACATATTTGACGCATCCTTGGGATATATAGCAACGCATATTTGATGTACCCAGTGCTTTCCTTATTGCTAAATAGTTGGTTGGTCAACAATGATCCATGACATTATCTCCGGTAAGGGGTGCTAAATTCCATATCTCACGAATGATGTGCATTCCACGATAATAGCGAACATGTGATTTGTATTTCCGGTAGAAAAGTGGACAACAGTTAAGAAACGACCATAAAATGTCAAAATATGTCATTTACCACAATTCCTAGTAGTCTTTATGATAATTCATTATTAGGATGTAAGGTGTTTATATCTTCTTAAATATTAAATATGTATCCTGTTGTAGTATCTACCAGTCAATAATGATATTAATCGTTTTTCTTAGGAAATGAGAGATTTGAAGGATTTCGTTGAGCGACTAGTACCGCCCGTGTAACCCGTAAATCAGGAATTGTCTTACAACAGCTGTGTGTGGCCGTGCAGACATCCAAACAGGTTCTTTTTCATACTCCGTTATAATCCGTTTTGTCATGGAATGGATATCCAGAATCAACAATAAAATATCACATTTCACGGCAAAAATACTGGACTATATCTAATGTATGAAAAAAAAAAAAGAAAAATTATGGTAATAATAATAATATATATATGTACATATATATATAATATGAGTAATTGTGCATATACTTTTTTTTTGAAAAAAATGGGAGAAGGAGTAGTGTTGTAAATGATTTTTTTTTCTGATCTGTCATTATCTGGTCGGTACCGAGTAGATTAAAGAGGAAGTCGTGTGTGAGTGCTTGTGATTACGAGTGAATTGTATTAAAAAAAAAGAATTCTTCCTGTAAAGTGTTGTTGATAGTTATGTCTTTTAAGTATAAGTAAATAAGTATATACATATTGTATCAAAATAAAAGTGATAAATAGGTATTGACTTGTCATTGCAATGCGTATAACGAAGTGTGGGTTGTTTTTGGATGGAAAATTGTTAAGAGCATTTTTTTGCCTCTTAGAGAATTTGACAAAAAAAGATAAAATTATAATTTAAAATGCATAACAACTTGAGTGAAAGTTTTTGTAGGCTTTTGGAAGTCTGCGGCTTGTTCATTATGCAAACTTGCTTTGATACCGAATGCATAGTAATATTTTGGAAGCAAATACATATACAAGTCATATATAAAAATATTCTAAACAGATTATATATATATATATATTATATATTTAGCCTAAACGAAAATATGTTCTCTTCTGTTATTACAATAGATTCTAAACCTAGTCCAATTTTTTAATACATTATAAATGAAGTATTGTCCGATGTCATTGTTACTTGTAAACTCCTAGTGTAGTGTTTTGAAGTGCACAAAATGTATTTTTTGGGTGATCAATAATAATAATAATAATAATAATAATAATAATAATAATAATCTTGTTATAGAAATTACAAAAAAAAAATCAAACTTTTTTCAGAGTGCATGGTTGGTAATAATAATAATAATAATAGTAATAACTTCTGAAATTTTGTGGATTTAAATCTTTGTGCACTATGTATTAGCTCAGTAATTTCATCTCAATCTACGGTATATATATACAAATACGTCTATTTATGTATATTGAAAAAGAACAAATAATTAAAATATATATATTTATTATAGTGGTTTCGAACATCAAGGGGAGAACTCAATGTGGTAATAACAGTTCACTAACATATCTAGTTACAAGCACATAACATTCACACGCATATATATATATATATACATACATACACATACAAATACATACGCAGACATATACGCATAGACTATTTTAATGACAATTGTTTGCTTATGTTCAATTATTGTAGATGAATAATTATTTATAACGTGGAATAATGTGGGGGGGGGGGGGGAAGCAATGGAAGCCTTGTCAGTACTATTCGGCACTTTATGATAACAGAGTATTACACTTTTCGCTCGTGTGAGACGTACAAAAAATATATTTTTTTTTCATTGATGTTGAGTGGTTACAAGTTTAATGGTATATTTGTGATACAAGATTAGGTATCTATAATTGAACTCTTTGATTCATATTTTTTTCATTTATTTTTTTAAGGATACGAAAAGAAAGATTGAACATTCGTAATGTTGAACATCAGAAAAGCATAAATTTGAGCTAATTTTTGTGATTTTTAGCCAGCTTTAATTTTTGTCGTCAAATTTAAATTACAAAGATTGTATATATTATATTTCTGATACGATTAGTGTGAAACTTTTCTTCGTTATGTGTAAAAAGTTTTATGCTTTTTTTCTGTTTTGCCTGCTTGTGATTCTTATCCATATGTGTGTTATGTGTAGGGAGACGTAATTGATTGATGAGCATAATAATTCAGTTTTATGTTGTCAAGAAAAAACAAATATATTAAAATGATACATATAATCTTAGAAAAGAAATACTACGCTTGTACCCACCCATGTACATTCATTTTCCAGATTCTCGAAGGCTGCTCATCTTTACTTAAATTTTCAAATATTGTTTTTGATACTGTTCTGAACATGTCTTTCAAATTTAATTTTACTTGATTCACTTTGAAAATGAAAATTGTTGCCAAGCTTTTTAAAAGAAAGACGAAAAACGTCACCTTTGGTAGGACATATCTCCGAATCTACTCCGTAATAGTGTTCAAATTTGTACACAACGTTTATCTGGATATATTCCACATAGTCTATGCAAAGAGTTTTAAAGCTTATTCATGTTTTTAAATTATATAAGTTTATATAATTATATTACAAAATAAACCTGATTTTTGTGTGGTAGTGAATTCGTATTCAAAAGTTGATATATATTATTACTTCAAAATACATTTAGCTTGTATTGAAGCAATTTGGTCGAGTGATCTTTGAGAAATATAACTTTGAAGATGATGATCTAACTACGGACTGGGCGCAAACGTACTAGTTTCTTTAGTTCTGTGTAAATTAATCTGAGGTATGATACAAACTTACTTTAACAGATGTCGCTAAAATTTAAATTTAGTTATTTTAGAACTAAAAGCTTGAATTAAAAAAAAAGTACAGTCATTTTCTGAAGAGATCTTTAAAGAGGGAATATTTTGTGGCTTTGAAACTGAAGTGGACAGCTTCATAAGGCAATCGAGGAGTTATTTAAATTAATAGATGAACTCTGATCCTAAAACTGCAGAAATAGAGGATCTAATAGTCTTCTTGCAGTACCGAGTTAAAAAGAAAGAAAGAAAAAAAAAAGGCTGAGATTATGAATTTCGAAGGGTTTCACATCAGGATGACCTGCTCTGTTTCAGGGTGTCTACTAAAATTCCAAAGTGAAATTTCGTGAGTTTTTCGTGACCTTTTCTTTACCAAACCAAACAGTTTTGTAACGTTCTCAAGAGCGAATTTGGGTGTGAATTAGGCCGAATTTTCATGCACGCAATAAAAGCGTGCTTTGTTTGCAATTTGGTAGAGTCAAAAGCCGACCACAGACATTGTTGTTGGTGAATTTTGACGTTTTATACAACAAAATTTTTCATTCTGTACTTATATTTGTAAAGATTTTTTTAAAAAAATCCTGATCCAAAAGCTAAATTTCGTGACTTTCTCTTGACTTTCATGACCGTTTTCTGATTTCGTGACTTTTTCATGACTTTCGTGACTCGTGACCGATAGACACCCTGTGTTTATATTGAGACTTCGTTATTTATCCGTCTTATATCTGGATGTAAGTGCCAAAAGAGATGGGTAAAGATCGGTTTTGTCCACCTCTGATAGACATACAAAGTGAAAGTGTTCATAAAGCCAGTATATCGTGTGACTGAAGTTGAAGCACTAAAGGTTACATTTATGTAAGATGAAAATGAACATATTGTATAAAGAACCCCGTAAAAAATGCATAATGGTTTTGCCAGTTTAGACGTTTTTTCAAACTTGCAACAATGATTGTAATATGAAGCGCTTCATGAATCACACTATACAAATGCTTATTGATAAGTTTATTAACTGTAGTGTTCACGAAAACAAGAAGTATTAAAAGTTCGTGAAGCCTGATACTAAAATTGTTGTTTCAAGTTAAAAAAAAAAAAAAAAAAAAAAAAAAAAAAAAAAAAAAGTCTAAACTGGCAAAATATGAGCAAACATGCTTTTGTTTGCGAAGTTCTTTATATAACTTGCTACAATATGTTTCATATGCGTCTTAACATAAATGTAACGTTTAATGCTTGAACTTCATACGATATACTGGCTTTTATGAAAATTTTTAATTTTTTATGACTATCATAGGCGGAAAAAGGCCAATCTTTATCCACTTCCTTTTGTTTTTAGCACTGACTGTATATTTTGTCATGTCTCAAATACTGTGGAACTGATTGTGCTGTAAATGAAATTCTTGTTTTAATAATTTTGCTAAAGGAGAAAGCAACACCATTATTGTGAATTTCTGAATACGTAATTAGTAATACGTTTGCTCTATAGAACTTGTCATTGTATTGTTTTGACTAACTATGAACGAGCTTTTTCGCTTAGAAATTCCGTAATTTTCTCAATAACGCTCTTTTTCTTCATCTTGGTTTTATTTATTTTATTTTATTTTTTTCGAAACGTGAGTCTGTAAGGCAAAATAATAATAATAATAATAAAAAAAATAGTACTTTGAATATTTAGAACACCGAAATATTGACACTTATTGGTTGGCTTTACTACCACCAAATTTCTGATCTTACTACTTCTTGGCACTGTAGGGAGTCAGTAGAGTGCTTTGTATCGGAGTGTACGTGTATCGGATCCAAATGTATTAATTGACATGTGGAAGTGACTATCTGGTAATTAATTCATTATTACATACGTGGTTCCTCTAATCCTAATTTTCAACCTGTTTCTCTACTTAAGTTGTTAATTGCCACACTTTGCAATAATCCTTTTTGAGCTACAAGAAAGAAACTGGCCGCCCTACTCTTGCACAACTACTGGCGCCACCTAACTACGTTAGGGTAAGTGGGCTAGAAATCCGTCTTCGAACAGATCACTCAGACAATGTTATCATGGTATGCAGTAAAAGGCACTTTTTTAAATACTAAATCAAAATCGTAAAAAGAATTCGTTTTTGTTGGGCTGGGAATAATGTTTCATTTTATTGATAGACAGTTGTTAGCAAATAAGCTTTTTTCGTTTTGTTTGTTAAGAAATGTAGGTTGTGGACCAACTTTTTAGAAATGACTAAATTGACGTAATTGTAGTTGTATACGTAACAGTTGCTTTATGTGCGTTTCTGCAAGAAGATACGTATATATTAGGTACCAAATATACTGATATATATACTGGATATTTTTGAGAAGAATAGTTAATATTTTGGTAGGTGGTAGTGTTTATATTTTGTATACATAAGAGTTTGCGTATAAGTATTCATTTCTTGGTAGATTCGAAGATAATTCCTTTGAACCTGGGGCCTCAAAAATCTGTACCAGATGATCTAAATTTTTGACTAAAAATTTAGATGTGTGTACTAATGGTTTATTAATTTGCAAGTGTTCTTGTAGAGCAGAAAGTATCATTGTCAATATTGCACTATCAAACAACATGACAAAGTCCTATCAAGCAATGTCCCTTCATTATCAGGCAGTACGGTAAGCAACCTACCTCTCCAGTTTGGTGTAAGAGTTATTACCTTCTTTAACATTGCCTATCAATTGCATGTTTCCTTCTTTTTTCACTTTTCACCATACGTTGTATCACATCTCAAATAAAACAGTTGTTTCTCAAATAATGTTCTATCACATAACTTTAGCTAAGTTTACTTTTTTTTCCCCCTCTACACCCACATTCCAAAAGCTTCCGTTAATTATGTGTCGCTATTGCGTAATATCAACGTTTCTGCTTTATACATTACAGTTGAAACACTTCATGAATTATTTTGTAACTTTTTATTTAACAACGTCACAATAATGTTGCTTCATCTTCTTGGAAGCACGGTGGCTCAGTGGTAAAGTGCTCACTTCTAATACGAAGGTTCCCTGGTTCGATTTCAGGCTATGCAAGTTTGTAGGGGACAGCGTCATGTTCGTGAATTTTCTTGGGAGTCTCCGGTTTCCATTCTCACTCATATTCCACCAATTTGTTCATTATCATTCATTTTCATTAATATTATTCTTCTGTAGCCTAAACGGCATAAACGTGGGATGTGAAATTTTCTTCTTCGTAGACTGCTTATGTCATACCTATTCTTTCCTATTCATTTCTGTTTATTTCGTATTCACAAGGGGCTGTTCTAGAGGGGTCACATTATTTAATTTTTGTATACAAGTATTAGAACACTATAGTAGAATTACAAACTAAACCAACTTTTTCTTATCAGTACAACTGTCACAAAAGCATTGGAGCCACGTGTGGAAAGTCAGTCAATAACCTTTTGTTGGAACTGGTACAAAAGGTTAACCTCTTGTCATTGTCACCAAAAGGCACAAGAATATCCATCTGCTTTTTCCTTAAAAAATGATACGCATTAAGTCCTGACCTTAAAGGATAAAGATTTGTTTTGCTTGTGTTCAAACTGTACATAAGTTTTTTTCCTGAGCTTGTAGGGAAAAAAAAAAGACCTCTCCCAAACCCCCACTGCTATTCACATTCAAATCTTCAGTAAAAATATGATCTATTATTGCCAATAACACTGGTGAAAGTTCACTTTATAGAATTTCTATTTCTATTCATTTTTCTATTCACTAACACCTTTACTGTTACCATGGTTGGAGTTAATAAACCGACTGACTCTTGCCCAGTAATTTCGACGGGAATCGGTGGTAACGAATGTTAAAACACCGATGTATGTTTGTTTGAATGATGTAGGTTTGATAGCTTGTTCTTCAGACCATTTTACACCCAAAACAAGTCAGGTATGATTGGGCGGAAGTTAGACAGGGCTTTTTCAATTTAAGAAAATCATTCCAGCATTATATAAAACAGGTCTGGGAGAAACTAAAAAAATCCTGAGTTGGGACGATCAACCGCGGCATTAAAATTTAGACCTCGTAATTATAGTGCAAACGCTGTTTACTTACTACGTATTCTTATTTAAAATAATAGATACTACCTTTTGCCAAAATATTTACTGTTTCTCTTGAAACATCATCTTTTTTTAAATATAATTGATTTAAAAAGAATCGTGTCACTAACTTTTCTTTGAAAATCTCGATAGTTTTATCCTAAAAGGGAATGAATAAATTAATGTCGTCTCGTCTTGGTTTATTTTAAACATAAACTTAAAATTTGTACTCAGCCATTACGAAGTGTGGAAAAAAAAAGTGGGTGTTCAAGATTATCCGAACATCAGTGTACAAGATTCGTAACGTTATTTACATTTCTTCCTCCGTAATTCAGAAATATAATGTTTCTTTATTAGATGGATTTGATTCTGAGAGAAAAACACGGGTCTTATGCAGAGTCGTTCTGATGCGTGATTAGTGCCATACTAAAGAATTCGACTAACGTTTCCTGCAGTAGTCAGACCTTTAGTGTGACGCTAATCATAAGTCAAAACGACTGCATAACGCCCATTGTCTCAAGTCGACTTGATTATTAGAACCGTCTTGCGTATCCTAGGTGCATAATCGTGGGATATCAACTTAAAGAAAGAAAAATAATTCATTGGGAAAAATATATTCGTATTTAAACTTCGTATAATGAACGTGATTTTGTGTTAAACCATTGTACGAGCGAGTGTAGAACTCTGAAGTCAACAAAAATATGCTTTATAAAAGGAAATTTAGTTTGTATGCTTGGCAGTTTTACAAGTAATAATATCAATTTTGTAAATGTTAAAACATTATACGTAATACACAGAAAATGCACTACGTTGTGTATACAAGTATATTCTGTTTTACGTTTTAACATTCCTGATTTCTTTTTTGCTCATAGATATTTTTGGGTATTGTACAGTTCGTATTTATGTCGTTTGTTTTCCTATTATATAGTATAAATGACAAGATATAGGTTAGAGTCTTTCGGTCGTATTCAGAGTCGTTCTGACGCATGACTAGCGCCGTACTAAAGAACTAACGTTTCATGCAGTAGTCAGGCCCTTAGTATGACGCTAATCACACGCAAAAATGACTTTGAATACGGCCCAATGTCTTCGCGCCGGTTTGATTATTACCGTCATCATTTATACAAGTTGTTAATAGCCGTATGAGACAAATAATATAATGGAAGTACAACATCTACAGAAATGATTTCTTATTATATATTTTTTTCTGAAAGGAATGTGGAACACACTGAAAATTTTCTTGTTAAGTGCAATTTGTTTATTTGATCTCAGGCCATACTGTATAAATTTATGGTTTATTATATATTTGTTGTCTTTTTTTTATGTTGTGTTGTAAATCAACTCCATTTATAAAGTGTTCAGCGTGGAAGGTACTTTTTCTTGAAAAGAAAGAAAAAAAAAATCACTACACATCCAAATGCATTCAATGTATTTTCTATTGAGCTATATTTTTAATGAGAGTTGATGATTCTCGAAAGTAAAACACTATGCCAAGTGTATGTATTTTCAAAAGTAATTTAATACACGAAACAGCTTGGCGTTTGTTTTTTGAAACTACCTTTATCTCATAACAATAAATGTTTTAAAAGACAAAGATATCTTAGCTTAACATCTTTGTGTTATTTTTTCTTTTTCAACATGATTTCAGGACCCCCTCTGGCCTTCCTCATTGTGTATTATTCCGCTACGCTGCTAAATTAATGACATGATGAATGAGTCTCTCACTGTGGAAAGTTCAATACCTCAAATAAAATCGAAAAACTATATCAATTCCAAATTAATATAGGATAAAAATGTTGAACCGTTCCTCGAGAAAAACTATGAAAGTTACTATAGGGTGTTCCATATAAAACTGGTACTCACTCACGAGATTCAAATAATCCTTTAACAGCAACCATGAACTAACAATTAATAGATAATAGAAACGTTAAACAGTTACCTGTTTATAAGAGATGCTGCAAGTGGTGGCCATGGGCATCCAGACATCACTGACCTCGTTTGATGATGTTACCAGCAGCACGCTATAATTCTGCAGGCGCGGTGTCAATTTCTCTAGTATAATGTTCCGTTTCATATCGTGTATTGTGTAAGGATTGCCATCATACACTTTTATGTAAAATTCCATAATATCAATTCTCTGTTCTAATACAAACTGTCCCATTTCTGTCACAAATGTTCCTTGTTACCACGAGCACTAATTCAACACACAACACATTGTAACAACTCAACAATACGAACTTCCCACAACAACTGACACCCGAACACACTGCTGCACTCAACTTTCCGATAAAATGCAGTGTAGCCAACTTTCCAGACAGTGTTGTCTCACCACAAGCAATTTAAATGAAATTAAGTTTTACGTCCCACGATTATGCCGGCTAGGCTAAAGGAGAATGTGAGGATGAGAAATTAATGAAATGGTGGAATGAAGAAAGTGGGAGAAAACCGACGCACACGGTGTTATGTGAGACACCGTATACTTAGAAACGCGTTTTACAACTGTTTGATGTGCACTGATATTTTAAGATCTGAACTTAAACCGTTCTAGAACTCTGTTCAAGTTTCAAGACAAATTTTAATCCATGGTAGACTCATGTTCCTCACTAGACGTTTTAGGACGCCTGGTAAATGGGTACTAAGTTACGTGTTCGAGTCTATCGTCAAAGTCGTGAGAGGTAGCCCACTGTGGTCTGTTTTTGTACAATTTCTGCACTATCGATTCAAATGCAAGTAATCTCATTAGATGAATTTCGTTAAAAAATATCCAGTATAGAACACATTGCGCACAGTTTTAAATAAGAACTACTATGCTCTGCAATCACTTTATAGCTGGTTTGTGTTTTAAGTGTGTTAAATCTAACCATCGTATTCTATTCATAATAGCCGTAAGGTCGGAAATGTCTTCGATTTTTTTTTTTAAATCGTTCATTTGAAACAAATTTTGTTCTATGAGTTATTTACAAAAAAAAAAAAAAAAAAAAAAACCTTATTTCTGGATTGCAGAAGTTAGTTTTTGTGAGGAAACATTGTTATCTATGTCAATGTATATTCAAGTGAGATTCCTGAATGTGTAATTTTATTGGCTACAAGGGAGGGGGAAGTAAGAAATAAATAAATTAAAAAAAGCAGCTACTTTATTATTAGCTGCATCTGTCAATCTTACTGCTAAACACAGTTATAGCTCTCCGGTCCAAACATACAGTATTTGAGGTAGGTACACCGTTACTCATTTCTGAAATGAAAAGTAGTCCTCAACCTAAAAAGGTAACTCTGTTACATACAGATATAAAAATAACACAAAGCAGGCACAAAAGCATAAATTTAGCTGCGAAAATCTCACGAGATGCTTTCACTACAGATTCTGATAACGAACTAAACGACAAAGCATATGAGTGACTCGAGTGATGATGAAACGTATGCACACAGACGAACAATGTGCTGGGCGGTCGGATTACAGGGCAAAAGTTTGCTCGAATTTCTCGTTCGGATCCAAAGTTGTTTTGAGGTGTTCAGAATCCGGGATAACATTGTACTTTAAATATGCAGAAACTACTAGTAATCCTTCTATCAACGATCCCTCTTTCAATCTTGATAAAAGGAATTTAAATAGAAGATGGGATGACATAATTGAACTTTGGTACATACATACAGTACGCCAAACAGTTTTCCACCTAGCAATGTTTTTCAAGGGGAACGGTTTAACAGTTTTGTCCTAAACATCTTGGAAGGGTGTAATAAAATTGATAAGGTTTCCACGTGCAGCTGAAGAATATGGGTGTCACTATTTTTTTAAAAAATATTTACTTTGCTATTGCTCTAGACTTGTCTTATTGCCACATGGCCGAATAATTGTGTACTAATTAATAATATGCCTGATAATTAAAATGCCACAAAACGGTTAGTATGCGAAAAACACGTACCAACTTATGCTAGGTGGTTATCACAAGCAACACTTAGGTTAGTAGAATAGATTCGGCTAATACAGTAGGTTAGGTTAGGTTAGTGATTGAATGTTGCATTTATAAGCACCTTAATGTGCGTTTCGCAGATATGAGTTTCTATATAACTTGTAATGGTTTGTAGTATAAAGATACATTTGTAAAAATAAAATGCAGATCTTTTACACTGCACAAATACTCTGTCAGCGGAAAACAATATGTAATACCGTCCTCTTTTCATACACATATTTTGACCGTCGTATAGTCTTTTTTAATAGTTTTCATACTAGTAACCCTCTGCAAACACACAATAGAGAGTTGGTATGAGTCACAGATTAGCCGCATACATAAATCAATTTCTTAAATGTTATTCTTCCTTTGTGAATTATCTTCAAATTCTGTGAAAACTGGTGCCTACATTCTTTATCTACACTGGTTTTTGTATTTCTTAAAGTAAAAGATACTTTATTCACGCCATTAGTTTAGCAGCGTAGTAGAATTTACATTGAGGACGGAGCCAAAGAAGCTTTAAAAAACTGTATATGTTTATATGATACAGAGATGTTAATGTAAGATTTTTTTGTCATTTTAAATATTGAATACGCATTCTCATTCTACAGCATCCATCAGTAAATGTACTGTATTTTAAATTCTAAGTAATGACGATAAATTATACACAAAGAGTAAAAATGCGCGAATGAACCGTGAATCAAATCCAGCTGTCCAGTGTATCATGTCGATGCATCAACCAGTTCGTTCCCTGAACAGCTATACATTTTGTTACTTTTGACCACTCAGCAACCTGAACTGTATCACAGCATATATTGAGCGTGAATAACTCCGGGTTGTATTAAATATTTTGGAACTTTTTGTTACTTTTCAACGTAATTCCCGTCCACTTCCGCACACCGTCCGCCGCAGTCTGTGTATCACCTTTCAAAAAAACTTATTATCCACGAGACCTCTTCATCCAATGTTAGCAGAGGGTCCTAATGTCAACACACCTTGATAGTTTCAAGTAGTCTGTGAAAATTGTTTCCATGACGCAATAAGAAAATCCTGTAAAGTTACAGATACCCTCTAAGGTTAGTCTTATGTCCTTTATGATAAGATCCTCAACACCAGCAGTGTTTCCTGATGTTTCTTAAATTAGGCTTTCTGATCTTGACAGATCTTCACTTGACTCTCTTTCACTCTTGCGCAGATTCACGGAGGTGGTGGTGAATTTGCCGAACGCTTCCAGGTTTCCAAGGAAACAGATTTCTCCTGCTGCACCTCATAGGGAAGGTGTATAAGTTGGTCGGCAACTGACGTTGCTATCTCGGCACCGCAACACACTCCTATTCGGCCGTGTGTCGAAAGGTCAAACAGATTTTTCTTTGTTGCCTTTTTGATACCTTGTATTCATTCAGAGACCCACATAATATGCTTTTCATCATCTACGTTGCCGATTTAAAGATCTTTCACAATTTCTATACTTGCTTTCCAATCTCCGCTCAGATTTTAGATATTCATTAACATTACCTAGAGAAAATATTTCAGACTTATATAGTTGTTGCAGCTTTCATCCCAGTCACCATTAATTTCGACTTTTCTCGTCTGTTTAAATCTAACTTCGTTTTCACAGCTGTTCTACACGTTTCTTTACCTCTTATTAGTTTTCGATTCAGACGCAGACGCCGCAACACCACCTACAGATCCGTATCATTTTCATATACTACTACTTGTTTCTACTAACGAAAATATTTCTTCCCTACTCGAACCAATTTTTAAATTATGATAGTGGCAAAAAACATATGCACTTGTCCTCTATTGTTTCTTCTATCCTAATTCCTAATGGTTTGTTCATTTGCAATTTTATTCCGGGACTGATTTTTTCCATTCCGTCCCAAGCCTCTTTGTTATACTTCCAACAAGGTCACAATGTTTATGCAGTTAAAAGCGTTCACCTATTATTCGATGGAAGGTAATTGCATCTTCAGCGACTTTTATTTCCTTAGAACTTTTCCTCTTTAACCACTTCGTCCATAGAAGTTTTTCTTTTCTTTCTTCATTCATTCATATTCGAAGCTGAATTTTCTATAGCTCTCACATCATGCATTCGATTTTTAGCTTGTAAACAGCATGCTTGGCCAATTTATTCAACACTCTGATTGGATCACTGCGCTGATAGAGGGAAAACCAGGAAGAGGAAGACCAAGGATAGAATATCTAGATGCAGTTACGAAGAAGAGGCCTTATCAAAGTATAAAACAGCTCTCCCAAGCGAGAAAAAAGTTAAAATTTGTATGTTGCCCACCAACCTATGGTTGAGATGAACAAGAAGAAGAATGGCTCAGAAGTTTGCCGTTCAGAATTTAGATCATTTTATTCGATTTTTAGTTCTGTAATTTGTTTGTTACATTATATTATACGTTCTTTTGTGACTATTCAATCATAACCTAGTAGGTAGCTAGCATATCATATAATCATTATAAAATGGCGGACAATGTATCTAAAATGTGTACCTTCTCGTAAAATATGTACCTCTACGGCTACCTTCAGGATCTCAGCATCCAACACTTATGGTGGCCCACTGCGGGGTTCATCACAAAGGCTCAGATCTTCCGAGCTGAACTTCTGGAGCCAATCTGTCAATATGTTCATTCACAAATATTTGCAACAAACGCCTGACGTATTTGCCGAGGCTGCTGAGAGGCCTAACTTAGTAATAAAGCAATTACCCTCATTTCTCAATATGAGCTGCTTCAACAGCCCCATTTCTCATATACTAGACGAGCTATGGTGCTGTTTGCAAAACATGCCTGTGTTGGTGCAGGTCAATAGTTACAGGAACCCTGCATCACTTTTGCAACGCGTGCACTTCATTAAGTGGGACGTTTATAAATGACAAGAACTTTTTGGTTACTTTGTAGTAGGAAACACTCAAAATTTTGAATATTGTACTGTGGAGCAGACGGAAATCTGTATGTTATGACTTATCGAGAAGCTTCGCTTGTTAAAACGAAAAATCCGTGAAGGGGTTTGGGAATAATAGGGGGAAAATAATAAAAGTGAACATAATTTAAGATTAAGATATATATATATATATATAAAAGGACGTATATGGTATTGGAAATTGCATTCTGAATGGTATGATAGAAGATATGGCGGATGGAAAACAAGCAAGATTATAAAAAAATAAGAGTAGTATTAAAGCGCACAAGAAAGATTCAAGGTACATATTGTTACACAATAAATTATCTTATATAAATTATTATGTTACATAGATACCAAATCCGATATGTTGATCGCAGTATGATCCAACCCCCACGCTGGCCTGTATTCTCTCTCTCTGTGTATTATCCCATATACAAGGTATCCGGAAAGGATTTTCATTTTTTTCCCCCGAGGTGCCCAGTGTGGAGAGAATTGTCGGCGAAAAGGATTGATATTAGATACTCCAAGTTTTGATTGAAATACTCACCATTCCCAAGACCACATTTCTTGCAAGATGACACCTACACAACAGAAGGCATTTTATGATGTGGAATACACAAAGAGAGCGTTCGTTGTCACAGTTCACTCAATTTTCGGCAACAGTCTGGGATCGATTCACCTTACAAGAACTCCAATGAGAGTTGGCATAGACCAACATGGAGACAGGTTGCTTATGCAAAGGCAAAATTACCAGCTGTGCTTCGCATTCAGAGGAAACAGTGGATAGAGCTCGGCAATCTTTCCATCGCAGCACTTACTGAAGATATGAAAAAAAAAAAAAAAAAAAAAAAAAAAAAAAAAAAAAAAACTTTTGGGATACCTGGAAAATGATTATTTTAGGGCAGGGTAGTCTCAAGTGATGAGGCGAATTTCCATATCAACGGTAAAGTCAACAGGCGTAATGTTCAGAACACCCTTGGCGAATCATTGAGCATGTCAGAAATTCTCCAAAGTTGAACGTCTTTGCTGCCATGTACAGAACGAAGCTTTATAGGTCATTTTTCTTTGCAGAAAGAACTGTAACCGAACACTCGTATCTTGACATGCTCAGGATGTGGTTGATACCTCAACTTGGAAGAGGATTCCCAAGATTTCCTTTTCCAACAGGATAGAGCTCCACCTCACCTCCAGAATTTAGTACCTGAATGAATCTCCCACAGCGTTGAATAGGTCGTATTGGTCCTGATTAAGTGTTCTTGAGATGGCCTCTGAGGTCTCCAGACAAAATACCATGCAACTTCTTTTTATGGGGTTTGTCAAAGACCGCGTCTTTGTCGTACCATTGCCTCGAGAACTGATGGAGCTGCGACAGTGTATCACAGAAGCCTTTGCTACTGTTACAAGAGACATGTTGATTCGAGTATGGGAGGAAGAGGGCTATTGACTAGATATCTGCCGTATCACGAAGGGCGCCCATATTAAATCTTTGTAAGGCAGGTAAAAAAAAAAAAAAAAAAAAAGGTTTTGGTATAAGGATTTTAATATGACATTACAGGGCCCGAGAATATTTTTGAAAAGAGTACATTCTTTTTCGGACACTCTGTATGTTAGGTAGCAGGGGGCGTCAGTTGTGACAGTCAGCCACTGAGTAAGATGGTAAACACTCGTGATATACTTATTGCAGCGAATTGAAGGAAAGGCTTGAACAGAGATATTGCATTGTTTTGCCAAAATCTTGGTTGTACGCAAGTGGAACCATTCGAAAGATTTAGAAGTAAGTGGAAACATTTGTCATTCTCGAAGCCGGAGAAGGAAATGTAAGGTCTTTTCACAACCGAGCCCACGTTTACGTCAGTGTGGAATTCACGGGCTGTGTAAAATCAGGCAGCTGCATCCCGAGTCGAACTGTGCTTGGCCCAAATATGTACTGTAAGAATCATAGCAATGTCTTGTTAAATTTTGTCTTGTCTTTGATGTTCGAGAATCGATTAGTTGTTGTGGCGATTTCTTTTGGCGGGTGCTTTTCATTCACTCATTCGTACTCATCAAGTGCACAGCAAAGTAGTTTGATTACTAACATTGGGATGTGAATAATGTAACAGTAAAGTGAAAGCTCTAATACAGATTTGAGGGAAGGCGAAATTCCAAATATTTTGAACAGCTTCATCCGAAATCAGAAAATATTTAGCGTTAGTTTGGGCGGAAAGCATTAAGAAGACACCAGTGCAATGCCAGGATAAGATAAAGCAGCTGAGGCACAGATCACATAGCCTAACGACTGAGGCAAGAATAAAGAACGACGGATCTCAATGGGAAATTCGGAAGCATCAAACATTTCTCTAAATTTTATGTAGAGATGGATGCATTTTGGAGGTTTTTTCTTCAAGCTGAAGAGCCAGTGCGAAAGGTATTTTTCTATATCCATAGTGAGTCGTACTGGACCAATCCGACCCGACCCTAGCCGTGCCATTCAGTACGAAAACACCTGTGATTAGCATTACAAATACGTACTTAAAAAAATACTGCGTGTTTCATTTTATAGTTTATGTTCTGTTAGATATGATTTGCATTTAAGGTATGATCTGACATTTGATGTGGGCCACCTTATAGCTAGACCAGGGCAAAAAATTTCCGGTCGCCATTGGTGACTAGAAATTTAAAGCTGGCGACAGAAAAATCGTGTACGCGAAAACAAAGAGGTTAGAAGACGTGGAGCATGGAAGCTTCTCAGCGGCGGCAAATGACCTGCCAATAATGGCAGAATACCTGTGATGATGATGACTATTACAGTCAGAGAACTGCACACCTCCAGAGGCGGTTCTTGTTGGTTGGTGTCAATTCACGTGGCACCCGTGAGTTACACTTTTTCTCCTTACAAATCACACGGAGCCACCGAATGACACGTTATATTCCTTCTCGTCTGCAATGGTATGAACACTTTCCCGAGGGTTTGTTTCGACGGTGTCCCTGAGCAGCTAGCTCATCCAAACTTGATGTTAGTCAGTGTCTACGGGGCTGCAATACTGTGTCACCAGAATGAAATTTGACAAACAGAGGCGAATGGTGCGTTCATTCGGTATTCCTAGCTCAAATATATTATTAACTTATCTTTTCAGCTAGCTACGCAGAACGTCCCGGTTTGAATTTGTAAAGGAAAATCAGTCGCAATTATGCTCTCCACGGTCACTTTCATACGACCCTATTCAGCAAAATACTACCTCCTGTACAGAGTTTGTGACCTTAGTCCATCGCTCTGTTGTGTTAATGTGGTAAGTTTCTCACCAGATATCAATGGAAACATTTTATTCACACCAACCGCATTTGTATGTTTAATACGTCACGATTTCATTTCAGACATAAGCTACCCTTCCTGTTTTTCCAAATTAATAGCAGCATGCAATTAGGGAACAATTCTATGGTTTCTCCGTTACAGGGTGCTACGGACTTAAAGAATAATTAGGATATAGATTCCATGCATAAAATTATGATACAGGTTTATAGTGTAACCATAGATAAAACATTTGAGTTTTTCTAGTAAGTTCGTTTTATGCAATATGAGTACACTCATTGTACTAAAACAACATACGTAGATTGTTAGCATAATCAGGTTAAGGTGAAGGCTATTTTAATTTCTATTTTGCATAATGTAGGCTACATTATTTGCATATTGGAACCAAGAAAGATACATACCCGATCGACATGTTTCTTATGTCGTGAACTTTGGAATCTGAGTTCCATTTGAGAATTCACTTAAACGACTATTATATATATATATATACTAGTACACGTCGATCTACTAGTAGATATACAGTATACTACAATTGTCCGGCCTACTTTTCTTTCATCGTAATTAAATGAGGAAGGCAAGGCGTTGCATTGGCAACATTGCCAAAGCATTGGAAGCGGGAGTCTTCTACGATCCTCCTACATGTCATGTACAAAATACAAGTTGTGATAGGGAAAGAGTAGTGTTCTGCTCCTCCTCCATTGTTTCGTTAATGTGTAACGGACCTCAATACATGATTATAAGTGTACAGTACTGTATTCGTAAATTGTTCTTAGGGTATACTTATGAGTTAATAGAACTTCAGCCTGCCCTTCCGCCACATTAGGCCAGATACTCGGGAGTCTACTATATATATATATATATATACAGGGAAAGACACAAAATCTAAACACTTCATACAGGACACGTAAGTTTGGCCCTCCACTGTACAACACGTGTTGCGGTTGCCGATCGTTTTTTGTTCTCAATGTGTCATGTGGACCTTCCTCTTCCGTCAGCAGTAACCAGTTCACCTGTGAGTGTCGTGGTGCGGTAAAATAGGCGACCTGACAGACTTCCAAAGAGGCATGATCGTTGGTGCCCGTCTGGTTGGAGCTTCAGTGGCAACATTGTGGGGGTATCGAAAGGCACTGTGTCCAATGTCACGAGGGCATACACAATTCATGAGCAAACGACGTCTGCAAAGCACAACAGTAGTCGAAAGACAATCCTGTCAGATAGGGAAAGGATTGTAGCACCTAAAAAGAAGAACACTAAAATGAAAATTACGTCTGAACTCAATTTCGGCCTACAGAACCCGGTTTCATCGAAAACAGTGCGACGAGAACTTAATAAAATGAAAATTCATGGCAGGGCCGCTATCGCCAAACCCCTGGTCACAGCAGTAAATGCGAAGAGGCGTATCCAGTGGTGCAAGGACCACAAGGCGTGGACTCATGAACAGTGGAAACACGTCATGTGGTCCGATGAATCGTTTCCAACAACCGGTTGTGTTTACGTATGGAGAACACCGTCGCAGGCCTATGATACAGACTGTCTGCTCCCAACTGTAAAGCATGGGGGTGGTTCTGTTACAGTATGGGCAGTGATATCGTGGCTTTCTGCAGGTCCCATCATAGCCGTGCAAGGAATGATGAATGCTAAGGCGCAAGAGGGCATTTTTGGGGGACTACGTTCTACGCATGGCCCAAATATTGTTCCCTGATGGTGATGATTTGTCACCCTGTCACGCAGCAAAAACGGTGAAATCATGGTTTGAGGAACATGACCAGGAGCTATCACACCTCCCCTAGGTCCCACAATCACCAGATCTGAACATCATTGAGCCATTGTGGTCTGAGTTAGAAAGGCGTGTTTGGTCTCATTACCCTCCACCAGCATCCCTTAAGGAACTGGAGCATGTTTTGGAGGAATAATGGTACAAAATTCCACACACCACGATTCAGGAGCTGTATGCGTCCATTCCGCGTCGGATCCAAGCTGTTTTGGACGCAAAAAGAGGCCCCACACCATACTAGGTATGATTTTTATACTTTTGTAAACGTTTTAGATTTTTTTTTGTCCAACCCCTGTATATACCAAACCAAACCTGACCACTTGGCGTAACGGCCCGATTTGTGGGCTTGAGCTATCTGTTAGCGACTGGTGGAACTACGTCCAACCTAGCAACGAACGCGTGATCAGCACGCCGCGTCGCCCTATCGCTAACCGGCGTATCAGGAGCTTTCTAGATTTAGTGGCCGTCACGTCTTTTATTCACGTGACTCCCCAGTTTGCCTCACGACGCTCGGTGAACGCCGAAAATTGGCGATGCACCGGCTGGGAATCGAACCCGGAACCACAGGGACATGAATCCAACGCTCTAACCACTAGACTACTAGACTAGACCACTAGATATGCAAGTTCGGCGAATTCTCTCATTAAGTAAATAGTATTCAAATTAGTCGATTCACTACCAACATTACTGGATTGAAAAGTTTAAAAATTGAAAAAAAAAAATACAAATAAAACAAGAATACAGCGTAACTGATACTTAAAGAAATCTTTGGGTGGCTCAGTGGTAGATCGCTCGCCTCTAGCACGTGGAATCTCTGGTTCGATCCCAGCTCCCCCAAGTGGACTTTGTGGTGGACAAACCATGTGCGTGGGTCTTCTCAGGGTTTTTCCACATTCGCCATTTCACCATTATCATTCATATCATCATCATCACTGTCTCCTGTAACCTTAGTGCATAGTCGTGGGAACTAAAAAAAAAAAAAAAAGTTATGTATAACTAGATATAATAAAACCCCGAGGTGTAGTGCTGGATATTTATTATAATTACGGGTTATGTGCAAAACTAAAGCAGAATGAAAAACAGTTAGAGATGAAACTTTTTCGTTAATGCGATATGTGCGAAACGTTAAAAAATGCGTATATATTTCAGGAAACCTCAAACTTTTCGTTCCAGAGGAAGAAATCACGTTTATATTATCGTGAATTTTTCCGAAATTCGGCATCACTTGCGGTAAATGCGAATAAAAATGAGAAAGTGGAATCCTTACTAATTATTGCTAATAATAACTAAAAAACGCATTTCCAATATGATTTTACTTACAAATCGTTCCGTTTTACCGAAAACGTGCACGACGCTACTGTTGATCCAGAAACTCACTTCATAAAGATACAGCCATCAACAAAACTGAACTGTTGTTTAAATCCTTGACTGTGTGTTGTGGTGAAAATCTTCATGATCTGTTGGTTGCTTAAAGTGGATTTAAAAGTAAGGGTATGGAAGTTCTCAACAGTGAGGATAAGGAAGTTGACATTGTATCATTGTTAAACAGTTTAAAAGTTAACCACATGTTATTTGCTGTCAGCTCGTTCCGTTCAATATGGTTGCCAGTCTCGAGTGTTGATGCTCAGAGATTCTTTTCCAAGTATAATATGATTGTTACTGACAGGGTAACAAACTTAAAAGAAGAATTGGTAATGTCTTATTGCATGTTATCCTTTAACTAAGGATGAGGTTAGAGGAAGTGTTTAAATTTTTGCATTAATTTCTAAATTTCAGTGAATGCATTAGTTGGAATGTGCACCTAATCAAGGTATATCCTCATTTTTGTACTAGATATATACCTTACTATCAAAAATATATTGTTTACAAATTCCATAATAATAATAATGATAACAACAACTTGAGATACATTTAAAACATTAATGCAACATAAATACGAAAATGGAGATAATGCTACAAAATATCAAAATTATTGCAAAATGTTTCGTCTCTAAACATAGGTATTTTTCCGTGTTTCCGAAGTAAGTGTGCGTAATGGTACTAGTGATTTTTAAGAAGACGGATTAATAACACCGATTTAAGGAAAGATTAACGAAAATTTTCTGAACAATTAGAGAATACTGATAAAAATATGTAGTTCTAATAGCAGTACAATTTCTTCTTATGATACACTCTGATGATGATGATAGAGATCATTGAAACGCGGTTTTATTGTGTTTTTAATTTATTTTAAAATTTTTAGCATTATATAAAACAGGAAATTATAAGTGATTTTTAGAAATTATAGCAAATACATGTGCAAATTCAATATCTCAAATAAAGATCAAATAAAAGGAGGTTTCAAGATCCAACAGTTTCTCCTATATATGCTTTAAATCCTGTGTTAAACTGGGCGGCTAGATCTTATATACCGTCGGTAATATTAAGGGACTTTAACATACAAATCAACTAGATTTTTTTTATTAAAAAAAAAAAAAGCTTGAGGTTTATACATAAAAAGAAATGGGAAATACAGTATATGTGAACAAATTATACTAACCTGGGATTATTATTATTATTATTATTATTATTATTATTATTTTATTTATTTATTTATTATTGTACTTCTGCGGTCTCAGACCTATACTTCACATCACAAAACTAATGATGTGAAAAAAGTGCATCGTTTGACATTAGGACAAAAGAAAAAAAATGCAACATTAAATCTTGTCACGGGTAATTTAAACAAAAATCGGGATTACATAACAAATAGTTAAAAAATATATTCAGTTTTTCATTACTGAATATGGTTCATGAATCTACTTTTCTCCATAAATATACAACTTGAAAAAACTTAAGACCTTGCTAAGCCAACGCTGACTTTATTGTAAAAAAAGAACCTGGCGCTTTGGTAATGTTATGTAATGGTAATATTGTTTTTCACAAGTGATTTCCGAATAAATTCGTTATTATTTACTAACCTGATTACCGTATTCTTGAAATCTTTATCCTAGTTACATAAATATAGTCGGGCAGCTTTAGAACTTAATAAGACTACAGAAGTTCAACTTCCAAGTGTACAAGAAGTTCGCTGATGTGCCTACATTATACAAGATGTAAATAAGTTCTTTTATTAGATTTCTTAAGTGTGGTCAGACGAAGACAACATCGCAATTACTGAGACGGCGTTCCAACTTACTTGGAAAGCACGTATGTTGGTAGCTGCAAAACAAACTATTTTTTAAATATCCCGTACCAGATAGCAGGATAAGAGAAAGCCCAAACGAAAGGCAAAGAAAGAGAAATGGGTTTGAGAAGTAAAAAATACGTATGTAAAATTCCCTGACTTAGGTTCTCCAGGTTGCTGGGAGAACCTGTGACATTATACGAAGATTTGCCGCTCATTCCAGTGGTAAAAAAAAAAAAAAAAAAAAAAAAAAAAAAAAAAAAAAAAAAAAAAAAAAAAAAAGAGCTTAAATAAATTTTTACCTGCGCTTCTTAAACTGATTTGAGGAAGCTGAATTTAATGCAACTAATTTCAACCACATCCGTCCATGAGGGTCAAGAGAAAAATGACTTCAAATTTGGAATATTTATATTTGGTTGGAATATTTTATTTGAGGTCATTTTTTCTCATAATCTCATGGACCAAAATGGTTAAAAAAAGGTTCATTAAATTCAATTTCCTCAAATGAGTATAAAAAGCGCTTAGAAAAATATCGATGCGTTGGCACTCTTTTACCGAGCAGTAGTTCTTTAGAGAGCAAAGTTAAGAGACTAGCTTATTCTTTTGAATGATAAAGTATGTGGCAGTGGCGATCAGTAACAAATTGCAATCTCGTGGAAGCTTACAATAATATACGAGGGATGATCAAAAAAAAAAAAAAAGTTAAAAAGCCTATTGTGGCTTATGTATAAGACATAGCTGGAAGATCAACACACCTGATGATAGAGGGTACTCAACAATAGTCCTCGATGTAATCAGTTTTTGTTCAACCGCTTACCACAACGGCAGATAAAGTTTTTTTTAGACTATTTGCACAGAAATCCGCGTCAAGTTCTCGTAGTCACCGCGAGACTGCGGTTTTGACATAATCATATGATAGATAATGGTGGCCAGCCATTTTTTGCTTTAGAAGAGGGAAAAAGTGAAAGTCACTGGGGCTAGGTCAGGGCTGTCTTTGACCAAGCGTAAGCGGTTCAAGTACTGGGTCTACCGCTGTGTTCAGGATTGTCAATAACAATATTGGTCTATCTTTCTTTAAAAGCACTACATCACTTCCCTGCATGTTGCTTTGAAATTTAGCGCTCCTCATACACCCCTGCAATATGCCTATAAATACCAGCAGATGTAATGTTTTTGGCTCACAGGAATCGCACCACTGACTTCACTTCTACCCGTGACCAATTTTTTAGACATGTCATCACTTTTAATGTCCGCTTCTTGGGTATACATGATCAGAATCCGAAATCTTCAAACCTGTACCAACACAGACCTGTACCAGACAGAAAATCTAAAAATAAATTTTGTTAATTACAGTGAAAAAGGCTTTGTAACCTTTTTTTCCGATCATCCCTCGTACAACATGCGTTAGGGTAAAGACATACCGAAGAAACCTCGCGATCGCTACCTCGATGTCTTAGTCTAGATGGATGGAGGGTGCGCATAGCGAGGAGGTCGCACCCTCGCTGTTAAGTTCTCGGTTTGAGAAGAAACATTACTGTGACGCGTGTGAAATTATTGCATAAAAATCACTACAAAACGGACATTTTGAAATTGAAAAGACCAAACTTTATAAACAGGGATGGACGCGAGACGAGACATGAGAGATGCTTAAGTCTCGTCTCTTGTTTCGCAGAAATATTTGTGTCTCATCTCTATTTATAAAACAAAGACTTTTATATATTTTCAATTTTCTGTGAAGAAATGCCCTCTTTCAGCACTCAGGCGATAAATCATATCCTTTCTTTTTTTTATGTCTTTAGGTTTCGAGGTGGAGTGGGTATTAACTTCAGCAAATGAAGTTTCGTCACTGCAATTCCATTATTCAACGTTTCCTCCGAACGGATATGTTTTTTTTTTTTCTTTACCTTATACCAGTAACGAATTTAGAAGAAACATTTTTTTTTTATTTATTAATCTCGGAATTGGTAGGGGAGCGTGGAGTTTTTACGCATAGATATGATTAATAGTAGCTTCTATTTTTCTTTAGAAATTCCACAATTTACGGTCTTCAGCCCGAAAGCTCCCTCCCTGTAACCGCCACTGCCTTATATAATAATAAGTTTCAGTATAATTCTCAGATAAATATGAATAACTTATCTGACATTCCCATTTCAGTTGCTATTTTCTTCCATTCTTTATTTAAAAGTGCCTTTTATGATATTGTCTGTATTTCTTATCCCATTGCACCTTAGTTCTATTAATATGTCTTGCATAATCAAATTTAATAGTGCAGTAAAATCTCTCGAGCATAGAAACAGTCCTCTGCAGACGAAATTCTAAACAAATGAAGACTTTATTCCGTGCAGCGCTTCAGGGAGAACCAATGAGAACACGAGCCACAGCGATGCTTCCGCTGAACATCGATGTAAAAACAAACTCGGTTGTTTATCATCGCGATCACTAATTCACTCTCGCCGTTGACCTCTAGGTCGCGATGTAGCGTACATCTTCGGCATACGCTTACCCATTGCAATCCATGTGTTTTGCCAGTATTGAGAGTACGACCGCGACATAAGCAAGCCTCAATCTTGATCGCGAAGTCTCTTCGGTATGTTTCTACCCTTAGGGATACGAGGGTCACTACGAAAGTTTTGAGATACGTATTGTTGTGGCACAGTATTTGAATTCCAACAATTGCGTTCGGTAGTGGTATCCAGAGCGAAGAAAGTTTCAACTCGCCTCGCTTATCGGCGTGGCCGTATCGCCTTCACTTGTTTGTTGATGTGAGCAGTATTCGGCTGTCTACGAAAGGGAACATTTTCGGGCAATGATCCTTTACGATTTCAAAAGTGGTTTGAACGACACACAAAGCCTTAACCGTTTGCAGGGGACATTTGGGGACCTTGCTCCTTCTCGTGCTACAATTTTTCGGTGGTTTGGTGAATTCAGAAGAGGCCGGACATCGCTTAAAGATGAAGAGAGAGCTGGACGTCCGGCAACAGCTGTGTCAGATGAAAATATTGCCGCTGTGGAACAAATGATTCGAGAAAATTCTCGAACAACTTTCAAGGACATTGAATCTACAGTGAACATTGGATCGCCAGCAGTAACAAAAATTCTTCATGATCATCTTCGGCTCAGGAACATTTCATTTCGTTGGGTGCCTCACACTTTGAACAGCAGAAGCGCATGCGTGTGGAATGGTGTGAAGAAATGCTTGCAAGATTTGATGGAGGCAATTCTCGACGCATCGGTGTTTTCGAAATTACAACACTCTCTTCCAGTAAATAAAAAGATCCTAACTTAATGGGACAAAAGATGAAATTCAAATACTCTCTTTCATTTCTTGTACACACAAACTATATTTCTCTCAAATAATAAAGATTATACACAAACTATGTCTAATCGAGCTAGCCTGTATTTCATGCTATTAGTATTTCTCACCAAAACTAAGAATTGTGGATTCCACGTAACAGAAGCTAATAGCTGAAGAAGTGCAGGCAGCGCCACGTAACCAAAACCAGCCGCAGATGCCTCTGTAAACGAATAATCACCTTTTGTCACGAATCCCATCACTGATCTACAAGATGTATCTTTTACTGTTTTCAGTTCTGGCAACCACAAAGATTTCATTTTCAGTGCATGCTTCTCTGATATTTCACTAGATGAAAACTGTTCCTTAATCTCTTTCACATCATCATCATCATCACTTTTATCTTCTATTGCCTTCTTTCGTTTTCTACGAAGACGTCTCAGAAGTTTCTTATGTTGTATTTTCAAACTTTTCCTTTGCGTGCAATTATCATCATTATGCATAGGTTCCACTGGACCTGTAAAAGAACGGTTTTTCTGATGTTCTTGTACATCAGAGCTAGTAGGAAAGCAAATTACAGCAAAATCCGACAACGAACCTTTTCCATTTAAATGCAAAAATACTGCGATCAAACACTTTTGATCAGGAAACATTGGCATTATGTGTGAAATATTTGTCTGTTTATCACGCAAGGCTTGGGATAAGGAACGTAGCTTGCTTCTATCCCTCAATATATAGTAACAACTTTGTTCTGTAATTTGATTCCTTATACTGATATCAAACTCTAGCCAATCTTTAATTAGGATGCTCCATGGACAGTTGAACGGAGACGAGATTCCTAATTTCTGATAATTTGGCCTCTTTGCTGGTGGTCGCCTGAAAAGAAGGAAAGAATTTAAGATATTTTTGTGTTTAATATTTTACTGATTAATGCAAAGAGAATAAAGAAATATGGTAATTAATACAGTCCTACAATGAGTCTGACAAAATGTAACTAAACAAATAACTGTTCCTACTGAAGGAACTAAGCTAACACATGAATATAACCATTGAATTAAATTCAGGAATATTCTAAATTTTTTATTAATGCCGAAATTTTTCCAGTGGTGACCTTCACCTTCGTTATCGGCTTATTTATTTACATAAACACACACTGCTGCTTCAATCATATGAAGATTATTTCATAAATGGTGCACACTAATTTTTGTGACTTTTGTTTGGAAAGGATCTCTCTACAGGCCTTCAATATAATCTTCCTGCTTGGCAATGACGGGATTCCAACGTCTGGGTAACTTCTGTATTCCATAAAGAACACCAGCTTTGTGAAGCTGTCGAATAGTTCAGGTAACGCTTGCAGAAAGTTCTTCCAGACATGGAAACCGGCGTCCACGCATACGATGTTTCAACTATGGCAACAGGTCGTAGTCTTGTGGATTCATGTCCGGACTACAGGGAACATGAGGTAACCATATTTGCGAACCATTTGACAAAGCATTAGCGGTGTACGGGCGACCGTTGTCGTAGAAAATCAGTGGACCCGCCCTGAGTAACTGCGGTCGAGTTTAGTGCATTTTTCTGCGCAGTTTCAGAAGGAATTCACAATAATATGCTGCTGTGACACTTCTACATGGAACTCTGACCGTTATGATAATGCCTTGGTGATAGTAAGCAAAAATCATAATTTGCTGAACCTTTGATTGAGATCGGTGACACTTTTTTTGGTCCTGGAGAAGATGAAGCTCCCACTCGTTAAATTGAGATTTTAACTGCTGCTCCGAGTCTTTGACCTACGTTTCATCAATAGCAATAATGCGATGCAGGTCTTCACCTTCAACGTTGAATCTTTGTTTCAGCACCGCTGCATTGTCCAGATGTGTTCCGTTTAGCAGTCATGAAGTGGGGACCATATCGGGCAGAAATTTTTCTCTTTTGTAAGTCACTTGTCAGAATTCGGTATACTGTTGCAGATGGAATTCCTATGATGGCATAAAGTTCCTCACATGCTACACGACGACCTTGTTGAAGTGCATCTACCACTCGCACACTTCTTTCATCGGTTGATGATTCCGGCCTTCCTGATCTGGCATCATCCTTAATGCTCACACGACCACTATGGAAACGAGAAGCCCAACGAGAAACTGTACTATGGTCCATGTTGTCTCACCACAAACTTCACGTAAGGTACTGTGAATTTCTTTTGGGTTTCTTTCCCATGTAAAGTTTCAATCTTTATGTACGACCTCTGATCTTCAATAGATATGTTATTCGAGATACCCGCTGCCTCCATTTCCAATACTGGTCACAACCACACTGTGTCCACTAGAGCGCACAAGCACACGTCCTGCTGCCTCAGCATCAACTGACGAAATGTTTATCTCGATTTCATTACCCACTCTGCAGTGTTGTCATTATCTGCATTATTTATGACCCTCGTATCTCAGAGCTTCCATTATATAATGAAAAATCATTTAACAGTACTAACTGTTCTGATGTCTTTTTGGCTGACGCCAGTAGCGTTGACCCCTTTAGAGGCGAGCTAGTGGGGTGGGAAACGGTATATACCATAAACATTCATCTTATATGAAGGCGAACTGCGTATCGAATCCAAGCCCTGGTCGTGGCTTGGAATCCACGTTAATAATAGATCTTATCCCGCATAAGCTCTGGACACAAAATACAAAAATAAAATGTATTTTCTCATAATACAGAAATCAGAAGGTTTAATTTCTGATGTACTTTTCAGAGTACTCAAATTGCTAAACAAACCTGAAAGTTTTATATTGTACCTCTTGAACAGTAATAATAAATGAACAGCCAGAATTATCATATTGTTGAAGGCCCTTTACAAATGAAGTGTTACATGCGTGGTAAAGTGGTTAAATGAGCATGTCCTGGGTTCGACTTCCGGTGGGTGTTAGCTTCGATGCTGAAAGGAGCGTTAAAATTCAATCAATCAAAACAAATAATAATTATATTTGAAATATTGACACAAAATTTTCAATTATTCGGAAATTTAATTACACTTCATTTTCATTTCCAGGTTCTGCTCAGTGCAATTTTAATATATATCGAATTGTAACATCATTTAATAAAAAAAAAATTCCATGTTTCTCGCGGGATAGTACATTTTGAACCTTACTATGAGAATTATATTGGTACGTGTACCTTTTCATCACTTCGCAACTTAGTTGTTTTAAAGTTTTAAAGGTGCAATCCCTAACAAAAGCGATAAATGCATTATCTTTTTTATTCCAGTTCACACAAGACACTACAGAAATATTATGAACATAAGAAGGAAATAAAACTACGCTTTTCACAACTTAAAAGCTTACGGCTACTAGCCACATATTTACAGAGTACATGGGCACTGCTACATGTTCGTGACTCATTGGATTCGTAATCGACTAACACCCACACAACCCGTGTTCGATTCTTCGTTGCGCCTTTCTTTTGTTCAATCATTCGCCAGGTAGAACGAAAAAAAAAAATCCACAATTTTAGGTGTGATTCGACTTTCCACAGTCTTCTTTTCCCCTTAAAGTCAAGGGAATGAAGTAGGATTTTACAAGCATCAAGACTGTTCTACATTTTTTCATTAATAAATAGGAATACAGTTATTAATAAATAGGAATAGGGTTACACCTAAATGAAGTTATCTCCCCTACGGTTTACAAACAGCTACGATGGACGAGACGCTTTTCAGTTATTTGATGTGGTTAGCATATTGGCTGGAACTAAATATAATTAAAATGATTTTTTCTTGAAAAATAAAATATTCATCTTTAGTTCTAAACAGAACAGAAAGCATGGTTCAAAATGTTTCTATGCCATTACATTTCATTACATACATAGATGAAAAAAATGAATATATCTATACTAGAAAGCAGGGTGGCTGGTTTAAACCAAGGTGGTTTAAATCATGGTTTAAACCAGTTGATTAAAAAAAAAAGTTTAAGCCAGACAGTAAAAAGAACGAAAAATGCTTTAAATCGCGTGAACTTCACGGTGACGTTTCCACATATCAAACAATCAGCATTAGTTTTATCTCCTTTTTACCTTTTAATCAAGGTGTCCCATGTTCAATTCTCGGTCGAACCACAACCCTTCTTTCATGTATAAACCAAGTAGCGGTTTGGATGTCACTTTAAAGCGAGTCTTCTTGATAACCTCGGTATTACATAAAGATGTTAAGCCTAAACATACGAAACAAAGCCAAATTATATACATATTTTTGCTTGCCTGAATGCTTGTTGTTCTACAAAGAAGCAAAGGTTGCCTAAATATATTGATAGACATTGACAAAATTTATCGACTGCCTACGTAGCTTCCAACATTAGCTTGGATTGGACTTCGTTTTAATTTTACTGAATGATATCTACATACTAAATTTGGAATAATTAATACTTCAGTTTTAACGTACTGATTATGATACGTTGACCTTAAAATTTTATATGCAAAGCAAATGCATTGCATTTAAACTAATAACTGGATTTTCCCAATGGCTAACATATAATTCCCGATTTATATGTAATTCTGTATAATGGTTTCACTTGTGCAACTATTTATCTTTTTGTCCTGAAATGGCTCTTGACAATTATATTAACAAATATGTAAAGATCAGTACAACGTATTTTTATCAGGAGTCCTTCGTGAGTGAGTCGGCAGACTCATTGCATTTGTGGCCAATTAGTCCCAGTTTCGAGTCCAAATGGAAGACAATTTCTCTCGGATGTAAGCCGGGAAGTCATTTGGATTCCGCTTTAAGCTTATATGACCCCTTCCAGCATAACCCTGTTGTTGCATAATAACAGCAAGGTGAAACAAACTTATTTTTGTCCAAGCAAATTATTTAAAACAAAAAAAACCTGGTTTAAACAAACAAACAAACAAACAAACAAACATAAACACACACACACACCCAAAGTAAATAAAACAAAAGCAAATGAAGACTAGGATAATCCATAAGCAAGCAGAACCACAATAAATTCGTTTATAGTATACTGGAAGAAAATAAATTAAAAAAGTAACATATTTTATCGTGCAACATTTAATATGAAACAAACTAAGGCAATTAATGATTCTTAAATATGTTATTTCCTATTGTATTCTTGTTAACTTAAACTAAACAACAGTCCTTTATTTTATTTGTTTACTTTAAAAAAAAATGAAAATACTAGGAAAGTTATGCAAAGTTCAAACCTGAAATATTCCTCCTCTAAATTCTTTTGTTTCGTGGATTCTTCTTCTAAACCACTTGGAGTATCCGGAGCAAAGTTGAACCAGCTTCCGTATCCACGCTCAAAGTTCAAAGAATTACTTTCACGAAGTCCTCCAGCACGGGCACAGCGAAATATAAACGATAACCAAAATGGCATTGCCCATCCAGCAGGTACAATGATATCCCAGCCAGAGCCATAGCCTGTGAATATAGTAATGGTATTTCAAAAATACAAAACAACATGAACACATACAGGTATATAGGAACTTTCTTATTAAAAAGAGAACGAACCACAATAGTGTTGAGAAAACTAAACTTCCCCTTCAGGTGATCTATACTTCTAGAACGAAGAAAGGCATAGCATTTATGAACATGTTGCCAACGTTTATTAATTTATCTACAGATACAGTATTGCCTCTGGAGTCCGAACGCCCCTAAAACTCCAACAACTTAGAATTCAAAGGGAAAATTCGAGCAAATTTTGTCCAAGAATACGAACGTTTAGTACGTTGTGAATCCAGACACAGATATAAGTGCTCACACCAGAACCACCAACGCAGCTACCTGATGTTACCATAGAATGTGATTCGCTTTCAAAGCAATAACCTCTCTTCTCCAGATGCACATGCGCCACCTTCA
The DNA here is from genome assembly GCF_964235325.1 of Thermobia domestica. Lineage (NCBI taxonomy): Eukaryota > Metazoa > Arthropoda > Insecta > Zygentoma > Lepismatidae > Thermobia > Thermobia domestica. The sequence goes on from NC_137471.1 coordinate 50,894,821, forward strand.
ATTCCTTTTAAAGATAAATGGAGGTGTGTTTATATTTTTAAGCTTACTAACTTACATTTTTACTCAAAAATTCCTTAAAATCCGATATATTCACTGTAAAAATCATTTTGAATATTCAAGTTAGTGGGAACTAAAAACGAACTAATCCAGTTTCTACCATTCTAAAGAAGAAAAATTATTTTGGACCTTGAAAGTCTAAAGATGCAATTTATGACGACTGTTGTCGAGTATTGAACTATTTACACTATCAAAGCAGTGACAACGTCCCTCCCGAGGCTAACTCTGGTCCCCTTTCCCCAGACATGTATTTTAATGCAGATGAAGTAATATAAAACTATCCTTTTTGTTATGCAGTGAAACCTATCTGTTGGCCACTATCGGTTCCATTGAAAAGTGGCCAACTTACAGAAAATAAGTGTGACTGCTGTATTTTTAGAATAGGATTTCTAGTATTACTTGATTGTAAAATCTTACAAGCAATGGAATGATAGTTACTTTTAAATAATATATCTAGAGTGGCCACAAAAATATACACTACTAGAAAAAAGTATTACAGTATGTTTAATATATGTATACGTACTACGAAATTTGTTCATTCTAGACGTATTTCTTTTATTCTTTTTGGTACGTATGCACATTCTAATTTTATAATTAATTACCTCTCGCTAACGAACTACTAGTGTTTCCCTTGGAGCAAAAGATGTTTTGAGAAAATCTTAAGAGAATTCATATCTCAAAATTCCGCTACCTTTCGACAAGCCGTCAGGTGAAAAATGAAATGAAATCTTTAAGTTTTACGTCCCACTGTTATGCCGGTTAGGCTAAAGGAGACGCTGATTATGAGAAATGAATGAAATGGTGGAATGAAGGAAGTGGGAGGAAACGGGAGAACCCCGAGAAAACCCACGAGCACGGTGTTTGTCCACCACAAAGTCCACACGGCGCGAGCTGGGATCGAACCAGAGACCCCAAGCACCGGAGGTGAACGCTCTACCACTGAGCCACCGCGCCCCCCAAGCCGTCAGGTGACCTTAGTTGACAATTGAGATGGTTAGCTTTAACCTTGAGAATTTTCCGGAATTACAAAGCTCCCCACTGATGAAAGGAGTCGATATAGCTAATCGTTTTACCAAAACGGACAGGGTAAACAAATACTACAATTCCTGAATTCCTGTACGTTCTTTTTCTTATTCACATCTTCCTTCACCATCCCTTTATCAAGGGTATTCTGGCAACCGACCGCAAAGAACAAATCATGGGAATCCATGGATCTTTGTCTCCAATCACAAATACAGAACATCTGCCTCTCATATGGGAATACGAAAGAGTAAAGAAAAATAACAAAATGGTATTTTGCGTGGCCAAGATACGCAGGTAAATTTATCATTATTATCACAGGGTAAACATTGTTTCAATGTGGCCAACTTCCAACACAGACAGGTGGCCAACTTACAGAGTAATAAGTAACGAATGTTATAAAGGAAAATGCAGATTCAAGACGAACCAGCCCAAGATAAGCAGGTGGCCAAGTTGATAGGTTTTACTGTACAAAAACAGCTGCTCTTCCGCAAACGTCTGCCCTCCGCTTGCCCGTTTCCCGTGTGTGAAAGATCTTCAGAACAAATGTCAACTGCACTTAATACCATTTTTATAATATTTAAACGGCCTACGCTCAAAAATTTATCATATTTCTAACTGTTATTGCGGTATTCAGATTTCGAAAATTGGTTGAAGAGCATTAAAAGAGTCACTCTAAGAGAAATTTGCGTCAAAATGAGTTTCTCAAATCCTACAGTGAACGATAATATTAACATCTGGAAAACACAGACGAAAACAATTATGAAACAAAGTACTAAAATACGTTCAGGAAAGTATCATATATTTCTCAGCCGTCTAGTAGCCTTTTTAAATTCAACGTTCTTTAACACTTGAAATACTTTTAACTACTCGTTTTTACAAGTAACTGAATTTTAATATTTTCACATCTAAAAGATTACTGTACAAACCTTATTCGCTTATCAAAAAATTACCAACCAATTGGACGTCCCCATCACAGTCCACAGTTTCAATTATAATGATACATGGAGGAAATGACCGATTTAATATCACACCAATTCACACCGTCATAGGTATTTTGTACTGTAGTGACTGGGTTATCTAGACACAATAGGAGTTGCGGTACAGTCCATGTGGTCTGACTGGTTAGGCACCGACTTGATTGATAGAATATACGTATATGGCTGTTCAGAGAGTGGAAGTGGACTGGGTAGCGTAGTAGTTAATACATCGGCACGGAAAGCCCAAGACCCGGGTTAGAACCTCGATCTAGTCGTGCTTTTCATCGCACTTTGTATATCATTGTATTCGTACCTAAAGAGGACCTGGTGTGATTCAAAATAAGTTATTTTTTCCACTTATATATACACACAGTGTGTTTGAAAAAGAACTCCCTAGTTTTAGTGTGTCCTAGAATCTGTACAAAGTGACATACGCTATTCTAGTTTGTGGTGTTTGATTCCACAACTCTCCAAATTTGATTCCCCTGCTTGACCTTGAGACGGCACCAGTGCTGTTTTTCCTCTGTTTCCTCAGTTCAGTCCAGGCAGGCGTGCAGTTCAGAACAACTCAGCAACAATGTGTACTCCGCAACAGAAAGTGCAGTGTGTTATTTGGCTTGTGAAAACTGAGTCAGTTATAACAGTGCAACGTAATTTTAGACGTCAGTATGGTGGTGAACCACCTACAGCAAAAACTATCCGTCATTGGCTAAAGTCTTTCAAAGAAACCGGTAGTGTTTTAAAAGCAAAATCACCAGGTAGATCGAGAACTTCTGAAAATGTTGTTGAACAAATCCGTGTTTCTTGTGTTCGGAGCCCGAAGAAGTCATTAGCCAGACATAGTCTACAATTAGGAGTGCCTAAAGGTACTGTGTATGATGATGTGCGTTAAAGACTTAAGTTGCGCGCCTAAAAATTGCAACTGTTACATGAAATTAAACCTACTGATAAAATCGAAAGGTATGAGTTTGCTGCTGACTTTCTACATAGACTTGATGATGATGTCAATTTTTTAAAAAAAGATTCTCTTTTCTGATGAGGCTAATTTCATGTCAGTGGAACAGTTAATCGCCATAACTGCAGAATTTGGGGGGTAGAGCATCCACGTGAAGTTATTCAGCATCAACGTGACTCCCAAACTTAATGTCTGGTGCGGTTTGATGGAAGATCGTGTGATTGGTCCTTTCATTTTTGTAGAAAAAACAATAAACAGAGACGTTTACTATGACAGAGTACATCTTTCCCCAAATAGACGATATTGAGGCGGAAAAGGGACTTGTGTTTTTCCAACAAGATGGCGCCCCACCTCATTACACTAACCATGTGCGTGCAGCTCTTGACACTCGCTTTCCAGGAAGGTGGATAGGCAGGGCTGGCCCAATACCTTGGCCACCACGAAGCCCAGACTCAACCCCACTGGACTTTTTCTTTTATGGCCACATAAAAAATGTTGTGTACAGTGAAAAGATCAGAGACATCAATCATTTACGGGAAAGAATCGTCGCGGTGGTTGGGACAATTACACCTGAAATGTTTGTGAATACATGGCGAGAAGTGGAATATCGTCTCGACGTGTGCAAGGGCACAAATGGACCCCACGTTGAAGTATACCAACATTAAACGAAACTTGAAGGAATTCTCTTTCATGATATGTACTCATTGATGTAAGGTATCATTCATTTCCCAATTAAATTTATACTTAAAACTAGGGAGTTCTTTTTCAAACACTTGCTTTATCGTTAGCAACATTTGGGGAAACGCAGATATCTGTTGCCGATTCACTGTCGCACTCTGTATTTATCATAAATCTGCAAACAATGTTTTCAGTCGAATTACTTTTAATAATAATAATAATAATAATAATAATAATAATAATAATAATAATAATAATAATAATAATAATAATATGTCCTAACATCTAAAGTTTTACGAATCAAATAAAACATGAAGTCAAAACTCTCCTAACCAACAATAAAATTAAGTAAAATGATAGTGAACAATAGTATGGAAGTTTTTATAAAAATATATTTTCAACAATTAAAAATTTTGTATTTTTAAATTATTTATCTCTACAGAAATCGAATTTTAATATTTCTCGTGCGAAAAGATAAATGTGCAAAAATAATTTACTCACAAGAAATATCAATAACAATATTTTCATTATAGTTATGTTTTACAGTATCTATGTACGTATACTGCGAGCAGTTTCAAGAGTAAGTACTAACATCTCAATCTTAAAAACTTCTGACCAATTTTATAACATTTTAGACTACATAAAAAGTAAATAGTTGTATTTTTGAAGTTACTTTTAAAATATAAAATATGTTATCTAACAGTTTTTCGCAAGTTTGTTCTACGTATCATTCTATTTTTTTTTATCCCATTCGAAAACAAATTTATCTTTGATTATTATTATTATTTTTAAAATAATATTTGTTAAAATTCCATTTATTACGATCACGCTCGTAGGACTTATAACTTTGTAATGTTAGTACGACTATCCGTCCGTTACTCCACACGATAACTCTTAAATGAATGCGAATCTTTCTTTCTTTTTCTTGTAATAGACTGTTAGAATAATTATCTCGGCTGACTTCGTCAATGGAGTCAGTCGGTTACCCTTGACGCATAACGGTGGCTGTCCATATCCCATACATGGAAATATGTGCTGAGGTTTGTTTCTTTTCAGGTTAAAAGGTAAAATATGTTTTGAGGTTCAAAGATATTTTTGTTAAACTTCAAAATATGTTGGTGAGGTTAAAATCTCTCAATCTTGCGGTATGAAAAGATATATAAAGACTGAGTATTGATTTTGAATTGACGCCAAACAGATGTGCTTCCCTAAGGTTACCAGATTATTTTTTTTATTAAACGAAGTATTTATTGGTAAAGTTGAAACAAACCAAGAACCCGTGAACACTCTACCACTGAGCCACTGCGGACCCTAGTATTCAGAACAAAAATACAACAGGTTTCATTCTTGTCTGCTATCAACCTCACATCTAAGGATATTTTGGTTTTAGGATCTTATTCATTGTCTGCAACACCGTCTCCAACATATTGCAGTGTCGATGGATTGTGATCTAACGGTGTCAGAAACAGAAGATACTGTGAACTAACAAAAGCAGATGTCCTATAAGGATGTTTGGAACGTATACAAAAGGATGTGGAACTTACGAGATGCAAAGTCTTCAGTGAAATACAATTACAAGCCAACAAAAACATTTGTGTAGACCCTAATATACTTGGTTGGTTGGATTTGAGTTTAGTGCCCCTTTCAGCACCGAGGCTATATCAGGAAAGGATCTACAGCTTAAAATGGGATCCAACCCACATGAGCTTCCACCGGGCATTATAATACACTTTTCTGTTTTATATGTTGCAATTATTTCTAATGAAACTGATTCAGTTTCCAATTAAAACAGTCTACGTTATGTGAAACCATACATGTATCTGCTATATGTAAATTCTGAATATTAAATATCTTCCGTTTCTTCACCCTAAAAATTGTAAATCTTCGGTTTTTTCAACCCTAAAAAGTATTATCTTCCGTTTTTCACCTAAAAAATCTTATCTTCCTTTTTTCACCCTAAAATAGTATAATCTTTTGTTTTTTCCACCCTACAATCGTATAATCTTCCGTTTTTCAAATCCTAAAAAGGATTTATCTTCAGTTTCTCACACCAAGAAATAGTATAATCTTCCGTTTTTTCACCCTAAAATCATATAATTTTTCGTTTTCTCCTCTGAAAAATCTGCCAACCCTACAAAGGGGATATAAAGCCCAGAGTATTGTTGTTGTTTGGCATCAGTTTAACCTCAAATATTATTATTATTATTATTATTATTATTTTTTTTTTGGTTAAAGAGTGCAAAAAAATATTGGTGGGGTCAAAACTTCACATTATGGGGTCAGGGTATATAATACTGACCGCTTTAACTACAAACTACCAGCATTCATAAATGTTATGTTTCGCGTGTCCTTTAGACTTTACTTTTCTTCAATATTTATCGGAACTGTCGTATTTATTTTAGTTTATTATCGCCTTTTCAGTTTTCATTTTAAAGCATTAGTCATAATTTGATGATAAATCTGCATCTGTGAGTTGTTTAATTAGTTTTAAAAATTTCAAGTTTACTAGAATGGAACAATTATCATAAGGTTCGCGAACAAATATGGCGGCAGTTGGAGGGACGAAACTATGATATCGGCTTCAATTTCATTATATAAGTTTAATTTTTTGCATTCTAAAACTCTTACTATACACACTTATATACTAAATACCTAATTTCTTCATTGTTGGATCTTGGCTTCCAGGTTGCTGAATAAGAATCACAGGAATCTGAGAGAACTTCTCGATTTCTCCAGCTGAATTCTGAATTTCCTCCTTTGTATAGCCAGGCACCAATTGTTCAGAGCGAAGTTTATTAAAATCTGCAGTAGATGGCTTTGTAGTAGTAACGGCATCCCTGATGTCAGGATCCCATAAAGGACTCCTACTGCACAATACTGACTGACTTAGTATTTCTTGAGTTGAAATCAACTGCTCCTCTAAAAATAATAATAATAAAAAGAAGTAAGTACATTTAAGAGAACATATATAAAAATATCAACCTGTAGATTTTATTTTAATTAGGTACCCCAAGTGTTATCTCGCCTTCAGCAAGAGAAACCCGGCTTTTAGTGCCGACTGAATTACTTATTTCGGACTCAGTACAATGTTGGTCCTTAGTACCAAGACTTATATGGACTTGGTACTGAAAAATAACCATTAAACTATAATGCAATAAAAATTAGTCATTTCACGTTTTACAATTCAGAAAAGAATTAGGAACAAGAATATCACAGTTCGTATGAATTAAGTGAAATGCTTAATTTATCGCGGGAACAAAGAGATATACCTACAAATGAAGGGTAAGGGGAAAAAACAAGGAATGTCACAAAACTGCATTTTCGAGAAAGCAGCGTTTTAATATTAAAAACCACGTACAAAGAATAGGGTTATGAAATCTTTTGCCACTTTTTACACGAACATTTCTACATCTACGCATGCATGGCATAGACAGTCAAATAGTGCCAAGAGTCACCAACAGATAGGACAAAGCACCCGAAAGAGCACATACATGAACATTCCTTGTCTTTTCCCCGTACCCTTCAAATGCAGATGTCAAATGGTTTACAAGATCGCTTAAACTGCTGCTGCTCCACGGTTTCGGCAGATGCGAATGAAAGATTTTTTTTAAAAAAAGAAAATGTGTACGCGTGTAGATTCATTCCCACATCCTTGACCGATTTCAACCTCTAGCAAGGTTTCAATCTGTGAACCTGACAAAAGTCTCGTTATATTTAATGAAACTGAAAACATTTTTACAAGTTTTATCCATTAATACGAAAAAAAAAAAAAAGTGGCATTCATCCTTTTATTCTTTACCAATTTTGGCCCAAGCAATATAAATGACTGACAATTTTTGATGAAAACAAGCTGTGTGTCATGAACATAAATTATTTCATATCATGTAGTACTAGTACTAACTAATATACATATCTTATTTTCATATAATAATTCGAGAAAATAACTGATTTTATACCATACCAATTCCTCTGTAGGTGCGACGAGATTTGAACCCGGGTATCAGGCTTACCGTGCTAATGCATTAATTACTACGGTACTCAGTTCGCTCTTAGAGCAGCCACACAGTTTATCACATTTGGTTTTTGAACTAGTTGCTCAACCACTCAGATCATGGGGACTGCATCCACAACTTCTACTCTGATTGGGTAATTATATTGTAATTCGAGGAAATAACCAAGTTTATATTACACCGACTAGTTGCTGTCAGAACCTTCGGCCTGTTGTACACCATAGGTTGAAACCATGCTTAATTGAGAGTTCTATTGGTCTTGCGTGGTAGTCTCTAACGTTCTAGCCTTAGAACCTTCGGCCTGTTGTACACCATAGGTTGAAACCATGCTTAATTGAGAGTTCTATTGGTCTTGCGTGGCGTAGTCTCTAACGTTCTAGCCTTAGAACCTTCGGCTTGTTGTACACCATAGGTTTAAACCATGGTTAATTGAGAGTTCTACTGGCCTTGCGTGGCGTAGTCTCTAACGTTCTAGCCTTAGAACCTTCGGCCTGTTGTACACCATAGGTTGAAACCATACTTAATTGAGAGTTCTACTGGCCTCGTGTGGCGTAGTCTCTAACGTTCTAGCATTAGAACCTTCGGCCTGTTGTACACCATAGGTTGAAACCATGCTTAATTGAGAGTTCTACTGGCCTTGCGTGGTAGTCTCTAACGTTCTAGCCTTAGAACCTTCGGCCTGTTGTACACCATAGGTTGAAACCATGCTTAATTGAGAGTTCTATTGGTCTTGCGTGGTAGTCTCTAACGTTCTAGCCTTAGAACCTTCGGCCTGTTGTACACCATAGGTTGAAACCATGCTTAATTGAGAGTTCTATTGGTCTTGCGTGGCGTAGTCTCTAACGTTCTAGCCTTAGAACCTTCGGCCTGTTGTACACCATAGGTTTAAACCATGGTTAATTGAGAGTTCTACTGGTCTTGCGTGGCGTAGTCTCTAACGTTCTAGCCTTAGAACCTTCGGCCTGTTGTACACCATAGGTTGAAACCATACTTAATTGAGAGTTCTACTGGCCTCGTGTGGCGTAGTCTCTAACGTTCTAGCATTAGAACCTTCGGCCTGTTGTACACCATAGGTTGAAACCATGCTTAATTGAGAGTTCTACTGGCCTTGCGTGGTAGTCTCTAACGTTCTAGCCTTAGAACCTTCGGCCTGTTGTACACCATAGGTTGAAACCATGCTTAATTGAGAGTTCTACTGGCCTTGCGTGGCGTAGTCTCTAACGTTCTTGCCTTTTGTGCGAACAGTCCTGGGTTCGACTCCGGCAGGGCATTTGGTTGAATAGGTGTAATGGTTTTTAAATGCTAGACATCTTGAGTAAGGTTTTCCTCATTCACACCAAACAAAAATGCTGGAACGGTACCTAACATACAGATCCCAGGCCGCTTCCTTCCTTTTCTTTTTCCTGGATAGTGTGCTCGTCGATGGACGTCATCCCCCATACGTGACGGACCTAAGGCCATAGCTGTCGATAATGCAGACATGAATGAATGATTATTGGGGACATCAGCACCAAGACTAATGCTCAAATCTAATATGGTTACGTCCCCTATCTTAAGGTTGGTGTAAAGGGACAATCTTTGCCGGTAGATGTCACTACAGTCTTCGTATCTCTCTCATGTTTTTTTTTTTTTTTTTTTTTTTTTTAACCTTTCACGAAAATTAACGATTTCTCTTACAAATTTCAGCCTAGAGACTTCAGATTTTTAGAGAAGGAACTTCATAACCTATCAAAGGCAACAATCCGTGTCGATTTTTTATTTAAACTCTTCTTCATTGTTGAAACAGTTATATTGTTCAAGATTTGGATATCCATTTCAAAAATCAAGCCATTTGAACAATGAAGAAAATTCTGAATAAAAAATCGGCACGGATTGTTGCCTTCGATAGGTTATGAAGTTCCTTCTCTAAAAATTTGAAGTCTTTAGGTTGAAATTCATAAGAGAAATCGTGAATTTTCGTGAAAGGTAAAAAAATACATGAGAAAGATACGAAGACTAGTGACATCTATCGGTAAAACTTGTCCCTTTAAACCAACCAAACAGCAAAGCATATTCATGCTCAGTATCATCACTATCCTCCTTCAAATAATTAAACTGAGTCAATAAAGTTTACGTTGCAATTATGAGGGATAATCAGAAATAAGGTTACAAAGTCTGCAGTGAAACGTGTATGTATTATTTCAGACAACCAATACAGCCAACAGACAGTACATACATTAGGTTATTTTTCGACAGTCTTCATTATTAGTTGAGGCACCTGTCCTTGCATGTTTAGCCAAGTTGTCACGTAGTGTTTCACCTCCTCGTTTGGACCGAAGCTACGGACTCCTAGGTGTTCCTTCAAGTGCGGGAACAAGTGAAAGTCGCTTGGAGTGAGGTCCGGGCCGTAGGGGCAACTTCTGTATACGGTTCTTCCTTATTTTTACTCTATTGAAAACTACTCTAAACGGTTCTTCCTTATTTCTACGCTATTAAGAACTTCTGTAAACGTACACACTAATTGTACTATTTATGGAAAATATCACAGTTCTGTAAACGGTTCTTCCTTATTTCTACGTTAATAAGAACTACTCTAAAAGGCTCTTCTTTATTTTTACATTCTTAAGAATTACTGGAGATGGTTCTTCCTTATTTTTTACATTCTTAAGAATTACTGTAGATGGTTCTTCCTTATTTTCTATGTTATTAAGAATTACTGTAAACGGTTCTTACTTGTTTCTACGCTACTAAGAACTTCTGTAAACGGTTCTTCCTTATTTTTACTCTATTGAAAACTACTCTAAACGGTTCTTCCTTATTTTTACTCTATTGAAAACTACTCTAAACGGTTCTTCCTTATTTTTACTCTATTGAAAACTACTCTAAACGGTTCTTCCTTATTTTTGCTCTATTAAAAACTACTCAAAACGGTTCTTCCTTTTTTCTACGCTATTAAAAACTACTCAAAACGGTTCTTCCTTATTTCTACGCTATTAAAAACTACTCTAAAAGGTTCTTCCTTATTTCTACATTCTTAAGAACTTCTGTAAACGGTTCTTCCTTATTTCTACGCTATTAAGAACTTCTGTAAACGGGTCTTCCTTATTTCTACGCTATTAAGAACTTCTGTAAACGGTTCTTCCTTATTTCTACGCTATTAAGAACTACTCTAAAAGGTTCTTCTTCCTTATTTCTACATTCTTAAGAATTACTGTAGATGGTTCTTCCTTATTTCTACGCTATTAAGAACTTCTGTAAACGGTTCTTCCTTATTTCTACGCTATTAAGAACTAAAGGTTTTTCCTTATTTCTACATTCTTAAGAATTACTGTAGACGGTTCTTCCTTATTTCTACGCTATTAAGCAAGTATGTACATAAATAATAATAAAAACAAGTGTACCTTTTATAGAAGGGATGGCCTTGCTTCTCTTATCAGGCATAAAGAACCTTGGGTCTTGTACAGTGAGACCAAGCACCATATGAGATGGAAGTTCCGCAGGGGAGCCAACACTAACCAGACTCTGCCATATTTTTTGTTGTACTTTTAAACTTTCTATATTATTACTATTTTTATAGAACTTTTTCCACCACAATTTCCGTGAACTACACTGTTCTTGTGCTTCAGCACTATCACTTGATCTTTTCCCTTCAGAATCTGTCACAGTTTCCATTTTTACTTCGCCATTCGAATTTCTTTTAACACCACGTAAAACCTGAACATTTTGTAAATTTTCAGATATTATTTCCATTTCTTCTTCTTCCTCTTCTACTGTGATACTTTGAGCACTTATAGTAGATTTTAAAGCCTCACACAATACTGCTTGCGACAACGGGCCAACTAACCGAAATCGATTTAGTGTATCTTTGAGAAGAACCATGCGAACTACTTTATTAGTGTATTTTGGGGTTTTTACAAATGGTACATTTCTAGTTTCCAGTTTCTTTTCTTCAACATTAAACTTAACCTTATTTCTATTCTTTTTCATGACTTTTTTCCCATCTTGCACTGTATCATTTGTTGAAGATGGTTTATCGCAGCTAATTTCCGTAGCAACTTCACAGCTTTGTGATTTCTCAGTTATATCGCAGAGTTCTTCAACAGGCACAAATTGAAATATATTTATTAACTCCTGAAGCACGTCTGAATAATAAGAAGGATGAACCCACATCCACAACGTTCTTTCAACCTGACTTTCAGATATATTCACTTGATTGTTTTCGAGAGGTTTCCACAAGAAAGTGACGTTTCCAATTGCTCCATACGGGTATGTTTCTTTCCTAAACATCATTACAGAACCTTCCCTTGTTCCGCGCAAGTACGTTTTAGCACCAAATGTTAAACCGCAAGCTGGTGAAGTCACCAGGTTCAGCCCTTGAAGAATTTCTTCTAGAGGTCCATGTAGTTCTATACACGCATTGTATGAATGATCCTGTAAGAAATAATTATTTTAATATATAAATCACAAAATTTTTATGCAAGTAAGGGAGCGAAACACACATTCAAAACCTCCAAAAACGAATATTCTACAACATTATTCGTGTCTAACGGAAAGAAACATGTTCAAAAATGAGATATAGCACTCGACAGACCTAATTCAGCTGAACATAATGATAGAAGTGAGTTATGTATCCTCATGTGCAGTTTTCACAAAAAACGAATATTTCTGAACCTAAAAGTGATGATGTACCATAACTACGCCACATGCTAAGATGAAACTAATACTGGCATATGTCTTTATGAAATGTTTCAATATGACACTACTATGACACTATACAATATGGCTAATGAGATATGCTTCGAAATATGATTAACTCTGAATTTTAATTTTGTTTTTAGCTATATACACATATTAATCGATATATCACATCGAGCTGAACAAAGCGTCATGCTTAAGGGTAAATTATCATGAGCAGTTTTCGAGAAAAAAACAAACCTGTATGGCGTTAGAAAATTTGTCGTTCGTTGCCAATATTAATTTGGTAGTTTTCATTTCTGCTGGAACATATTGCTTATTTATTTATGTACTGTATAAATAAAAAAAAAAAAAAATACATTGTTAAGTATTACAAGTTTGTCTTCTAATGATGACACTCCTATGTGGTGGAATTTCTGGCGTAATGTTCTAGAATCGAACATGCAATTCTCTGATTCCCGTCAGCTGATTTGATGTAATGAAGTTATCACGAAAGCATTTTTGTGGAATATTTAAAGAAATGATTCTGAAAATGGTTTAACTGAGGTACAATCGCTGAAGCGTTTGCACGTAGCATTTCCAGACCGCTTCACCACAAACACAAAAGTACTGGTAATATGCAACTTTCGGGGAGCAGGGCATCTCTGAAAGACGAAGGGAGATCTGGACAACTTATCACTGGCTGTGACTGATGAAAATACGGCAACTGTTGACAACATGCTTCACATGAATCCACAAACGACATATCGGCTCATAAACTTGATTCCAGGCACCATATCGCCATCAGTGCACATCATTCTGTAACTTATTTTCCATAAGAGAGATTTTTTTTTTCTGGTGAGTGCCACATTCACTGTCAGAAGACCAGCAACAAGCTTGAGTGGAATGTGCCGCCACATATCTGAATATTTGAAAATGGAGTCTTATGAATCGTAACGTGTGGCGAGACCTGGATATCCAGATAATAAGCCTTCTGTGAAAGTGAACCGTACATACACTATTGCCGGATCGAAGTTAGTTTCTCCTAGAAAAATAGACATACAAGTATCGTTCCTTAGAAAGACAGCAAGACGTTAGTGCCAACTCATATCAGACAGTGTGACAACATGGAAGAGGCTACTGAATTGTACTGTCATGAAGTTGAAGACATATCTGAAGATAACTGATGTAAGTGATTCAAGGCATGATTTCAAAGGACGCAAAGCTGCATAGATCATACGCGGAAGTACTTTCATCAAGATATAGCCGTTATTTGGAAATTTTCGTTCCTAGTTTTCTGCCTCCGGCAACTGAATTAATGGTCCGTACATTATTTTAAAGGTGATATCTCATATAGAGTATGGAAAGTTCTTTTTAAGGCTTAAATCATTTCGAAACTGGTGTCTTGTCCTGCGGTTAGGAAGTCTTTTTGAAGCTTAAAGGGACCTCATGATAGATGACTCATATATTTTCTAAGAACTTTTGTTTTCAAATCATGAAGTGATTTCAAGACTGGTGTCTTGTACACTGTTTAGAAAGTTTGTTTCAAATGGTACCTTCATTCTCTATCGTTTTCTAAGCGTATTTTTGATTACAAGAGAAGAGTTCTAGAAGTAAATTTCCTTTATTCGTATCGACGAAAATTACAAAATGAAAATTTAGTGGAAGAAATGAAGAAAGTTACGGAAAATAGGTTTTAGAAAATGATTTTGCCAATTTTGTTTCAATGATAATGTTAAACATATAAGGTGTATATACAAGATGGACTCTTTGTCTTGATACACTCTTGCAACTTTTAAACTAATAGACAAAAAAACACTGAAATTTTGTACCTGCAAATATCGGCAGAAGGCCATTGTTTAGAGTACTCTGTAATACCACAAGGTTAACAGTGATGCCAATCTGATATACAGATGTATTTTTTTTTTTTTTTTTTCAAATGACACTACGTCAGATTATTACATATTTCAAACTTACATGCTAAACGTAAATTTACAATACCACACTTGTCATGCAGTGTTGCAAATTAAGGGCGATACAGTATTACAAACATCGAAAAACAACAAAATTTTCAAGAGTTCTACAACAGTAATAACGTTAAATGAGAAGGACGGGGAAATGTACACTCATGTCCAAAATGATTGTCGCATATCTATAACTGTCTTCTTGTAAGAATATAATTTGATAATGATTTTACAGGGTACTTTTAATACTGATACTATGTGTATAATTGTGGGAAATGTATATTTGTGGTAAATTTCATAGGAAAAGAATTATAAATACGAAAATTAGAGTGAGTAAAACAAAATGTTGCAAAATGGCCAAGAAAGTTTTATTTTCGTTTTATTGTTCTTATTTACTGCTCTTTTGACATGAAATTTACCACATATATGTCTTTACTGACTATACACATACCAACATTATAAGAAATACCGTGCGAATTCATTATCAAATTATATTCCGACAACAATATATTTATAGATATGCGACAATAATTTTGGACATGAGTGTACATCCACAGTATCTTAGTGTCGAATACTACGGTGATCATATGACGTACTTCGAACGAGTAGAAACAAAATTACAAGATGAAAATTCGACTGTTTTCGAAGGAATTTATCTCGAAAAAGTTTTTTAGATAAGTATCACATCGAATTATGTACATAGTTTTTAATAGACACAAAGATTATAATGCCGTTTACAACAATTTGATATCTTAAACCATACGGGAGTTATAAAAAAAGGTAAAATTTGACATATTGCTTTAAATGGCGTATTTGTAGGAACTTTTCTGCTTCTATGACATTACAAAATACCTTTTGGTAGGTGTAATTACAATAAGTTCTCGGGATTACATAATTTAGAGCAGTGTTGCATACTTTTTCAGTTTTCACCATATCTTTAGAAGGGTTTGAGATATTAAGCTCTTGTAAACGGTATTAGTTACCTTCAAATCTATTAAAAACTATCTGAGCAACTAGATGAAATTCTTATCTAAACAGTTTCCTGGAATAAAGGCTTTTGAAAAAAAAAAATAATTTTCAATATCTTGTAACTTTGTTCGTATTCAGTTAAAATCCTTCATATGATCATAGTATTAGACGCTAAAGTACTTTGGATGTGTATTGCCCTGTTCGTCTCTTTTGCATTATTACTGCTATAAAGGCCACTAAAATTTGGATGTTTATAATACTGTAGTGTCCTTAGTTTGCAACACTGAATTATAAATGTAATATTATAATTCTTCGTTTAAAATGTAGGGGCGACTCCGTAGTTTAGTGGTTAGAGCGTTGGATTCATCTCCGCGCGGTTCCATGTTCAATTCCCTGCCGGTGCTTCCCAATTTACTGCGTCCGCCCAGCATCGTGAGGCAAACTGCGGAGTCTCAAGATGTGACGAGTATACCACATTGAGTTGACACCTAGTCTTCCGTTCTGAGCGCTACTGTCGTCTTAAGGAATTCCACTCCCTTTCGCTAATTCTCTCCCGCTTAGCAACAGCTGAACCCTTATTGGTTCAACACGTGGGCTTTAGTTCGCATTTTTGCCACGGCTCAAGACATTTTGGCAGCACTATAGGTCTAGAAAGTTCCTGATACGCTTGTTAGAGACGAGGCGACGAACTACACTTACCACGTGCTCGTCGCCAGACTGGACGTAGTTTGGCTGGTCGCTAACAGATGGCGTTGGAGTGGCTCAGGGCCACAAAAGGCTGTTACGCCAATTGGTTTGGTTAAAAATGTAGATTTGAAATATATAATAATCTGACGTAGTGCCATTTAAAAAACAAACAACTTTGTTACTGGGTTGGCAACAATTTTAACCTTGTGGTATCAATGTATGCCAAACAATATCCCGTTGCCGATATTTGCATGTTACACAATTTCGCGTTTTTTTCGCCATTAGTTTAAAATTTACTAGGGTGTATCAAGATGAAATGATCCGCCCTTTATATATTTAAAAATTCTATTACATTTTCTGCTTTGTATTAACCCCTCCATTAACTGAATCTAAAAACACACATCTACACTACTTCATGAAATAATTATATATCTTAATCTTATTAGTTTTGTAAATAATTTCAGATTACCTGCAATAAACAATGGTTCGAAGTTGCTCTGAAACACGCTCGGAAACTCTTGTCATTAGGGAAATTTGCCAATTTGTAACCCCATTTTTCTACCATATGAAATCTGTAACACACACAAAAAAAAAAAAAAAAAATATTGTCACAATATATCATATCCAATTAAATGCTATGTAATAAAATTGTGTAGGATGGCCACAAAGTCTATCAAAATCCGGACAGATCAAAAAACAGGGAAATATTAAGTTAGGCTTGTAATATGATGCAATTTTGGGCAGTATACTTGGTAGTTTTGAAACACAATGATAGTTATAACATCAGAATAATGTAATAACGTTATCCAACAACGAAAATTGGCAAATTCTTTAAATGTTCTTCTCGTCAAAGAAACCGCCCTTCGCCGTTATCACTCGTTTCACCAATCGGGGCATGTCGCTTCCAAGTGTTTGAAGATTTTCATCCGAATTATTATTCCAGGCGTTCTGCAGAATATCAAAAACATCAGCGGCAGATGTTGGACAGTCTTTTCGTACACTTCTGCCAAGCTCTTCCCAGAGAAGTTCGATGGAGTTAAGATCTCGAGACTGGGGAGGCCATTCCATGATACAAATATCTCCTTTAGCTTGTTTCTTCTTAAAATTATTAGAACAAAGTTTTGACGTGTCCTTCGGATCAGTATCGTGCAGAAAAGTGATTCTGCGACCAATCAAATCAAATCCTGAGGGAATAGTATGGCTGCTTAAAATGGAATAATAACCATTTTTGTCCAGATTTCCTTGTATTCTGTGAATACAACCAACTCCAGAATTTGCAAAACACCTGGAAAGTATCACAGAACCTCCTTCATGTTTAATAATCGAGGTTACATACTTAGGACGCATCTTTTCTGTAACAGATCTTCGAGCATAAACTAGGTGTCATCGTCCAAAAACTTGAAATTTTGACTAATCAGTCCATAATACATGTTTCTACTGCTTTGTTGTCCAATTTTTGTTCTTCAAGGTCGATTAGAGCCTCTGTTACTTGTTTCCACTGAACTATTAACTGTTTCTACACAGCAACTATTACCCAGAGTGCAGCTACTCTCAAATGTCGATTCACAGTAATAACTGAAATGTTTGTAGAGTGAATATGATTAAATTCTGATTGGAGTTCCGCTGCAGTTAGTTACAAATTTCTTTTGCTAAACAATACAATAATATGATCTTTCGTACGTGACGTAATACGAGACCTTCCAGTTTGATTTTTGTCCACGTTCTTTCGTCTTCGTTGAAAACGCTTGATGGAGTCTATTTCAGTTTGAAAGGTATTTGACGAATAGAAAAGCCCACATTCTGACGCGCAATGATTCCAACATGTGCCTCTTCACTTAAGATCTTACCTCTGTCCGTGATTTCTAACTAACGGCAACAAACACTCAGAAGAGGCAAAAAATCCACACAAACATTGTTCAAAACGTCACTGTGCTGTATCTTATAATATTGTTCACTAATGATGTAAACTTCTGACATTATTTGTGTCTGATAAGACCTGTATACTAAGGAATTATAATCCAGGAGTAACTATAAGAAGGAATTAACTGCTAACACGTTTAACCGTACTTCGATCAGGCAAAGTTATTGCATGATCCTGATCACGCTATTTTTAATTAAAATAATCGCCGACTTTACAATAATTTAATAATCTTTCTTTTTTACTACATGTAAATATGTTACAAAAACGAAAAACGTCTATTATCCTCCGAAGACATTATAAAGACTTAAACAAACAAAATATTTCGTATTGGTGGCTTTCCTTATCGAATATAAATTGATTAGCTCATAAAAATGTAAGTTGAAGCGCCTGTCCGGAAACTTTTGACCGGCAGTGTATATATCGCAAAAGTCTTGTCAGTCTTTAAAATGTCAGTATACCGAACAGGAAAGAACATTGTTATTATTCCAAATTCGTATTTAGAACTCCATGTATGCTGGTAAACCGAACAGTATTACACTATAGTGTATCATTTTGCCTGGTCGGATTGGAAGCAGATAGAATTGGAGCAGTACAATTTACGACGAAGATCATTTGACCAAAAGAATTGAAGAGAATCGCAAGATAACGGGAGCAGACATTGCGTAAAATATGAATATTCACCTATGAAAACATGTTTAGCAGGAAAAAGCACACACAGAACATACTCTGTAATTTTCTTTCTGTTGCGAGAATTTATGGCCAATCTCTAAAATCATGAATTTAAAATAGTGAACCATGCTTAACCCTTTCTGACCGCGTGATTCCATTTGGAATCACAAGCTTCCTTGGCTTTCATAACGCATATATCGTGCCGAATGATTTCAAGTTGTCTCATACGTTGTAGTTATAGCGCCCTGGCAATATATAATTCTGAGGGAAAAAAAATGGGTTTTCTTACTTCCTTAGACTTCAACATATAATCAATCTATCTATTAAAATGCTACAATAGCAATTAAAAGCGACTGAGCTCCAACCTATATCTTTCGCTTTCAAACCTTTGATTTACGGTTATTTGTGATTTCACGTTTATAACAAAGACAAATATTTTTAAAAAGGTGTACTTCAAATAAGTTACTTAAAGAGATCTTTTTCACAAAGTTTATCCTTTTAAATTATTGTTCAAAGCCTTTGTATTTTAATAAGCCTTCTCCGAAATAAAAGCAAATGAATTGTGCTGCCATCTCTGGAGTTTTTTAAACTATACGTTTGTGGACGTTTATATGTTTGTGGCAAATCCTTTCGACAGTGAGATCTCGGAAACTACAGGCTCTAGAAAGATGACGTTTTCACTGATCGATTGCAAATTTTGCGTACATTGTCCAGTTCTAACTCAATATTAAAAAAAACATGGTCATTATTTATGTATTACATTTTTACGGGTACACTGGAAGTGTTGAAAAAAAAAGCATCATATCCTACCTATTATACATTCCAACACCATATAATTGCATATAGGGGCTGCATATCTTTCAGGTGTTTGTTTCATGGCCAAATCATAACGAAAAACGAAGGATAAACATTTCTCCAGTCTAAGTTGAATCTTTATTGTTTGGAGTGTTTTGCCCAATAAACACCATATATCACTGACATTATAATTGATTGTATGTGTAATGTATTAGCTTATTTTAAAATGTATAAAACGATAATCATGCCTGTTGTTCTGTACAGTTGCAAAATATAGTCTCGTAATCGGAACGAAGAAGATAGATTGAAAGTATTTGAGAATAAGATCCTGAGACGAATATTCGGACCCAAGAGAAACGGGAATGGGGAATGACGGAATCTTCATAACGAGGAACTACATAATTTATACAGTTTATCCGGGGCTGCATATCTTTCAGGTGTTTGTTTCATGGCCAAATCATAACGAAAAACGAAGGATAAACATTTCTCCAGTCTAAGTTGAATCTTTATTGTTTGGAGTGTTTTGCCCAATAAACACCATATATCACTGACATTATAATTGATTGTATGTGTAATGTATTAGCTTATTTTAAAATGTATAAAACGATAATCATGCCTGTTGTTCTGTATAGTTGCAAAATATAGTCTCGTAATCGGAACGAAGAAGATAGATTGAAAGTATTTGAGAATAAGATCCTGAGACGAATATTCGGACCCAAGAGAAACGGGAATGGGGAATGACGGAATCTTCATAACGAGGAACTACATAATTTATACAGTTTATCCAACATTGTTAGGGTCATCAAATCTAGGAGGTTCAGGTGGGCAGGTCATGTAGCCGGGATGGAAGAAAGAACGAACGCTTTCAAAATCTTAACTAGAAGACCAGCCGGAAAATGACCATTAGGAAGACGTAGGCGCAGATGGGAGGACAATATTAAGATGGATCTCGCAGAAATAGGAATAGAATGTAGAAACTGGATCCAATTGGCCAAGGATAGAAGTCAGTGGAGAGATTTTGTGAACGCGGCAATGAACCTCGGGGTTCCATAGGCCATAAGAGTTACTTAGTTTAAGTATTTGCTTATTACGTACTACATGCAAGAAGAAAGAAAACACAGATCATACATGAATTAAAAACTGCAACTGGAAGTAGGCTCAAATCTTGCAAACGGTACGAGATATTGAAAAAGTAATCGAAAAAAATCTCCCCTTTACGGTATCTCTTGCCGATTTTTACCAAGACTTCTTTCACTTGTGTCTGCAGAGGGACATATACAGACGTGAGGAATAACAAGGAGATTCATGCTTATATATGAATGATGCGCTGTGTAAAGAGCGCAGATTCAGCTGGTTGAAATTAAAAAAAAAAAAAATCTTCATTTCCAAAACATACTTCAGGTCAGAACGGGTTAAGGAAATATCTAACTTTTATTGAAAACCTTATACCTATTCATGCATGGATTTTTTTATTCTTTATTGTAGTGTAACATTCATTTAGCATCGAGGCTATATGAGACATTGATTACTAAGCAAACTTGGATTTCAAATCAGATGTTTCTCAACGTGGAAATGAACCCAAGAACATGCACAGGAAGTGTTGATGCTAACCACCTGGTTACTCAGAACTGTATCAAAGCATGCATTGTTTAAATGAATAAAAAGTACTAACCTTTATATCGTGCTGAAAATTTGAGTTGACTTGATTTTGAACTTAATGTCCCTTTCAGCAGCTAGGTTATATGAGACGGGACCTACTGATTAACGTGGAATCCGAACCATATGAGCTTCTACTGGGAATCGAACCCGGATCTCCCACGCCAAATGCGCATACGCTAACCGCTTAGCCACGAATGAGCTCCCTGCTGAAAATTTGAATTTAGATTATTTCAATCCTCGCTGGAATCTTTGTCATATTGAATTCCTTGAAAAATCATCTTAAAGTGAAATAATCCTAGAAGATTTAGAGAAAACTAAATCAGAAAAAGCACCTGTACTATATATATATATATATATATATATATATATATATATATATATTCAAAGGATTTAATAATCTCTCATCACTTCCCATGAATTTCCGCACAAAAACTAAACTGTAGTTAGAAATGTCACTATATTGTACTTGGAGGCACTTGTTTCCGGATATTTGAAATATATATATATATATGATATCCTCCTCAACGTCGATCAATAATTTTATTCATTGATCGATCGATCGATAGATAGATAGATAGGTAGGTAGATGGCATTTACTCACTATTTCGTGTAAAAATTACAAAATATGTCATTTTGCTACAACTTTCGGTCTTAAGTGATAAGATTTATAGAGCACACGATATTGCCCTATCCCCGAGTAGCTCTTTTTCATTGTTATTTTACACAAAAGAATTTACTCGTTTGCAGAATGAGTATGTAGTACATACCTCTTGGCATGCCATATATGTGTTTCCAGCCAAACGTGTTTTCTTTGTCGACGATTGTACTCTGACAGAAGATTCTGAGGCCGTCTTCTGTATCTTCTACTAGGTCTCTTTGGTTTCGGAGGAAGTCCACTTTTCTCCAACTGGAGGAAAAAAAAAAGTTTCTATGAGAATTTTTTACATCCAAAGTTAAAGCTGAAAACTAATTTACGTATAGGAGCAACAACAGGGTTTCTACTGATCTGGAGAAATCTATTTCCCTGACTTCTCTCTAACCTTCCGCAGGAAATTCCTTGACTTTCATGACAGCTGTTGGATGACGTTTACATGTAAATAAGGAATAAATAACGGTGAATATTTATTATATAGAGACAAATAACAATCAATTGCTCATACGTACATTCCACTAACCACCCACAAAAATATGAGCAATGTTTTGTACTGTAATCATTAACGGTTGGCTAAGCTGAAAATAGTGTACAATTAATGTCTTATAAAATTTCCCTGACTTTCCTTGATTTCCAGTCTTTTTCCCTTAGTTTCCCTGACCTGCTCCATTTTCCCTGACTTTCCTGATTTCCCTGACCAGTAGGAACCCTGAACAATAACTGAAGTGCACAAAAGCTGAAAATTAAGCTACATAGTACGTTCAATAAATTTCGGGAATACCTCGAAACAAAATACTTAACGATACTAGAAAAATGTATTTCCGTGTTAGTTTTCCATATACATCCATTCCCGGGCCACACATTCACAGGGTCGGTCATACAGGAACGCCCTAGGAAAGTTGTTCACACAGCGTTGACAGATTGGAGTACCGTGCTGCAATAAAATTTTGCTAACCGCAACTGAAACGTTTGAAACGATGCAGAACGAGTGTGGACATGATGGTCTTGTCGAAGCAAAGTGAGTGTTTTTCTGCGTCAGTTTTTCGCCAAAAGGAGGGTCACATTCCTTGAACACCCCCATATTCGCTTGATTTGGCCCTAGCAGACACATACTATTCCCTAAGCTCAAATATGTTATCAATGGAGAATGTTTTGAGGGTGTTGCATCGATTGAAGTAAATGAGACAGCATTGCTGAACAACTTCCAGTGGACGATTTTCATACGGCGTTCCAGAGTCTCAGTGTGTGTGGCGCGGGAAGATATATATATATAGAAAATTAACGTGGTAATTTTTCTGACATTGTTATGCATTTTATTTCGGGGTAATTCCGGAATTTATTGAACGCTTTAAAAAAAAAAAAAAAAAAAAAAAAAAAAAAAGAAAAGAAAAGAAAAAGAAAGAAACAACTAGCAATTGGGTATTAAAATATAGTAACATTAAACACATATCGTAATTCTAACATTAAAAGAAGATCTTCTCTGTAATAATAAAGGAAACTTTTTAACGTAATAGTAAGACTAACAATATTTTCCATCAGTATTTAACCATATAATATGATTTACATAGAACGGGACGTATGAAAGAGGTGTCATAGCGATAACCAAACTTTCTTAATAATCGATAATTTTGTACACCAATATTCATGATTTATCTTTTCAGTTGGAATAAAAGAATAGGATTTGTGGGGAATGTTTTAAATGTGTGTAATTTTGATCAGTAGTGTCTATTTGAAACTTCCCAAGCACTGACTCATGACTAGGTATTGACAAATATGAAACAAGTACATACCTTCTGCTTATTGATGTCGTCTAGATGAACAAATACAATACACACTAGTAACAAGGTGTTCCTCCTGATTGGTCTTCGATGCTACTACTGCACTGACAGTAGTTATGTTACTCGACTCGAAGCGAGGTTATGGAACTTCCCGTACTCGTGGTGAGATACGTAAAGACGTGAACCTCTGAAATTCACTTCTGTCATCATATTTGTCAATGCATGATCTTACACGTTGAATTGTGAAAGCTAGCTGACTTCAGTGCTTGGCAACGATTTCAAAGACGGAATTACATAGCAATTTTACAGATTAAGAATTCATTAATTAATCACAATTTAGTTTTGAAATATCCATCATTTCCTTTCGCTGTTCGTTGAATGTCCTTTGAAGAATATTGAACTAAAAGTACAATCACGGACAAAGTTTAACGATGATATCGATGAGCGTCCGTGACAATATTCTTTCAAGACCCGCTCAAAGAATTAATATATTTAAAAATAGTTTCATTGGATTCAGCCGTCCTCAAATTAATATAAAAAGTAATTAGAAATTTATCCAAGCGTGGGCACTTTTTACTACTGGTTACTTATCCAAGAAACTAATAATTATAGAAGTTTATGACCTCACCCTCTAGATATTCCGTGATGTACTGGCCGCTGGTGAGGTTATTCTCAATGCATAACATTCAAGACAGCGCAGAATATGGAGGGAAAAGGAAACACGAAACTTATCCAAGAAACCCACGGACATATTTTCATTTTCAATAAAATGAAGAAGAAAAAAAAAACAAAAAAAAAACGAGGAATGCATTTTTATGTCTTTCTTTAATCCACGACAACTTTCGCAAAATGTTGTGCAGATGGGGCAAAGGTGTGATCGAAGCATAGTTATACATAGCGAAACTGTTGGTATCATACATACCGGGTGTATCAAAAGTCCAGAGCCATAGGCCAACTCGGTTATGAGACAAGATACCTAAAATATAAAGCTGTTGGAAATTGGTGGATTTTTTTTTTCAATCACACCAGCCTTTGGGCTCTACACTGGTAACATTTCTTATGTTAAATCAAAAAGCAACGTTGCCAGTTGGGCAGGTTCTTTCCTTCGGCTCTCACTATACCAAAAATACAACATTGCTGGGAAACTGGTTTCAAATGTACTAGATTCCCTCACACAACAATATGCACGTTCCCCGTGCCATTTTTGCAGCGAATAAATGGAAACATTGTTGAAATGGAAACATTGCTTTTTCATACTCTTTCGCTAAATGCTTCATTAGGTTCATTAGGTAGCACACGAAAAAGGAAGAAAATAGAAATTCAAGAATATGCTAATCTGCCTCTACGAACGCTCGCTCAGCATAGACTTTGGTTACAAAAAAGTTCCTGTCATATGCGATGCCAATGAAATCATTGTTGTTACCCCTACGTAAGATTCCATTTTATATTATCCTTCCAAAATACGACTCGATTCATAGTAGGAAGCAGCGTTATCTAAAAAAAATCTTGGATGTCTCTAACTATTCGCTAGTCTTTATAAAGGGAATTTTAAGGTACGACTGTCCTAAACCAATACTCAATTGTAATGTAAAGATGCAAGTAGGTTGAATGCTTCGTTGTAACAAGTGACAGCACATTACAGAGCATATTTACATGTAGAGCCACTCCATGCATATTAAATAAAATGGCTGCTCGATTGTCAGGTAAAATTTTTATATTTTGCACATTTTTATAAAATTTCTACATTTTCTGCTTGTTCCCTTTTTGAGAAACTTGAGCTTGAAATGAATAGTTTTTCAATTTTTAAACGCTGAAAACCCTTCCAGTATGGCAAACTGTTTCTTGTGGTTGAATGCCCTTTTGATTTTATAGGCTTTCAAAATTGAGAAAAAATTGATAATTTCGATGGCTGTATTCGATTGTGACCTTTAAAATTTTATTTCCCAAGGTATTTACTCTGCATGTAACGTTTTCTGAAAGGCCAGGATCCCTGTTTTAAGGTAGTAAAAAACTGTTTTCTACATCAATTCAAACATTTGTTTTTGCTTGTTGCAGTGAAGAAAAACAAAGTCTAAATCTACGACTGCGGTAAATGAACAAAAAGTGACAATACTTTTGTACACCTCAATAGTAAGGTAACCTTTGGTGAAATATAAAAATTCTGACGTTCGAGCAAGCTCCTCTGCATGATTTGACATGGAATAGCTCTATCTAAACTCATGAATGCTGTGTTCTACCCTCAATTTACGTAGCTAATAATTTCGGCAGGTAATTTTGATACTCTGTTGTCTTCCTTAGAACAGAAATTACATGACCTGAAGGTGGTGACAAAATGCAAAACGTTGTCGATGTTATTAGCTGTGTAAATTTTCAATAGTACACAACATTGATAAACTTAAACAAATACTTCAGCACAGTACATTTTAGTAAATCACCTGACTTATATGAGCATTTCTCAGCCTCCTGGGCATTCTTTTGGCGTTGTGACTCATAACTCGTCTTCTCATATGTCTTGGTAGTCGCTGGAAGACCAGCCCTGTCTTGTGAGGTTCCTCTGAGAAAGAAGAAAAAAAAAAAAAAAAATCACAAAATTAACAATGCTTAAAGAACGTAAACACTTGCTAATGGAATCTTTGAATTGTCTAAACGTGTCTTGGGACACTATCAACCGCATCTTACGTCAACAACCGAATCTTCAAAAGGCATTTAAGGCTAGTGGTCATCACCTTACTGATGCTTACCGACGGGAACGAAAGTGTAACGTTCGGAAACTGTACAAGAGAAATCTGATGTACGATGATACACTAGGCGAGGCGTAGGTGTATCTTTCTGACTGCGACAAACCAAGTGTTGCTAGCTACTCTCAATGAGGCACTGAAAATTCACAAGGTAAAGTACAGTAAAATCAATTTGTAACACTACCAGATCACCTTGAGGTAGGTATACGAACAGCAGCTACAAGAAATGTACGGAAATGAGATGAACATGGTCTGGATTCACCAAGATAAAATTTCTGTAAAAGGATGTGATTTGGGGACCCAGTCAGCTTTAATCATTTTTGGGGAACAGTTGTCTAACAACCAAGAGCCAAGCAGTCTTCTACATCAGTGCTATTCCGGTACGTAATCCTAAAAATACGCATATTTCCAATATTTTTAGAATGACGATAGCTGCAGAAATTTTTTTCTTTCCAATGGACGATTTTTGAGATGACGTCACGCGCGTCTAATATTTCCAAGTAATCGGTTAACATTTAATGCATACAGTCTCAGAATTTTTCCCCCACACGTATGAATCCATTTCTCACACCTCTGTAAATCATTCCACGGTTTGGAAACGACAAAAAATACTCCAGGCATGTAGTTTGTAGTTTTTATAATTATCTGAGTCCGTATATAGTGCGTGTACACAAAATGTGTATTAAATTTAGCAAGTTCATTTCGATTTAATTTATTTTAAAGAGCTTCAGGGGTAGACAATTAAGTTGGAGTTCATCGCTTGGATGATTAATACAGGCTTTCCAATACTAATGAAAAAAAAAGAAAGAAAAAGAAAAGAAAATCACGACGAAAAAATATAGAAGGTTTCGTGAAGGTGTGGAAAAGTAACATTTGAATTATCCAATAGGTAGAAAAAATCACATGGAAATTACACCAATTGCTATATGAACATACATTCTATTCTAATATATTCTAAGTGGGAACTGTGGGACGTAAAACTTAAAGATTTTCATTTCATTCTAAGTGGGTAATTATCTCGTTGCAAAATGCTATACGAGTTTCTTAGTGTTTTCATACGTAGCTCACCAGTACTAAGCAACAACCAAGGAAAGTGTAAAAAGGATCTCCATGAGAAAATCAGTGTTTGTAAGTATACAGGTACGTCTCCAAGATGTGAATAATTTTATCACGCAAGGCCCTTTCATTTCTATGTTAATTTTCGGGACAGCCTTAAAGGACTCTTTCCCCAATTATTGCTCCTTTTCACGCCCCGAACCCTCGGTTAGTCCTCGCGAACATGTGAGCTGTCACTGCTCTCAGTGTTGTCGCACTTCTGTTCCGCTTGCGTAAAGCCCGGCACAAATAAGAAAAAAAAGCTTTTCTTCCTATTTTCAGTTAACAACACCAATAATAATAAATAAAAATGTCAATTATCAACAGACAAACTATGAAAAGCATAAAAATAACCAAGCTGAAAGTTTTACGTAGTTCTAAAATAACGAATTACACAAGCAAATAAGTTTTTAATTTATATATATAAATTCGTATAGCATATATAAACGCTATACGCAATTATGACTAGAGCAATCAACATGAGCTTATTATATTTGACAATTCCAAGCACAGATAACACAGAGTGACTCCTATCTCCTTTACTGCATTTTTTACCGGATTTCACTATTTCTGAATTAATTGCCTTCCAATTTACTTACGATTCTAGATCGACACTAAAAATTGAATGACACAATTAAGAACTGAACTCACTCCTGGCTAGTTGGATTGGTTGGAAGATACTGGAAATTAATAAATAGAAAAATAGAAACTAATACTCTATTTGAAAATAAAGAAGACAGTAATTACCGTTTACTCCGATTCTGGGTCAGAATTTGCTCACTTTCTGACGTGGAGTCTTCAATTTCCACTATGAAAGGCGTAGCGTCCGAGTCATCAAAAATAAGCTGTAGGTCCCGATAACCGTCTTCGATTTTTTCTACATGTTTTATGTAGTTAATCCATTTTTCACTATCAACACTATCACACGCAGATCGCAGTATTTCCAGTAGTTCGTTGACAGGTCGTCTTTTGAGGTTTTGTGCCGCGACTTTTCGCTTAATTTCCGACCACACCATCTCGATAGGATTCAAGATGCAATGATACGGAGGGAATCTTAATACTATATGCCCGTAGGATGCAGCCGTTTCGTAAATAACGAAGCGCTTTTCATACTGTCCCTTTTGTTTAATTATTTGGAGAAGAACTGCTTTGAGTGGCACGGGATTAGGGACTTCAATATTATGAAATATTATATAATTAATAATGGATGCTTTGTTCCAGGAAGAGTTAGGTTTGGGATCAATAATTCGTGAGAAGTACAAAGCATTGTCAATCACTATCAGACTCGGTTCCTCCAAACGCATCAAAACAGAATTTAGAAACCAGTTTTCAAAAATATCTGAACTTATTGTTGCATAAAAGTCTGCAGGGGCTTAATTTTTTTTTTTTTTTTAAATCACGAAAAGCGCGTCTTAAAGAAAACCAGACCGTCCCCTACAATGCAAAATGACAATTCGTTCTCCTTTTCTATCGGAAGTCGCAGTTGTACAATTTTCAGTGTCGTCAGACCAGTTCTTCATTCTACAGGTGTTAGTGTCAAACCAGGTCTCGTCTAGATACAAATCACAATAACCTTCCCGTCTCAGTTGTTGGAACATCTCTAAATATCGAAACCGCCACGCGATAACTTCCTGAGAATCAACCCTGGCAGTTTCCTTCCAATAGTCTTGTGCTTGAATCCCATGCTATGCAGAAGACTGCTTAGCGTTCTGCTGCTATATGGGAACTCGTAGTCCGTTCCGGCTGCCTTTTGCTTCATAGCATGGGGCAGTTTTTCTCTTGTGGGGGCTTGTCCGTTCTTATAAAACTCATATATCGATCGTACGATGCAACAAGTCCCTGCAAAAGTCGTCGATTTTATCAAAGGGAAATTTTGTTATAGCTACATTTTTTTTTTTTCTGTGGGAGTTTCATACTGCTCTAAGTCCAAATGAGAAACTCTTTTCACTGTATTCACACTGACACGTGCTGCCTCATTAACTAATTTGTGGATGTTCTTAAGACATAACATACCGTTGTTACTTTGCACGATATCACGAACAAAACATCTAACATTCTCCACAATTTGAATAGTTTCCTTCCGCAAATTTCCTCCCTTTCCGATAACAGATCTCTTTTTCTTCGGCGTTCTCTCCTCAGAAGTACTTGCAGTAGGCACCTCGTCAGGCATCACTTCATGTCCCGAAGATTTACTGATCAGCCATGGCCTGAATATGTTCGCCATTATGTAACGAAATAATTAAGAATAAACAGGAAATAAAAAATGAATATGGAATAAAATAAAGAACACAAGGATGGAAAATACACAAAACAAATCACTCGCAAAAGTATACAGACGCTGTCACTCAATATATTTTGCCACGCAAACTGAAACAGCACTAAAAAATATTTGAGGCAACATTGGTTTTTAGCCAGGAAGGATTATATATCTTTACCATTTGTCGCGAAGACTAGTAGGGGAAGGTCCAGAGGGGTGAACAGAGTTTTTAGAATTCCTGGAAAAAGAGCTCTCTCTTGCCGTCCCAATATATATATATATATATATATATATATATATATATATATATATATATATATTTACATAATATACATAAGTTGTAAAATTCAATACAAATTCATTTTTAAAAAATCACAAAACACATGATACAAAGAGTTAATTTGTTAAGTATCTAAATATACAATTGCACACAGAACTTAGTGCATCTAAGGAAATATATACAAGAATAAAAGTATCAGTTTCATTATCTTCAGGGCCTGAATATGCTTATTTGCCATTTTCCGTTTCTCTTTATTCTGCTCGTCTTGAATCTTCTGAAGTTCATTCAACCACCCTACTGTGGAGACAAAAGGCCCTCCAACCACCAACACCTTATTTCCTTGTTATTTTCCCAAGTGGAAGTAGCAATGCCACAAAAATATAAGAGGTTTCGCTAAAATGTAGGAAATATAGGAGTTTATCGGAAGAGACGCATATATATAAGAAAAATAGGAAATATAGCATTGGAAAGCCTGTTAATAAATCGTCCATTCGCCCGGACGTCGCCAGCTGACAGATATATTTTTGTCAACAAGGAAATGCGTTTATTTTCCACTAATTGTTTTGCTGTTTACAAGGGAATCCTTGTACTTGTAAAGCTTTTGTAATAAACTGTGGTAACAGTTTTCCGAACCTTTACCCTTGGCCTAACTTTCCGCTTTGTCTGTCAAGTCTCCCACGTGCCGCCTTTAAGTTTAATTATGATTAGATCAGGCGCTTTCTCAATTGCTTTTGATCTGACTGCCCCCAACGCCATAAGCGTAGCGGAAGGAACACCCACATGTGGACCTATGTTACACAGAGGTGATCAATGAGTCCAAATTGACACAAAGTCCTTATTTCCTCCTACAGCTGATGAAACCCAAAGCAGCCAAGACTTAGAACCCAAACTGTTAGGTCTAAGAAGCTGCTCAAGCAACTGCATTACGCGCACCTGAATCTCCTTCCTTTTATTTTACCACAATATGAAAGAGAGTACTGGAATACAGGGCAAACACGTAACATCTTTTGAAACAGCATGCCAACCTTCATGATAGGCAGTTTTACGTGCTGTCAAAGGGGGGCACCACTACGTACTAACTAAAGCATTATGAATGGTTCGTTCTTAGTACTGGGACATAGCAATTGCCACAGGCTAATTTTTCTGAGTATTTAATTACTTATATCATGTAATAAGTCTGTTATTCTGAACAGATGACACTGTCACATGTACACCAATTGAAGAAGTTTGGTTTAAATAACGCGACACTTTCTCAATATTGAAACCGGAAGTGATAGATTTCCACCACTTCCGGTTTTAATAGAGATATTAAAATGAGGATGGAATATTTTTCGGGTGTTTAATCGATTGCAACGAAACTGCTTCTCGTTATTCATTACCATTTCTACTTTATAGCGATCAATAAGAATTAGATGTAGTTGATTATTTTTTTTTTTTTAACAACTTCCGACTTGAATAAATGTTTAAGAGAGAAGACGATACTTATTCTTAGAATGCTAAAATTATATATATATAAACTCGCTATCTCGTATCGGTTTTATTCTATGTAGATCAAACTTGAAACCGGTAGTTCTGAATTTCTATCACTTCTGGGTTTTAGTACAGAGTTAACCCTAGCAGGACCAAGGAAGGGGGAGGGGCCGCAAAGTGTCACACTTTCGAAATTTGGAATTTTAATCGTGAATATGTGCGATCTCGTACTCAATATTTTTGTGCTAAAAACTTTATAAAATATTTGTTTCCACGAAACAAATCTTTCTCCTCTACTTTCTCTGTAAATAATAAAAGAGTCCATACGCTGAGGCTTGGTTCTGCGAACGTTAACGAAGGAGATGATGCTTAATCAATTGGTGGGAACCGCTCCTAGCTATTTACTACCGTTTTTGCTCTATAGTGGTCAACGTCGAAACTGAGAAAGGTTGACTTCTACCACTTCTGGTGAATGGATTACACGCAGCAACGAAATCCATTCCTACCTTTTGATCCTCTACACTCTACCCAAAATTGATAGTGAGCCATCATGTAGTTCTTGAGATTCATAGTTCTCCCGAACGGACAGGCAAGGTAAATATATAAAGGAGTTTTGCTTGGTAAACCAAACCCCTTAAAACTAATACCAGCTCGTGTTGCTAACTTGCATTGGAAATTTTAATAATAATAACTAGCTGAACCTGCGCTCTCTACTCAGCGCATCATTCGCATATGAGCATAAATCTCCTTCTCATTCCTCACAACATCTATGCATGTCCCTTTACAGACACAAGGGAAAGACGTCTTGAGAAAAAAAATCGGCAAGGAGTATCACAAAGGGGAGATTTTTAAAATATTTTTTCTCAATATCTTTCACCGTTTGCAAAATTTAAGCCTACTTCCTGTTGGAGTTTCTGTCATGTATGACCAGTGTTTTCTTTTTTGTTGCATGCAGTATGTACTAAGCAAATGCGTTACATACATAATTAATTATAATCTCAGTTATATATTAGGGATGGCCGGATCCGAAGATCCGGATCTGATTGGGTCAGGATCCTTTGGATCCGGATCTCGGATCTGGATCCGGATCTCGAATCTCGGATCTGGGTTCGAAATTCGGATCTGCATCCGAAATCCGGATCTCAGATCTTGATTCTTATCCAAACCCACATCCCACCCAAATTGTGATAAACTTGAATATCAAAAATTCACCGAAAGTAATTTCACGAAGTCCTGACAGTGAAGAAGAAAACAGAAAATTAAGACGGATATTGACAAGTCTATTTGTCTCCTTCATTCTACACTAAAGATCAAATGCTTGCATTACTAAAAAAATAATCTGATTTGACCCGGATGAGAATTCGAATGTCGAATCTAGGTCCACCCGGTTGCAGGACCGAGATGAAGTACACATATTTATATTTGAAACCGGAATACAAAACTCGAATATTAAAAATTCCTCAATACACCTATTTCATTGAGAGTTAAGAAAACAAACAGTTAAGACAAGTACTGACTAGTTTTTACGTATATTTATCTTGCTCAGTCTGCTCTAAATATCAAATGTATACCTTACAATTAGATTTAATAATTATTTAGTAAATCACAATATGAGCACCGAGAATAAACTATGAATTTTGGTGCCCCTTATCTAGATTTGAAATTTCGGATTCATACATAGAATCAGGCTGAAAGATAAATACTTGAGGTCTGGACACCGAAACAAGTGCTAGTACCATGATCGTAGCCGTTTTACCTAGGTAATGCGAGCGGAAGGCGAGCACTAATTCGGCATGTACCGGTACTTTGGGGAACACGAGAAACTAAAAACATATAAATATTCTTTTTCAGGGGCAAGCTGCGCTTTAACATGATTTTTCATGAGTGTTGTGTTCAAATACGAAAACTGTAATGGCGACTTGTTTGAAATAAATGCCTTTTCTTTTTTAGCAATAAAGTTAGGTACTTTCACATTGAATGAAAATTAGCAAAGCACATTTCACTGATTAGAGTGCTGGTTCTTATGGAAGCTTTCACACTGAACCGAAGATTTCCTGATGTGGGTATCGGATTGCCACAATTCACCTTGCTGAAAGACGTGGTTTATCACGAGGTCGGCCAAGATTCTTTTGGACTTATCCTGTAGACTGCTTCTGGTCTCAATTATTCCCATATAACAAGACTAACCATATATAAAGTTGGTTCGAAATGATTTAAAATATCACTAATTGATCTTAAGGGAATAATCGCGATTTAAATATTCGTAAATCAGAAGAGATGTAAAAGTTAAGCGTTAAAATAAATCCGATAATTCCTAATGCAACCTAATGATAGCAATAAAACTCCTTATGTAACATTTTCAAAGCTAAGATTAACAGTTTTGTTCCTGAAGAGGGTTTATGGCAACATAGAATATTATAAATCCAATTATCATAAGTAGTACCTCTGACAGCCCCGCATTTCACATCATCATCGCCCTTCATCCTGACAAGTGGGCAATTCACTTACCCACAATGACTTTTCAGGCATTCTAGTGACATCAATATCTCAGTTTGGGTTTGGGATCATGCTTCGGTGAACCTTGACTATCACCATCAGCAGCTATTAGAGAATCAGAACTTATTTCTGTATTAGACAATGTGGGTAACTATAGCTTTTCGTCTATAGAAGACAGAGAGCGTGCCTTAGGTGCCCGTGGTCATGGGTTCAATTCCCGGAGAGGCACTCAACAATTTCGATGTTGACCCAGCATCGTGAGGACAACTGGGGAGTTGTCTTAAGTAAGAGGTAGCGGACTACAGTCTAGAAAGCCGGCATTAGGGACTTCGGGTGTCGATGCGTTGACTACACATCCCCACTTTCAACGTAAGCCCGCTGGTAGGAACCAAAGGACTGTCGTGCCAAGAATTTAGTTTGTTTTAATGATCATAAATGGCTTCTTTATTATTAAATTTTATCCAATATTTTCTTTTCAACTAGTTTGGGAAACTCAGAGCTAGCTACTTGTTTTCTTTTTAATTCATGTTCATAGTTAGCACAACTAATCACTAAGGAAAAACAATCTTTTGAATAAAATTCGCCTCGCGTCTTTCGTAGCTCTAAGTTTAGTTATTTTTTTCTTTCTTTTTCAAGTTGAAGGGCGGTTTATCATTTTCCCCTCGCTTACCCTATTCTTTTTTCTAGTTTTACCTATGTTTCTTTGCACGGACATTGCGCCTATACGCACGTGCTTAGTGTGTTTGTTTACAAAAGCGGGGCATTTTCCTGCCACTATAGAAAGTAAGAGTGTACTGTATCAGAGAAATATTAATTGACGTATGTAAGTGAATATATCTGTGACGAAGTCATAATTACTCAGTTTTTGCATCGTACATAGTTTCCTCATCCATATTAATCTCTTCACCCCCGCTTTCTGAATTCCAGTTCTAGTATTCTTTCTTAATGGGGACTGATGTCTCATGTAGGCTTATTAACTATAACATCAACAATAAAGAAAGTACGGTTTAATTTGCACTAATTTTAAAACATTACGTAAATTACATTACATTACATTACATTACAAACATTACGTTAATTACATTACATTAATTACGTAAACATTACGTTATACACCAGATACTTTGACTTACATTGATTGAGATAAAATCAATACTTTGAAGAATATTAAAAAAACGAGCCCTGTAAAAAATATATTTAACCTTCACCTCGTCACTGCTCCGGAAGTCATGAAGGCAATAAACAAAATCAAATCACCTGCTTCAGGAGCTGACGACTTGCCAATCATTCTTATTAAAAAAATATAGATGTCATTGTGCATATTTTTAATAGTTCCATCATAACCGGAGAATTTCCATCAATTTGGAAACTCTCTTACGTTCGCCCATTGCCTAAAACCAAAAATCCAACAAAAGCGGAAGATCTTCGCCCTATTAGTATACTCCCTGCACTCTCCAAAGCAATAGAGCATATAATACATGACCAATTAACTAAGTTCCTCGAAAAAAATAACATCTTAAATCCGTTTCAGTCAGGTTTCAGATCTCAGCATAGCACTTGCACTGCTCTAGTAAATATCACTGATGATATTCGTGCCGCTATGGATGAACGCCAAGTTACACTGTTATCCCTACTAGATTTTTCTAAAGCTTTCCAAACTATAGACCATGACATACTGATTGCCAAACTGTCTTCCTTCTACAACTTTTCCCAGTCAACTTTATCTTGGTTTAGCTCCTATTTATCAAATAGAAAACAAAAAGTTGTCACTAATAACATATGTTCCAATACGAAACTTGTTCCATGTGGAGTCCCGCAGGGCAGCGTTTTAGGACCTCTTCTGTTTTCCTTATACATCAACGATTTACCTGAGCACATCACCCATTGTAAATATCACTTATATGCAGATGATATACAATGCTATTTAACCACTAATCCCCTAAATTTAACCACTGCGACTGACCACTTAAACAGTGACATTGAAAGTATCTGCACATGGGCATGTAAAAATGGACTGCAAGTAAACCCAACCAAATCAAAATATATCATGCTTGGTTCTCGTAAACTACTCTCCACAATCAACATTACAAGCCTACCGAATGTTCTTGTAAACAATGTAGCCATTCCTGTAAGCGATAGTGTCAATAGCCTAGGACTCCAGATCGATAAATTTCTAAATTGGACAGACCATATTAATAGAGTATGCAAGAAAGCTTACGGCTCCCTCCATTCTCTTCAGCGTTTAAAAAACCTTCTTCCGGAATCCATTAAAGCGTCCCTGGTTCAGTCATTAGTAATCTCTCATTTAGATTATTGTGATGCAGCATATGTTGATTTAACCGAAGACCTGGCAAAACGTTTGCAGCGCATTCAGAATGCCTGCGTTCGATTCATATTTAATAAAAAGCGCTTCGACCACATCTCCCATTGTTATCAGAAACTAGGATGGTGCAATCTAAATACCCGCCGCCGCTTTCATTCTCTAACACTTTTATATAAAATAATTAATAGTAAGAAACCTACTTATCTATCCTCTAAATTTAAATTTCTCGGCGATACTCACCCACTAAATACCCGTTCTAAAGGAAATACAACACTCGCCGTTCAAACGCACAAATCTTATTTCTTTTCCAAATCTTTCACACTATTTGTCACCAAAGCTTGGAATGACACCCCTGAAAGCATCAGAAACTCTGGTTCAGTGTTGACTTTTAAACGACGGCTTAAGGCTGTTGCTACCTCTTCGCTGAGTCGAGTTTTCTCCTATCTAATAGCATTGGAACTTTTTTCGTGTTTTTCTCAGCAAGCAATGAACAAATCCTTATAAAAATTTGCATACAGTCAGGTCGATAATAAAGGATTTGTTATATGAGCTTATAATTTTACTAAAAGCCTCCAATTAAGTTATTCATTCCCCCCTTTTTTTATGTGAAGATTTGCAACAGTGCGATCTCTGCTTCTTCCTGTTTGTATTAGCAGCGTGAGGGAAATTCGGGCTAGCCATTTAAAACAGGTTTTTAAACTCTGTCCATATCACATCTGTGGAATGAAATTTTCTAGCCCTCTCGTCCTTTTCGAGGACAGATTTATGGCACTGAGAAGGAGGGGGCGCTCTTTATTTTCTTTGCTAAACCTATTGCTTTTAGCATATTCTTCTAGTCTCATTCGGAGTTCTTGTGGTTACTTTCAAACATAGCAAGATGCCTCTTGCGTCTCAAGTATTTCAGTCTTATACCTGGTGATTGGTTATACAAATATAAATTAGCAGACGATTGTGGTAGCAGATAAATTTCCTGTGTGGGGGCCACGGTGGCTCAGTGGTAGAGCGTTCATCTCAGTTGCATGGGGTCCTTGGTTTGATCCCAGCTCGCGCTAAGTGAACTTTGTGGTGGACAAACATCGTGTGCATGGGTTTTCTCGGGGTTCTCCTGTTTTCTCCCACTTTCTTCATTCCACCATTTCATTTATTACTTATCATCACTGTCTCCTTTAGCCTAACCGGCATAACTCTGGGACGTAAAACTTAAAGATTTCATTTTATTTTCAAATTTCCTGTGTGAAATAATAATAATAATAATAATAATAATAATAATAATAATAATAATAATAATAATAATAATAATAATAATAATAATAATAATAATAATAATAATATATTATTATTATTATTATTATTATTATTATTATTATTATTATTATTATTATTATTATTATTATTATTATTGTAGGAAATTCTTGGCACAAGAGATTGTAACGAGCAAGGAATATCAGTGCGGCTTGGCACTAGTAATTTAGTTAAAATTTGTGGTCACCACATCGGTTCCTCCTTGCCGGTGTTTCCTTGACCAGAGACTGGCCGCGCTGCCGACACCAGTGGGGTTTTCACATTGAAAACACCAGCGCTCTTTGACTTTTGTAACCTCACGGAAACAGGTAAACCAGTGGAGATAGCATTTTGGAATAATTATGTATATGTATATGCAGACCCGTATTCAGGAGGACCTAGGGGTTTGCCCCCCTAAATTTTCGCTGGCCTCCCTAAACTTTTCACGGTAGGCTTGCAAATGAAATATAATATGGTGATAAACTATGATATGGTTGGATCGGGCTCCCCTAACTTCAGCCGCCCCCCTACATTTGTGGGCTGGCTACCGGCCTCTGTATATGTATTTGAAACTGTGAATAGTAGTATAGAATGTTTATGCTAAATAATAATAATTTCATTTTTACCACATACGAAGGAAATTTAGAAATAAACTTTTTTGTTACACAAATGTGTTCTTAGCGTGAATGCTGTCGAATTCTATTCCTAGTGATGACAGATTTTTCGGTGTTGTTTCAGTATCGTGAGGCAACTGGGAAACTGAAGAACTGACCACACATTACCCTTCTAACAGAGCACATTTGTAGGAAAAGTGAAGTGTAATATCAGGGATTCTTTTACTAAACAGAAAAACATCTATACGTAATGAAATATGTAGTGTTAATGTAGATACAAACGTCATTTTCTTGGTAACGTCTTTTCTTGGTTATTACTTTACGAAATATGAATAGGGACTTATTTCTTGGTAACAGGGAATAGGGACTTATTAGTGTTACCTGCTAATAATAACCTTGTAACTTACGCATTCTAAATAAGAAATATTTATTTTCCAGATGGTGAACGCGAAATTTTATCTATAGCTACAACATATATATATATATATATATATATATATATATATATATATATATATATATTACAACACATATTAACAGAATAATTTTAATTTTATGCATTATTTTCTCATGCTTCATTTTAAAATATAGGGCTTTTTTTTTAGGTACACCAATTTGTCATTGTCATACATATTAAACTAAAGCATTACCGTATGAGTATAAAAATATGTGATGGAATACTTCGTTACATCAAGCCACAACATTATGTAAATGAAGTTATTAAAAAATAATAAACAAGCAGTATAATCAAAATGCTAAATATCACCGAAGCACTATTCACAATTTAAATATCTATGAGCATACTCCAAAATCCCTGGTAAGTTTCTATATTGAAAAAAAAAAGTAAACAAAATTCACAAGGCCACGCTAAACATAAATACAGGAAAAGTTAAATAAAAAAAATGTTATCAGTAAAATTTCTACTCTTCCCCTCCAAAATTATGTCTCAAATCAAGTAAGTAACTTGCTTAAATTGTACTGGTCTACGACTTTATAATTTTGTTCATAAGTGGTCAAAGTTACACTCAAAGTATTGACTTCAATCAATACAAATAAATCAAACAAACACTAATATTTCACATTTATTTATACAATGAGTATGTCATAGTTTTTTTAAAAAAACAATTTTCATTTCATGTATAAATTTTAAAGAAATAATTCGGTTTCAAATGTTACTTTCACGCAAAAAAAAAAAAAGAAAGAAAGAAAGAAAGAAA
The DNA here is from genome assembly GCF_964235325.1 of Thermobia domestica. NCBI lineage: Eukaryota > Metazoa > Arthropoda > Insecta > Zygentoma > Lepismatidae > Thermobia > Thermobia domestica. Next base: position 50,934,039 of record NC_137471.1, read on the forward strand.
GAAAGAAAGAAAGAAAGAAAGAAAGAAAGAAAGAAAGAGAAAATATACTATGGTAAATTAAAGTGAGATTACAGTGTTACGTTAGTTCAAATAAGATGTTAACGAAATTTTGTGGACAACTCTCGAAACTTATCTGAGAAGCAACTTTAAAAATTGACAACAGTTATAGATATACTTCATGAGTGAGTAAAGAAAGAATACAAATGTAGATTAAAAAGAGATCTTTTTAAAAAATCTGCAGTTAACAGGAATATAGTTAACAAATCTAAAAGATTCTATAAAATAGATTTAAATAAATCTTCAATCAGATCAATTGATTCCCTAAATTTTCTTTGTATAACCTTATATATAAATATAAAAAATATATAAAAACAAGAATTTTAGGAATAATCCAAAAAATGGATCAATGATCCAAAAAGTGCATAAAAAGATTGCTATCTTGCCAAATAATTAGTTTTTGGATTAGGGGCCACAAAAGTTAGCAACGGTTCCTAAATCGAGTTTTCGTATTTTCTACGGAATTATCACATCATACTGAGTAAATTGTTAGTTTGGGTTTGGCTACACTACCTGTAGTTCTCCAGATATAAGGCTACAAGAAAATGTTTGATTGTATGAAATATATTGGATTTTTTGGATCAGGGTTCACAAAATTTTTGAATGGGCCCTAAATCGAGTTTTCGTATTTTTTACGGAATAAGCACATCATGCGGGCTAAATTGTTACTTTTTGGTTTGGCTATACTATATGTAGTTCTCAAAATATGGGACGTACAAGAAAATGTTTGAATGGGTGAAATATATATTGATCTTTTTGGATCAGGGCCCACAAATTTTTTGAATGGCAGCTGAATCTTTTTTTTTTTTTAACGGAATAAGCACATCATGCTGAGTAAATTGTTAGTTTTGGTTTGGCCACACACTTTGTAATTGTCAAAATATGGGGCGTACAAGAAAATTTTTGATTGAATGTAATATATTGAATTTTGTGGATCAGGGCCCACAAAATTTTTGAACGGTCCTTAAATCGAGTTTTTGTACTTTTTACGCAATAAGCACATCATACTAAGTTAAGTCATAGTTTGGGTACGCTATATGTAGTTCTCGAGATATAAGGCCTACAAGAAAATTTTTGTCTGAAATAGATTGCATCTTTTGATCCAATAGGGTCTAAATGTATACAATATATATTGGTGTTGTTGTCCATTATTATGTTTGATCTAAATCTATAGTTGACTGGTAATAGGTGCTGTTTTGAGCATTATTCGTTGTTACAAACGATACACTTTATTTTAAATTAAAATATAATAAATAAAATACAAATAATACGTCACTATAAAAGTAGCTTTTCTTTTAGCAGTATAGAAGTTTATTATAAATACCTCATATATAGATAAAATGGGCACTGGAGTCAAGAAAGGTATGTCTCTTCATGTTTTGAAAAATGTAATAATAATAATAATAATAATAATAATAATAATAATAATAATAATAATAATAATAATAATAATAATAATAATAATAATAGTGATAAAATGACATTCGCTTTCGTATACATTAAAAGTATCTTTATTCAATAGAGACAGTTCGCTTCTAATTACTTATAACTGTCTATACTTGACGGGGGGAAAAGCTAATGTAAAGAAGAATAGATCTGTTCTCCCTGTGTTTATTTTTTTCTGCTTTCAGCAAAGAAAACGTACTCCAACGCCTCCTCACTGAAATGCCATAAATATGTCATTGTTGAAAAGGGTTCCCTCACAGCTGTGGACAATGTTGAAACTTCAAAGTAACCCTCAGTTACTCGCCGCAACCTGCTAGAAGAGAGAACGCAGTGTCGTCAATGCGTTGTTGCAAATCTTCACATGAAAAAAAAAGGGGGGAATGAATAACTTAATTGGAGGCTTTTAGTAAAATTATAAGCTCATATAACGAATTCTTTATTATCGACCTGACTCCATGCAAATTTTTGTAAGGATTTGTTCATTGCTTGCTGAGAAAAACACGAAAAAAGTTCCAATGTTATTAGATAGGGGAAAACTCGACTCAGCGAAGAGGTAGCAACAGCCTTAAAGAATATCTTTCTAATGTAGGTCTTCAGTAACAAAAAAAAAAAAAAAAAAAAAAAAAAAAAAAAAAAAAAAAAAAAGTTACACACGAAACTATCCCTGGCGTTACCATGCAGTCGTTTTTTTTCTTCTCTCCCTTTCTATTTCTTCTCATTTTCTTTTCTATTCCCTTCTGATACATGTGTATGAATGTATACATTATAGACAATCACTTAAGTAGGTGCATCATTTTATCTTTAGATAGTGAATCATAGGAATATATTTAATGTTATATATAATTAAGATTGACGTATTTGTTTCTCCTTGTATAGTTTAACATGTCTTTAGCATGTCTCTTGTTTGTTTTAGTGTTTATTTTATATGTAATAAGTTTCATTTTCATTTTTCATGTTTTATTTTCTGTATTGTCATGTATGTCGGTAACTCTTCAACGTGCCTAACTGTATGTCATTTTTATTCTCGTCGTAAAAAAAAAAAAAAAAAAAAAAAAAAAAAAAAAAAAAAGATCCGACTGTAAAGAAAAATGTAAATGGTTGAGTGGAAGAAAAGGTTATGCCTTAACTCCGCCATTTTAAATAATAAATAAATAAATTAATTAATTAATTAAATAATAATAATAATAATACGGAGCGAGCACAGGCTCCTTGTTAGGATTCTTGCTTCGCATTGGATAATACCGGGTTCGAATTCGGAGACCAGCCATTCTGACAAGATTTTCCAGGGTTGTTCCTCAGTTATACTGGGCAAATGCTAGGTTAGTACCTTGATCTAAGGCTCTGGAGACCTTCCTTTCATTCCTTTTCCAATGTTTTCATCTGTTGATTACTACAGTGTAAAATGGCCTCTGAGGATGTATCTGGTAGCTTATAGTAAATAAACAATAACGACGTAATATATCTTCACAAAACGTGTGGGTTAATTTAACTACAGCCTTACAGTCCCAATAGATAGCTAAAGTGTTAATATCAATTTCCTGACTTTTATATACTATTTTCATATTGTTTCAGCTTTCAATTTTCTCATGTATGTTCCCACCGAGAATTGAACCTGAGATCACATGAACAAATGCGAACATGTTAAATATTTTTGAACACTTTAATATACAAAACACAAAATGCTTCAATGATACGATGCATGGATATGTTTTGGTTACGTCCTGCAATGTATGATTAAAGAAGCCAGGAGGGTGAACAAAAAATAACAGAAATCTCTTTTATATTTACTCCTTCAGACAAACTCCCGACCTCAGAAGGGCAAGCCATAAGTTAGGTAATAAAGTCATAAAGTCATATAACGAACACAACCATATCGCTCTCCTGAAATTCTCGTGTGTATGTTTAAAAATCTACTGTTGTTTCACGCCAACCAGTCTATATTTTTTGTTGTATATACCTTCGAAGTGAAAGATATTCATTATTACATTTGTTGGTGGTTGGACTCGTGAGTCAGAAACTACTATTAATAAAGAGTTTGTTTTGTATACTATCCCTGCGATTAGAAGGGCCTTATCTAACAGATATTTTATTTGTATATGAGAAAAGAAGAAAGTTTATTTTCTAAGAACAAAATAAATATTTTCAATGTGAAGCTAACATTAAGTTTAGAAGAGGAGCTAAACAGAAGAATTTGTTACCATTTACATCAGTTTTCACACACTTCACTATATTCTGAAATGGGAAGAAATCAAACTGGGAAACATTTTACTAAAGAGACTTGGACAGAAAGTGTAACATGTAAATATTGCAAGGTTAAAATAAAATAAAGAACAAAGGTAACACAAACATGTTATGGAAACATTTAAAAGCACAGCAACCTACTATATCAGTGAATCCTAAAAAAAAGTTTTAATGAATTTTAGATATTCAATTTTATCATCACAATTTCAGATGTAGGTTTGGATACGAATCAAGATCCGAGATCCGAATTTCGGGTCCAGATCCGAGATCCGAATTTCGGATCCAGATCCAGGTCCGAGATCCGAATTTCGGATCCAGATCCGAGATCCGGACCCAGATCCGAAATCCGAATTTCGGATCCAGATCCGAGATACGGATATGAGGTTCGGATCCGAGATCCGGATCTAGGTCCGGATCCGGCAAGATCCGGATCCGAAAATTTTTGGCCATCCCTATTATATATGGTGTTCATTGGGCAAAACATTCCAAAAATAAAGATTCATCTTAGACTGGAGAAATGGTTATCCTTCCTTTTTCAGCATTATTTGGCCAGGAAAAAACGCCTGAGACATATTCAACACGTATACACAACAATGTCGTCTTGGAATGTATAATGCGTAGGATATGATGCTTTACTTTTTTTTAAAATTTCAACTCTTCCAGTGTACCCGTAAAAATATAATAAAGAAATAATGGCCATGTTTTTTAAATATTCAATTAGAACTGGACAATCTACGCAAAATTTGCAATCGATCAGTGAAAACATGATCTTTCTAGAGCCTGTGTAGTTTCCGAGATCTCATTGTCGAAAGGATTGACTACAAACATATAAACGTTCACAAACGTATAGTTTAAATGAACTCCAAAGATGGCAGCACAACTCATTTTAATTGATTTTGGAGAAGGCTTATTAAAATACAAATGCTTTGAACAATAGCTTTAAACCATAAACTTTATAGAAAAAGATGTATTTAAATAATAATTTATTTAAAGTACACATACTTCAAAATACTGTCTTTGTTAAACGTGAAATTACAAAAACCGTAAGTCAAAGGTTTGAAATCCAAAGTTAGAGGTTGGAAATCAGGCGTTTTTATAGCTTTTGTAGCATTTTAATAGATAATAATAATAATAATAAAAAGGTCGGCTAGGCTATCTATATAGAGGATTAATCTCACTTTATTTATCTGTTGCAATTTACGAAAATCGAAAATCTGCTTTAAAATTCTACTAGAAAAGCCAGTCGCACAGTTGGAAAGCAGAGTTTTCTGACTACAAAGCAAGAATGCTATCTAAATGTAGCAAACACTGGCTAATTACGTGCTTTAAATATTTTAAACTATACTTACCAATAGCCTGCATAAGCGCGGCAATTTCTTCTGATCTTGCCGCCGCAAATTTCATCACATTCACCTCCGATGGTAGATCTTGGGGGCCACCAAGAAGAGCATCGAAGTGCTGTGTTTGTTCATCCATCGTTTATTGGTTGCAATCTACATCAATTAACCAAATTCTGAAAGTACATTTAAACATTTAAAATAAAGTGAGGTGTCTGTTCAAAGTTAGAACGTATCTATTATAATTCTTGAAAATACACGAAGAAACTACGAAACATAATTCATAAGCAAGGAAAAATGAAAATTATTGAACTTGTTTTGACAAGAGAATGGATAGCTAGTTCCTTAGAAGAAATTGATGATCAGAGGAATCTTCTATCATTAAACTTTGCAACTTTTCACTTTGCAAATTTTTTTAGCGTCACTATTCTGATAACGATATTCATTAATTTAGCGAATATGTCGACTAAAGAACTTCCCCTAAGTCTTTAAATAACACGAGAACATTTTGGTAAAGCTGAGCCATAAGAAATGTTCACACGCTAATACTGGACGCATTATTTCGAAAGATGATTTTCAACGAAAAATCGTATATTTGTATCATTTTCTCGTTGTGAATACAATCTCATCTTCTGATGTACACTCATGTTCAAAATTATTGTCGCATGTCTATAAATATCTTGTTGTAGGAATATAATTTGATAACGAATTCGCCCGGTATTTCTTATAATGTTAGTATGTGTATAATCGGCAAAGATTATGTGGCAAATGTCATGTTAAAAGAGCAGTAAAACGAAAATAAAATTTCCTTGTCCATTTAGCAACATTTTGTTTTACTCATTCTAATTTTCGTATTTATAATTCTTTTCCTTTCAAATTTACTACAATATACAATTACCGATTATACACATAGTACCAGTATTAAAAGTACCCTGCAAAATCATTGTTAAAACTACACTAAGATCTAAGACAAAACTATTTGCCTCTTTTACTTTGCATTACTTTACTTTACTTAAACCTTGAAAGTTTAGGGAGGATGCCATAAAACGTTCGTGCAAAAACATGAGCCTACTTGTGCTAGGTTGCCGTTAAAAAGCTCAAATGTTATTTGACCGAATCAGAGCAGGAGTGCTGCAGGGTTGTTTCCGTAGAGAATAGGTATGTTAGCTACGGTGGGGATGTATATATATTTAATTCAATGTAATTTATATGGCATAAAAACACTTACCTCACGACTTGGGTTTTTTATCTGTACGTTTTTATGGACGTTAAAGGTAACATCTAGGTATGTTTTCATTGCTTATATATTGGTGATAACGCAACACATACTTATGTAAATTTCACAAATACAGAACTCTTCAATCTAGCATACTCCTATAATTGTACCTCATGAGTTAACACGGGTTAAGTTTAGAGTTACCCCTCCGCTTTTTATAAAAATCAGGAAAATTTACAGGAGAAATGAGGTAAGAAATGATAATTTGAAGTTTTTATTTGATGTTTAGGAATGTAAGTTGGGCAGGAGAGTTATGTTTAATACGAGAAAAGATATGTGGAAGTTAGTACTATTTGCCAGATGCGGAAGCATTGCGGAAGGTTTCAGCAACATGGTAGTTGTAAAATATGGCGAATATGGCGAACAGGTGTAACGGATGCGCAAAAATAATGAAGAAAACCTTTTAAATTTTTGTGAAACACACGGAGTACTGAAGTTAAGTGAAATGTAACAATTTTTAATACTTTAAGCACTGTTTTTTGTATGTTACAAAGTCCAAGGGCAACTTCAGACTTGAGGGGCAACTCTAAACTTAAGCCGTTAACACGCTGCCTTCAAATACTTAACTTCATCTTACTCCACTTAGTATACTGTGGTTAATTGATAGCTTATAAAGGAATCCGCGCTTAACAGGTTAGACTTTCAACAATATAAGCATTTTTACATAGATACGCATCTAACTGAGATCACAACACATTTCGATTATTGAGACACTGTATTGTTATATTATTATTTTGTAAATTTTACAAATATGTGGATCCCTATCGTAAATCTGCACGACTAAACGGCATACTAAATTTTCCACGGTCCTACTAAATTTTTACACATTTCTTACATTTTCAGGTTAGCTTTGAGCTTTGTATTTCTTTTAGCAGAGCACGTACTACATAAGGAGCTCCATTACTTCTTGCAGACTGACTTCAGGAGGGCTCAATATAATGGTCAATATTTCGTTAAGGGGGTCCAGTAATTTCTTCCACACGAAATATGCAATTTCTCCACTTCTTTCTATTCATTTTCGTTTGATTACATAATATAACGTTATAGCTATTAGGTTAGATTTGGACCCCCTAAAAGCACTAATGTTATCTAACAGGCAGGGCAGGAGTGCAGCAGGGGGCGACGGAGTGGGTTTGTACGGAACAGACGCGTAAGCGACGGTGTATGAGGATAAACGAGGATAGTGGAAGAGCACACTTACACATACAATATTTTTAACAATCACCAAATTTATTTCAATATGCTGTGCACTGACAGTAATTACTTATATTCACATTCTTATTCCTTCTTAAAAAGCCTTTCACATCGTACTTCACCTATAAATTTTCTATTTTTTAGAACCGTCTGCTCGAGTGAACCCGACTAGGCCAAAACATTTATGGGTTTTACATCAAAAGTGAACTTCGAACTCTTACACTAATATCATACATTCCACATGAAGTTCGATATGTTATTTCATGATTATCCCTTTTGTTTACTAACTTACAATTAACTTCAAGCAACTTAGTTAAATCGATACCAGAAGTTGCAGAACTTCATTTGAGTATACATGTTTTCATACTCCACGTGCAAGGTGCAAGCAAAGCAAACAGCAAATCAAAATCCTACAAGGCTAATGTTGCCAACCCAAAAAGCCAAAAATATCAGTAGCAAGCGCTCTATAATTTCAGTATATATTTTAAAAATCAGTTAAACATTGTTGAGCAACCAATCTATGGGCATATTAATATAACTTGTGACCTATGCAATTAAAGACACTTTCACGATAATGTTTAAATCCACTGCACCATATTGTATATTTTATTCTAAACTAAAGTACACACACTTTTTGTCACGAACTAATCAAGATTTTAGAATAAAGTTTTAAGAAAGATAAGGAGGTTTTCTTATTCACCTCTGTTATTCCCAGGGGCGGTTCCAGGGGAGCCGATCAGGGCGATTTCCCCCCAGAAGAGCAAACTTTCTTATTTTATATATAAATAAAACTCATCCCAGAGTTTGGAGCTCTTAAAAGTAGTTCTAAGTAGCTGTATTACAACCCCCCCAGAAGTCCGCCCTGGATCCGCCCCTGGTTATTCCTATCATGTTTTCACCCCTTGTTTTTTTTTTTATCATTGCTGCTATTTGTTTAATCCTTCTTCTTCTCCGCATCCTTTTCCTGATTGCTTTACCAGTCAACTTTTTCCCTTTTCTCCATTGAACTTGTAACTGGAAACGAGTAACAGTAATTTGAAAATAGCCTTATGCAGAGTCGTTTTGACGTATCGCATCATACTAAAGGTCCGTCTATTGCAGGAAACATATGTTGGTCTAACTCCTTAATACGACACTGATCACGCGTCAAACGACTTCAGCAGACTGCACAAAATATACACTCCCGCTGCATACTTAAAATGCATCAAATGATTTTAGATAAAAGAGAAAATACTGGGTTAGAGTGCCCATAATTTTTGTTTCTCATTATGCAAAAGTCTCGTAGTTATTGTTTCATATTATGGAATGTTATTGTTTCATAATTATCGCCACTCAGATCAACCTATTGAATTTTTTCTGATATTACTTTGTTTGGAAATGCTGTTATAAGAGTAATAATGAATTTAAATGACTGTATTTTTGTGGGATTTAATATCGTAACATCTCTTATGAAACTATCTTCAAAAATTAAGCCTTGAAGAATTTATCTAGCACAATACTCTATGTAAAGGTCCAAACACCTTGTTTTAACCCTTTAACTGGCAAACATTGATAGCATTACCATTAAAATATTAAGTTTGCTTTTATGGTTGAATCATGTCTTCCTGATTATAATTTCGTAATTTTAAAAGTATTTTTGTACTTTGGTTACAGGGCCGGCCTTAGGTGGTGCGGGGCCCGATTGGGAACATTTTGCGGCGCCCCAGGTTTACAACTAACTTGCGCCAAGGTCTGTAAAACCAATCAATCAATCAATCAATCAATCAATCAATCAATCAATCAATCAATCAATCAATTTATCTATCTATCTATCTATCTATCTATCTATCTATCTATCTATCTATCTATCTATCTTTAGCTGCTAGGGGTCTAAAAAGGACGAAACAATAGATATATTCTAAATTTTCTAACTTTGATTTATTTGCTCTTCTCTATACTATATTGACTAAATCTTGATCTGAAGAAATGCGTGAAACAATAAAACTATGAATATGCTATTGCCATCAACACGTTTTGTTCTAATTTACTTTTCGGAATGTCATGATATTTTTCCTAAAATATCACTATTTTTGCAGAAATGACTTTTGATGTCACCGTTTTACAAAGAAATAAGTATAAAAAGCATTATCGACCCTATTATCTATTCACAAATAAATATTTTGTTGTTTTTTAAGAAACAAAATGTATTTTGTTCATTACATATCACCAAGGCATCTTTCTGTGAGGCGAAAAAGTCGAAGGACAAAAAAGTTTATATTTTCGAATAAATTTTGTTGAGAGTGGTAAAGGACTGTGAGAAACATCGTTATAGAAAGTTTCGTTAATTAATTTTAATAAATAACATATTTATACATATCTATAATTTTGAGGGGTTTAAACGGGACGAAATGTTTCCAATAATTTGGATTTTTTTAAAATAACATCAATATTTTACATCTTATTGCAATGAATCTGACATAATTCAATCTAAGTAGCATAAGAAACGTTTTCCCGAGATGTGTCAGTAATTAGATAGAAATAACGTTGATCGATATGACGATATTTTTTATGGTCAAGGGGTTTTTTCGGGACGATTTTCGGTTATTTCCAGGTATCCAACTCTCAACAGAATGTGTAAGAAAATGTCGGCAACTGTGAGCGTATTCTTTAAAACGTCTCTTCTCAAGCATTTCTCATTTCATAAACTATTCTGTTTAAACAGTTCACAGAAATTAGGATGGAAAATTGACAAAAACAGTGTCTACCAACATTTCAGATAGAACATCATCTCCATACACAATTGCTTCGGAGAAAGTCGCATCACCGTTCGCTCATAACAAACGCTATTGAGAAGGGGGAAGTATGTAGAGGAGGAGGAGGCCTCCCCACGTGCTCCACGCAGGGCAGCTCAATAGTTGATTGACACCTGAAGTTCCTTTATAGCTGTTTTCTTCCGCTGGTTATAAAGCAGTAAAGCGAACAAGAAAGACTGGTTACAGATTTCAATAACAATTGTATAGGCTGTGCTCTACACAAACATATTTAAAGCTGAGAAAATATGTAGAAGCCCTAGACTAAAAGACACACACCATTTGAAATATTATAATATATAACTACAATACATGTATATGGAATAAGAAATACATGTTACTCAATGATAATTAAATAATCCAATTTCAAAATTTCTTGATGTTATTAACTATATTATTTGAATACCACTCATTCTAGCTTTGGAACTTCTTGTATAAATTAAAAGAGACATTCTGGCCAAAGCATATATTGACTAATAAATAATAGCGTTACAGTTTCGGAAAACTAATTTGCCGAAACTGTAGTACTATTATTTATTAGTTAATATATGCTTTGGTCAGAATTTGTCTTTTAATTTAAACTATATTATTATTATTATTATTATTATTATTATTATTATTATTATTATTATTATTATTATTATTATTATTATTATTATTATTATTATTATTATTATTATTACGCTATATGACTAGATATTATATGTTTGACACCAAGATATGAAAATATTACGTGAAGTTACAAGATGCATTACAGAAAATATAAAATGAAGTCACAAATTCGACGAGAGTTTGCATAATTCATAAAATAAAATTAAACAAAGCACCAAAAATCAGTATAAGCACAATTACGGTATAGATACTATACACTTGACATCGAGCATCACCATTAAAAGTGTAAATTTTTAATTAAGTGCAAACTGTTTTAGTGCAGTATGCACACTGGCTGATCCACGAGGAGGGCGGAGGGGGCGACTGCCCCCTCCAAAGAGTTTTTTGAACTTTCAGCATTTATTATTGGGAAATACTAATATGGTCTTTTCCCGACCGATCCAATCTTGTGACAAGCCTAGCAGAGTCTAATCAAAATGTGAGCTCCTCCATGGCTAAGCGGTTAGCGTACGCGCCTTTGGCGTGGGAGGCCCGGGTTCGATTCCCGGCGGGAGCTCATGTGGTTCGGACTCCACGTTAATCAGTAGGTCCACGTCTCATATAGCCTTGCTGCTGAACGGGACGTTAAACTCAAAATCAACTCAACTCTAATAAAAATGTGTGGTACTTAATTGTACTTAATACAGATATATTTGAATTGGGAATACTTCTCTCCCTAGTTCTTTTGGACGGTCATCATAAGCTCCAAAGGAGCGTGAATATGATTCATTGGACGTTGGACGAACAACTGTAGGAAGGGGGTAAGACGACTCACTCTTTGAACTAAAAGTGTGTTATTGTGTCCTAGAAAAAGGATATGAAATGGATTTCGGAATTCCGGATTATAACCTCAATTACCTTTGCGACCTTGAATAAAGAGAAATATAGAATCTACAGCGCTTCTTACCGAATAGCTCTCTGAATCTGCAAGGAAAATTTTCTGTTGGTTGATTGATTAATATGTACACTCATGTCCAAAATTATTGTCGCATATCTATAAATATGTTGTTGTAGGAATATGATTTGATAACGAATTCGCCCGGTATTTCTTATAATGTTAGTATGTGTATAATCGGCGAAGACATGTGTGTGGCAAATTTCATGTCAAAAGAGGAGTAAATAAGAACAATAAAACGAAAATAAAACTTTCTTGTTCATTTAGCAACATTTTGTTTTACTCATTCTAATTTTCGTATTTATAATTCTTTTCCTGTGAAATTTACATATATACATTTCCCGATATACATTTCCCGATTATACCCATAGTATCAGTATTAAAAGTATCCTGCAAAGTTATTATCAAATTATATTCTTACAAGAAGACAGTTATAGATATGCGACAATCATTTTAGACATGAGTGTACTTACGTCGTTTGTCAAAATCGATGCTTTACAGAACGAGAACTAGAGTTTAAATTTGGATCTGAACCACCGTAGTGCGTTCCATGCTCGCTCACCAGGAATCAAACCACAGGACCTCATGCATCAAAGATCAAAAGTACGTTCGCTAGCTATTAGACCAATAAAGAGACCCGTGACTTTTGGGGTTCAACATGGAAACATTAGGAAGGACCAGGCATTCATTGTGACTTCTAATGGCATTTCATCTTTTATTGAGAAATAACACAAGCTGTTATTGTAATTCATATATAAAAGACGAAATCCTGAGTGAAAACCTTCGCACAGGCCAAACCGCTTAAGCTAGAAACTTTAAATTCGGAAACTAGGTAAGATTTGTTACGTAGGGTATCACTAAGGAAGAATTTTTGGAAATTCGAAGAAAGGAAGGGAGAATTGGGTGGAAATTATTTTAATAAGATGGCCATCTCTTCGAATCAGTTAAAACGAGAGACTTGAAATTTGGCATTTGAATTTCTCATTTAAAATAATTTGACACGCTTTTCAACGTTTTTTGATATTTTAGTAAAACGGAAAAAAGAGATGGAAAGAAAAAGGGGCGGGAATTGCAAACATTATAATAAGATATCAATATCTAAGAATCGTCGAAGGTTAGAAACATGGAATTTAGTATATAAACTTTTCAGTTAAAATAATTCAATACTTGTTCCAGCGTATTTGATATTTTACTTAGAAGGAAGAAAAGGGGTGGATTATATTATTATTATTATTATTATTATTATTATTATTATTATTATTATTATTATTATTATTATTATTATTATTATTATTATTATAACATGCCCATATCTCGGGATCCCTTGCGATTAGAAACATGAAAGTTAGTAGTTTGATTTTTCTATCTGAGCGGTTTTCTTTCACTTAACGTAGAAAAGAAGGAAAAGATATGGGGGTGGTTCATTAAAGTACCTTACGAGATGTTTGAATTTCGTGGCAGAGTTTTAGCTCAATCCAATTCTATATGAAAGACAGAAGGAGGAACGCGAAATATTGTGCCCCAGTTGCACGTAAGAGCATTTGCTATATTGTGCAAGGCCGTATGCCGAGCAAATTGGGGATCTGGAACGAAGCCCTACCTAGACTAAGGCTAGCATAATATAATTTTATTGTTGTTGTAAGCATAGCTATAATTATACTATGTTTCGTGGACCGCACACAAATATATAAATTTTGTATTATTCTTTATACACATATACTTTTGTTATCTATTTTTGCGTAGCTCGAGCCTCCAGTGTTTCTTCCAGACATGTTTTTTGGGGGCACTGCACCCCGGACCTCTGACAGTGTCCCCCGGACGAGACCAAAATTATACGTGTATAATATAATAATAAATAAAATAGTACCAGCAGTGCCCCCCGGAATAGTACGTGTGCCCGCCCGGAACACTTTTTCTGAAAGAACGGCAGGTTCTAACTATTGTCCCGCAATTGTTATTCAAAATATAAATGATTAGAGCAAATTGTACACTCTTTCGTTAAAATTAATATTATCGTTAATACAGTATTTTCTTTTGTGCAAATACCGGTACTGTCAACGACAGTGCATCTCATATGTTGCGGTGATTGTGTGTGAAGTGAGTCATGACAACGCCACCTCCGAAACGGAAGTACGTATTTAATTTAAATGTACAGAAAGAATGTACTTCCATTTTAAAAAAAAAGTTACAAATTCGGGTCCTAAAGTGGAATCAGGTTTACACCCGCTCCGCTTCAGTCCCGGATTCATATGCGTCCCATTCTTGCAAATTAAAATTCTGATCACCTTGAAGCTACACTCATCTTCCAGGAAGCGGACCGCCCCTCCCAAACGATCCTTCTAGATCCGCTAGTGAGTATGCAGGGGTCTGAACCGAAAAGAAAAAAGAATAGTAACAATAAAACTTATGGGACAGCTTCTTCCCATCAAATATAGGCATATCCTAAAAGTGACCAGATATTCACTTAAGCTTCACCCAATATGGCCGCCATATCTCACGCGATCGCCGCAGTCTATAGAATATCCATGTTTCCTTGATTTCTTACCTTTCGTTCAATTATACGATTATGAAACTTATAACAAAATATTTTGTAAACAAATTTCTTCTCGTTTGATATAAAGTACAATCTCTGTAGGTTAGGTAGATATAAAGTTACAAATGAAGGAGAGGGTTGTGTCGTTTAATCTTGTATGTTTTTTTTTTCAAGCGTATTTTTCTGATTTTTCATAAAGAAAGCAGATTTCATCAATCAGTCAAAATGTTTAAATACATAAAAATACAGGAGGAAACATGGATGATGTGATGATATTTTTACATGAATTTTCAGGAAGTAACATGGCTTTGTCTCTGTTGCAAAAAGGGAAGAAAATCTTTGAAACTACTCAAGAGATAGACAGTTAATTGTAATAGGTTGTGAGTATATTCAATAATTCTACCACAAAACCTGAAGAACTAGTAAAAGTGGGATAACGTTTCCAATTATACTTTTATGCATCCCATGGGGTGACGCACTGGCTTTCTGTCGATATTTCACATACAGAAGACTTATTTCACACCAGTCACTTACCTCTCAGTTTTACTCTTAAGAGCAAGTGTGAGCAGACGGCATGTATAGAAAGTGTACCATAAGGAGCTAACTTTGCTGGAGCAACATATTCAAGTAATTAATATGGGGGAGCAACATATTCAAGTATTGGGGATCGGAAAAGAAAATGGAGAACGCTAACTAGTTCGTTGTTTGGACATAGCAGCACCATTTTTTTTTTAAAAAGCTCGTGTATTGCAAATGTAAAACTCTCACGTACTTGGGCCTATTGTTTATGTTCGAGATTGTTTCACTCAGACATGCAGTGGCGTAAATAAGGGCTTGGGGGCCACCCAGCAGACAACGTGGAATGGGGCCTCTTCTCTACGTCCTACATCACGATTTGGGGCCCCGTGATGGCTTTGCCTCCCCCCCCCCCGCAATGCGGGGTCTGCGGGGCCTTTATTTACACCCAACCGTATCGTTTATGTCTCAACAGTGTATCGTGCCAGGGATGGACTTTTTTTTTTGTCTTTTATGTACCATAAATTATTTCTATCGCTTATAAAAAACTGAATTTTGCTTAAATAACGTTTTCTCTATAGATTATTTTGCTAAATAAGATTATAGAAACTTCCGTATAATTACCTATTGTTCTCAAATGCATCATATTTTGTATATGTCAAGTGTAATTCTAGCATGTTCACATATTTTTTTCTCTAATTTTTTTACTTATATAAATATTATTTTTTATAAACAAACAAAGAAATCAGAAAAATACGCTTGAAAGAAACACAGGTATAACATTAAGCGATACAAGCCTACTCCTTCATTTCTAGATTTATATCTACCTGACCTACAGAGATGAATATACGAAACGAAACTAAATTTTATACACAAAAATATTTTGTTACAAGTACCAAGACCGTATAATTGAACCTAAGCTAAGAAATCAAGGACACCATTATTTTTCTATACACAGTGTCGGCCAAATTGAATATGGCAGCCACATTGAATATAGCTCAAGAGGAATGTTCGGGGACTTTCAGGATATTACTATACTTGATAAAAGGAAACTATCCTGCAAGTTTCGTTAGGCTACCAATTTGCGCTGGGTTTGTCAAAATTTTCCGCTACATACTGAACTATTTAATAAGAAATACTTTCAAGAAAAAATGATAACTATTAATAAGGTGCAGGACTACCAACGTATGCGAGCTAAACGAAGTGCTTTAAAAAATCAACTTTCAACTAGTAAGAAAATTAACTGTGTCATCGCTTTGATTGACGTTTGCATAGCTAGGAGGTATTAGGCGAAACTTGAAGCCCGGTGAACTCCCGTCTAGTAATCCAGCATTAACGGCGAGGGGAGCGATGTGCTGACTACACATCACTCCAAAGGCATAAGTGCCGTAAACCAGCTTTTAAGCCATGGTCCGCTAAAGGCTGTTACGCCAGTGTTTTTTTTTTAAGTTTAATTCAGTGATGGTAGGTAGTATTCTGAGATTTATTTTTCTTTTTCCATTTTGCATAATTATGTTTTTTCTCTCGTTATTACATAGATATAAAGCATTCTAGCAGTTTCGATTTGCTCGACTACAAACACGGAAATGTACGATAATTTGGAACTATTCATACTGTTAGGTGGAAAAAAAAAGTTGTATACCTATATAATACATCACAGTCTTATGAGCTTGTATAAGAAACAGAAAGTGAAATCTGAACTAGGAGAGATATCTGAGTTTGAATCTCGTGTTTGGTGACACAACTCGAGACCACAGATAATAAAAGATGATTGTTGGATTTGAGTTTAGTGTCCCGTTCTGCACCAAGGCTATATGAGACGCGGACCTACAGCTTAATGTGTAACTATAATATTATGGAGAATAAGCGTATCGTAAGGTTGCAATAACCTCGTGTTATAAAGTGTCAATTAAAGTTGGTGTTGTGAAAGGTAATTAAGGATTTCATCCATTTGAAACAAATATTGTATTAGTAAAATATCTATTTGTTAAGATAATGAACGTGATTTTCTTTGTTTAACATGGCAGTCAAAGAAGAATTAATGGATAATAAATACGAAATTGTAAAATGTAAATTTCCTATCGTTTAAATACATTCTTGCTACTATCGACGGCATTATCTGGTAGAAATGTTGAATAACCCTGATTCAGCAGGAAGAAAATAAGCTATAGTATTGAAGTTGATTGATTAGAGTTTCACTATATAACAAATATTGAGGTTATATGAGACAAGATATATGTTGTTTAAAGTGAAATGTGGATCACTATTCGAGTTTTATCCAAGGCTTGATATACGCACTAATGATTGAATCCGCAAACACGCATACGAAGCACGAGCATTGCAACTTAGCTACGAATGGACACGCCATTCAATAATTTTAATT
Source organism: Thermobia domestica (assembly GCF_964235325.1). Lineage (NCBI taxonomy): Eukaryota > Metazoa > Arthropoda > Insecta > Zygentoma > Lepismatidae > Thermobia > Thermobia domestica. Next base: position 50,951,357 of record NC_137471.1, read on the forward strand.
CAAGAATGAAGGCTAAAAATAAGAAAGATGAAACGACAGTCTGTAAGATGATACTACTTTCACATTTTTTATTTCACACTACTTATTCCGAGACGAAATCGAGACTTGACATTCTAGATCGAGACAAGCGTACAGTGTGTTTATCGAGACGAGATCAGGATCGAGGCCATTATTTATCAAACGAGACAAGACCCACACTGCGGTCTCGTCTCTATACCACCCCTAACCCGAACTCCTCTAAATTGGACGATTCTCTAAAAGAAGTTGAAAGAATTATAGGCTCAACAACTATTTGTAACATAGTTTAGAAAATTTTCATCATTTTTTGATAATGAAATTTATACCAATTTACCAAAATTATTAGGGAACTATTCACACAGGTCCTGAGAATAATCAAGAAATCACCACTGGAACTGTTCACATAGGCGGTGACAAATATAACTATGTGTAAAATTTTGGATGGCTGATGCCGTGAATGATAAGAAATAATAGCATGTTTTGTGAAGTTTCTTTCTATGTGCCAAACAAAAGGAATGACCAGCGGAAACAATGAAAGCAGAAATTTTATCTGCTTTAAATTCACTCGCTCATTTCAAACATGGGGGAGTGCGACAAGTGAGCGATGAAAAAAAAAAAAAAAAAAAAAGAAAATATGAACGAAAAAAGACAACTGACATAATTTACCTGGAATATTGATCATAAAAGAAAGTTCAAAACAAAGAAAACATTTTACTGGATGGTAGAATAATTATTTCGTTCTGATCAGTAACCTTAACAAAAATAAATAAATAAATAAATAAATAAAATAAAAATAAAAAAAATAAAAAAGAGGTGTGTAAAATTAAGCATGTCTGCATGAACTCGTTTCAAAATTGACGTGACATTTCTAGACATTTTCTACGTTCTATCTTCGCACTTTGCCCTCACTTATCTCCCACCCTGTATACGGTCTGCCACTAAACACTCTCTTGTTCTCTGTTTCTTTTGGTGTTGAATCCAGTGCTAATAATCAGTTTCAGCAATTTAATTCACCAAATCGGAATGTTCCTTTGTGAGTACTATATGTTCACGGAGTTGTTACTTGTTCTTTAGAAACACTTCGTATATGTCGTTACTTTGGGGATTGAGGTCGATCCTTTGGCGATATCTCATATGGGCAGTAATGATTTCAGATTTGTTACTCATTGATTTCAATACATTGGATGTGAAAAGTACTACTGCAAAATACTGGGAATCTCCATTGAGCTCGCTATGAAGTATGCCCTGGGGGAAATTTCGTAGTTCCGGGAGCAATACCTTGGGCCACCTCTTGAAAAATATTACTGCATATGGGTACTAGTGACCGCAAATTATTCATATAACAATTAGTTCTTCGTGTTGCTGTGGATCTCCTATTCAATTTTCTTCTAAAGTTAAACATTTTATAAAAAGTCTCTTTACTGAAGTTTTTGCGCGAAAAACTGTTTGAAAGAGAAATGCGAATAAACATTATTATTACTATTATTATTATTATTATTATTATTATTATTATTATTATTATTATTATTATTATTATTATTATTATTATTATTGTGATTTTTTATTTTGTTTAACCCGGGAACGGTCGACAGGTGAGCGCAGCGCTCACCCTGGTTTATATTTTCGTTTCAAAGCCGCCCTAGTGGGGTCACAGACCTGAGACGCTGTCTAGCTGTCTCTTGATGTGTCTTGTGTGTGAGAGTCAAGTGTAACCTTTTCATTCTCTTCTGTTGGAGTAGTACTGGCTTTATAAATGTAACTATGCGTAATTTGTGAGCACCACGCTCACCTGTCGACCGACGCACAGTGGGAGATTTCATCGATCTAAGGGAACTTTATTCAATTTTGCGACCAAGCAATATAGCAAAGAATACCTGCGATGTAGATAGCTAAATATGCCGTTGGTATGAAATTGACATGAATTTGGGCAATGGCTCGCGTGCAACGGTTGCAAATATGGCCTGAAAGAGGCAACCAAGTGCACGCGCGTAGAGCCTGCGACAGGTACGTTTTGTACTAGCAGTTCATTTGACTTGTGTCCTGCTGTGCTTACACGGGAAGCCTTATTTGCACACCGCCTGGTGTATGTATTGAAATCGAAAAGAATCGATCTTCGTCGACACTGAAATTTGCATTGTTGCCAAGTGTACTGTTAATACCATCGCAACCACAGCTAAACCCATTTTCAGTGAGTGATCTTTTTACTTAATGAAAGAAGCATTTTTCAATATACAAAACAAAATAATGAATTTCCCCGAAATAACCGAGAAGATGCTTGGGCCATGGCAGTTAAAATAGACTACTATATTTCAAAAGGTGCTTGGTAAGTGATTTCAATCATTTTAATTGGAAAAGGGTCTACAAATTTTGATGTGAATTGTAGTAAACAATCTCATAGCATGTCATTTATGTCTTCAGGTTGAGAATGGACTTTAGCATTATCCCATATATTAATTTATTGAAGACATTATGAGACAAGCGCTATTATTATTACATAGGCTATTTATATTATTATTATTAAAAAGCGCTTTTACACCAATTTAAAATTACAAGAGTAAAATGTACTAAAGGGGTTGTACAGTGTTGGACAAAAAAGGGTACACCCGCCCTTATTCTCCCCGGGATTATTAGAATTTTGTGTGGAATATTGAGTCATTGACATTTATATTAATTGTAGTACTAGCCCTTCTTCAACTGAATGTCATTGTTTTCCTTCTGAGATTTCCTTGTTCTTGGTGGGCATGAATAAAAAATTGCAGGTGTCCCATTTTTTTTGTCCAAGACTGTACTATTTAGAAAATTACGAAGTCTATACTTCATAAATCCGTCTTAAGTGAGACAGAATACCCTGTTCGTATAAGCGTTCTTTTTTATAACAAGGATGTAGATAACTGACCCACCATACCCGGAACATTGAAAATTTTCTTACAAGTGCCAAAAATTGAACAAAATACCAATGCTAAGTTAACATCGGGGCAAAGGTTCCGCAGATGTGAATCAGGAAAATACTGACTTAGGTTACGTACGTAAAGTTAGGTTATTTCCTTTCAAAGTAGTAGACGCCTATACTTAAGAAAAACACTAAATTCCGTCTGTCCCGGTACCGTTTTACACTCATTCAGTTTGCTCTTGCCAGTCAATAGGTTAGCCCAGAATTGGACAATAAAAGATATATTAAACATTCAAGTGATTTTTTAGTAAAGGCCACTATTTTTAACGGATGTTCTTGTAGGCCTGTAAAAAAACGTTTAACTACGGCATTCCTTGTATTTTTTTTATTTTTATTTTTGACTAGTTTCGGCTCATAACTGCGATACCTTCACCAATGTCGGTGTTTGATCAGTCATCTATACTAAACGCAATGTTAACTTGAGAGCCGCATCACAAGCGCATTAATACATGTCGGCGCGCGAACCTTTTCACAGGGAAGCCTTTGTATGTGTGTGTATGTGTTTTGGTTTGGCTCTCAATCGCCAGGGTTTCAACTGGCGCTGTTCTGAGTTTCAGCTGATATGCACGGAGCGATGATTTCTCGTCCTTTTCCTGCCGCTTACGAAAAATATGTTTCTTGGTTTATTTGTTTTAATAATTCATGAAGACACGACAATAGTAATAAATGTATTGGAAATTCGCACGTCATGTATTCGTAATCCTCACAATTAAAACCCGAGAGCATGAAAACTATTTTGCTTATTCATTTCAATTGATTAAGGTAAGAAAGGATAAGAAATGAAGTTACTCTCATATATCTACCTGAAAAACGTCAATCATAAACAGAAACTTACGAGCAGCCACCTTCCCACATAATAAATTAAAAATACGATTATTTTTTTTCTAAAAGCACAGCAACTCTACATTGACACTGAGTAAACCACAGCGAACCGGCAACAATCATATTAACAATTTCTTCAATAGTTGTGTCTGCATATTTTTCTCTTAGTCGAGCGTACAAATTGTTGGCAATTTACTTTGCTTGACTTTAAAGAGGTTTCCCTTCCTCGTGTTTGCGATAATACTGAGAAGATGATAATTCGGATTCATTCATGATTTCAATTTCGCGCTTAATACTGTCCATGGTTTCAGTTTCACTACACCCACGTACCCACACTAACGCACGCACGAAGACGATATTTGGCAGAGCAGTGTTACTCTCTGCACAAAAGTTACAGAAGTTACATGTGAGTCCCGTTCTTTGTTTTGTTTCATTTATCAGCAGGCATAGAAGTTTCTTACGGGGTAGCAACTCTAATTCATACATCATATAAAAATATTAAGCCATTTCCTATCCATTGTGGACGATTTCTAACATTGATCAATTAACTAATTTTACTGGTCCTCTGCTTTTGTTATAAGATTTTTCAAGTTTATAATCTTGCAACACTTGCAAGAGACTCGCATCTTAGCTGCCGGCTTCTCACTCCTTTCTTTCCTTCTCTCTTTCCGATTCTGAGTCGTGACGTCATTTTCATAACCCTTTACTAATAAATGTAGTATCATTTATTTTAAATATTGTTTCTGTATTGACATTTTTATATACTTGAACTCAATTAGCTCTTTGAATTGATCTCCTAAATAATGTTTTACTTGTGTAACGGGAGGAACTATGTAATGTCCGCGGAGTCGCCTGAATTGAAGCTGCGTATCTCGGCTATCAGGATAAGGTCGCGGCAAGTATACACCCTTGCCATAATAAGCGATTGTATAACCGGAATCTCACATTAAACTCCCCTTTGTATTTAAGGGCAATGCTCAAACAAACCATTTACAGATTTTACTTTAAGTAAAACATTGTCAAGATACTGACTTCGTGTTAGGTAAACGTAAACCAGTTTCCTTCAGAAATAGTAAATTAAAAACACTTATGATACGAGGAATGATATTTCAAGATTTACCTTTGTCTTTTTTAAAAGAATTAACTAAATACCTAACGTTCCACGCACGGTTCTGTTCAATATATACTCTTGTCCAAACGCCACTGTACTGAAAGCTTACGTGCGGAAATTGAAATATATTTATATAGTTACCAAGATTACGGAAGTGTATTTAAAAGTGGAAGAAAATATAACCTCGTATTATTTTACATTGCTGGAGGTAGTAGTACTAGAAAGGTTTAAAAATGTATCGATTTTATTCTACGTAACAGCAGACTTCAATCTCGCTATCTGAAACACAAGCTGGAATGGAGACTGACGCTAGGTTTTCCGTTTCATAATGTCTTTTAAATTATACCTATATCGAGATATCTATGAAGTGCATTCAAGGTACATGCAGCACAGATTAAATTCTTTTTTACTACAATTCACAAGCAAAGTGTGTGAGTCTTAGCATATAAATGATGAAATCGCGACCCTGAAATAATACTGTCGTAACTCAAAATGGCCCTGGTTACAGCTTAATCAAAAAAAAAAAGTTTTTGATAAGAATACTGAATAGTTTCCTCGGTTTTCAAACCTATAATTCTAAAAAGGACGGAAACTATCACAAACAAACCGTCTTTTTGGTTTGTTTGTAACGAGGTATATTTCGAGTTACGATAGTATTATTCTGAGGTTTCGATTTGTCACCCTCCCTGTTGCTTCAGATAGATCAGTTCCCATTCTAAACTATTCCGCCGTTTGTTGGATATTAATAAACACTATTTTGTTTCAAACATTCTTTCCGGGAAGCGTTGGCTTATTTGATCCATCATATGTATAACTGGCCTTAGTAAAATAGATGTGTTAGTTTCATAAATAGGGTTGGTGAAGTTTTCCTCCGAAAAAAATATTTTATTTCGGGTAAAACAAAACAAAAACAAAAAACAATAAAACCCACTTCAAAACCTATAGATCAGACTACAACAAAGGTCTTACTTTGATTCGAGTATTTTCTCGTAAAGCCGGTACCTATACCGTGTATAGTTTGCAGTACATGCACAACTCGCCATCTATTCAAGTAAAGAAATGTAGAGTGTAGACCCTCCATGCTTATCTCAACACGTCCATTCAAAACAGATCTCTATATAAAAGGGCCATCATGTGGTGAAAATTAAAGCTCTATAGAAATACGTTACGTTAAGCCGAGTTCATTTTTTTTTAATTTTCTGGCGACGTTTCTGTCCGATTTCTCACAACCAATAGCCCACAATCCCCGAAGAACGTTTACACAAGTAGAAAACTCTTACAGGAGAAAAAACTCAATATAATTAGCTTTTAATAGAAATTATCTCGTTTTTTTCTACATTTTTGCCTCTTTAGAGGAGGGTTTCACCCCCTCCCCCTTGTTCGATTTTATTGCCAAACGAACCTGACCTGTACTTTGAACCAATAAACAATCTGTGAAAGTTCCATTTGAGTTCAGGCTACACTCATGGAGGACGTTTTCGTAACCAAGTTTACATTCTTGAGGGTTCAGGCTTAGAAAACATCTGCCGTTGCTAGCAAAAATTATGAAAATTTAGCGGAGAATATGGAAAAATGAGTCTGTTTAGGTAAAGTTAGGTTTGTTCGCTTTAGGAAATGAAATAAATTACTTATAATGTGGGAAATTGTATTTAAAACCAATCTGGTCCTTATACGTAAGAAAATACCAGAATTCTTAACTTATAATGTGGGAAATTGTATTTAAAACTAATCTGGTCCTTGTACGTAAGAAAATAACAGAATTCTTAATGTCACCCTTATGGAAGACCAGTTTTCGTAACGCTTCCCCCTACCTTTTCGACACTTTTCTGCCACCATAACTTTTAACAAAAAAAACATAATCGAGTCGTAAGTTGTGAGAATACCATGGAGAATACCAGTCTTTAATATCTTCTATACCTTCTAAGTAAGGAGGTATCGGTACTTGAAGGTCCTTCTCCATAATTCAAGTTCACGTGGTTGCGATGGTATTAACAGTACACTTGGCAACATCGCAAATTTCAGTGTCGACGAAGATCGATTCTTTTCGATTTCGATACATACACCAGGCGGTGTGCAAATAAGGCTTCCCGTGCTTACACAGAGTGGTCAGTGCAATGCTGTAATAGTATTGTGGGTCTCCGAAGGAAAGATTGAGCACTTGAACTTTGCATTGCATTTTAGTGTTCCTAGGGGATAGCGTGGAAAAAGTGTTTGTGTGAACATGTGGAAAAAATGTTATTTGTGAATTACAAACAAGGTTTCAAGTAGGTGTTCTGTGGTGTTCAGCCTCCTTGTTAAGTTCATCTGAAAGCTTATTGAGGTTAGAAGTGAAAACAATCGAGAAACGTTGCGCAAGTTTGCGCAAAAACGTAAGGACGTGGTGTAAAAATGGCTCCCGCGTTTACATTGCAGGTTATATTAGATGTGTTGGAACAACATGCGTCAACAAAGCGGTTGAAGTTTTAACAAATTACATAATGGAACAAACCGGAGTAGTAGAACTGACCACTAGTTCGCGAACAAGAATAATAAAAGGTATTAATGATATACGTACTGGTTAAACGGGACAAAGCCAATCGGCACCAGGAGAGGTTGATAGAAGACAATGCAACGAAGAAAATGAAGTGGACTTCAACTTAGCGTCTGTTCTGCCAACAGATACTTCTGTTGAAAATAAATGCGGTAGACCAAAAATGTATCTCAAAAGTGCAATGTAGGAAATTTAAAGAACTTAAAGAATCAACCAGCAACGAGGAATTGACGATGGCGACTGAATTAAAACTACGGAGGAAAACGCGACTCGGCAGCGATCGTCAAGGAGTTTTGTTGTTTCTTCCCCACATGGGATACGAAAAATCAAGAAATCTGGAAGCACTACACTTCCCGTTCTGGCGAAATTATCAGAAGATGAAGCTTTGGCGTTACTAGTTGATGCGAATCTTTGGAAAAACCAGTAAAATGACATGTATGATGAGGCAAAATAAGCAGGCTGTAAAATGTATCCATCGTATGATAAGGTTAGAGATGCTAAGCAACGTTGTTATCCAGATGAAATAAAAATCACAGACATCGGTTGACATACCGGTGCAATCCCTTCTTCATGATACCATAAGAAGACTCAGTAAAACACAAGAAGATGTGTTTCGAACTTTGTCTGATGTTCGCAACATTAATATTGGTGTTAAGGGGGACTGTGGTGGTGCGCAACAAAGTATGTAGCGCCAACCGGAGTATTCAACTGACGAGAGTCTTATGTAATGTCTATAGTCCCTATTCAACTGTACAATGTCACTAACAAACTTAACTGTGTTATTTGGCAAAATCCCGCTCCATCCTCTACCAGATTGTCATCCCATAAGCTTTTTGTTTGCAAAAGAAACGGTTGGAGTTGTATCAAAACCAAGTCCAGAAAGTAGAAGGCCAAATCGAGAAACTCACCTTAATCATAATAACTATAGGTGACAAGGAATCTATCGTTCGGCCTAAGATGATTTTTTGTATGATTGATGGAAAAGTGTGTAATTTTGTATCCTCATGTGCGTCTACGCAGACGTGTCATTTATGTGGAGCAAAACCGAGAGAGATGAATAATCTTGGTATTCTTTCTCATAAAACTGTAGATCTGAACTTTTTGACTTTTGGACTCTGTCAGGTTTATTCTTGGATGCGTCTTATGTAATGTATTCTTCACATTGCCTACCACCTAGATATTAAAGCATGGCATGTACGAGGCAAAGAAAATCGGATGATAATGGAATAAAAAAATAAACGGTCCAAACAAAATTTTCGTAGTGAGCTTGGACTATTTGTATATATGCCGAAACAACAAGCAGGAAACACCAATGATGGCAATACAGCCCGCATGTTTTTCCGGAATGCTGAAAAATGGTCCGAAATAACGCTGATAAAATGCCCACTTAATTAAACAATGTCACGTTATTTTAGAATACTTAAATTGTATTTTTCCGATTGATACAAACAAATTTAGTGAGTGCACTCGTTGCACTTTGAGACTGTATTTGCAAAGTACCTATTCTTGGTATCATATGCCCGTAAGCGTTCTAGAAGTCCTATTTCTACCAATAGGCCAGCTTTCCGAAGAAGCACAGGATGCTCGAAATAAAGACAATAAGAAATATAGGAAACTCTTCACAAGAAAATTATCCACAGTGAATACCAACACGGATTTAATTCATAGATTCCTGATCACCTCTGATCCATATATTGCTAGTAAATGTGCTGCTGCCGAAACCAAACGTTTAGACATAATGTCCGAGGTACTACGATTGCTAAAAGCGCCTTATGTCAATGATTTCTCGGATCATTCCGAACAGAGCAGTGAATAAGACTAATGAACTTGTTTTTCCCGTCAGTTTTGCGTTCTCACTGACTCTTGTTTATTGTCCTGACTATCTAATATAATGTACACATTATCACTAAACTTTTATTTAGACATAAGCTGATCACATCAATCCTACTGTTGTCCTTTCTCCAATTGTGTGTAATCGTGTTCACTTTTCTTACACATGTGTTACTTCTTGGTAAATAATACACAAACAACATTCTTTACCACAGAAATCGCATATTTCAATCGAATAGAACGTTAAAACCTGCCACAGGCAAATGTGCATCACACACTGAATAAAGTTCCCCTAGATCGATGAAATCTCCCACTGTGCGACGGCGTGAGTGATTACAAAAGAAAGGATTGCTGCATGTGTGAGAAGCTGAAAAAAGAAATATATATATATTAATAACCTCTAAAACGTTACTTGCAATTTTGCTTTAAAAAAAAAAGAAAGAAAGAAAGGAAAAAAAAAAAGAAAAGATTGTATTTAAACCATACCAAGTTTTACAAGCCTTGCTTTTTGTTTCTTTGGTGTGCATGATCAATTTTTAGGATGGGATAAACGAAAGTTCAAAGTTCATGAGATTTATTCATTTATTTTTTTTTATTTTTGTGAAAATTTTCAAAACAATGTTCGAATAATATTATTTAAAGAACATAAAGGAAATTTTCGTAATAACTTGAATAAATTTACACAGATAATCCAGCTTCCAAACAATTTATTGCATCTATTATACTTTCTAATTCCAACGACATGGAGGTCCTATAACTATCTATGGTATTAAACCTTGTTGTATATGCTATGGCGAAATAATTATTCAAGAATAACAGGACCGGGCTGGATAGGCACTCTAGTTCTATTGAAACATTCAGAGCCAAGTAGCACGAATTGACTATGAAATGTATTTTTTTCACTTTAGTTTGATATTAAGTTTTCTATGCAGTGTCAGTATAACCCCGAAGAAGAAGAAGAAGAAAAAAAAAGCTAACCCTGTATGAATCTGGTTTTACAACTTTGAGGAAGGGATACTAAACATCACGGCCGTCTTGCACGGCAGCGACTGCGGACTTGTTATCCCAGTCACTGTTTCCGTGATGTATTTTTCATAAGTGCAAGTTAAATAATTAATCTGAAAGTTATTTTCGATACCAGTTTGATTGGACTCTACCACAGCGTTCCGTTTCTTTTTAGTTTTCATTCCAAGCTCACGATGAAATTTTTCAGGTTGTCAGTATTATAATAAACATGAATAGATTTAAACGAAAAGGATGTGAGTAAGCATGAGATGGATTGAATCAGGGATTCAGTACCAGAGGTGAATACTATACCACTGACCCACCTCGGTCCCGTAATTAGGGGTCCAGGTCTCAATTCTCCCTCCCCCTACACACACACACAATTTTGAAATTCAAAGTCTTTTGTACGGCAAAGTCTTGTGGTATTTTCTTACCTTTTGTACCGGAAACCCCAAGTTTTGTGCTCTCGCCGTTCTAAAGTTATAGCAAGAATAATTTGGGAGGGCTGGAGACTTCGGAAATTGAAAGTTCATTCTGTGCAAAAATTTTGTACTAGTTTTGTGCTGAAAACTCCTAGTTTTGTTCTCTTGCCGTTTTAGAGTTCTCTCTCTATTAAATATGGGGTACCCATCTCTTCAGCCGCTACTTTAGAAATTGAAAATCTTTTCTATGTCAAAGTTTTTTTTTTAACCCTTTTACTCTGAAAACCCCAAGTTTTGTGCTCTTGTCGTTCTCAAGTTATAACAAGAATAAATTTGGAGGTGCGGGGTAGAGACATGCAACCTCCCATTTTAGAAATTAAAAGTATTTTCTATGTCAGTTTATATCCCCAGTTCCGTGCTCACATTTCTCAAGTTAAAGCAACAATAAATTTGAGGGGGCTGGAGACATGCAACAACCCACTTTAGAAATAGGAAGTGTTTTCTATGCTAAAGTTTGATGCCTTTTTTTGCTGAAAACCCCGAGTTTTGTGTTTTCACAGCTTTCGACTTACCCCCATTTTAAATGTGGAAAATGCATATCTCTAGCCCCCATTTTAAAGATGGAAAGTTCTTTGTATGCGAAAGTTTTATGCATCTAGTTCAACTTCTCGCGAATATTCTTAGAACGTACACCAATCGTTTATGATTTGTTTGGGAGGATATACGAGTGAAGTCCCAAAGTTAGAAGTTTACTATTTTAAAGATACATTACCGCAAATTGCGGGTCAACTTCGTGAAGTTAGCACCCCATACGTCACATATAACTTTAAAACCTACATCAATTGTTTTAAAATTGTCTGAGAGGATTTAAAACTGAAATCCTAAAGTTTAGAAGTTTACACTTCTCAAGATACAGACAGTAAAATAAAGGTGGGCCCATTCGTCACGAATAATGAAACCTACGTTAATTGTTTTGGATTTGTTTCGAAGGATTTAGGGGTGAAATTGTTAAGTTTATGAGTTAAAAGTTCTGGATATACAGTACAACAAAATAGTGAGGTCTGCCATTAGTCAAACTCTTCGTGAATATCAATCGTTTAGGAGTTGTTTGCGAGGACTTAGGAGTGAAGTTCCAAACTTCAGGATTTTTTTTTTTTTTTTTTTTTTAAGGGCTGGAAATAGTTTACGTGTTGTTTGCCACGACTTCATTTTGGTGTTGTTTGTCACGGTATTATCTCTGGCTTATCTTATATCACAATCGTGAAGATTTATAGATAATGGACTCATAAGCTGAGGGTTGCCAGATGACCATATCATAAAAATCAAATCTATTATATTTATAAATATAATACATACAACACAAACTGTCCCAAGCACGTTATTGGATTACTACGCTATCAGCTGCTAACGCCGCTGTTAAATTTATTCAAGTTGAGTTCAAGCACAGGAGGTAATCATTTGTGTGCTTAAAATTTCCCCAAATGAATTTTCAATATTTATATGACGTACAATTTGTGTGTTCGAATGTGTAGCCAACGTTGAATGTAGGCATTTCATCAGGACCACTCATAAGTAGGAGGTAACCATCCCGAAAAACGTGAACCCGGACCATAAGGAGGGCATGTCTTTTCTTTTTCTTTTATCTTTTATAGCTTTCCTAGAGATTAAATTAAACAAAATTAGATTTAAATATATGGATTTAGCAATCTTTTAAAATTTTTGGTGAGAGGAAGGAAACTTCTATTGGTAATACAAAAATTTAGTTACTTTTGTATTGTTAGTTGGCTATTTTCAAGCCCACTCAGAGAGCTCCTTTGTGGCTAAGCGGTTAGCGTACGCGTCTCTGACTTGGAAGACGCGGGTTCGATTCCAGCGGGAGCTCATGTGGATCGGATTCCACGTTAAACTGTAGGTCCACATCTCATATAGCCTCGATGCTGAGCGGGCCGCTAAAAATCAAATCAAATCAATTCAACAGAGATTATTAAAATACATGGGTCGGCAATCCCTTTATAGTTTTTTTGAAACAAGATGGAATGTGCATGAATTGGAGTAGATTTGAGTTAAACATCCCATTCAGCAGCAGACTGAGACATGAACCTACAGCTTAACATGGAATCTGATCCAAATAAGTTTCCGCCGGTAACCTAACCCAGGTCTCCCACCCCAAAGGTGCGTACGCTATCCACATAGCTACAAGGGAGCACTGTGTACGATTTGATACAATAAAACCTATGGCAGAAGTAAACTAGCAGATTACATTTCCCTAAGTTTGAACCATTAATTCTCTCGGACGTTTGAAGGTAAAATTTAGACTGTATAAATGTAAGAAGTTGAATTCCGCAATCGAAAGATAAATCATTCGATACTGAACCACCCCCAGAAAATATAAGAACAATTTAAAATATTGTTTTTGTGATGTAATCGTACACAAGATAGTATCTCAGGTGGATTCTCGGGGTGCAGAAATGAGAAATATTTGCTTAATTTTTCAAGCAAGTCTCAGAGTAAACACTTTAGATGACGGTGATGCAGTGGGTTCTTCTGTTTCCTACCACTTTCTTCATTACACTGTTTCATTCATTCTGATCATTAACATATCCTTTAGCTTACACGTCATAACCATGGGAAGTAAAACTGAAATATTTCATTTTATTTTTCTAAAGTATATAAAACCCAGTTCTTTAGTCGCGTAGCATAACGAAAAACGTAACATTTTGTAACAGCCCATATTAAAAACTCAGTTAAAAGAGAAAATGCAATTATATCAACTTACTAAGCTATTGTGATATTAATGATGTTTTGTGTTCAAAGGCGAGAACATTTACCATTTGTTCCAGAGAATCAAAAACAGAGGTGCCTTGCAACCCTTCCTTTTACTCCAGGTGTGTGTGAACTTTCACGATAATGAGATATGGTAAGATCGGAATGCAAATCGTGGCAATCAACACGAAAATCGAGTCGTGGCAAACAACACGCCACCTGGAAATACTGGGGAATAACTTCGTGAGGGAAAGTAGCTCGTAAAAAAAAAAAAAAAAAAAAAAAAATCAAGCTCACTCTCGAAAGTCGGTCTCTCGTTTCGAATGTCGACAAATAAATGCATATACAGGGTGGTTCAGTAATGTTGGACAGCCCTGAATAAATCGGAAACCAGAAGAGATATTAGCAAGAGTGTGGTGGATCCAGATACTTGTGGAAGGGGGACGTCTTTTGAGGTACCACACAATGTTACCAGGTCAACAGTGTTGCCAGCTCAGTACAAAGTTGTATTTTTTTTAAATAGAACATATAGAAGTTTATGCCATCAAAAGAATTAGTACAGAATGTGAATACCAACAAGAGAAACCGCATCTGTCAGTGTTGCCAAATAAGGAAGTTATAAAGCTTCAAAGATCAAGAAATTAAAGTGTCCGTAGAGCAAAACTAGCAAAGAGGCAAGAAAAATAATACTACGGAATGAAAAGGAGTAACCGAAAGAGTAAACAAAAGAACGCACAACATCCAGTGAGTAACAGGGTTGCCACAGCAAAGGGGGGAAAAATTGAAAATTTTGCAGTTGCTATAGGAGGAAAAGTGCCCATATGACATAATGCTGGAAACACCATAGAAAGTCTATGTAAGATTCAGGAATCCTAATAGCGTTTGTTCGAAAGCGATATCTCTAACCGTTTTCGAGATACACCAAAGGTGTTCGGGGTTTGCAACACTGCATAATTGATTTGACGATTAGACCCGTGCAGTTCTTACATTTTGTTGGGCGTATCATTTTCATTACTCGTTCCTGTAGTTTGGAGGGCGAGGGAATTATTATGCAGTGTTGCAAACTCCGCACACCTTTGGTGTATCTCGGAAACGGTTAGAGATATCGCTTTCGAACAAACGCTATTAGGATTCCTGAATCTTACATAGACTTTCTATGGTGTTTCCAGCATTATGTTATATGGGCACTTTTCCTCCTATAGCAACTGCAAAATTTTCTATTTTTTCCCCCTTTGCTGTGGCAACCCTGTTACTCACTGGATGCTGTGCGTTCTTTGGTTTACTCTTTCGGTTCCTTCTTTTCATTCCGTAGTATTATTTTTCTTGCCTTTTTGCTAGTTTTGCTCTACGGACACTTTAATTTCTTGATCTTTGAAGCTTTATAACTTCCTTATTTGGCAACACTGACAGATGCGGTTTCTCTTGTTGGTATTCGCATTCTGTACTAATTCTTTTGATGGCATAAACTTCTATATGTTCTATTTAAAAAAATACAACTTTGTACTGAGCTGGCAACACTGTTGACCTGGTAACAATGTGTGGTACCTCAAAAGACGTCCCCCTTCCACAAGTATCTGGATCCACCAAACTCTTGCTAATATCTCTTCTGGTTTCCGATTTATTCAGGGCTGTCCAACATTACTGAACCACCCTGTATATACCATTGTATTTACTCAAAATGCACGCATTGTTAAGTTACATTTCTGATAGTAAACAATTACCCTTGGGTGACCTTGTTCAAAGGGATATACACGGGAGAAAGAGGAATTCCACCTCTGAGGTGATTCACAAGGTATATCGAAAATGTTGAAAACAACTCAAATTTTGAGTTGTGACTCAATATACTGTAGAGCTATTCCCTTTCAAGTCATCTTTAGTCAAAGAGCATGTTTTCAACAAATTCCGAAACCTAATTTTGTAAAACAAGCACATAAGATTTCAACCTTCCAATATTATTTTGTTCCACATAAGGGTAAATCCAGAGGATTTTTTTTTTTTTTTTTTTTTTTTTTTTTTTTTTTTTTTTTTTTTACGTTGTAGAAGTTTAATGAAGCAATACATCGCAAGAAATTACTTGCATTGGCGTTCTTGCTCAGAAAATTTCGACCTTCGAAAATGCAGGTAGCCATTTCTTGTTCTTTCTTTTTAAGATGTGATATTTTGCGCTATCGCTTCGTTCTGAAGGTTTGGTGCTGATTGCCAAGTGTGCTGACTGCCACAGCCAATTATTGGTGCTGATTGCCACGACTGGCGCTGATTGCAAATATCAAGGTGCTGACTGCCACGACGGTGAGCTGACCGTCACGAGCCTGAGAGAAACTATTTGGAAAGAGCGGAATTAATCCCTCATACTAAATTTACTAATCATCATACTAAATTAATATGAGGGATTAATTTAGTAATCATCACAGCAAATCTATGTAGCATCCTGTAAGTTACAAAGTTGCTCACTAAGTGTAACGACATACGCTTGGATGTTTATAAAGGGATTGTCTTTTCTGTTATACTTATGTACAATTTGCACATTTCATTGTTTATATTAATTGTTTTATTGTATTATTTAATGCATCAGTATTATAAAGTAAAATTAGTGTGTATTTATTCACCCAAATAAAAGTGACTACAGGCTATATACACTAGCACTGCAGTGTAGTGGTTTCTATAGGCTATATACAAAATACAAGTGACTACTTTTGTGACTTAATAACTTTTGAACCACCCATCGATCACAATCAAATTTTCAACATAGATGAGATCCAGCCTGGGATGGTTTTTATTATTTCATTTTAACGGTACAATGTAATGGAGGGGGAGGGGTAATTTAAAAATGATCGAAAATTACCGATATTAATGTCGAATCCATAGTTTTTAGTGTCTTGAGATGAACAGTGACACTTCCGATGCCGTTTAAATCCAAATTCAGCTCAGCAAATTGGAGGCAGGAATGGGTATATATATATGTATATATATATATATATATATATATATATATATATATATATATATATATATATATATATGTGTGTGTGTGTGTGTGTGTGTGTGTGTATGTGTGTACATATGTATACCTTTCGGGTCCTTGTCTTCAAAAGCGAATTGCACTTTGTGGCAACGTCGCAGATAAAGAACCATTGATTAGATCTACCAATGCATCAAATAATTACATCGATTCTTGCCAGGTAACAGTTAAAGTCAATCATTGGCGTCTCTAGCATGTTAAAATTGGGGGGCGGGGACGAGTAGAATGCTAGTAGACCTCAACTAAAGTTATGTGAAAATTATGAGTAAACTGAAATCTACTTTACTAATGACATCCGCTCTTTCTAGCCTTAGCAACACAGTTCATCATAATTTTCTTCCATGACTTTTAGACTACTTGCCGAAAAAAATTATGTTTGTATATAATATGGTTATTAGGTAATTTCTTCACCTTGACATTCCTACCGTTGAATTCCTGCTCAGTTTTCTTAAACGCATTTGCAGCAATGTAGTTTCATAGTCCTCATATATTTTAATTGTTTAGCTAACAAAATCTTAACTCTCTGAAATAAGTCTTATGATGATGTTTGATTTGCTTGTCAATTTCGAATTTTTTAAAATTTTTTCTTCTTCTGCATTCTGAATGAACTCAAAAGGTATATTATCTACCTTTTTGTTCTTCATTTCGCTGTATGTTTTTGAACTTGTCCAATGAACCATCCTAGTTTACTTCATTTTCCGTTTTAATGTCTAAAATGTACTGTTTATTCTTGCTGTCATCCGACTCCTCAATGTATTCTTTCCATTTTCTTCAAACTCAATTCACTCATTAAACACTCATTTCTATCTTTAGTTGATGTATTGTCATAGTAGTTGTCCCTTGCTGCCATTCTACAGTATTCACATGACATGGGCGTGCCAGCCGGGGGGATGAGGGGGACGCGTCCCCCCAGAAATTTTCTAGGAGGTGATTGTCCCCCCCCCCCCGAAAATTGTATAGCAGGAATTCTTCACCAAATATCTCGGCAAAAATGATGAAATACTGGAATAGGAACGTCGATTGTCAATGAATAATTCCTTGAATTGAAAGGAATTACAGTTTCATTGAAGAAAACTCTGTAACAATTACCAGGGATCTATAAATGAAGTATAGAAGGTAGCGACAGTGTATTAGCTCGAATATTAGCGACACTGTATTACTGTATCGAAAACTACCACAACGCGTGCACATATTCATTTGCGGCAAAAATAAAATTTTGAAATATCTATATATTAAAATGCTACGTTTATATATTTGTAGTCAAGAAACGTTTATATGTTTGTAGCAAATTCTTTTAACAACCGTATCTCGGAAACTACAAGCTCTGGAAAGATGCCGTTTTCACTGATTGATTGCAAATTTTGTGAAGATTGCTGAGTTATAATTGAATATTTTTTTTTAAATGGACGTTATTTCTTTATTACATTTTTTAGGAGTACGCGGAAGTATTGAACATTTAAAAAGTAAAGCATCATATCTCAACGAATTATACATCCCAACACCGCACATTTGTATACGAGGTTAGTATATCTCTCCGGCATTTGTTTTATGGTCAAATGATAATGAAAAACGAAGCATAACTATTTCTCCAGTGTAAGATGAATCTTTATTGTTTGGAGTGTTTGGCCCAATGAACACCATATAGCCTATCACTGACATTATAATTAATTGTGTGTGTGAGCTAGTATCTTTATGAAAATAGTAGGTTCTAATTGAAAGTACGCAATTCTTAGTGTGTCTTTTCATTCTGAGCAGCTACAGCTTTGTGAAAGATTTACAACTTGGTTCCAAGGCAAAAATATTTCGAATTTGACTTAGTACTTATTAAAAGTTTCATGCTCAGTTTCAAATATTTCTGCCTTGAGATTTTATCTTTAGTCTTCCAAGAAAGCGGTAGAGGCAAGAAAAAAAATGTTGCTTTCTAAGTATCTAAAAAGATTCCTTTCCCTCTACACTTATAGCATTACAAAGAGAAAAGAGAAAATGTGGAATGTTTTATTATTATTATTATTATTATTATTATTATTATTATTATTATTATTATTATTATTATTATTATTATTATTATTATTATTATTATTATTATTATTATTATTATTATTATTTAATATACCGACTCTTGCTGTATCAGCTTCGTGTAAAAATACCACCATTATTGCGCCAACCTGGACAATCGATGGAATACTTACTGTTTAGCTTCGGAAATATAACTCAAAACCTGCCTAAAAAAAAAACTTTTCATTCGTGTGCGGGTAATGTAGGTCTCTTTGCGTGTTCTTTCTAGTGTATTGTTGAACTTGGTCAACTGGACTGTGCGCAAGTGCACCACTGTTTTTGAAAGGACATGTTTTGCAGCGTATTTTCTCCAACAGTAACGTTATTTAGACAGCTGTTTTTATGTGTTACTGTGAATATAATGTTGATATGAAGTTTTTCATCTCTTGTTTCTGTTTAATGTTGTTTTATTGTTTGAAATGGATCAATTTGTCATAAGAAAAAAGCAAAGAAGACAGCACGTGGGCCAAAGCAGTGCCATTGTTGAAGAAAAAAGAAAAATTAATTCAAATGATAGTTCAGCTGATGGATAACAACCTGAAACTGACAATGGAAATTCAAATCTTGTATTGGTCGCCATCACCGTTAGTGTCTATAGAAAAAAAAAAAAAAAAAAAAAAACTCTCCACGTCTGGCAAGTGGTTCAGATTTTCCCCACCCTTCGAACCTTTCAAAGCGCAATTAGATTTTAGTGTTACCTACAAATTTTCCACAACAGTCCCTGAAAGGTCGAACATTGAAATTTGTGCCAACTTGGTTACTTCTGTGGCTGCACGCCTATCCAAACAAAATTAACGTCATTTTCTGTTTTTACTGTATGGACATCTTGAAAAACATTTTTTTTTTAAGTTCTTACTAAAACCATGGAAGACGATTTCTCTACTCTAGGATTTTGCAACTGGAAGAAGGCTAAAGAGAAATTAAGTATACACGAGACTTCAGAATGCCATAAACTGGCTGTACTACGCTACACGCAGATAAAAAAAATCCAATAGAAAACCACTTAAACAAACAAATTTTAAATGAACAACTGAAAGCCAGGAAATTCCTGGAAAAAAATATAATCTCAAGTATACGTTATCTTGGAAGACAAGGACAAGCATTTAGAGAACATGACTCCCGGTTCAGGAATTTATTTCAGTTGATGAGCCTTTGCTCTGAAGATTTTCCACAATTGAAGAGCCGGATAAAGGGAAACATGAAGAGATGTAATTTCATGGATGTTAAAATCCAGAACGAAATCTCGAAACCATAAGCCAAGAAATTGCTTTTCATATATGTAACAAAATCAAATCTCAAAACCCTCCTCTGTTCTCTATCGTGTCTGATGGTTCCCGTGATGTGGATGGCGAAGAACAATTAAGTATTTGTGCCAGGTAAGTTCATGAAAATCTCTGTTCTCATGAAAGTTTTCTTGTGTTCTACTGTATATCAAAAAACTACTGGTGAGTTTATAGATTCAGTTATTCTGGATGAGATGGTGAGACTCCAGCTTTCAATTGCTCAACTCAGTGGACAAGTTTATGATGGCTCTGGAAATACGAGTGATGGCTCTGGAATTAGTATCCCATCTATTATATGTAAACAGCAACTTCTTGCTTTGTACGTACATTGTGGAGCTCACAATACTAATCTTGTGATTAAGGGTGTCTGTAGTGCATCACAAGTAGTGAAAAACTCTTTGCAGTGGGTGCACGAACTATGAGTACTGTTTTCGCAGTCACTTTCAGTGAGGTCATGATTTTCTCCTCTAACCGAGGCTAATGCTGGTGGTCTCGCCTTAAACATTGTAAACATTAAATCCTTGTGTCCCATTAACTGAATTTGTAGACTTAGTCTAATAACGGGAGTTGTTTGACATTATGAAGAAATTCTCTCTACGTTGGAAAAGATGAAGACTGACGGAATTGTCAACACATCTTCAGGATCAACAGCTGGGCTTTTGCGGCTTTTTGAAGAAGGATCTACGTTCCTTGGGCTCATATGGCTAGAGATATTATCAGAGGTTGGAGATTTTTAACAGGGCACTTAAAGACGCAGTTTCAGTGTCAAAATGGGAAACAATGCAAAATCATAAATGAAAACATTAATTTGTATAATATGCTTAGTCACTGATCATAAGTTCATTGTACTGTCATGAAACCTACAAATTAATATCATCGCCCTGGAAATCCCATTAATTATAATAAATATTGTCAACAGTACCATAAATAGGATTGTTTGTGTCTCTGGAGTATAACCTGTAATCACCATTGATAGAATTTATCTATCCTAAATTGCAGCACTTTAATTCATGTTATGTGACATTTTGAAAATTAAGGGGGGGGGGATACAATGACATCAGCTTTTCTTTAAGTTTGGCCCACAATGTTGAGTGAAGGGTATTGTCCCCCCCAGAAAATTTTAGGTGGGCACGCCTATGCACATGAAGTTTACTCTCATATATAATATTCAAATTTCTCTATCTTTTTAAATTCTTTTTGGTCACCTTCGCTTCTATTGTATATTTCCGTCCTTGTAGATTTCCCTTCTTAATTCCCAGAAAACTTTCTATACACCCTTTCCTCCCCTTATCCAGTCTCCCTTCGTTAATGGAACCCAATTGTTGCTGGTTAAGCAATGAAAAACTTATGTGCCTGCAGCAGATACTACTTTGACTAACCAAGAAGCGTAACTTTAAAAATAGAAGTGGTTACTTTGAAAAAGCCTTCTTTCAAAGTAACATACGTCAGGCGGATATTCTATTCACGTTAACCTAATTTTTAAGAACAGGCATAATTTTAATTTGTTCTCCCTATATTTTTACTTCTTCCACATAGATCTAAATACTTTCAGCATTGATCCATTTATCTCGTACTCAAAATATTTGGTGGACGCGTCCGCTCTTTAGACCGCCAGAGACGTCGTGAAGTCAATAGACGTTGACACTAGCACCCATTATTACCTTAACAATCGATATAACTGTTTGAGTTAAGTTGATTTCGATTTTAACGTCCCGTTCAGCAGCGAGGCTATATGAGACGAGGACCTACTGATTAACGTGGAATCTGAACCACATGAGCTCCGCCGGGAATCGAACCCGGGTCTCCCACGCCAAAGGCGCGTACGCTAACCGCTTAGCCACGGAGGAGCTCTTATAATAACTGTTTGATGGATTTGTAGAGCGATGCTAATGTTCCAAATTAATATGCGATGTTGCCACATAGTGAAATTTTAATTCCCCATAAAAGCTGAGGGAGGCCCCGGAGGGCATTCCATCATATAACATTTTCCCTTTATTTTGACCTGCAGAATAGTGTTCTGTAGTTTGTGAGCGCCATTTTTTTTAGTACACCCGATATATATATATTTATATCTATATATAAAAATAACCGATAGTAGTGTCGAATCCATAGTTTTCTGGGTCGCTGAGATGAACAGTGACACTTCCGATGCTGTTTAAATCTTCTAAGTCCAGCTCCCATTAGTACTCTTAAAGGGGATGGTGACTTAAAAATAACTGAAAATGATCGATATTAGTGTCGAATTCATAGTTGATTGGTGACAGTATTTTTATCCTTATGTCCAAAATGAAAGTTATTCTCCCCGTGCAAAGAGCGGGCATTCTGGTAGCGAACAATAAATGAGAAATTGTCAAATTTAAATTTCCTATCATTTAAATACATTCTTACTGCTATCTACTGTGTTATCTGGTAGATATTGAATAACTCTAATTCAGCAGGAAGGAAATTAACTATAGTATTGAAGTTGACTGTAAAGAGTTTCTCTGCATAGCAAGTACTGAGGTTATATGATAAGATCTGTTGTTTAAAGTGAAATGTGGATCACTATTCGAGTTTTATCCAATGCTTGATATACACCCTAATGATTGAACCCGCGAACACACATAAAAAGCACGAGTGTTGGCCACCTAGGTACTAATGGATATGCCACAAAGCAATTCAAATTGAATAATAAAAGCAAAAAATTATACTACTTACATATTTTTTTTTATTTTATACTATTTACTTTGAGACGAGATCGGGACTGAGACCACTTTCGTCAAACGAGACGAAACCGGAACTGCAGCGTTGTTTATGTACCATCCCTACCCGGACTCCTTCAAATTCTACGATTCTTTAAAAGAGCTTTAGTCCCTCTCTCTCTCTCTAAATATATATATATATATATATATATATATATATATATATATATATATATATATATATATATATATATATATATATATATATATATATATATATATATAATTTAGAAATTTTTAATGATTTTTATGATCAATTTCATATCAATTTGCGATCATTATTAGCGAATCATTCATATAGGTATTGAGAGTAATCAATAAGTCACCATAAATCATCACCAGGACTGTTGTTCACACAGGCGGTATCAGATACAACTATATGTAAAATTTGAATGGCTGATGCCGTGAATGATAAGAATGGTATCATGTTTTATTAAGCTTATTTCTATGTGCCAGATAAAAATTAAAGACAACAATATCTTTAAAGTTTTCTAGGGTACACAGACAGTAGAGCCTACAAACAATGAAAGCAAATATTATCTACTCTAAATGCACTAGCTCATTCGTAACACTTGAGCAAGTGACAAGAGAGTGTTGCTTTTTTATAATAAGAAAAAAGAAAAGAAAAAGAATGAAAAAACAACTGACATAGTTTTCTTGAAACATTCATTGTAAAGGGAAATTCAAAGAATCTAAGAACACAAAGGAAACATTTAACTTGATGGTAGAACATCTATTTCACTCCCGTCAGTAACAAAAATGTAGGTGTGTAAAATTTTTGTTCTATTATCATGTATTGAACCAACATCTTGCCACATGGAAGGAGTTCCCCCTCTTCCGCATTATGAAACCTTTTGCTGTGATTTAGCTTTTTCCGTTTCCCGACTATCCACTACCGATTTCTTCACACAACTGGATACTTGAGTTGCAGTTTACAGAGGTCACATGGATCACAAACACTTTGAAAAGAGACACCTGTGAAAAAGGGAAAAAGGGTCATCGGGTTAATGATCCCTAAAGGGTACCGCAGTGATTAAGTGCTAAAGGTATAACATCTGGTGATATTCGTCCTTTGTTCAATTGCAGGAAGTTTCATATGAATTTTATAGTGTACAACTCGCTGTTTGAGCTTTATTCTACCTTTCTTTGGCGTTTTCATTACTGGGTTTCTCCATTATAATTCAGTGTACATCATTGTTGTTCTTCATCTCAATGGGAGTAAAACGAAGATGTTGAGGACCCATGCTTGGTTTAGAGTTTAGAACGCTTGTGTTCGGCGCGCGTAGCCCTAGGTTCGATTCCCAGTCTGATACAAAAAAGTGGTTCTGATTCCACAATAATAAGTCCGTTCACGTCTCCTTCAGCCACCACGGCGTAATACCAGCCATACACTGACGTATTTTTCAGCCGTAGCCATAAAATTTCATGCGCTAGTCTTGTTAGCAGCTGTCAATACGTTAGTGTATGGGACCTGGCGTACGTTTACGTACCGAATTTTTATACGCTGGAAAAGTCTGGCTGCTTTTAACTTCGAGCGTAAATACGGCGCGTAAAAACGGCTCAGATGAAAGGGTTTTCGAGCAGCAGGTGGTCTCTTGCCCTTTTCACGGCCTTCTCCCTGGTCTGGTCTTATTGTTTTCAGAAGACAGAACCTGTTCTTGAGTTGTCCTCGCGAATCGTTGCTGAGGTTTGCTGATAGACTCACCAGAAAACTTCATTCCAATCTAGTTTCAGTCTTTCTATACAATACATGATTTCGGCTAAATTAATATTTTCTATTGCACAAAATGAGACATTATTTCCTAATAAAAATTCATAATTAATTTTCAGTACATAGAGGAAAAGGTATTTAAATCCAATACTTTCTAATTAGAATTCGCAAATGATGAGAGCTCCTCCGTGGCTATATGGTCAGCGTAAGCTTCTCCGGCGCAGGACATCCTGTTCGATTCTCGGCAGAAGCTCACGCAGTTTGGATCTCACTTCTCATATAGCCTCGCTGTCTGAGAGGTCGCTAAATTCAAACCCAATCCAATCGAACATGATGTCTTTCGACTACGAATTTAACATTAAATTTAATATTTGATAATTAGTCCCCCCCACACACAGAGAGGTCAAGATGGTTATAAGAATGAAGTCACACCTTTAGAGTTGATCATATTCTGATATTAAAAAAAGAGGTATAACATGACTTTTAATAGCATGTGACCAATTCCCGCCAAACTAAAAATGTCATGCTATTTAGAAAAGAGAGAGAAAGCAAGAGAAGGGAAAGGTTAGGGTAACCAACAGTAGCGTACGCAGGAATTTATTTCGGGAGCGGTCCAAACTCAATATGAGGGTATTTTATATTAAAATTCCTAAAATTGTCCCTAAAATTAGGCTAAATTTACACAAAAGTCGAAAATTCGGGGGGTTCGGACCCCCAGGACCCACCCCCTGCGTACGTCCCTGGCAACCAACATAAAATGTTACTTCCAGATATACTTTCTCGTTCACTTGGTTCTCTCCGGTCGAATATGAATAAAAATGTCCCCAGTAGCAAAGATAAATTACATTTCACTCTTATGAAGAACACTCCTTCACCAAATAATGTTCAAATTTAGCTTTCTGATATTTTGTTTTGTCCCACGCTACCCGTACAATATTTTTGAAAGAAATCACTACCAGCATAGAGGCTACAGGTACCTACTAGGTATATTTAAGAATAAAAAGTAATAATCCTGACCTTCAACAAGTTATTATCTCGATATCTGCCTGATAAAACAGCAAAAAATTGCGTTTGACTATCGAAATTCGGTGAAAATTTTTTGCTATTTCGACCACCTGCTGCTTGTTATTTTAAGTACCTTCTCAATTTTACAAGAACTTGTAACAAAATAGGTTCAGAAAGTCACTATTTTTTCCCCGTGATCTTAACATTACTCATGAAAAAGAAAATGTGTGAAACAGCAATACATGGCCTAATGTTTCTGCCTTTGTGAATTATTTCAAACATCAGATTGTACATATATTTAAATTTAATAGACCTAATAATCCTATTTCACCATTAATGCTCACATACTAAGTCTAAATAGCACAATCATTGTACTGCTCGCTTTAGTGTGCTTGCTTTTCAGCCTAAAAGTTCAAGTTCAATCCAGGGTACAGCTATGTTGAATATTTTTCAACATTTTATTATATCTCGTCATGATGGGGACTGTGCCAACACTTATTTGAAAAGACAGAACATACCTAACGCCAAAATTGAAATGACACCCATTTGAAGGAAATAGGATTACACTCATAATAGTTCATGTTAACTCGTAGTATGCCATTAAAGCATTTCTCAACCTTTGTGGTGTGCTTACTATCAATTCTCCCCAGATAAACGTTAACTTAAGGTCTATTATCACAAAATATTAAACAACAATGAATATCTGACACTTAAATAATTTCTTTCACGAACAACTCAATCATTTTACTGAGCTCCTCTGTGACTAAACGGTTAGCATACGTGTCTTTGGCGTGGGAGAGCCGGGTTTGCTTCCCGGTGGGAGTTCATGTGGTTCGGATTCCACGTTAATCAGTAGGTCTCGTCTCATATAGCCTCGCTGGTGAAAGGGACGTTAAACTCAAAATCAACTCAACTTAATCGTTTTACTATCTTTATAAGTAGCATGTCCATCCTGTCAGGAGAATTTATATAATAATTGACTTAACAGTGTACTATTTTCTTCTTACTTAATAGTGTATTATTTTAGTGTCATTTTTACTACTAGAGCTTCGAAATTAATTGATATTTAATTGTTTTCAGTTTCGTATAACATACAAGTTTGTTTACATTTTTCTTTTTACTTTCAGCTTAATTCATTATAACTACGCTTTTTTACAGTGAAATATGCCTTATGCAATGAATATAAGAACTATGAGTATTAAAAACATACAATACGACGGGCTCGTTACACTGAGAGAAATGAAAATTTAAAATAAAACAAATTGTTTATTTTCTGAACCAATAAATGGAAACTCTTCCGACATAGATTGCTTCAAATCATTGGTTCATAAGTAGTGAAACAAATGTAATAATAATAATAATAATAATAATAATAATAATAATAATAATAATAAATATAATAATAATAATAATAATAATAATAATAATAATAATAATAATAATAATAATAATAATAATAATAATAATAATAATAATAATAAATTTAAACGAACGAATGGATTTGGTTCAAAGTGTCTTTAATGAGTTAACAGTTTAAACTTCATTTGAAAAAGAAATCTGAACTAAGATTGGGTAGCTCAGTTAATTTTAATAAGCAGTTGGATGTTTGTACCAACATGTAGTGAAATTTAAACAAACCAGTCGTTCAGAATAGTTTGACTTTGTTTGAAAATAACCTAATCTGAGTTGAATTGGAGAATAGAGTGTTGTGAATAGCTAATGTTTGGACCGAATTTGACTAAGTTCGAAATTAAATAAATTAAGGTCTATATTGTGGTAAAGCTTCGTGATAATATGCCAAATATCATAGCTACGCCAAATTCATGAAACAGCTATAATCATTTGTAACAACTCCACATTTTATTATTTGCAGTTTCTTATGTTCCCATATAACATACACGTGCAAACTTTTTTTTAAAGACAAATTTAATATTTAGTATACTAAATAACTATAATAATTTTAATCAAGCGTTAAATTTATCTTACTTTCCGTAATCAATTGTAGTTGTGCAAAAACACAGACCTATTCGATTGCAATGGAAAGAACCAGTGACGGCAATTGGGTATGAACACTAAAAAGGGGGACAAAACACTACTAATAGTAAGGGGGCATGTAATTAGGTTATAGTGTAAAGCCAAAAAAGTGGGGGCAGCAATTACCTTCATGCCCCTAATCGCCGATGGACAGCACATTTGTTAATAATATTCCTAATTTAAGTGAATTTTAAGACTTTGTTGAGGAATAATTTTAGTAGTATTTAATTAGATCTATACGCTTTTATTTGAATCACTTCACTTCAGATTTACAATTAGTTTCATTATATTTTCATTAACTGTTAATCATCCAACGATGCGTTCAAACGTAGAATATTCACTAATAGTTATTACATTGGCCAATATCTTAAATTAATTTGTTTACAATTAACTAAATTATTTTAAAAAAAAAACACCAAATTTGTTATATTTAATTTGAACATGTGGTTTGGTCCAGTCATTTGAATCAATCATATTTTAATTTAAAAGTTGATTTACATCGATCAAAAGTGTCTGCTTACTGTGTCAAAAGCTTTTCAGTAGACCTTACATTGAATGCTGTAAATTTCTTATATCTTATACACTAACATGAGAGGCGGACATAGGGCGTATTGTGAAATTATACACTGAGAAAAATGTATGTGGCGTACGTAAAAACGTAGGTTACATGTGTAAATCATGTAGTTTTAGGACTTAACGTACAGCAAATGTATAACTGAAAAAAGTACATTTTATACATATTTTCCGCATACATATTTCGAATAAACGTACTTTCTGTATGAACTAAAGAACTGTATATAGGTGCTCAGGATCTCACATACAGATATACGCATGTAACATACTACTGGCGTATGTAACATACGTATACGTATGTGATATATGGAAGACTGTTAGATGTCATACATCCTGCAACGGCATGATGTAACATCTAAGCGGGGAATGTCTGTAGCATATGGATAACGTATGCTCCGTGCAGGTTTCTGTAGTAAACAAAATGATTCCGTATAATTGTACAATATACCGCTGTCCGAATAACGGACTTTTCTCAGTGTATTAATTAATAAGAATTTGCGTCCGATGAAGGATAATATTAAAAGTTCGAAAAATTATATAGCCTATACACTCACCTTATCAAGCTTCCTTCCTTCCTTCCTTTATTTTTTTATTTATTTACAAATAAGATAAACAGCTGTTCTTGTTATGCTACGTTGAATTTTTATCATGCTGCTTGCACAGACTATTGCAACAACCGAAAGTGATCATTCTCTATTCGTTTACAAATAAAAGCTGTTTTCAAGAGGCTTATTTTGGACTTTTTGTTAAACTTACAAAACTGCCTTTGCTGTACACAAATCTACTTTGAGAAAAGTTATAAAAATTTACAACTTTTTACGTTTCATACTATATATAAGAAATGAAATTTTAATACGTTAGAAAGTACGTGATTTAAAAATGTTCGAAATGGGTAACAGCATCAATTTCCAGTAATAATTGTAAACTTTTGTAATTTTATTCTGTATGTGACCACATAAAGAAGATTTTAATTTTGATCGTTTTACGGTCAAAAATATTTTGTGAAATGTAACGGAAACTCTGAAGAGACCTTCTTTGCAAATTTCTTAATATTGATCGATGGAGGTAAAGAATATGTTTAGTGTTCGTACTTGAAATCCAAAATGTAGTTTGGATACTACATACACTATGTGATCAAAAGTATCTGGACACCCCAAAAACATACGTTTTTCATATTAGGTGCATTGTGCTGCCACCTAGGGCCAGGTACTCATTATCAGCGACCTCAGTAGTCATTAGACATCGTGAGAAAGGAGAATGGAGCGCTCCGCGGAACTCACGAACTTCGAACGTGGTCAGGTGATTGGGTGTCACTTGTGTCAAAAGTCTGTACGCGAGATTTCCACACTCCTAAACATCCCTAGGTCCACTGTGTCTGATGTGATAGTGAAGTAGAAACGTGAAGGGACACTTACACACAGAGGAATTCCAAACTGCATCAGGATCCACTCCAAGTACTATGACAGTTAGGCGTGAGGTGAGAAAACTTGGATTTCATGGTCGAGTGGCTGCTCATAAGCCGCACATCACACAGGTAAATACCTCGCTTGGTGTAAGGAGCGTAAACATTGGACGATTGAACAGTGGAAAAACATTGTGTGGAGTGACGAATCACTGTACACAATGTGGCCATCCGATGGCAGGGTGTGGGTATGGCGAATGTCCGGTAAACGTCATCTGTCAGCACGTGAAGTGCCAACAGTAAAATTCGGAGGTGATGATGTTATTGTGTGGTCGTGTTTTTCTTGGAGGGGGCTTGCACCCCTTGTTGTTTTGCGTGGCACTCTCACAGCGCAAACCTACATTGATGTTTTAAGCACCTTCTTGCTTTCCACTGTTGAAGAGCAGTCCGGGGATGGCGATTGTATCTTTCAACACGATCGAGCACCTGTTCATACTGCACGGCCTGTGGCGGAGTGGTAACACAACCACAATATCCCTGTGATGGACTGGCCTGCACAGAGTCCTAATTTGAATCCTATAGAACACCTTTGGGATGTTTTGGAACGCCGACTGTGCCAGGCCTCACCAACCTACATCGATACCTCTCCTCAGTTCAGCACTCCGTGAAGAATGGGCTGCCATTCCTCAAAAAACCTTCCAGCACCTGATTGAAAGTATACCTGCAAGGGTGGAAGCTGTTATCAAGGCTAAGGGTGGGCCAACACCATATTGAATTCCAGCAGCACCGATGGAGGACGCCACGAACTTCTAAGTCATTTCCAGCCGGGTGTGCGAATACTTTTGATCACACAGTGTATGTATAAAATTATAGTACTTACTTAATTTCTTAATGACTGAAAATTCTGAATTTAAGATTACTTTTATTAATAAAAATATTAAAATACACACACACACACACACACACACATATATATATATATATATATATATATATATATATATATATATATATATATATATATATATATATATATATATATGATGTGTGTGTGTATTTTGTATGTATGTAGATAAATAAAAAAATATCACACAACTAGATGTGTAAGCACAAAAAAGAATCCTGGCGATACAAGTAGTTAATGGAGAAATGATCCCAATAAATTTCTTTAAATTGGAAGCATTTCATATGTCAATGAAATTAGAAAAAAAAAAAAAAAAACTGGTAGCGATCAGTCTTTGAAAAAGACGAAATTCGTGGAGTAAAGTTCTGACCCATTAAGCCCCTATTCTATAACTGTTTCAAATTCAAGAACGTTATTATTCCTCTTGTTTACCTTCATTTTTAATATTCCCGCGCAAACAACAACTTGCGTGTCTCTTCACTCCTTTCATTTTTCATACCTTTATTCTCACCGTCATGATTAAAAAGAATTGGCTAGAAAAACGTGATTAACTAACCAAACTCATCATCATCAAAATACCGAATACGTACGTATTTAAGACTGTGACCGTTTCTGATTTTGAAAACGCTCTTGTGTACACTGTAAGTCATTACTTGGCAGCATGTATGTCACATCATCATTAAGAAATCATATATATAATAATAGTTTTTTTTTTAAGTAATAAGTAAAAACTTGTTCTAACTCTTATTGAAACATTTGGATTGCGGGCGTAGCGAGCAAGAAATTTTTTAACAAATCTATTTTCATTTCCAATACTTTCCTTTCTTCTTGCTTCTTCGGCACCCTCTTGCTATCAGCGCCCGGGGCAACCGCCCCGCTGGCCCCCCAATTTAGCTACGATTCTGATGAGAACTATTCTAAATATAAAGCAATCTATTCTACAGTTGCTAAATGGATAAGGGATAACACAAGCACTTATATATTTAAAAATAAGTTGTATTTAAGGTAAAGTATTTTTATCTTAAAAAAGATATTTTAACTTCCAAAAACTTATTATGAGCAAATGTGCTATCCAATGTAATGTAGTATGGTGCATTAATATCGTCACTATTAGAACAAATGCTATGCTTCAAAGATTGTGAAAGAAAACAGGAGAGTGAATTAGTTGCCGCATTTCATATTAGTAAAGTACAACAATACAATTGATATTGTTTTCATTTGGTTATGTTATATTCCAGATTAAGTGTTAATTCGTTTTCTAAATATAAAATTTTAATTATTCTAGATATTCTTTGTAACTTTTAAATAGCTTGTCAAGTCACACTTCGAAATTAAAACTTGGTTTTGCTTGTACTTGGAGACGGTTGACTTTCCTTCTTTTTGTTGACCCTTTCATTAAGGACTAGATTCTACAAGAGCAGCAGATGTGCTGAGCATATATTACCCAATAGCAGTGCGCGAATTAGATTGTGTATATTTGAAGGGGGATAAAATAGTTCCTAACAGGAGATAGTTGATTGCTTTGTGAGGGACCAATGTTTCAATTTGTTGCTTTTGGAAGGCATTAAAACAAAATAGAAGGAAATTCCGGCCCGGGATTAGCACCCTGCCCTAAAGGCATGAGTGGCACAAGCTGGATGGTAGGCCCTGGTTCCATGAAATATGTTACGCCACAGAGGGTAGATTTATTTATTTATTTATTCGAGAAATCTAACAAATTTAGTGAGAAAATTTATTAAATTGAATTACTGCTTTCGCAAAATTATGGATTTAGCTTTTGTTTTTCTTTCGTTCTTTCTTTCTTTCTTTTTTTTAATCTGTCTGATTTAACTTTGTTAAAACATTCTATGGGAATTTTCACATTCTGATACTATGAAAAGAAATAAAAAGTACTCCTACATTGAATATCACTTGCTAGTCCAAATGTTTTTATTGTTTTGTTCTTTCTTTTTATTCGTTTCCTTAATAGCATAATGTTTATAGGACCAGCATTTAAAACATAGATCTGTCCTGTTCAAACAACTTGAGCAAACTGGAAAACGACCGCGTGCTGAAACAACAGGCAAAAGGAAGAGCGAAAACTGACCGCTTCTTTTTCTTTTTCTTTTACGCGCCTATTTTTACGCTAGGTGTATGGGCCAACTTACGGACCGAAATTTACGACATCATTTTACGGACCGAAAATGCGCGCTGAAAATACGCTAGTGTATGTTGGCCTTAAGAGTGGGACGTTAAACTCAAACAAACCAAAAACAAAAATAGGTTAAGCTTTCATTTCATGTCGAGTTTTCTTCAATTATGAGTTTTATTTTTAAAAGCAGTGTACTTAACCCGTAGTTTTAAACACAACTTACGATTAACGAGTAAGTTCTATGTTTAATTCTATGTCTAAAATCCGTTGATCGAGTTTTTCATTGTTGCAATGTTTTGAAATATTTTCCATAAAACTTATTCTACCCGTGCGAATAGCGGGCATTCTGTTATGGGGATAGAAGTTTCAACACTACTTTTACACAGAGACCGCTAAGAGGGGCTTATCTGTTCCACTCTTAACTTTGTAGAGGAAATAAAAGCAGTAGATATTACTTACACAATTACCAACCGCGATGACAGCACTAGACTATTCAACGTGTATTAAAAGAAAACTTGTACATGTATTAGTAGTTTTAATATCGTCGACATGTTCTTGAGACTAAAGTTGAGTTGATTTTGAGTTTAACGTTCTGTTCAGCAGGGATGCTATATGAGACATGGACCTACTGATTAACGTGGAATCCGAACCACATGAGCTCCCGCCGGGTATCGAACCCGGATCTCCCACGCCAAATGTGCGTCCGCTAACCGCTTAGCCACGAATGAGAGTTCTTGAGACTAAAGAAACCACGTTAAATAAAATGGGATGATGTAAAAATAATTCTTGGGACTTAAAACGCGGCCGCAGGGAAGAAAAGCAGAGAAAACCTACATGTTCAGTGCTGTTCACTACAAAATTCATATAGCATGATCCAGGCTTCAAGCTGAAATTGTAAACACTCCATTTTTTTAAAAAACAAGTTTGGATAACAAAACTACTTTATACAGATATGAGGCGTTCGGGTAGCAAGGGCAAACTCGCAATTTTTTTCTACTTTCTAAGAACGATAGGAGATAAGATTTTAGATGTTTTTATAAATTTTCCCACGGAGGGGTGTTAGAATTTTTTTACTATACCCCAAAGTAAGGGTAGTTTACTGAAGGGTGAAAATAAAACATATTTCACCAAATCGGTGCACAAAACTTTGGTGTAGAAAAGACTGTCAATTTGTAAGATTGGGAACTGGGGACATGGATCTCATAGTTAGATCGTGTAAAAGTTCTTTTTAGCCAAATTGTTAGCATGCGTTTCTTCTCTTCGTCTGGGCCAGCGTCACGTGGGTCAATGAAAATTTGACCCAGTACTCATCGTGACCCACGTCCCACTGATCCCCGACTCACCCTGATCCACACCGATCCACCACCTACCATGAAACATTTTCATCAATGTGACCCACTCTGACCCATTAAACACATCGCCATCAACTTTGACGCATTATCCACGTCATCTTCTCTACTGACTAAAGAGTTTACACTTGTAATGAAACCAGGTTGTAAAATTCTAAGTAATCGGAGCTCGAATTTCTAGCGTCAATTGCTGAATCACAGCTCTGTTACAATACCCGTGGATCTGACCTTTACGATATAAAATTATAAGTGTTTGTCATGGGACAAATTACGATGAATTTCAATTAAATTATCATGATATTATTACTTGCTTGTTGAATGATCGATACTTTTCAATGGGAGAAAGGATTAAATTTGAAAGTTCCAAATCAAGATAAGTAGACTAACGGAAGAACAAAAAATGGAAAATCATGCGTACAGTCCATAGTTAAAATGTCCGTGTAATTAAGCTTACAGTATAAATTTTATGTGTATTTTTCTCGCAATTTGATTGGTTGATTGCCCTGTGCCCTAAGCATTTCATATAATAAACTTAAGCTTCAGGAATTATTATGATACAAAACAATGGATATATCAAGCTAAGCACTGTATTTTTTGTTTCTCAATAATTGTTCCAGAATTTGTTTCTTAACTAACATCGATCGTTTTCGCTTATTTTTACAATCCAACTCACTACCAATTTTCCATATACGAGAAAAGTGCCGCCTCCATAAAGGAGAATTAAAAAAAAACGCTAGGACACGTTTGTTAATTTTCAATAAAGAGTTAATATACTGAATTTCAGTTCCATAAGTTTAACGGCTTGCGAGACACTCATTTTCCCCCATAAAAATTGAATCCCCACTACCACCTTAGAATATGTATTATAATGAAATCGATATGATAACACCACAGTTTGGATTACGGCCTAACCATATACCAAAAGTCATTTCATTTGACTTTGCAATTTGGCCGTGATGATCAGGCACACATAGTTACATTTAATTTTTTATATAATAATTTGTATATTATAGTGATTCAAAAATGTATTTTTTCAGTAGTTTCCAGTAGTAGTAAAACTCACACGCTGTGTCTCGGAAGCCAAGTAGTAGTATAAGTCCTATTGCTATTATTATAATTAGAGATATCAATATCCAAAATCGTCTGAAGTTCGTTTTTTCACTTAGATATTACTCATCTCAGGTAAATACGCACAAACAGAAACAATTGAAAAAGGAATGGAAATGGAGGCCTTGAAAGTAAAACGAAGACAGATTCGCCAGTGTGCAGATGCTGTCTACACTGCAATGAGCAGAGTGGGTCGGTAGGTCAGAGTGAGTTGGTGGGTCAGAGTGAGTCATGGTGGATGGTGGGTCGCAGTGGGTAACGGTGGGTGGTGAGTCGCAGTGGGTCACATATTGAATCACGACCTACAAATCACGACCCACGACTCACTGTATTCATATATATATATATATATATATATATATATATATATATATATATATATATATATATATATATACAGTGGCGTATTTAGGGGGCTTCCGGGCTTAAGCCCCCCCGAAATCTTACTTACTATAGTAAAGTATATGAAATATTTTGCAGAATTTTCACATTTTCAGGCAAAGCCCTTTCCGAAAGTTAGCAAAGCCCCCCCCCGAAACAAAATCGTAAATATGCCACTGTATATGTAAGATAATATTGCTTTAATAAGATAACAAATGTCTGTTAAACGTAAAAGATGGTGTAATAATTGAGGTGGAAAATATGTCATAAAATTTACATGGTTCTTGTAAACAAGAGGTTAGCGAGAAGTTTTCTTTCTATTAAAGTTTCAAATGCCTTGTTTTTTTCTGTGAAAAATACGCAGATAGTGATTATAACCAATATTTGACCATTTATGAAGGAAGAAAGTATAACAAAGAGTGCAGTAGTCCTAAAAAATAAAAAAAATTAATGCAGACATTTTGAAAATATACTGGCAGATTATTACTATTTTGCTTGTTTGTTTTAAATGTCTTTTGATCCTAAACTTGTTTCAGATATGAAAAAAAAAATCCAGCCAATTCAAAAATTAGTCTAGCAGAAAAAGAGAAAATGAATCTATGGTTTTACTAAAAATTAGGTTTTATTTTTACTCACAAAATAGAAAAATACTAAGATATTATCCGGAGTAGACAGACTGACAAGTAAGATTAGAAAACAATCGATAAGGGATTTAACTACTACAAAATCTGGTTATTAATATCATATAATTAATACATTCAGAGACAAAAAATTATTTTAAGTGACTTTTCCAAAATATTTGTTTGCTGCTGCTGAAACTACTACCATCAATTATTATGGTGAGCAAACTTTGTAGGTAAGCTATATCGGCCAGTCCACATATAATAGAATAATTCGGCGTTTAAACTTAGTTAATTTGTAACATTAAAAAGCAATAATAATAATAATAATATAAATTTTCAGTATTATTATTATTATTATTATTATTATTATTATTATTATTATTATTATTATTATTATTATTATTATTATTATTATTATTACTTGGGACTTAACAAACAATTCTAAAAACCCTGTACATCCCTCTAAACCATCCCCTACTAGTCTTCGCGACACGTGGTAGAGATATATGATCCCTTCTGGCTGAAAACCAATGTTGTCACAATTCCTTTCCTTTTTCCTAATTGAAATCCTTTTTATTATTATTATTGTCGTTGTTGTTAACTGAAAATAGGAAGGAAAGCTTTTTTCCTTATTTCTGCCGGGCTTTAACTACACACGCGGTGAAGCTATTGAACCCATCATAAATCAATCAAAGTGATCAGCTTCATTTCCTGGAACTAGTTACAAAAATTGTAAAAAATAAATAAATACAAATAAAAATAAAATAAAATAAAATAAAAGAGTTAATGTTACAATAGATGAGGCTTTTGGCACGCGACACATTCAAAGTTCGACAGTGGGTTTTTGTTCTCCCCTTTTCTTTCTCTCTTTCTTTCCTTTCTTTAGCAAGGAAAAAAAATGATAGGTTGGAGTGTGACAGGTAATAAACAGAACATTTGAGGTTATACTTTCAAAACACTTGCAATGACTTAAAAGATCTACAATTTAAATTATAAGCTTTCCGTTTTAGTGGAAAATTACCTAGAGCAATTTCTCAGTTAACTGATTATGACATACTCACAACAAGCATTTTCTAGAATCTTTCGATTAAAGGTTCTCATAAATTAATGACGATAGCTTTCCGATAATGGTACTTTTGTATTTATGGAAGGATGATTACTATTCATTTCTAGCCTAGAAGAACGTTGGGAGTGGGGAAGGAGTAGGTATCACCGTCTAGGGGTAATAACACTGCTTATCCCCTGTATTAAGAAACACTGCATTTCGCTCTTCTCCATTATGTATGTAAGAAGCTTACTCGTTATAATTTTGAGAAAAAAAATCATATTGTACATCAGAAGTAATATCAAACTCTCCCTTAATTAAGAGTTATTTGAAATGTTGAACTAGAATATATGACCTTGATCGAGAGTAGGCTAGGGATTAGTGTTCTTGCTTTCCAATCAGGAGGTCCCGTGCTTGAGTTCGGGAACGACCTTTTGGAGGATTCTTCAGGGTTTTTCCTGAATTTAGCCAATGAATGCCGGGGTGATAGCTCTAAATATGCTTTGGCTTTTATTTCCAATTTCTGTTGATTTGTCCTTAATTATTACAAACTAAATTGGCCTCATTTCCTCTACCTGATGAGTTGTTCAATTAATATAAACCGACATTCCAATTAATGATATTTTTAATGATTCGCGGTAAAAATGCCAGGCGGAAAAATGGTAGTATAATTTTTTAGAGCGGAAAAATTGTCAGAGAAAAGACAAGTGGGAAAATGACAGGGAGGAAAATTGCTCATGTTATTTTTACCGTATCACTTTTAATACTTGATCCGATACTCGCAAATTATCCACATTTAAATAAAATATTTTAGTTTTAGTTTGTATATAATCAGTTTTGAAATTAACGTGAATTGTTGTCAGCAAAGCATGGCGCGTTCTCATGTTGAAATCAAGGAAAAGTCCCCCAAATATGGAGGAGTTAGCTGCGAAGATGTGAATGAGCAGTCACGGACAACCAAGAGTGAGTGGCCTCCTAGGTTGTACGTTTGGCGTGAGGCGAACAGCCCCTTACTGTAAATAATAACTTTCAAAAACAATGTGAACTCGAAAACCATTGTGAACATTTTCTTCGGATACGAAGAAAGTAAATGAAATGAAATAAAATTTCTTGTTTAACTTTCCACGGTTATGCACCGAAGCTAAAGAAGACAATGATGACAAGTGGATGGAATGGTGGCATGAAGAAAATAGGAGGAAAAGGGAGATCCTTTAAAAAAATGACCGGAACACAATGTTCGTCTACTATAAAGCTCGCTTGGTGCGAGGTGAGATCCAATTAGGGACCCCACACACCGGAGAGGAGCGCTCGTTCACTGAGTAACCGGGGTCCCACCACTGAAATAGTTAAGAAATTATGTATGGCCATTAGTATTCAAATCGAACGCAATGCATTCAGTGCTCCTCCCATTTTTTACTATATCCCTCCAAAATTCTTTTCTCTAATAAAGTTTCAAAAAGCGTTGTCCAAACTCAAAATTTAGGGAACACTTGTTAGTAAGCCTATGCTTGTTAGTCAGAATCCCCTCTTCTTTCTACTTTGGATCACCATACATCGGCCAACTTAAAATTGTGTCGTGGAATACAGCACCCTCTGAGGTGTGTTCAGAGAACATTTAGGCCTATAGATAATATTTTTTTCATTGTTGTTAGGGACTTTCCTAGTATGGTACGCTTTCATCGTTAGCAGTGCAGGCCGTAGTATGGTCTTTCAGAGATGTGGAGGTGTTCAGATTCCGGAACGTTTCGAAATAAATATGTTTAATCCGAGATCGGATTATATAATGCCATTTCTGAAATTCCGGTGTAGTAATTTCGGAATTTCTTTTCCTAGGTAGGGAACTTTAACATTGTGGAATTTCAGAGTATAGGAATATGATATTTACAGAATTCCGAAATCATTACACTTAAGGAATTTCGAAACCACAGAATTCCGAAAAAATTCTGAATTATAGTATTTGAATTCCAAATATCGCTAATCAAACATCAACGCAGAAGTGAGTGACACAAGTTTAGAGTTCTTCTCCGAGTATAGCTCATTTTCCTTTGTTTTAAGTACCATGACTCCATTTTACACGCTCGTGGCCAGACCTCTCTAAACTATAACTTATAGGATGTCTACAGTTAACTTATGGTCTAAGAACGAGAAATAAAGGTATATAGTGCGTTATTTTGCTGGGCTTCTGTACCAATTGAGGCGCCTATCAATTAACTTAAAAAAAAACAGCGATAATTCATTTACGAAATTTTAGTCACTTGCGGTATATTTCACAGAAACAATTCGTCTAACGAACAGTTGAACCAGTCGTTTCGAAAAGGCCATATGTCCATCCCCACCACATTTTCATTTTAGTGCAAAGTCGAGACGTGTGCGAAGAAACGCGCATCCCCTGTGAAAAGACCAATTGTGTGCCAACGTTATGTGCCAACGTGTTATGAGTCCTACACTATTGCCTCAATATCATCGATGCCATTGTGCATGTCGAGTTTGCAATCCATTTTTTTCTTTCTCCTCAACAATTTACTTTGATGTATACAGGTATATGGCCTTTTCGAAATGACTGATTCAGTTCTTGATCCTATATAGTGGCGTGGCCAGGAAGGCTAATCCTTCTCAAGGTTGAGATATAACTAATGATTTCCCTTACATACACAATGCTCTAGTTATGATCCCACTGCTCTGACTTTTTAAATATAACTTTCGGTTTTAGGATTTAGATTTCTGGGCTTTCGGCATGTAAGGCCATTTAGCCCTTCACGATTTGAGGGGATGACGTCCCTCAGCGAGCACACAATCCGGGGAAAGGGAAGGAAGAAAGGATTGGGGAAGGAAGGAAGAAGCCAGGGACCTATAAGTTAGGTACCACCCCGGCATTTGCCTGGTATGAATGAGGAAAAACCGCATTCAGGGTGACGCCTGAAGAAGCGTTTTACACTTTTTCGACCGAGTATCCCCACCGGGAATCGAACTCGGGACCGATCGCACCTGTTAAACAATTTATCACAAAAAAGAAAAACAAGTATTATGAAGTCATGTTCAAAAAACTAACTTCCCAGAAGCTTTCTATTTAACCCGACAAAACTGTAGTTCACCCCCATACTATCACAAAGCAGCAATGGTGAATTAACAACATGATAGTTCTATACAATACGGCTGCGTCCTCTTACATTGAGCCACCAACAACAGGGCGCGGCATATGGAACCAAACGCATGCATTGCTCTGGCAGCCAATAAGTAATTGCCTCTTTTTCTTCTACAGCTAATGGCGTCATGACGAGAGAACTCAGCTGTACTGTTGTACCAACATTGTTTTCAGTGTAGATCTTCTTTCAATTTATCTCTTCTTGACAGTCTTTTATATCTAGCTGTATGCAGAAAAAAAATTCGAAAGGGTGTACGGGATCCTTTGCCACCGGGATCGGTGACCGTGATTCCATAGATTTGCGTGGCCACCGTTGACATATCTGGCTAGGCTACTGGTCGAACCAATGCACTATGAGGTATGACATATGTTGAGGCAAGACGTTTAGCGAAAGCATGACTGTTTCATCAAGTACCTAAAGTAATTTTAACATAGATTAAATAGATTAATATTTGTAACTAAAACAAAAATAAAACCCATTATTGTTCAATTGTTGCCGATGTATTAGGACATTTGCACGTCCGCACTTTGCACTGTAAATTAATATTTAGAATATAAATCTCTAACTTCTCACTAACAGTGAAAACATTCTATAGTAAACAATTATGGCTAATAGTGATTTTCCTCAGATGCTACTTATAGTGCCATCAATAGCTGTAGGTAATTGTGATATTTACATTTTCAAATATAACAATAGAAATTTTCATTTATCTAAAAAAGAAAAAAGAAATATTTAACAAACAAGTAAGATAACAATGCTTAGAACTTATAATGATAACATTACTCAGAAATATGTTGATTATGATTAAAATACATGTGTCTAAAGTTAACTTCGCCTACTTCTCGGAAACTACTCAAATTTTCCACATGGTTAGTGCACCGAACACTGAGGTTAGTGCTATCACTGTTTATAAGTTATTTGCAAAAATACCTGGGTGGAGGGGCTAACTTTAGATTATTCAGTTTTAGTAGCATTAATTATTAACATTAATGTTACATTAATTATTCATTTTTAATATTAATTATCCAACTAGGATGGGGCAAATGTCAATGGTTAGTGCATCGTTAGTACTTTCCAAAACACTAAACACTAACGTTAGTTCTATCAGTTTACCAGCAATTAGTAAAATACCTAGATGAGCAAGGATAACTTTAGATAGATATTAACTTTAGACTTTTAGTAACTTTTCATTAACTGGCTATGAACTGGAAGGTGGATAACCCATTAATGACCGACATTAAATCAGAGAAAGAATAATCAGTTCCTAAAATCAGAATTACCTTCACAAATAACTCCTAAACTATTATAGCACTAACGTTAGTGTTTTCTGTTTCGGGAAGCACTAACGATGGACTAACCTTTGACGTTTGTACCATCTTCGTGGGACAAATATTAACAATTATGTTTGGTTCTACTTGGGTGGATATTTCGCTGGTAACTCCTATACTATGATAGCACTGCCGTTAGTGCTTAGTGTTATGGAAAGTACTTACGATCACTAACCTCTCACATTTGTCCCATCTTCATGAAAATTAATGAAAAAGTTACTAAAAGTTGAAAAATCTAAAGTTAATCCCATACAGGTATTTCGAAAATACCTTCTAAACTATGATAGCACTAACGTTAGTATTTTCTGTTGTGGGAAGCACTAACGGTGCACTAATCTTTGACGTTTGTACCATCTTCATGGGATAAATATGAAAAATCTGGTTCCACTTGGGCATTTCAATGGTCACTCTTTTATTATGATAGTGCTTACATTAGTGCTTAAGTGTTTTGGAAAGTACTTATGATGTACTAACCTTTGGCGTTTGTACAATTGTGGGATAATTACTGTGAAAGTTACTAAGTTGAAAAATTTAAAGTTTTACCCCATCGCCCAGGTATTTCCCAAATAACTATTAAACTATGATTGCACTAACGTCAGTGTTTTCTACTTCGGAAAGAACTAACAATGCACTTCGGGAAGCACTTTGGCGCTTGCAGCATTTTGGTCGGACAAATTTGAAAAATCTCTGTTTGGCTCCGCTGGAGTATTTCGCTAATAACTTCTATTGTATGACAGCAC
Organism: Thermobia domestica; assembly: GCF_964235325.1. Lineage (NCBI taxonomy): Eukaryota > Metazoa > Arthropoda > Insecta > Zygentoma > Lepismatidae > Thermobia > Thermobia domestica. The sequence continues at coordinate 50,993,382 of NC_137471.1, forward strand.
TAATGTTACTGCTAAGTGTTTTCGAAAGTCCTAACGAAGGACCAATTCTTGGTGTTTGTTCAATCTTCGTGTGATAATTGATGTCAAAGTTAGTAAAATAATAATAATAATAAAACAAGTTAGCCACATCCAGGTATTTTGCAAATAACTTCTAGGAATGCGCACGAGACAAGATTTGTGGCTGTCTCGTCTCGAAAATGTGCTGTAAAAGTTATGTCTCGACTCGAAAAATGTATATTTCTCTATTGAAAGAGCCGTGTCTCGACTCGAATTTTGTCAGGAAAATCCTGCCTCGACTCGTCTCGTGCGCATCCCTACTTCTAAGCTATGATAGCACTAACGCTAGCGTTTTCTGTTTAACTAGCGTGCAGTAACGATGCACTAACTATTTGGAAAGTTTGAGTAGTTTCTGAGAAGTAGACAGGACCAACTTTAGATACATATCAAATTCATCACATATTTGCGGACAACGCGTAAACACGCCGCACTTATTTTCGTCGCATTCATGTCTCAACGTAATTATTGCATCAGAATCCAGAAACTGATTGTTTTGTGCTGTTTTGTTTGAAGAAGATACATTCCCTTGCCAATATTCTTGATATTTCAATTCTTTTTGTTATATATGGTAAATACAACTATGATTTTTTAAATAATTTTACTCGTTTATTAAAACGTGCAATTATGACGCCGAATAAGAACTCAAGGATAATTGATAAAGCGATCAGGGCAAGCGAGTCTGATCTTTTCATTTTTTACGCCAGAGGAACAATATTTCCACCCCAATATAAAGTTATATTATTTGAAGTGGCATTACGTCAGGTTATTACATACGTCAAATTTACATGTAAAAAGAGGAATAACAATACAAAATTTAGCACTCAATTTTGCAAATATGGTATACGTAAGGGTGGTACTTTTGTGGTGCATGGGCATAAGATATATGGCGCAAGGATGTTACTTATGCAAACATCTTTTCGAAACGTCATCAATGGGAAATATCCAATTTTTAATTATTTGTACCTCTGTTGGTATGTATTAGAAATGTTTTGTATTATCGGCGAAGTATTTGACACTAGGTGCTACAAATATGTATTGTCTTTCACTGGCAAAAGTTAATACTGATTTAGGGGTTTCCAAAGTTTGAATATTTGTGATATTGTATCCCTTAGTTTGTAAGAGCTAATATTAAGTGCGGTGTTGTTAGTGTTATTTTCACATGTATGTATATTGGAAATATGTAATAAACTGACATTTTCTTCTTGAAAGAATAGAATTTTATGTTTGGTTCACAACTCTGTTTATAGGGTAATTGAAGAGAATAGGCAGACGCGCTTGCCCTACCAATAATTATTTCGTTCAAAATTCAGCATGTTCTGTCCTTTAATTTCAAACTTATAATAGCGTTTGAAGATAAACGGTCTACTGTTCTACGTATACAGAGTGGATTATTTATCTTGTAACTCTCTTATAAATTTATGTAATTATATTGCTGTCATTTCTGTTTACGTATTTTTCTTTCTTTTTTTCTTTTTTTCTTTTTTTTGGAAAAACATATTTATAACTATTGTTCATTATAATAAAACGTCACTTCTTTTATGACAGTAAATCCCTGCCGCACATTCTTTGTTATACCGTCTTGTATACATACACGCTATATTAATAGATATGAACAAAGAACATACATATTAACGTCTGAAGAAGATAACGTTACGTTATGGAAACTGTTACGAAATCCTTTACTTTTAATAAACAAGTGCATACTCTGGTCAGAAAAATATTTTTTTTAATAATTTCATAAGGATTCTGTACGATATAAGTATCAATTAAATTCCGAATGTCCATGATTAAAGAAATTCCTGATCCAAAGCAGCAAACTAATTATATACTAAAAATTAAAGCGATACGCAGCGGCAGTGTATCAGTTGGAAAAAAAAATTGGCTTTGTATTCAGAAAGTTGTGGGTTCCATTACCGACACCAGAAACTGCATTTCCAGGGCAATTCTTTAATCACACAACAGATTCCTATAGGCATGTAAAAAAATTAAATTTAATTAAAATGCACTGGTAGTTGTTGGTGCACTTCCCGTCAGAAAAACCTGGATCCCGCCCTGTTTCGTTTCTAAATCTGACTTGAGAAAACACCAATTACATACTATCGCCTATTTCAGTTTGGTAACTGTAACCTGGTAATTCTACTGTAATATTTTTCATACCTATTACATTTTTCAGAAGACTGTATTTGGACTTGATACTCGTATTTCTAATAATTGACAAGCGTAACACTAGAGAAGCATAAGCGATAGAAAGTATATTTTAAGAAAATAAAGTTTGAAGTTCATGATAATTTTTGGTATTTATTTAGTTAGTTATTCCGTATTTTTTATATCATGACAGAGTTAAGGTCATCAAGCATTGTTTAACATTCAACCACGTGAGGAAATTTCTATACAAATGCATTACACTATAATAATTGAAATAATAATAATAATAATAATAATAATATAAACTTTATTCATTCGTGATCACTCAAATACACAAATAACAAATATTATATCAAGCCTTCTCTAACCTTTTTCATACTGCGGCCCCTTTTAGGGTCTATGAGGGACCCTTGAAGGATATATATATACGGGTAGTATTTATATTTCTTCCCCATGTTGGTATATATATATATATATATATATATATAGGTGTGTATGTGAGTGTTTTTGTTTTTCGTTTGCGAGAGTGGTACGATGCATACTCCGTAATCGGGTAGTCCTAGGTTTCAAACGTGAGGCCGAATACCTTGACTAAGATGTTGCTTTAAAAAAAAGTCAAGAGTTTTTATAACGCCGAGGAAGAATTTCTCATTCCCTCTTTCCTTTTCGAGCCATTTAGTGTGTCAAAGAAGATATACGTTTGAAGATATTTTATAAACACGTAAAGGTACATCAACCCCTACACGCTTTTTGGCTCTGTGAGACACCCTGAGATTGTCTTGCAGACCCATGGGTGTCTGCTCACTCCAGGTTGGGAAAGGGCCACGTACCCAGTTTCACCTACTTTTAAGACTGGAGCATACACAAAATTACATTCTTTTTAATTTACTGAGACTGTGCTCAAATTGCCCTTCTATTCTGAAGATATTTACGAAACTGTTTTTACCAAACGACAAAAAAAGGTATTTAACTGAACACTACACCCTTAATATGGTAATAGTAAGTTGATAATTTTCAGATCTTATTAAAACATGTATTAAGTTCGATTTTCCTTTCCCATGGCATGCAACACAGAGGGAAAAGGACTGATCTACAATTACCAATGACAAAAGTAAAAATGACAACTTGGTCTCTTACATCTCTGAAACTTAAGAGCAGTTTACATGGATTATCTTCGGGAACTTTTTTTTCCTTACATATGCAACCGTACTTGGATCCTAATTTTACCAGTAGAACAAATCTTACATATTCTTAGTTTCTTTTTTTGCTGAAATGAAATATATAACGAAATTTAATGAAACCATAGTTTTAAATTCGTCGAAGAGCTACCTTGTGTATCTTTAGAAATGTTCTAGTTGTGCTTCATAATGTGAAAGAATCAAGTATTGCTCTTGAAATGTTGCGTTCCTTATGAGCAGCGATACTATATAAACGTACATCTTCAGTTTCAAGCGAAATCAGAATCACTGTACACTCAAAAAGCAAATAAGGTTATGAAACAAACGTAAAAACTTACTTAATTACTTCGCATGCCACTGGAAAAAAAATTTTTGTAATATTTAAAAATATTGAAAAGGCCAGCACCAAAAAATATCTATATGCATGTGAGGTGAAATTAATGATAATAAAGTGTAACAGTTTCAAAAGTTTTAATTCTGTAAAGATGCTCCAAGAACCCTATCATAGTGTTTCTGAGGTCAACTTGAAAATTTTAAGTGATAACTGTTACAAAAAGTAGTGTTTTCTAATTCTCGAAGTTAAAAAAGTTACTTCGGAGTCTGATGGAGAAGCCCCGAGAGGAGCTTCGGGGACGAAATCCACATGCGTAGAAACATGGAATATGAGGGCCTATACCTACGTTTGGTTCGTCGGCGTTCGGGTCAGGGCTCCTTGCGGCGGATTATCGGGGTTCTACGGTAATAGATTTTCACACTATCCTTCCGAGTTCATCCGCAGGTTAGTAAGCGTTGTGTTAGCTTTTTCTCGAATTACGGAGAAAGAATCCTATTTACAAAATTTTAGCTTGATTTTGCTACATACAGCGATGTTCATGAGACGATATTTGAGATTGTTTCGTGTTGTCTCAGGGTAATGTAGTCTCGTCTCGTTTTCGGGATGTCACGAGATTTGAGAATTGCCCTTTCTCGGGAGCAACACTAAAATTATTCTACATTACTGCTTACTTTTTCATAGCTTTCATTTTCGAAGCAAAGAAATCTATGATCTCTAAATGGGCTAAAAGGAGCCGCACGGGTGAACGAAGTATCAAACTCGATTCGACTCGAAACTCGACCTAAAAACTGTGACTAGAATACAGAAAATTTCTCTGGCACGGCTGAAAACTCAACTCGTGTCCATTCCTACTTGTAATAATCTGACAGTCTTCTAAGGCTATTCATGGTATTTCTCGTGCCTTAACCGGCCTCTGGGGCCGCGATTATGCACCATTTTGTGTAAAAGTAAACAAATCACTATTTTGGCAGGATATTCTTAAATATTCACGAATATAACCAGAACTAGGAAATCAGAATACATGTGTGTGTGGTTTTGTTCGGAAAGTATGTCCATGCTGAGGATAATGACGTATGATACACGACCCACATGACTACACCAGCAAATCAATTTGTAGCTGTAACTATGTTTTCGGAATGTGCATTTTCAGTTCTCCGAGAAGTATTGAAACCCTTGCAAAATAGTCCAAATTGTTTGAAATTTCAGTTATCCTGAAATTATTTGTCTTTCTTCAAGAGAGTAACGCATAAATAGGTGATTATAACGATAATTATCGAACGATCTATGGACCCTCGAAAGCAGAAATTTTTCTTGTAAATATACGCTGATAGAAGAATTCTTAAGGGAATATTACACATGGCTTTACGCTTCTCTTTAAGTTTAATTCCACTTTGGAACTCTTAAGTAACAAGAGAATTTGGCCGTAGGAATAACAATGGAAATGAAGATAGTTTCGAAAGTAAACTGTGTAATTTGAATTTCCTTATCTTGTGTTCCATTCTATTATTTTTATATCTGCTCCTTTAAAGAATTATAAATGGGTGACGATAAAACTCAATATTATGAGTATTCAACTAGACAATAATACATTATAATTCATTTTAGAAGCAAATTCAATCTCGAAAGTCGAGATGTGACGAGATGTGATGTAAAGGCAGACAAAAGGAGCTGTAAACCAATAAACCACCTCTAGTTTTCACGTGTCAGTAGCTCACTAATATTCTTTTCCTCTTGGGAATTCACTTTACCTGTAGTTTCAACTTATACACGATATACCATAACAAGTAAGCAGAAATGTGTTTGTTATGATTTTCATTAATATTTTTCTTATTTTTTTATTTTCAAAATTTAATACGTACCATGTTCCATATGTAGTCAATTATAAACACACAATAATCTCTGAGTTGCTTCGTGCAAATAAACAGAAGGCATACTAGCTGAGGGTAAGCGAAAACTTGCATTGACGCACTGTAGTGTCTATAAATCATGTCTATTTACTGTATAATTGCAGTCTCTTTTCTTCTTCACAGAGAGAATGAAAATACTGTAAAGCATATCGAGAATGTAGATTACACTTTATAACCAGCGCGAGCCAAAAGCCATTTTTGTAACAAGTTGCTGCTATTTTTGTTTCATGTTATCTAGCTACCGCAACCTTCTAAAACGAGAATAATAAAACGAACAGTGTATTCTTTTATCTAGTCGTCCGTTTTAGACCCCTTGCATTTTTTAGCTCATTCCAAGATGGGTCTAAAAGCGCCGAAAACGACACGAATAGACCCATTGAATATGACGCGTTTCTATCTATCTGAACTTACAACAAATGGCTACAGCGAATCAAGTGGCATACTTTGACTCAATAGTGTGTGGGCAATGCGTTGACTTCCAATAGCATTTATTGTTTTTTTAAAACAAAAATTTGATAGCTAATAATGTAAGGGTTTCCCAATTGCCTTAAAACATGAGAGCAACACCGTAATAGTCATAATAAATGAAACTGTGGAGGAAAGAAATCTCGAAGACTCAATTACGAGAAGATAACTTACAGCTTAGAAGCTGAAACAGAACAATCTTATATAGAAAAATGGTCACGTGATGAAAAAGCAGTTGAAGACAGAAATATTTTTGTACTGTTTATATATTAAAGTATTAGCAGAGAGTGGTGGGTCTGGTGTAACCAAACATACTAAACATAAGAACATCAACATATTGTAATATAGTAATTAAAAATAGAAAATTTTCATCATGAGTTTAAAATACTTTTGTATCTGTATGTACATAAAACCATTTGCTAACTTATATTTTGAACAGAATGCTAGGTCACAGGATTTTCCGATTGCAAATCAGTAAAGATTACCGATGCTCGCCCAGTAAATGCACATCCTGCTTTGACGTCTACTGATACACATATTTGTGGGCAAGTAAACCTCAGTATGATGAAGCCGTGGTTACTCTGTTATTGTATACGTAAAATCTCTAATTCTATAGCTTTATACTCCGCAGTCTTTACATACTTTTTTGAACAAGTTAGAATTGCTCTCTCTAATTGTGTACTATTAGTAGAGACCGGATGTTAGGCAAAATGCCTATTCCTTAATATTAAAGATATTATCAAAAATAACGTTTTACACTTTATATAGGGGGTTATAGTTTCGATTTAAGCTAATTTTATTTTGCCTATTTCGACTTTTACTGCCTAAATAATTGCTTTAGTGCCTGATGTTGCCTATTCCATGCATTCTTCAAAATAAGCCTTCATTAGGAAAATATATAATTTATATAACATAAATAATACACACATATATACGCATATTAGGTGTTTACACAAGCACGTGGTACGTTACAATATATATATACAAGGTGAAATTCAAACATGTGCACAAACTTCGGGAGGTGATTAATGATATCAAAAGAAGACAAAGAGTCCTCTTGTATTTTGTCGAATTTCATGTCGTGTACTTGTGACAGTGGTGCCAACTTGGAATCGAAAATCGAGTTGAGTTGAGTTGATTATAGTTTAGCGTCCCTTTCAGCAGCGAGGCTATATGAGACGTGGACCTTCTGATTAACGTGGAATCCAAACCACATGAGCTCCCGCTGGGAATCGAACACGGGTCTCCAACGTCAAAGGCGCGTACGCTAACCGCTTAGCAACGAGGGAGCTCGAATCGAAAATCGAATCTTGACAATTAGAACAGAACAGATAATGTCCACACACGTTGGGAGGTGATTCGTGACATGAAAAAAAGACAAAAAGTCCTGTTGCATGTTGTCAAATTCCACGTCGTGTACGACTGACAGGGGTGCCAACTTGAAATCGAAAATCGCATCCTGACAATTGGAACGGAACCGAAAGATGTGCACATATTTCGACAGATGATTCGTGACATGAAAAAAAAAGACAAAATGTTCTCTTGAATGTCATGAATCACCTCCCAAAGTTGTGCACACTTTTATGTCTCGTTCCAATTATCAGGATTCGATTTTCGATTCCAAGTTGGTCCCCTTTCACTCGTAAACGACGCGGAATTTCACAACATGTAAGAAATTCTTTTGTCTTCTTTTCATGTTACGAATCACCTCCCGAAACATCTGCACATCTTTCAGGTTCACCCAGTATATATGGAATGCCTAACAAGCTTCGTTTTTATGTATACGATAAAAGAAGATATTAAGAAAGAAGTATGTTTCTATATTCTTTGAATATTATCTGTGACTTGAATCTATTTTTTAATGGTATTGAGTATTTATCTTCATTATTTCTAGTTACATTTTAGTGACTATTTTACTGCCTATTTTTTAAAAAATTTTAGTGCCTATTTGCCTGCATATTTTCCAGGTTTTTAGTGCCTAAACATCCGGTGTCTAACTATTAGTCTACTAATCTCGACTGTGTCCAGCAGAATGCTTCCTTACAAGTACACATGCATGCACAGATGCATCATTTTCTAGTAGAAGATCCCTGGCAGGACTGGATTAACCAATCTGGATACCCGGGGCTAGAAAAAAATAGTGAGCCCTGTAGACTTTGCTTAATACATTTCTGTGAAAGTGCAATAGGAAAGTTAAGAGAATAATATTTTTGGTCATATTTTATCTTATGATGATTGTATCTTGTATGATTCGTTTTAGACAGCCAGTTGAGATTTTAATCAGATTGAGGGGCACCATCCGCCTTTAGGCTCAGGGCTACAGCCCCCTAAGCCCTCCTTAATCCGGCCTTGATCCGTGGGTAGGAAATGAAATGAAATATTTGAGTTTTATGTCTCACCGTTATGCCGGATAGACTAAAGGAGACGGTGATGGTGAGAAATGAATGAAATGGTGAAATGAAGAAATTGGGAGGAAATAGGAAACTCCTGAGGAAACCCACGCACACTGTGTTTGTCCACCACAAAGGTCATTTGGGGCGAGCTTGGATCGAACCAGGAACCACAAGCACCAGAGGTGAACGCTCTACCACTAGGCCAATGCGGCCACTAATCCCTGGGTAGGTTTAACAATACTTTTATTTAATTATGCTATATCAATTCCTTTTGTTTATACAACTTTCGTGTGGCCTTAAACTTAAAGTAATTTGAAAATAATTGAATTAAAAAATAACGTAAAATAACTATAGAAGAATATACTCAAAACACAAACTGCACAAAACATAAATTAGATGAGAAATTAGAGTAAATACTGGCATATTAAGAAACATTAAAAATTTTTAAAGTTGGAAAATTATGTGCATTAAAAATATTTACTTTGCATTGGAATGATCATATTTTTTTAATAATATTAACAATAACACACAGTGGCGTATTTAGGAGGGTCTTCCGGGCTTAAGCCCTCCGAAATCTTACTTACTATAGTAAAGTAAATGAAATATCTTGCAAAATTTTCACATTTACAGGCAAAGCCCCCCGAAAGTTAGCAAAGCCCCTCCCGAAACAAAATCTTAAATACGCCACTGATAACACATATTGAAATTCTCCACTCACTCAATCTAATGAATGTAATCCTTCTCTCTTTGAATTATAGAATCTGTAAATCCGAGAATGTTAACACAAATAAAAAGCAAGTTGTTATTAATGATCCTATTAGCTATGCTGATTACTGAGGGAGTAATCAAAATTCGTATTACACTAAACTGTCAATTAAAGAAACACTCATTTTGGAACAGGTTGGCCCCTTTTGTAAGTGCGCATTCATGGCATGGCTTCCACACTTAAAGGCAAGGGTTCAATGTTTAATTTAAACCAAACATATTAGTGCCCCTTCGTTATTTGATATACGCTTTATGCCTAATTTACCATCCATCCAACTGGAAGCTTCCAAATATCTAATTCTCAATTGGGTTGTAGCCAGGGAAGTGTGGAGTAAATGACAAAATATAAATAAATCATTATGTGTACCTCTAAAAAACCTGCGGTGTTTGGAGCGCGGTGACTAGAAACTGTTTGCCACTAGATGGATTTAAAATACTTCTTCCCAAGTTAAATTTTTTCCTTACCAAAGGAGTAAGAGTAGTGAACTTTAAATGCATACTACAGGTATCTCTTTACTGTTTCATAAGTTGAGACTAATGTAATTCGCTACCGTGTATCCTCACTTTTTTTTTTTTTTAGTTCTTGTGAAAGCTGGTACATCAATTTTCAAGATGTAATATATACACTTTCATTTTTTCCCCAAACTTTTCGCTGATCTAGTAATTAACACGCGCCCTTGGTTCATTAGATCATGGGTTCGATTCGTGATGAAAGAGTACCTAAATTTTAAAGTATTATGGTCGTTCACATTCGATATTTCACTGTAGATCTACATCTTATATAGCCTTAGTGCATAAAAGAGATGCTAAACTTGAATAATCATCATAGTCTTTCCTCCACATAATTGTAACCGGTTTGAGTTTTATGAAAGTTGAAACACATTTAGTTTGCAACATCATACTTGAAAGAGGACTTTGACCACATTTCGTGAAAATAGTGGAGCTTCCAAAAAGGTTTTTTTTTCTACGGAGACTTCTGAATCCTCTCACATTTGATAATAGATGAAACGGGAGAACCCAGAGAACACAGATGCACACGGTGTTTTTCTATCCCAAATCTGACTTGGCACTAGCCACCATCGAACCAGGAAACGCCACCATAAGCGGTCTACCACTTTATCAATAAGATATTTATAAACTATACTGAAAAGATGTCCCAAATTGTAAGTGCTACATCAAGTGTTTAATGTTTTACGTTTCTATTTTAATGTTTTTGTGTATTTATCTTTTTATTTATTAAGTATTCCGAATTACTTGGAATTAAGATGTGTTTTGTTTACTTGAATGTCTGTACTTTTCTTGATCTTGGTATAATGGTAGAGTTGGAAACTAGTATAACATTTTTCATTTTAAAAATATCCCAAATGAAATGGAAGAAATATAATGGATATATGTAGTTTGATACTATAATGGTACCACAGCTCTTATGCAATGATTATTGCTATTCTTGTTGCTATAGTGTCTAGCACTCACGACTTTGGTACGTGGCGTCCCGAGTTTGATTCCCGCTTGAAAAAGAACAGAAATCGGAACGCACAAATGTAGTTCGGATTCCACCTCAAACTTTAGATTCAAGTGTCAAATAGCCTTACTGCTGAAAAGAAACACTAAACTTAAAATCACTATCAAATGAGCATACTTTATAACGTTTCAGTAAAATATATTAACACTTCAAGAAAAGTATGTTGGTAGCACTGATCGTCCTATTTAGACCCCTCCGTCCCATTTAAACCCCTATCGTTCGGATTAGACCCATTTTTGGTCCTCAATAGACCCATTCGTCCGGTATAGACCCCTTGGGTATTTTCGTGCATTGCAAAAGGGGTCTAAACGTAACGAAAACGTCCGGAATAGACCCATTGCAGCTACCTATCTATCTATCTATCTATCTATCTATCTATCTATCTATCTATCTAACTCTCCCTGCTGATCTAGTGCAGTGATTCTTTCAGAAAAAAATGTTCCAAAGGGGCACATATTATTTTCACACGGTACTATTATATTTACCGCATTATTATATTATAGATGTATTATTTTGATCTCCTACGGGAAGCACTCTCAGAGCTCCAGGGGAGCAGTGCCCCCAAAAATATATCTGTAAGAGACACTGGTCTAATGGTTAGCGCGTTCGCCTGTGGTTTACATAATCTCGAATACATAGTCTGGTGTCCATAGTCTCGAATAACTAGAAACACCATAGTTTGACTTGCGAAAGTTATTTTGCAATTTTAGGTTAAAACTAGCTGAACTGCGCTCTCTACACAGCGTATCATTCACATATAAGCATGAATCTCCTTGTCATTTCTCACATCTTTACATGTCCCTTTACAGACACAAGTGATAGACGTCTTGATAAAAATCGGCAAGAAGTACCTTAAAGGGGAGATTTTTTCGATTATTTTTTTCTATATCTCGTACCTTTTGCAAGATTAAGCGTACTTCCTGTTGGAGTTTCTAATTCATATATGATCAGTGTTTTCATTCTTCTTGCATGAATTATACAATAAGCAAATACATTACACACACAACACTTCAAAGAATAAAGATTCATCTTAGACTGGAGAAATGGTTATTTTTCGTTTTCTGTCATTATATGGCCATGAAACAAACAACTGAGAAATATACAACCCCTATATACAAATATGTGGTGTTGAAATATATGACTCGTGGGATATGATGCTTTACTTTCAAAAATTTTAACATTTCCAATGTACCCTTAAAAATGTAATAAAGAAATAGCGGCTATGTTTTTTTAATATTCAATTAGGACTGGACAATCTACAGAAAATTTGGAATCGACCAGCGAAAACGGTACGTTTCTAGCACTTATGGTCTTTGAGATCTCATAGTCGAAGCCAGTGGCGGCGATTGGACGTTAAAAGTAGGGGGGCAAGACATGATCTGGATATTCGACGAAAGGTTGCATAACTAATAGGATACTATCTTTTACAGGTAAAATATCGTATATCATATTTCATATTTTATCAAGTAAATTGACAAGAGGAACGCAAGTAGGTACTAGCCCTTTGTAGTCTTAAACAATGAAATTGTAAGAAAAGATTTGATTTCTTGCTCATGAACATCTTAAAATCCAGTCTGGAAAATTGTGATTAGGTTATTTAATAACAAATTTGCGAAACAAATAAATGGAAAGGATAAAATTAATCATAGTAATAAATAATGAAGCTTGTTTTGTAGAAGTTATATTGAAACTGGGGATTAATGAAAAACTTACATTTTTAATTCCACACATGCCATTAAATGTATGTTATTACTCTTAGAAAATGAAAGACAGTAAATACTACAAGCATATGCTACGACATTTAAAGAAATAAGCAATTGCAATATTATTTGCTTTGGATTGCAATTAAAATGCAATTCCTGTAGCTATCTTAACTCCACGGGAAAACAAATAACCAATATGTACTCACACAACAGTAAATATTATATGGCATCATTTTTTCTATGAACCAGTAGTACATAGAAAAACTTTACATTTCCAAATGAAACTATATACACTAAGGAGTCACTTCAAAAAAGTGGGGGGCAACTGCCCCCTCTTGCCCCATTAATCACCGCCCATGGTCGAAGCTATTGGAGATAAACATATTAACTTCTCTTCACCACAAACATATAAACCGTAGCTTTTTAATATATAGGTAATAAAAACATAACAATTGCGTATAATTTCTTATGAAAAGTTGCCCATTTCTTAAGGGCAATGAATGAATGAATGGGAAAATGAATTCATCATCATTGTTTTAGTCATACTCAATGATATACGATAATCTTTTACTTGATGTTTTAATAACATTTCCTACTTTATATTTCAGATATAGGCCTCGTACATAAAGTTTGTTACAACGCGTCGATATAGATATATAAAACGCAAACATGTTCGGGTCGTTTCGCCGGCGTCAGTAGTAAGCAACTTAGCCCGGCTAGCCGGCAACTACGTCAATTTTTCGTGCTATTATCGTTTTGTTATAGAATCTTAGCAACGACACACAAATTATAGATTTACTTGAGTACACAGTAATGAAAGAATTAGTTAGGTCGAGCGGAAAACGAATGAGAGAGGGTTAGAAATGGTGGGTGAGAAAAGAACACTTTTAGATATTATTAGGAAGAGGAAGAGAAATTGGTTGGGACATTGCCTAAGAAGAAATTGTATCATGAGTGACGTCCTACAGAATATGGTGGTGGGAAAGAGAGGGAGGGGGCGAAGGAGACTACAATTAATGGATGATATAAAAACAGAAAGATCATACGCGAAGACGAAGAAGTTAGCGGAGGACCGTTATAGCTGCGGCAAGTGACCTGCCAATAAAGGCAGAATACCTATGATGATGAGTACATGCTGGTCTTCAGAATATTCAACACTTGATTCAACGTGTACGTGTTTTTTTAATATAAAGATTTCAAGCTAAAATTTCCACTACACTACTTCTTTCTCATCTCCTCCAAGTGCGGCGCGGATGCGATATAGTCATTTGTTTCCCGATATAGTTTGAATTACGAATTTTCGGCACAAAGTTCGTAGCGTTCTGCGGTGCAACGTCACAGAATGAATGTTCAACAGCATTTTTGAAGATTCCAACACACACTATGAATAACGTGAGATGTAGGAAATGTGACAAGTATTTGTTAAATGGCGCTGAATTGAGTAGAATCGTACCAAATTTTTCACAAAAGGGGCTGAAAATGCCAGCGTGGTACCCAGGCCCGTGCTGGAATGCTAATGAGGGCGGTGGACAAGTCTGCTAAAAGGGCGCCCATACAAACTGGAATATAAAATGGCACCCATACTTTCTTTCAAATATATATATATATATATATATATATATATATATATATATATATATATATATATATATATATATATATATATATATACTTTGAAAGAAAGTATGGGTGTGCCATTTTATATCAAATTCACCACCAAATTTGTTTTAGTATTAACGTAAATAGCTAATAAACTTGTGGAAACGTCGAACCGAAATCCTCTTTACTAGAGAAGAGCTTTTTTAGTTCCTATAATAACATTTATGTGAAATAAAAAGAAGCTAATATCAACAACTTAATATAGTTCTATGGCCTATGGACACAGTAGGTTCAGTGCCACGTTTACAAAAGCTCTCCATTGATTTCTGTCCTTAGCCAACTGGACCCAGTTTCTACTTTATATTCCAATCTCTGCGAAAACCATTTTAATATTGTCTTCCCATCTGTGTCTCGGTCTTCCCAATGGTCGTTTTACTATTTGAATTTTCAGTTAGAACTTTGAAAGAATTTATAATTTCTTCCATTCTGGCTACATGACCTGCCCATTTGAGCCTCCTAGACTTGATGACCCTAACAATGTTCGGTTAACGTATAAATTATGAGTTCCTTGTTATGAAGTTTCCGCCATTCCTCATTTTCGTCCCTCTTGGTGTCTGAATATTGATCTAAGAATCTTGTTTTCAAATACTTTCAGTCTGCGATTTTCCCTCAGTCAGTTATCATGTTTCGCAACCATACAGAACAACAAGCATGATTCTCTTTTTTATATTTTAAGCTACAAATTCCTCAACAGAATTAGCGACAACAAATGATTTTTAACTGAATAATAACACGAAATTCCTACTTTCAGTTGACGTCAAATTTCTTAGAGATTATGGTTTTGGTCTGTTAATAATGATCCTAGATATTTCAAAGTATCCACTTTGTCGAAAATAAATATTATTTGGTATTTTAACGCAACCATAAAATGCAGTATTACGGTCTCGACAAACTTCCATGTATTTAGTTTCTGCTGCATTTATTTCTAAGCCCATATCCCTGCAAACGTTAATTAAGATTTCTGCATTCCTTTCTATTGTTCTATCATCTCTTATTAAATTTACATCATCAGCATACACCATAACCTGGTAAATACAATTCAGCTCTTCGACCTGATTGCTATCTTTGATTTTCCTTATAGTGTTCCCCAGAACAAAGTTAAATAATAATGGCGACAACGCATCTTCTTGTTTCAGGCCATTCCCAACGTGAAAGCTCATGAACAAGAATTTCTCTACTAGAATCTTACTCTGAGGTTCATTTAAACATAATTAATCTATTTTTTTTTCATATTCCAAATTCTGTAAGCATGTTGTACAATGTTTCCCTCCTATCTGAGTCTAAAGTCAATGATTGATGTGCCAAGATGTTGTATTCTCTCATTTCTTTTCAAGTATTAGTCGAATGGTAAATATCTGGTCGATAGTTGATCGATTTTACCTAAATCCGCTCTGATAATATCCAATAATTTTATCTGAGTATGGAGTTAATCTTGCTAATAGAATGTTTAAGAGGATTTATTAGATGTTGACAGAAGATAAATGAATCAATAATTATTAAATCAGTTTTGTTGCTTTTCTTCTGAACTGGAACAATGATTGATTCCTTTCACTCTTGTAGTAATTGCTCCTTGTTCCAGATAAGGAGAACAGGTTTGTGTATCTTACTCTACAATTTTTCCCCTCCAGCTAAAATTAAGTCAGCCAGAATTTCGTCTACACCGTTAGATGTGTGTTTCTTTAATTTTTAAATAGCGATTTCTCTTTCTGTCTGGTTAGGTTCTTTAATATACGGTTATGCTGTATGCATTTCACTTTCTCCACGAACATCAGTTTTTGGCTCTGTTAAGCAAATTGTCAAAGAAATCTTTCCATCTATTTAAGATGCTATCCTGATCAGTGAGAACTCTTCCGTTGGATTTCTTTAATATACCTTGTATAAGCACGAGGTTGATAACTTTTCTTAAGTTCGTCGATGCATTTATACGTCCCGAATGTTTTTGTTTTTAGTATTATCTTCAAGTTAATTAGTTTTTGCTCTTAAAAATCGCATTTCTTTCTTCTAAAAGTTTTGGAAGTTTTCCACCAGATGACAATGAAATTTTAAGTAGTTATTTCGTTCGGATTTTGTAGCCAACCCTGTTTCTTCTGTTTTCTCTTCTCCGCTACTTTTGTGCATTCCTGATTGAACCATGATTTGTTCCTACGTATTTCTGCGTGCCCCAATATTTCTTTTCCTGAAATTTTAATGTTATCTCTAATTTCAACCAAGTATCCTGAACACTAGTGCACTCCGAATCTTCTAAAACCGAGAATGTGTTCGACACTTCAATCTGGCTCCCCTCTTACTTGATTCTCCTTTAATTTCTTTAAATTAAACCGCTCCGTTTTCAGATATTGAATATTTTTCTTTATTCAACGATAGTCTCTCTCTTATTATCGTTGCTACTAGGTGGTAATCAGTATCACAGTCAGCTCCTCTGAACGACCGAACATCAGTTGTGCTCTTCTGTCTACTAAATGTTTACTTCTGTCTACTAAAACGTGATCAGTTTGGTTATGTGTTTTTCCATAGAATTTTATAATCTTCACGATAAGGTTTCTGGATGTTGCAAAGTTCACTAGTCTAACGCTATTGTCACAACCTTCCTTATGCTGACATTTATTCCCTATAATCGGTTTGAAAATACCCTCTCGTCCTACCTTCGCATTGAAACTGCCTAACAGAATATTCATATGGTATTGCGGGAGATGATCAAACACCCGTTCTATTCTTTCGTAAAAACTGTCTTTCTTTCTATCGTCGTTCTTATTTTCTGTTGGGGCATGTGCATTTAAAACAATAATATTACACCACCGACCCTTAAGAAAAGTAGAAGAAAATCTATCATTAACAAATTCAACCCACGTAATTGCTGATATTATTCGTTTGTGAACGGAAACTTCTGTTCCTAGTTCGTAATTTTTAATTCGTCCTCCGTATGAGAACGTAAAATTTTCCGACTTGACTCCTCCATTTCCTTCTGATCTAACTTTCTGATATCCCACTAGATCCATCCTCTATTTCTAAACAGATTCGTTACAAATTTTAACGTGCCTGCTCTATAGGTACTTCTTATATTTCATGTTCCAAATCTCATGTCGATTTTAGTTTGCTGAGTTCGTGCCGAGATATCAGTTTTGATCTGATGATTCTGCGAATATATCTGAACAATACTTTTTTTTTTTTTTTTTTTTTTTTTTTTTTTTTACAGGGTGAGATTGTTAGCCCCACACCAAATCCCCAAGCTTTAGGATCACTCCTTGTCGTCAGTCCGCGACTGCTTATTCAGTATATTCGCAGCTAACCTTTACATTTAGAGGCCTTCTCCTCGACTCACAACCTGAGGACGCGCTGTGTCGTGGTGACAGGAAGTCCACATTTCACGGAAATTAATGTAGCTATATTTTAGAAATACAATAGGTACTGATAATCCGAACACTGCTTTAAAACCCACAGTAACAATCGATATGCTCGGATATATAGATGCATATTAAGTCTGTGAAAGCGTCGATGCTGTAAAAATCGTAAATTAGAGACTATTGTCAATGAAGTATTTCATGAATGCATCGTACGTTTGACAATCCGAACTATTCTTGATTGTTCCGTTTTATAGCTACATAACTTTTATACCTACATTTTTGTAAGTGATTATACTCTTTACCTGTTCTTTGCCAATAGTAACTGTATGAATTCATAATATAAAACTGAAATACAGAAGAATAAAATATTTAAAAGAAATGAAATGTGTTATTTCGCAGAGTATTTTATGTAAAGGGCGCCTTGTAGACCTATCCTTCACAGGTTCTTTATTAACAGTCACTATTTAAATTTATTATACAAAGCTGGTATACAAGATAATTAAAACCACTTATCTATAATGTGATGTTTCGTAGCGCACCTTATGTAAAGGGCGCACTGTAACTTTCCCGGCTTCTTTACCAACAGTAACTGTATGTATTTATTGTACAGAATTGTGGTATACAGAAGAATGAATAAAATCGTTCATCTTTGATGTGGTTTCGCAAGGGCACCTAATGTAAAGGGCGCACTGCACCTTTCACTGGTTCGTTACCAATAAAATTATAAGAACTTATTATTAAAAATGTGTACCTTTATTTATACTGTGATTTTTTGGAGAGCGCACTGGGACACGTCCCGGTGGGCCAGCACGGGCCTGGCAGGGCCGTGCTGGGATACTAATGAGGGCGGTGGACAAGCCTACTATAAAAGGGCGCCCATATAAACGGGAATATATATATATATATATATATATATATATATATATATATATATATATATATATATATATATATATACACACGAGGGCTGAAAAGAAAAAAGTGACAACAGACAAATCATTCACGAACACTTTATTGGACAATCATGACACTTCTACAGACCTTCAATGTAATACCCTGCCGCATGTTGCACCCGTTGCCAGATGTGGGGAAGTCGCAGGATACCAGCAGCGGTGCCCTCTTTGTTGATGTCTGCAAGAGAGCGCCCTATAGCTCGAAGTATGGCATCTCTGTTGCGGAAACGCATCCCTCGCATTGGTTCTTTCATCAAAGGGAACATATGAAAGTCACATGCATTCATGTCTGGTGAATAGGGATGCACTAGAACCTCCCACCGCATCGTGCAAACAGGTCCCTCACAACACCTGCGTTGTGACAACGGGAGTTGTCACGCAAAACAATGGGTGGATTCCTGATGAAGTTGGGTCGTTTCCTGCGGAGTGCAGGACGAAGATGTTCTTCCAGAAACCTGCGGTAGTACACTGCATTGACGGTCTGGTTCGGAGGAACTGCATACCTTAAAATGACACCTTGTACATCGTATGCCACTATCAGCATTGCCTTCACATTCACAGGTTCCTGACGCAGCTTCTTGGGTCGGGGAGATGATGGGTGGCGCCATTCTTTTGATTGGTGCTTCAGTTCTGGGTCATACGAGCGCGCCCATGTTTCGTCAAAAGCGATAATCCTGTCCAGAACGCGCCACTTCCCCGTCTGTACCGTGCCAAATGATCACCTGCGAGGGCGTATCTCAGCCATTTCTGAACGTCTGTAAGGTGGTGCAGTACCCACCGGGATGCAAGTTTTCGGTCAAGGACATTCTGCAACACATTCAACACTGTGGTATGGGATGTTCCTCCCTCGTTCGCCAATTTCCTCGCAGTCCATCTCCTGTCCACATGCAGCAACGATTGCATCAATTTAATGACTCGGTTGTCGACCGCATAGCGTCCTCCACCTGGTTCCTGTTGCACACTGTCACGTCCTGCACGAAACGCTGCTACCCAACGCGCCACAGTCCGATACGGCAATGCGTCATTCCCGCATACTTCACGTAGTCCGGAGTGATATTCCGTGGATTTTTACCACGGGCTATTTTGATCTTTATCCATGAACGTTGTTCTAACTTGGAAAACATCTCTTTTAGAGCGGTGTGCTTTGCCAACCTGCATTCAACACGTTTCAGTACGATCACTGCCGCGCCTACACTAGCGCCACCACCCGCGTTGTATAGCCCCACCCACCCACTACAAGTGTTGCCAACTGCAGCTCGCTCAAAATCCCTGTGCGGGGATGGGACAGTGTTGCCACTTTTTCTTTCCAGCCCTCGTATATTTGAAATAAGTCGCGACAGTTAGAATGGCACGTACCAAGCAGACAGCTAGGAAATCTACTGGAGGCAAAGCTCCTCGAAAGCAGCTTTCCACCAAAGCTGCAAGAAAGAGTGCTCCAGCTACCGGTGGAGTGAAAAAGCCCCATTGTTCTAGGCCTGGTACTTTGGCTCTGCGAGAAATTCGTCGTTACCAGAAGAGCACTGAATTGCTCATCCGCAAGCTGCCCTTCCAACGACTCGTTCGAGAAATTGCACAAGATTTCAAGACAGATCTTCGCTTCCAAAACTCAGCTGTCATGGCTTTACAGGAGGCAAGTGAAGCTTACCTTGTAGGGCTTTTCAAAGAAACCAACTTGTGTGCTATTCACGCAGAGTCACAATCATGCCTAAGGACATCCAGCTTGCTCGCCGCATCCGTGGGGAAGGTGCTTAAGTTTGAAGTTCTGGCATTGAGTTCAAAATGCGAGAACCATTTTAATATTGTCCTCCCATTTGCTCCTCGGTCTTCCTAACGGTCATTTTCCTATTTGGAGTTCCAGTTACAACTTCGACAGCGTTGCTAATTTCTTCCATTCTGGCTACATAACCTGACCATTTGAGCCTCCTAGACTTGATGACCCTAGCAATGTTTGGTAAACGGTATAAAATTATGCAGTTCCTCCTTATGAAGTTTCCGCCTTTCCCCATTCCTGTTCCTTTTGGAGTTCGAATATTGGTTTAAGAATCTTGTTTTCAAATAATTTTAGTCTGCGATTTTCCCTCAGAGTCAGCGACCATGTTTCGCAACCATACAGCACAACAGGCATGATTATCGTTTTATATTTTGAGCTACAAATTCCTCAACAGAATTAGCGACAACAGAAGATTTTTAACTGAATAATAGCACGAAATCCCTGCTTTCAGTTGACCTCAAATTTTTTAGTGATTATGGTTTTGGTCTGTTAATAATGATCCTAGATATTTGAAAGTATCCACTTTGTCGAAAGAAAACATTATTTGTTATTTTAACGCATCCATAAAATGCAGTATTACGATCCCAACAAACTTCCATTTATTTAGTTTTCTCTGCATTTACTTTTAAACCTATATCCCTGCAAGCGTTAATTAAGATTTCTGCATTCCCTTCTATTATTCTATCATTCCCTATTATCCTTACATCATCAGCATACGCCATAACCTGGTAAATACAATTCAGCTCTAGGACCTGATTGCTGTCTTCGATTTTCTTTATAGTATTCTCCAGAACAAAGTTAAATAATAATGACGACAACGCATCTCCTTGTTTCAGGTCATTCTCAACGTGAAAGCTCTTGAACAAGAATTTCTCTACTAGAATCTCACTTTGGGATTCATTTAAACATATCTTAATTAATCTACCTTTTTCGGTATTGCAAATTCTGTAAGCATGTTGTACAATGTTTCCCTCCTATCTGAGTCTAAAGTCAATGATTGATGTGCCAAGATGTTGTATTCTCTCATTTCTTTTCAAGTATTAGTCGAACGGTAAATATCTGGTCGATAGTTAATCGATTTTACCTAAATCCGTTCTGATAATATCCAATAATTTCATCTGCGTATGGAGTCAAACTTGCTAATACAATGTTTAAGAGGATTTATTGGATGTTAACAAAAGAGAAACGCCTCGATAATTATTAAATCTGTTTTGTTGCTTTTTTTCTGAACTGGAACAATGATTGATTCTCTTCACTCTTGTGGTAATTCCTCCTTGTTCCAGATAAGGAGAATGAGTTTGTGTATTTTGCTCTACAATTTTCCCCCTCCAGCTAAAATTAAGTCAACCAGAATTTCGTCTACACCCGGAGATGTGTGTTTAATTTTTTTTTTAAAGCGATTTCTCTTTCTGTCTGGTTAGGTTCTGGAATATACGGTTATGCTGCATGCATTTCACTTTCTCCACGCGCATTAGTTTTTGGCTATGTGTTAAGCACATCGTCAAAGAAATCTGTCCATCTACAGGGTTTTCATAAAGTCTGGACGGATTTAATTTGCTTATAATTTTCATAAAAATGCTCATAATGAAATCAAATAAAGTGCAAACGGTAGCGGAAGGATTACATTTTTAGTTGGCAACACTGTTAACGTATCAACGATGGCGTCGGTGAAAGAGAAAGCGCAATGTGTTCTGTGGTACGCAGTGCTAAAATCACCAATTCTGGTGTGTCGAAAAGTTCACCAAAGAGTTCAAAAAGCCGGCACCGACTGAGAGTGCAATCCGAAAGTGGTATGCTAAGTTCTTGGAGACAGGAAGCGTCCTGGACCGTCCTCGAAGTGGGAGGCCGCCAACATCGCCTGCAACAATGAGCAGGGTAAGGGAAAGCATCATCAACAGCCCACAGAAGTCGATTTCTAGTGGCGCCCAGTTGGAGATGTGGCGGTGAATGAACTGAGCTGGTGCAGATTACAGGTAAAAATTTAATCCTTCCGCTATCGTTTGCACTTTATTTGATTTCAATATGAGCATTTTTATGTAAATTATAAGCGAATTAAATCCGTCCATACTTTATGAAAATCCTGTATTTAAGATGCTATTTGTATCAGTGAGAACAGTTCCTTTAGGTTTCTTTAATATATAACCACGAAGTTGATAGTCTTTCTTAAGTTCGTTGATGCATTTATACATGTCCCGAATGTTTTTGTTTTCACTATTATCTTCAAGTTAATTAATTTTAAATTTCAAAAGTCGTGTTTCTTTGTTCTAAAAGTTTTAGAAGTTTTCTGCCAGATAACAATGAAATTTTATGTATGTAGTTATTTCTTCGGATTTTGTAGCCAACGCTGTTTCTTCTGTTTCTTCTTCTCTGCTACTTTAGTACATTCCTGGTTGAACCATGGTTTGTTCCTACGTATTTCTGCGTACCCGAATATTTCTTTTGCTGAAATTTTAATGTTATCTCTAATTTCAACCAAGTATCTTGAACACTAGTGCACTCCGAACCTTCTAAAACAAGAATCTATTCGACACTTCAATCTGGCTCCCCTGTCACCTGACTCTCCTCTATTTAAAAAATATAATAAACCGCTCCGTTTTCAGATATTGAATATTTCCTTTGTTCAACGATAGTCTCTCTCTTACTATCACAATCAACTCCTCTGAACGACCGAACATCAGTTGTGCTAGACTGTTCTTTTCTGTCTACTAAAACATGATCAGTTTGAATATGTGTTTTTCCATCTGATGAAGTCCAAGTATATTTATGAATTTCGCAATGTTGGAATTTTGTAATCTTCACGATAAGGTTTCTGGATATTGCACAGTTCACGAGTCTAACGCCGTTGTCACAATCTTCCTTATGCAATCATTTATTCCCCATAATCGGTTTGAAAATACCCTCTCGTCCTACCTTCATTGAAACCGCCTAACAGAATATTCATATGGTATTGCTAGGAGATGATCAAATACCCGTTCTATTCTTTCGTAAAAACTGTATTTTTTTTATCACCATCCTTATTTTCTGTTGGGGCATGTGCATTTAAAACAATAATATTACACCACCGACCCCTAAGAGAAGTAAAAGAAAATCTATCATTATCAAATTCAACCTAGGTAATTGCTGATATTATTCGTTTACTTGACTCCTCCATTTCCTTCTCATCTAACTTCCTGATATTCCACTAGGTCCATCATCTATTTCTAAACTCATTTTTTACAAATTTTAACGAGCTTGTCCTATAGAGACTTCTTATATTTCATGTTCCAAATCTCATGTCGATTTTACTTTGCTGAGTTCGTGCCAAGTTATCAGTTCTGATCCGAGGATTCTGCGAACTTATCTGAACAATTCTTTTTTTTTTTTACAGGATGAGGTTGTTAGCCTCACACCAAATTCTCAAGCTGGATTATCACCCCTTGTCTGTCCGCGACTGCTTACTCAGTATATTCACAGCTAATCTGTATATCCTAGAGGCCTTCTCCTCGATCCACAACCTGAGGACGCGCCGTGCCGTGGTGACAGGAAGAACACATTTTACGGAAATTAATACAGCTATGTTTCAGAGATACAACAGGTACTGATTATCCTAACACTGCTTTAAAACACGCAGAAACAATCAATTTGCTCGGATATATGGATGCATATTAAGATTGTGAAAGCTTTGATGCCGTAAAGATCCTAAATTAGAGACTAGTGTCGGTGTAGTATTACATAAATGCATCGCACGTTTGACTATCCGAACTATTCTTGATGTATCACATTGTTTCGTTTTATAGCTATATAACTTTATGATATTTTTGTAAGTGATTATACTCTTTACCTGTTCTCTGCCAATAACAACTGCATGAATTCATAATACAAAACTGAAATACAGAAGAATAAAATAAAAAAAAAAAGTGATATTTCGCAGGGCATCTTATGTAAAGGGCGCCTTGTATTCTTCACAGGTTCTGTACTACCAGTCAGTATTTGAATTTATTATACAAAGATGATATACAGGATAACTAAAAACCACTTATCTTTTGTTCACGTCCACGTCCACGTCACCACTTATCTTTTGTCTATCGTCCACGTGGTTCTTTACCAATAAAACTGTAAGAATTTATTACTAAAAATTTGTATCTTTATTTATACTGTGATATTTCGGAGGGTGCACCGGGACACGTCGACATAGTTTCCATGTCGGTTGAGGCACTTGTCGCATCATGGGGTGAGTTTGAAGATTCCCTCCTGGTAAAAACGCTGTCCTTGCGTGTTTACCCACATTTTCACGAAGTGTTTTACCTCTTCGTCTAAAGCTAAGGGACGGCCTCTTAGGTGCTCCTTCAAGTGCTTAAACATGTGAAAATCACTTGGAACGACTCTCGGGATGCACGGAGAGTGGTAGGTGATGTCCCAGCGAAACTGGTTCAATAGCGTGGTGGTCTTGTGGGCTGTATGCGGCTTTCGTTGTCGTGAAGAAAGATGACGTCCTAGATGAGAAGTCCTGGCTGTTTATTTCTGATTAATTCGTGGAATCGTGTTAAGACTTCACAGTATCTGCCAGCGGTCACTGTGCGCCCTCTTTCCAAAACCTTCACTTGTATGACACCATTGTGGCATCATCTTTGCGGCAGATGGCGTCACCTGAAACTTCTTTGTCTTTGTAGAGGAGGGCTTTTTATACTATTTTACTTATTGCTGGGGGTGTAATGGAGAATCCATGTTTCGTTACTCGTGACAATGCGGAGGAGAAAACAATTTCTTCCGTGAAGAACCGCTCCAAAAGTTGCAGGCTTGTCTCCGTGCCCTTATCCTTGTGTTGGTTGGGCAGATTACGTGGAATCCATCAGGACAAACTTTTCAGTACTGTGCAATATCGTGCACAATGTGACGAACGCTTTCGAACGACACTCCTAATTCTGCCATCAGATGCTGTAACGTGATCCTCCTGTAATCCTGAATCAGTTCGTCCACGCAAGCTGTGTTCAAACATGTTGATACTTTGCTGGGTCGGCCACTGTGCTCCTCATCTGTGACGTTCTCTTTACCAACCGCAAATTTTCGACACTATTCTGCGACATGGTTACGACACATTACTGTCTCTCCGTAAACGTCTACCAGCTGCCTGTGAATTTCAGCCGCAGTTACATGTTTCACCCACAGAAATCGAATAACTGACCGGATTTCTGTGCGAGAGCAGTTTTCAAAACGATTCGCATTTGTGTTTACCTACAACTAAAGTGTTTCTAGCCTTAGAATAAAGTAGATGTAAACAAAGCTAAATGTATTACTCCGCCTCTCACACGCGCTTCGGCAGAGGGAGACGTGAACAGCAAGATTATTATCTTGTGCTAGCTTATTGTCGTCGGATAATTTCCAAAGTGTAAGGCTCTGTTGGTTGGTATATAATTAGCGCACTGACACTGACTACTGTTATGTTGGAAATACATATTTTCTTAAATCGTTATATAAATGAGATTGCCTCTGTTCCTGTTGTTCACTTTTGTGTTTTATAACACGAGAGGAAGGTGGATTATTGTAACACTTTTTCGCCATGGAACACTCTGGATTCTACAGTCCGTAGCAAAAAACCTGTAACATGAGCATGCAATTTTATTATGAAACGACGAAGTCTTTTGATCCAAAATAAGTGTGCAGGTGAGGACACTGAAGTTTCTCCCGGCGTGATTCGTACCATTTCGACGTTATGTTGATTCACTGCGCTGTTAGGCGTAATTTCACAATAAACTTACATGCTCATGTTGCAGGTGTTTTTGCTGCGGCTGTACAATTTCAAATGAGTGGGGTCGGCGCGCGAACGCATACGCATGCGCAGTAAATACTTTTTGTCCAAGGACGGGTGAGGTTGAAATAAAGCTACATCTGTTTTTAAATATTATATTGCGTTTATTATCACAAAATACAGGACAAATTCGGATATTTTCATTTGAAATTATTATTTTAGTAAGGATTATATTGCGGTAGGGTATTAGTGCAGTGAGACCAACAACCAATCACTGGTCATCGATCCACTGGTAGTCAGCTGGGTTTGTTTACATCCACTTTTTTCTAAGGCTGGAAAGAGATTAAGCGCCGTAGATGGTGGGTAGCGGAAACTCTGAACAATTGCCAAGCCCATGTATTAAAATTACCACATACTCTTCACCGACGAAACTCCAGAAATATCAGCCTTGTAATCTTCGTTTCTGATCCTCCCTTGTATTATTACATGTTGTTCTAATGCAGGGCATGTAGGAAATAATATTCTAGTGCAGCCACATCACGCTTGATTTTGCCCTTCTGGACAAAATTTTCAGAATGAATGCCTGATCCCAAGTAGCACGGATCGTTGATCGTCGGTTGGGAAATGGTGGATCTTGTAGGAAAATTTTTTGTAATGGTTTCTTTGGATATTAGCTGTGCTGAATCATTGATCGTATAAAATATTTTGGTTACACAGAATTTATTGGTTTTTCACCTACGAAAATTCAAGAAACTCAAATTTTCATTCTTTGCTTTTACGGCTCTAACGATTTTGTTCATGTCTCATAAATAAGTGATTCATTAAGAACCTGAGAATATGGTACAATTCATTTCTCCTACAGAAATAAATAAGGGGTACTTTACTTTTGAGGGTGAGATTTTCCGAGGCGATCTTTTCAAAAACGACTATCTATTTTGTTCATATTTCCTTAAAAAATGTTTCAGTAATAGCCTGACAAAATGATATAACTTACTTGTACTGAAAAAGTCCACAAGAGATAATTTAGTCTTAGGGTAAGTTTTTCTCAAGCGAATTGTTCATACTTCATAAATGAATATCTCAGTAATAACGTGATAATATGGCTTAACACATTTGTCCTATAAAAAAACCATAAGAGGTAGTTAAGGGGTGAATATTTTTAAGGAGATTTGCTCAAAAAAATACGTCAAGTAAGTTTGATCATATTTCATAAAAAAAATAGTTCTCTAATAATCTAACAATATGGGATAAATCATTTATCCTAAAGATATAAACAAAAAGTACAAAAAGTAGTTTACTTTTGGGGTGAGTTTTTCCCAGGCGACTTTCTCAAAAATGATTAATATAATTTTGTTCATATCTTGTAATTAAATGTTTCATTAATAACCTGATTATTTAATGGTAACGTGTATTTAATCAATTTTTTTATTTGTATTTAGGGCAAGGAAAATACCCACCCGCTCTCTCTCTCTCTCCCTGTCTGTCTGAATAACAAATTTAAAACACTATGGGTCAGGATGTGGCTGCTATACGGAACGAAGGGGGGTCGCATGGTGGCTTAGTGGTCCTTAGTTCGATACCCGACAAAGCATGTTTGTGGTGAACAACATTGTGTCCGTGGGTTTTCTCGGGTTATTTCCGTTTCTCCCACTTTCTCATTCCACCGATTCTTCCATTAACATCCACTTCCTTTAATCATCGTTTCCCTTAGCTTAAAGGTATAATAGTGGGATGTTAAAGTGATATATTTCATTTTATCTCATATGTTACTATACGCTGGATCAAGGTATGATCCGATACTCTCGGTCCGCTGTGCGCAATCTCATCTACTCATGTACGTGGTCTCCCCAACCCCTGTAGGAGAGATTGCGCAAAATAGGAGTTTAGTTTCGACTAGCACTAAGAAGACAATCACTTCCAACATTGATTGCGGGTGTGATATTGTGCACTTCCGTTATTCTTAACATTGGTTATTTTTAAGTAAGTTCGTTGAATTATACGCAAACTATCTTTAATTACCTTACACCCTTGTAACTTTGTCTAAAGGAATAAACAGTACTTAATATGTCGAAGTTAGTTGACGAATAAGGCGAAGTTAGTTGAAAATTTATCCATGATTGTTAATTTTCGTAACTGAATAAGGTAAATCTACACAGGTGTAAATTAAACCCTGGTCACCTTATTATTAATCTATAAGAATCTTTAATAAGGACATTTCCGAATTAGAAACATGTACAAACAAACATTTTGTAGAAGTTAGCATACCAACATTGTTTGTTTACAGAGTAGTTTACAGTGGTATAGATGCCATACAGAAACAATTGCACATTACAAACTACTACTGCCGTATATAATTTCTCGACAAAAGTAAAATGTTGGTTTTTAAAATATTTAATTCTCTTCAGGAAATAAGTTACAAAACAATTATCACCTGCGAAAACAATTATTTTTGGAATTAATTACTGCTTACACTATATTTATATGATCACACTTACACGAACAGTTAAAAGGAAACTCCATTACTTTGTTTTCTACACTTGCTTGAATCTCTTAACGATGTTCAGCACCTGCACCATTATTTTTTTTAATCCCTTTGATTTACAAGTGGAACTCTTCTTCTGCTTTCTTTCAAATAAACTGAAAGTTTAATGATCTGATTTTACTAATTTCAAGTCTTGTTAAATGTCCCTTGATTTTTTAAGAACGAATTTGCAATATATATCAAGGATGTTATAAATAGAGGATCTGCCCATATGTATCTTCATCCTATTAAAACGATGAAGCCAAAAAACAACCGAGCATCGGCACGTCTGATTGGCTACTCTCGTTTCTGCCATCGTCTGATTGGCTACTTTCGTTTCCGCCATGATTGTTGGCTCAAAACATTGCGATTCTTTGGGCGGAGTGGGCAGAGTAGGGAAGGCGAAACTGTGACGTATGGCTTCAAGATTTTGTTATAAGGGCAGATCCTCTATTTTATAAGATCCTTGATATATATATATATATATATATATATATATATATATATATATATATATATATATATATATAAATTAAAAAGCTAGCTACGAACTGTCCATTATTCGCAAGGGAAGAATAGGATCATGCTTAAGTATTTGAATACCTTCCCCTGTTTGGATGCGCATTTCAATCAAAGTGTAGTAATATAAATTCGTTATGTTACCCCCATTCCACCTCTCACCTCTTCTGCCAACGAGGTGTGGTATCGGCATCGGGAATGTCACTATTAATCTCAGCGACCCAGAAAACCATGGATTAGAGAATAATATTGGCAGTTTTCGATTATTTTGCATGTCATCCTTCCCCCACCACATACCTTCTTACCCTATGCCGATAATATGATAGAAACCTAAGTGAGATAATGGTCCTCTTATGTAATAAAAATCACCAAATCCAGTGCAGAAGTCTTGGAGGAGGCGGTTGCCAAACATCGTTACATTATTTTTTTAATTATATAGAAAATGTCGACATCCGTCTCTATCAAGTTTCGAAAACTTGGGACATGTGTCCTTATTAATGAGGTATTTATGTACTGAGTCTTATTCTAAAATGATGAGCTTGTCAGATTCAAATATTTTTGTATTAATATTTGAACCCCTCTGCCCCCTTATGATACAGTCTTTGGAAAAATAAATACAATCTATATAAATAAAAATGAAAGTAACTATGTTTGTGACTTAATAATTCTTGAACCACCCGTCCGATCTCGATCAAATTTCCAACATAGATGAGATTCAAGCATAGAATGTTCTTTTTTCTATCATTTTAGTTTGACGGTGCAACGTAGAGAAGCGGAGGGGAGAAGATATTTAAAAATGATCGAAAATGACCGATATTAGTGTCGAATGCATAGTTGTCGGGTCGCTGAGATGAATAGTAACACTTCCGATGTCGTTTAAATAAAAAAAATCAACCTCGTAGCTTGGGGGA
Organism: Thermobia domestica; assembly: GCF_964235325.1. Taxonomy (NCBI): domain Eukaryota; kingdom Metazoa; phylum Arthropoda; class Insecta; order Zygentoma; family Lepismatidae; genus Thermobia; species Thermobia domestica. The sequence goes on from NC_137471.1 coordinate 51,023,251, forward strand.
TGGGAGAGGGAAATATATAAAAATAATTGAAAATGACCGATATCAGAGAGTGCTTCAGTAATAGTAAAAAAAAAAAAAAGTTATGGTCTAACTGAATATATTACTATTTTCCTTATTTTAACCCAGCGAAACGGGTAATTGAAGCTAGTAAAAATAATTTAGGTCATGTTCTACTCACGCACCAAAAATTTTGGCAACGATCTAGGAGGATATAGTGTATTAAAATTTAATTATTAAACATTAACATTTTATATGTAACAAATTTGACTTTGATGAAGTAGGGACATTTAAATTGTTTTAAGAAGAAATTAGTAGAACCAAATTATTACAAATTCATGTTAATTGAAAAAACAAGAAAATAATTCCCCATAGAAATAAATGCAGTAAAAACATAGACAATACAGGAATTCAATACAAATAATAGTTTAAATTATAGGAAAAAACAATGTTTTACAAATTCAGAAATGAGTCGTTGAACTTATGTCTGATTCAATAACAAATATATCTTCATCATCATCATCATCTTCTTGTTTTTGAATGTGTACATCAAGTCCCGTCTTGTTTTTAAGTTCACTATTACTACTACTATTGCGGTTTAGAAGATAATCTAAGTCGTGTGATATTCTGTCGAGCATTCCTTCGATATTTTCATCTGTCCCTGGTTTCTCTCTTCCTTCCGGCTGCTTTCGTTCCATGGTACTTGCGCTTTGTATGGTCCATTCACTACTTGTAGATTCATCAGAAGGTTCTTTTGATACGGAACTTCCTTGTTCGTCAGACACTACACTTGACTGCTCGGATACACTGGGGATCAGGTACTGCTCTGGAAGAAGAGTTTTCACTGGCTGTGTAATCTTAGAGTGTTCACTACTACATTGAGTAGACTCGTCAGTCTGTGTAAGTTCTATTCTATGTTGTTCCACATCCACACTACATGTTAGAATAGTCGGAATATTGTCAAACGATCGCTGAGGAACTAGTTCGACACACGCCCTAATCACTACTTCTGGAGAATCACGAATATAACATCGTCCAGGTTCTGGTCGTAAATTCTCGCCACCGTCCCTTGTTGTGTAATACCCTTTTAATTTCCAATGTTCGATACCTTTCAATATTTTGGTATCTGGTTCAGGAATTTGAATACACGAATTTTCCTGTTCCGTTGAGTCCACGTTATTTATTTCATTTTTATACTTCTTAGGGCTGCTATCATAATTTTCTAAATTAACGTCTGTTTTATCGTCGGTTATTTTATTCTCAGACTCTTTGTCATCGTAATGTTTTTCACTCGCAGGTAGATATGTTTCTTGCGTGCATGATATATCACTAATTGCTGGTGACTTGTTTGTAGTTTTAATCTTCGTGACAGAGTGGAGGATATGTTTCTCGGAGCCTTCACCAGTAAAATCATGATCACCTAATTCCAGTGAAGAAATGTGTGCTATTTCTGTTTGTTTCTTCTGGATAATTTCTGGTGGATTATGACCATTGCCTCCATGATGAATTCCAATTACATCCTTTTTTAAACCTGGAGAGGAAAACATATGAATATTATCACAAGTTCAAAATGGAAGTGACATATTTCATACTAACAAAGGTATTTTTCTCCATACCACACAAAACTTTTGCTCTCAATTACAGGTCACCTGAATAACTTGTTTAATATAATTAATTTATGAATGTTGTCTCTATTAACAACTACATAATTATGATTACAAGGCCGAAAAAGGTTATGATAAAAGTTGGACTTTTTTCTCGGAAGTGAAAAGGAAAGTTAACAGATGGAAGGACGTGAGCAGAAAGAAAGAAGAACAAGAAAGTGAACTTTAAAGAAGTGTTTAGGAAAGGGAGTGATGCCAAAAGATTGAAAATTATATACCACAATAGGGAAGGAGTGGACTGCAATATGTCGAAATACAAGATTGTGAACACGTTATAAAAATAATGTGGGCAAGTTAGAAAAGGGAAAAGAAGAAAACGAGAGAACCTAAGGAAGGTGCAGGAAGTTTTAAAAGAAAATACTGTATATATTAAGTATTTTTATCAGAGAGTTTATGACTAGGAGCTTGTCCATTTGTGAGAACAATATTGGATCCAAATATGGGACCAGACTAGAGGAAAAAACATTAAAGAACGCAAAGATGGAGACAGTGGTGTAAGGAGAAGCAAAGAATACAAGAGAGTAAGTTTTTCTAATCTTAGATTAGAAGCTTAAAGGAAAGGAAACTGACATAAAGAAGGTGGTATAGGCTACTGAATAATAGATCCTCACCAAAAGTATGTTGGATTGATAATTCGACGAAGGGTAATATCATTACTATGTTACGACAAGGCATTTCATGTTTTAATTATGATGCATTAAATATTAGTTTATTACCAATCTGATTTAGTACAGAACCTAATATTTGGTTCTATCTGGTTTAGATACGTTACTGCAACAATTAATGGATTACTCAAATACCTTTATTCAGTAATATATCCAAACTAGATATAGCATAGCACCAAACACTATATTCATTGCTAAATTAGATTATTAATAAAAAAACCTCACAGAATCAATCTTAACACAGAACAATTGAAATGTCTTTTTTATAATTATTTTAACAAACTAATGATACTACTCTTCGTCTAACTATCAATCCAAAGAAGGACAGAGTTAGAAGAATAGCACCAATCCTAAAGAATGTTTCTGTTAGACAGAGAGAATGACAGAAGGAAAAGAAAGGATAGGAGATACAAAATACATAATGATTGAACGAGATTATAAAAAAGGTGTGATTATTGTCATGAAGAATGAGATGAAAAGAAATTTCAGAACTTGATGATGAATCACTGAGAGGATAAGTGATAAGAATGTTACCGAAGCAGTAAAGTGACAGGAAAATAAAATAAATTGGTAAAGAGATAATGAGAATCCCATATATAGAAGGTTTTCTAAAAATACATAAGGAAGGGAAGATAAAATTAAAAGGTAAGTTGATGTAATTTTTAGAGAAGAAATTGAAGGTATAATAAATATAACAAGGGGATAGACTAGAAGACGAGTAACAAACACAAAGATCAAGAGAAGATCGAAAATATCGCGATTAACCTTGATGTCAAGAGTATGTTTACGAAAAGGAAGTAAATAACGCGAGTAAATAACGAGTAAATAACGAGATACAGGAAGAAATATTGTTGAAGAAATTCGAGAGTTGGAATAATCTAAAGATAAAGAAAGTTGAGGAATGTTTGGCATAAAGGATACTCCGTGATTGGTTATAAAATCACAAGTATGACAAAGGACGTGAGCATAGGATCTAGCCTAATTCCAAATATCAAACGCCATAATGAAAAGATGGGTGAGAGAACAAAGTAGTTGAGAAAGGAAAGAGCAGGTTGTTATTGTTCTACAGGAATATAGATGTTTTTTTCTGGCATACAGAAAGAAACAGAAAGAATTAAAGACCTGTGTTAATAGCCTAGCTCTAATTTTATCCTATGTATAACGGAAATTCATAAAATGATACTTTCTCATATTACAACCCGGTGCTCAAGGGGGAAATTGGAAACAAAACACTATCTCTTGAAATTCTCAAGTTTGTATGAGATAAAATGGTACTTTTAGTCATTTTCAAGAATTGAGTCGTCCAGATCGAAAACGGCCCTGGTCCATTTACAGAAAATCCCAGAAAACTTTAAAAAAAATGTAGTGTATGCATGTTTTAAAGAACTGGGAATACTTCAGTGTGTTCAGGTGAAAACCTTGAACATACTCAAATATTTTCAGTTCTACAGAACGCATCGATTCTAGTTTTTCTCGATTTTCTGGGATTTTGTGTAAGTGGACAAGAGCTGTTTTCGGACTGGACGACTCAATTTTAAATACTAACATATGACCTAGCAATTCCAGCTATTAAGGTTTTGAGTATCTGAAACATGACCAGGAATAAAAATGAACCAAAATAAATAGAATAAAATTTATAAATGTTTAACTTCCAACACTTGTATTCACTACTCCTAATGGTTTGGACCTCTATATTGTATTATGGCTGCATTTCGGCAATTTTAGTTACACTTACTGCACGTAACGGAATTCCGTTTTTGGATACAGAAAAAAAAAGATGATCTGAAACTAACATTTACATGAATAATTTACGTATATCATATGGCGCTTAATCCAGCATCTACAGAAACATGCCATCCAAGACCAGTGGCATACAACTTTTGCATCATGAAGACTATGGACTCAACAGGCCTTATGTAGAGTCGTCCTGACGCGTGATTGGCACCATACTAAAAAGTTTGACTAACATATGTTTCCTGCAGTAGTCAGGCCTTTAATATGACGCTAATCATACGTCAAAACGAGTCTGCATAAGGCCCTACATATTTATGTACCCTTACCAGTTGATTATTTCAAAAGTGAAGTGTTGTAATATTTGTAACTTTTCAGGTCGACTATTCTTGTCAGTTCCAGTAAAGTTCTTTGTGTCTTTCTGTTATCTCTCTCGAGCATTATCCCAAGTAGTTTGGCAGTTAGACGTTACAAAGTGGATGATCATTCATAGAGACCAAGAATTGAATTACATATATTCAAATTATATATTAATTTATATATTTAATTAAATCAGTCACAGTCTGCTATGATCAAATCCATTCTAACATATTTTCCTTCGTTTTAAAACAAAACATATATATACATAACAACAAATTTAAATTTAAATGTAAAGAGAGTCAGGCAAAATAAAGTTAAACTAGAAAATCGATTTTAATAAATCTGTCACAAGTTTGTTCCATAAATTTTCAAATTTTTGCAACATATGCTGTACACACCTACCTGTTTTTATTAGTTTGAGGTAACTAGTAGCAATAGTTGTCATTCTGTTTTGGAAACGAAGGAAAATATGTTAGAATGGATTTGATCGTAGCAGACTGTGACTGATTTTCAAAAATTTCAGGCTGAGTCAAAAATTACAAATTTGTGTCTTTTTGTTCGTATCTTTCACCTTCCCTTTTTCTTTTTCTGCTTCACATATCTCTTCTCTTTATTATTCTCTGAAGTTTTATCTTTGCTCTGTCATTTCTATCTGTCCTCATGAACAAGATATTCTACTGTTGGAGAATGATTGTTGCAATCTAACGATGAAATGTGTAATTCAAATGTGTAACGGCAAAATGTGTACGGAAAGAAACTATCTACTACCGGTGAATACTACTTTTGTTCGAATAGTAGAAAGTGGGGGTATGGATAGCTACCGTTTAAGTCACCGGTAACCGTGAAAATGTTAACAAATTGACTCTGATGAGATAATTGCTTCAGATTTCTGTTGCAAAAAAACAAATCTAAAAATTCACTTTCGTTCAAGAGATATCGTGTGGACTAACGGGCGTTATAAGTCGTTACTCGTTAAAAATGTTAACGGATTGCATCTGTTCCAGAGTTATCATGAGGAGTAACGGACTACGCTACATACATACTGACGTACTAACATTACAATATTATAAGTTCCATTTGAGTGATCTTAAGAGTGACAGAAGAATGCTTAACTAAAAACAAAATTCAGTACGATAAGGTGTAATTTTGGAAATGACGACAAAATTATCCAGAAGGAAAAGATCTTACGTTACATCAGATTACTTCTCGTCAAATACTTGCCATCGCCGTAGCCCTTAAATAAAGAGTTGAGAAAAAGTCTCATAAAATGCTTCGTGTGGAGTATTGTTCTCTATGGGGCAGAAACATGGACATTACGCAAAAATGATGAAGAACGACTGGAAGCTTTAGAAATATGGATTTGAAGAAGAATGAAGAGAATTAGCTGGGACGAGCGGAAAACGAATAAGAGGGTGTTAGAAAAGGTGAGGAGAAAAGAACAATTTCAGATATTAAGGCTGCAGACTACTAAATATTTTTGAAAAACTAATATTTTTTCTTTTGGCCGTTTTTCGTAAGTGGAAAGAGGTAATAAAATGTAACTTACCACAGTAATATATAATATTATTCTACATCCTGAAAATATAAATTGGAAGAATTTTCAGTGTTGCTATCCATAGAAATTACAGTGTGACCAGAATTTAAATTACTCAAAAATCTAGGTAAAAACAGCGACTTGAAAAATGAACTCAACGGCAATTGATGACTTATCGTTCTGTCTATGTTTCTTGTTTACTACTTTTTAAATAATATTTCTATTTATTTTATAAATCTTACATAAATTATTACAAAATAAGTAAGTTATTACAAAATAAAGAGAAACATTATCTAAAAACTAGTAAACAAGAAACATAGACAGCATGATAAGTCATCAACTGCCGTTGAGTTCATTTTTCTAGTCGCTGTCATAACCTAGATTTATGAGTAATTCAAATTCTGGTTACACTGTAATTTCTATGAATAGCAACACTCAAAATTCTTCCAATTCGTATTTTTGAGTGTAGAATAATATTATCTATTATTGTGGTAAGTTACATTTTATTACCTCTTTCCACTTACGAAATAGGGCAAAAGAAAAAAAATATTAGTTATTCAAAAATATTTAGTAGTCTGCCCCCGTAAGAAGAGGAAGAGAAACTGGATAGGATGCTAAGAAAGAACTTTCGTGGTAGAGGGTATAGTGCCAAGAAAGAGATGGAGGGACGAAGCAGACTACAGTTAATGGACGATATCAAAACAGAAAAATCGTACGTGAAAACGAAGAAGTTAGCGGTAAATCATGGAACATGGAAGCTTCTCGGTTTCAGCAAGTGACTTGTCGATACCTAGGTAATGGCAGAGTACTATGATGAAGATGAGCCCATGAATCGAATTCCAATGAGAACTCAGAATTTTCAATGTTAATCCAGTATCATGAGAGAATGGAAGTAATTCTTGAATTAAGAACTTGAGTTCAGTGTAGAAAATAAGAATGTAAGGCGGTGTTAAATGAAAATAAAAGAACCTGAATTCTGACAACAGATTCGTGTTTTTGCAGAAAATTCTTGCTGAGCTTCAAAGTAATGTTAAAAATTGCTGGGATAGTAATGACAAATGATTGGCCATTAAAAGTAGATGGCATTCCGAAAAGCGGTGCATTTGTGATAATCTTATACTAGCAACTAGTCAACGATAACTATACGAAATATTTTACAGTGGAATAAGGAACAACTACTGATGTTGGTCTTTCGTATACATTATGTAGGTTCTACGTGTTTGTGGGAAATACAATCTCCCACCATTGGACATACTATGCTACTTTGCTGGTCGAAGTTCCGCAAATTCCCTAACTGATAATGTTGAAAACCTAGTATTAATAAATGTATGATTTTTCACTCCAACTATTAGCTGAAGGCCCTTCTTTAATAAGTGTTTGGCGTTGAGCTCCAACGATTAGCTGGAGGTCCTGTACTTTCATAAATGTTTGGCTTTCACTTCAAAGATTAGCTAAAGACCCTCCATTAATAAATGGTTATCGAATCACTCCAACGATTAGCTGATGGCCCTACTTTAATACATATTTGGCGTTTCACTTCAACGATTAGCTTAAATCTTTACTTTAATAAATATTTGGCTTTGCACTCCAACGATTAGCTGAAGGTCCTACTTTCACAAATATGTGGCTTTGCACTCCAACGACTAGCTGAAAGCCCTACTTTAATAAATATTTAGCTTTCCAATCCAACAGTTAGCTGAACGTTTTATTTTAATAAATGTTTGGCTTTGCACTCCAACGATTAGCTGAAAGCTCTACTTTATTAAATATTTGGGTTTCACTCCAAAGATTAGCTGAAGGCCCTACATTAATAAAAGTTTGGTGTTCCACTCCAACGATTAGCCCACCGTCCGATGGTTTCTCTCCATTGTATCTTTTCTTTGCTTCTATTTATCTTTTCTTTTTTATTTCTTTCTTCCTTTTCTTTTCTTTTTCTTTTTCTGCTACTTGAGACGCTTTGTTGAGCCCACAAGAAAATGATGTAAGGTTTTCAATAATGTGATTAATTAACTAATTTAATGATACTTTCTGTTTAACTTACGTTTTAAAGGGTTATCAAGAGAGTCTGAAGTGTCATCCATATCAATAGCATTCTTGAAGTCCAATTTCAGCATTACCTGAATATGAATAGGTGTTTCACTCTTCAAAATGTAGCATAAGAAAATAATGAACCCCTGCAACAGAACAATATTATTTGTTTTCTCGGTCAGAATTATTTACAGTCAATTCAAGAGAACAATTAACTTTAGCGAAAATTTTAAACACACAAAACCACTTTTATGTAGTAATATGGCATCAAACAGACTTTAAATTTTTGTTTATAATTAGATTCTTGTAAGAGGAAAAAAGAATGATTTTATGTGATATGAGTAAACATTCCAGTGTGGTCGCTTATTATCTCATAGATGAAACATATTCTAAACTGTTGACCAAAATTGCCTCTATGTTTTCTTCCGAAAGACGACAACAAGATATTATATTCCATCGGATCCAAAACCCTTAAATTCATCCTTATTTCATGCGATGCAATTATCACTTTTCATGGAAATTTGTGAGATCCTCTCCCTGATAAGTACTATTAAACTATCCCCTATCAAAAGTGTTTTTCCATTAAAATGAACATCATCACTTGTAATGTTATTTACTTTCGTTACGTTATCTTCCCTGGTTCCAAATGTATATTTATACAATTCAGGCGATTATCATGAATTAAACAACACAATTATGCACTTTTGAATATATATATATATTCACTTTCAACATATACTTTGTTCGTCACATTAAAATATTATACATTCATTCTATACAAGATACACTATCTTAGTTACCATAACAACGACATCAAACAGATAAACAAGTCGTCTTAGCAAAGAAATTAAGAAAATAACTCGATATGATAAAAATATTTAAATTATTTCTTTATATTTCTTCTTCTTCTTAATTGCTTGTGCCTTTAAAATAGCACTCTTGCCCGTAAATATTAACAATACTTGAAAAGTAAACACAAAAATAGACACTATAGTCGTATAATGGCTCCCAAACTATGGGACTTCTTTAAATTGATCACAATTAAAGAAAGAATCCTGGACTGTTAGACATTTCATGTACAATAGTTACCTTACCTTTTGAATATCCCCCGTATAAAAATTACAATTCATAAAATATATTATTTTCATTTTATCACAATATCATTCTTATATTTATTCAATAATCAATTTTATTTTAATTCTATGGACGAGAAGGACATATTCAAAATGTGGTAAATTTGTTGGTTATTTTAAACCCTAAATAGATTCTTTAATTCAATGCCATTTATACACGTTAACAATAAAGTTTGTGTAAGTTAAAATACAACGTAACATGTTTAATTTATTCGGGCATATTTAACATAAACTTGATAGACAATATTTATATCGATGCATAGATGTAATTGCATAGTATATGAACCGAAGTAAAAATTATAATGAAATCATAACAATATTCAAAGTGAAACAAAACAAGAACTAATTAATATCACAAAAAGAATAATCATACTATATTATTTGTTGCTATTATTTAAAAGATTTGAAACATTATCCTTTAACCTCTACGGTCCCCTAGTACTCATTTGAGTACATTCATTTTAATACTACGTAAATATATGTTGTTTCATTTCAATCGCGTTCTTACACGTTTTGCTACTCAAGTACTTATTCTCGGACACATTTAGCGCACTCTGGGTCTATTGGATGGCAGCATTGAGCATACAATGTAAGATTCAGAAGAATGGCTGCAGCACGAGAGGAAAGGATTGAAGGTCCTGACAAAAAAGCGCGAGTATATTCTTTTATTTACCTTCGACATGGTTCAAAAAATTATTTTCTTGCTATTTAATATCAACTTCTTGATATAAAGATATTATTTGTAGCAGGGACGTTCTGTACATTTCAGAACATAGTAAAAATTAACATGTACTCAGATGAGTACTTCGGGACTTATGTATACATATTATTCCCCTGTACTCATTTGAGTACTTTTCATATTGCTAGATATTTTTTATCTCTCAAAAGCTATTTTAAGTTTTGTTTTGTTTTAGATGCATTTAGAAATAAATATGCACTACATACTGGATTAAGAAGATGTGTTAAAAGCAGTTGAAATATATATAATGTAATAAAATAGGCTTTTATTGTAATATTCTCTTTATAAAGTTTTACATCTATTCATGCTACGGGCGTAAGCCGTAATTGAAGTTATCGACCATAGCATTGATTTTGTCCTTCCTCTGTTTATACTTTTAACTTGTTTTCCGATTAAGTAGTGTTAATGAAAGTTGTAACTGCTGGAATATCATGAGAGATGATCGCTACTATAATTTCTAAATATTTCTATATTAAATTGCGCTCTTTCTTTGTTTTAATTTTACCAGTTTTTCTTTGCTTGCGACTAAATTCAAGTAAATTTCTTTTATGGAGTAATGTTCAGCAGTAGCTACTTAAATTCTAAGCAATTGTTCTTAATTTATTTCAGGAGCTTACAGAAGAAAAGTACTGCATAACCCTGGCCATGTTCTACAAATTTAGGTAATGTCCTAGTGACATTTCAATATCAGACGACAATAAAGCCAGCAATAGTGACTTCACATTGAATGAAATCAACACCAGTACCGTATCAGGGTATGATGCTCAGCAGACTAAGATGGGATTAGATTTCATTTCTTGTTTTCCAAATGAAGCACCAAAAAGATACATGATATGGGAGCACAGCATGTATGAATTAGATCAATGTGGTAGTTGAGGACAATAAGAGTGTTCTCGTTAAAGTTATTCTCCTCATGTAAAATGTATGATTGTTCTAATGAAACATTGACGGTATATGATTATAATAGCAGCTTATCTTATAAGGTACTGAAGGTAAATATACAATTAATATATCTTCTTTGTTTCTTATTTTATTAGGATACATCACAACAATATGGCCTACTTTGTTCTAACTTTGTTGTAATCACTACAACAATATTTTTGTCATTAACATTCGATTTTTCATTTGACATTTGCAAAAAGTCGTTTATGGTATGGAGTGAATTCAACCAAATTCTCAGGAGTAATTATACTCATACTGAATGGATCTTGAATGATGTTAAAAGAAAGACTTCTGCTTGAAAACGAAATTTTTATTGATAACTAGCTGCTAATATTTGCCTCATTCCTAGCAAAAAAATCCTTTATTTATTTTTATATTTAGAATAAATACATGTAGTACGCCCCAAAAGTACTCAAATGAGCACATGCCCTCCCTGTCCTCCTGTGGCACTTTTTAATAAGAAATTTCTTTTAATACACCGAACTACATATATTTAACTAGAATATATTCAGAAATAATTTTTTGGTACAGTAAAAAAAATTCAGGTCTGTAGAGGTTAAGTTTAAATCACTGTTTTTATATTCTTGCGAATAAATTGATAACGTGGCTTTAACCCATTTCACGTCATCCGAATTTAGTTTAAATTAGCATTGTCAAAAGATTCGAGTAGGTTGTATTGATTAGCACAATTTTGAATACAGTCTGGTATGTTATTTACTCCACCAACTCTTTGGTTCAGTGTTGCCACAGTCCTAGCTTTGGAGTGGGCTGAAAAATAGTACCAAATTGAAACAAAAAGGGCTGAATTCATTCTTTTATACTAGTGTAATACATGGTTCTATAACACAAAACTAAAAGAGGTAAAGTTCTAGAACACTCCCCCTCCCCTTCTTCCAGGAGTCCAAATCAAGAAAGTGCTCTTTTTAAAAACATCCAAATAGGACCCCGAACAACCGATGAAGTAGATGAAACAAGACTTACTTGAGCAAACGCTGCTCTTCTTCAGAATATTCATCACTTGATTCAACGTGTGTGTGTGTGTTTTTTAAAGTTTTCATGTTAAAATTTTCATTTCAGTGCTTCTTTCTCGTCTCCTTCATACGCGGATGCGCCCTTCTAGCGTTATTTATTTCTCGGTATAGTTCGAATTACGAATTTTCCACACAAAGTTCGTAGCTTTATGCGGTGCAACGTCACAGAATGAATGTTCAGCAGCATTTTTTAACAGTCCAATACACAGTATGAGTAACGTGAGATGTATGAGTTTTACTGACACTTCTGAAAATGTGACAAGTATTTGTTAAATGGTGCTAAATTGGGTCTAATTGTACCAACTTTTTCACAAAAGGGGCTGGAAATGCCTTCGTGGCACCAACGGGCCAATGAATAACAAAATGGGCTGAATTTGGTACAAGTGTACCAAGTGTGGCAACACTGCTTTGGTTTGTATTTCGAAAATTTCTGTCACCTATGTAATTATTACAAAATCTGGCAGTTCGTAAGAAATTAGCTCGATTATTTACATTATTCCGAAAAACGGTACGATTATTATTTCTGTTTCTTCTGAAATTAGGTTCGGTCGTATTGCCATTACGAGAAAATCTAACATTACTTCTCGTATTATGATTACAATCTTCTCTAACACTGATATTTCGAATAGGAACATAGCTTGATTTCTATTACCTTGCAATCTAGTCTGACTTTCATAATTTTGAACTATCATTATTAAGTGATTAAAATTAATACATTGCGAAGAGATCAATCCTTGCTGTAGCCTAAACGGAAATAATATTCTTATTGATGCGATAATACGTGATTCCTGCTGATATTGATTGATCTGTTTCAAGTCATTATACGCAGAGACTACAAAATCTGTAAGGCTTTTGTCTACTTTAGGATCAAAACATCGGTTCCTAATTAGGCATCCCGGTCTGCTAACATAAAATCTTTCTCGAAATTTGCTAACAACACATTTTTAAAATCAGAATAATTACGCAGACTACCTCTTATTGCTTTGTACCACACCGAACAAGGTGGTAACAAAATATGCGGTAGGATTTTGATAAAGTTAGTCTTATCTATTCCAATTAATTCACACTCTTCCTCCAATTTCTGTAAAAATGTACTCGCTGGGATGTCCTCAGATCTGCCGGTGAATTTAGTTAATGATCTTATTTCATTGAATTTCACACGACTGTTATTATTACTAAAATACCTTAGATGTCGGGGTTTTACGTGTGTACGGTTCCTGCGACGTGGTCTTCTTTCTTCGTCTTCAGTATTTGAGATGGTAACCTCCCTTTCAGAATAAACTTCTGACGAGTTGTTATCTTCATTACAGGATCTTGACACATTTCTCCTATGTTCTTCATACACAACGTTAAGGGCAGGATCAGGATTACACTGGGCCGTATTGATTTTCTCTTTGATGGTATGAATCTCTTCTTGAAGCCGTCGAATTTGGTTTCTATGTTCGTTTTTATTTGCGTTTCGACTACATCTACAGTACTTCTCACTACTGCAAAGCTATGAATAATTTGTTCTATTCTATTATCGGTTATTTCCAATTTAGTATTTATCTGCTGCGTTACTTGTTCCAATCTGGAATCCATCTGCAGTCCTATTTGTTGTGTCACTTGTTCCAATCTGGAATCAAAGTTTTGTGTTACTTGTTCCAATCTAGAATCCAATTTGGAATCCATCTGCTGTCCTATTTGCTGTGCCACTTGTTGCAATCTGGTATCCAATTTGGAATCAATTTGCTGTCCTATTGGCTGTGCCACTTGTTCTAATTTGGTATTTAATTTGGAATCCATGTGTTGTGTTATGGAATTCATCTGCTGTTCTAACTGTCTCAAAAGATTAATTACATCCGTTGGAGTCTCAATTGCTGAAATATCGACATCTTCAACTCCTGTATTGATATCCATTTTAAGTCTTCGGTATATTTTTCTTTTATTACGTAGTAATAGATAATCCGTGATACTGATTGAGATAGTTTACTAATACTTCTGACTAATCTCAAAGTTCCACGGTTTCGGCACCATATAAATATGTAACGTTATTTACTTTCGTTACGTTATTTTCCCTGGTTTCAAATGTATATTTATACAATTCACTTGATTATCATGAATTAAACAACACAATTATGCACTTTTGAATATATATATATTCACTTTCAACATATATCTTATTTCTCACATTAAAATATTTTACATACAGTCTATGCAAGATGGCTCTATATTATCTTTCTTAGTTACTATAACAACGGCATCAAGCAGATAAACAAGCCGTTATAGCAACGAAATTAAGAAAATAACACGATATGATAGTAATATTTAAATAATTTCATATTTTCTTCTTCGTAATTGCTCGTGCCTTTAAAATAGCACTTTTGCCCGTAAATATTAACAATACTTAGAAAGTACACACAAAAATAGACACTATGGTTGTACACTAATCCTACATAAAACTTACATGCGGGTAATCAAACAGTAAGGTAATGCATAAAGAATTAAACGGAAAGAAACTATCTACTAATTACGCGTAATTAGTTTTTTTTTTTTTTTTTTTTTTTTTTTACATTTTGCACCTCCATTTCCCATTGATGCATTCACTTTAGTTACATGGTGATAATATTAACAATATATTTACCCGGAGAAAATGTGCAATCCAATGATGAAAAAAAACCTGATTCGATATAGTAGTTTCGGAATCTACCTCGAATAAACAAACTTAAGAATTTCTGTTCTTTCTGTTCTTTACAACTATATAATTTACAGGACATTCATAAATTATCAATTATATTAAGTGTAAGTTTTTAAGTTACCATTTTTCGAGATTAAGCATCAATTTGATATATAATTAATCGAGTGACATTTAAGTAACCACAAAAAATAGAAGAATTTAAACTTTTAAATTATCCCCTTTTTTACCCTTGAAGAAGGTATAAATTCACACTCTCAACTGTCTGGAGTTCCACGAGGATCAGATTTAGATCCCTTACTCTACATAATATTTATAAATTAGCTTCCAGAACACAGAAAAATTAACAAAATATATTTCCATGATCTCAAACTTTCCCAATATAATATGTTATTATTATTTTTAAAAAATGAGAGAAATTACAATACACCGTGTATACATAGTACAAATGACAATATTGTAGTATATTTAAGATTCCAGATGTATTGTCTGTCACATAAGTTTAAGCATTTTTCCGCGGGATAGTATCTTGCCCCTTGCTGCTATGAAAATAAAATACTACACATTACGCCATATCATATCGCCAGTAACTTCCTATTTGCTGATCAGTTAAAACAGCATTCCTGTAATAGTTATCTGTAGGACACACGTACTTCATTTACGCATATACTGCTTGTAAATGAAACGATTCAAAATTAAAATATGACCCCAATTTTCTTTAATCTTACGACTGTTTAGATACTTACCAATAAGGCACTCATTAAACTAAAGAAATAATGACAGACTATGTGAGGGACGTTTATATAGAAAATGCTTGCTGTTTCCATCACAACTGTTGTGGAAAATATTATACCAGCACACTGCAAAAGCCCCACTCTAGAAACAAAAACATACATATGTTTTATTAATACAAAAATTACTTCAGCGATTTGCTACATTAGAAAAATGGTTTATTAAGAGCATGTATACAAGATGAACCATGAAGAAGGAAAGACATCAGAATGAAAATAAAATTATATCCAAACAATTATGTTATTTAAAACGTACGTCAAATACAATAGCGTGTTCGTAAGGTAAGCGTGCTAATAAATGTGTCGTCATAAATTTACTCCAATATTGACTTCATTACATACATATTCATATTCTTTTAGATTATTGCCAGATATCCGTTTCCCGTGCAAAAAGATAAAGATATACGTATTACTTTAATTTCTAAAAGTATACACAAATGTCTTGAAAATTCCATACATACTGCATTTTTTAAATTAGGTCCAAAAGGTAGGATGCGCAGTATACATACAGTGCAATATTTCAGACCACTTAGTGAAACCATGCTAGCTTTCACTAAGCCACTACACAGCAAAAAATAAGTGCTTAAACAACTCAATTTGCCTACCACTGTTAATGTGTTATTTTAACATTAAGGCTATCGCCTTCTTAGGATAATATAAATATCCATTAACTGACAGTAAGAATCTGTATTTTTACTGTTTTAGAGCATATATGAACAACAGATGGCAGGACTTCTACTTATGTAAATGTCAGAAAGTTCATACCCTTACAAAGTTATTTTAGTGAAGCATTACAGGAAAAGTAATACATTGCTTGTTATTTAGTATAAATGTCAAATATGCCGTATAAAGCTTTGCTTATAGCTAAAAATAAAAACTACTATAATACGAAATATCACTAAGAGTTCATAAATATTTTTGATAGCATAGAAAAAAAGTTGCTTTTGTGTTGAAATAATATGATAACAGTAATAGACGAAATAAATTGTTTTAAATCACCATTTTTTTCTGTGTACATACAACGCACACATAGATTTTGTGATCAAATTGTACAAATATTAAAATGAACTAAGAAGGAAAATAAATGAAGTAATTGCACTGTTACGTGCCATATTATGAGAAAAGTAGGCAGTAATTTTTTACTTCGGCGAATTCTGTCAAGACGACCGAAAAGAAAAAAAACTAATAATAGGACTAAATTTCTCCAAAGGAAATAGGGCTATTGGTAAACATGCTCTCGAACTGGTAACCGTCAAAAATTCTTGGATGATAATTTATATTACAAGCTTATTTCTCTCATTGACCCAAGTTTTCCTAATCTATTTCGTAGTGACATTATATTAGTTGTATTATATCAACGGTATGGATAAGTTAAAAAAGGTAAAAAGAAAGGAAGAAAATGAAGTTTTCTAGTGGAGAAAAATACACATTGCAGAAACTTTAATTTTATGGTATTTTGGTAAGGGGACCGTAATATGAATGAGTTAATACTGTAATTTAGATTACGTAATTTCCTCCTGAATCACGATTTCTACTGAACTTTTACTATTCGTTCTCGAATTTTCTGCCGTTAGGTTAGTATGCTGCGTATTATAGACGGAATATATTTTTCCCCCTATCAAAGCAGCACGCGCATTATACACACATGAATAAGGTAATTTTAGGAGGTAAACGTATTAACGAAAATAAGTGACAAGAAATGTACAAATATCCCAGGATTAATTGGTGTAAAATCAAGCAGTATTTCATTAATCATCACTGAAGTATATAAAGCAAATTTTTACTTATCCAGATAATGACGATAGAAAAATTATAATAGGACTCAAATTTTCTGTAACAAAAATAATAACTTCAATATTTGACATGAAATACTGTATACTGTAAATTAATACTTTGCAGCATTATTAGTTTTGAATGGAAAGCAAAACTCAAATATGCAAGTTATACCCAGCGTAGAATTTTCGACTAGGCAAACAAGACAAACCACCAAAGACCACAGAACTCAGACGGTCACAAAAGAAAGATAAATCAACATTTGAAACTATTTTATTTTCTAAATTGTTATTCTAACGTCTTCTGTTTGGTTTGGTTTGGTACATTTCATTGTATTCTAAAATAAACCAAAATTTTGTCAAAACGACTCAATAAATAGTTCACCCTTAACAATGATCACAAAGCGTTGCGTGACGTCAAATGCTAAACTGCTGATTCAACGTTCACTACAGCTGATAGGTGAATGAATACTCTCAGTCAGGAGATAACAACAATGTCCTAGTTTTATTTCTGGATTGTTAATTTCCTAAATGCAATATTTGACCAATAAGTTAATTGTATAAAAGTTTATATCTATAGCAAGGGACTTCCGACTCTGAATTGCCTAGGCTACAAAATGCCTAAATCTAGGGTTGCCATAATTTTTGGATCCAAAATACGGACAAAGGCTTAAAATAACGACCCATCAAAGATACGGTGTCCAAACACAGAATAAATATTTTGAAATTTCTTACCTAAAAATCACCTTTTTAGGTTATCAAACAATTATTTAAAACACTATTGGAAACTAAAGTTTCATTTTTTTCCATTAACACAAATATAATAAATCATACAATTAAATTACGTATATTAGATCTAACCAAAATAACCCTGGAATAGAAAAATGAGACACTTCTTAAAAACATACCCAACTTTATTAATAGTGACTATAATATAAGTTATATGCTGAACACACAGTTCTTTTCGCCCAAGATTTTAGAGATTCCCGACTCTGAAATTTTCAGGCAGCTCCGAAATTGTCAAATACGGAAATTTTCCTATTCCATGTAATACGGACATGGACCCAAAAATACAAAAAAACAAAAATATAAAATACGGACATTGCCAATCCTACCTAAATACGCCATTGATTATATCAATTGATAGACATTGAACTGAACTAACTAATTGTAAATTGCTAATTGTAGTTTTCGAGAAAACGATTTTTTTCGTGATGTTTCGTAGCGCTGAACAACAACTACTCCAATTATTGAGGTAGAACTGAAATTGAAGTATGCAAGGATTTCATTATGACACTGGTAAGGTGATAGTATACAGAATATAGGCCATGATACATAACCCAAAATCCTAACTATATATAAAATTAAACAAGCTGACATAAAATAAAGGGGTACTTCCGGTTGCCATGGAAAGTTGGAAATTTAGCATGATTGTAGCTTTCCAGTACTAACCCACAGAAAAATTGCCAAAAGTTAATATTTTTAATTTTTAGGAGGTCTAAAGGGAAGATGAAGAATTTCCCCATGTTATTTAAATGGGCCTTCTCTTGGACCTATAATCTCATATTTTAAGTACTAGGAATAGCAATACAAACTTGAAGTTCGGTATGCTTGAACGTTTCCGTTAGCGTTGCCTAGTTAAATATATATTATAAAATTGAAACTGTATATGTTTGTGACTCTTAATCTCTTGAACCGTCCTACCGATTTCGATCAAATTTCTGACGTAGTTGTGGTTCTGGCCTGGGAAAGTTCTTAGCTATTCTCTTTGATGGTAGAGCTTAGGGGAGGGAGAGGAGGGGGAGTTATGAAAAGATAAATAAAAATTTAATAACTCTTAAACTAAACGACCAATCTCGATCAAATTTTCAACATAGATGAGGTTAGTGTCTGGGGTGTTTTTATCATTTCACTTTGGCGGAGCAACGTAGGGGAGAGGAGGGAGGGGGAGATATACTAAAATCAATATATATAAAAATAAAAGCGACTATGTTCGCGAGGTAATAACTCTTGAACCACCCAATCGATCTCAATCAAATTTTAACATAGATGAGGTTCGAACCTGGAAAGCTTTTATCATTTCACTTTGACGGTAGATCTTAGGGGAGGGGGAGGGGAAATATACAAAAGCAAATAAAACTTAAGTACTTTTGAACCATCCGACCGATCTCGATCAAACTTTCAGGTTCGGGCCGGGGGTGTTTCCTTCATTTCACTTTTACGATGCAACGTAGGGGAAGGGGTAAAAATAAAAATAAAAGTGATTCCATCACGCTTAAACCACCCGGCCGATCTTAACAAAATTTTCAACATAGTTGATCTGGGGTGTTTTTTATCATATCAGTTTTACGATAGAACTTAGGGGGAGGGGAGGGGAGATCTATAAAAATAAATAAAACTTAATAACTCTTGAAACACCCAACCGATCTCGATCAAATTTTCAACATAGATGATTTTTCGGTCTGGAATTTTTAAAAATATTTTTACTTTGACGGTAGAGCCTAGGGGAGGGGGAGGGGAGAGGACATTTATATATAAAAATAAATAAAACTTAACTCAAACCATACAACCGATCTCGATCAAATTTTCAACATAGATGACGTTCGAGCCTGGGATGGTATCTATCTATTCATTTTGACGATAGAACTTAGGGGGGATAGGGATATATATATATATATATATATATATATATATATATATATATATATATATATATATATATATATATATATATATATATATATATATATAAGTTAATAACTCTTGAACCACCAGACCGATCTCGATCAAATTTACAACATAGATGAAGTTTAAACCTGAGATGGATTTTCTCATATCACTTTGACGGTGTAATTTAAAGATGGGGGAGGGGAGATATATTTAAAAGTGATCGAAAATGACCAATATTAGTGTCGAATCCATAGTTTTCGGGGTCTGTGAGATCATGGGCGGCGATTAGGGGGGGCAAAGGGGGGCAGTTGCCCCCCTTTTTTTAAGTGACCCATTGATGTATATAGTTTCATTTGGAAATGTAAAGTTATTGTATATATTATTGGTTCATAGAAAAGAATGGTGCCATATGTTTGCCGTTGCGTGAAACATATTGGTTATTTCTCTTCTGGTGGTATTAAGAAAGCTACAGGGTGTTTTAATTGCCACGGAAAATAGTCCAAAATTTAACCTATTGGAGTGCAATAATTCCAGTGTACTTTCGTTTCTTCGTATAATGTTAGTCAGCCGCTTTGAAACTAGTTGAGATAACACTTCAAAAAAAAAAAAAAAAAAAAAAGTATTTCGCAAGTTATTCGTTAATTGCATAAAAATTGACAGTTCCTAAAATGACTTTGTTTTTTTATCAATATTCCTTGCTATTAGAAAAAAGGAGTAATAAGAAACAACTACCTTTTCCATTGTTTTACAGTGTAATATACGAGTGAAGTGGTGTGTTTAGGGGTGTACTAGTGTATATACAATTAAATTTAGTGAATTCAACATAATTCTAGGTTTCAGAATTATTTTGTATAACTGGAGTGTGAAGTGATTCTAACTAAGTATTGTTGAGTTTAGATGTACTCCAAGAAAGTGAAAACTGTACCTAATGGCAACGAACATGTTTCGGGAAGCTGCAAAAGTACTTTTTTAAAATGTCGTAGCATTGCTCATAGTATTTACTGTCTTTCTAAGAGTAATAACATACATTTAATAGCATGTGTGGAATTAAAAATATAAGTTTTCATTAATCCCCGGTTTCAATGTAACTTTTGCAAAACGAGCCTCATTATTCATTGCTATGATTAATATTATCCTTTTTATTTATTTGTTTTGCTAAGTTGTTATTAAATAATCTGATCACAAAATTTTCCAGACAGAATTTTAAGATATTCATGAGCAGGAAATCTCTTCTTACACTTCTTACACGTTGCTAGTACCTACTTCCGTTGCTCTTGTCAATTTACTTAACAAAATATGAAACATGATATACGGTATTTTAACTGAATAAGATAGTATCCTATTAGTTATACAACCTTTCGTCAAACAAAGTGTTAGCATCAACCAGGTAAACTAACGTTGACATGCAAATATTCAGATCATGTCTTGCCCCTCCACTTTTAACGTCCAATCGCCGCCACTGTCTGAGATGAACGGTGACACTTCTGATGCCGTTTAAATCCAAATTCAGCCCCGCAACTTGGGGGAGAGGAAGAGGAGGGGGAGATATAAAAATGATCGAAATGAAGAATATCAATGTCAAATTCATAGTTTTCGGGGTCGCTGAGATGAACAATGACACTTTCGATGCCGTGCCCCGCAACATGGAGAGGGGAGGGGGATATATAAAAATCATCGAAAATGACCGATACCAAAGAGCGCTTTAGTAATAGTAAAAAGTGACCTACTAACGGAACATATTACTGTCTTTTCTTAATTTAAGCCAGCAAAGCGGGTAATTGATGCTAGTACTTTATATGGATGGACAAACGAAACCCATTCATCACCCCTGATAGGAACGGTTGGTGACATAGCATAGTATTATGTAGTGGTATGTAGTAGTATATATACATGTGGCATTAATATAGTAACGTTTCCTTTGCAGTAATAAGGTTTGAATCATGCCATTCACCATCAAAAGTCCATCCAAGTCGAATCAGCGAGCGATCATCCAGTTTTTGGATGCAGAGGGACTCAACTGGTTGAAGTCTTCCATTGGATGAAGGAAATACATATGTATCGAAGACAACCGTTGGGAACGAATGTCTCGCTAAGGTTGAACGACAATGAGCGTTCTTCCCTGTCCTGGCCGGGCCCATGTTGTTGTCACAGATGACTACCGTACTGCAATGAGTGTGTTCGCAACCATAGACCGTGAATTTTGACAATAGCAATGGAACTGAGAATGAGCTCAGAAACAGCACAAAGAATAATTCAGAACCTCTGATACAACAGTGTCCACAGTGGGTGTCACGGACGCTACAGAGAAACAAAAGAAAGATCTGTGGACTCGTTTCTCCAAGATTTGATGCATTACCACACAGAGGGAAATGACTTTCTTTATCCTGTCTGTGACAGTGGATGAAACATGCTTCTATCACTTTAAATCGAATTCCAAATCCACCAGTATTCAGTGGAAACATTCGTCGTCATCACGCCTCAACAACTTCAAGTCCAAGGTGTCGGCTAGCAGTCATAGCGACAATGTTTTTTGACTGCCAAGGACTATTACTAATCGATTTCAACATTCCAGAAGAGTACTTCAATGCCAGACCTACTATATTGCGTTTACCAAACGCAAATAATTTGGAATTCTAATGTTACACCTTGTCCTCATGTTGCAGGCTAGGTACAGGACTCATTCCAACAGTTCAAACGAAAGGTGTTGCGTCACCCATTGCACAGCCCGGACATGTCACCGTGCGTGTTCGTTCCACTGAAGAAAACACTAAAGAACAGTCGGTTACAAAGTGAGCTATGGTTTAGGATGCAGTTAATGAGTGATTCTCTAACAACTGACTGATTTCTACCTGAACGGAATTCGTCGGATAGTGGTACAGTAAGACAAATCCGGAACGCCTACGGGAATCACTTAAGTCAAGTACCGTGACACAGTACCATGCATGCGTGTTTCTCCTGGATACGTTTCATAACAATATATCTACTGATAGTGAATGTATGGGCTCCGAACGAGTTTCATTTGCTCCTTCTTCGCTATACAGGGTGTTTGAAAACAACCCGTAAATAAAGTTTAAATGTCCATAGCTCCAAAACTATAGAACCTATCGTAGTGGGGTCAAGACTTCACATAAGAACTAGTGTGTGCCCTATCCAAAAATACATGTTTCAGAATCCTGCGGGAGTTTCATAACAATTTTTATAAAGGTAGTTTGTGAGTACTTCAACTTATATGCCAGTAGCCAAACACCCTCTACAAAAATCGTTGCCTGAGTACCATAGTATAACTCCGAAAGGAAGCATTTGTGCACGCAGGTTCGTCTATACTTTTCGTCTTATCTTGGTGTCAGGAATCACCTCCCAAACGTTGTCGGTGTTGTTTTGGAACACCCTGTATATTAATAGATTACATTAAAATGGACCAAATGAGTATTTGAGAACTTATTCTTATGCGCAGTATTTTAAAAAATAGAGAGAAACGAATTTTTATGACTCTTAATAGTATGTTGTCCGTTGTCAATATCAATTGATCAGACATTCTGCTGGAACAGACTGTTTACTTATTGATTGACTTTGTGCATAAAAATACACCATTAATAAAAAATGTATGAATTCTTTGTCTTCTAAGAGTGAACACATACTCATCATAGTGACTCAAATACTACTTGGAAACAGAAAGTAAATGGCAACTAAAAATGTTATTACCTTTTCCCAATGACTTTGCTTTTTCCTATATTCATAGTGGCTAATAATTTTAATTTCTGCATCACACTATAATACAAAAATCCAAACATAACAATCATTATTGCTGCAGATGCCACAAAGATATTGAAGATCATCGTGCCACACAGTAGCCACCAGGATTTTAAGTTCCATCCAGTTGAATGATGAGCTAAATGGTTGCAGAATACAGCCAAAACTGGAACCCCTGCAACGAAATTACGATTTTTGATCTACAGTCTTGTTCAAGTAACTTGCCACTGATCCTTCTTTTAAAGGGTTTCTACTCACAGCCGTAGTAACAATATTTTATTATGAAGGAATGCAGAAGATAAAAGAAAACAAGCTTCTTAATATTAACAATCGCTCTATGAATGTTTAAAATAATTCGTATTCAAAAACTATTAGACGGGACTGTGCATTTTTTTTACTATTCAACAGCAAACTATTGTATTAAATGCAAATTTTCAATTACAAGATACATACTTTCAAAAATATTTTTAGTTGTAAGTAGAGGTCTTCTCCAAAAACATCAATTTTATTACTTGACAACTCACGAAATACCTTTTAGGCTCAAGAAGACGAATGACTAATGAACGTGAATTATTATGAAACAATTAGTGGAATAAGAATGTAAGAGGTAAGGGCAGAATCCTGAGAATACCCACAGACATAGTGTTTGTCCACCACAAACTTACAAGGTCTGGATTCGAACCAGGGGTGACTTGCACAGTGATGAGCGCTCTACATATGAGCCACCGTGCCCTTTATCACTGAACCACGGTGCCCTCTAAAACCTTGTTTCGATTTTAAGAAGAAAATCTGTACTTGATTTAATCGAGTAGATTATTTGAAATTTAAAAGTCCTTTCTTAGCAGTGTGACAAATAAAATTTATATCTAGAGTTAAACGTGAGATCCAAATAACCTATACCCTTATCGGGACTCATACTCAAGTAAGGTGTCAATATGACAACCTTATGATCCAGGTTTGAATCTCGTTAAAGGCAGATTTAACCTAGCTTGAAAGCACTAGTTCCTGTTGTCCTAAATGAAGTGGATATCAAGCAAGTGTGTAGTTTGTATCTCCACGTTGCCCGTAAGCACCTCAGATTTCCAGAATACAGGTCTCTCTCTCTTTCCGTCAATAGATTGACATGTCCTCCAATGGAGGTCTAATTAGTGTTGTTTATGTAGAGATACTAAAACACGATGAAACACAAAATATTATAGAACCACTGACAGTCTAGTACTGCAACAGATTGACACATTGACTTGAAAAGTAGGTTCATCCACTAACGACATATGTCTAAATAATAATAATAAAATACACAATGGTAACTGCACAAATAAACCAGTATGGAATATGCCCTCCTCTCACAGATATGCATAACTGACACTGATATGCATACTGAAAACCAATTCAGCAAGCAATTCTTTGGGTAGTGTATGCCACTCATCCTAAAAGATCCTTAGTACTCCAGTCTACCCTTTGTGATGGGAGCCTCCTTTTGGCAACACCTCTCCTTAGAGCATCCCAAACATACTCTACCGGGGTGAAATCTGAGGTGTAGACGAGTCATTCCATTAGGTAACATTCTCTTATTCAAGGAGGTTGACACAGCTACTGTCTGATATGGACAAACGTTGTCATCCGTAAGAATCAAATTCGAACTCTCAGCTCCACGGTAAAGGGTAACATGAAGTACGATATCTTTACAGTATATTTTACTTGCCACACATCCTCGTTTCAACAGCTGCAACTCGCTACCTCTATTGATCATTACGACGGCCCAAACCAGATGTTGTCAAATGTTTTGTACAGTGGTTTCCTGGTTGTACCGAGTAATTTAATACAAGGTGGCTCATATTTCCCACTCCAGGCTTTCAAAGAAATAGGATGTCATAAAGTAAAAATAAATGCAAAGCAATATGGAGGACATGAAATGCAACTGGCCATAAGTACCTATAATTCTAATAACATCAGTAAGTCGTATAGCCATCTCGGACAGCACATTATTCTGGACTTCTGTTTGGCATATTGTTGACAACGGGCGAGTGATTCGTGTCCTAGGCAACACAATTCGTGGTACTTCACATATAAACAGAAGTAGTTCGGGACCTTTGTCGCTCACTATATCTAAAGGTATCTCAAACGCCCCTATTGAGGAAGTGGAAGCCTTCAGGATACCTCCCAAACGGGTTAGTAATGCATATCCTTGAGTCGAGGAGGTGGTTGGTTGGATGCATGCGCGGTACCTGTTGGAGCAAGTTAAACGACAAGAGGTAGGTAGGGCCAACATCCAAGCCCTCTTGGATCAGACCAAGGTTTCTGGTTTGGGTTGGACTGTGGTAATACCGTGGGATTGGTAACTTGGAGTTCCTACTCCAAGGTGGAGGTGAACTTGTCTTATAAAAACTCAGGTACCACCACTGCTTATACTGGAAGACTCCTTGATCACTAGGAGAGTCGTCTCGACCAGTAGGAAATTAGATGACATATGCGCCACCTAAGGTACGCTCGCCGAAGACTGGGGCACGCCGAGCTTGATGGACCTAACCCAACATCCTCCTTTAAGGATCAATGAGTGGAGAATGAAGTTAAAGAACAGCGAATACTGAAATATAAAGGAATTAATAGATCCCTGAAATCAAAATACCAACCATAAGTGATAATGAAGATCTAGAGGATAGGGTATGTCCCAGCCAAAAACAGCCAAATCGGATTGTGTTGTGTAGTAGCACTCATGATATCTATGTCAATGAGACTATTCAGGAGAGGCAGGATTATGTTGTCCTTCCTTAAGGATACTTCTATCAGCGTGGAAAGTCTGGGGTATTGTATTCTTCTGTGCAACTCGTCTTCCGAGAATATCTGAGGTATTAAAGTACTGAGAAGTATACTGGCCAATCCATA
Organism: Thermobia domestica; assembly: GCF_964235325.1. Lineage (NCBI taxonomy): Eukaryota > Metazoa > Arthropoda > Insecta > Zygentoma > Lepismatidae > Thermobia > Thermobia domestica. Next base: position 51,049,615 of record NC_137471.1, read on the forward strand.
CGGCAGTTGGTGTCCTTACTCTCCAGTGTCTCTGTAACTGGTACAACGATATATGTACAACGAGCACAACGAATGATATTGTATAATTTCTGCTATTGGCAACGATGAAAAATACAAGTAAGAAGAAGAAGAGGAAGAAGAAAAGGATATAGATGAACAATGACGCCATTATGTGCTAATATACTTTCAATTGGTGGTGAAATATATATAATTTTAAATATATTGATTTAAAATACTATTCTTTGCCTAAGGTATGCAATTTTCCTATAGTGATTAGTTATAAAATTAAAATATATTAATAATACATAAACGAACTGGAGTGATAATTATACTGGTTCCCCTGTTGGCATATGTATAAGAACACATAGACACGGAGCTATGAGAACAAACGTTATGGGTCATTGTATGCTTGTTCCCTAATAATTATCAAGCATTTGTAGTACTCATGTAGGTTCTATGATAAATAGATACATGAGAGGTTACTTACCTGTGATTATACTGACCACTGTTTCTTTAAGATGTCGAATGTTAGTAATGGGAGCAATCTCAGTGTATACGATTAGAAGCTTACTTATATGTGATGACATTCCAACCAGTAGAAAAGCTTCTAAACTTGTTGATATGTATGAATATGATGCCTAGGAAAACAAAATGAAAGAATAGAATACTTAGAATGTTCTCTTTGGTATAATGAATAGTATTAGTTTTCATTCTATAAACACTATTAAACAGTGACGACGCCAGAGGGCTTGCTGACTACCCCTGCTCCCTGACTGCTCCCAGACTACTAGAATCAAGGGCGCCGATTTCCCTGTAACTTTGAGAGGGTAGGGTTCAGATGTTGCAAACAAGGTTCTAAGAAGGCATATGTGAGGATTTTAAGACAAATTGAATTCAAATTATGCCAAATATTGTATATTCATATAAAATACATATAACAGTACAGTACATATAACAATAAAAATACACATTCATAAAAAATATATGGGGCCCACATGAGCATTGGTGCCCGGGCCCCCTTGGCCCCTCAGGATCGGCGCTCTTGTCTACAATTTTAAATCATTTTAAATATAGTCGGCCTATTTTATACGCCAGTATCATAACCAATCTCATTGTCAGATTACATTATCCATGCATTTACTATGAGGCAGATAACTGCTCAAGCTTTCTTTGAGCGTCTGCGTATGCACGTATATTTCTGTTTTCTAATTTAACGGTTATTCCGGTAAATTTTAGTTATAAAACTTTCTTATGAATTTTAATTTCCAACAGTGAGAATAGGCAACATTCTTTTTTCGAGAATGGGCAACATTGTACATAGATTCGATTCAACTGAAAACAGTTTTCATTGTACCTACTGAACAACAATAGTAGAGTTGGTCGACGCATATTTGTGGATCCCAAGTATTTCGGGTATCCTCTGATCTTATTGGCCTATTGATACAGATAGGACATCAAAAGTCATGACAAACACATAGCACAAAGCAAACGCTAGCTACTGTCGGCCCTCGTAGCTAGTAATGAAGTTACTTTTGGTAATGGGCTAGTAATGGAAGTTACTTTTGGCATAGGTTCAAACCCAACCCAAGGAAAATTTTTATTTTATTTTTTTAAATTTTCATAACACTTTTTTCATTAAAATAAGCGTGCAGTTTTACTATACGGATCCATACTATAAGTAGTAGTAGTAGTAGTAGTAGTAAAAGAAGAAGAAGTAGTAAAAGTAATAGTAGTAGTAGTAAAGATATTAGTATTTATAGAAATAGCAGTAGTAGTAAAAGTAGTAGTAGGAACGGGTTAGAAGCTCCGCAGGGGTTGATTGGGTTCTGTTCTTGACACCAAGTGGGCAAATGAAAGACTTGCCCAATTTTTTCTGTACATTTTACATGACCAACTTAAAGCAGCTGGCAAGGGTAGCGCGCGTACATGAAACGCTTGGGATCGGCGAAAATGCTTGGCCAACTTGTTTCCTTCGCATTGGATCAACTTCATTTAGAAACAAGAGAAAGGTAAAATCATTAATTATATTTAAATAATTCGTGTGTATTTATCCAGATTTAAAGTTTTCTTTTGCGAAACCCGTTTGTGTTTTGTCAACCATTCGCTCTTCTTTTTCTCACTTCCGTCAGATGCTAACGAGGTATAAAAAAGAAATTTAGTGAAGCAATGCTAAATAGACAATTTCATAACTATTATATTAATAAAAGCAGACCGTCAAGTGACCGTCGCAACCATTTGATGACAATATGAGAATCAAGTATACGTTTCCCGTGTTAATAAATAGAAGCTCCCTCTGCCATATGCTGAATGTTATTGGATGTAGTTCCAGCGCTCAGCAACTGCGAGCGTACTTGGGTCAGTGCTCGGATTGTAATTTAATATCCCTCTTAGCACTGAGGCTGTAAAAGATGTGGATCTACAACTTAACGTGGGATGTGAACCATGAGTCCCCCGGAATTGATCCTACGTCTCCTGCGCCTACGACGTGTATGCTAACCATGTAGGCACGAGGGAGCTCCCATTATTTTTTCTTACGCTGGGGGAGCAAAGCATTTATTTATTCAGACTTTGCTTTAATACTTGCAAAATATTAGGAGAGTTTATTAACTGTAAGGGATTTGTTGGTAACAAAACGATTGTATTATGAAACAATGGTTACAAATTGATCATTCAAAGTGTTGTCCATAGTTACCCACTGCTTTCCCCCATGTTTCTGGATGGGTTCAAAGTTGAAAAAACAACAAAGCTTCAGAAGTTATCCACGAATCGACCAATTTTTTGGTATCCTCATAACAATGAAAGCGTTGCTCAGACAATTCATGAGTCATCGATCGAAATAAGGGTAATGGGAAGGATCAATAACCGGCAAATGTAACCGGTGTGGTAGAATATCCCAGTTATGTGCTTCTAATGTTTCCTTGATTGATTTCACAACATGAGGATGGTCTTTGTCATGTTGGAAGATTACTTTGTTGCGTCTTTTCACGTAATCTGGCGTTTCTACCCCAATGTACGGCTCAATTGTATCAACTGTTGTTGGTGTCGTTTTTCATTAATGGTTTCGTTGGGCTGAAGTAGCTAAAAGTACACTACACCCAGATGATCCCACCAAATACAAAGCATGACCTTGGCCCCATGAATATTTTTCTTTGCCTTCGATGTTACTGCTTCGCCTGGCCTGCATCCTGATTTTTTGTGCTTCAAATTATCGTAGCGTTTCCATTTTTTATCACTCATTATAGTGAGATGCAAAATTTTTTTTTCTTTGTCTTTGAAGCAACACTTCAAAGGTCGTTAGCGCCTTTCGGCGTTGCTAGGCTTCAACTCATACGACACCCAATTTCCTTGCTTGTGAATAATTCCAATGGTCTTTAAGTTTCTGGGAATCGTTGATCGATTAACATTTAATGATGTTGTAAGTTCTGCTTGCGTTTGACTCGAGTCTTCATTCAGTTCAGCTTCCATCTTCAAACTTTTCCAGCTGGCCTGGACATTTCTTATCTTCGTTGTCAATATCACATCAAAACAAGTACTCACATATTGCAATTGATGTAGCATAATCACCATAAGTTTCCGATAGCATTCGTTGACTTCAAACAGCACTTTTCTTCAAATGGAAGCAATAAACCAAAGCTTTCTACTAAATGCATTTTGTGGGTGCAAAAGTTGACATATTCAATGCTGAAAAACATGTCTTTTACATCTCCGCAAACTAGCACATTCTGACAACTAACGCCACTTGTTGGTCCTTTAGCATGAAGTTAGCAACAGTATCCCTGATGTGAAATAGAACTAGTTTCGCCATCTTTTGGAAATCCCTTAAAATGACTGCACGCATTTGATATTGTTTGAAGTAAAAATAAATAAATAAAAGGCAGTTGCAAATTTTGCAACTTAATGCAGCAGTCAGGGTTGCTTTATATACAGTTTCACCTCGTTAATCCGAATATTAGTTTGCTTGAGCTGTTCTGATTATCAAAAAGTTCGGATTACTAAGGTGTGCTTAAAAAATCTTCCGAAACAAGCTTAAAATAGGTTTACATGCATAAATTTACTGACAATATGTATGTACATACAATAAATTAAAAAATACACAATAAAGACCTACTACAAAATGAAACTTTAAATACTACAGTACAGTAACTTTATGTAAACAAAAAACATTTGAAAAAGTAATCGTTTTTTGACCTGCTTTTTTAATCTAAAAATACAGTACGTATGTTCAGACGACGACTGAAGGCGTTCGGAGTAGCGCAATATTCGGAGTACCGAGTAGATTAACGAGTTTTTACTGTATTTATATGAACATTATCCAACAATGAATCAATTTTGCATTCTTTGATTAGTGCAGGACATTCAAAAAGTCACGCAACCTTATGAGAAAACATTTCACTACCTGTCAACTGTTCAAAGAATGTAATGATCACGTTATTACATGATATGGCACACCAAACGCAAATTTTCAGTGAATGCAGAGCTGTCAGCATGTGTGAGCTGTCACTAGTCCATATCCGAGAACTTTGGGCATTAATGTATCCATCCAGATGGAACCCTGTTCTTCATCAATCTAGTACCAATCATTGAGCTCATACTCTTTTAGCTTTACAGATCCCATGAACCAACGCCAATAGTCTTCTCGGAGATCCATATCTTCAGGAAGCAGTTACTGGACTGCTCGACGATTTCAAGGCCTGTGTGCACTGCAAATGAAAGAGCTCCGTCTGGTTCGAAAGTCTTGCACTGAATATTTAGGACTCATAATATGTGCAGGTGTACCTAGATTAAATGTTCCGTTCTTCTCTGTGTACGCTCTCTAGATCAAGTATATAACTGCTGGTGCGGAGGCACTTTGTCGCAATGAATACACGCTGTTGCAACGTATAACCCATGGCTGTTCTCTTATTCAGCAACTATGGCGACACACACACACAAAAAAAAAAAAAAAAAAAAAAATCATAAGATTTCCATAACTTTTTGAAAACGTTTTAATAATATACAAGTATTTTTTTAATTTTCTTCAACAAATTAAGTAAAATCACGTATAACAAGCAGAGTACACTATACCTTAGGCACTGAATCTCGGACAGCATAAAGAAATACCGCCATGGCACCTGTTGTGGCAGTGCAGCACTGAAGTTTGAGGTATATGAGACACGTGCGGTGGTGCCACCAGTATGGTAAGAGCAGGAGCAACGTAAGAACAGTCTGAATCAAACAACAGGCACATCCTACAACTACTACAATGTGGTAGTTAAGTGGTGTACCTAATACGACCTGTTAGGAAAAGATGAAAGAAATTTTAATTAAAAAATAATATAATTCTTACACAAATACATTAAGTTTATTTCAATTGTTTACAAGGATATTTTCAAAAAAGCTGCGTCAATTCCTTCGAGCAGCCATTTGAATGAGTCACTGTACGTTTAGTTCACATCCTGGATGACAATGCCCACAATTCTTGTTGCCAAGGCTACAGTAAAAAAAAAAAAAAAAAAAAAAAAAAAAAAAAAAAAAAAAAAAAACTGTGGATTTGACGATATTCAGCACCCATTCTACAGCCTTAATTTTGCACTAAAGCCGTGTGGAGTAGAGCATTGTCATGCAGCATGCGAACTCAACCCACAGTGACTCATTCAAATGACTGGCTCGAACGAATATTTTCTCGTTCATTGGCATAAGAACAAATAGCTTGAAGTCTTTTCCCTATTAGTGATATCTTTAAACTCTTTATAATGAAATAATCATTAACCAGTTATTACTGAATATTGATCAGAAGTAACTTTGAACTACCTTGTTACATTGACATTTTTGTTACACTATTAGAAAAAAAAGGACAGTAGAACTCGTTTGTTTGTAAAAATAAAGAAGTCAATACACCGTCTTGTATCCATTAACTATTTATCCGGCGATGTCACATGAAGAAATATTTGTGCGGAACAAGCAAAATAGAAACAGTTGAGTTTATAAATAAATAGCGAAGGGTTTGTTTATTTCGTTGACGTTAACAATTCATTTTCAGCACTGAGGCTATGTGAGACATAGATCTAGAGTTTAAAGCGGAATCTGAACCATAGTAATATGTTTAATACTCTTCCACCATGAATTGAACCCATGACCATGCACCAAAGACAGGCATCATTCTCGATGGATCCCAAATGCTGTTAGACGGATGCTGTCGTTAGCTTGTAGTCTTGTTATCCGCATACTTCCATAGTTCGGCTATTATAGTGTGTTCACCTGGTGCCTTTTCTCAGTGCCTGATTTCTTTTGTGGGTGTAGATGAATCAGGGTAGACTTGTGTATTCACTTCAAATGTGAAACTAAATCTTAGAGCTTTGCATTTAAAAAAGATCCAAATTAATTCACCATGATCTGGCATTTTTTGTCATTGAGAACTAGTTTCCCATTGAAGTCTTTGGATTGTGAGCTTGGGGGATTATACTTGTTTATTTTACGTTTGAATGATCTGTAGATGCTAAGATGTTGCAATCTTGAAGTCCGGCTCTATCCGCGCCAACCGATGTCTGCCGAAAACTTGTGATGTCTGTTGTGGATGGTTTTTGCAGTGTGTCTCGTCTCTCATTCAGGAAGTTTGCTCAATTGATTTAATTCTTTTGTGAGTTTCATTTCTGCAGACAAGTTCTCTCATTCTGAAACCACTGTCTCTGCCAGGCAACTTTCTGTATCTTACCGGTGCCACTGTCTCACATTCGTTATTCAACCATGCATGTTTCCTGGTTTTCTTCAATGAGTCATCTCCTTACCTGTTTGTTCAGGGCGTTGTTCTGGGTTCTCACAAGTAAACCTTACGTTTGGGTGAATCGAGTTGCTGACTAAGACACATATGCGAAAGTAGTACTAAATGTGGTCAGTATTTCAGTGAAGTTGTAGGTGCGAAGCTCCAGGGGTTTAGGAGATACAGCTACCAGAACATCACATGGAAGTACAGAATAGTCTTCATACAGTTGGAGGTAAAAGCTCTGTAAGACCTCTTGTAACGACAAAAGGTGAATAACAAATATATGGGTACATATTAGGACTAGGGGAAAGTCATATAGTAAGGGTATACCTGACGGTGGCCATTTTGAAATCCGCCATTTTGAATTAAGGTTAACTTTTTAAAATAAGAATAGGGTCATGTGATACATGATTTAAGGCGCAAATTTAATCAGAAGAACAATGGTGACGTTAATTTTGATTTACGCGCAATTGGTAAAAAGTTACAGAGAAATTAAATATTGTTGCAGCATATGTATTAGTCCTTTACCCCACCTTGTAAATTTTGTGTTAATGATAATAATTAAATAAAGAGCAGGTGGATAAATATTAGGTCTATGGTAAGAGTTGCTTTGATGGCGGCCATGTTCAAATCCTCCATTTTGAATCAGACAAAAGTTTTAAACAAACCGCATAACAGTGACACCTTATTAATAGCAAATTTTACCATAAATCCAACGGTATAACCATTTTTGCTTTATAACCATATGACTTCCCCCTAGTCCTAATATGTACCCATATATTTGTTATTCACCTTTCGTCGTTACAAGAGGTCTTACAGAGCTTTTACCTCCAACTGTATGAAGACTATTCTGTACTTCCATGTGATGTTCTGGTAGCTGTATCTCCTAAACCCCTGGAGCTTCGCACCTACAACTTCACTGAAATCCTTACCACATTTAGTACGCGGGAGCTCATGTGGTTCGGATTCCACGTTAATCAGTAGGTCCACGTCTCATATAGCCTCGCTGCTGAACGGGACGTAAAACTCAAAATCAACTCAACTCAACACATTTAGTACTACTTTCTCATATGTGTCTCAGTCAGCAACTCGATTCACCGAAACGTAAGGTTTACTTGTCAAAATCAAAATATTTTAACTTATGAGTTCTTGACTATATCTTAATTTTTCACTGTCAAATATTTCAAACTGTGTGGAATGAAACCATTGGCGTTTCTTGAGATCAATGACTTTGATCTTGGATAGATAGTGGTCCGGTTCTAGCTATGTGTTTTTTAGAACCTTGCCATTCTTTTTCTCCTTTTGAGCCTTCCCTGTGACTGCAACGTGATCAATCTACAACTCACTCAAGTTGGGGTACGAGGATTTCCAAGTCTTTTGTTTTTCTGGCAGATGTTTGAATGCAATTGACTTCATAATTGGATTGAATATCATTCATAGCTCTACAAGTTTCTCTATATTTCGATTTGTTTTGTGATGAGCCGGATAATTTTCAATGATGTTTCTAAACTTTCTTTCTTTGCCAAGCTAGGACATTGAAGTCCCCAAGTAGAATAATAGTGTGGTTGTCTGGAATTCTGAAGAGAGTATATTCTAGTTCTTCCTAGAATTTATCAGTGCTCTAGAGCTTTCTTGTTCGTTTGATTGATCGGCGCATGGACGACGTTGATAATAATGTACACTTAAGTTTGTGCTTTCGTAGGAGAGAGTCGCGATTCGACTGTTCGGAGTTCTGAAATACCTGACTGAATCAAGAATCTTCCGTGCTAAGATGAGGAATGATTCGTACAGCAAGTTTGATGATTTAATTCGTGCAAGGACTTGTTCATCCGTAAATCTTGTTTCCTGGATCGCTGTAATCAGTGTTCGATGTTTGAGTTTTCCTTCATTGTTTTACTGATTAATTTAAAAAAAGAATGGATATTTGGAACATCGTACCGGTCGAGATACTGCCAAGTTGTAAGTATTAGAGCCCCCAGAGGTAATTAACTAGTCAACCCAGCTTTTCTCTGAAATTATCAAACTTCCCACTGGGTTGCTTAGCTTAATAGGAACATCTCTTGTAAGTTACGTGCTGGAATTTGAGTGCAAGAGGATAGTTAGATCTTGCTGACTCTGATATTTTCTGATGAGGATGGTTACCAACAATGATTCTTTACTTCCATTTGCCAAGGTCACAAAGATTCCCCTGAGGATCCAACCTATCAATAGATATTATTATTAGTACTAGTACAGTATGGGGCTAGGTGGAGGAATATAATGTAAATGATGGTTAACTTGCAAAAAAAGATGTTACTAATTTTATTGATGTACAGTGGTTTAAAATTTTTCACAACTTATGACCTGAAATATATTAATGGCATCCTCAAACATCTGTGGCTGGCTGCGCACCTGCATGGTAGACCAATAAGACATTAGATGTGAATGTTTCAATTTTCTCAAATGGTGAATACCATTTCTTAAAAAGAATTATTAGACATTATTATTCACCAGACCTTATGCATTAACTTAAGAGACTTTGTCCTTAATCTTCGATTTCTTCACCTGACGCGCAAACAAGAAACCAATCATAGCCTAGTGCTAATTCTGGCACGGGACTACCTGTGATACTTTATCTTTGACATTACTTAATTGTAATGGAGAACACAATGTGTATCCTGCACCTAGGTTCTTCAGAAAATCCACTTCTGTTATTATTACCATTCTAATTCTATTACATTATTAGTTTAACGGGAAAAAATGTTGAAAGACGACACATATAAAATCGATGGATATCACCGAACGGATCGAAATGATATATGACTCATACCTAGTTTCGAGCTAACGATTTTTTGAAAACCTAAAAATTCATGCTGTACACAAATAACGTCACATAAAATGATACAGAACTGAGTTTAGGACAGAATAGCAGGAGGACAAAATGGCAGGGACAAAATGGCAGGAAAGAAAGTCAGGAGGAAAAAATGACAACGGACGGAATGGCAGGAGGACAAAATGGCAGCGGACGAAATGGCAGGAGGACGAAATGGCAGAAGGACAGAATGGCAGGAAGTTAATTTGGCAAAAATTATAACTCCTAGGGCTCGTACTTTTAAGTTTCAACTATTGTGCTTGTTAGTAGGTAATGGTTGTCGATTTAGTCATTTCTGCCTCAAATGTCCAAAGCATATAAATACGGCTAAATTGAACCAAGAGCGTAAAAGAGGGTAAATATCAGTTATCCAAATCTTAACTTTTTCTTAAATTTATTTCTTTGTAACCATCTTCCAATTGATACTTTGGTCCCATTACGTCCCCTCCCATTTTGTCCTCCTGCCATTCTGTTCGTTCCCCCACAGAACCATATCCTCATCAACCTCTTCATAATAACGTTAGCAAGACGACAGTACAAAGTACGGTTAATAATATACAGCTAAAAATTATAATTAACTCATAAACTTTATTTCTGTTGAAATAAATACTGTCAAACATATATATATTAGTCGCTATTTCACATTGACTTCAACAAAGTGATATGCTTAAAGATAAACTCTCATGTGAAGGTTTCGAGAAAATTCAGATAAAAACTAAGTTTTATGACGCTCAAATGTACACATGTCTTCCAATTCCAGTCGGATGCAGTTTAGAAGTTTTCTATTCTGTTGAAATACATTATTGTTGATATGATAGTATGCTTCGGTGGGTTGGTGAGAAAGTTTGTCAGAATGTGCACTGTCTGTAGAAAAACGGTAACAACTTTAGCATGTTTATACTATGGATTATATATAAGGTAACCAAAAAGTTCTTGCAGTTCTAGAGCAGTGATAAACAGCAATACAGTGGACGGTGCGAACCTTTAGGTTTCTAAGTAATCTCCATCGCATCGAACACATTTTGCCAACGTTCCTGCAACTGCACAATACTCGGCAGTCGTGGATGCAAAGAGATCCGGGAGTGCGTTCCATAGGTCTCCATCATTTGTGAGTTATCTCCCACGGAGGTGGTTGTCGAGGGAATGAAACAGGTGGTAATCTGTTGGAACAAGGTTTGGTGAATACGTTGCATAGCAGAATATCTCCCAGCCAAGTTGCTGAAGGGTCTCCGGGGTCCTCTTTGTCACGTGTGGCTTAGCATTGTCGTGCAGGAACAGCACACCATCGCGATTCATCAATGCCCGTTCCTTCTGCCGCAGTGTACGGAGCACCCTTTGCAACTGCTTAGAGTAAAGGCCATCAGATGGCCTGACTAGGTGGAAGAAGCTCGTAATGTACCACTGCCGACAATTCCACCACACAAAGAGCATAACCTTTCGCGGGTGCAGAGTTGTTCTTGACATGTGAGGAACAGGATCACGTGGTGACAACAAATATCTGGTACGCTTAGGAGTGTCATAGAGAACCAACTTTTCGTCACCGGTGAGCAAGCGATCAAAGATGGGTATATTTAGATCCAGAATGAACAAGGACAAACAAACCGTCACCGTGTTCCTTGTTGGCTGCCGACAATGTGTGAGGTACATACTTGCTTAGCTTATATGAGTTCCCTATCCCATGCAGGTGAAGTCTGACCATTTCGGTGGAAACATGGAACCTTTCTGCAAGTTCATCACACGTTAGACCACTGTCCACCTCTATGGCTGCTTTCTGGGCCTCGTCATCCTACACCTGTGGTCGTCCACTGCAAAGTTCATTCAAAAGGCTCACATCTCTCGAACGGAATTTTTTAAAACAATGCCTACCAGTGCGTTCGTTCATGGCGTTCTCCTCAAATGCTTGGCATGTGCGGCAACTTGATGCAATAGCTGACAGGCCCACTTTAAAAATCATACAACAAAAATACGCGAACAAGTTGCTTTGACATCTCCATTTCTCTTCGACACTGAATGAGCTATGACTGGTGTATGTTTGCAACATACCTGTATTACTGGAGGTCAATGATCAGACTAACTCCTGATCACTTGGCAGGCATGTGTGTGTTATTTCATTTCCTTTCTGTGAGTGCATGATCCATAGAACGTCAAAAACAGCAAGAACTTTTTTGTTACTTTGTATTATGCTGCTTAGTGACAAATTATAATTGTTGTTGAAGTTTGTATCTACTTAACTGATAATAAATCTTATTTAAATTTTCATCATATAATATAGCATACATTCTTGATTTAATTTTTTGATAGTAATAACAATAATTTACTTAGTTATATAAAAATATGCACTATTAACTAGCAAATAATATTTATTGGTGTTAGATTTCTTTTAACAGCAACATAGGTACTATTTGAACAAAAAATATAAAGAAAATAACTTTCATGCTACTTCTGAAGAAAGAATTCGAACTAATTCACGGGAAGAAACATCATGTGTGACAGAAATATGACTGATTAGAAATTAAAGAGGAATATGAGTGAAATTTCACAGTAACCTGTTATGTACCGACATGTCGACTCCATGACTTACAGGCGCTCTATATGTGGTTAGTAGTACGGCATATGCACCAGGTCTATCACACTCACATCTCGTTATATGATTATTGATGAACTTCAGGTCACATATGTTTAAATCCCACTGATATGGAACTTTTGCCAAGCTAGCGATTCCACAAGTAGTGTTCCATTCTTTCTCTAGATAATGTTTCGTATGGTGATCAAAGTCAATGGTAACTGTAATGGTGCCAGGGATTATCCCAATTTCTCTTCCTTCTTTGCTGAATTCTACCGTCACAATTCGTGAATTTAATTCGTATTCCACATCAATACCACTTCTGCAAAAGATAAGATACAAACTAATAATAAACTAGACAGAACATTATATTTTAGCTTCTAAATTCATGATGGACATTTTGAATTAGTTTTCAGTTTTGGGCTAAATATTTATCATTAATTACTTATCTTATTACATCGTATCGAAACCCATTCCTCTTTGCATCTTTTCCTTGATTGGGATGTTTTGCCTTTAACATTTCTAGTGTATTATAAAATTTAAATAGTTTTAATATTATTTAGGAAACGCATTTCGTTTGTGTAAATTAGAAGGCTCAAGCGATACTGCCTACAGACTGGATGAATTAAAACAAAGAGAAAAAAAAAACGAGAAAAAGAAACTATTTCAAATACTCTTGAATACCGATGCCCAGGAGATTAGTTTAAGGGTGGTTTTATCTAAAAAATCATGCCGTTCAAATGCTGTTTTGTCTCGGAAAGTCTTGTCTGTTTCTATTGAAAGAGTTCTGTATGATCTCGTATTTCGTCACGAAAATTCAATTGCGTCTCGTGGTCAATACTACTCTTGAAGCATCAAAGTAGTCAAATATAATGGTAGGCATTCAAAATAATTTTGGCGGGAATTTTGCTGGATTTGGATTGCGTCACTCAAAAGATCTCAGCTCTAAATAATACTTGTGCTGTACATTAGCAACATTTAGGAAAGAAGAAAAATAATAGTAATAACAAACATAAAGAGTAATGACGTAGAAGGTAAACAAAAATATTCTTGCTGTTTTTGATGTCCCACCTAATGAAGCGTTTACAGAGAGGAAACGAAATGACAACGCGCCGAAAAAGTGATGAGAGTTTAGTGGTCTGCGTCAATACTAGAATTTTACGCACGTACAACCATCACAGCCCATTCAATCAAAGCATTTTGTTCGTGGCTGTTTGCTGTATGACTAAGATTTCCCACATATTGTCGGCAGCCAACAAGAAGCAACGAGTGATAGATATTTGTCGTTGCTGTCTCGGCAAAGCAACACACTCATATTTGGTCGAGTATGATCACGGCTGACCTAAGATGGGTCCAGTATGACACTTCCAAGTGTACCAGACTTTTGTTTTCATCACGTGACTCTATGCCTCACGATTCAAGACCACCTCTTCACTCACGCAAGATCATGCTCTGTGTCTGGTGGACTAATTACTAAGTGGTCCATTATTAGCTCCTAAAGTAGTCGTGAGGACTTGTGAAGTTTGACCTAGATTTACCAGTTGCAGCACCCAATAGAACACGAAGGTGTGTCCCGGTCGTCAACCTCACCCATGAAATGTTGCCAGTGTCATCTCTCGTGCTGTACGGAGAGGTTCTCCTGAGGGTGCAGTGTTGCCGCATTCCGCTAAGTTTCATTTTGTTGTTATTCTTGTCGTTATTTGTGCTATTATTTTATAGTTTTGCTATTATTATTGTTACCATTTCATCCTAATAATTGTTAGTGTTTGTGTAATAGCTTTTTAAGTGCTGTTTTTTCCGGTTGTTTGCCTTGTCCTCTAAGTTTGGCAATGTTGATGGCGCACTCTTATGGTTTCACTTTTTCTCAAGCGTGCGTCGGAAAGGCAGCTCCACGAATCGTACCGAATTCTTCCGATTCATGACACGTGAGAGAAAGTAGTTCGATGATTCGTGTAGAGCCTAGGCTTCACGAATTGTCGCGGCTACTACCCTAACAGCATAATTACATAGCAGGCGTATGCCTATCATGTTCCCTCAGGTACATGGGAATGTGTCCAGTATGTGTCTTATATACTTCTGAGAAAGAAATCACATGGATAGCAACTGATAGTCACAGTCTATGTCCGCCCCTATTCACATGCCTGACATCTACCTGAGGAACGTGCTTAGTATGTTCTAGGCGTGTTCCCGATGCCGTAACCGTCAATGAACCACAAAATTACTTCCGCAAAATATGTTAAATCGCCTATATGCGTAATGTGTTTATATTAAGGTGAGTCTAAACAACACTTTAAACAAGCAAAAAGATGTAGGGCTACCCTAGGGTGAGCGCAAACCACCAACCTTTGGATTACTGGCCACGTGCTCTTCCGACTTGGCCATAGAGGGGATAAAGAGAACGTCACTTGTAGAGCGATAAATTTTGAGGTTTTTTGCATTTGGCTAAACAGAGTGCTCGTTTAACCGCATATATTCGACTATAACTGTTTGGGATCAGATAAAATCTGTTCGGCATGTAATTTTATAACAAATTGACGAGTGTCTATTTACTTCATTTCATGGTTCTTCCATATTCACTTTCAAATGATCGGCGACAGTTGGCATCTAATAAAGTTGATGCGTTTATTGCTTCTAGTATACAATCGCTTAGAAAAAGAATCAACAAATGCATCAAATGTGAGAGATGGATTTAGAACACCTAAATGGCACATGCCGAGCACATCGAGTGCGAAACTGGGCCAGGTATGTAAATGCTATATTTGTGGTACATAGTTGCAAATATCAATTGGGTGTAACAAGTACCTAAAACTGTAGGTAGCTGAAGTACATACTTAGCACATGAATATCATATGTGCCAAGTGTCTGGTACCTAAAAAGTAGCTGAGATACCTAAATGGCACATGCCTAGCACATCTTGTGCTGTTAGGGTATATAATCAGACCATACTATCACTGCGGACTTGTACCCGCACTTTTCCAACATGATTTGAGGCAGAAGGATCTAGCGTCGGTTAATCGCAAGGATGTTAACGACAATGTTCAAAAGATACCGTTCAGCGACTTAGCTAGATGTCACTGTGTCATTCACTATATTCACCGGACTTAGCGACATCAGATTTCCACTTGTTCCATTTAATTGATAACCAACTCCGTGGAGACAAACCTGTAGCACGTACTCACCGACTTCTTTCAGCCAAGACCACGAGTTTTAATACTAGGGCATGGTGCAGCTGCAAGAAAGTTGGTAAAGGAATTGGATGCTGCTGGAGATTATTTCGAGACCTAATGCTGAGCAACATGCGCTTTATTGTGTCTGTTTCTGACGATGACAAACGGTAAGAAATTTTACGGTTAGCTTGTAGCAATGTTACTTGACAGCAATGAACATAATAACTACATATTTTCTTTAAAATTTATTTTCACATTACAGGATGGTTCAAAAGTGTTGAAACACCCAAACAAAATGCAGGATTTTAAAAGAATTGCAAAAGTAATACTGTAGGTTAGTAGTACAGGTGCGAAAAGAAGTTTAAGGAAATATAACGCCGATGGCCGCCACCTTGAAATCCGCCATTTTGAATTCACTTTCAATTTCTTAAATAGAAACCATATATTGTCATAATTTGTTCTCACCTAAATTTTCTCCTGAACTTAATGCTGTGTTTGTTTTTGCTTTATCACTAATCATAACGAAATTATGACTATTTTTGGTTTCCGCAACGTCAGTCACATAACACACATTTCTCCCCAATAAAGGATGTGTTGGATTGTTGTCAATTCCATTAAATTGTCAGTCATTCTTTTTTCCCATTCACCCAAAACCTTGCTCAAAGTGCTTTCAGGTATGTTTGCAAACACGTTTGCTATGTGTGCATTTAGGTGGTCCAATCCTGAATTTTAACGGAATACACAATAAACTTGAGATGTTCCCAAAGATAAAAATCTAGGGTAGGGACGTTGGGGGATCGTAGCACATTGTCAACCGATCCACGAACTGCACATCCAGATATTCACGAACACAATTTCCCTCATGCGGAGGGGTACCATCGTGTTGGTAGAAGACAGGGAATGTCTCTCCTTCAGATAAGAGAAATGAGAGATATCTTCTTTCAACACAGTACGAATGTTGGGGTGTGGGAATTTTGTACTCTCCAGTATAAGGTTTTTGGATGTTGCAAAGTTCATGAATCTAACGTTATTGTCATCATTTTACTTAGGCAGACTTTCGTCCTTATAATTAGTTTGAAAATATCCTAAGAATTTTCATATCGTATCGCTGTAGCTGATTGAATACATGTTCTACTTCTTCATTAAAACTGTCCTTTATATCAGCATCATTATCGACTGTTGTAACATGTACACTCATGTCTAAAATTATTGTCGCATGTCTATAAATATGTTCTTGTAGGAATATAATTTGATAACGAATTCGCCCGGTATTTCTTACAATGTTAGTATGTGTATAATCGGCAAAGACATGTATGTGCCAAATTTTATGTGAAAAGAGCAGTAAATAAGAACAATAAAACGAAAATAAAAATTTTCTTGTCTATTTAGCAACATTTTGTTTTACTTATTCTAATTTTCGTATTTATAATTCTTTTCCTATGAAATTTACCACAAATATACATTTCTGTATTATATACATAGTATCAGTATTAAAAGTACCCTGCAAAATCATTATCAAATTATATTCTTACAAAATGACAGTTATAAATATGGGACAATCATTTTGGACATGAGTGTACATTTAGAACAATAATATCACACAGTAACTGTTAGGAGTAATAAACTTTGGATTATAAACACAGAAACAAAAAAAAAAAAAAAACTGAGTTTCTTTCCATATTAATATAAATAAGTAGCAACAGAATTAAAACAACTAAATCTGTGAAAATTTACGTAAACAGTATATTCTGTTCCTTCCGGTCCGCTGTTGAAATAGTTTGAGAAACAGTGACAAAGATTTACCTGATTGGATATCACTTACCCTATTTTTGATACGTATCGCAAGGGAAGAAACTTCGATAAGTTCTTGTACGTCGTGATCACCAATGTAAATGTTTCATTGCCAGTTGGGTCTGTTGCATAGGGTTCTATAACTACGTTCAGATCGTCTCTGAACCATGATGGATAACTGGAAAACAAAACAAAACAGTAAATTTTCTCGTAGGTATATACATAAAAGGTGGCCCAGAAGTCAGCTCTTCCCAAAAGAAACTGCGTGTTTAAAGTCCCTTCGAGCACACTGTGTTAAGCATTAGCGCCATTTGTATTAAATTTGCTGATTTGCGAGCATCTAGTGGTAGTAGTAAGGAGAGTTAGTAACAGTCGGTCAAGTTGGTGTAAATATATGAAAATACTTCACTTCCGGACACAGCGTACCATGTTGCACAGTAGCTATGTATAGGTGAAGGATTTTTTTTTAATAACACCGGCAGAGACTTGATCAGAGAGTATGAACCAGTATCGCACCCACCTGTGGGTCTATCAGAATATTTGAACTTATTTATAATCTGTACTATATTTTTTGACAACAACAATCTAATTTTATCATTATTCGTGAGAATATATGTGGCAGTGCTTAAAAACTACTTAACGTTTTTTCGGCTGTAGAATACACTTTCCGTACTATATAAACGTAGTGTCTTGTATTCCTGGACCGCTACCCCCAACAAACACTTCCGGGTGCGCGTCTTGCATGATTCCACGTGGTGACGTCATCAAAATAACTGCTGTGTCCAGAAATAGGCTCATCTAAATTATCATTTCTCCACTACCAATTACAATATTGTGATGGCTCAATACACTGTTTGAAAGATGTTGAATTAAGCTATAAAAAGTTCAGTAACTTTTGTTTGGTAACAGAATGGTTAGGAAGTTATAGCGGCAAAAATTTGGAAGTGGGTAGTATACTGATGAAAATTTGAGAAAAATAACCTCTGAAACACTTTTAACATATTTTTTGCAACATTTAAGAAATTCAAGATTTCTATTTAAAAATTCAAGATGTCGGCCAAAATGGCTGTTCCATAAACTTGTTCTTAAAAAGAGCTACAAATCTTGATGTGTGATTTTTTATGCTTGCGGAGGTCATTTATGACCTCCGAATTACAATCAGACTACCAGGAGTGCTCAAGCTACTACGAAAGCCAAGATGGTGACCAAATTCGAGAAGACATGAAAGTGCTCATATTAGAGTGTGAGGCATCTTTTCCCATGTTTTCAGGGTGAAGGATCTCACTGCTGTCGCTTAAATTCTGATTCTTATACCGAAAGTGCTCAAACACGCAAGATGACTTACAAAACAATTGTTCAATTTATGGAAAAATTTACAATTAAAATCAATAATAACACAACCTATTTCTGGGAATGAGCAGAATACATCATTGGTGGTCATCCTCATCTTCTGACTCTTCTTCCCTTACATAGGGGTGGATTCATCCCCAACCGAAATTTCCAAAATCTTCCTCTAAGTTGCGAGAAGGCTATTGTAATGTTTTCATATATATCTTTTGAAACATCTTGAATTAAGCTACGAAGAAGGTCATCTTACATTATCTGTCAGACAGGTTTAGGAGTTATTGCGGTAGCAATCTGAAAGGGAGTGGGAAACAAGAAATATACATTGTATGTCGTTCTAATCTCTCCTTTCACCTTGAGAACTACAAAGAAAGTACAATTTAAGCCAGATTTTGTTCATCTACAACAATTGCTCCTCTCTTTGGTTTCATGATATTAGGTATATATTCATGATATTAAGATCGAAAAGATAAAGAGGACTTCTTCACTATATGCTCATCGTCCTGGTAATCCACTTCCCCCCTTGAAACGATCTTCTGGATCCGCTAGTGGATAGAAACAGGGAAATAGAGGTGAGCTACCATGTTTGCACCAAATATATAGAGGCCACATTAGATTCCCAGTGGAAGAAGATTCAACATTAAGATGGTTTGGATTTCATCTTAAACTGTGGATCCACGTCCTATATAGTTCTATCCTTGGTGCTGGAAAATAGCGTCAAACTTCAACATACAAACAAACGAAGATCAACTACAAAAAACAACGTTTTGGTATGTTTAATGAATGTGTTTAGTTCTAAAGAAGCTAATTGTAATTTTTTGTAAATATGCGTATACTCTTTTATAGATTGGGGGGGCGCGGTGGCTCAGTGGTAGAGCGTTCACCTCTGGTGCTTGGGGTCCCGGGCTCGATCCCAGCCCCCGCAAGTGAACTTTGTGGTGGACAAACACCGTGCTCGTGGGTTCTCTCGGGGTTCTCCCGTTTCCTCCCACTTTCTTCATTCCACCATTTCACTCATCTCTCATCATTACCGTCTTCTTTAGCCTAACCGGCATAACCGTGGGACGTAAAACTTAAAGATGTCATTTCATTTTTCTTTTATAGATTATAAGTCTATGTACCAACAGGAATCTATACTTAAAGAATCTAATTACCAACAGTAGCGGTTCGTGGTCTGTAGAAGTACCGATTGCAATGTTGCAATATCAAAGGTATGTAGTTACGCGCAAGTGTTCCCCTCCCCCCAGCATTCTTGAGTCTTATCCAAAAAATATTCAGGAAATATGAAGAGGAAAGTCCTTTTAGGCTCGATTTGTATATTTATTGATTAAAGTGTATTCTCTAATATTGATTTAATATATGTTATTTCCTTTTTTTTTAAACAACCACTATCAATGTACGTTTATACACTATTTATATACAAAAACTTCTACGTTCATGTTATTGAACAAGAGATAAATCGAATATATAACATGTGCTGTAAGCCATGAATGATATCGTTAACATAAAAAGAAGAAAAAAAGCAAGAAAATTGCATATATTCATGCACACAGTTAAACAATATTTAATTAAGTAAACTATGCATTATTTTAGAATGGAAGGTCTTTCTTCGTTCTTTTCGAGCTTCAAATTCTTCTATGACATCATTTTAATCTGAAATGCTGCTCGCCAAGTTTTTCTGAATAGAAAGCATCGCTACTGCAAATATTTTCCGCTTTATTTTCTTTAAGGTACAGAAACACTTCTCTCCTCTTTTTAAAATATTTTTTTTATTTTAAAAATAAAATCTATCCCAAGAATTTTTACCTTTGTATTATAAATGTAAAATAAAATCTATTGACTTCGAACGACTGCCCTCCCCCAAATATTCAGCTTGTATCCGCCCCTGCTACCACCAGACGCGTATTTGCTCTTTGCTAGTTTCTGTTTGGTGACTAACTTCTTTCTTCCAAGCGTCTATATCTTACTCAACCTATCAATTGAGTCAAGCGCTGCCAAACGGAGGAATTCGTAACTACTACAGAAGCTGACTATATACCAGTTGCAACGAAGTAGCAACTGGAAACGCGTAATACGGGAGGATAGCAGCGATGCAAGAATAAACCCACTTCCTCATGTTAAGAGATAGGAGCTCGCTGCCATATGCTCAATGTTACTGCTTCCAGTGGCAACGCTTGCTGCCACTGGATTTGTATATCACTCTCTTTCTTTCAGTTTTTTTAAAATTATTTTTTTAAAAGAAATGCATCAATACTGTTTTGCGCTCAAGAGCAAAGGTTTATTTTTTACTGATACACTACTTTAATACTTAAAAATATATTCAGTATTAAAGAAATATTCGGTTGCACAACTATGCAACATATAGTACCAGCCGCCACTGATTACCTATCTGTTTTCTTGTAGTTAGTTGCAACGCCCAAAGATAAGTATACAAGATATACAATAAATTTACTTTATTATACATAAACGAAT
Source organism: Thermobia domestica (assembly GCF_964235325.1). Taxonomy (NCBI): domain Eukaryota; kingdom Metazoa; phylum Arthropoda; class Insecta; order Zygentoma; family Lepismatidae; genus Thermobia; species Thermobia domestica. The sequence continues at coordinate 51,070,542 of NC_137471.1, forward strand.
ACATTTTTAAAATAATTGAAGTTATTATGTAAGTGTATTTATGTTTCGAAATATCATTTTGTATGAACTTCGTAAAGACTATTCGTTTTAAAGCAACCTTACCTCACAGAATGTGAAGGAACATGCTGAGTATGGATAACTCCTCCATCTAGACATGCAATATCCACAACAAACGAATTTGATGAAATATGACCTGAGAAGGGAACAGGCATCAAAGAGCCCCAGATAATAGCACGCGCTTTCATAGTCTGTTGGAATTCAGTAACTTTCTGTGAATAAACAAAATATAAATCGATTATTTTTTCTCATGAATACAATTATATTTTTTTAAATAGCAGAACACATCAGTTCATTCATAGTGCTAATTCCTAATAGTAAACAGTCAAAGCTAATAAGTGTAGCTGCCTGACGCCAATATATGTCACTAGCATGCAGGAAATTGACAGACAAACCTATTGCGTCGATTTAATCACGTTTTCCCAATTTAATTAATTCAAAATAGCAAGTCGAAAGCTTCGACGAAACAAGTGGTAAATTTATATACAAAATTGTATCCAGAAATAAAATTTGGGGATAGAGTGCGAGCTTTGGGTAACAAGAAATCAAGAGCATCTACTATAGAAACCTAAAAATTATTTAAAGTGCCTTTTTATTTGTCGTATACTCATACATTTCGTAGAGATGTTTTGACTGTTGTGTCCCATTTTGGACATTTTGGATCAATAATACTAAACCTATTAGTATTAATATTAATATCTATTTTGTAGTTATAGCTACATGAATTAGGCTATATATGAGTCAAAATGGAACTCAAGTGAAGAATGATCTCTCATTAGTTTCACTATGTTCTTGAAGTTTCCTTGAAACAAATTGCATGTAGTATGCAAGTTCTTGAAAGGTTCTAAAATAGACATGTCTTTTCGTCAATCTTTGTTTTCTTTCGAGATATCTAGTTTATTTAATCTTCGATCTATAACCTATGCCGATATCTCAGCTTAGCGCTATCCTCTATGGGTGCTTCTGACATATGCTAAATGCGGTTGCATACTGATCTTATTCCTATATTGATTTCATCCTTAAAATCTCTCAGTTTCTCTAGTCACCAATGTCCGTCTTACCTTTGCTCCCCTTTTGACCAACTTCCTGAGGCTATAGGGCCAAAATAACAGTACCTGCAAATAGGGCTTGACAAGTAGTTTCTATTACACCTATGGATCAACGTCTACTTTCTGGAACCCTTGGCAATAGAACCTCTTTGTTTCTCTTGAAAATTGATTGGCACAAATCTCACCTTTGGACATTTTTTCGTTAAATTCTAATGATATTGTTATTATTTTTTAAAAAAATTGTGACGATAACAATTTTCTACAATACTATCATGTAGGCCTACTTTCTGCTCCGACATGATGATTACTGTTGACAGGAAGCAACAAAGAGAAAAACTAGCTTGCGCTAGAAACAAGTTCAAACATGCATTATTTTTTTTTTTTTTTTGAGCTACTTTGCACACTTTATAAAGAATAGAAGATGAAAATTTCTGTTCATACTGAACGCTACTTAGCTATAATTTTACTATTATTATATTCCTTTGATACATGAGTAAAGTTCTAAGATAATAATAATCTCACCTTTTTGTTAATAATTGAATAGTCATATTGAAGCAGAAGTGCCATTAATTGGTAAAAAATTTGAGATGATTCTAAGAATTCTTCCATAGCGTTTGAATTATTTAAATATGATTGCACTTCTTTCACGATATCAATTATTTTCTCTCCTTCACCAGGGTACACAAGAGTACGATTTTCCAAAAAGTGAAGTAAACTTGATAACGTTGTTAATGCAGTGGTATTTTGGTATCCCAACACCAAATTCTGAAACTGAAAGTAAAACATGGGATAGGGATCTATCTTAATTTCCTTTTCTTTAAATGAACTAGGATTATATGTTTTTAAACACAGTATTCTACACGTATTTATTTTCGGATCAATATATTAAGATATACCTAGTACACAATACATGATTTCTTTTTATACAGTGTGTCCGTAAAGTTGCGCAACCCAAAGTTTGATAGCGTATATCTTTTGATCTAAGAATGATAAAGACCTGAGACTCGAAACAAATGGAAGCATGTTCTACGTATATATTTTCGAGATCATGACCAATGCTGGAACTTGTAACGTTTTTGTGTGGTACCGAAAGAAATTACCATAAGTGTAAAATAAAAATAAAAAAATGTGCAAAATGAAGAAAATCAATATTCAGTTGCAGAAAACTGATTTCCTGCGGGTGAACTCCTGTCTATATGTGCAGTATGCATCAACATTTATCCATTGGTATCAAAATGTGACAAGATTGATACAGTGTTGCCATGTAAAAAGGCTATTTAATGCAAGTCCGTAAAATGGATGCTTTTTGAAAGAAACGCGGCCCCTGGCAACACTGTTGTCGTAAAATTACTGCAACAGGTGTGTTTTAGGTTAATTAATGATAAGCAATGAGAATTTGCACATAATTGATAAAATGAATTTTTATTCAAAAATTTGCGAGAGTAGACGCGAGAAACCTACTGACCTTTTGTCCATCTCAAACTTAATTTGCGGAGGATCGAACCAGGGATTCCATACACCAGAGGTAAGCGCTCTACCACTGAGCCACCGTGACCCTTGCAAAGATCGAGTCGATGTTCGGAACTACAGTAAAGCATGGAAAAATCAGTAGTGCTGGTAGTTAAGAGTTTAACATGGACATGGTTGATTTTATATGAGAGAATTTGAATGCAAAAAAATGACTGAAAATCAATATGATTTTTTTTTTTTGAAATCCGGAACAATTCACTACTTAAAAAGCACGTTGGTCCAATGCCAAAACCGTGAATGTGCAAATTTTGCTATTTTCACTTAAGTGCAGTTTCATGTTATTTGTGGCACACAGATTCCAATAACAAAGTCCCATTTGTGAAATATAAGTATATTAGAAGTTATCGTCAATTCCTAAAACATGTACCTTAATCTATATACTGATTTTTCGGGGTAAGTTGAATATTAAAATGCTTATAACTCAAAGTCAAATTTAGCACATTCGCGGTTTTGACATTGGATTGACAACGTCATTCTTTTCAGAAAGTGTGACTTGCAGACTAAGTCACTTCAATACAAAACCGCCACTGTTATTATGTTTATTATATGCTTATCTATCTATCTATATAATGAAGTAGTGAGATGGAAGTGTGTCCACATTTTGGCATTTAAGAATACTATGACAACCCTAGTCTATCCTCGTGTATTCATTCAAATACAACGATGGCAAGCTGTGTTACGATTAAGAGATTATTATTTTTTTCTTAAAATAAAAGTAGTAAAAAATGCACTCCATAATACCCACATTGTTGAAGATACTTTCCACATATTCTGATTCACAATCTGAAAACTCTGGCAACTGCCATTTGGTCCTTTTGGCATCCACTAGGCTGCAAACTCGAGATGCATTTCCAAAATAATGCTTCGGGCAATCTTGAATAGCTGTATGTGCAGGAGCAGTGGAAGGCCATACCACTCCGAACATTTCTTCTTCTGCACAAACAGGAATTTTGCTTTTATCAACAACTTCTACTCGAACACTTGCATTCCCAACAGCCATATTGCCAATGATATTACAACTGTACACTGCAGAAGCCTTCAAAAAATATAAAATAGAAAGATTTTTAGTTGTGGGAAAATAGTTATTGTCAAAAGCTGTGATAGAAATTATGTCTATCTGTAAACTTTTCACTTAACCTTATTAATCTGATGTCAACTGTGACAAGCACTAACTATACTCTGATCAAAATTAGAAACGAATTGACAGCTAAAAAACCACATGGAAATTTGTTTTAAGAAAGGAAACTACGTCACGATCTTATTAAGGTCACCGAGAGATGGCCAATCATAGCCTTTGCACTGGTAGTTTCTGTAGGAACAAACAACAACATTATAAATTTTCATAAGTGCTTTTCAACCGAAGTGGAGGGACCACAGCGGACACACCTAAGCGGAATACTCACTACGTAGCAATAGGACAAGTCGCACTCCTTCAAATGTCAATTCGCTTCTTCTTTTGATCAGAGTATAAACGTAAACACTATCTACAGATAGTTATCAAAATAACGGAAACACCTAGATATAGTTTGCTACGTGTAAGAAATATCAGGTGCTTACATTGAGGATTCGTATGGTAAGTGATTGTCGTTGTGTGATAATTTCGATAGTTTGTGGATCCTAGGTTTCAGATGAACTTCCTCATAGTTATAGAGTTAGCGTACACGCCTCTGTCGCTGGAGACCCGGGACTCTATGGAAGCTCGCGAGGTTCGGATTCCACATTAAGCAATAGGTCCACGTCTTCCATATCCTCGGTATTGAACGAGATGCTAACAAGGCTGACTCTAGCAATTTGTCGCCCTGCAATAGCATCATTTGTCTCCCCTTTCTCTAGGAAAAAAAATTTTAAAAGTCACGATTTTAAGTATGCTACTCCATCATGAACAACGAAGGAGAGGGAAAAAGTATTCGCAATCAAAAAGACCTAAACACCACAAATACAATCTCGTTGTGTATGTTTTTTCTTTAAATAATAAATCTATTATGTTAGTGAAAGATAAAGCAAATACCTGCAGAGGAAAGATGGTAATCCTTTTAATAGAATTCAATATCAAGCTTCAATCTCAATATATCAGTTTGCAATTTCAGGCAACGACCTCTTTTATATTTATTTCGCCATATTCCTTCTACATCTGTTAAATTAAAAAAAAAAAAAAATCCACTTTCATGATAAGGAACTTGTTTGTGACAAAGACAAGGCAAGTTTTCATATCAAAACTGTGATAACTAACTAAATGTGACAGGTGTTTGCTACTGTTCGAGAATTGAGCTCTTATATTTGACAACAATCATGCAATTCATGCTGGAGTTTGTTTGACCATTTGCTTTAGAACTGTCCACGTGGTCTTAAACTAATGATTTATGAATATAATACTCACATAGAAGGCCAGCTTAGTAAATTTTACTACCATCATCATGAAGTATGTTTTCAACAAATATTTATTTTAAATAATATAGTCATGACAGATTTTGCCACCCCATGAAGATGTACATCTTGCGCATATAGTAGAGTCGGCCCTGGATGCTGTAATTCAAATCAACTAACCTATGTTTCAGATGTTGTTTCCCACCAATAATTCTATTTTTCATTATGGCAATAGGTCAATTCACACTGCTGGAGCTACTGAGGTGTGGACTCTCAGAAATCTGTCGAGAAAATCGTAACAAATTACATCGACTCCCTTGATCCCCTCAATGATCAGACCTTAACAATATACTGGACGCCCATGGTTAATTCTGGAGCTCATACTCTGGAGCAGATATTCTCTTCCATTCTCGCTAACAAAATTGAGTGCTACACTGCATGAAGGACCGTATAATATTTGCCTGGAAACCATTTATGACCCATATGGTTCCATTTTATGACGAATCAGTGCTTTTGTACGAGATACTGGTGTGGTCTTATGCCGTGTGTTAATTTGGTTAGCTACATTTTCTTCAGGCGCTTTCATTATTTTGATAACTACATGTGTATACTCATACCATATAAACAGCTAAACAGGATAATTATGAAGAGTTCTGCTTAAACTATGTAACTTATTTCTGAAGATAAAAATCTCCTACAAGTCTAGCATAATCACATTGTCAACCAATGCCCATATGATTGCAATATGCACATGCTAAAGGAAGAGTTTGGCCTAACGTTTATCACCCACATCCCAAAATATTGTCCACAATTACGGTAAATAATAATAATAATAATTAAAAAAATGTATCTCAGTAATTGGTTGCCAAAGCTGTTGCATTACACTTAATTATTTTCTTGTAATTCTTACAGTCCGATAATTAAACGGAAGGTAATAGAAAGCAAGCACATGATTAAGAAATATCACTCGTATCCTCTTACTACGCACACTTCAGGGGTATAGAAGCAAAACCTGCTAAGTCCATTTTTCCATTTTCTCACGAAACGAACAAAACGTGAAGACCTTATGTTTCACAATTGTTGGACTGTTTTCTGTTTAGTGGTTAGTAGGCTACTCAATGCAGATGAGTGAAATCTACCACTAAACAAAAAAATGTTAAACAATTTTGAAACAAGGGCGTGACACGTTTTTCTAGTTTCCTGACAAAATTTAAAAAAATGGACTCAGCAGGTTTTGCTTCCATATTCATGACTTTTACTATATCATTTTAATATTTATAAATAGATGACATAAGGCAGAAGAGTTAGGATGTTTCTGAGAGAGAGTAAGATTCTAAAAATATAGACACTGAAAGAACAGCCAGTCTCTGTTGCAGGTATCAAACATTCTATTTCAAATATAAAACGAAAGATTATATGTGCGAATAAAAGAAAAGTTTGGCTTTAAGTGGAAATTAGGGTTACTTCTAGTAATTGCTGAAACGTTTACAACAAAGGAGTGTTCGTATTGATACCTTTTCCAAGTACACGTATGTGAAAGACACTGGCCTTAGATTATGCTGTGCTACAATGAAGCTATTGTCCATAGGACAGACAGTGTCTTTTGCACCGGTCTACAGCCTCAAAACAATTTCAACCAATACCTTCTTCATTAGCAAAATTTCTTCATATATTTCAATGGACAAAATAGTTCACAACTGGAGATCCTTCTATTCCAAGGAATCAAGCATGAACTTCGTGATATTAGTACTAGATTTCACGTATTAGTCTTAAGGGTAACGTGAACCTAATTTTCTTCAACCCTATTCTACAGTTTTTAAACTATATTTTATACTGTATATTTATACAAGCTCTAGCATTTGAAGTGAAATGCTTATAGATTATATAAAATACCTGAAAATAAAAGCAAATAATACTTTTGAAACTGATTTATTAATTAACGTGCTTATTTTCAAAATTTCTCTTCTCTATCTGAGAAAAAATCCTGGCAATTTTGAAAAGTTAATTGTTTCGGTTACGAATGTATTTGCTGTGTGACTATTTTGGACTGACCCACACCAAATATATCCATAACCAAAACAGTTTTAACATAATTTTGAATGCCATAAATGTCATATCTGAAATGCCATAAATTTTGTCATATGGACAGAAAACAAACATGACATTTTTTAAAGAAATGTTGAGTGCGAACTGTCAGTAGAACGCCTGCTGCATTTCTTTATGTGCACTCACTAGCAAAAGTGGATATACAACCTTCTATACATTCATTTGACAATAAATTTGACTGTACTGTACAGAAACTAACGTCCATCTACGTAAAAGAAAATTGCAGTAAAATTCCTCCGTTTGTCTCGAGGAAGTCTGATAGTTGCTCTACGAAACAATATGTAAATTGCGTGTATAACTTTTGCCTCTAATCATACTTCATTAAATGGCATTTGCCAACGCTGCCTTTGAGAAAAGTAGCTTCAAAGAATCTTAAGTGAAAAATTTGGATAACGCAGCTCAAACCATGTTTCAGAAAACTAGCTTCAAATAATCTTACGTAAAAAATTTGGTTAATATATAGCTCAAACCATCTTTGAGAAAGTAGCCCCAAACAATCTTACGTGAAAAGTTTGGTCAGTGTAAGCTCAAACTGCCTTTGAGAAAAACGGTTTTAAACAAACTTACAAGTGTGTACATAAAAACTTTGCTCACTCACTTTAATTTAAATTAAGTATGAAACATATAATCCAAAAATAGAAATGTATCATTGAGCTAAAAGAAATGAAATATTATTACTTCCTACTTGTGCATCAAAGATTTTTAATATTGTTCCAACAGGATACAAGTCTTCGATCAATTCTCTCCCTGGAGTCACGGCTAACAGCTGATCATTCTTCGTCCACGTATATCCAAATCTTTCATATCGTTTGTCATTTGGTGACATGCATGTGATATTTGCATTCTGGCCCTGAGGGAACAAAAATATGTATTTAAATATATTTCTAAAGAGCAAATACATAAAAATAAGTAGAAACATTGGATTAGTGAAATCGAATTTGGTTCTGATCTAATAATTTAGGAAAAATGAACACGGTATTTGAAACTTATCTTATCGTCAAAAAGATTTTGTTTCTGCATGATCTAAATCTTTTTACAAACCTGTACATAACTGTTTCCTTAAACCAATGTTGTAACACGTATAGTTTTAAATTTATTATTTAATTTATTAATGTTTATAGAACATACAAAATATGAGTTATTATCTATCTTACAAGCAACGTACAGAACAAGGCACGATCAGATCCGACTCAAACTTCGCCCAGAGAACATATAATAGAAAAGAAGAAAAAATGCCAAATTAGAGCTGCCCCCATCCAGAAACACCGGAGATATGTTCCGCAACATAACGCACCACGCGACAATATGATATAAGGTAAACGTCGCAAGATACCCGTTTATGTCGGAAACGGAAAGGATGGGCAGCACCAGGATATCAAGATATTTGATATGCTATAACACTGACTTGGCGGCCATCTTGAAAGCCGCCATCTTGGATATAGCGTAAGGTATTGAAATGAGAAGCGGGGTATATGATATATCAATGTAAGGTAAAATGCAAAAGGAAAACCAATAATGTAACCGCGAAAAACTTATGTGTAATGGTATGGACGGGACGAAGCGTAGAAGACTCGGGCAAAACCAACGTGTATTCGAAGGGCAGAATAATAGGGCAAGACCCCACGATAAATGGTACGCGACAAGTAACTGCAACAGTGTCTGTGCATGGAAGTGCATCCGCCTTGACAGATTATGCCTTCCGAGGATATTGGTGCCTTTCTCTGATATTGTGACTGTTTGGGACCGTCGTGAAACAGTGTAGCAAACCGTGCAAAGGAAAAGATACATTCGTAAAGAAATGTAAGCTAGAACAGGGCTGGACTTTCCCATCCGTACGCACTTTGTTTCAGATAGTGTTGTTTAAACAAATGTGGGCCGAAATGTCTCTTGTTCACACGAAACAACAAGAAAATTGAACAAGAAACGTACAAAACGGTGTCCAGGAGTGGGCTTCAATCACAGGTAGGTCGCGCTTTTGATCACCAATCCAAGACGATATGTCCTACACTCCGGAGTGAGGTGCCGAATTGCTGTTCCATAAGAGGTAGTCCTTTGTAGATTATGTAGTCTCCAAACGAGTGATCGTATCGCGGGTTGAAATTGTGGTTTTCACTGTTCCAAACGGAATCCCAGTATCCTCGGAAGGCATAATCTGTCAAGGCGGATGCACTTCCATGCACAGACACTGTTGCAGTTACTTGTCGCGTACCATTTATCGTGGAGTCTTGCCCTATTATTCTGCCCTTCGAATACACGTTGGTTTTGCCCGAGTCTTCTATACTTCGTCGCGTCCATACCATCATACATGTGTTTTTCGCGTTTACATAATTGGTTTTCCTTTTGCATTTTACCTTACATTGATATATCATATACCCCGCTTCTCATTTCAATACCTTACGCTATATCCAAGATGGCGGCTTTCAAGATGGCCGCCAAGTCAGTGTTATAGCATATCAAATATCTTGATATCCTGGTGCTGCCCATCCTTTCCGTTTCCGACATAAACGGGTATCTTGCGACGTTTACCTTATATCATATTGTCGCGTGGTGCGTTATGTTGCGGAGCATATCTCCGGTGTTTCTGGATGGGGCAAGTCCTTTGTAGATTATGTAATTTGGCTCTAATTTGGCATTTTTCTTCTTTTCTATTATATGTTCTCTGGGCGAAGTTTGAGTCGGATCTGATCGTGCCTTGTTCTGTACGTTGCTTGTTAGCTTTCTAAAATATCAACATTTATTGTGCTGCTAAAATGTCTTGAGCCGTGGCAAAAATGCGAACTAAGCTCACACCCTCACACACCCTCGCGTTGAGCCAATAAGGGTTCAGCTGTTGCTAAGCGAGAGAAAGTGAGTGGAATTCCTTCAGACGATAGCAGCGCTTGCAACGGAAGACTAGGGATCAAGTCAATGTGGTATAATAATAGTTAGTTGTGTGTAAATGGTACTGTAGATGGTGATATAGCAACTGCATGTGGACATTTTAATCTTTGTACAAATAAAGATTCCATAACGAGAAAACAACCATCTAATATTTTTCAAACTCCAGGTTTTTCAGTAAATTGAAAAGTATCTGTATATTACTTTAGTCAATTCAATCAGTGATTAGATCCTTAGAAACACATTAAATCATGACTTCGTTATCAAAGAAACTATATCTAATCTAACCTTATACCACTAAGTATTTATTTACATTGATGTTCTTTAACTGCTAAGAATATTCGTTGTAATGAATGAAGTCTCTAGATTAAAGAATATAGCCAGAAGGGTTACGAGCTTCGAGCCTAGAAATTAGAAGGGCATAATATTTTTGTAGAGTACATAATTATACTAAAGTTCGTAGCTGTAAAGGAAGTTTTCTTATCAGCCATCCATAAACATAGATCTTGGCTACGCTACTGTTTGTAACCAGCCTTTGCAATGATAAAAATGACTCCCAAAGAGTTTGACATATGGTTATGAGGAGAAAAGTAGAAAAAAATAACTGTATGGAGCGACAAACTAATAAGAAAGTGTTGATACAAATTGAGAGGTTAGGGATAGTACATAAAATAGTGAAGAAAGACAAAAAAGAAACATGTTAGGATATTATTTAGAAGAAATTATCTAATGAGGAATGTGCTAGAATGTACGGTAAAATATAAATGAGGGAGAAGAATTGTAATATATATTAATCTATATTAAAGACAGTAATTTTTACATCAGAGCAAATGTATTAACTAGGTGTACTACCACAAAGAATAGATGCACACCTATGGTGACAGAGCATTTATACATATATTACACTAATTAAAAGTAACTATATATATATAAGTAAATAAAATGCACTATAGAGGAAAAATAATGCTACTACCTTTTCAAGAGTGATACTCATTGGATGCACTTTCACAATTGGTGGTACTAGAACTTCAAGATAAATAGATTTACATTGTTGAATGCCCCAATCGACTACTTGACAAGTGTATTGTCCTGTGTCAAGTTTCGTCGCATGGTCTATACTTAACAAAGCAGTGTACTCATTTAGACTGTTCTTTGGTAGCAGTGTTTGCCACATGTGCCTACGTAAAAAAGGAAAACAACAATTACTAGACACAAAGTATTACATATATATATATATATATATATATATATATATATATATATATATATATATATATATATATATATATATGTGTGTGTGTGTGTGTGTGTGTATGTTGGGAAAATAGGAAGATGTGTTAATTGCATTAATAAGTACCGGCTCATGATGGCAACATTTAAAAAAGAAAGAATTGAATTCAATGTTCGTTTATGTTAAAACTGTTAAATTTCTTGTGGGTGCTGCAGTAGATAGTTCAACAAGAACTTCCCATATAACGTTAGGCTTACTAGATAGGCCTAACTACACATAAATATAAAACATATAGCCGTACTGCAAACCAATCATTATCAAAATATTGGGTTAGCAACTAAGTTCCCGCCGTTTTTGGTGTGAGGCACCCATGCTCCACACTTCTGAACTTTGCCCATCGAGTGAAGATGCTTCTCTACAGTAGTGTGGGAGCAATCCATTGTCTCTGCCAGTTCCCTTGTTGTTTGACGCGGATTTTCATGCAAAAGGTGGTTCAATCGCTCTTCATCGAACTCAGCTGGACGGCCAGAACGAGGTGCGTCTTTGAGGTCAAAATTTTCTTTTTTGAGCTTTGCACACCAATAACGGGCGGTTCTTTCAGCTATAGCACCCACTCCATACACAGCACAAATATTGCGAGCACCTTTTGCGGCCTTAGAACCTTGATTAAAGGCAAAAAAAAGGAGGTGTTGAAAATGCTCATTCTTCTTAACTTGACATTCCATGTTAATGATCTGTAAATAACAAGAAAATGTATCTTAGTAACAACGAAACATATATTTAGGTAGAATAATATATTCTCTTTCGAATGATGTACAACTTCGTGCCAAAAGTATTTAATGTCGTACAGATATTCCCAATTTAAAAAACGACGGGGACTTAGTTGCCAACCCAATATATCACTAGGCATATATTTTAATACCAAATAAGATTTCCACTGAAAATGAAGTCTTTGAGTTTTACGTCCAACGTTTATGCCGGTTAGGCTAAAGGAGACGGTGATGATGAGTAGTGAATGATATGGTGGAATGAAGAAAGTGGGAGGAAACGGGAGAACCCCGAGGAAAGCCATTCACACGGTGTTTGTCCAGCACAAAGTTTACTTGGCGGGGCTGGGATTGAACCCGGGACCCCAAGCACCAGAGGTGAACGCTCTACCACTGAGCCACCGCGGCTCCTCCACTGAAAATGACATAACTACAAACACATACATAAAATTTAAGCAATATAAACGAATGCTTAATACAATGCTGCAAAAGTCATATCATCCATCATCATAGGTATTCTGCCTTTATTGGCAGGTCACTTGCCGCAGCTGAGAAGCTTCCATGCTCCACGGTCCTCCGCTAACCTTTTCGTCTTCGCGTATGATCTTTCTGTTTTAATATCATCCATTAATTGTAGTCTCCTTCGCCCCCTCCCTCTCTTTCCCGCCACCATACCCTCTAGGACGTCCCTCATGATACAATCTCTTCTTAGGCAATGTCCCAACCAGTTTCTCTTCCTCTTCCTAATAATATCTAAAAGTGTTCTTTTCTCACCCACCATTTCTAACACTCTCTCATTCGTTTTCCGCTCGACCCAACTAACTCTTTCCATTCTTCTCCACACCCACATTTCGAAGGCTTCCAGTCGATTTTCGTCACCCTTACGCAATGTCCACGTTTCCGCCCCATACAGCACAACACTCCACACGAAGCATTTTATGAGTCTTTTTCTCAACTCTTTGTTCAAGGTCCCACAAAACAGACTTTTCTTTCTTTTAAAGGCTTCTTTCGCCATTCCTATCCTTGCTTTTATTTCACGTTCACATTTCATGTCATTACTAAGAACACTACCCAGGTATCGAAAACTATTCACTTGTTCTATTTTCTCCCCTCCTACTTTTATATTTGACACAGACCCCTTTATTCCAATCACCATGGCTTTTGTCTTTCTAACATTTATTTTCATCCCATATTCTTCAAAGCCCCTTCTCATTTTTTCTAACATTTTATTGATTTTCTTTTCAGATTCTGCAACAAGGGCCATATCGTCTGCAAATCTTATGCGTCTAATCATTCTACCTCCTACCGAAATGCCATCATCATCATGTAGGCTCTTTCTCACTATCTCTTCTAGATAGACATTAAATAGTGTTGGCGAGAGGCAGCATCCTTGTTGAACTCCCCTTCCAATTGCACTCTCTTCCGTCAGTTCTTCCCCTATCCTAACACTTACTTGTTGGTTCATGTATAAGTTTCTTATGAGTCTTCTATCTTTCCATTCCAACCCTATCTTTGTTAGAACTCCCAACAACAATGCCCAATTCACGCGGTCAAAAGCCTTTTCTAGATCAATAAATACAACATACACCTCTTTCCCTTTTTCTATAAATCTTTCACCGATCACCCTTAATAATCCAATAGCATCTCTTGTGCCCTTGCCTCTTCTGAACCCGAACTGCTCTTCCTCAACATCTTTATTTGTTCTTCCATATAACCTTCTGTTCAGTATTCGGAGCAGAATTTTAGCTGCATGAGATATGAGACTAATAGTTCTATAATCCTCACATCTCTTTGGGTTCGATTTCTTAGCCATCGGTATCATGATCGTTTTCAGAAAGTCTTTTGGCCATTCTCCTGTTTCATATATTTCATTGCATAGTCGCCACAATTCTTTCTTTCCCTTGTCTCCTATATTTTTAATGAATTCAATTGGTATGTTACCTATTCCCGTTGCCTTTCCATTCCTAATCTCGGATATAGCCTTTTCAAACTCATCCCGAAGAATACTAAATCCTTTATCATCCTCGCCTACTTCATTTTCCACTTCAACATTTAGGCTACATGGTCTATCCCTACTCTCATATAAGTCTTCAACGTATTCTTTCCACCTTCCTATGACCTCATTTCTCTCGCTGACTACCTTCCCATTCTTATTTTCTACTGCCATCATGATACTCCCTTGTTTCCTCCGAAATTCCATAATTTCACCTCCTTGTACATTTCCTCATATTTCCCAACTCTTTCTAATTATTCTTCTATGTCCTCGCATTTTCTTTTGTAAAACTCTTCCCACGCTTTGTCTGTTTTTCTTCGTAATTCATTATTTAACTTTCTGTACATCTTTCTGCCCTCTTCTGTATCAACCTGTTTCCACATCTTCCTCTCCCTCATTTTCTGCAACATCTGCTCTGTAACCCATGGTTTCTTAGCAGTTTTGTGTTCGCGGTAACCTACTGCTTCTTCTGCAGCCTGCTGTAAGCAATATGTTTAATATGTTTAATATGTTCCCACCGTGCGTTACTACCTGCGCCTATCCTTTCCTCGTTTGAACATTTTTCTTCAAAATTTTCAGCTTAAAGATTTCTTATTTCCTCGTTTTTCAACTTTTCAGTATTCAACACTTTGTTACCTACTTTTCTTCTGCCTACATTTTTCAGTTGAATATCTACTTCGGCCAGCACAAGATTATGATCAGAGAAAATATCAGTCCCGGGAAGGGTCTTCGCGTTCTTTAAGCTATTCCGATACCTGTCCTGAATCATAACATAGTCTATCTGATATCTTCCGCCGTCTATTGGTGATTTCCATGTATATCTTCTTTTCTTGTGCTGATTGAACCAAGTGTTCCCAATTACTAGTAAATTCTGTCTACAGAAATTCACCAGTCCCTCTCCCCTTTCATTTCTTTCGCCTAAACCATATTTGCCTACGATACTACCTTCCTGTTTTTCTCCCACAACTGCATTGAAATCTTCCATTAGAATTAAGCATGCACCCTTCTTCTCCCTATCTATAATTTCTTCTATTTTCTCATAATTTTCCTCTACTTCTTCATTTGCATGCGAAGTCGTCGGTGCATATGTCTGTATCACCACTAGATCCTTCGTTTTCCCTTTAAGTCTTAACATCATAACTCTATCATCAATAAATTCTACTTTCACTACCTTCTCCTTTAAGCGCTTTCCAAGAATTATTCCTACGCCATTATGACCGCCCTTTTCATTACCTGAGTAAAACATTCTATATCCTTCGCTGTTCAATACCCCATTACCTTCCCATCTAACTTCACAAACTCCTACCAAATCTAAATTATTTTGTTTCATTTCTTCTTTAAGATTTTCTAACTTTCCTCCCTGTAACATAGTACGTACGTTCCATGTCCCTATCCTAAATCTTTTGCTCTTCCTTGTCTCTCTTTCTCTGTTTGTCTTCCCCCCATTATTACTTTCTCGTCCAATAGTCCTTCCCAAGCCATCCCCCTCCCGGAGATCCAAATGGGGGGATATTTTACCTCCGGAACTACATTTTGACCTGCGAAAGACCATTGTTCATATGTTCTCTTTTCGCTGCTAGCAAACTAGGGAAAATAGAGTGGTGGTTTCCCGTTGCCTTCCACCCCGCAGTATCCCAGCCGTTAAAGTCACTCTGACCACGCCTGGGACTAATGTCCAAGTTGCCGTACCAATCACTATGATTTCCGCCAACTTGGCTACTGGAGAACTGCTGCCTTCTCCCAGAACACTCTTCGTCTGGCTACTCCATTTAGACCAATTCGGTAGGGGTGGCCCTTCTGGTAGTGAACTACCACCGACACAGCTCTAAATTTCACTGTAGCACGCAATCCTCCCCACCCGACACATAAGTGTCTTCGTAAAGGTGGTGTTTATCGGGGAGGAAAAGTCATATAAACGAACATAATTCTCCACATTAAATACAATGTTAGGAGTTAACTGCATTTGAGGAGATCTAGGGAAGATGTTGGGAAATAAGTGCTGTAGTAAGTACCTATATATGACAAAGTCAAAATATGTTTAAAAGAATACTAAAAGAATAGTATTATGTGGAGTTTTTAAGTTCAGATCTACACATTTTGCTGAGATGTATTAAGTGTGTTCAAGGTTCATGGTTCTAGATTTTATAAATATGATTCTGTTTATATCACCTTTTAATTGAAATTATAGATTGCATTAAAGTACACATTCATATTTAAAATTTGGTGATGATTGGTTTTGGTGGAAGGTTATACGTATACGTGGAAAAATTTGTAGTCATAAGCGTAAGTAGTAAGCCTAAAGTAAAATGTATAATGTAGCACCCACCACAAAAATCTATAGTTGTAGCAATTAACTAGTTATACAAACTAGTGGTAAACATAATAGAAGTCCGGAGTGGTAGCACCGGATACCGGCCGAAAGAGTAGGAAAGTATACACATTGACAACTTTATGTTATAGTACAGCAGATTTCGGTAAATGAATGCAAGAATTGTGTTTTTTGTGATGAAAGCATGAAATTTGGTGGAAACATAGGTTTGCCCAGTAACGACCTCTGGCGGCCATCTTAAAATGGCCGCTGTGCCATGCATATGAATTTAGAAAACCGAAAGTAACTTTCTTCTTTTTGGTTTTAGCATAATGGCTTCTATTATAAAACTGTACCAGGACATTCTGATGATTACAAGGATGTGCATTTTGTTGTTCCTTGATTATTAGTTTCCAAGATATTGTTCACAAACTTTGAAACAACATGGGAAATAAACCTGAAAGAAGATACAAATTCAAAAATAGCTTTTATCCTGGTGGTTTTAGCGTGATGACTTTCATTATATAAAAAAACAAGAACATTGTAATGATTATAGGGATGTATATTTTATTCCTGTACGATGAGTGGTTCTCAAAATATTGTTAAAAATTAGAAACCAGAAACCTACTTGAAAAATAATCAAATGAGAAAAAGATCATTCACATGTTATTTTCGTTCTTGTTAACCGTGTTGGGGATAGTATATGTATTACAAGTAAAAATTAATAATATAATAATACACGGCCTTTTGTTATTGTTCTGTACTGTAATGGATATTTTTTAAAACATCACATATCAAGAAAATTAACTTACTTTATTTCAGTGAGCAATATTGATAAATTTTATTGTTTTTGTTAGCAAAGTTACTGTTAAATCTTAATTTTCACAATTTCCTTCACATTTACATAATGCGGTGCACTGAATTTCATATGATACGCACTTACAGTGATTGGTACATTTCTTATTTGAGCATCGACAAGATAGACTTTTGATTTAAGCTGCTAATACTCCAGGCAAAGTTATCCACTTAGTTTCCCATCCACTTTCCCCTTAACTCCAATTTACTGATGAGGGCAAATCCTGCATTTGAACACACGCTTGTCTTCAAATCTCCTGATTGATAAGCAGCTCTTTTAACACGCTGTAGCAGCGCATTCTTTGTCGGTGGAATACTCACCAAAGTTTTCATCTTCTGAGTAAAAAGACAACGTCTGGTAACATCTTCATCTGTATCTGAAGTTGTACTGTCACACGTAGCAATCACGAAACGCTGGATATGGTCACTTCAGCACAGGAACGTGATCGAGAAAGGAAGTTGTCACATCTGGGTATCTTAGCCATGCTTTCTACGTTGATTTCTTCCCTCGAGTGTCAAATCCAGAAACAGTATCGCATCTTGTTATGGAATGGGATGTTGTTAATGCTCATACTGTAAAGCAGCATCAATATAACGCTTTGAAATGATCCGGTGACTTTTTCCCATTCCCAGCTCAATCCAAATTTGTACTCCTGCATGCTCAACACTACTACATGAGAATGTACAGTTTTTATAATAATTTTGGATAATCGACACTGAAAAGCAGAATGGGCATGCAGTATGAGTCTAGTATCAGCCTCTTCATGATTACATGGACAGAGAGATGCAACGAAGATATCGGCGTTGCTAACAACACCATTTCCCACTGTTGTTATTACTGTTCCATTGTCATGTGATATACTTGCTATAGGGCCTACATGAACTGAGGAAAGAATAACTCTTTCTTGTTGTGAGATGACTGTAGAAACTCGTTCCACTTTCTAGGTAAAGGAGTACTTGGCGTAACTCTTGTACGAATGCCAATATCATTTCCTTGTCTTGTGACTCTCTTTAATGAATCCATTCGGCAACTGTCCCAAATAATATCTACTCTGCCAGATGTATGAAAATGTGCCTTGACATATGGAATCACACCTCTATCCGCATAATCTTGAAAGTTTAACATTCCGTCCGTTGGTGGTATGAAGTGAACAATGACAGCTCTATCATGTAACACTATATTTCATTAGACCTACCATGCTCTGAAACAAGTTGCTCCACATATTCTATTATGTCACTTTTTTGTGTGTAACGAATTTGACCATACTCTCCAAGAGAAGAGGGCCAGGCATGGTTTTCATGTCGACAGAACTCGTCCAAACCACCGCCTCGAACTTCGCACTCTATGTACAGACGTGAAAATAATTTCGCGTCATAGCGTAAAGTACTCCTCAGTTTTGATGGCTTTCTTGGAGGTGTGCTCATTAAAGAGAGTTTGAGCTTTTTCAACGGCTGTAGAACTCTCTCCTTTGTCTCTTTTATTCTATTATTCATATACTGTTGAAAGTGAGCTAGAGCAACATCTTCAATTTGGATAACAGTCTTCATTACTTGATCATGGACGATTTACTTTGTGACAATGTTAATCAAATCTTCTGATTCATTGTTGTCCTGAAACGTATTAAGAGCCTTTTACATGTCTTCCATGAAATGCTGCTGA
Organism: Thermobia domestica; assembly: GCF_964235325.1. Classification (NCBI taxonomy): domain Eukaryota; kingdom Metazoa; phylum Arthropoda; class Insecta; order Zygentoma; family Lepismatidae; genus Thermobia; species Thermobia domestica. Next base: position 51,089,339 of record NC_137471.1, read on the forward strand.
ACACCAATATTTTATCGTGGTGAAGGTGAGAAGTGGACGATGAATGATTAATCATTTCTTGGAATTCTTAATACAAGTCGTGCAACCTCTGGTCCACATATAGACCATCGTCGAAGTGCAGATGGATTTTCTGTAAGTCCTATTGTGCCATCGTTTCCTTAAAGGATTGTATTGTATTGCTCATGTGCTTGATCAATTGAAATAGGAGAAAAACGATGGCTCGTTTTATAGATGACAAAATTACCCTTGCTGAATTGGGTAGCAATCGCTGGGTGCGTGTAGTTTAACGTAACCATATCTCTCAAATGAACAGGAAGCCATCTTGTGTAATTAATACGGTCCATCGCAAAAAAAAAAAAAAAAAAAAAAAAAAAACACGGATATATCTGAGTCAAACAGTCACAACACAACTGAAAAATCACCTGAACATAGTGGTCTAACAAACATATTGAGGAGTAACTGAAGTGCAGTGTTGTGTACTAGTACTGAAATAATGGACTTTGTTTTCTGCGGGAGTTGCACCACTCACATATAGTCATCTCTGGGCCACTGATTTCAGTAGCTTTAGTGCGCGCTTCATGTAGTAGTACATTCAAAGCACAAGCAGTGATCTGATGAACCCTTCTTGTTTTCGTAATATGAGATGCAATGATCACACGTTAAACTACAGGTCCACGTCTCATATAGCCTCCCTACTGAAAAGGACCCTAAACTTAAAATCAAATAAAATCAAATAAAAAATAATTTCTTGCTATGTCATTTTATTTTCTCTACGGGCGATCCAAATTGACACCGACAGTACAACAATTCACTTATTTACTGTTTCGGTAGAACATGTGCACAGATAAATCTTATTTCTTGAATCCTGAATTCTTTTCAATAACTCGCTATCTCTTGCTACTTTTGCACTACAGTACAACCCCTCAAATCCGAACTAATTGGGGCTGAAGCCTGTTCGGATTTCAAGGGGTTCGGATTACCCGGGAAATAATATTACGTACGTATTTTGTCACTGAATTGGCGGTAAAACAACGACTGATGTTAAACAGGGTGGCCCAGTGGTCGAAAGGGTAGTGACCTTGACTGGCGGGTGTGCACTCGTGTCCAAAATGATTGTCGCATATCTATAACTGTCTTCTTGTAAGAATATAATTAGATAATGATTTTGAGTAAGCATTAAGTCTAAAAATGTTAAAACCTTAAAAAAATAACTAAATTTGTGTGATTAAATCTATTTTTTTCATTTTCCAATTGTAGTTATTTTTTTTTCTCCTGAGAACGTGTTCGGATTTGCCGGGTTTTCGGATTTCCGGGGTTCGGATTTGAGGGGTTGTACTGTATGTTGATGTCATATTGCAACCGGAAATGGTTACATTTTCTATTTCCGGTTCAAAATATGAATATAAGAATAAAAGCGGACATGAAACCTATTCTTGCGATGTTGCTAAGTTAATATGAAATGTATGGAATGTAAATGTATACTGAAACAAAAATTACCACCAACTAAAATGCTTTAGGATTTAGAACACATTAATACAAGAACATAAAATAAAACTTTGCAAAGGAACACTTACCTTCGCGCAGCGCTTACATTAACGTAAATACCATCTTTATACCATCGAAATTCCATAAGTTGAGATCCTTTTGCTATACATGACAAAGTGAATTCATCTTCTTCTCTTAATACATGAAGCCGGTTTAATTTTACTGCCTGAAACGAGAAATTAATTAGTTAAAAACTAATTTATATTTAACTTACTTCAATTATAAATAAAATTACAAATATTCAGAAAACATCCCATGTCCTTTCCAGCAGTACGCATACATAATAATTTCAAAGGAGCGCGCAAAAATAATGAAACGGTTTATATTTATCATCAATGCTTTTAACAAATCTACGTAATACTTATTATCAATAAATTTTAGATTCCCCCTGAGCCCTGGTTCCCTAATTCACATTATGTCCAAACAATTCGCATTTTTACACATTGAAGTACTGCATCTCTAATTTTTCCAACACAATTTACACATTCTTTCAAACTAATTATTGCATTATGTTCGTATAAATCGTTATCATCTACTTTACATTTGACGGCACAATTTGAATTCTGGCCCATGTAATATTATATTTTCCTCTATAATTAGGATTGTATCTTTACAATAAATTGACATTCTCTCCAGCTCGTAGCTAGAGTCGAAATCTAGAAAGGGGTTCTATACTTGGTGGAGAGTGTTTGTATGAATCAAGGACAGCTTGGTTCGGAATCGACAATCGGTAAAAATTTAAATTTTATCGCTAAGGAAAGAAGTTATAAGTTAAAGGAAATAAGTTTATATGAATTAATACATTAGGTAAGCTTTTTCCCCTTAGGTTGTAGCGATATAATCTAAATTTTGTCGATCTGTCTTCCCCCAAAAAGCCGCCACTAGTGTGAATAAACTAGGATATATAAGTGTTAAGAAGTAAAAACGTTTGAATTACTTTTAAAATATATACAGATAATTTTTAGTAAATATAATGTTATCCATAATGTATCAATACCACATCACAGATCAGGTAAAAACTATTCCCAATTTGCTACAAAAGGACTAATATTAAGCGAATATTCCAAAACGGATATTAAGAACAATTATCATTAATTTTCCTCAAAAACTATTAGAATGTCTACCTAAAATTACCGAAGTTGGAAACGTAACGATTGGACATTTTCCCGTCTCCATAGCTATCAGAAATGTCAAAATAACACCGGATAAATTCGAAAATAACGTAAGTTTGTGCGGAAATTTAAGTTTTCCTTCGATTACTTTTCTTTGTTACGTAGTGTATGTAGTGATCCGCAAAAGATATATCATTTTTTTTTTAAGAAAAAAAGGAAATTCTGTTACGAGTGATATGTTATAATTTGTAAAAATGAAATGAAATCTTTAAGTTTTACGTCACTTGGTCATGCTGGGTATGCTAAAGGAGACAGTGATGGTGAGAAATGAATGAAATGGTGGAATGAAGAAAGTGGGACGAAACGGGAAAACCCTAGAAAACCCACGCACATGACATTTGTCCACTTGACGCGAACTGGATCGAACCAAGGATCTTATACACCAGAGATTAACACTCTACCACTGAGCCACTGCGGTCCCCAAGTTATAATTCGTGTTTGTAATTCAAAGACAGATTAGTAACAGGGATTTTATTAAAAGACAGTTTCTTGAAAATCCTATAGAACTCCAAAAGTTTAAGGTGTCACTATCATGCCCTATAGAGACTAAAGGAGACAGATGACAAATGTGAATAAATGAATTATGGAAAACTTAGTGAATTGATAATGTAGGAGATAATCGAGAAAATCCATTAATACGACATTATTTCTTAAAAATCGATTATGTTAAAACAATTTGAATTGTCTACCACTGTGAACGTATTATTTCAACACCAAAACTATTGCCTTCAAAGAGTATCATAAACATCTTGTAAGTGACACTGAGATGTTATATTAGTTTTTTTCTGTGAGCAAAGCTTTACTCGGTATATTTGATATTTATGCAAGTAACGAACAATGTCTGATATTTCGTAATTCTTTATGAAAATGATTTTGTGAGCGTATGAATTTTCTAACAACATTTAATTAGCAGAAGTCCTGTCATTTGTTTTTCCTATGTACGAGGTGCGGCAGCTATTTGAGAACACATAGTATAAGTAACACAGTATCCTGTATGTTATTGTAACACATCCCTTTTGTTGCAGATAAACATAGCAAACCCTAGGCTAACATAGAAAATGAAAAGAAATGCAGTCATCATCTCCTTGGCTGCAGGACACGCCGATTCCAACATCGTTGGCTTCCTGAAAGTCGCCCGGTCATTCGTCTTCAAAGTTCGGAGAGAACTGGAGGCCGCCAGTGATAATGTGGAAATCGTTTCCCACGGGAAACGACATTGTCAACACTCGGACAGTACCAGAACGCCCGAATTTATCGCTTCCGTCCAAGCTGTTGTCGAAGCGGATGGCGGAAACAGGGAAGTCCATGAGAGCACTCGCAAGGGAGAAGCAGGTTGATGAGGTCACCATTCGGCATGTGGTGCATGAAGACCTCCGATACAAGTCGTACGTGATGCGGAGAGGCCAGTTCATGTCCGCGAGAACCAGGGAGAATAGAGTGACCCGCGCCAGGCGCCTTTTGAACAAGCTGAAATATCTGGAGCAGCCAGAAATGCTCTGGTTCTTCTCGGATGAGAAAATCTTCGCCCAGGACCAGAAGGCGAACCGCAGAAATGATCGGTGGCTGTGTAAAACACCCGAGGATTTTCCGACCGTCATGCACTCCAAGTTTCCCGCCTCCGTGATGGTTCTGGGGGTCCTGAGCAGCGAGGGCGACGTGATGCTTCCACATTTCTTTAGCCAAGGTGCCAGAGTCAACGCAGTTGCTTACACCGATGTGTTGACGGTTGTGCAGCCCTGGATTACTGCTATAGCACTTGGTAGGCCATATGTTTTTCAGCAGGACTTCGCTCCTGCCTATACGGCCCATTCAACCCAAGAATGGTTGAACACGACTTTTCACGACCATGTCACCCCAAACATGTGGCCTTCAGCTCCCCTGATGTCAATCCTTTGGACTTTTACGTGTGGGGCGTGGTTGAGAGGTCCTCGAATAAGCACCAGAACATGTTATTTTGTTCTCAAATAGCTGCCGCGCCCTATACACTAGGAACATAGGAAGGTGATGGCCTTAATGTTGAAATAACACGTTAATAATGGTTGACAAATTGAATTCTTTGAACATCGGAACTTTTTGCTGTGCGGAACTCTACCAGAGAATTCTCGCACCCGACAGGAGCACTCTATCATCTTAACTACCGTATGTGTATTGAGAAGTTTCAGTCTCTGTATTGATATAAATGAGCCCATTACTGTATTGATATGAATGAGACCATTACCGTATTGATATAAATGAGACAATTACCGTATTGCTATGAACGACACCATGGTCTGGAGACTATTATTGTATTGTATAAACATAATAGTGTTATAGATTGGATCAGAACCTTTAAGTTATTTGTAACATGTTTGGAGATATGGTCAAATCAAGGAATGTAATGATCTCTATAGTATATCACTATCATATCACAGGTGTTTTAGTAAAATTAAAATAACATTAATTATGGAGGCATAAATCGTTATGCATTAATAACTGAGTGGCTAGGGCGAACATAATGGTAAACGCAACTTCCGATGAAATGAGTTAAGGATTGGGATCGAACCACAGAATGGTATGTAGGTAGTTTAATTTCGGAAATGTACCTGTAGATGACAGGAGAAGTCTGTTTGCTGTGTGTTATTGCATTGAATTGCTTGGGAATTGTCAACTTTCTTTTCTAGTTTACTCGAAAATTAGAAAATGCAACATATCATTATGCTCGTCCTAGCCAGTCAATTGTTGATCTGGTTATAATGTATCCTAGTTTGGGTACAAAACCTCACGGCTAAAATCTATCAACCAGAATCTTGTAAACCAAAATTTCACCTAGGACAAAACTTCGCCGTCCAAATTCTTGCGAAACTAATTCTGGAAAAGGTTTAGGGGTTTAGCCATAAAAATCATATTGGCTTGACCTTTCAAACACACGGTACATAACTGCGCCAGAGATTCTCCATACATCATGTAGGGATACCCCGAATGTCTGTACGGATGCAATAAAGATGGAAATCATACGGAAAGAAGTTGTTATCCATGGCACGATTGCACGCACATGCATAATGGAAGTCAAAGTAAAGAGCACTGAGCATGGTTGAATAATTGCAGGGGGCAATGGAAAGTGGTATACTAAGTAGAAACTTGCAGAGAGAGTAATTACTCATGTAATGTAATGAAATAACTTGCAGCTTAATGCATGCTCTGAAGCTGAAGAACAGTACACTTGCTAAGATATGATTTTTTAAAAAAATAGTTCTTGCAGGCTTAAATAGCTTATTAATTACTGGTATAGTATGTTAGGTTTAAGTTGCTATAAACTGAAACGTACCTCTAGCTGAGATATTTTACTGTACAGTAACAGATTTTACCTAGGGTTTTGTGGATATTATAATTACCAGGCACGAGCTTAGACATTAAACTCAATGTTTTGAACCTAGCAATCACCATATTTGTATCCATCGCAATATTAACCTGTTTAAATTATATTCTGAAACACAGTTTCTTTGTAAACTGTAGCACACTTCCAAGGTCGCCCAAGACAATTTCACGGTGAAGTGTCATTTTGTCCATCATGTCTAAAGGCCTTATTTTGGCTCTCAGATTCGTGCTTTCAATGTACCTAAAATATACTTATTTTTTTTATTTAGCTGTTTCTATAATAAAACAAAATTACGCAGTTATGAGTTATACTTACCTATACGTTTTTTTCTAATGAATTCTACTGATTACCTCTAAGAAAAGCGCTGGTTCACTGTTGAAGGAAATCCTAGTGTTGTGAAGACTGTGATCTCCCAAGTGGCCACTTCTCACAAGTTTTCTCAAAGCTTCACTCACATTGGCTTGATCTGCTTCTCGACCATAAAAATGAAATGTAACTTCTCCATCTGGACTGTAAAGAAACGTAGATAACAATAATATTTAATAATACCTATCTCTTAGAAATGTATCAAATTCCTAGTTCTAAAGTTTTGACTGGTTTTCATAATCCACCTGAAACATATAAGATTGTTATCAGAATAACGGAAACATCTGGAGTTGAAACACGTCAAATAATTTATCCAGGTTGGCTATGGTCAGGCGGCAATCCCAGCGCCGAACTGTTGGTGCTGGTGTGATAGGGTATACTTTACACGAAGTGTAGTGCAGTAAAACGGCAGTATGCAGTGAACTGAGTAGATGGTGATAGTATAAGATAGACGACCTCTCTTATTTCTAAAGAAGATAACTTGTTGGGTGTTCGGTTATGTGGTGTTTGCGTGATCACTAGGAAAACTCACATCGGCGAAGTACAGTGGTAAGTAGGAAGACCTCAAGGACAAGTCACGCCAAGCGATAAAGCAGATTTCCACTCAGAACCATCGTGCAACTGCGGTACAAATGATGGAGAAGCTCAAGCAGCACCTGTATCGACAATCACAGTGGAACGCGGTTACATGATATGTACATTTGTAGCCGGGTTGTACTGGCGAAACTGTTGATAAGGGCCCATACGCACGATGCCACGTTAACTAAGCATGATGTCAATGGTACCGCGAATATGGAACATTACCGTAGGGAACTGGAAACGTGTGATATGGTCGGATGAAACGGTAACCTTTAAAATGAACCACAGATGTTCAATTACATTCAGGCCATCTTATTTCAAACCATGGGCAATATTAATGTTTTGCAGACACCTAAAGAAGCGTATCCACATTGTTTCCGTCCAAGTATAAACCACGCGACAGCTTTGTAATGCTGCGAACCACAATAGTCTGATTTTCAGTGGGTTCTATGATGATGCCTACCGATCACAGACTACAATTATGTGGCAATTATATAGGACCATGTGCATCCTATGATCAAGATTATGTCTCAGGACGATATATTTCATAATGATAATGCGACTATTCACACAGTTGAAGCCATTGCGACCTGGTTTCGGGAACAGCAGGAAGAAGATGAACACATCATGACCTACCCAGTCTCCGGATCTGAATATAATTGAAAATTTATGGTCTGTTTTGGAGACTCCGCTTCAATTTTCTTTCACGGAACTGAATGATGCGCTGCATGCGGAATGGTGTATTATTTCAATTATTATCCTTTCGTTATTCTGATAACCATCTGTATGAGTACAGCAAATTATTTACTTACTTCCGCACGTATAGTGGTAGGATATGCATATAAAATGTACATATATAAAAAACTATAGTCTTATAATAAATATTACATTGATTATTTGAGAATTTATACAAGTAGATCTCATTATTCTATTTGTACTTCTTATAGGAACGATATTTCGACAAAGATGTAGTTATTATGTACCAATGACAACGCCAGAAGGGGGCAAGGGTGAGAATTGGCCCCGATAGCGATGTGTGGTTCTATTCTAACTATCCCCAGACCTGTATTTTAATGTAGGTCAAATAATTATCACTTTTGGTAAAACTGCCTCCTTCAACTTTCTTTGCTACTAAGTTTGTCCCCTTAAGAAATTTAAGCTGGTGTCGTCAGTGTTATGTACAGTCAGTCACAAAAATGCTTGAACTCTTGACTGTTATAAATCCAACAGGGAATATCCATCATTTTTGGTGGTATCACAAACACCGGGACAAATGCAATCCAACTTGCATTACCTGTTCAAGTAATTGGTAAGCACTGAAACAGGCTCTTGCTGTACAATTGATGAACGAAGCTAGGTGCCATATATCTTATAACTTCTTGAATATATAATGTATTATTTCACTACGAAGTTCATATGACAAGAAGAAAGAAAAAAATGATCATTTATGAATTAGAAAACGATTCAAATGAAATAAACTGAAAGTATCAAATCTGGAACAACTGACGGAAATAAGTTTGTAACTGTCAGTCTCCACTCATAGCCCTATTCCAAATCCCCGAGATTCTCGTCATTTCAACATCTCTTTTCTTTTCCACAGATCATCTTGTTTATCAGATTGAGTATGGAATTAAACTGAAATTGAAGTATATTAAAAAGTTCGAACCTACCGAGATTCGAACCCGGACATCCTGTTTACAAATACAATATCTTAACACTTTTACTCATTTTTATTACGTAACAGAATTAACTATACATAAACACAATTACTTAGAATATTAATTAAACAGCATGTTTTGTGATGGTAAAAATACAAAGGACGTAAAAAACAATCGAGCAGAAATGAAAACTGAGTATACTTTTTAAAATAAATCAATAGAAATTTAAATTAGATATGAGTAAGTTTGATAAGACAATAATTGTTACGACTTCATTCATCAAACAGAGCAATCAAATATCTGGCAGACAATGTTCTTTCTTTATTGGGTGTGGTTTGTTTGCAGCAACTTCTTTTAAAAAAATAGCAAATAGCAGATACATGTACAGAGAGATGAATATTTTGAGATATAAAGGATGCCAAAAAGTCAATTGACAATGCGATGTTTTTGGGAAGAAAACCAAGAAGAATTTGAACACAGAACCTATGTTTGTAATGCAGCTTGCAACAACATTTTTCTTCCAATTTCTGTTCTTCCTTTCTAGGTCAAATGCAAGAAAAGCTTGAACACATATTTATTTATTTTAAATAGAAAGACCAAATGTCAAATTTCATGTCACTAAACTTAAAGGATTGCGATATATGGACATCTTATTACAATAATTGTAACCCCCATCTCTTTCTATTCTTTTTAACTCTTTTGGGTCAAATACCAAACAACGCTGGAGCACGGCGAAATTAAAATACCGCTAATTTTACAGTAATTATGTGAAATCTTCAAATAGAAAGAGACTATTATTTTGCATGAGGTACAGTTATCACGACTCACTTATCTGCTCTCGATTTCCAGCCATTTAGAAAATCGGCATTTATTTTCGCCTTTCAAAATGGCTGCAAACGGAAAGCTACTAGGTGACTCGTGATAACGGTACCTCATGCAAAATATTGTCTAGGGCGCTCTTGTTTCATATTTCGATTATCTTCTTTCTATTTGAAGATATCACATAATTACTGTAAAATTAGCGGTATTTTAATTTCCCACTGATTAGGCCTCTTAAGGGATTTCGATATCTGGACATTTCAGGTTGTTTAAACTAGAGATTGGCAAAACCGGTTTTTATAAAAACCGGAAACAGGTTTCTAGAAAAACCGAAATTCGATAAACCGACATTTCGGTTTTCTCCAAAACCGGATCGTTTTTTTTTTTTACCAAAACTGGTATCAGTGAAAACGTTTGGAAAACACAAAACCATTTCTGTGGAAACAGAATCGGTTTTCAGAGAAAAGCAAAACACTATTCTGGTCAGAAATAGAACCAATTTTGAAAAAAAAAACAGTAACCGATTTTGAAGAAAACCGAAACCGGATCCGGTGAAAAACCGAATCGGTTTTTGGAGAAAACCGAAACGGTTTCTTGAAAATTTTCAAAAATCACTTTTTCGGTTTTCCTAAAAACCGAACAACCGGTTTTTGTGCCTACCACTAGTCTAAACTGCTGCTGAGCCTTTGGAGATCAAAATCTCTGAGTTTTACTTCCCAAGATTATTTGGAGATCAAAATTAAGAACACATATACTGTTATTTGAAATTAACATCATGAAACCACGTATTTTGTTCGATGATTTTTTGCCATTTTTCTGGTAACATCATAATCCTGTTACTATAAAACTTGTGTTGTTTCTGGAAAAATAAATAAATAAATAAAAGATGACACGTTGTTTTACCGGCTTCGTTTAAAACAAACGTAAGACAATTCAGACTATTCTATAAAGACCGAAAGTGAGAAAATTTGTTGTGGAGTAAGATATTCCTTGTTCTATTAGGAGTAAGCGTAGATAGGAGTGACGTATAAATAATTGAAAACAGCAGATACGAGTATTAAAGTTGAATAAATAGCTTTCGGGGTCGCTGATATGAATACTGACTCCCGACGCCGTTAAGCCCAGGTTCAGTTCCCAGGTAAAACACCTCTAGTACTCCAGAATGAGGTCAAAATAGGTTGGCATGTACAAATAATGAACAATTACCTATATTAGTGTCGAAACTATTGTTTTAGGAATCGCGAAGATAAATACTGACACCACCGATGGTGTCGAAGTCCACGTTTAGTCTTTCTCGGATAAATAAAATATTCGAAATGATCGAAAACAGCGTCGAATCCATAATTTTCATGGTCGGGAAAACGGCTCACACGTTTGAAATAACTTTTTTGGAACATAGTATCTACATCAACGTAGGTTTTTGTCCTGTCTCTTCTATTAAAGTTTGTATTTTATGAGTGTATGATGGTTCAAAATTTATGACAAAGAGTATATTATCTTATATTTTATCATATGACAAAGAGTATTTTTTATTAGAGTATATTATAAAAAATGAAATAAAATACTTGAGTTTTACTTGCCACGGTATATGCCGGCTAGGCTAAAGGAGACAGTGATGATGAGAAATGAATGAAATAGTGGAATGAAGAAAGTAAGAGAGAACGGGAGAAACTCGAGAAAACCTACGCACCCAGTATTTGTCAACCACTAAGTTCACTTGGCACGATATAGGATCGAGCCAAGGATCCCATGTACCAGAAGTGAACACTCTACCACTGAGCCACCGCGACAACTGTATATTATTACACTTTCTTTGAAATGCGAATCTGAAGGGGTTAGAGAATTCAAATATTTCCCATATATCTATTCTTCCCGTGCGATGAACGGGTATTTCGGTAGTATATATATATAAATCCTTCTTGTTTTTAAAATATTCGGATGTGGGGCAAACAAGTACCAGCATTGAATTAATCCCGCTTGTCTTATAATAATACCCTTATGAATATCAGAACTAATTTATGATGCGGAAGAATACCATAGATAATACTCGTCTTTCATCTGTAGACAAGAGTCCATTAGGAAGCGACAAAGAGAATGAATGGAAAGCGAGTTTCTTTGAATGTACAACATATAAGGCTGCTTTCTTCAATCTTTTGGAGATTTAAATCTTGGCTTGGAGTAAAAGAACGGCTTTCCTTTCTTTTCGTTGTTCTTCATAACAGAATGGAACGAGATTGATGTAAGAAACAAAGAACAGAGAAAGATTTGGGCTTTTTGTCTCTTCAGTTTTTCATTTCATTTTCTCCCGTTTAGAGTCTGACAAGAAAATTTGCTTTTCTTTCCACAAGAATTTCTTCAAGGAGATTGGAATTTCCGAGGAATTTTTCGGATAATCTTCATGTATAAAAGAAGTTCTGACTGACTGACAATGAATGACTGATGACTAATGAACTATTTGAACAGTACATAAGAATTTGTGACGCAAAATACCAGTAAGTAAGGATTTTTGGAAGATCGATGTGGAGAGGGATAAAATGGGAATTCCAGTTATTAGTCGTATATCGGATAGTCTAAAATGTAGTGAGTATTTTGCGTCACTAGTGCTCTAAATCTCGAGGTATAATAGCCGCAGTGGTCAGCCCTAATGCCATTTAAAGCTAGTAGATATGTAAAAAGTGTTGTAATTCTTGTAATCAGACATAAGGTATTGTACAGTAAAGATAAATGAAATTTGCAGAAAACTATGCTACATTTTATAATTTTTATTTCGGGAAAGGCGCAAACACTGTATAGAACCGTAAGGAAATTTGTGATGTTTATGGGCAAGATATGTAATCAAAAGCAAGAGATAAAAGATTAGTAATTTGCTTTCATTCTATAAATTCCGATGTTCAAGATTACCCTCGCAGTGGATGAGCAATTACAACAAAATTCGAACAAGACCGACATGCAAGCAGTCGTGATATCGCCAATGGCCTATACATCTGTTACGAAACAATGGTAAACCATTTGCAGAAAAGCTGGCTACAGAAATATGCTCTATGTCTGGGTGGCACTTAATCTGACTCAAAAACATTTATCGATCGAATTTCTATTTAAGAATCTCCACTGAATAAGGAAGTCGAACCATGTTTGAAACAGTTGATCACAAGTCATGTAAAGTAGTCTACCTACAACAACGACGTGCAAGAAAGATAGAAGTCGAAGAGAGGAGACGCTTTACAGACTGTGGCAAAGCCCACACTTACGGCCAAGGAGATTATGCAGTACGTTTAGTGAAATTGGAAGGGCATCATGCATCATAAACTGCTCCTGCCGGGTATATTTCTCTTTAAATATGTATTTTAAATAGATTTCTCGCAGATGTTATTATTTAAATAGTTTTAAATAATAAAAGAGTACTATGTTAGTCTGATTTAATCTATCTCCACTTTACAATCATTACAATAGTAAGAATAATATTATAATCCCCCTACATTTACCTTGCCAGATTAAGGATAAATAAATTTAATGAATTTTGAGATTAGAGAAATTGTAATAAAAAAAAAAAACTTGAACGGTTGATAAACTTAATAGTTCCATTATTCCACTAAAACGTTGAATTACTTAGAACATACTTCATTAACTAGAATTACATTATAGAAAGCCTCTCAGGAATCTACACATAACAGGAATACTAAGACTTAATAAACATTTTTAAAGTTGTTGTTATTATTATCATTATTATTATTATTATTATTATTATTATTATTATTATTATTATTATTATTATTATTATTATTATATAGGTAGCTTAAGTGAAGGTACTTATTTAAAATTATAGTTATCACGCATTCAAAATCTCAATAATTATTAATGCAAAGGGGTTTAAAAATTTTAATGGCTTGTGCCCTCTAACTTATTTATGGCTTGTGCCCCACAAACTTGTGTGACTGGTTCCGAGCCTGGTAGCAACATGCGAGAGAATATAAATGTGGCACTCATTAAACTTTATTCTCCCTGTAGAAACACCTGGAACGTCTGCTGATCTTTTGATAAAAGTTGAACGAGTATTTACTCATGTTACTTTTCCTCATAGTTCATTCTTTTTTAGTCAAGGAAGAGTATTCATATGGTAAATCAGGGGTAATTATCTATGATATATGACTTAGCTTCCTACATTCATCTGACATCCTCTCCCCTCCAAAAAAAATGGGGCCGCGGTGGCTCAGTGGTAGAGCTTGGGGTCCCGGGTTAGATTCCAGTCCCCGCCAAATGAACTTTGTGGTGGACAAACATCGCGTGCGTGGGTTTTTTCGGGGTTCTCCCGTTTCCTCCCACTTTCTTCATTCCACCATTTCATCCATTATTTATCATCACCGTCTCCTTTAGCCTAACCGGCATAAGCGTGGGACGTAAAACTCAAAGATTTCATTTCATTTTTCCCCTCCAAAAATAAAAGAAATAAACACAGTGGACCCGCATGTCACTAACTTAATCCGTTCCATTACTGAAAAACCGCGAACCGAAATTACGTAATTTTTGACATTAAAATTAATGTAAATACAGTTAACTTTTTCATAGAGAACGGTACTGTATGCTTTTATTAAAATTTTTAGTTCTTTTTTTCTGTTAACAAAGAATGATAGTAAAATTAGCTACCTTAATTAACGACAAATAAGTAACTAATGAGACAAAAAGTGCAAAATATATTTTCTAAACATAGTTCTTTGACAAATGAGGCGCTTAGTATCAAAATCCGCGACATCCATTTCTCTTAGTTTCGAGTAATCTCGCAAAACGTGCAGTGTAGCTCCATATACATGCGTACAAAGCCCCATATTTGAACTAGTTTTTTAGTATGAAATATTAAGGTTTTAAACAAAATTCTGTTTCCATGGAATTCCTTTAGATCAAACATATAACAAACGACACATAACTCGATTTCGGTAAAAAAAAAAAAGTTTGACAGCTTTTGATACTAAGCGCTTCAAATAATGTCTACAACAAACGCGGGAAAGCACTACTGAGAGCATAAGTTTGTGGGTGTAGGCGTGTGTATGTGTTCTATCATACCACGTGCGCGTTCGTACCCCGAATATCGTTCCTAAGCGAGGAAAAAATTGTTCTCAATGCTCGTTCTCACGGTGCAAAATCATAACAGTCGAAGTATGAGGGCGAAGGAAGGGGGACATACAAAACTGAAAAATAGTAAACATTTGATGTTTTGACATAGAGAGTTCACATATTTGAATATTCATAATTATTAAGCTAAGAAAGATTTGGGATACAGTTAACCACTAGTTCCTCCCCATTAATTACACATGAAATATATGTTAATTACAAATGAATTACTGTATATGCGAATTTCTGAAAGTAATGTTTGCCATTTTATTTACTCCAGCAAGTTGTCACTGTAGGAGGAAATTTTCTTTCCAAAAAAATTAATTGGGGGAATTTCTCCCAACTCACTAGAATTTCGTACCCTGTTTGGTTATGAACCGATTTGTTATCTAAGGGTGAGGTTAGTGACCCGATGATCCAATGTTCAGACAAATCTTTGAACACGTGATTATTTATTCATAAATGATATGTGGCCGCTATAGTAATCAATCAGTACATTAGTTACAAATGTAAATATAAGCTAATATCGAAATACTATTATCAGTATATGAATTACTGAGGTGGGAGTAGAGGTAAATCTTCTTTTGTAAATAGGAGCTCCGCATAGCGTAGTCGCTAACCCTCACGTTTTTGGTGGGAGCTGTCCCGGATTCGATTCCCGGTGAGGCCAGCCACCCTGAGTGAGGTTTTCCTGGGTTTTCCTCGTTCACACCAGATAAATGCAGGGATGGTACCTAATATACAGGTCCCAGGCTGCTTCCTTCCTTTACGAATCCTTTATTTCTTTCCTTTCCTCGCCGAGGGACATCATCTCTCATACATGAAGGACTAACATGATCATATATGCCGAAAGCTCAGAAATCTAATTTCTAATTCTTATTTTTCTTTTCTTTTTCTTTCTTTCCTTTTCTTTTTCTTTTTCTTTCTTTCCTTTTCTTTTTTCTTTTTCTTTCTTTTTTTTTTGCAAATAAAAGTATCGCTGATATATATGTGCTCGGATTTCCCACACCGAAAGTGGGGTCACATTATTTAATGGATATTAAAATACATATTCTTATTTATTTATGTCTAACTTTGTAGGTCATTTCTTAAGAGAGAAAAAATATTTGAATATGATATAAAAATCACGTTCCGCCACTTCCTGTACCGATCTAAATTGAAGGTTTGTACTTTAATTTATTGGACGTCAAACTTATTAATCACAGGACATACAGTTCGATACAAGCAGTGGCAGAATATTCTCCCTTGTATTTATATTTCTTTAGAATAAATTACAAAGTTGAGTTGACGTAGCATAAACAGTATTATGCATACCAGATTATGGAGCGCGAAATTCTCCTTTATTTCCACATTAGAGGGAGACAGGGTTGAGTGCAAATAGGAGTAATTAACTCATTCATCAAAATCTCATGTTGATGCAATATTAGTTGTGACGCATAATTAACCAGATAATTACGGAATTTGGAAACTGATGTTATCTTTCCGGCTACAATGTAAATAGGAAGCAAATAGCTGACATTGTATATTCCAGGACTGGAATACAGATCGAAATAATATTAAATAAAGATACTTTAACAAAATTTTATGTATGAACAACATAGATAATTTTTGAAGGATTTTTTATCACTCCTGTTACTTTTTAAACCGACATTAAAAGAATGAGGTTCTCAGTTTGACCTGTACGTGTGTATGTTTGTATGTATACTATATGGTTATATGTATATGTGTTTACCTCGAGAACTGTTGGTCATATTTCGATGCGGCTTTTAGTAATAGAAAAATAATCTATTCCCAAGGAAGGTTTATACATATTTTTTTTAAAAAAATCAAATATTTCCTGCAACATCTAATGGGAAAAAACTATCCTAAACTACACTGCAACCAGATATCCCACCAAGTAAGGTGGGTTGCATACAACCAAGTGAGTAAAAACCAATAGCGCCAAAAAGGCGTAACTGCAATTTTATTAGTTTAGAGGCTTAAGTGATATATGCCTCTCTGGCACAGAACCAAATGCTAATAACTCAGTTATACCTTTATATCATTGTCGAATAACGTTCCAAGGATAGAGATTTTCATTAAGGCGTCTTGGCACAAGAAAATTCAATCCATTATACATGTCCTCATAGCATTACCTCCAAATTTTAAAATTCGACAGTTACGCCCTTTTGGCACTCAACCATCGAATTTTCAGCCAGCTTTCTTTGAATGATGTAACACTAGCAATTGATGTTTAGATCATTGGCGATGTCATGTCTGTTTATATCTTGGTCTTACTCAACTTTTGCCAGAATATAATCCAGTTTTCTGTGATTGGTCGCCTGCTGCGAGAAGCATCTTGGAGATCGAAATTTCCTCAACGAAATCGACTATCTTAGTAACTTTTGTGTCTATATTTCCTGTTTGAAATGTCTAAATATCCTCAGCTTCCTAAAAATAAACCTATAGAGAGTCAGAATGGCCATTGTTGGAGGCAGGCGAGAATCCAAGGGGGGCTATAGGGCCATTGACACACAGGTATACACTGGATAAAATGGGGTTCAATCCTGTTTTATACTGGATTAAGCGGCAAACTATGGTTTAGCCCCTCCCTTGATCATATCCTGGATCCACCACAGGTTGGAAGCTTACATCTGGTTTCAAGAGTCGGACGTTTGATCCCAGGTCATCTGAGTTCGTGACGGAAGACATTGTGAAAGAGATTTAAATATTTGATAGAAAGGGATACCTTCACATATGCAAGCTTAGAATTGGAGCAACAAATGGTCGGACATCATCTATATTCCGAGGAAGAATCAAAGTTTCTCAGTTAAACCTGCGAGCATCACACCCGCAGCATAACTCTTTTCTTTCTTTCTTTCCTTTTTCTTTTCTTGAAGTATAAAATGATTGCGTAGTGAGAGAAAGATTCCACATTCTCCACATTCTTAACATGTGAAGAATTAAAAGAAATCAAAGCTCTCGGCGACGGGTCTCGAACCAAGAATCTTTGAGTTATGAAGCCACGACGTTAAGCACTCACCACGGAGAATGCTACTTGGTGCACCATGTTCTTCTTGCATATCTAAAAAATTCCAACACTTTCTAGGAATGAAAATTGGAAATATACTGTTACTTCTATTAGGAATTGTCACTTATTACAAATGCTCAAATATTAAAAAAAAATGTTTAAGGTGTATGGCAGGCGAGAAAGTTTAGAATCTGAAGTACAATGTTTCAGAAGTAAACATTCTCACCCAACAATCGGGGAATCTAAACATGGTATATATATTCATATAGCTAGTACTAATCTAGATAGTAAAAATATGAAATGTGATAAAAGGGTGTGGAAAAGACAAGGATCTAAAAGCTAACATTTTAATATATGGAAAATCTTATTTGCACTTTAGTCTCGATCTTATCCAAGCTCTCCCTGCTGGTTTAGTGGCTACCGCCGATCCGGGTTCTATTTCCGGTGAAAAATTACAAAATTTTAATTTCACAATCTTAACTTTTATTAAACATACAACTCCTTTAACATATAAGGAATAATCATGGTAAGTAAAACTTTAAAACTTTTATTTCTCGAATTTCGACTGATTCGTATGCTTCACAGAATCACAATTTTCCTCAGAATATGGATGTGGTTCGATTATTAGTTTCTCCAAGTGTAATATTGCACATGTGAATATATTCGTCTATGTTCTCACATTTGAATCTCCCTTTCTCACTTTCAATGTTGTCCGCCGCGAACTCAAATGGCCTGGGGTCAGATCTTCGACTCTAGGTATCAGATGAAAGTGATCTACTAATAAGCAAGAGTTATTTCCTTTAGGTTTGTTGGCAGTAGGCTGTTTGGCACACTTACATGCCTATCCTGCGCACCTCGGTCGCAGCTCCCGAGCAGTTCGCAGCTAGCGCGAACAAAGGCTTCTACCTCTTAAACACGCATGTGCACTGCCAACGACTCATGGTAACCCCACGCCGTAGGCGTCGGAGGACCACCGATGGCCAACTAGAGATATCTCGACAAAAATTGGCGGCCCCGTAGCGACGATCCGCGGTGGCCCCACTTCCGTTTTTAAAATTATACTACCAGCGGCTTACCAGTGGCAGAGACGCGACGAAACGCCAACAAAATTACTCCCCAAAATATGTTCAATCGCCTATATGCGTAATTTGTTACACTAAGGAGAGTCTATAAACACTTTAAAAAAAGTGCCCAAGGGTAGGAGCGAACCACCAACTTTTGTATTACTTGGCGCGTGCTCTTCCGAGTTGGCCACGGTGGCGATTGAGAAAACGTCGCTTCAAGAGGCATAAATCGTTGAGGTATTTCTAATTTAGCTAATCAGAGTGCTCTGTAACCGTGTATATTCGACGATAACCATTTGAGATTAGATAAAATCCGTTCGCCATGTAATTTTATTACAAAATGACGAGCGTCTATTTCCTTTACTTCATGGTTCTCCCATATTCACTTTCAAATGATCGGCTACAGTTGTCATCTAAATTCATACAATTATACGCACTCATCTTAAGATTTTTCACTTCATGATGTAGAGGCAGAGGTTATTCTTGACTCCCGTAGCTCACTTTAGGAACAATTCGTCAGGAAAAATAATATATAATAATAACCGCATACACATGACAGGCGATAGTTCGTGTTGGTCCCTTCGCAATTCTCCGGGACGAATCGAAGGAGTGCGGACCAAAATGAAGTCCTCGCTGCTACGCGGTGGTAACTTCAATACTCCGACTCTAGATATCTCTTTCGACTCGACAAAGCTCTGCCGTCAGTGGCACACTAGCGGCAGTCCTTCAACGCGTCGCTATAGCGGCGATCGACATTTACCGGCAAGTGGGCCACTAGGTGTTGGCAACGTTTACGGCATGGGGAAATTAATGGCAGAGCTCTGTAATGTAGACGGCATGGCAACTAGCGCCACCATGCGCTTCAGTTTGGCAATATTGCCACTTTCAAGTGTCCCATTTCCCGTGGCTCACCCTGTAGATATGATTAAACTAGAGGATATGTTGCGTAGCCCACTGAGAAATGCATGAGTTGAAGCCTGAAGTTAACATTATCAAGCATAGTCAGACAACTACAACAGACCCTTAGGTTGTCAAATTTGCAGGAAGATGCTATTTGCAGTATTTGTTACTTATATACAGTAGAACTACAAAAGTATCTTGTTCGCTACTCTTATGGACGATTGCTTAATATTGTATATGTTATTTCTACTTTATTATTTTTCTTAGTGGGACGTCGTTTGCACGAATAACTTCCCTACACGTTACTTAAATATAAAGCAATAAATTACATTTCTAGTATTTACGTTTCGCGGTTATGCTCTTTAGGCTAAAGGAGACGAACAATTTGTGAAAATGAATGATTTTGAGAGGAATAGATGGAATAATAATCTTGCAGGAAATGCGTTGTCTACTATAAACTGACTTGGCCTGGGATCGAACCAGGGATCCTTTGCACCGGAGGTAAACGCTACACCACTGCGCCAGAGCTTCCTCTTGCCTATGTGATTAGAGTGCACTTCTTCGGCGCGGAAGACCCGGGTAAGATTTCCGGTGAGAGGTCATGTGATTCGGATCTCTGGTTAAGCAGTAGGTCCACGTCTAATATAGCCTCGGTGTTCAAAAGGGACGTTAAATCCCAGACCAACGAATCTATCACTTTCCCACCCCATTTATGGAACAAATAATTCCATCCGTGATTATCCAAATCTTAGCAAAAGTATTCTTAAACTGTATAGATAATAGAACTTGAATTAGTGTATGAGTGAAAGGTAATGATGATTCTCATGTTATAAACATTTCGTATTACCATAATTTTCCTTAATCTATTTTTATACAATAATCGTTTTCTCGACTTTCTAATAAGGCACTGGAAACTGGAATACGCCAAAAAGAATGGAGAATCAGCTACGTTGTGCCAGATTTTAAAAATAAATGAGATGGGCAAGAATGTAGCAACTACAGAGGAATAAAACTTATTAAGCATGCAATGAAGCTCTGGAAGAAAGTGGTAGAAGCAAAATTGAAGGAGAGACCGAAATAACAGAGAACCAATTGAATTTCATGCAAAGGCAGTCGTCCAACAGATACATTATTTGCACTTAATTTGGAGAAGTATAAAGAATACCAACCTAGAGAAAGCGTTATGGGATCTAATTTGGGGGACACTGAAGAAAAAATGAGTTCCGAACACATATCTGCATAATCCACAATATATTGTGATGAATGCAAGACAGGAGTGAGGAATATGTGTGGAATAACATAAGAATTCACGTTGAAGGTGGGATTTTATCAGGGATCTAGTATTAACCCATTCTGTTTTAGAGTTGTGATGGACGAGCTTACAAAGGATACCAGAGAGTTAGCCCCTTGGAATGTCATTTGCGAACATCAGTTAGTGAGTGAGACCAAGACGACACTGAAAAAGAAATTAGTAAAATCAAGACAGAATATCTACCATGCCCGTTTAGCTAAAATGTAATCGAAAATACAAGAATACGACTGGACGTAAAAAAAGGTAATAACAAAGAAATTCAAGTACTTGAAATCAATACTACAGGAAAATACAGGAATAAGATATATAAACAGGAGAACTAACAACAGTTGAACAAACTGGTGTGATCATAGGGCGCCAATATGCTTTAAAAGAAAATTTTATAAAACAATAGTGAGACCTGCCGGAGCATAGTGTTAAACGACGCAAAAGAGAGAACAGAAATTTCATGTTACAGAGAGGAAGATGCTGCGGTGAATATGTGGAGTGACGCGGAAGGACAAAATTAAGAATGAAATGATCTGAGGAACAGTAAAGGTGAGACCAGTAGTAGAAAAACTGCAAGAAAGCAGAGACTTTCGGAATACGTAGCTCATTGAATGGATACTATAAAACTGCATGGGGAAACGAGCGCGAGGTCGACCAAAGAAGAAGTGGGGGGATTATGTGATGGACGATATGACGCAATGTGGTGTTACAGGGAATATTAAATAAGACAAAAAGAGATGGAGAATCGCGATCCAGAAAGCTGATTCTAGGTTAGGAAACTGGAAGAAGGTTTAGAAGTTGAGTTACTCTGACTTTTCCACGATATTCAGAATCTATAACAAAGAGTTCCTGGTTTGGATCTGTATACATGAGCTTTCGCTGAAGAATATCGTGAATTTGTAAATTTTCTCAGGATTTCGTCATTCCATTTATTTCTGACTCTTTATTCATATGCAGTTATTTATAAGTATATTTTAGCATATATGGTACAGTATAATCCTACAAAAAAAAAAAAAAACTTGAAGTAACGACCTGTTTGTGAGCATAAACCTGCTCCAGCGCCATCTGCTAGCGACCGGCTGAACTACTTCCAGTCTAACGACGAGCACCTGGTCACCGCGCTGTGTCGCTCTGTCCCTAACAGTCGCATTAGGAGCTTTCTAGACCTAGTAACCGTCACGCCTTGTTTTCACGCGACTCCCCAGTTTGCCTCACGACCCTGAATGGACGTCGAAAATTGGGAGGCACCGGCTGGGAATCGAGCCCGGTACTATGCGGACATGAGTCCAACGCTCTAACCCCTTTTTTAAAAATTAACTGACTCACCAAACGTGTCTCAGTAACTTACTTGAACTACTTATTACTAATTTTACTTGCTTAACTCGTTTAACTCGCTTTTTCAATCACCTAGAACGATGAGGACAGTTAAAATCATAAAGGCTCTTCCACCGGGAATCGAACCCGGAACCCCGTACACCAAAGGTGCACGTGCTAGCCACTAAACCAGCGGGGAGGGCAACCTTTAGACTACGGTGCTCACAGTAAATCCTAGCGTCTTATATTAAAAAATTTCGTTTCATTTTTGAAAACGTAACTGATTTAGCCGTCATCGAGAGGGAAAATTTTCTTTAAAGCTGGCTAAAATTGAAACCTTTCCAGAATACGGCCACTTATCGTTTATACATATTCCGCTTCCGTTATTTTCCAGAATATTCAATTTTAACTAAAACTGACAAGGAAAGTAAAGCAACAGAACCACAAAATATGTTTCTCTTTTATGTTTGCCGATACATATCTTACAACTACAAGAAAAAAAAACAATTTCCTCCAAAAGAAGTTAAAACAAAAGAGATAACTTCTTCTCAGAGATTTCTTTTAAATAGAATTTCACGTTTTATGGGCTACAAAAGAGTTCTAGACTTGTGTTCATATCTCTAAAACTAATAGGACTATTTAAATAAAAAGGTATGCAAAGATAGAAGTTAGACACAAAGTGGAAAATACACAGAAGCAGAGGAAGATGAAATGGTTTCCCGCAGGTAAGAATAAAACATAAAGAAATAAAAAAAGAACATCAAACAGATTCAGAAAACATTGATCTTCCGATATGTTTGTTCCTTTTCCTGCAGGCGGGAAACGCGATAGACTTCTTCCGAATGCGTGAGAAGGGGAATAAGATGGGTGGGAGAAAATCATATTAGAAATTGATAAAATAATATATAACATAGTAACTAAAATATATTTATGAACAAAAATGGTTGCATCATAAAAATGATAGGAAGCGAATTACGTTTTCTTTTTCAAACTTGGGAAAAACTCTAATAGATATAACCATTTCAAATCGAGATCTTGTTTATGATTTAATAATTTTTGTAAAAAAAAAAAAAAAAAAAAAAAACTTTTTTCTCTGATGTCTGACAGAAAAATACTGCTGCTATATCAACAGAATGAAGCAACTAGATCAGTCTTTCCCAATTGATGATCTGCGGACCTCTAAGGGTCCGTAGAACGAATTTAGCAGTGCCTGCAGGATTATTTACATCTGATAAAGGTATGGAAATAATGTCATGGACCTGCATGCATGTACTGTATGCTGTCCACTTATCTAGTATATAAAATTGAAAGTAATTTTGTCTGTGATTTCACACCTCTTGAACCACCCAACCGATCTCGATCAAATTTCGATTGATGAGGTTTGGGTTTGGGATGCTTTCTATCTTTTCACTTTGAAAGCAGAACTTAGGGGACGGGAGGGGGAGATACTTAAAAATGATCGAAAATGATCGATATTAGTGTCGAATCCATAGTTTTCGGGGTCGCTCAGATGAACACTGATACTTTCGATGCCACTTAAATCCAAATTCATCCCCGCCCTGGAACTTGGGAGGAGAAGAGGGCTATAGGCTATATAATAATGATCGAAAATGATCGTTATTAGTGCAGAATTAATAGTTTTCGGGGTTTCTGAGATGAACAGTGACCCTCCGATTCCGTTTAAATTCAAATTCATCCCCGCAATTTGGGGGAGGTGGGGGAGATATATAAAAATGATCGAAAATAACCTATATTAGTGTCGAATCCATAGTTTTCGAGGTCGCTGAAACGAATAGTAACACTTCCGATGCTGTTTAAATCCAAAGTCAGTCTTCATTGCCATTTATTTTCAAAATGAAACGTATTCTCTCCGTGCGAAGAACGGTTGTTTATTTTGAGTTTAACGTTCCATTCAGCAGCAAAACCATATGCGACGTGGGTCTACTGATTAACGTGGAATCTGAACCACATGAGCTCCCACCAGGAACTGGACCTGGTTTTCCACGCCAAAGACACGCACGCTAACTGCTTAGCTATCAAAGACTTAGTGCGAAGAATGGATGTTCTACTAGTAATTAAATAAAGATGTGTAATTTAATTATTATATTTATTATTGCTACTTACCTTCAAGTACTATACTACATACTACGCAGATACAAAAATTTAAAGACATAGGGTCCATGCTTTGCCTTAAAAATTAAAAGGGGGCCCGCAGCTCTGAAGTAATTGGGTACCACTGAACTAGGTGAAAATGTTTACGTAAACTATGTCAATTATCGTTGTCTCCATCATGTTTAGCTTATTTAATGCCATGAGGTTGTACTACCTCGTTTCGGAATAGAAATTTTACACCCAACCACAAAAGTATATCGCACTAAGTGCTTTAATTCCATTACTTGGAATCCAGGTCATTTGCAGTTGTGAGAACGCCTGGACAGATGCAACCCAACTTACACGCAACTTTCCTCGGCACTGATAGCAGTTGGTAGACTGAATCAGGACGCATGAAACATTTCTCCATTCTCAGATGAATCTCTTTGGTTCAGAGCATTTGTCCTATCAACACCATGTATTAATCTCAATATTGCTGTGTATGTAGTGTATTATTTCATTATATACTGTATATTCAAAGAAATAAAAATACTGACCACGCATGAATCAGAAAATGCTTGAAAGTAGACGAAAATATCAAATCTAGAACAACTGCTGGAAATAAGTTTGTAAATCATTGTCAGACCTTCTCCAATTCTCCATATTCCAACATCTTTTTCTTTCTAGGGATGGGAAGATCTTGCTTGTCGCACAGAGTATGCATTGAAATTGAAATTGAAACGGGAAAAAGTTTAAGCCTGGCCGGGATTTGAAACCGGATCTACCGAGTAGAAGTTCAAAGCGCTAACTACTCACCTACTGCGCCACTTCAACTTCCATCCAAACTAATACCTAGTTAAAATCGTTTCATGAAAGAATATACACAAGATACTAATGCTTATATGAGTGTCACAATTACTTACTCGAGATTTTCTTCTTTAACTGAAAAACAAGTTATATAGACGTTCCTCAATGAAGAAAATATTACGAAACGT
Source organism: Thermobia domestica (assembly GCF_964235325.1). Lineage (NCBI taxonomy): Eukaryota > Metazoa > Arthropoda > Insecta > Zygentoma > Lepismatidae > Thermobia > Thermobia domestica. The sequence continues at coordinate 51,114,610 of NC_137471.1, forward strand.
TTTTCAAGTTGACGCTACGTCATCGGTTTCAGGGGTGGTTCTGATTTACATTACAATTCTTTTTTACAATAACATCTAATTTTTTTTAAAAAAAAAAACGAAAGATGATAGAAATTATTGTCACATTCTTTGAATTGTATCAATACGTGTAGAAATAGACAATTCTATATTTATGTTCCATAACTACTAGTTTATTTTCTTATATTCATATGAGGAATTTGAGGCGAATTGAGCGTGGCACTAGCCGAGGGATCTCGGGCGTCCGGTTTCTGATGATGAGGCACAATCCACTGGCGGTTCGAATTCCTCTGAAGAGCAAGGTCGGAATTTTAACTGTCCTCGGTATTTCTATGTTCGTGTCATCGTAGTGTTTGGAATACGTCGAAAGAACATGACATTTCAGTGGCGAACAATACCCTGGTTGGGGCGATTTGTTTAAGAACATAATGTGAAAGCAGGGAACTCCCATTGTAGCTACCTGGGCTCAAATTCCGTCGTGGCAATTATTAATTTTTCTGTATGGAAAGGTAATGATTATGTAATTGGAACTGTAATTCTGTTATTCCTTTATTATTATTATTATTATTATTATTATTATTATTATTATTATTATTATTATTATTATTATTATTATTATTATTACCACAGAAGGAAAGAAAAGTCACATAGTCGAAGTTATTCTTGGGAAAAGAAAAGATGTAAAGTATGTCAGATGTTTCTTAGGTTTACACATCAATGCAATAATATTATTACGTTTATGGATTTACAGATAAAATTATCATTTTATGACAGGAAATGGAATATAAATATTTGTTAGCTGATAACAGTAATGCATTTTGTTTTGCCCTTCTTCTAGGTAGAAAGGTGAGATGACATCTTAAATAGGATCATTCTCGTGACTAGCGTTGTAAGTTCGATTACTATTTGCAATTTGTGCACAGCTAGGAACAATTCCTAGGAACTCATTTTTGGCCCATACTACAGCAGTAAGGACGTGTTTATCATTTATTTATTTATTTATTCATCAAGTCTTCTCTAGACACGTTACCTTCCCAGACAGTACGAATCACTGTTGATACGAATAACGTAATTTTGTGTTGATGGCATTTCACCTGTGATGTAAGTCGTGTCAACCCTGAAACCCAGAGAAATTGAATATTTTTCACGTTAGTATACATCAGAAGTATCAATATTGCAAATTATAAAATTTTCCTTAATTGCCTCACGGGAGACGAACCTGCGACCCCAACATTATGAAACTAACGCTTAAGCCATTTCTCTAAGAATCACTATTCTGGAAGAATGAAAAAAGTGGATGTGCAGTAAATTCAGTAATTACACACTTTTACGATTCCAATGTAATAATGATGAAACTTTCTGATTTTAGAGTATTATGCAGAAAGAATAGTCCAGAGATTCAACTTTAAATTGACAACTAAAAAGACATACAAATACGCAAGGCCATGAAGGGGAAATTGGTCTTTAGAGTGCTTCGAAAGCTTGACAGGCACAGTGTCGTGCCGTGAGGGGAGCGAGCGGGGCTACGGACCCGGGCATCCAAATAAGGGAGTGCGAAATTCGGGAGGGAAAAAGAAAAGATGGAACAAGTATTAAATGTGCTCAAAATCAAGGAAAAACAGGGTTTATTTTTGAAAATTTTCTTACGCCAATCATGGTGGCGCTTCACGGCTTTTCTAGCAACCTCACTCATATGTGCGGAGGCGCTGCCGTATGCTCTCGCCTCGGGCCCTGATTTTTCCCGGCACGGCACTGGGCAGATACTGGTATTGATTGGAATCTGGTGTTTCAGGGCACTGGATTATTTTTTAAACGTTATCTAATTTAACAAACCTTCCACAGTACCTTATGTATCATATTTATACGCGTTTTACTTAATTTTACTCGTTTCACTCATTTTTACAGCTTTTCCAGTACCTCTCTGACAAGGAAGGGTCACGCAGTGGCTCCGCTGAGATCCGAACGAGACAGTTGTGTTTGCATTTGATATGTTATAACTAGATGAATCCCAAAGTTATACGTGCCACCGGGCGGAATATCGTGAGTTACATATTTTTGTAATATAAAAGCTACAAAGCTGGAAGAATAGTTTGAACCGAGTCATTTGTTCGGAAACGGTTGGGTAAATGGAAAACTCGGACAATACGTATCCCATTATTTTCAAGGACACTTTTTTTCTGATTAAAAAAGTTTGCCCCAGGGTCCTCGCAGGGTCCCAGACGGGGTCCAACTCAAAATTTTCAAATAGCAAGGGGGGTTAAGTAGCACATCGTTTGAAAGCTGTTGTAAAATGAAAGAAAATGCAGCAAGTCTCGACTCTCTACGACAACCCTGTGCAAAATGGCGGAGGGTCAAAAAATAAACAAAAACCTAATTGAAAAGTCTATGGTCACCCCTATAAATTTGAAACGGTGAGACAAATGTGAAAATAAAAAAGGGAGTGTGGCATTATTTTCAAAGTACAACAATTTAAGTTAAAACGTCTTGTCCCAGGGTCCCCACAGGGTCCCAGGTGGGGTCGTCTAACTAAAAGGTTTCAAATGGCAAGAGGGGTTAAGTAGCTCATCGTTTTCAAGATCTTGTTAAATGAAAGTAGATGGAGCAAGTCTCAACTTTCTACAACCCTGTCCAAAATTGCGGCGGGTCAAAATGTAAACAAAAGCTTAATTGAAAAACTATGGCCAGCTTGAATCCAAGATGGCCACTTAAAACCTGTCATTCATAACAGTACAAATCTGATTTTTTCTCTATTATGTATTTAGAAACAATATGAAGACTAAAGAAGAATTGAATTTCTATTCACTTCAACTATTATTTCATTCGGTAACAACACCATATATGTTTTGTTCTTAATGCACGTTCGTCACGGTTCTCTCGGCATCATTTACTTGAATATAACGAATATGCGATGAACACACAACTCTGACTTCCTACTCATACTGCTAAACAAAAGTTGAATACCTTCGGATATTTTTCTAATTTTGTCATAAGTAGTTCGCGCATAAAGGACTTGCTGCACCAGTAGGTTAGGGGCTCTATTTTAACGTATTCGTGATGGTTACATTTGCATGTCATTCGTTGGTTTGATCGCAATACTTCAAGCACTATCAGATATACAAAAAAAAATCATTTGCAAGATTGGCGAGTAGTACCAAACCATATGTAAGTCATTTCAGTACATCGAGCTATGTCACAATATTCCAAGACATAACATATTTATATACAAACTCATTTTTCACGCCATATTGGATTACAGATTATACTTTTTGATATTTTGTGGATATCTACTATTAACCATAAACGTAAATACCACATTTCGCTTCTCCAACACAAGTGGTGTGAGCTGAACATACGTTCGATACATAGTGCGGAATTTTGAACTCAATATGTCGCGTTTTTGAACATTTCGTATATTTTCGTCACCTACTAATCAACATTCATGCCAAATTTGGTTTTCGTAGCTTCAGCAGTTTGGTATGCGTATCCTTTCGATATAGGGTTTAAGCAACCATCTTGGATTCAAGGTGGCCACAGATTTTCAATTAAGCTTTTGTTTACGTTTTGACCTTCCGCATTTTGGACAGATATCGTAGAAAGTCAAGACGTGCTCCATCTTCTTTCACTTAACAAGAGCTTTCAAACGATGTGCTACCTCTCTTGCCATTTGAAACGTTTCAGTTGGACCCCACCTTGAAACATGTGGGGACCATGGGACAAGACGTTTTCACTTAAATCGTTGTACTTTGAAAATGATGCCATACTTCCTTTCCTATTTTCATATTTGTCTTATCGTTTCCGATTTATAGGGGTGGGCATGGACTTTTTAATTAAGTTTTTGTTTACAATTTGACCCGTCACCATTTTGCACAGGGTTGTTGTAGAGAGTCGAGACTTGCTGCATTTTCTTTCATTTTACAGCAGCTTGCAAATGATGTGCCACTTAACTTTCCTTGCCATTTGAAAATTTTGAGTTGGATCCCATCTGGGACTCTGCTGGGGACCCTGGGACAAAGTTTTTTACCCCAAAAAGTTTGTCGTTAAAAATAATGGGACACGTGTTGGCCGAGGTTTCCACTTACCCAACCGTTTTCGAACAAATGACTCGGTTCAAACTATTCTGCCAGGTAATTTTTTGTAGTTCTTACATTACAAAATATGTTGTAACTCACGATATTCCGGCCGGTGGCACGTATAACTTTGGGATTCATCTAGTTATAACATACCAAATGCAAACACAATTGTCTCGTTTGGATCTCAGCGGAGCCACTGCGTGACCCTTCCTTGTGAGAACAAAAACATTGAGGACAGTAAAAATCACGAACACTATTCGCGCGTTCTTCCCTTGCCTGAAGTAAAACAATAAAATATGGTGAACATGCTATTTTTGGTTTTCCATTTGTTATGTGTTATCAAATCTGTAATACCAAATCAAACAAAGAGCAATATTAATACACAAAACGGTCAATATCTTCGCTATTCATGAAATAATTATTGCATGATCCGAATAACTCTAGTAGATCAACAAATCATCATTTGTCATATTTTACCAAAAGCTATCATGACTTTTCTAACAACCTGAAACTTTAAATGTTGTTAATACGCAAAGTTCATTGATCTCATCACTTATTCACTTACTTTATTTTGATCATCAAAACCTTTAGGGTACTTCTCGTAGATATAGAAAGGAGAAATGTAGTATCCAGGCTTGGGTTAGCATGCAATTAAACAAATAAAAAGTAGCAGCATAATATTTCCCTCCTCGAAACCCCCTACAATGGAGTGTGTTGATTATTCAACGAAAAGAAATGAAATCCAGTCAGGAAATTCATAAAATATAAAATATTTAGCCAAGTCTCGACTTTGCAATAATAATTATAATAAAAATAATAATAATAATGAAATAACAGAATTACAATATCAATTACGTAAACAATAGCTTTCAGTAAACAAAAATAATAAATGCCATACTGGGGTTCGATCCCGGGTCTCTGTAATGTCAGTTCTCTGCTTTCAGACTTTGAAATCAATTCCTCATAAAAGATCACAAAATAAAGTAGTAGTTATGTTAGATAAACATAGCACACACTATTTCTGCACGTGTTGATATTATTCAAAGAATGTGACATTAATTTCTACCGTTTTTCTTCTTTGGAAACTAGAAGGTAACGAAGAATTGTAATGTAAATCGGGGCCATCTCTGACAACGATGACGTAGCCTTAACTTGAAGAACGTTTCGTGATATGTTCCTCAATGAAGAACGTCTATATAACTTGTTTTTGGGTTAAAGAAGGAAATCTCGAGTAAGTTATTGTGACACTCAAATAAGCAACGTCTTCTTCTAGAGGGATAAATCGTTGAGTCTTTTTAATTTGACCAACAGAGTGCTCCTTTAACCATGTATATTCGTCCATAAACGTTTGTTAAAGATAAAACGCGTTCGTCATATAATTTTTAAATAAAATTACGCACATCTATTTACTTTATTTCATAGTTCTTCCATATTCACTTTCTAATATCCGGTGACAGTTGCCATCGAAATTCATACAATTATACAAATAATAATAATAATAATAATAATAATAATAATAATAATAATAATAATAATAATAATAATAAAGGTATAACAGAATTGCAATACGTAAACAATACCTTCCAATAAAGAAAAAAAGTAATAAATGCCACGCCGGGAGTCGAACCCGGGTTGCTGTAATGTTAGTTATCTTTTCTTACATTTTGTCATGAATTTCTCATACAAAGGTAAGAAAATAAACTGGTAGTTATGTTAGATAAACATAGCACACACTATTTCTACACGTGTTGATGCAATTCAAAGGAAGCGAAAATAATGTCTGCCGGATTTTCTCCTTTGAAAATTAAAAGCTACGGTGAGGAAAAATAGCAGTAATGTAAATCGGGAGCAGTTGAAACGATGAGGTAGCCTCATCTTGAAGAACATCTCGTGATATTTTCCTCATTGACGAAGATCTACACCACTTGTTTTTGAGTTAAAAAAGGAAACCTCGAGTAAGTCATTGTGACATTCATAATGAACGTCTTCTTATACGAGCATTAGTATTTTGTGTATAGTCTTGCATGCAACGACTTTAACTACCTAATAGTTTAGATGAAAGATGAAGTGTCGCGGTAGATAAGTAGTTAGCGCAATGATCTTCTATTCGGCGGACCCGGGTTCAAATCCCAGCCAGGTTCAAACTTTTTCAAATGTTTCAATTTCAATTTCAACACATACTCAGTGTGACAAGCAAGATCTTCTCTCCTCCAGAAAGAAAAAGATGTTTGAATGAGAAGAATTGGAGAAGGTTTCTCAATGGAGGCAATCATTTACAAACTTATTTTCTGCAGTTGTTCCAGATTTGATATTTTCAGCTACTTTACTGATTCATACATGGTCAGTATTTTTATTTCTCTAAACTTACAGTATATAATGATATAATACATTACATATACAGCAATATTGAATTAATAGATGGTGTTCTTATACTCTCAGTCAAACATCACATCCATAATTATGTTCTATAATATAATAAAAATAAATATAACCATAATAAAAAATAACCAACTTAAATAATGTGAAACCTATATATACGCGTATATATTCCATTCCTAAATATGTGTCTGCCCGTCTGCTTTGCGCTTTTGTGAGATTTCCTCTTATTTTGAGGACTGAGCTATGTATAATATCCTGCACTGAGAAAAATGTAGGTGGCATACTTAAAAAAGGTACATTACATGCGTAATTCCTGTAGTTTTTGGACTTAACGTACAGCAGACGTATAACTGAAACGGCATGTTTTATAATACTTTCCGTATAAGTGTTCCATCTATACGTACTTTCCGTATGAAACAATATAGGTTATCAGGATCTCACATACAAATGGACGTATATAACATATAGCTGAGGAATGTAACAAGTATATGCATGTGATATACGGAAAACTGTTAGATATCAGACATCCTGCAACGGCATGATGTAACATCTAAGGGTGGTGCGTATGTAGCATATGGATAACGTATGCTTTATACTGATTTCTGAAGAAAGCAAGAAGATTCTGTATATTTATACAATATACCGCTGTCCGAAGAACAGATTTTTTTCAGCGTGGAAATTAAATTCCAGTAACCACCAACTTTAATAGACATTGAGGTTCATACATTTTAAAATCTGAGAGAGTCACGTCAGGACACAGGGCATTTTCTTTGAAATCAGGACTGTCCTGACAAAATGAAGACAGAGGATAACTATATTAATGGGCTAAATAAAACATAATCGCGGGCTTCCAATTGACCATCACTGTTTTCATTAAGGCATGATTTCAGATCATGCTGAAACTGAACCCTTTAAGTTTGAAATATTAAACTCTATTTTGTATTTTTTTAAGAGGTCTAATCACTCCGAAATTAAAATACCGCTGATTTTACAATAATTATGTAATATCTTCAAATAAATAAAAGATGATCGAAATATGGAAAACAAGAGCGCGCTAGACAATATTATTTTGCATTAGGTACCGTTATCTGGAGTCATCTAGTAGCTTTCCGTTTGCAACGATTTAGAACCGCGAAAATAAATGCCGATTTTCTAAATGGTTGGAAACCGAAAGCAGATAAGTGAGTCGTAATAACTGTATCTCATGTAAAATAATATTGTCTAGCGAGTTCTTGTTCCATTTTCCGATTATCTTTTATCTATTTGAAGATATCATAGAATTACTGTAAAATTAGCGGTATTTAATTTCGCCGTGATGGGACCTCTTAACAATTCACATGTCTTTAAATCCATGAATTGTCAAAAGAAAATTCTAAACGCTTCTGGTTTGTTCTTTTCTAGTTCCTAAACTAGACTAATTACAATAGGAAATTAAACATCTACAAAGAGTTTTCTGATCAAACAAAAACATTACTCTCTCCTCCACTTTCTGTGTCTCAATTGAGGCGAATGTAAATAAGTCCTTTCCACCAAACCATTGTTCAACGTCTTCCAAACTCTCCGTTCCCACAGACAAGGAAGAAAACTAAACTTCCTTTCGAGAACTTAAGATGCTCGGAATTCCTTTTCTCTTCTCTCTCCCTTTGTTTTATTTTCTGCTGCGGGAAAACTTTCGGGCTGGACGAAACCAAACAGAAGGAAATCGGAATCTTCTGCTCATTGGACCACACTACTTTCTTTTATTGATTTTTGCTGTAGAACGGACTAACATTAGAAAGAAAGGGTTAGAAAGTAGCACACATGTATATAACTGTGTAGAATATCTGTGTCACTGTTAGCAGTACGAGTGTCACCGTTAGGAGAACCTGCCTTTTGGAAGGCCTTAGGACTAATGTTTTTTCTTCCTTCTTCTTAATTTTCAGTTTGGGCCTGGATGTGTTTCTTCCATGTTTCTCACTTTTCAGCTTCCTCTTTTAACTCCCAATATTTTCTTCTATTTCTCAAATCATCAATCAGTTGGCGGTATGGAGAAGACAATTTCTTCGCAAGATGTGTCCAATCCAATTGGCCTTCCTACGAAGGATGGTGGCTAGAAGCGTTCTCTTCTCTCTATCCGTTTTAAAACGTCTTCTGTTTGTTACTCTTTCTGTCCATTTTATCTTTGGCATCTTCCTCCAACACCACATTTCGAAGCTCTCTAAATATTTCTTCTCTAACTTCTGTAATGTCCAAGTCTCTGAGCCATAAAGTCCAATGTTCCAAATATAGCACTTGACCAATTTCTTCCTTAGTCCAATATTAAGGCTGCTAGTTAAGAGTGATCTTTTCTTGTTAAATGCTTCTTTGTCTGTGCCAATTCTCGACCTGATCTTCTTGATGCAGTACGCATCTCTCGTCAAAATATTTCCCAGATATTTTAAGTGGTCGATCTCTAGACAAATAATATAGATAACATTTATTAGTTAGCAGACATTATATAACGGGTGTCCCAGAATTCACACAAGAAGTAATTTTGATAGAAAACATAGGTTTATAATTAAAAATCATACCTTTATTTTATTGATGTATAGGCTTATGGCATACGATATAAGGTTATGTATGTAATAGCACACTGGTTTAATGATCTCGATGACTTTTGCTGGCACATACACACTTTTTTGTTAAAAATTTTCATGACCGTTTTGCATAAGTGCATGGCTACTCAATGCGTTCGCAACGCGTTTTTATTGTTCATGCGTTCACTTGGAATATGCTGACCATGTATTTAAATGTAGATGGCTAATCACAATGCGCTGTAAACGCGAAATCAATAAAAAAAACGCACAAAATACATCGCCTCGAGCGTATTTGGTGCGTTTCGGAACAACAGACCGTCTGCTGTTTCGAAATCAGTAAAAAATGTCTAAAGGAAGGAAAAAAGAAAAGACGTGTTGCCAGGCAAGGGCATTTTAGCAAGAAACAGCTGCTTGGAAAATGCTTTGTGCAGAGCATTGGAACTCTACTATTACAAAGTATGTGTGCATATAACAAAAGAAAATTCACAAAAATACAAGGAAATTCCGAAAAAAAAATTAGCTAATCACAGAAAAATCTACGTAACAGTGGTTATTTCTCGTGATTCGCATGAATGTGAATAAGGGTGTGGCAGTAAGGCCTGGAAACCATGACTGGCTTATAATATGATTTATAACTCTGGCGAAAGTAAAATTACCGAGTAGCCACCAAGGTCGCTTTCGCTGCAGGGAGTAACGCATCGGAGACGCATCTTTGGGAGCCATATACTAAATGTGGCTGAATTTCGTTGATACAACGCTCAATTTCCTCCTTCAAGACGTGGTAGTTATGAACTTGTTAGCATAAACCTTACAAGAAGGGTGTCTGAAGTGTAAATCTCAAATTTCAAAAATGTTTGTACAGATCGTTAGGGGGTCTCACAGAATAAAGATCAGCACAACAAATTTCGGCGGAACCCCGTATTTGGGTGGGGCAGTGCCCCATTTGCGATTTTCGGCATTCGTAGTAAAAATCGGCCTTTTGATTTGAAAATTGACTTATTGTTGTCGACAATCGTTATCATTCGTCTTCATTTGCATAAAGATACTACAATTGTGGGTCAGAAATCCCTATGTGTGTGGGAGGGTCCTCCTCACAACTGTGATACATGTTCCCCCTTCATTTTGACGAGCTGAATTCAAATATGTCATTAAAAGTTCTTTGTGGAGCACATGTGTGACACAGGTCTGTACCTAGTTTCTGGGATGCTAAATCACAAGTTGAAAGAGAACTGAAGGGCTTGAAATAGAAGTTTAGCAGAATCAGTGCTTACTGTATGGATTGAAGCCAAAAGAGACTTCATGCCTGTACATGACATAGATGTTCGGAAATGGGCAATTGAAAAAGCGAAAGAAATTAATCTTGAAAACTTTAAGGGTTCCAAAAGTTCCAGCACCCGTTTTAAACGGAAACATAATATTGTGTAGCGAGAAATAACAAAATTCGTGTGGCGAGCAGACGTTGACACTTCACAACAAATAGAAATTTCAGCCATATCTTTCCAGTTAGAAGTCAGGGATACGTTACCGGAATTCGATATAAATAATAATTCCGATCAAAGTGTTTTTGCAATGAAACTGCACTATAATCGTATGTTAGGCATACAAGGTGGGAAAAAAGTAGAAACTTCTGCACAATCCAAAAATGCCTTATCTCATAGTAATATGATAATATCCCTAATGTCTGCGAGTGGAAAATTAGTTGGGCCATTATAGATTGTATTCCCAGAACCGACAGGAAAATTTGGAGCACAGATCAAGAAAACTTTATTCCAGCCCCCAAATGTTAAGGTTTCTGTATCAAAATCTGGAAAGATGGGTAAGCTGTATTTGAAGGAGTGGATCCGTGACGTTTTGGTTCCTAACATAGGGGACAAAAGTGTCTTGTTCGTAGATTCATGGTCATCTTTTAACGAGAAAGAGACGCAGAAACACATTCCGGACGAAAAAACGTTATGTAACGTTCCACCGGGAGCAACTTGGGCTGTACAACCACTGGATATTTGGGGCTTTAGAATATGGAAGAATTTTGTACGGAAAATAAGAGATTTCGTAATTTTACAAAAAAAAATTATATACAACTTCACAACGTAACAACATTATAAAATTGCAATCGCTACTTTATGAACAACTATCACCGCCAAGCTACCATGATGTGTTCAAATATAGTTGGTATAAATCGGGATGTGTAGATGCGAAGCCGCCAGAATTTGTTAAACCAGTGAGTTTCTCATTTTCCTTAAACGACACTATCATATGTTATGAGTGCGAAGATACAACACTCCTGAAATGTAGTTGGTGCTGCAAAAGTCTTTGGGCGGAATACTTTTTCGAGCAGTTTCATTTCTATAAAACATACAATACATAAAGTAATCATGAATTCTGCCAAACTTCAGCCCTTCAGTTCTATTTCAAGTCCTTCAGTTATCTTTCAACTTGTGATTCAGCATCCCAGAAACTAGGTAGAGACCTGTGCCGCACATGTGCTCCTCAAAAAACTTTTATTGACATATTTGAATTCACCTCGTCAAAATGAAGGGGGAATATGTATCACACTTGTGAGGGGGCCCCAGTGGCGGATCTAGCCCGGGGCCGGAGGGGCAGCTTCCAGTTTTTTTTAGTGCCAAAAATAATTATTATTATTTATATTCTGAAAGTTTATAGTAAACTCATGATATAGTATCATAGCCTTTGGTCGGCTTCCCCCAGTTTTTACCTTCTAGATCCGCCACTGGGGAGCTCACACACACAGGGATCCTCGACCCACAATTCAAGTATCTTTACGCAAATGAAGACGTATGATAACGATTGTCGAGAAGAATAAGTCAATTTTCAAATCAAAAGTCCGATTTTTACTCCGAAAGCCCAAAATCGAAAATGGGGCACTGCGTCACCCAAATATGGGGTTCCGCCGAAATTTGTTGTGCCGATCTTTACTCCATGAGCCCCCTAACGATCTGCACAAACATTTTTGAAATCTGAGATTCACACTTCGTACACCCTCCTTGTTAGACTTAAAAAAAAGTCAAACGGCGTTATATTGAATGATCGGACAATTATGATAAAACGGGAAATTACAAGACAGGAAATGACGTATGCAGTAATTGCATTGTCGTTGTTGTTGTTCCACAATCCATTCAACAATGCAGGGACAGTTTTAGGATTTTAATTTTGGGTAGACCCACTGCCTCGCTTATGGATACATATACACATTTGATTGATTGATTACGGTAGGAAATTACTTTCACAGTAGTGGTTGATGTTATTTGTTAAATAATTATCTACCAATCATATAAATAGTGGAAAATATATTTACTCTTTGTTGTATCTTTTAGCTTTTATATATTTTACAAAATTTTTGGGTAGGCCCGTGTCTCCCCTGCCTATCCGCTAAAGGCGCTACTGCAACGAAATCTCTTCGTTGTGCGTGGTCAGTGGGCTTCAGTTCTTGAGTCAATTGAACTTTTTAAAGTGGATCACTAGGTGTTCCCAGTGCTATGCAAAAAGTTGCTTGAATAGTGTGGCGTTGCCAGATAGTGTCGAGTGTTTACTGATGTCAGATAATAAAGGAAGTAATCATGGAATTATGCTTGGATTCTTACTAGAGAAATTAGTTTTCGACACTTACCGCAATTCCGCTTCTCGAACTGCAACGTTAGAATCCAGGAATTTTCTTATTGTGACTACTACTGTAAACGTCCAAATTTGGCAACAATGCATGATGGCGTTCTGCGCAAGTTTCGTCTCAAAATCTATTTCCTTAAATGTGAATTAATATTTAAATAAAATATGAAACATAACACGAAAAACGGTCAAACAATATATATATTTCGTGAGAAGATCCTTACTTTAAAATACTTTACACACACAAACATTTCATAAAACAGAGCACTTCTAGTAAGATCTAACAGCAAGTGCCATCTGGTGTGCTCATTGTAAAACGAATCAAATATTTCCTTTTATTTGTTACATTTTTCGATGTCAGAAGACACAATCAAATGAATCAGTGTCTTGTACTGTAGCTGAAACATTACTCTATCTTATAGTACAATATTTATAATAAGTAACGTTTCATTGCGCAGTAGTTAAGGCAACGAACTAAAATATGTACTGACTTCCGGGTGGTGATCCACTTTAAGCAAGAAGATGCAAATCTTAGTGAGAATACGCTGTAGACAGCTTCTAGGAATGTCTAATTCGTGATCTCGGTGCTGAACTGATGTTCCTGGACTCTCAGGAACACTTTCAGGAACTGCTTCGATATTTTGTGTTGAGCGACTTATTGAAGGACGAGCATCGTGTTTAAGATCAAAATTAATACAGTCTCCCTAACTTTTTAAATTAATCTCTTCACAGTTGATGAAGTTAAGTCACTAGTCCGACCATATTTTGTACGAAAATTGCGAACTGTAGCTGTCAATCCTTCATTATTTTAAAAATGTTGCTCAATAGTGAAAACGCGTTGCTATTTCGTGTAGCAGTCCGTTTTTGATAATCCTGAACTATAAATTATCATGCTGTTCGTTGGCAACAGCTCACCGCACAACTGACGCAAATTCAAATCTTGCGTGAATTTACGACACCCATAAAAGGTAAACAATATTTTCTAATAGAAAAAATGAAACGAAATCATTCAGTTTTACGGCCCGCGGTTATGCCGGCTAGGCTAAAGGAGACTGTGATGATGAGAAATGAATGAAATGGTGGAATGAATAAAGTGGGAGTGAACAGGAAAACCTCGAGAAAGCCACACGCACACGGTGTTTGTCCACTACAAAGTCAATTTGGCGCGAGCTGGTATCGAACCAGGTACCCGACACACCAGAGGTGAACGCTTTACCACTGAGCCACCGTGGCCCCGTTTGCTAGTAGAATAAAGATTCCTAATTTGTATCGGCAACGAAAAACAAACCAATTTTTTAAAAAAAGTTTTCACCCTAATTTTCTCAAAAACTGCGCATGGAAATTTGACCTCAAACATATGTTGTTCAGCTTAATGTAATTTATGGACTGATGTTTTGTATCAACTTTGGATATTCAATTGTTTGGTTAAACTTTCTTTTTAAAATTTAACGTTAATTCTTTACAGTATTTTATTTTCACCTTACAATGTATAATCTTGTTACCACCATAAGGAAGAGTTTTATGATGATATAGTTCAGTATCAGCTTCTTCTTCTTAATAAGTGACGTCGTTCTCGTGGTACAACATCCATTTTTTAGATGTTTAAACCAATTATTTTTTCTTGGTTTTCTCGAAAATTATGCATGCGCTTTTACAATCCACCGTATCATTTTGTTTAGCTCGATAAGATATATCGATCGGCGTATCTGGATAGGCTTTTTCCGTTAAACAGTATAATATTATAAAAAATTTACGAATTTGTTATACTACATTTGTTACGTATTATGTGCTTAAAGGAGCTTGCATGTAATTGTTACGAAAAGACAAAAAAAAAAAAAAATCTCTGCTAGTTAATAGTATGTTCAGGGGCGGTTCTGCAATGTAGTCACAACGACACTTGGCTTCCTCATTTTTACGAAGACTAACAGTGGATCTTTGTTCCTGTATTGGAAAAGAAAAGCAGCCGACGAAAAGTTTGAGTTACTTTAATATGAGGTCTGCAATCTTGATTAATGTAAATTAACAACATAGTCTAAGTCGCATATATTTTAATCACGCACGACCTTAGCCATAGACCTAAATACACTCTTCTGATTGGTTGCAGTTATCCGTTTCTCGCTACATAGCATGCATATAGCAGAAAGCAAACGCCAGATGCTATCGGTCCTCGCAGCCGAGTATGGCTAGTAACGAAAATCGCTTTTAGCATGGGTTTATACCCGGCCCAAGGATTTTTTTTATTTTTAATGTTCATACCACTTTTTTTATTGAAATGAGATGAAAATGATACTCATTTTCGCTTGTACGTAATATGTAATGCATAAATTTTGCACACATACCTTTATTGATAAAAAAGTGACTTATATACTTTACGAAACATAGCTGAGCGAGTGTCAGCGAGCGAAGGGGTTTAGAAGCCGCGCAGGGCTTGTTTTGTTCCACCTTGACCCCCGTGATAACACGTCACACTTGAGTAGTCCAACTTAGATGTATATCTAAACTCATCTGCTTCCGTGTGATTAAACAAGTAGCTAGGGTCAAGCGGGAAAAAAAATATGAGTCTAAGTCACGACGCTTGATATTATCCTCCGTTCACGTGTTCTAGCTTGGCTACTTCTCATGTTAGCCTGTATCAGAGAGCAGTTAATTAAATTCTTGCCCATACATACTATACAATCGCACTCTTAACGTGACTGGAAAAGTTCTTTTTACCTTATTTGTTTGCAGGAGGAGAAGAAGATAGGCGAAAGAGGCGGGCGGGAAGGTTGAAACCCTCTGCTCTGTGCTGATTTTGCACGCTGCTCCACAAGATGAAGGTGGCAGGCAAAAGATGCTTGTCGGGAAAAAAACTGACTTAAATTGTTTCAAGGACAAGAGAACTTGCTATTGAAAGCAATGTTTTCGAAGCATTCTTTGCGACCCTCATATACAAATTATTTTGAAGGGAAAAAAATAAAATATTTTGTTAATACACTTTACAATTTCAGGATTTAATTACTCATTGTGTATGTTTTTTTTCTGCAAGAATTTAGGAAACGAACGGATATTTTTGAACTACATTATAAGTTGATTAACTCTGAAATATTACTGTGAAATCAAGCGTTCCAAGTCACAGACAGATATGAAAGTGTTAGAGATGTAATTCAAATAAATACTACTAATAAGTAAGGAATATACAATTTTCAAGTCATGCAAGGTAGGTTTAAGGTGGAGAATACTCACGAGAGATTTAGTAAATTCTGTCCCCGCTATACTTACGGTACTTCACGTATATTTTGGAGTTTGCTCGTGGATATATGGTTAGCAAACACGTCTTTCGCATGGGACACCAGGGTCATTCCTAATACAGAGTCCGCCAGAAAAATGTATACACTCTTTGTCATCTTGTATAGGGATACTGGCACTGATAATTGTTCTGAAATTTAAGTATGTTGTAGTATGGTTTTCCGCCCAACAGATGTCGGCATTGTCTATTGTTATCAGTTAAAATTATGTTGTAGTACAGTTTTTCGCTCAACAGATGTCGGTACTGTCAGCACGGTTAGTGAGATAAGAAAATGTTAGGCGCTGGCTTGATATGACGTTCGATTGTTATGCGTTTGATTGTTAGGCGGGTTGGTGGTTCAGTACCAAACTCCTCTCTCCACTGACGGTGCACTTCGATGGAATTTCCAAACCTGATAAAACACTTCAAAATTTACTTACGCTGCTCGAACGTCAAACGTGAACCGGCCATTTTCTTATCTCACTAACCACACTGACAGTACCAATATTTGTTGAGTGAAAAAAAAGAAAGTACTACAACATAATTTTAATGAAAACAATTGACAATTCCGGCATCTGTTGGGCGAAAAACCATACAACAACATGCTTAAATTTCACAACAATTGTCAATGCCAGTATCCTTATACAGGATTACAAAGAGTGTATACATTTTTCTGGCGGACTCTGTAGAAGCACATGTGATACAGATTCTACATAAAAAGGTAACACAGTAGGTCTACATCTTACAACTGAGAATGTACGGTCGAATAAATGATACATTTGGTTTAGCAACAATCAAGAACGAATGCATACTTGAATTTCAGTGTATCATGAAAATATTATTGTGTCCCTAGTTTACAAGTTAATAAATATTAAAAATAAAGGAGGAATGAGGCTAGTTAAATCTTTAATCATTCACCAGTTTTTTTTTTTATCCGCTTCAAGTTATACTGTTGAATGGGGGTTGTACAAAAGGGGCTAAGGAGCTATCAATAACCAGGTGTTTTAAAAAGTTGATGGTTTAATTAACGGAGTGAGATTGTTTATTGTGGAGTTCTCTTTTCTTTTTTTAAATGCAGAAATGTTACTAACTGCTTGAATTTTTGTTACTTGCTGATTGTTAGCAATAGTAAACAACGTCTTCTTCGTGGTTGCCGTTTAGAAAGTGTTAACATCTTCCACGTGCTGTTAACACACGTGCAACTTTACAATATTAATTTCCGTAGAGCAAAATGTCTGTAATAGAGATCGAAAAATGTTCTCTTGCAATCGATTCAGTGCTCTAACTAGTAAGCACATGTTCCACCTCCTTCGTTAACTTTTATTCTAACCAGAGGTGGTAGAAATCAGCCGTTTCCAGTAGGGCCGTAATTTGTGGGGGTCAGGGGGCAACTGCCCCCCCGGGAAGATCCCGACCGTTTGATGGGGTTTATTTTCAGACAAAATTTTCTTATTGTATATGTGATACGAACATGAAATTATAAATGAAGCATCAAATAGGTTCACTACATTACATAAACAAAACAACACACAAAAGGTAAATTAAACAAAAATGAATCTTGGGTTCATTTCAGTAAAAAAAAAAAAAAAAAGTCTTTTATTAGGAGCCCTAGAAATAATATTTATTCGTGTGGATTTGAGATTTGTCAATATTTTCCCCTTAATTAATTTGTCATATATGGAACGGACCCTAGAGACCTTGCTGTGCGGTAGGGCACACAGGCTCCGGGGTGCCCATAAAGACTAAGAGAAAGATGGAAAGAGGGGCCCAAGAATTAGACAACCAACTTTTTCTAGGGTGGGGCAAATACGCGTATCAATGCTTGCCCCCCCCCCTCCAGAAAAAAAATCTAAGTTACGGCGCTGGTATCCAATTTCAACGTTAATCGCTATTGAACAAAAACGCTAACAGGTAGTGACAAACGGTTTCTTACAATTGATTCAGAATCTTAAGAGAACACTTTATTAACACTCGCAACACTCCACCAGAACCAGAAGTGGTTGAAATTTACTAGTGCTTCGGGTTTCAATTCTTATTTCCGTAAAACCAAAACGGTAAGTGATATAGAGAACCAGTTCTTTGACATAGGTTCAGTGTCCCAAGAGTACGATTTATCTCGACTTTTATCTATCTGTTCAAACTGGAAATGGTGAAAAACTATAATTACCAGTTTTACGTAAGACTGATCGCATAATGCAGAAAATAGAAATAAACAGCGAAAAGCAGTTTCTTAAGTACATATTCAGTACTGCAAGAATATATTTACCTCAGATTTTAATTTTCTATTGAAACCAGAAGTAATAAGGACTAATTAACACTCCGGCATCAATATTAATCTCAATAGACAAAAAAAAAAAAAAAAAAAAAACACTAGCTAGGTACATTCACGAAGTATCCCATCAGAATTCGTGTAAAATTGATTCAAATACAAAGTTCTTCGAAGGCCAATCTGTATTGTACTAATTTTAGCGGCCCATACTCGTAATTTGCACATTACGAGAACGCACTTGGCACTTCGAGATGCTGCAACTTCTCCAACCCCTAAAAAAAAAAAAAAAAAAAAAAGATTTCTCAAGGTCTGCAAAAAACTGTTCCGCAGCTGTTATCACCTCTTCATCACTGTGAAATTTCTGTCCTTTCAGTGTTTCCTTGAGTTTTGGAAAGAGATAATAATCAGAAGATGCAAGATCTGGCGAGTAAGGTGGGTGGACAGTGTACTGAAACCCTAGGTCCCTCAGAAAATTTATTGTTCTGCCAGCCTTGTGGACGGGAGCATTGTCCTGCAAGAACAAGACACCTCGTGTCAACTTTCCCCGGCGCTTTTCTTTAATAGCGTCCTTTACCTTAGCCAGCAGACTGCAGTACTACTCTGCAGTTATGGTTTGGACCATTGGAAGGTAGTCTGAGAGCAAAACATCATTCTTATCCCAGAATATTGAGGCAAGCACCTTCCTTGCGGACTTTTGTGCTTTGAATTTTTTGGGTCTTGGAGATCGTGAGTGGTACCATTCGCATGACTGCTGTTTGGTTTCCGGATCAAAGTAATGCAACCACGTTTCATCCTGGGTAACAAGCCGATTCAAAAAATCGTCCTTGGAGTTCTCAAAATGCCGTAAAATCACCTGCATGATCTCACACGTTCGCGTTCAAACATTTCGAAATCCATTTCGCAGAAAGCTTGCGCATGTCCAACTGATCATGGATTATTGACCCAACACGTTCTTTGGATATGTGCACTTTGTCGGCTATCTCCTGAAGTGAAATCCGTCTGTTGCTCAAAATCAGGTCCACTTTTTCCGGAATTGACACTGACACTGGCCTGCCACACCTGTCACCATCTTCTGTTGTAAATTTAGCACGCTTGAAGTTCGCATACCATTTCTTCACAGTGGAGTATGAAGGGCACTGTCCACCCAATGTGTCTAGCATGCAACCATTGATTTCCTTGGGCGACTTCTGTTGCAAGAAGAAGAACTTCATTACACTTCGCAACTCCTCTTTGGTGAATTTGACATCTGGCTCCGCCATGGTTCATTCAATTACCTGTAAAACCGTTCATGGTAGAATCGTGAAATTTGGTACTTAAACATATGAAAGGCCAATATTTCACATGACATCAATTACATTAGGGTAGTACATTTGGAAGGGGGTCGAGCCGAGAACTTGTCAGCCGACCCTCGTAGTTATGTATTCAGCGTCCGAGAAATATGTTCTATGTGTGATCTTATTCCCTTTTGCAACCAGAAGTTATAGATATACTACAAGTTTGAGCATAGAATTCCCATATTAATTATTCTGTATCACCATTCTTCCTACTATCCAGACTAATGGTAACTTTCATTCGCGTTAGCAACTCTGGTTTTAATGAATTCAGGTTCAAACTTCCGAAAAGAAGAAAGGAACATACCGTAAAATATAAGTTGATTGTAAGGAATTTCTTCTGTGTGTTGAATAGCACTAAAACAAAACGAAGAGAAACAAAATTGGGACTTCAATTCTGTGTGAGTGAAGAAACAATTCGGCAGTACCTCCAACTTGAGAAGCACTACTAGTTCAGTCGATGGGTTCCACATGATTTGACTAAGGGCCAGAAGGAAACGCGAGCAGACGCCTGTGTTTCTTTGCTGTCTCGTCTGAGGAAGGAGCCATTTCTGGACAGTGTGTTGACATGTGATGCGAAGTGGGTTCTGTACGAAAATCCACGGCGTCGTCATCATTGGTTAGCATCCCATTAAACGGTTCCAAAACAGCCGAAACCAGAAGTGCACCAGAAGAAGGTTCACGTATGTGTTTGGTGGACTGCTCGCGGCATCGTGTGTCGGGAACTGCTACCAGCTGGTCAGAGCATCAATGGAACTGTGTACTGTAAGCAGTTGAGTCGTGTTCAAAAAAAATTCAAAACTCTGGAGCCAACACTTGTGAATCGCAAAGGGGTCCTCCTGTTACAGGACAACACTAAGTTCCACGTGGCTAAGATGACCCGCGACACCATTCTATGCCTTGGATGGGAAACACTATTGCATCCGCCATACTCTCCGGACATTAAACCTCCCGATTATCACCTGTTCCATTCCTTGGAGAATCACCTTAGAGGGCGCCAGTTCAAATCCCTAGTAAAGGTGCAAAACGAACTTGATACCTTCTTCGCTTCACGGCCCACCAAGTTCTACCGTGATGGAATCCATGGCTCTCTAGAACTTTGGGAGATGGTCGTCGATGCTGGATGGGACTATTTTTGATCTTCCAGGTATATCTTGGGTGACACATCGATGTTCAAAGGTGGTGGGTGAAAAAGCGACAGAAGTTTGTTGGTGATCTTTATAGTTATAAATTCCTTCCTGGAGGTAGAAGGAGGAAATTGTAGAAATGTTAACGTTAAGGATAAACACATATTTCTCCGAAACAAAAGTGTTATAAAGGTTGGTTTGTTCTTCACGATACTCGAACTCAGTGAGCAGTGACACTGGCAATGGGCGAGAAACAATATCAGCATGCCCTAAGCATTTCTGGTGAAAAAAGATATATATTACATATTTTTAATGTAGCAATATTTTTAATGTTTATTTCAGCGACATTTATTATTTATTTTCATTACATTATTTATTTATTTTTATTGTATTTCACGGGTACAATTAAGGCCATTTAATATTTGAAATATTAGCATTATTTATTTAAGGAAGAAGGATGAAAATCATCCTTCTTCATCACCATTGAAGTGTCATCCACTTCAAAACACATAATTAGTAGCTATATCAGTGTTTACAATGTTCTTACAGTTATTAAAATTACATGCTTAAAAAAATATTGAAAATGTGAAACGTTAATTTCTATACTTACGTGGTATTAAGGACTTTGAGGTCACCAATCTTGAAACGTCCGAAGTAATTGCTTAACTGAAAGAAAGAAAACAGTAAACTGTTATAAATTATTAACAAGTAAATGTTTAATAATTTAATTTAAGCTTGACGACTGTTACACATTAATTTCAAACTAAATGCTCTATGACGTTACAGTTTCATGCTACAACTCTTGATAAACCACATAGACAGGAAAAGGAACATACAGAAAATATAGCGTTGATAAAAGATAGCGGTTATAGACAAACGAGAACATCGATAGTGTAGTAGATGGTTTCGTAGATACACTACCAGTGGCTTCATGAATCCTTGTACACTGTCAACAGCTGTTATTCCATTCTTCTACCTCACATTCTTCTAATATTTGTCCCTGATAACAATCAATAAATGTGCATCTTATAAAATGAAATGAAATGAAATCTTTGAGTTTAACCTTCCACAATTATCCTATTAGGCTAAGGAAGACGATGATTAAAGCAACTGATGGGAGAATTGGTGGAATGAGAAACTGGAAGGAAACGGGAGTACCCCGAGAAAACCCACGGACACGATGTTGTACACCACAAATTTACTTGGCCGGGGATTGAACCAGGGACCCCATGCACCAGAGGTAAGCACTCTACTACTGAGCCACCGTGCCCCTGTATCGTAAAGAATAGCAGAAACAGTAATAACAATAATAATTATTTATTATAATTATAATTAGAAGTGTCACGTGCACACGATATGAAGGAGCTTGGTTTGTAGGGCGTGATATCTTCTCAATTAATCTTGAAACCGAAATCGCTAGAATCGTGATTGAATATATTCTTGGAATGCTTAACTGATAGCAGAAAACAGCTTCTGGCTATCTATTACTGTCTTTACTCTATAGCAATCAACATTAAAACTGGAAGTTGTTGATTTCCAATACTTTCGGTTTCAATAGAAGATTAAGAAAAGTGATAGTACCTATTCTTATAGCACAAAATCGATTTTTAGAAGAAAACACTCCTCCGGTGTTTTTTAAAATCGTTTTTGTTCTATGTAGATCAATATTGAAACCGGAAGTTGTAGTCGATTTCTATAATTTCCGGTTTAATATAAACTTAAGGATGGAAATAAAATGTATTCTTGCCACGCTTAATCGGTTGTAGGAAACCGCTTCTCCGATGTATAATGGCCACAATTGATGGCGATATATCCAATAGTATAGTGATCGCCAAACCGTCGATCGCGAGCTACTAGTAGCTCGCTGGTACACTTTTGGTAGATCGCGTTAACGCACCGGTTGAGTAAACTTGATCAGTGTTGCCAATTTGGGGTAAAAGTCGCTAAATCTAGGGGATTCGACTTCCAGAAAAAACTTGTTGATTACAAAAAAAAAAAAAAAAAGTTCCACACTTCTCATCAAAGTAAATAAGTCTGATAAAATTAATTTGATATTACATTTGTTGCTTATTACTAACTACATTTCCATTTCTTTCTTATGTACAATTCAATTTCGGTTTCTTTTTGTTATATGCAGTTGAATTAAAATTGTATTCATATTTACTAGACATGTAAGTTTATATGCAGTAAACAAATGTATTTTAAAAAAAGAAGTTTTTTTGGTTGGTAACTGTACGGTAACTCAGATGTTTTACAAGTTTGGTGACCACTGAAATAGTTTTTGAGACTTTTTCCGTCCCCAGGATTAGCGAACACACGGAGAGACAGAATAAATACATAATGGAGTTTTGGTAAACCAAACTCCTTTAAAAGTCATTGCAGAGGTTCAACAACGGTGGGTTCACCTGGTTCGGATCTCCCTAAAAATTTCGAAGCTCAACATACATTCGTGCACTTTCTTAATAAAACAATACGTGTTTAGCAGAGAAATTACAGATGTAGACTAAAGATTTGACCTTACTTATCATCTGTACTATTTCTTTCCTGATAAACAATCTTATTACGAGGGTTGCTATATATATTTCTGGCCTAATAATGAAAATACGAATATTTATCAACGAAAATGGTTTTATTGTTTTTCAAAATATTCTCCATCAAGATTTATACACTTTTGCATGCGCTCAAACCAATTTTCGAAGCACTTTTTCCACTCCGATTGAGACACCTCCAAAACATGGTTTTTGAATGCTTCAACAGCATTTTCTGGCGACGAAAATCGTTGACCACGCATTTTTTTCTTGATGTGTGGGAATAAAAAGAAGTCATTGGGTGCCAAGTCAGGGCTGTACGGCGGATGACCCATCACTTCGACGTTTTGGCCGGTCAAAAATGCGCTGGTTTGAGCCGATGTGTGAGAGCTCGCATTGTCATGGTGCACAATGATTCGTCTTCTCTTGTTCATTTTTCGAATTTCTCCGAAGACTTCAGGCAAACAAATGGTGGTGTACCACTCAGAATTGACCGTCCTACGTTGCTCAAGCGGAACAGTCGCCACATGACCAGTTATGCCGAAGAAACAGGCGACCATTTGCTTCGAAGTGCTTCTTCCACGAACAACTTTCGTTGGATTTGGCTCGTCTTGGAAGACCCACACGGTCGATTGCTGTTTTGTTTCGGGCTCATACGCATAGATCCATGATTCGTCACCTGTGACGATCTTATAAACGTCTTTTGAAGCACCGCGATCGTATTTTTTCAGCATTTCTTTACACCAATCCACACGAGCTTTCTTTTGAGCGATTGTCAAATTGTGCGGGATCCAACGAGAACAAACCTTTTTTACGGCCAGGTGTTCATGCAATATCGAATGTATGCTGGTGGAAGAAATGCCTAGGCATGCCTCTATCTCACGGTAAGTCACATGACGGTCTTGCATTATCAGTTCACGTACGGCATCGATGTTTTCTGGCACAACGGCTGTTTTTGGACGACCTTCACGGAATTCGTCTTTGAGCGAGCGTCGGCCACGATTGAATTCGTTGTACCAGTTTTTCACAGTGCTATAGGATGGTGCTTCGTCGCCATACAAAGATTTAAGTTCATCGATGCACTCTTGTCGTGATAATCCACGTCGAAAGTTGTGAAAAATGATCGCACGAAAATGTTCACGAGTTAATTCCATTTTTTTGCCAAGTTGATTTCTTCAAGTACCTGTAAAAGAAAAAAAAATTGTCGTAAGTCCAAAAGTTCTGAGTACATTTATGCTACAAAATGTCAAACTTTCCAATGGAAATGTCAGATTGCACCTGGCAACACTTAGTGTTGCCTAGGCCAGAAATATATATAGCAACCCTCGTATTTTTCACCAAAATATTGGTGTAAGTACTTACAAATTATTTACAGTTTTCTAGGCTGTAGAATAACACCCGTTCGGATTTTATTAGAAAAACATGGTGTGGATCCCTTTAAAAAATTTGAACCCCTCCCAGTGTTGTTATTCTAATTTTTTAACTTACTAAAGTAATAAATTTACTTTTGTATAGATTGTATGGTTTGTTTCCTAAGAGAGTTATATCTATATATATCTATATCTATATATCTATATCTATATCTATATCCATATCCATATCTATCTATCTATCTATCTATCTATCTATCTATCTATCTATCTATCTATCTATCTATCTATCTATCTATCTATCTATCTATCTATCTATCTATATAACTCTCTTAGGAAACAAACCATACAATCTAGACAGAAGTAAATTTACTGATATTACTGGCTACCACAAGTAAGAAGTAGGGACCTACACAACATCCTAACACAAGGTGGTGAGACGAAATTAGGCAGCACTGCGAATATCTTGGAAACAAATTATTCAAGATAAATGGTTGTCAAAAAGTATTGCAAAAACCTTACTCCAGCAATGGATTGACAATATTATTGATAATTGTATGTTTGCGTTTCAAATATAAATAACTCTCACCACTACACTCCATGTGAACCCAGTTCTCATTCTTAATATCTCAACATTTGAGATAAAAGAAATACATACTTGTACCTTATTTTGAGAGATCATATGTTTTAACCCTGAGCTGTAAGAATTTCTAAAAACAAAGACTGTTAAACTAAAATTTACTGTTTCTGGGTGTAACTGGGTAAAATTTACTGTTACGTCTGGTGACAACAAACGGTTTTACGAACTGGAAATATCTTAAGAACCGATTCTAGCGAACTGGAGGGAACCGGCTGAATACACTACTGATCCCCCCTCCAACAACCATTTCTGCGAGCCTGAATCATTGTATAGGGTGGAGTAGAGGGGAAACGGGAAATTTTGAAGTAACGTAATTTACACGGATAAACCCTAAAAAAAACATCTTTTAATGACGAAAGTGTATGTATACAGTATTAGATATATATAGTCTTAGGTACCAGGATATAAGTGAATATCGAGCACCATTTATTAAACCATTTCTACAGAGTAACGCATAATTATGTATATAATGTTTGACTGACTGTAGTATTTGTAATTCTGGATGAAAAGTTTCGATATGGCAACAATGTGTAGCCTGAGAGTGGGAATAAGCGCGTTTGCACACGATACCAACAAAATTGGAGGAAGCCCCGATAATATCGGTGTCGGTGTCGGCGTATTTTACATACGTCGCTGACAATATCGGTGCAAACCCCGACAATATCGTTGCCGGTAATAAGCGAAGTAAGCGACACACACAATATAGTCTGAAACAAAACAAAACAAAACAAAAATAAAAAATAAATAAAGAACAAAAGCAAAAAAAAAAAAAAAAAAAAAAAAGAAGTGGAAAATAGTCAAGAAATTGGTTATCTAAATTTCCTATATTCTATTTGGTAATAGCTATTTAGACGGAAACCAGTACTCTTTAGACTTCCCACATTTTATACTTATTTAATAAAGGATATTAGCTACTCCAAAACAGAAACTAAAAAATAATAAGCTGTTCCGAAGTTGTTTATAGGACAAGATAATACTATTATTATACAATTGTAATAGAAAAAAAATGGAAACAACAAAATTCCAAAGACTAGAAACGAAACAAGAATACACAGCGCCTTGTCAATCACTCTCTTCATCTAACCCACTTGCCGGCCGACAATATAGCCGCATGTACTACTATGAGCAAAATAAATGACGCGTCTCTTTATTTTGAAGTTTTTTGAAAATATCTCCGTTTTCTTTATATGTTCGAAATTTCGGAAGGTTTACCCAGCAGGAAACGTTAATAACAAGACCGTTTTAAATATTTGTGTTAGATATTAGCTTAAAATAAATAAATTAGAAGCAAAAAAACATTAAATCGACCGAAATTACGACAATTACCAACTCTGCTAAAGTGGGAAATTTTCAAGAACGCGAGGGAATTCTGCAGTTCAACAGGAAGCAACGACATATATGTCATTGAGAGAAATGTGGATTAGATCTACAAACGAAACTTTTAACGAAATATTTCTAATATGTCCTATTACGTGCATTATCTGCAAACTTCAAATATATGGATCTATGCCAAGTATTAACGTATAGATAGAGCAAATAGTTGAAATTACCTATGGAAAAGGACGAATTGGTAGCACAATCGTAATGAAAAATCATTTTTACCGTAGAACAGATTTAGTTGTAAGAAAACAATTAGCTCAGTTATTTAAAGCAACGAGTCTGTATGTCGGAGGTAGCTGGTTCGAACCACATAGAAGTGCAATTGTCACTTTTATTATTATGGTTATTTTATTTATTTTTTTATGTGGGAAAGAATCAAATTGTAACGTATGTGTAAAACTCATGACAATACAAATAAAAATGTCGTCGCACTTGCATTAGTGTCCTTAATTTTTGTTTGCAAACAGTTTCGTAATTATTTTCCCTGTGCTCACTGCTCACAATATGCTCGCTGGTGTATAACGAATGTTTTCCAGTAAACGTTAATTGTAATTTGGAGAATTTTATAAAGTTTCACAATGTTTATCATTAAATAATCTTCTATCTACTTGTTTGGACATTTTGATAACAGATTTCCCTATTAAATGTTTAATTTTCCCTAGATGTCTAATTACGGAAAAGTTTTACAATGTATTTGTTTTAAATTGAAATTGTTTTAAATTTAGCACATGAGGTAAGTAGCCCGAAGGAGGATAACTGAAGTAGCTGATATTCTACGTAAAAGCAACCTATTGTAGAATGATGATGCTGCTTACCTTCAGCACATAATCTTTACGTTAGAGTCAGATTGGAGAAAAATCCTGTTTTTTCCTCCCCTATGACCACCCATCTTAAACCTCTACATACCATGGTTCGTCTTACACAATTTCGGTGCTCCAAAGACATTCATATAATAATAATAATAATAATAATAATAATAATAATAATAATAATAATAATAATAATAATAATAATAATAATCCTGAATATGCCATACTGACCTAATTTAGTAACCTTAGGCATCTTAGTTTAAAATGCTTTCTTTTGTAATAATTTGAGCAACCATGTGCGAGGCGGCACGACGTTTTTTTGCCCCTCTCATTTCAGTTCCCTCCCAACAGACAAGGACAACGTTACTGACAAACAGGGACAACGTTACGTAATTTCTGATAAGCAGGGCAGACAAAATGAATAAGAAATATATTTATATCACCCTCTCCCCCTTCATGATTGGAATATCACGTAGCATTTTAATTCTACCGAAGATAACCCTGTGCGGTTAGGGGTAGGTAACTAAAGAGATACCTAATACATAGCCCCCCCTGGTTGTAATATTACCGCTTCTTTATTTGTTCGAGGGAGCTCCTACACAACCAAGGGTGACAAAAAGAATAGGAAAAGCGTCTATTGATTCTAGTGGCTGATCCAGCACGGATTCCTGAGGGGGGGAAGCGGTGAAGTGAAGGATTCTTTTGATGATGTGAAGCTGTCACAAATTACCACGTAACTAAACTAAACATAATAGTGTGGTTAAACCGGAACCCAGTCAGTTCAAATTGATGTAAAAGTTTAATTTTTTACTTCATATTAAAGTTTTGGTTCCAAATGAGAATTTCAGTCTGAGTGGTCAATGATCAAATCTCGGGCGGGGGCTTTTCGGTGTAGAGGCTATGACCCCCTTATGGGAAAAGGCAAAAATATTAAAATTCTTAAAACTTTCGAAGTTTTCGTCTATTTTAAAGGAATTTTTGGCTTCATATTCAAGTGTTTGTTCCAAATGACAATTCCAGTCCGAGTAGACAATGATCAAATCTCGGGGGACTCTGCAATGTAGGAAAAATAATGACGTCTATATCGTGATCCTGTTGGTGATATCACGAGTCATGACGTGAATAAACCACAAAGTAAACGTTAAATGTTGTTGGCTCTCGTAGCTGAGTGAGCTAGCACAGCGTGCTAGTAAGAAAGATTGGTTTCGGCGTGCGTTCAAATCCTTCCTAAGGAGAATTATTTTTAAAAAAGTTTATAACACTTCTTTTGTTAAAAAAAAGATTTAAAATAATATTCAAAAAGTGATTTAACAATTATTTTTTAAAAAATTTTCATTAAACTTCTTTCATTAAAATAAGTTTCCCTTTGTGCTATACAGATCCATAAGCAAAGTTAGTAGTAAAAATAGTAGTAGTAGGAACGGGTTATAATGCAATTCAGCATTCATTTGTTTCCGTGCGATGTTGCCAAACGTAACTCGCTTACAATGCTTTCTGGCTAGGCCTTAGTGTGTTTCGAAAATATACTTGTGTTCGGGATGAAGTTCCAAGGTTCAGCATTGATTAGGAGTTTTTGCTATTAATATCCCTTCTAACAATATTGGCAGTGGACAAAAGTTGGACCGTGTTGAAGCTTTTTGCCCCTAATTTAGTTATTTTAATTTATTATTTAACGAATATATTGAAAATATATTTGTCAGCAGGCACGTATGCAGGAATTTATTTCGGGAGGGGTCCAAAGTTATCTGGGAGGTTCTGACTTCAATATTAGGATAAATTATAATATTTTTTTTAAAAAAAATAACCCTTGTTGGGATTTTTGGGTCCGGACCCCCTGAACCCACCCCTAAATGCGTCCTTGTTTGTCAGTAATGTTTCCTCATTTTGAAACCCTCAGAAACTTCGAATACATAAAGGAAAACGAGTTATTTTCGATAAAGTATCACTTCAAGGAGACGCGATATTTTTTATTGCACATGGTGGTACCCCAACTTAACAAGGGCAAGAATTCCTTTACTTGGTTCTCTGCCATTGCACTCTATCGAAAGGTTAGGTTTGTAATATATACTCCTAAGAACAAACGTGTTTGCCAGAGAACCGTGATACTGAACAGAGCTCCACAGAAATGCATGCTGAACTTTCGTTTATAGCTACCCTTTGGTGTTTTTTGCCCTCAAGGTCAATCGAGTGGTGATTCAGTTCAGTTCCTGTTCTTAAGTTGTGTTCGTATTACTTCGAACAGTTTTGACGTGTGTTTTCCAACCACCATGTGAATAGACAATCAGGGCAAATCATAGAATAAAATACATTTAAGCAAGTATATTTGTCGCGAAATTATTACACCCATTACCCAAAGACACTTAATATATGAATCCATACATTTATTTATATAGGTAAAGCAAACAGTGGAAATTACCTATCGAAAGAATGAATTAACAGCACGATCATAATGAAAAGCATGCCTCGTAATATAACAGACTTCTTTCGCGTAAGAAATCGAAACTCAGTTGGTCAGAGCAACTAGTCTGTACGAATTAGGTTGTTAGTTCGAGCCTAATACGAGTAAGAGTTTTTATTACTATTCTTTTTCTCTTTTTTTATGTGAGGAAAAATCAAATTGTAACATCGCGATATCAAACGTATTTGGTTAGGTAACTTTCTCTTAGCTAAACTTTAAATATCAGTAACCGTCGAAATTATTTCACTAACCGATCAGTTATTGAACATTTCAAACACCAGTGGCATAACATGAAGGTTAACCTCAAGTCCGCAGCCCTTAGTTATGCGTCCATACTTTCAAGGTCGGACCTTGGGCCGGGCAACCCGGGCGACTGCCCGGGGCGCCAGAGTCAGAGGGACGCCAGAACGAGCCTCAAAAAGTAAATTTTATAATGTGTTTCCTACTGACTTTTTTGGTTTATATTCTTATAAAGTAGCGGCAATTACATAACCTTTTTCCATTTCACCATGGAAGAAGAGAGTTTCATAGCACTAAGTGGACTGTATCGACAAATGTAGAGATGGCATGTAGAATAAAGAGTGGAGGGGGAGTAAGTATTGTTTGTTTCTTTGCTTAAGTTTAGCGTTCCACGGTTATGCCTTAATGGCCAAAGCAGATGTGGATACTGATTATAGTGAAATCCGAACCACGCTTATCGTTCAACAGTAACCCACCGGGATTTGGACCCGGGACCACAGAAGGCAGGCGTGCTAGCCTCTAGACCAAGCTGGGGGGGCGGAGTTCGTATTGTTTATAGCGGGCCATATTCTTTGTGAAGTTTTTCCACGTAATGAATGTCTTTTTGAAAAATGGGTTTAAACTATTAAAAACACTAGGATAAAATGTAAAATATAGGCTAATACTAGGGGGGAGGGCGCCATAAAGTCACTTTGCCTAGGTGAAAATTTGGTCTGGTCCGTCCCTGCGTACTTTCTATATATTTTTTGGCTTTGCAGCTTGTGCGGTCCCCACGCCACAAGATTGTGGGGGCGCTATTTACGCCAATGCTTCGAACGTAATTGAATAACTGTTTCAGAAATTCTACCATCAGCGTGGAAACGGGAATATATATTTTTCTAATAGTCCCATAGAACTTTCACCCAGAACACCAGATGCAATATTTCAGAATGGGCTCTGGCTAAGTATAAGGAGGATCTGATGTTTCCTAAATAAGTTCCTTTCAGAAAGTTTGATATTTCTTTAACGGTGTTGTAAATAAACATACTCATCGTTATTAGCCCGACATCAAACCATACTGGACACATCTCTCTAGAGCAACGATCGGCAAAAGTTTATTCTGGCTAATTTTATAAGCAACTCAAGGGTGAAGCACTTGTTAACGAAAGCAATGCTGTGCATACATTGCCATGCTTCTGACAAAATATAAAGTGATTTATAATTTTTAGACACTTTTCCTATTCTTTTTGGCACCCTTGGTTGTGTAGGGCGCCTTCGAACAAATAAAGAAGCGGTAATATTACAGCCAAAGAGCGCTATAAATATATTACGTATTTCTTTTGTTACCTAATCATAACCGCCTAGAGTCATCTTCGGTAGAATAAAAAATGCTACGTGATATTCCACTCACGGAGGAAAGGATGCTCTAAATATATTTCTTATTCATTTTGTCTGCCCTGCTTGTCAGA
This sequence comes from Thermobia domestica, assembly GCF_964235325.1. Taxonomy (NCBI): domain Eukaryota; kingdom Metazoa; phylum Arthropoda; class Insecta; order Zygentoma; family Lepismatidae; genus Thermobia; species Thermobia domestica. Next base: position 51,146,118 of record NC_137471.1, read on the forward strand.
AATTAAATAGTTTCTTCTGGGAGGGTGCTGAAAATAGAGGGGCAAAATAAAACGTCATGCCCCCCCTACAGTTTAAATTTTGTTAAGTGGTTGCTCAAATTATTACTAAAGAAAGCACTTTAAACTAAGATGTCTACATTATGTAAGGGTGGCATATTCAGGAATAATAATAATAATAATAATAATAATAATAATAATAATAATAATAATAATTATTATTATTATTATTATTATTATTATTATATGAATGTCTTTGGAGAGACGAAATTATGTGACACGAATCATTACATGTAGAGCTTTAAGATGAGTGGTCAAAGGGTAGGAAAAAAGATATTTTTCTCTCTGACTCTCTAACGTAAAGATTATGTGCTGAAGGTAAGAAGCGTCATCAATCTAAAATTGGTTGCTTTTACGTAGAATATCAGTTACTTCAGTTCTCCTCCTTCGGGCTACTTACCTCATGGGGTAAATTCAAAGCAATTTCAATTCAAGACAAATACACTGTAAAACTTTTCCGTAATGAAACATCTACGGATAATTAAACATTTAATAGGGAAATCTGGTATACCATAGTGTCCAAAAAAGTAGATAGAAGACTATTTAATGATAAACATTGTGAAACTTTATAAAAATTTCCAAATTAGAATTAGCGTTTACTGGAAAATATTCATTATACACCAGCGAGCATATTGTGAGCAGTGAGCACAGGGAAAATAATTACGAAACAGTTTGCAAACAAAATTAGGGACACTAATGCAAGTGCGACAACATTTTTTTTTTGGTATCGTCATGAGTTTTACACATATGTTACAATTTGATTCTTTCCCACATAAAAATAAATAAAATAATCACGGGAATAAAAATTACAGTTGCACCTCTATGGGGTTCGAACCAACTACCTCCGGCATACAGATTCGTTGCTTTAACTAACTGAGCTATTTGTTTTCTTACGTAAACTGAACATGTTCTACGGTAAAGATGATATTTCATTACGATCGTGCTACCGATTCGTCCTTTTCCATAGGCAATTTCTACTATATGCTCTATCTATACGTTAATACTTAGTATAGATTCATATATTTGGAGTTTGCAGATAATGCACGTAATAGGACATATTAGAAATGTTTCGTTAAAAGTTTCGTTTGTGGATTTAATTCACATTTCTCTCAATGACATAGATGTTGCTGCTTCGTGTTGAACTGCAGAATTCCCTCGCGTTCTTGAAAATTTCCCACTTTAGCAGAGTTGGTAATTCCCGTAATTTCGGTCGATTTAATGTTTTTTTGCTTCTAATTTATTTATTTTAAGCTAATATCTAACACAAATATTGAAAACGAGTTTGTTATTAACGTTTCCTGCTGGGAAAACCTTCCAAAATTTCGAACATATAAAGAAAACGGAGATATTTTCAAAAAACTTCAAAATAAAGAGACGCGTGATTTATTTTGCTCATAGTAGTACATCCAATCATAAGAAAACACTGCCTCCGACAAAATCGGTGTCGGCGATATCGGCGACAATATCAGGGCCTTGGCCAACAGCATCTGCGTGTCGGAGGATCGGCCGATAATGTCGGTGGCGTGTGCAAGCTATGATTTGAGTACATTGAAGTCGATTTCACCGGCGACATTATAGGCGCTTCCACCGATATTATCGTTGCCGTGTGCAAACGCAATAACGGTCACTAGACTTAGAACCGTTAGTGTATGCCAGACCGGATGATGGAGCTGAACGAAACATTCCTGAACCGTTGGACCGGTCGGCATGGGTCTATGGAGTGGCCAGCTCGATTTCCCGATTTGCCATCACCTGACTTTTTCTTATGGGATATTTCAAAGGACAAAGTGTATCAACATCATATACGTAATTTGGCCGAAGTACAACAAGCTATCACAGAAGAGTTCCACAGGATTTCAGTATGGGTCTGTCACAAGCAGCAGTCACAAGCTGCTTGTGACAACATTGCTCTTCGTCCCTAGGCATGTATAGATTTGGATGGTGCATTGGTAAACATTTCGTGAAGGACAGAGATTAAAATTCCTGTAATGAAAGATATGAAAGTAATGTGTTTATTTTCAATATTATGTTCAAGTTATGCTGCTAGTTTCTTTGCTGCAGTCTTTGAAACATTATATACCTCGTATATAATACAGCTAGTAATGTGTCTGAAGAAACTACTGTTGCTATTGCATAGAAATTATTCATTTTGGGTGCAAAACAGAAAGTATCTTTACAAAACAAAAAAGAAAGGAGAGATGAAAGGAGAGAGAAACAGAACATATGAAGATATTAATAGAGCATAACGTTGCTATAAAGACTAGGAAATATGCCATTTCTTTGTGCAAAAATATATGTTCCTAATTTGAATTCCAGCTGCCAAGTGACTTGTATGAGACGGAAGTAACCAAGTCAATTGTTACGTAACGCGAGGTGATGACAAAATGCTACTGAAATAAGCCATTCATGCGTTGTAAGGGCTCTGTGAATTCTCCAAAAGAAAGTGGAGGTAATATAACATTCTCCTGCATGAAAATGTCTCCAGGAATAAAAAAAAAAGAGAGAGAGAGAGAGAGAGAGAAAGGGAGAATAAATCAAGTACTGTGTGACTTGTCGTTGAAATGAATGTTCGTTTGAGTGAATGTAAAGTGCACGCTACTTATATGTCTTCGTGTGTGTATATATATGTGAATCTTTATGTGTGTTTGTATTGCGGCAATCGATAGCAGACTGCAGATCGCCATCTCTCCTTTACCACCCACCATACCCTTCAGTCAACTTACAAAACCCATTCTCTTCCCCACAGCGCATCCCCTATTAATTTATTTTGGAACTAATTGGTATGGATTGCAAAAGAGAAATCCCAAAATATCAGCGCTTAACACTTTGGTCCAAGGATGAAAAATACACCAATCAATGATCTATATAGCGGGATAAAAAATATAGCTGAATGTAAATTTTCATGAGTAGTTTTTGAGAAAATAGAAGAAAACATATATTTTTTTTTTTGTAAAATGAAAAATTGCTATTGTACGATAACCATGCTATCTAAAACTAACTAACCACTGACGTGACACCACTTTGTGGACCCGAGACGCTCTAACGCCATCCGTTAGCAACTGGTCAAACTACGTTCATCCTTGTGACAAACACGTAGTCAGTGTCGCTCATCTCCAGAACCTTTCTATTCCAAGAAAGAGGAGGAACAGCGTTGCCAGACTCATAGCTCGGAATTACTCCAAAACCTGATCGAAATTATGGTAGATTCGGTAAAATTATGCTAGATCCTCATAATTACTAATTCAGGAGTTTTAAAAGAAAAAAAAACTAAGTTGAGATACGATAACGTAACTTAAAATACGCAGAGCGCAAGAATGCGTGGATAGAACTCAATACTTCACGCACCAAAGCTTTAACTCAACTAAACTAGTGCAGTCGTTGCCAGATTCAATGGCGTATATATCGTATAAATGAATGCAAAGTGTTTGTTTACATATTTTCAAAAGAAAATTACCTCGCAGCATAAGCGGCCTGGGGGGAATTGTCTGCTGGGGGGGGGACAGATTTTTGGTCGGTCTCGGACCTTTCATTTCAGGAATAAAGATGGTCATGAAGTCAGAAATAAAGATAGTGAAGTTGTCAAAAGGTTGGGGGGAGAATGGTCCCCATAGCTCCACCCATGCTTTGCAGTTACAGAATTAGAAAACCCTGGGTGGAGCCACAAACAAAACAAAACAAAACAAAAAAAAAAAGCCGTCTCTAACTTACTTCGGAAAATAAGACTGGATGTATGGTTTACCAACTGTATGAATCAATGGAACAGGATACATTTCTGCCGTTCTTTTTCTTCCCACGACCAACTTCTTTCTCATCTCCAGGTTTTAAGGCTTTTTGATAAACTTGCTGAAATTATGCTAGATTTGCGCAAGATGCTAAAAACAAGATGCTAAATGCTAAAAACATGCAAATTATGCTAGATCTAGCATCATTATGCTAGTTCTGGCAACGCTGAGGAGGAACAAGTTGCTGTAGCAAAGATCCTTCTATAGGTGGATGTGGACATGGTTGCCACATTGACAGGCTTCGCAGTGCATGGTTTTCTTAGGCATTCTAAGTAGGCTACGATCGTCACTCGCCAAGACCAAGCGACTGAATGACAAATCGGCAACACAGCTGAGGTCATCCACTTCTTTCCCCAAAGCAAAGGGAAAATTTCATCTGGAAGAGGGGTACCGGCGTGGGGCTGAAGTATGTTTAACATATTTTCCGAGGGCATACTTGAAATAGAAAGGCTCTAACAGGCGTATCTGGATCTTTCTGGAGCTAGTGACCGTCATCTTTTACTCATATGACTCCCAAACTTCCTTCACGACACTGGGTAGACATTGTTCACTAGTGGTCTACTATGCCACGCTTAATTGCATGCATGGAGAGCATGCCCGCGACCGTTCGGTCTATTTAATGGACGGATACCGCTCAAAAGTATCGCACCCCGCCCGTAGTTTCTCTATACGCTATTGTACACTCGTGCACGAGGTGCACCGCCAGAATTTGTCCCCTAATTCTGACTCGTCTGAGCGATGTAACCCCTATTCTCTAAGGGATACGCCCACTGCGCGACCAGACCGAAGTCCTGAGTGCCTACCAGTTAACCTACTGGTTGAGGCAGACTGCTAGCGAGTCAGTACTACCATGCTCTGCAGGCATGGCGCCCCAGCGTTTCAAGGCAAGCTCACCTCCCTCATACGCTCACCGTTACCCAGATTCCTGGGATTAGCTCCCGCATGGTACCGAATCCCACGGTATGACCACAGTCCGACAGAGTCCAACCCAAATCCGGGGCCCCAGGCAAAGCCCAAGGGGGCTTGTTCAATCCTGGCCCTGCCTACCTCTATCGACTGGGTGGACACCGAAAACTAAGTTGCACCAACCGGAAATCAAACTCGGGACCAGGCGGACGTGAGTGCAAAGCTCTAACCACTAATCTACGCATCCCCAATCCATGTTATCTATTACAATGAAATATACTGTTATTAAGCTTTTCCTTATGACATAACCATAACGGAAGTATACAATATGTATAGTTAGTGAGGTACAGCTAAAATTTATGAAAGGGTCTATCGATTTAATATTTGTTTAGCTGCAATTTTGGCAAGAAAAATGAGGTATATGAATCTATATCAATCGACAGATGACATTGAACTACTGGGGGGGGGGTTGATTCTCACATGTAGTTCTTAAAAGAAACGAGAAAACATATTTTATATGGCGCTGAGAAGTATGCTGTTTGTTGCCTATAATAACTGATATCTTTAATTTCGTTGGAAAAAGAATCATTTATTTATGCTCTGTATATGTTCTAAAAGAAGATTAAGTAGCATGTTGTTTCTCCTAACAATGACGCCATACTTCGAACAGTGATAATATACTATTTGTAAATTTACTATCTGTTGCAGTTTTTCTTTCTTCGACATTAAGACCATATATATATATATATATATATATATATATATATATATATATATATATATATATATATATATATATATATATAAAATTCTGTAGTTTTCTAATTTTTTTGGTATTAGGACTTGTTTCCTGTCGATTCTTGTGGAATTCTTTCTTGTCTTTTTTGGATTGTCTGAAACTTTTTTGTCTGAAAAAATTTTCGTCTCTGTTTTTGTAAATTTGACTACAAACTTTTAGCCTTATTTGCTTCGTAATTTGATATAAAAGTCATATGAATCCGAGAGATGCCATATAGCAACATTTAAACCATATTTATTATTGTAGTATATTGTGTAAGGATTGGCGTATCTTTAAACGTTGATAAATACTTTTCATTGTGTTTATACTAGAGACCTGCACGGGCTGGGCTCAGCCCGAAGCCCGAAGCTCGGCCCGGCCGACTTTGTTATTTCTTTGGGCCGGGCCGGGGCCGATTAATTGCAATTCTTTGATAATTATTGACTTTCGTTGAACGATAATTAGAATATAGGCAAACGTTGAAGAAGTGTATCCGTGAAAAATGTTACAAAATGAAACTTTTAAAATTTATCGGGCCCGGGTCGGGCTTGGGCCAAGAATTTTAAAAATCTTATCGGGCCGGGCCGGGCTCGGGCTGAAAATCTCCAAAACTTTTCGGGCCCGGGATGGGCCGGGCCTAGTTACATTCGGGCTGGATTGTGCTCGGGCCGAAAAATTCGGGCCGTGCAGGTCTCTAGTTTGTACAATCATTTTATCTATTTACAGTTTTTGTACTATGAATAATGTAGTTTAAAATCTAAAGACCTAACACAATGATTGCATATGACCAGTGACTAATAGCAATCTGGCTGAAAAATCTTACAATATACTGAACTGGAGTGAAAATATCATTATACAAGATTTCAGATTAGGATTAGGACAGAACTGAATATGTATAAGCTTTAGTTCCGTTACATCAATATTTAGTTATACATGATAATTAATTTCTGTTGAATGAGACGCAAGATCCCATCTTCTTGAAAGAGCACAAACAATGTATACTAAGTAAAACAAAAATCAATTTTATTGATGTAAAACTTAGTTAAGAGACCATATTGTAAAGTGTTCTCTTCTAGCTTAAAAAACGTATACAGGAATTTTGGACCCCAGTTCCAGTTGGAATTTTGGTTCCCAGTCACCTTTTATTATAAAAATTCCTCCTATGTACAGTAATAATAATTAATTAAGTCTCAAATACTAAGTCTTTTTAAATGTTTAATGATTTTCTTGGTGAGATTAAAAGGACCCTGACACCAAGCGTCAGGTGATGGAATCCAATGATCTTGTGGTCAAGAAGTGTATGTAAGGTACCTTTCACGGACAAAGCGTCCTAGAGAAGAGGATAAAACTCAAAGACTAGGTGTCTTAAAGAGTGGTGAGGTTAATACGAAAACTAGACGTCAAACGAAGGGAAGTTTTCAAAAACCAGGCGTCCTAGAGAGTGGTGAGATGACGATCGATCGGTGAAGAGTGAAGCCTTCTGCGGTGCTGTGACTTCTTTTATCCTCAAATTTCGGCTGACTTCGTTGATCTTCGTTATTTGACGATTGTTGACGATTGTCGACGATGTCTTCTTTGTGATTGTCGTCTGAAGTTGTTTGAAACGCGTCATAAATTAAAAGAGAGATGTCGCCAATGTAAAACTGTAATTGTATACTCACGATTATTAAGTATTGTAGTTAGTTAAATGTTGTGTGCTATGCTTTTACTTTTATCTGATATAGAGTTCCGAAAATTTCTTTTAATATGAATTAACTGGCCGTGCGTTATCCAGGTTTTACAATATGACATTTGGATATACAGAGGTTCATACACACTTCGCGATAATCTGCCTACCTACTGCACTCAACGTGCAGTTAATGAATGTTAGTACAAGAGTGTTAGTCACATATATATGTAGTATCACAAAAGTAAAGAAAGAACATTTATCCACATCGGCGGTATACTCTATATATTTTATAAACACTTATCATTATATCTATATATATATCTATATCTATCTATCTATCTATCTATCTATCTATAAATAAATAAATAAATAAATATATATATATATATATATATATATATATATATATATATATATATATATATATATATATATATATATATATATATATATAGATAGATAGATAGATAGATAGATAGATAGATAGATAGATAGATAGATAGATGGAAACTTATCTTTCACATTGAAACGATACAGTTTACACTAGATTATGCTTCATTATAGTGATGCATACATTTATCAAATATCAATATTTCTACATATTTAATTATATCAAAAAGCTTCGTCGTTAAGCGCCCAGTTTATAAGACATTTCAAATTTATTTACATACATTAAATACAACCAAACAAAGACCCAACCAAGGAAACGAGTAAGAAAATCTAATATTTCTATAATGTAATATAAGGATGATTTATTAAATTCATCTCAAGATATTGCAAATGGGTTCGCTAAGTATTTTGGCAGTGTTTATGATTCTAGCCCACCTACATATATTTTGAATGAAAATTATGAATCGGTTATAAGCTATAGCTTAGCAATAACACATAGTTCTAAAAAATGAAATTCAGCAATCAATAAAACAATTAAAATCCAGTGGTCTAGATGAACTGCCCACATATTTGTTTAAAGTCTGTGCTGAACCTTTATTAGTTCCATTATATTTGATATTTAATTTAATTTTGAAAACTCAATCCTTTCCAGATAAATGGAAGCTTAGTAAAATAACACCGATATTTAAAACGGGAAACTCTAAGAATATTGAATATTATAGACCTATTGCCCTAATTTCAGTTCCTTTAAAAAATTTTGAACAAATTTTAATTAATAGAATTTTCTCGCATGTCAAATCCTATATTTTACCTTTTCAGCATGGGTTTTATCCAGGACGCTCAACTTTGACAAATTTAACTTCTTTTTCTCAATTTATTACAAGTCCTATGAATGATGGATATTACATTGATGTAATTTATACGGATTTTCAGAAAGCATTTGATAAGTTAAAATCATACACTTTTAATAAATAAGCTTCTGGCTATGGGGTTTTCAATCTCTTTGATAAATATTATGATCCCTTATTCACGAGGTAGAACATATTTTGTCAATTATAATTTTGTAAAATCTTTTATTTACGTAGATATTTCAGGTGTACCATAAGGTTCAAATTTGGGCTCATTACTATTTTCATTATTCATTAATGATATATCAAGTGTTGTAAAATATAGTAATTGTTTATTATATGCCGATGACATGAAAATATTTAAAGCTATAAAAGTGAATAATGATCTGCATGAAATACAGAGAGATATTAATAGTTCTCTGCAATGATGTATCTGGAAAAAAATATATTTTAACATAGAAAAAATAAGGCCTAACGTTTTCAAATAAAATTAATTGTCCATCATTTGAGTATAAGATTAATAATGGAAAGTTAAAAAGAGTATATTCTGTTAATGACAGGTGTGTTACTAGATCATAATTTAAGTTTACATTTAAATGTCACATAAATAAAATCATTGCAAAGTCGCACAGGGCCCTAGAGTTTTTAATGAGTACAAGAGATCTACATAATATCCAAGCTTTAAAACACTTCTTTATAGCGATGATTATGAATAAGTTGGAACAGTGTTGTGTTCTTTGAGATCCTTTTCATAAATTACAAGCCAAGAACATAAAACGAGTCCAATTCTGAAACATCTTTATTTCAAATTGTATCATATATCAGCAACTAAAAATAAGGTCTCATACTCTTCTCTTTTACTTAAATTCGATATGTATTCTCTTTATAGTAGACGTTTCCTTATTTAACAAATATATTTGTACAAAACAGTGAACTCAGTGACAGATAATTGTAATTTACTCCAATATATTAATTTTAATATACCAAAACGATCATTGCGTAAGATTTGTAGTATTTAACATAACGAGATCTCACATTACAATCTACTAGGAGTCATTCATAGTTAGAGCTTGTAAAAATTTCAATCAGCTGGTTTCATCAGATTTGGATCTTGACTTCTGTTATCCTATCTCTGTATATTTGCGTATTCTCAAAAATAATATATTAAAAATATTATATATGGAATAACAATTAAGTAAGAAGTGTTCCCTCTATAAATGTTGAACCCATATTCGAGACTATTTTTCATTTTTTCATATTTTTCGTTTTTTAAAATTATATACTACTAATATCTTAATTTTGTTTTATTATTTAAATTGTATTTTTCCTTTACATGTATAATCTTATTTTTTTTTATCAAGATATAGATATAAATATATTTTATATATAATTATGTGTATATACCTATGTTTCTCTGTAAATGGAGTTTAGCTCTATAGAGAACTATTATAAATAAATAAAAAAATATATATTCGTTAACCATTAAAGATTTTAAACTCAGTTCGAAGGGTAGCAAGCAGGCTAGAACGCGGAATATTCAGATATAGATATATTTGAACACAAACAACTTATAACTATTATTAAATAAGATTCTACAGAATTTAAATAATATAATACATATTAGTGACTTAAAGTCTCCGCAACACGAGAAAATAATATACAATTTCGAAGAAATTTTATTAGTTTGTGGGTCCACAAAGCACAATAAGGAAATTTTCACCTTTGAGTCGATTTGTTTACAAAATTAAAGTTATGAATAAGGCTATTAGCGCGACTCTATTCAAACTTATAAGCTGAACCACGTAATATTTCTTACTGAAAGAATGTAATTTGTTCCAGAGACTGTTAGTAATTTCAAAGGAAAGAGACACGAAAAGATCATCAGCTCGAATCTTCGGCTACGGCCACTACAGATCGAAGGGAGAAAAATCCACTGGCTATGATAATGAATGTCCCTCAGTACATTACGGATGCGCATCATCATATGAACTATCACTCTCAGTATTTCATACGAAGAAACCGAATTTCTAGATAATATTACGAAAATTAAAACACATTAAAGCTAAATTGATCACATGAAACTTCAAAAAGGGGGAGGTAAAAAAAATTAAAAAAACTAAAGAGATAAGATTAAAGAGAAAGTAGAAAAAAGAGCACAGAAATATACAGAGAAGAGAAAGACAGAAGATAGATGCCGCTAAGACTGCGGACAAAAACTTGCGACAAATGTCTAATTTACAGCCAAACATTATCTTAGCATGCCAAAATCATTAGGCTTTAAAAGCACGACCCCTGCGGTCCTTAATAGACGAGAACAAGTCCGTGCCTTCGATAAGAATTTCATAAAGAAAAAGTCTGAACATAGAAGTCATAAAGTTCCTGCCCCTCGCTGTGTTTGGTGAAGCCCAATGAGGTTGCTTCCGGTCCAGCCGGGGGGGGGGGTTCTGTGACTTCTTAGTTTAGAAATGTCTATGTAACAAAAAATATACGACGTCTCACAGCGGTGAAGGAGAAGATTTCAGGTTAAGATGTAGAGGAAAATAGTTTAAAGTTATAAAGTACATAATATCCCAAACGAGGATAACCAAAAATATTTAAAAAAAAATAAATAAAATAATTTTATGCTAACATGTTGATTTTAGGCCAAAATCTCGTCAGCCACTATTCGTCCGCAAGGGTCGTGAAGCTTTGACATGAAACTAATTTCAATCAATACTTTGTTTAGAAGTAGAAATGAAAGTACAAGGACAAGTGACTTGGCGTTCGGGTACGGAAGAAAATAATACCGTACTAAACTATAATATTTTCACTATCACATGTCCTGTCATGTGTATAAAAGCAATTTAGTTAATCACGTACGAATAATAATTATAAGTAATGCACTAAAAATCTCGAAAGAAAAGAGAAAACAACGAACAAATACAAAGGCGCACGTAGGTCACTTGTCAATGGTGCACATCTATTTTAACTACCCAACGATTCAACCACAATCTATAACATTCTGTGTTTACTTTAATGTGCACTGAAAAACATAACACACTTCCAATACTGACTTTCGGTGCAGTAAACTACTGCCTAACCATCCGTCGTCACACGTACATATTCACACAATCACATAGATATATCCCTAACCAAGTGGCAAAAGAGAATAAAATGGGCTTCCATTTAAATTATATGACGGGGTCTTATTACTCAATTACATTTACAATACACACACATATATATAAACATTTATTTTGTTTATTTCTTATTTACTAGAGGTGTTTCCCCAAGACACCAAAACACTTACAATGCCCAAGACCACTTAACGCATTCACGTCCTTTATATTTACATGCGCCACTGTGAGTGAGTATTTACTACTCAAAGCTACTTCTTATAATCTGTATTCGTCGATCCTACAAAGGATAATCGAATAGAGATTATAAATCTCAGGTAAAAAGTTGTCAGGCACTGACCACCGCAGCGAGAGATTCGAAAATACACAAAATTCGTTGTTGGCAAAACACTGACATTTCTACACATTTATACCTCGTAACTTGTTATATCATATGAACGAATAAAAGTTTATCGCTATTTATTTGCGTACGTTAATACTTAAATTATTCCATTTGCAAAACTTTTGCATTGACTTACGAATTGAAAATTCCTACCCTTAAGAATGTCAACAAACATTGGTAGCTAACCTATACTACAACCACTTACTTGTATTTAACCAACTAATAATAACAATAATAATTCAGCATTTACGTAGCTATACAGAATGATTCATGTGTTAGAACGGTGATCACAAGGTGGATCACTAGGTGTTCTCGGTGCTATGCTAAACTCTGCTTGAATAGTGCGGCGTTGACAGATAGTGTCGAGTGCTTACTGCTGACAGATAATAAAAGACGTAATCATGGAATTCTGTTTGGATACTTACTGGAGAAATTAGTTTTCATCCCTTACCGCGATTCACAGCTAAGTTCCGCTTCTCGAACTGCAACGCTAGAATCAAGTAATTAAACGTACAAATTTGGCAACAACGCATTATGGCGTTCTGCGCAAGTTTCGCCTCAAAATCTATTTCCTTAAATGTAAATTAATATTTAAATAAAATGTGAAACATAACACGAAAAACGGTCAAACAATATATCTATTTCGTAATAAGATCCTTACTTTAAAATACTTTACACACAAAAATAAACATTTCATAAAACAGAACACTTCTAGTACGATCTAACAGCAAGTGCCATCTGGTGTGCTTATTGTAAAACGAATCAAATATTTCCTTTTATTTGTTACATTTTTCGATATCAGAAGACAGAATTAAATGAATCAGTCTCTTGTGTTGTAGCTGAAACATAACTTTATCTTATAGTACAATATTTATAATATGTAACGTTTCATTGCGCAGTAGTTAAGGGAATGAGCTAAAATATGTACTAACTTCCGGGAGGTGATCCACCTTAAGCACTAACACATACGCATACAACAGCTGAGTTTACGAACGGTGAACAATCACTAACATTTAGTTGCTGAAACTACTGCATAACAGCCTATTCCTGTTAAGGGATAGCAAAATGCAAATTTCAGTATTATTCAGCTATTTACCGTCAAAACAGGACGAAACTTTTAGCACATCTGTTCGATATCATATTCTTATGAATTGACTACTTACTATAGCTGTATCATTCATCAAAATCAAATAATATTAAAAATATATATGATTTTAAACTTTACTTATCTCGTTATCTTCGCGGTTCAGTAATAACAAATGACTTACGATGTGCACGATCGTAGCCTCGCGCTAGGGGTCGCTATTGTATGAAAAGAAAACTTGCACTGAAACGCAAATAGGATAAATATCTGAATTGTGCCTTTGTATTATTAACTAAAAACAATTTAATAGCTAAAAACGATTGAGCAAGCATTTGATTAGATATGAAAGAAACTGGCGTACTAATACTATCTACATGCAGAGATGAAATGTTTGTATCACAAAATAAATTGTCATCATAGCATCAATAGAAATATTTCCACTCTCACTAATTAAACATTACATGCACTAACTACATATACAAATGCATGAAATGAAATGCTTTTTTTAAAAAATGAAATGAAATCTTTAAGTTTTACGTCCCACAGTTTTGCCGGTTAGGCAAAAAGAGACGGTGATGATGGGAGATGAATGAAATGGTGAAATGAAGAAAGTGGGAGGAAACGGGAGAACCCCGAGAAAAACCACGAGCACGGTGTTTGTCCACCATAAAGTTCACTTGGCGGGAGCAGAGTTTGAACTCGGGACCCCATGCACCAGAGATGAACTCTCTACCACTGAGCCACCGCGGCCCCTACATACAAATACATGTTATATACACATCAATATAAATAGAAACCTATGCATTTGTACTAAATATGTATTGAATTTCAGAAAATTGACATTACTTTAACTGGCTCTATTGGGAGAGGAGATAGTAGAAAACTAATCAATCTTTGCACTGAAAATTTTTTATAGTGGAAGGAAAGAAACCTTCAATTACTTTCTTCAACCCATCTTGCTTAAGTGAGCAAGTAAGCAAGCCAAAGTAGGCAGGAATTCCCTACGACAAATTTACTCGTGCATCTTTGTAATTAGATTAAACCAAATAAAAACAATGTATACCTCCATGACCTATATACTATAACACAAAGATACTGCACTAATTGCTAAACTACCCAATGAACAGGTTACCGGACCTAACTGAACTGTAAAAGGTACGAGAAAATGTTTAAGGGAATCGAATATCCAACTTTCTTGTTTTGACTGATCAAAAAAATGAAATAATATTCACTTTTCACTTAACACCTGCACTTTGATGCTTATCTTCGTAGACATGGTGATTACTGCACAAGCTTTCATATTTCTTATTCCTTCTGCCCATATTTACGATATTTCTAAATAGTCCTGTTTTATTATAGCTTGATATTCGCTCCTATAGTATATTTTGGATAAATATTACCTTGTTTCGCAGTATTTCCATCAATTCTCATAATAAAGTTTCACAGCTAAAATCCGCGACATATTGTCTCCTTGAAGGTTCTTGGTAAAAGACGTCATAGAAATGCGCCAAAGCACTGGAGTTTGGAGCAATTACCAATCACGGCACAGGATTTTCGCGCAACGTTATACGAAATCGAATAAAAAATTGTTAAAATCGGATAAAACTGGTTCTGACCAGAATATGGATTTCTCATCGGCCTGATGGGGGGAGGGGGTTAAGGGTCCTATCTGACTTGGAATTGGTAAATAGCTGGGAGAATATTTATCCAATTTCCGATTTGTGAATTACCTTGAATAATAATGTATAAATCAAATTACACAAATGAGATACCCATATATAGAAGAGAGTTTGTAAAGAAATTATATATAAAAAAGGAAATTATCTCCTATCAACCTACAAACCCAATAATTCCAAAATATTATTATTTACATCGAAATGTGGATTTTATATTTAGGTTAGAGAAAATGTATACAGTAAACACCAGTTATACATTCCAATATTATATAGTAGTCCAAAAATTATCGAAATGGGAACCAGGATATTAAAAAAAATTGTAACGGTAGATACTCTGTCACCATCTAGTCAGCACTTGTTGTTGTATGCACGTGTAGAACATTGCAATATGTTTTGCTTACTATCATTTTGTTTAATTTTCAGGACTATACGACATTATACGAAGAAATAAAGATAGGAAGAAATAGATAGTACGAAATAAAGAACTGCTCAATATCATATAATATCCATAAAATATTGTATATTATACAATTGAATAATAAACGGGAATAAGATAATTTTTATTGTATTCACTTACCTCTTTCTCTATAAATATTTGTGGATGAGTGAATGCTCCATACGCATCAAGAAGCTGCTTCCAATCGGAGAGTCGGAATGTTCCTTCAAAGCGAGCTCGATCTAAAACAGAAAATTAGTATATTTTCTTAAACACATAATTTCAATTGTATCACATGCTCGTCTATAACAAGGAACACTGATCATTAAAAGATGTAATGATAAATTTGGATGACAAGAAAAAATGCGTTAGGAAGAAATGTAGTTCCAATAATAAAGATTTAATTATCCGTTGGAACATTTCTTGTTTGGGCTATCATAATCTACATGTCAAAACACATATTTATCTAGTAATAAATTCTTTCTATTGCGGAGAAAATTCGTTCCTTATTGATATTACCCAATGTTTATTATAAAGTTGTACTATGTTATTTGTAATAAAGTTGGTCTGCAGGGACCTTATATCACCTCGGATGGCACGACATCGGCGTCGTGGTTTCTTCTTCCTGGAGTCGATACCATTCTTGGGGTGATAATCGGACTCCACAGTATCTTGTCTCAAATTGAAGAGTTAAGACTTCTTCTAGCAATGCTCTGTCGGCCAGGTGTCACCTTATGTCGACCCAATCGGTGGCCTCTAGTGAATCAAAGTATATTGATCTGGATGGTGCAAAAGGCGCTATCACGCGTAATCGTGGCTAACGTTCGGCACATATCGAGTGTCATTCCTCTTGTATTAAGCTCAAGGGTCTTCACTACAGCGAAATTAAACTACCGCTAATTTTAAAGTTTTTCTGTAATATCTTCAAAATAAATAAAAATATTTGAAAAGCAGAAACGTAGTGAACTAGAACATATGATTTTGCATGTGATACCTTTGCCACAATTCACCTATCTGCTTTTGGTATGCCGCTATTTACAGAACCCGCGAAAAAAAAAAAACTAAATCTATCTACAGTTGCAAATCGAAAGCAGATAGATGAGTTGTGATAATGGTATCACATGCAGTGTCGTATTGCCTACTTCACTACGTTTCTGCTTTTCGAATATTTTTATTTGTTTCGAAGATATTACATAAAAACTTTAAAATTAGCAGTAGTTTAATTTCGCTATAGTTAAGACCCTTAAGTGAGCTTACAAAATACAAAGATAAGGAAAATATGTAAGATGTAGATAAGGAGGATGTAGCTGAGAAATAGAATTTTACCAAGTTATGCAGAGTTACCACATAACGAAGAAATCGGGCAAGAGAAGAATTACTGTCATTAGTCGACTTGTTTATTTCCTGAAAATTATAGAGGCGTTTCTGAGAAGCAAAAGCTGTATATTAAGCGTTTCAACAGCCGTGATGATTTGTAACAATGCTTTGGATCATTCTCGTCGGTTGTTGGCCGAGAGGCCAACACACTCTTGAAGTAGAACAGAGTACGGATCCATGAATTGGCTGCTTTCAATAATAAATACAGTTATACCTCCTAGCATGGAATTCTAGTCCATCAATTCTAGGGGATACTAGCATGTGGGCCCGTAGCAAAAGAGACACTGTACTGCGATATTTTGATCATGAATTCGATGACCAATAACTCGGGAATCAAAGCTCCGTAAAGAAAAATATTTCGCATGCCTACTAAGCAACTCTAAATCTACTTACATGAAAAACTTCTTTAAACTGGAGTGTATTCTGTACATAGTGTATGATCAGGTCCGTATTTTCATATTTGATAAAAAATCTTCCTCTCTACGCTCGCAATCCAAACGTTTCAATAAGAGTCATAATAAGTTTTTACTTATTACTTAAAGCAAGTTATTTTATATGATTTGTTAATGACGACGTGATATACATGCCAGCAAGTAATGACTTATAGTGTACACAGGAACGTTTTCAAAATCAGAAACGGTCAAAGTCTAAAATTCGTGTTCGGCGTTTTGATGATGACGCTTTTCTACCCTATCGGATGAATCACGATGGTGAGAATGAAGATATGAAAACTGAGGGGAGTGAAGAGACACAAACAAGCTGCTTTTTGCGCGAGAGCATTAAAAGTGAAGATAAACAAGGGGAATAATAACATTTTCGAACTTGAAGCAGTTGTAGTATAGGGACTTAACAGATAAGAACTTAACGAATGCCGTCTTTTTCGGACTGGTCACTACCAGTGATTTTTAAAATCTAATTACATACAAAAGATATACACAATATAGTCAGGGTGTTTCAAAACAACGCCGACAACGTTTGGGAGGTCATTCCTGACACCAAGACAAGACAAAAAGTGTAGACCAAACTGGGTGCACAAATGCTTCCTTTTGAAGTTATAGGTTGCCGAAAACATGAAAAAATGAACTTTGAAGGTCCATAGTCCAAAAACTATGTGACGTACCGTGGTCGGTTTAAGACTTCACTTAAGAATTAGTATGTGCCCTATCCAAATATCCATGTTTCAGAATCCTGCGGTACTTCAGCAACAAATTAAAAAAGGTAGTTGGTAAGTACTTGAAATTATATGCCCGTAGCCAAACTCCCACTTAAAAAATTGTTTCGTGAGTATCTTAGGATTCTGAAACATGTATTTTTGGATAGCACATATATTTGTTTCTAAGTGAAGTCTTAATCCGACTTTGTTTGAAACACCCCATATATATATATATATATATATATATATATATATATATATATATATATATATATATATATATATATATATATATATATATATATATATATATATATATATATATATATATATACAGAGAGAGAGAGAATACACGTGTGTGTGAGTTAGTGTGTTTTTAATATGATAATTAATAATAAGTAACTTTAAATTCAGAATTTTCATTCATTAAGATATTGAGTAAGTACTATATATTCAAACACATGTAGTAGCCAAACTATATTTTGGAATTAAGTACAAACATATTCTTCATATTAAACATATTCTTCGCCTCCATCGATCAATATTAAGAAATTCGCAAAGAACGCTCCTGAACTTCAGCTACATTTCACAAAATACTTTTTGCCGTGAAACAATAGAAATCCTATTTTATGTCGTCACACGGAAAATAAAATTACAAAAGTTTACAATTATTACTCGCAATTAATGCTGTCACCCATTTCGAACATTTTAAAAGCACATATTTTCTAATGTATTGAAATTTCATTTCTTATCGATCGTATGAAACGTTGTAAATTGTTGTAAATTTCCATAACTTTTCTCCAACTGGATTTATATAGAGCCAATGGTATTTTTTTAAAGTATAACTACAAATCGAAAATAAGATTCTTGAAAACAGCTCATACACATAATTATTGTTTTTGGTGTTGCAATGCTCTGTCCAAATAGCTTGCTAAAAATTCAGCGTTGCATAACAACAAAAGCTACTTCTCTTATTTATTAAAAAAAAAAAAAAAAAAAAAGTTTGGTAAGGTGAATGTAGGGGGCGCCGAATTCTATTTCGACCCGGGCGCTGGAATCCCTAGCTGCGGCTCTGCTTACAGACATCAATAGATGAGTATATAGAACCTACAACTGTCATCATTACAAACTTTTCACATTCTTTCTTCTTTTTTTTTCATTAATAATGTAAAAATGTGCAAATAATATGTACGGAAATGAATCAATAAATTAATTACAACCATATTAAGTAATTTGTTATGAGGTGTCAGCTACTACTACGTTACGAAGGCAGGATACAAGTAGTCCTACAGCATAAAAACATTGAGGAGATCGAAGAAGCAATTTGGACATGTTAACAAATATTGAATGAAATTCACATAGCTGTATCACGGCCTCAAACAGTTGTTGCGATGAGACAGAAAATTGAGGATCACGTATTCGCAAAGAGTGGTACCGATAATCGAAACAAATTTCTAGATCTCATTGTGGTCAACCTGTCTGACAACAACAACTATTTCTCTCACGTGGACAGCTTCTTTCGTTTGTATACCGTAATTCAATATCGATGTTTTTAATATGACGCCCGTGGAAATTTACCGCCATGGCCCATGCGTAAATACGAACTATATAAAATGAGTTTCTCATATACAGAGACAAATGTTGTTTATAAAGAACTGTGCCCTAGTGAAAAATCTAGAACACAAGGAGGAATCGCATGTAACACTATATATCATATAAGGATTTTGTGTTAGGGATGTCACTTTTAGCCAGGAATTTTGTATTCGATTTAGTGATTTTACTATTGAACTAGTGATCTTGTATTAGCCTGCACATTCTAGTGATTTTTTGCACTTCATTTCTTATGGAGACAAATGAGAAGGAAATGGTTCTTCAAATAACAGGAGGAAGTATATTGCAGTTCGAAACAAGTATAGAAACTTCCAATTACTCTTTATTTTTCCTCTGACTGAATAAATCCCCTGTCGTGGAAACCCTGTGTGACCATAGGTAAACAGCAACTGTTTTAGGTCCGCAACATCCTTTTGTTAGCCGACATGAGATGAGGTGGGATTGAGATTTGCTTAGAGTGAGTAGATAGTGTTCTGGGGAGAAACGATTATCCGGTACATTTACGTTTTGTCACGTACTCAGACAGAATCTTTACTTGTTTTCCAACGAATTTGAGCAATATAATATGAATAAAACGTACACAGAGAAAAATCCGCTCGCCGGACAGAGGTATATTGTACAAATGTACGGTATCTTCTTGCTTACTATAGAAATCAGTACGGAGCATACGTTATCCGTATGCTACATAGGCACTGCTCTTAGGTATTACATCATGCCGTTGCAGGATGTCTGACATCTAATAGTTTTCCGTATATCACATGCATATACTTATGTTACCTTCGTCAGCTATATGTTATATACGTTCTTTTGTATGTGAGATCCTGATCGCCTACATTGTTTCATACGGAAAGTACGTATAGATGGAACACTTATACAGAAAGTATTATAAAATATGCGTTTTCAGTTATACGTCTGCTGTACGTTAAGTCCAAAAACTATAGGAATTTCGCATGTAACCTATCTTTTTAAGTACGCCACTTACATTTTTTCTCAGTGTATATACCAGGAAATAAATACAGGTAGCACAGATAGACCTTTTCATCTGTGACACAGTTGTTGAGAATGATAGATTGATGTTACGTGCAAGGACTTTAAGCTTGTCCCATCCTTTCGTTTTATTTGTGTATCAATTTTTGATCTCAGGAGAAAATGTTCATTAACTATGCTATATGTAATTTTGAACTCTTGTGCTTTGTTTCTGTATTATAAAGTTAACTCTTTTAGGTTCCTAGCTGAGAAACCAAGAAACAATGTTAAATGGTTTTCCTCCAGAAAATTTTATTGAGGAACAAAATCAAAATGTGAGGGGGCTGCGCTGGGATTCTATTTGTGTCCTTTGTACACACGGAAAAGAAAGTATTTTACAGTTGACAAATTTTCTTTTGCCAGTAACTCGGGAACAAATGAATTAATTTGAAGCTTTTTGTTGTTATTCATAGGGCAGTTATAATTTGATAACTTGCCAAAATGGTAGTGTAATAGGTTAATTTATTGCTGAGTTATAAAGAAAAGAATTTTGTCAACTGAAGAATACTTCCTTTCGTTAGTGTACAAAAGTAACATATAATCGTAATTTTTAATTATCTTAGCATTTGGGGTAGGGGGAGCAGAAGGCGAAAGCAAGCCCACCGGAAGGATGCCTGAAAGGAAAAAAAACTGAATATTAACCGTCGCGGTTGTTTGTAACATTTTCACAAAATAAGACTGTGGTTATATATAAATAATATTGAGTTTTCCATCAGTGCTAGGGATGGAGAGTAAGTAATACCTTGGCGAAAACTTTGTTCTCTTTCTTTCTTTCTTTCTTTCTTTCTTTCTTTCTTTCTTTCTTTCTTTCTTTCTTTCTTTCTTTCTTATCTCTCTCTCTCTCTCCGTATATATGCATGTGAATTTCCTCGTGGCTATATACGAATCATTTAGTGATTGTCGAATCTTTGATCTAGTACTAAATCTCAACTATCTGTTGGCAACCCTGCTTTGCGAGTAGAATTGGTGACGGAGCTAATATGCGAAGGAAAGCGTGCTCCTGGAATTTTCTCTCTCGTTTTCAAATTAACTGATGAAATTGGATAAAGTAAGTTGTGACTGACCCCCCCCCTTTTTTTTTTTTTTTTTTTTTTACAATATTTCGCAGTGGTGAGTGTGTTGTGTTGTGCCATGTTATGAATTTCTATTTAAAGAAAACAGTTTTCTTCAATTTGTAACTCAGATAGTGTTGTTCATGTACAGTATGTTTACCCTCCGAAGGTTCTATTATGAGACCTAGAACAGGTTCAATATCTAAGACCAGTCTCACAGAAAGAACTACTACGATAACGAATGGTCTCATATTAGGTGCATATTTCTGGTTAAGTTCCAAGGTTGGTCGTCCGTTTCTAGCAAAATTTTGAAAATACATCGGTAAGAAATGGATAATTTGCTC
The DNA here is from genome assembly GCF_964235325.1 of Thermobia domestica. Classification (NCBI taxonomy): domain Eukaryota; kingdom Metazoa; phylum Arthropoda; class Insecta; order Zygentoma; family Lepismatidae; genus Thermobia; species Thermobia domestica. The sequence goes on from NC_137471.1 coordinate 51,167,805, forward strand.
GTTTGTGTACTTGATAATATCTTAGGAGAGCGGAAGTTGTTTATATACATCTATCTATCTATCTATCTATCTATCTATCTATCTATCTATCTATCTATCTATCTATCTATCTATCTATCTATCTATCTATCTATCTATCTATCTATCTGTCTATCTATCTATCTATCTATCTATCTATCTATATATATATATATATATATATATATATATATATATATATATATATATATATATATATATATATATATATAAGGGGTTATAAACATGAAATTATTTGGCAAGCACAGGGAACAACTTCGCGCAATGTTACTGCATGGTTGGATTGTAGGAAAGTAACGAGTATTTGTATTCTGAACATGGCTGCAGGTATACAGAAACGTTTCAGTCAGTATTCTTACGCAGAGACGAGAAATTACACTCTATTAATTTTTAAAAAATGGGTTAAAACCTAACCTAACTCTAACTTCCCTTACCCTAAGCTAACCCGGTCCTACCCTACCGTACTTATTCCTACCTTACTCTACTCTATCCTCCCCTACTCCATATACCCTTTTAAAGCGGTCCTAAAAATTAATGATTTTTAAATTTTCGTAGCTGTTATTATGCTTTTTGTCGAAAACGAAGCGGACGACCAACTTCGGAATAAATGCCATATTTCTATCCATGTTGGTGTTGTATATATACAAAATGTGTCTAATATTTTATTTTGATTTTCCACATTTCATAAATCTTGGTTCTAAAACAAACGTTAAGCTCAAACTAAAGGAACATTTAAATGTATTAATTTAAGGAAAGAAGACTTTAATAAACCTGAAATACGAGTTTGGAAATAATTTGGAAATGCACTTTAATACTTGAATTGACAGAAAGGTAATATTTACGGTACATAGAGAACTGTATGATACCTTTTTAATTTAGACTTTCAAATTATGCTAGAGATAAATATGAAAAGTCTTGTGGAATAGTACTGTCCGTCCACCTGTCACTACAGAAATGATAACGGGTGGTGAGGAAAGGTTCTGTGATATTGAGCCAGTTCCAACTCGGCTCTTATCCTGTATTGAGATCGGAAGTGACAAGTTTAACCATTTCTGCTTTCAATAGTGGATTCCCAAAGAACAAAAGCTGTTAAGAATAGCGACAAATGTTCTATATAGTTGTTATGGATTCTAGTGATGGACGTGAGACTATGCTAGACGAGAAGTGGAAAAGTTCTTGTTCTGTCTCGCGGTTTTCAAAACTAGTTCTCGCCTCGTCTCGCGCAACACTTAGCATTAGTCTCGCAAATAGAAGGTCGTATTTTCTTGTCCCTAAATACGACCTAAAGCCACAATAAGCCTCAAATGCTGTTTATATGACGTATTTTCGTGTTTACAGTAGTCAGAAATTTATATTTAATTAGATATGTGAAACGATGCCATGATAAAAAAATATAACATGTCTTACGTTAGAAATCCGAACCTTACTTAAATCTTGAGACCGAAAGTAGAAACTCTTATTGAATCCCTAAAATTTCCAAGTTTACCTTAGTTTTACGATATAAAACAAAATTCACTTGTTTTAGAACGTGTCAATAGGGGACATTATTCACAAAATATTCTGATAACAGTTTGCATATTAATTAAGATGATGCACCGGATATTGCTGGTTTCCACTAATGTTTCTGACAACACTGATGAAACGTAATTACAAACACCGATTGTGCGTTTATCATTTCCACATTATACGTATTTCTCTTTTAAGTGAAAACAAAACTGTATTAATAACTTCCAGGATTGCGAGAAAGTGTTATTTAGTCTAACATCTCACTCCCCGCCTCCAGGAAGTGTTTGATATAAAACTAAAGAGAATGTTACACAAAGGATAGAATTATCCGATGTGGACTCATTTTAATACTGAGTTCGACAAACAAATGTTTTCCCGCGAGTAAACCCAAAACTCATGCTTCACGAAATTACATTGTAAATTTTTACGTTTATTAAGGTTCTTTTGACTGTGTGACACTCCCAGATTCATTTCAATTATGTTGATGGACGAAAATAAAATTGTAGAACTGGATTACAAGCTAGTTCTACAGTATGAAAAACTGTATACAGAAGGGTAGGTAAAACGGCAATTGTGTGATCACCTACTAATAAATCAGTGGTGCCCACCCCCCTTATGTCCATGACGCACCCTCCTCAATTTTCTATCCATAGGTGTTCTTCCATGAAAAAAAAATCTTTTCGATTAATTTTTACACCCCCTCAAACATATTTATATAGATTTTTACCCCCCCCCCCAAATATTTCAATGACGCAGTTTGCGTCATAGCTCCCCCTTGTGGGCACCTCTGAATAAATACGTGGGTCGTTCAATATATAAGTTTTCGAAAGCTGTAAAATATTTACTTTTAAAATACACTTGTAAACTATACATACATGTGTAGATGGTTCCTTCCTCACCTTTCCACATAATTCCCATTGTTATTCAGGCATTTGTCTCACCGTTGCACTAATTTGTCCAAATTCTTTGCAAAAGAAATCAGAGTTTTGGCTATTTAGCACTGTCCTTACATCCAGCTTCACTTCTTCTACTGTTTCGAAACGTTGACCTTGCAATGCGGACTTTAACACAGAAAAAGATGGAAGTAACTCGGCGCTAAATTGAGGCACTATGGAGAGTGGGGCATCCATTCTTACCATAATTCTTCAATTTTGTGTCTTGTTTGCGTGCTTAGAGGAAGTGGGCTCTATCATCAAAAGGAAGACAGTAGGTTGCTTATGTCGAATTGCGTTTTCCTGAAGAAGAGTTCAGGTTTAACATAAGCGACCTGAACTCTTGGGCTCGAACGGATGAATACGCACAAAAAGGAAAGCATGTGTGATATTAGCAGCCCGGAAGTAAAAAGTGATGTCCGTTATTCTGCAAGATGATGTAAACTCCGCAAGAGCAGGGCAAAGTAGAGCCCGTGCCATAACTACAGGGCATCTATGAAGTCTGACCCCGGGACAGTTTTTCGGAAACTGTTAGGTGGATTGAAAAAATCGGCGAACATGTATCCCATTATTCTTTTAGAGACACACATGTTGAACGAAAATGTATTGCGCCAGAATCCCAGACAGGGTCCACCTCACAATTTTCAAATGGTAACGGGGGGTCAAGTAGTATATCGTTGGAAAGGTATTGTGAAAAGAAACAAGCTGCAACAAATCCCGGGTCTGCATGCGCACCCTGTGCAAAATGGTGGACACAGACTCCTTCATGAAAACTGTTTTAACATTTTGACTGTCTACAGTTTTGTACAGAGTATACGTATGGAATTGGGACTTGGTTCATCTTATTTCTTTTCATAATACCTTTCCAACGATATACTACTGGACTCCCTTACCATTTGAAAAAAAAATGGTTGGATCCTGTGTGGGACCCTACGGGGGACCCTAGGACACATCTTTTTCATTTAAAACGTGTGCCCCTAAAAATAATGGAATACGTGTCCGCCGATTTTTTTCACCCACCCAACACTTTTCCGCAAAAATGGTCTGGGGTCAAATTTTATAGACGCCCTATAGTTTTGGCATGTGCTCTACTTTGCCCTGCTCTTGCGGACGGTTACACTACTTTGCAGAGAAACGGTCATCACTGTTTGCTTCCAGGGTGGTAACATTATACGTGCTTTTCTCTTTGTGCGTATTTACCCGTTCAAACCCAAGTACTTTCCTTGTCAGTAGCTTCCCAGTTTTCAGAAAGTTTTCCGATTTCACGGTTTCGGTCATTGACACCGAATAAATTCTTCAAGCCCATATTGAAAAGCAGATACAGTTATAAGTGAGGCACCTGCTAATTGTTAGACAAGAGTCGCAGTAAGACAGTAGTCGAACGATCCAAGACGTTGAGGAGCTAGATCAGTGATGGTCAATTGATGGCCCGCGAATAAGTATGAGAAATGTATGATTTGTTTCTGTTAAGTCTATACATAACAGGAAGAGTGTAGATAGATAGCAGTTGTAGTCTACCTGAATCGAGACTTTTCTTTTAACGGAAAATATTTTCTTTAATTTTTGTTTGCTAACCCGGTAAGACTGAACCGATATTTTTAAAGATAAATGCAGATTTCATAAAGTATTTTCAAACGTTCATAGCGTAGACTCTAAGTATTGTAGAGATATAAAACAAGAAGTACGATATCCAGACAGAATAACACAAATATTTGAGAATGTAGACCTATGATCTATTCAGCGAGCCGTCACTTCAAGGGAAAGAGGAAAATGGAAAATGACTCCCAATGGTTATTTTGTAATGGCCCGTAGTAGATACGTTATAAACTGACCATCTCTGAGCTAGATGATAACAGCCAAGCAAAGAAGCACTATACTGCAACTTTCAAAAGAATGAACGTGGGGAACTATCAGTAATGCTGTGAAGATAAGGGGTCTCTTTATGTTTAAAGCGCATATCTCCCATTCCCTGAGGTGTGACAAAGTTGATATTTGTTCCTGTAGCCATGTTCCTTTTCTGTGGATTCAATTAAATTTAAGGTCTCTTTTTAAGACCAATAATATATAAGAAGGCATCTAGTTTTTCGAGAGAGATTTGATTCCTTCTGGAAATAAAATCTTTGAGTTTTACGTTCCACGATTATGCCGGCTAGGTTAAAGGAGGCTAGGAGGCGATGATAAGAAATGAATGAAATGGTGGAATGAAGAAACTGGGAGGAAACGGGAGAACCACGAAGAAACCCACGGACGCGATGTTTGTCCACCACAAAATTCACTTGGCTTGATCGGGGATCGTACCAGGTACCCCACGCAACAGAGGTGAACGCTCTACCACTGCAAGAAAATTTAATCTATTCCGTAAATATACTGATATCACGAGTTGTATTATGGTTACGACAGTCAACGGCGCCGATTTCTCTGTAAATTTGGGGAGCACTCATAAAAAATACATACATCAACATATGTAACAATAAAAATACAAATAAAAATACACATTCATAAAAATACATGGGGCCTACATGAGCTTTGGAGGGCCCAGCCTCTCCCCAGAATCGGCGTCCTTGACGAGAGTCGTGTAATATATGTTCTTGACGCTTCGTCTATACATCTGTTGACAGTGTGCGAATTACAAATGAGTTGAGGGAGAAATTCTCTTTGCTAATACTGGATGTTGCTATAACCAAAGGAGATTTCCCCTCTGTCAACATATGTAGACACGAAGCTTCTAGAACATTTTTTACACAACGACTGCAGTAACAATATGATTTACGGAAGAGATTAAATATTGTTCCTAGTTAATATGAAACATTGAAAGATTTTACAAGTGATTGAAAATTTCTATTGTTTTAATTCATTATGAACATATGGTGAATAAATATTTTACTTATATTTACAAATGGCTACTTTATTGGTTGAAGCAAAAAACAAAATGAAGCTTGGCTCGAACGGGAATCGAACCCAAGTCCCTTTGTACTTAAATCGAGGATTCGTCGTACGATAATGCATCGAGTAGAAAACTTTAAGATGGTTTTTCTCCGTTATTTTTGCCCATTGCTCTCTCCCAGTTTGTAATATTAACTCTTTAAGTGTGCACTAGCACCTCGCACAAAATGGCCCCGAAGTTCACTTACCAAAAATCTGCCTTCTCCTTGTAAGCCACACGGGAAAGTCCCTTAGCAGTGTTGCCCACAACACTTAGCGAGACGACAAGCAAGATTTTTCTCGTCTCGTCTCGTCAATTTTATACAGAGCTCGTTCCGTCTCGATTCGTGAAGAAATCTTTGTCGTCTCGTTTTGATTCTTGGAAATATTTTCGCATCTCATTTTGTTTTGTAAATTTATGTACAAACTTTTGCCCTGTTTCTCTTCTAAATTTCATCTAGAAGTTATAAGAATTCATTTGCGTTAAGATAGGTCCACAAAAAGAACGATATATTAATTATTAGAGTATATGGTGTAATGACTTGCCTATATTTAAACACTGATAAAAATGTTCACACAATCGTTCTTTCAATTTATATTTTTATACAGTGCGTTCAATTTAAAAGCATTATGCATCCGTCTCCTTCCTCCCTCCTCGTTCCCTCCCGTTAACTCGATTCCGATGCAATACATTTTCCCTGTAATAATGGGCACAACGGAGAATGACAACAGAAACAAGACTCAAATAAGTCTTTACCTACCGCTTTTAAACTGAAGAACAACAAAAGCAAGACTCAAATATATCTTACATATCGCTTTTAAACTTAACAATAACAAAAGCAAGACTCAAATATATCTTACATATCGCTTGTAAACTCAAAAACAACAAAACTAAGACTCAAATATATTTTACATATCGCTTTTAAATTCAACGCACTGTATCATGAATCAAATAACACTAAACGAAAGTTTGAGAGTAAAACTTAGGTGAACTAGTGTTGTCCAGGAGACTCGGAAAATTTCTCGTATTGTCTCGAATTTAAAAATGTAATTATCATATTGTGTTCAACATTATCTCCTAGTAGGATCTTTTCACCTCTGCACTTGTCAACAAACGAAAATCCAAATGGAAGAGTACCGAAATATCATTTTTCTGACGCGCAAGAAGCATGAAATCTTATTTTTTTTTGTACCGCAAGAATCATGAAATCTTTTTTTTAATTTTTTTTTTTGGTACAGCGTCTCTTTTCACACCGAGGCTATATGAGAAGTAGACATCTAGGGCCTTATGCAGAGACTTTCAGAATTGTGATTAGTGCCATACTAAAAAGTTCGACTAACGTATGTTTGCTGCAGTAGTCAAACCTTTAGTATGACGCTAGTCGTACATCAAAACGACTCTGCATAAGGCGGATAGTGTTGTTCAAACTGAACCATCGTAATTAATTAAAAGTTTTATACTCTCACGTCGGGAATCAAACCGGGGATCTCGTTCACAAAAACCGCACACGCTAGCCACTAAACTAGTCAGGAGGGCTATAAAACCTTAAAGTCCTGTGAAATTTCAAATTTGATTTCCGTCAGAATACATATAAAACTTTTTTTAAAAAAATAAACTTATATTGCCACTCGAAAGAACAAAAATATAATTGTTTCAATTCTCTGTAAATTAACATGCATAATCAACATAGTATAAAATATAAATTTACCTTTCAGTTTTCTCTGAAGAAAATTGTTTCCACTTAACGTAAGCTTACTTACTGTGTTAGGCATCTTGAACAAGCTTGCTTTCCACAACACTATTGTTTGTCTACGTAATGTTTCCTTTGTGCGTAAACGTGAATTATGCTTTCGTTTTTCACATGAGGCACAAGCCAACTTGACGCTTAACAATTCTGAACTACAAGGCACAAATGGCAACAATAGGAGTGAAGTCTTTATTTAGACAATAGGTTCAAACAAGCAGAGGAAGTTTGTAATTACCTTAGAGGAAGAAGTTTATAATAAAGTTTTGGTTTCATAAGATGAGATTGTTAATTTATTTATTTATGAGAATCACGCTAGTTGGATCTTACAAGACTATAATGTTAGTATGTCTGTCTAGGATAAATATAACAGACAAAAAACATATTCACGAATAAATTAATGCGGACCAAAAGCAGGGAATTCCTCTTATTATTCAGTTCAAAATCTCTTGTCGCAAATTCTATCGAGGAATTTGAAGCTTAAAATATATAAAACTATAATCATGCTTGTTATTCTGTATTGTTGCGAAACATGGCTGCTTACTCTGAAAGAAGAACATAGAGTGAAAGTATTTGAGAACAAGACCCTGAGGCAAATATTACGGCCCAAAAGGAACGGGAATGGGGAATGGCGGAAACTTAATAACGAGGAACTATATAATTTATACGGTTTACCAAACATTGCAAGGGTCGTCAAATCTAAGAGGCTCAGGTGGGTGGGTCATGTAGCCGGGATGGAAGAAAGTAGAAGCTCTTTGAAAATCTTAACTGGAAGACCAATCGAAAAACGACCATTAGGGATACCTAGGCGCAGATGAGAGGACAATATTAAGATGAATCTCGCAGAGGTAGGAATACAAAGTAGAAACTGGATCCAGTTGGCTAAGGATAGAAGTCCTCCGGCATTGAACATAGGCCAGAGAGAGAGAGAGAGAGAGAGAGAATGTTCATCTGTATGTCTGATACTCCACACAATCACTCCTGAACAAACAGAAATTTTTGTATTCTTATTTTTATTATTATTCGCAATAGGTACAACGTTGTCCGAAAGTGGGCGTACCCCTTATTGGTCTTTCCTGACGACTTTAGATTTTACCCACATTTGTTTGGTAACATTGCTTGGCATTGTCTGGCAACATTGCTCTCCATGTTCATTTGTTTTCTGCTTGGTAACAATTATTTACAGTGAAATTGGAGTAATCAACAATGTGTTATCTTCACCAGTTTCCTTTGCCTGGCCTCCAAGTCCCGATCTGATGATAAAAGACAATGCTCTCTGAGGTTTCATAAAGCAACCAGTAAGAAACACTCGATATCTCACAACACATGAATTACGAACAGCTGTGGGATACGCGTACACTTTCGTGACTCCGGAGTATCTCCGGGAAACATCTGCTAGAACTTGGCGTAGAATTCATCTACGTAAGGACATGGATGGTGATCATACCGATGTTTATGACTCTTAAGACTTCAAGGTAACCGTGTACAGAGATTCTACCATAACTAATATACTGTTGAAACTAAAGGGGGGGACGCCCACTTCTAGACCACCCTGTAGCTAGAGCTACTATCTTGGTCAAATGTGTTAATGAAGCCAATCCGTTCACATCTTTATGAGTAACGATGACCTTAACGGTGATTGTCCATAGAAAATACATCAAAACATGTACTGATATTAGAATTCTTTAGATCAAAAGTCTTTTTTTTTAGGTTAAAAGTTGTTTTAGGGTTAAAAGATTTCTTTCCTTCACCTCAAAAAATATTGCTGAATTAAAATCTCACATATTTGAGGTGTGAGAGCATATATAAACCCTCTAGAGAGTTGTTGTCTGGCATCAGTTTATTCTAAATATTTTTTTGACTGTAAAAATGAGATACACTAAAAATGATTTTTTTTTTTTTTTTTTTTTTACTGTCGGAAGGCACAGTGGCTCAGTAACACAACACTTACTTCTGGTGCGTGGGGTCTCTACTTCAATTCTTAGCCAAGTTGGACAGCATCGTATCCGGGAGCTTTCTTAGGTTACTCCCGTTTCCTTTCAGTTTCTCATTCCACTAACTATTCCATTATCATTCACTTGCTTTAAACATCGTTTCCCTTAGCCTAAAGGGAATAATTGTGGGACTTTAAACTCAAAGATTTCATTTTATTTTTTACTGTCTTTACCAGAGCATAGTTGTTTGTTTATTTATTTTTAAGTTTCACGATTCATCCCTTTAGACCAGTAATTCCATACCTTGTTTTCCTGGCGCTTCTTTCGTAAACCATGCATTCCTCACGCTCCCCCTCTCCTTGCCCATGAGAAAGATAAAACGCTACACATTTTGCGTCATTTGCTACAGCTAAATTGAAAATGATATTTACAAGTAATAATTTATTCATAATATCACACTTTATTTCTGTGAATAACTTGTGCTCCTCTTTCTCGTTCTTCGCACCCTCCTCCCTAAGGGCGCGCCCCCAAGTTGGGAATCCCTGCTTTAGGCTAGGGGAAACGATGAGAAACGACTGGTGATAAGAAAAATAAGCTGGGAAATAATGATACGTAACACACTTGCAATGAGCAGGATTCGATCACAAGACAGACCAGAGATGGCCAGTTTGAAATCGAAGTTCATTTGGACTGACCAGACTATTCAGATTATATATATATGAGCTTTAGGAAGAAAAGGAATAGTAACGCAAAATAATTTTAATTCGAAACTGGGCGAGTTACAAAAAAAAAAAAAAAAAAAAAAAAAAATCGTAGCACATAAAACACAAAAATATATTACAATTTCCAGTGGTAGATATGATTCAGATCCCATCTTCGTCTCATACAGACTTCGTTTCAAAACCAACCAGCCAAGTATATTACGCAACGGGGCCGCGGTGGCTCAATAGTAGAGCGTTCACCTCAGGTGCACGAGGTCCTGGGTTCAAACCCTGCTCCGCCAAGTGAACCTTCTGGTGGACAAACCCTGTGTGCGTGGGTTTCCTCAGGGTTCTTCACTTTCTTCATTCCACCATTTCATTCATTTCTCATCATCACTGTCTCCTTTAGCCTAGCCGGCATAAGCGTGAGACGTGAAACTTAAAGATTTCATTTCATTTTTTAATATTACGCAAATCTTTTGTTGCCTTTTAATTCTATTGTAATGAAGACCGTCCATCTCTTTGTTCTGCATTCTTTATCCATACGTTCAGAACTATGTTTGCAGAACATATCGAGATTCGTAACTACTTGGGAGTTCTGTTTATTAGTTCACAGTATGTTTCTGTTCCTTACGTCAGTATATCACGATGGATCGAAACCGCGATAAGAGCAAGACAGTTTTGACAAATGAAAGCTAAGAAGAAAATAAAACTAAATTATTCTGAAATGCACGGTTGGGATGTCGACTAGATAAGAGGTGAAAACGTAATCTGGAGCATTTTCTCTCTGAATACCAAGTTACATCGTTGAGTCAGCTTGTTGACACTGTGTGAGATATCACTTACTCCACTTAAAAAATAAATAAATTTAAAAATTGCACTATAGTCGCAAGGAGTCGTGAAACTTGGCCTAGAGCTACCAATTTCAGGGCCCAATAAAACGCGAGGGTACGTCATAGTCGCCTTCTAGCTAACGGTGACTTTAACGGCAGCTGTGTGTGTTCTAAACTACAATTCAGCGGGTGAAAGTCACAGTAATATGTCATATTTTATTTTATATTAATTGGACAAGTGAAAGTTACAGTGGTGTAAGTCATACTTTCTTTTCTATTAATTGGACGGGTGACAGTTACAATGGTGTAAGTTAGGGATGGTCACAAAGTTCTGGTTCCGGCGGAAACCTTCTTGGAGATCCGGTTTTCAGAACCGGTTCCTGACCGGTTCTATACCTGGATCCGAAAACCCGGCTCCAGACCTGGATCCGATAAACCGGTTCCGGAACCATACCTTAGGAACTGGTTCCAGACTTGGATCCGAAAGCCCCCCAAAGACCCGCAAAAGAGGCACAAAGTTCACCATCAAAACACTGCAAAGAGGATCACGCGCTTGTGCTCTCCCCGCCCAGACCAGCTTGTGCCCCCAGAAAATTTTTTTGGTCCATCAGTGAGTGTTTAGCCAAATGAGTTTGCCAGTTACCCAGTTTGTTTAGCCAAATGAGACAAGCAGCCGCTTCCTGGGTGCCTACTTGTCGCTTTCACCATTTCATGTAGCACACTGTTCACAGCCTGGGGCCGCGGTGGCTCAGTGGTAGAGCGTTCACCTCTGGTGCTAGGGGTCTCGGGTTCAAACCCTGTTCCCGCCAAGTGAACTTTGTGGTGGACAAACACCGTGTGCGTGGGTTTTCTCGGGGTTCTCCCGTTTCCTCCCACTTTCTTCATTCCACCATTTCATTCATCTCTCATCTTCACCGTCTCCTTTAGCCTAACCGGCATAACCGTGGGACGTAAAACTCAAAAATTTCATTTCATTTCATTTTGTTCACAGCCTGCCAACAGCTCAGGTGTAGCGTACGGATGACCGTAACGTTCCGGAACCGGTTCTTGGAGATCCGATTATCAGAACCAGTTTCAAACCTGGATCCGAAAAAACAGTTCCGTAACCTGATCTTAGAAACCGGTTCCAGACTTGGATTCGAAAACCCGCTTCTGGAACCGGATCTTCTAGAACCGCATCCGTTCAGAGCCGAAAACTGGTTCCAACAGGAACCGGTTCCGGCCATCCCTAGTGTAAGTCGTATTATTTTTGTATTAATTGGACGGATGACAGTTACAGTGGTGTAAGTCATATTTTAATTTCTATTAATTGAACGGGTGAAAGTTACAGTGATTCAAGTCATATTTTCTTGTCTGACTAACATCACTTTTTTGATACATAAACCAACTGTTTCTTTTATAACTAGAACTTTCACAGTCATCTGTTGAAATCAACCATCTTTCGAAATGAAGTTCAGACTTACTTCACATTTTCTGTTGACAGATTGACTTACCTAGATAGATCGGATTTCTATGTTTAAGTAATTTCTGTACAAAGTGACTTACACCACTTTTACTTTTACCCGTCCAAATCATTTGAATGAGAGGTGGACATTATCTTATTTGGAAGACGTGCAGTTATAAGACAAAATAAGAAAAATATTTACATAGAAAGAATAATAGTCAGTTTGTGCTTCAGCTAAAACTAGTGTGCGGCTTAAAATATTTTCTACACTGAGAAACAAAAACATATGTGGCGTACGTAAAAACGTAGATTACATATGCAAATCCTGTAGTTTTTGCACTTAAAGTACAGCAAACATAATTGAGAAAGCAAATTTTATACGTACTTTCTGTATAAGTGTTCCAAATAAACGTACTTTCCGTATGAACGAAAGAACAGCATATAGGCGGTCGGGATCTCACATACAGATAGATGTATATGATATATATCTGACGTATGTAACTTACGTATAAGTATGTATATACGGAAGATTGTTAGATGTCAGACATCCTGCAACGGCATGATGCAACATCTAGGCATTAAAAAGGGCAGTATGTATGTAGCACATGGACAACGTATTCTACGTACTGATTTATGTAGTAGATATAAGGATTCCGTATATTTGTACAGTATACCGCTGTCCGGATAACAGATTTTTCTCAGTATAGTGTGCTGAATGGTTTTAACCCAGACACACGTCTGTGGCAGAAATTTTCTTCAACAAACCAACCAGATAAAGTGTATAATCTTATTGCTAATTCACATAAAGTTATTATTTCGGTGAAGAAGCGCTTAAGAGGCCTTATCACTGCGAAATTAAAATACCGCCAGTTTTACAATAATTCTGTGATATCTTTAAATAGATAAAAGATAATCGAAATGTGGAACAAGAGCGCCCTAGACAATGTTATTTTGTATGAGGTACCGTTATCACGAGTCACCTAGTAGCTTTCCGTTTGCAGTCATTTAGAAACGCGAAAATAAATGCCAGGTTTCTAAATAGCTTGAAATCGAAAGTAGATAAGTGAATGGTCATAACGATATCTCATGTAAAATATTGTCTAGGGAGGTCTTGTTCCATTTTTTTATTATCTTTTATCTATTTGAAGATATCACAGAATTGCTGTAAATTTAGCAGTATTTTAATTTCGCCGTGATGGGGCCTCTTAAGAGCATGAATATGGTTTTAACAGTTCGTATTTTACGGTTAAATTGATTATTTTAAGCTCTTTCAAAGTTGTATATAATGTATTCAAGGTATCCATGGGTAACATATACCTCTGCTGAAGGTTTAAGCCTAAATTAAGCATATAAATTTCTTAACATCTTAACACAAATAGATAAATTACTTAAATCTATTTGTGAACTCCAATTTATTCTACAGGGTGTTTCAAAACAACACCGACAACGTTTGGGAGGTGATTCCTGACACCAAGATAAGACAAAACGTATAGACCAACCTGGATGCACAAATACTTCCTTTCAGAGTTGTAAGCTGCCAAAAACATGAAAAAATGAACTTTAAAGGTCCATAGTTCCAATACAATCGGACCTACCGTAGTCGGGTCAAGATGTCACTTAGGAACTAGTATGTGCCCTACCCAACATTCAAGTTTCAGAATCCTGCTTTACTTCCGCAACAATTTTTATAGAGGTAGTTGGTGAGTACTTCAAATTATATGCCGTACCCAAAACCCCTCTATGAAAATTGTTTCGTGAGTACCTTAGGATTCTGAAACATGTGTTTTTGGATAGTGCACATATTAGTTCCTAAGTAAAGTCTTGACCCGACTACGGCAGGTCCCATAGTTTTAGAACTATAGACCTTTAAAGTTTATTTTTTTCATATTTTCGGCAACCTATAACTTTGAAAGGAAGCATTTATGTACCCAGGTTGGTCTATACTTTTTGTCTTGAGTTGGTGTCAGGAATTACCTCCCAAACGTTGTCGGTGTGGTTTTGAAACACCTTATATAAGCTCATATGTTTATTGTGGTCATTTCGGCTTTAAAAATATTCATATGGGTTAATTGATATGGAAGCAACTGATTTTCCTTTTCATAAGAAGAAGGATAGAGTATTTTATGAAGAAAGCAAATTGCTTATCCATTTTATCTTAAAATATGAGGCTTGCTAAGCGCCTTGTTTGCGTGTAATAAACAAGAGAGCTAGCAAATTCTAAGAACCATGAAATTACTTTCCAGTAAATAAATGAAGTATTCACTTTAATTGAGTACTTTTCTTTTTTTAAAAAAATAATTGTTCCATACTGAGTCACAGAAAAATATATTACCTTAATTAAGAACAAACAGAGATCGATGCATTAACATCGATGCTAGAAGTTGGGACTTTTCCCTAGGACAAAAAGATGAAGCAGAAGTGAGTAATTAATTGACTGGTAGTTCTTAAGGATTCTTAAGAGTTCACCTTTATTTAAACAGTTATATTGATGTTGTTACAAACTGCATACATTTAGATAATTAGTTACTGTAATCATTTTACTTATTTCAGTTTTGCCTGCATATATGAATTTTTTGGAGTTTAATTTTATTTGTTAAAATCACTTTTATAGTTACAGTGGTCATAGTTGTAGAATTACTTTTAAAATTTAGACGGCAAGGTATTTTAACTACTGTAATGAGCTAGGCTACGTTTTGCTAACTGCATCTTGTAATATTTAAATTTGATTAATTCGTTAATTAAGCAGTTACTTTCGAGTTACGTATAATATGTTTCATAGTTGTAAAACTTTTAAAAAGTTTCAGATAACTCGATCTTTCGAGTACTATAACGGGCAAAGCTTCTTTCTGTAAGCCGCACTTGGTTATTTGCCTGATGTGACTGTTTACAACACATTTTCCAAATGATTTGGCGTGTAATTACAACGGATTGAGAATTTCTTTTATGAAAAGTTAGCAAAGAGCAGAGTGGTGAACGGGTTACGTAACAGCATCGAGTTTGGGAGAATCGGGCTCCTGTCCCGTGATCGGAAGTCCTAATAGAGTGCATTGCATCGTTGGGAGCCTGTCTCAACATGGCTCTTGATGACTAGCATGGCGTTCTATAAAAAGTGTCTTTTTAGTGATCAGTTTGGCTTGACTTTTATGTTAATCTATTGCACTTTGCATACGCTTGGAGGATTAATAACTGAGAACGCAAATAGCATATTTAACTTTATTCACCTTAGTCTGCAGATATTCGTTTTTTTTTACTTTTATAAGCTTAGTCTGCATATATGCACATTATTTTATGATTTTATTTAGTAAATTAAAAGCCACTTTTAGTTGCAAATGTATGTAGTGCGATCACAGATTTTTAAAAGTTGAGTTGATTTTGAGTTTATCGTCCCGTTCAGCAGCGAGGCTATATGAGGCATGAACCTACTGATTAACGTGGAATCCGAACCATATGAGCTCCCGTCGGGAATCGAGTTCAGGTCTCCTACGCCAAAGATGCGTATGCTAATTATATAGCTACGAGAGAACACTTATTCGTTTATCAGGATAACCTTCCATGAAAACTGACATCTCACGAATCAAACTACAAAAACGTGGAGACTTATCTGGGAAAATTCCTTTCTGAGTACAATTTCGCTTCACCTATTCTCTGTTCATTGTTTGTTCTAAACTGACATAAACAAAAACATTAGTGTCCTTCCGCTACAAAAGAACCTGATTGGTTCCAATATAATCACTTTCAGAGGGGCCGGACAATAGCACGTGCTTTCTTGACTTGAAACTTACATCAAACGCAGATAGTTTACACCTGAGCTGCGCATGCATAAACGCAATAAGTAACCAATTAAACTATTATTAGCCACCATATTAGTATTTAAGATTTCTAGCTGTCACTATTAGAGATATTTTCCTCAACATTATTATTGGCTAATTTCTGAAATTAATATATGTAACAAGGAATCACTTTACGGAAGCGCATAGGAGTTGGTAGGCTAAGAACCAATGCCAGTGTTATAGCCCACGTGCTTTTGTTTACACCTGTTTAGAGGTAACAGTGAACAGAGAATAGTTGTTGGATTAATTGGATTCGGCCAAACAGGAATTCATGTTTCGTTGAATATGGCCGACAACCTGGGTATGCGATAATCTTGTAGTAGCTTAAAGCGTTTGGCGAAACAGGAATCGTCCAAACAAGAAGACACGGTTTTATTTTCCTTTGTTAATTTTTAAACAAAGCCAAACTGATCGACTATTTTAGATCCGGTGTTTTTAGAAAATATTTATGTCATTTTATTCCCCGTCACAGTACATATTATGACCTACTTGTATTTTCTATTCCTAACGAAATACCCATACATAAGACCTAGAAATAATGAATTGAAAATAATGTTGAAAATGTTAAATGCTGAAAAAAGAAAACTTCCGCATGAGAAAGCGACATGAAGAAGACAAGGCAAATAGAAAATGATATCATGTCTCACACTTCGGTGCTTATTTTAGTTAAAAAAAAAAAGGATCTCACTAAGGTTAATTTAGTGGTTGTCACTTAGTGTAAGATAAAAATGTTCCAACACCTCAGTTTGCTTGATAAAATTTGATGAACTCGAACGGTTTATTGTGACTCGAGTACAGCAACCTAATTAGTACATAACATTATGCTCTGTTGGAGCCACAAAATGATAGCAGCTTGAACAGTCGAAGAGGAGATTTTGTCACTTTGCATGTCTGAAGAAGTTCCTGTCACCGGGTAATGCAGTACAGCAGCTCGTTACGACAAAATGACAAGTGAAGATGTCGTTAGTGGCTTTTGTCATTAACCTTGTACCCTGACAAATGAAGAGGAAGAGAGTGATGTGAGATAAACTGAAGCGTCTATATACATATTATGTATTCACCGTTCCATTTCGTTTGTCAGTCATTGCAGCGATAAGAAAGTCACATAAAGAGGGTTGTGGCAAGAGAATGAAAATTGACAACAAACATATTTTGTCGGTATCATTCATGTGTATTTGTAAACTGATTTCGGACTGGAAAATATAATAACTAGACGACTGGAAATGTAAAAACAAACTCTAAGTTACTTTATTAGTAACGAAGGGCATGGTGGTTTAGTGGTAGAGCGCTTACCGCTGTTGAATAGGATCTTTGGTTCGATCACCATCCAAGTAAGTTTGTGGTGGGCAACGGCGGGTTCGAGAGTTATCTCAGGATATTCCCGTTTCCTTCTACCATCTCATTCCATCAATTCTGCCATCATCACTTACTCGCTTTGATCATCCGTCTCCCTTAGCCTAAAGGACCATAATCGCGGGACGTTAAACTAAAAGATTCCATTTATTTTGTTACTAACACATTAACCCTCACGAACCATCACTATAATATTTGGCACGGAAGACAGGCGTTCGATTCCCGGCGGGAGCTTGTGTGATTTGGACCCCACGTTAAGCTGTAGACCCACGGCTCATATAGCCTTGCTGCTGAATGGGACACTAGACCCCAAAACACAAATCCCATCCCTATCACTTGAGCTTACTCATCATAACTCTCAATACCTGTCGACATGTCTCACCATCATGCCACTTCAAACCCTCAATCTCACGCATTAACTTTGAGCGCGAGAAGCTTGAGATGTAATCCCAGGAGGATGCCTTATCAGTGAAAAAGAAATTATTGGTCTTATACGTAATTGCATTATAAATGTTAAGAAAGGCACTAGAACATAGATCGTTCATGCCTTTAGTCGTGATAAAATTAATTGAAAAAGGATTGACTTAATTTTACTTTAAAAATACAGTTCAACCTCTGTATTTGACTACATTATGGTGGAAACTAAATTTTCACACAAAAGACATACAGTCTCTGTTACATTGTGAGCTGGTTGCCTTCCTACTTCATATTTTGGAACTTGGTTATGTTGAAGCAAAATTATTTTCATGATATTATTGTTAAATTCTCCTCTTTATATTATGAACCTAGCTGAACATTGGAAAGTCCAATCCAAACGGAATTGTTCATCTATCCTTTGATTTAATTCTTCACGAATTCTAAGAAATTTCTTTTCAGAGAGCTTGCAGAAATTTCATAACAAATCATATCAGATTCATGTTGCAATGTGTAATTTATAGTAATTTTCTTTTTCTTCTTAACCGCAACTGCAGAGCAACTTTTCATTAAATGAAATTCTATTTCTTCTACTTTTTATGCATTGTTAATCTCTCCTGTGTTCCCTTAACTCTCGTGCTTATTAGCATAATTACTATAATAAAAACTATCTTATTCATTAAGGATTCATTTATGAGTAGCTTCTCACATGTTGAGGTCTTTCCACATAGATATTTGGACGACCCTTAGTGGATGCTTTCACAAAATTTTGACTCCCAGTCTTGGGAGCTTTTCATAAATTTTAGAACCCATTCATAGGGGCTTGATTACGTTGGTCACGGCGCGGAATTTAAACGCGGCCGACAAAGCCTGACAGACAAGACTCATCATGAGCACCCTAGCACCACAGTTACGGATGAAAATGTCGCAGCAGTAAGAAATCTTATGAAGGAGGATCGTCATAACACATACGAAGAAATTCGGCCAACCTTAAAGATTGGATTAACTGCAGTCCTGTCCATAATAAAAAGATTATCTTTGCTTTCCCAAGCGTTGCAATCGCTGGATCTCACATGTGTTTATTCCTAAGAAAAAAAAAAGAAAAAAAAAGTGGAGTGACGTCGCTATTTGTTTAAAAGATTTTCTCAGGGGCAAAGTAAAGACCTTTATAATATCGTCACAAGTGCGAAATTTAGATTTACAACTGAGTCGAAACAAACAGCAGTTGACAAAATAAAACTCCAGCTTGGAAAGTTAAATGAGCACTTAGCGTAAGTAAGTAATAGAGGCATCTTTTACTTTTCTCTAAGATTGGCATGCAGCAATTATACATTTAAATGACCAATGTATAGTGACAGAAGAGTAATACGTTACTTATTGCCTTCCTAGTGTCTTTGAAGCCTGGAGATTTGTCCACCGAAAGCATCTACCTGTATCACTTTCTTCTTTGAAGTTTCTCCAGGAAAGTGGAGTCCGTATCTTACCGCACCCGGCTTATTCTCCAGATTTAGCTTTCTGTAGACTTTACGTTCTTCCCAAACCTTAAGAAAGATCTTCGAAGACACTGCTTTCAAACAAATAAAGAGGCTTCCACAGCGTATAGTAATGAAATTTTTGATATTTCTAAAAGCGAATCTTTTAAAAAACATTTCACCGGTGCGTTTTAAGGATGCAAAAAAATGTATTGATGCTTGTGGTAACTAATTTGAGATATAGTAAAAAGTTTTATGTCAATAAATTGATTTTTCAAAGAGTGTGCAAAAACTTTCCGCATGTACCTTGTACAAGGTAGTGTGACGAAATCAAGAAAAACTGCGGAGAAATCTGGAAAGGAAATGCACAAGATAGATGGTTATGAAGAAGAATTGGAGCGACTTGTGTTCCAAGAGTAAATTAACAACGGTTGACTACGATAATATATCAAACTCATGGCAGCGGGATCAACTATTATTTCCTGGTTCCCTCTAAAGAAATCAATGTCAAGAACAGTATATATCGTGTAGAAGCTACAGAACACATCCAACCTAGACAAAACATGGGATGAAGCTAGAGTTTGACTTATTTTACTACTTAAGTAAATATTTTATTGTGCAGACCTTTAGTTCCAGACTAAACGCCTATGAAATTGTAGGTTGAACTTAGTCATATTTAGAAAAAAAAAACTAATTACTATTTTAAACAAGTAGCTGTGTCACATGTACACCACGTAAACAAGTTTGGTTTTATATAAACGTGATATTT
Source organism: Thermobia domestica (assembly GCF_964235325.1). NCBI lineage: Eukaryota > Metazoa > Arthropoda > Insecta > Zygentoma > Lepismatidae > Thermobia > Thermobia domestica. The sequence goes on from NC_137471.1 coordinate 51,187,699, forward strand.
TATCGATTAGCATTGAAATCAGAAGAGGTAGTAGATTTCTATCATTTCCAGTTTTAGTAGTGATGATAGTGGAGATGGAATATTTTTCTTAGAGTGCTTAAATTGATTACAGAAAACTGCTTTTTGTTATCTATGACTATTTTTACTCTAAGAGATCAACGTTGAAACCGGAAGTGGCTGATTTCTGCAACTTCCGGTTCGAATAAAGAATTAAGGTGTACCTATTATTAGAACTTTAGATTGTTCTTCCCTAGAATAATAATCCTCGATAGCTTTCATCGTTTCTGCTTTATGTAGATCGTTATTGAAATCGGATGTGATAGTAAATTTCTGTTTCTCTTAGGAGGGAGGATGGCTGAGTGGTAGAGAGTTTACCTCTGGTGCATGGGATCCCTGGTTCAATCTCCACCCAATAAGTTTGTTGTGAACAGCATCGTATGCGTAAGTTTTGTGAGGGTACTTATGTTTACTCTCAGATTCTTATTTCATTAATTCTTCCATTATCATTCATTAGCTTTAATCATTGTCTTCCTTAGTTTAAAAAGGTATAATCTTGGAAAGTTAAACTGAAAAATTTTATTTCTATCTCTTTTGGTTTTAGAATAGAATTGACTATAGAGATAGAATATATTCTTTAGACGCTTAATTGATTGCAATGAAGCCCCTTGCTACCTATTGTAGTTTTTATACAACGATCAATGTTAACATAGGAATTGGTTAATTTCTGCCACTTTCAGTCCGAATCGAGAGGGCTAAGATAAAAGTAGTACCCAGTGGCGCATTTAACGGGGGCTTCCAGGCTCAAGTCCCCTCCCTGAAATTTTATTCATTATTATAAAGTAAATTAAATATCTTGCAAAATTTTCACATTACCAGGAATAAAGTTAGCGAAGCCCCTCCCCGAAACAAAATTGTAAATACGCCACTGGTAGTACCTATTACTAAAAAGCTAAATCGCTTACAAAGTAACGTTTCTCTGTATGTTATTGTTAGTTTACTAAAATCAACAAAGAAACACACTTAATTTCTTCCGTATCTTTACTCAATCTGTGCCGTTCTATAATACGTCTATCTATCTCAATGATACTCCACAATTACACTTATCTTGTTACACATCAATCTCATAATCTATCTATGTCTTCATAAACAATATATCATAATCACTACAATTATAATCTGACTTCTATTATAATCTGACTCCTATCATATTCTAACTTCCCATCATAATATTTCTTTTCATATGCTATATCACTTAACTATCGTAACAGCCTGTGTTCTATTTTTAAACACTTTATGTCCTGTTCCCATATCCTACACTTCTTCCCCCTTTACATAGAACAAAACCTACACTAACCAAACCCAAAACGTAACAACGAATATCCTACTCCGATCTAGGATTCCAAATCCGACTCATTTTCTTGCAATCTCTCTATTTTTTTTCTTTTCTTTTCGCTTAAAAGGCGTGGCCCTCATAAAATCCATCTGTGCCTGGTTTTCCATGAGTCGTGCTATAATTTGTTCTTGCTCCAACACATGATCTGTCAATACTGTAGTTTTTGCCACTGAAGGGTATCTGTTTTCCTCGGACTGCTGCATAGTCGTATCACTCATAGTATTCCTTCTTTCTCTTCTTCTGCTGTTACCAACCCACTTAGTGACTACTTGTTTCAATTTCTTCGTTGAGGGTACTGTAGAAGTTTCCGTGTCTCCCAGGTAGGGGTGGCAAGCTTGGTTGGCTTCTATGCAATCCGGCGTAATTTCGTGAGTTGATTCTGAGTCATTTGCATCCTCCTTGCAGTTATGTTTTTTTTTTCTCTCTAGATCAGTGGTTGCCAAACTTATGAAGCTCCTTAGCTACCCTACCGTTTTTGAATCCTACGGTGAGCTACCAACCAAAAGAACTACCAACCTTTTTTTTAAATCTTACATTTGTTTATGGATGAATCAAGGTTAGCCAACTGGAGCGTCCCCGAAAAAGTCCGCGCGAGCTACTAGTAACTCGCGATCGACGGTTTGGCGATCACTGCTCTAGATAGATCAATATTAAAACTGGCAATGTTGGATTTCCATTACTTTTGGTTTTAGTAAAGAGAAGTTTATTATCTTTTCACACATTGCCCGTCGCTCTAGAGAATGGAGATAAGGTGTATTCTTGAAACACTTAGTCGATTCCAGAAAACCACTTCCAAAACTGAGCTCTACAGTGATTAACATTAAAATTGGAAATTGTTGATTTTTGCCTAACTTTTGACTCTGTACATCCTGGCCAAAATTGATGATAATTCACCAAGTAGTTCTTGAGACGTTTGGTCTCCTGGCCGGACAGACAGGTAAATATACAAAGGAGTTTTAATGAGACGAACTTCTTAAAAATACATGGTATAAACCTGATAAAAGTTGATTTGAGCAATAGTACAGTAATATAAACAATATCACTATTGGTTGGATGTGTTGCAAATGCAGTGTATACTTGTAATAAAGACTAGATAAAATCAGTGAAATGAAATGAAATCCTAAAGTTTAACGTCCCACGATTACGCCCATTAGGCTAAGGGAGATAATAATTAAGGCAAGTAAATGATGATGGTAGAATTGGTAGAATGAGAATATGGGAGGAAACTGGAGTACCCCGAGAAAACTCACGGACACAATGTTGTCTACCACAAACTTACTTGGCCGGGGGTCGAAACAGATTCCACACACCAGAGGTAAGCACTCAACCATTGAGCCACCGTTTTCCTCTAAAATCAGTGAAGAACGACATTTTTCGCGATAACGAAAAATACAAATTGAACAGATTAACATGTGTAAAACTTTCCAGGGTATAATTTCGTGCTAAATAATGTATCATATCACTAGAAAGAAAGAAAAATAATGACTGTTATTCAAAGGAATATGAATAGGAATTGATTTAAGGATTTTGGTTTACCAAAACTCTTTTATATATTTACCTTCTCTGTCCGTGTGTGTGTGTGTGTGTGTGTCCGGGAGAAAAAGAAAAATTAAGAATTACTTGATGAGGTGGTGTCACCAAATTTGGTGAGAATAAATTTTCACGAAAATTTAAGAATCAAGTTCTTTGATGAAGGCGAAATTCAAGCCCGATACCACCCCTTTCCGGTTTTTATGTACAGTATATCACTATAGGGGAATGATCGCTACTAGTAGCTTGCGGTAGATCGCGTTAAGGCTTCGATTGGCTAACCTTGATTTCTCCACTGAGCTGACGCTAACTATAGGAGGGCGCTGACAATAACAACTGCTTCCGCACAACTTCCACTGTCAGCCCCATCTCATAGTTGATTGTATACGCGTGGAGTTGTGCACGTTATGTTTTTCGTGTGTATACAGCGGCGTAACTTAGATTTTTTTCTGGAGGGGCAAGCTTCAATATATGAGCCCCCCAGGAAAAGTTGTTTTGGGCCCTTCCGCAAAATTCGAAGATAAGCCCCTTCTTTCCATCTTTCTCTTACTCTTGTACGAACCACCAACCTTTGGATTACTAGCCGAGTGCTCTCCCAACTTGGCCACGGAGGCGATGAAGAGAACGTCGCTTGTAGAGGGAAAAATTGTTCAGGTTTTGAATTTGGCTAATCAGAGTGCTTCTTTAACCACGTATATTCCGTTTGGGATCAGATAAAATCTGCTCACCATGTAATTTTTATAACAAAATGACGAATGTCTATTTACTTTATTTCATGGCTCTTCCATATTCACTTTCAAATGATCGGCGACAGTTGCCATTTAATAAAGTTGATGCGTTTGTTGCTTTTAGTACACAATCGCTTAGATAAAGAAGCAACAAATGCACCAAATATCGAAGATGAATTTACAACACTAAATGGCGCATGCCTAGCACACCTTGTGCTGTTAGGGTATCTGAACAGTATGTGCCTAAAGGACGTACCTAGAACATGACAGATATATGTCCCAGGTGACGACATAAAACATATGACTGTTAGAGTGCGAAACTGAGCCAGGTATATAAATGCTATATTTGTGGTTCATAGTTGCAAATATCAATTAAGTGTAACAAGCACCTAAAACTGTAGATACCTGAAGTACATACTTAGCACATGAATATCATATGTACGAAGTGTTGGGTACCTTAAAAGTAGCTGGGACACCTAAATGACACATGCCTAGCACATGTTGTGCTGTTAGGGTAGAAGTGGAAGAAACTTACCACTTCTGGTTTCAATATTAGTCTAATTAAGAAAATATTACGCCAAAAAAATCAAACTCTCTTATGTGGTGTACACGTAACACTGTTACTTGTTCTTGAAAGCCACAACTTTGAATTTCTATTTGGAGGGAATTCATGATCTCCACAGTAAATGAACCACACCTTTGTGTTAGTTGCAAACACAATTGTCTTATCCGATCACAATACTATATACGCATTCAATGTTATCATTTTGCAATACAACGGAGCGACAGCAAAGGAATTCCACAGCTTTATGTTCAATTTACCAGTATCATAGCTTTGTGCTGTAGCAAAATTTTTGAGGTTTCGCCAAATAGTTCAAAGTGACCACAAGTATGCATGGCTTATTGAGTATATTTACTGAAACATTAACTGCAAATAGAGGCGTCTGCGAACCAATAGTATCACTATTCTGTTTCGATAAACAATTCATCCACCGTATCAGCTAACACTTAAATTAACGATATGATACATAACATAACCATCATTGCAAACATACCTAACATTGGCAGTAAATACTTGGCCTTGTGTAAATCGAAGTGATAAACACGCGATGACAATCTAGCATGGCCAAACTGCATTTATGCATTGCCAGTATGCTATGTTTTTGACAACAACTTATTGTGAAACGAAACAAATCACACATTTTTCGCAATATTTGATGTTCCGTAAAAATCGTTATTTTCAACTGAAGAAAATACCTTTGGTAGTCTATATGCTAAGTTATGGACAACATTATCATGTTGAAGGTATGTATTGTTCAACATCTTTTCATTAATTAAAGGGTTTCAGAAATAAGCAAAATGTGTTCATATAGGTTAAAAAGGTGGATATTGATGCGCGTGAATGTGTTAGTTATCTGTTTCTTTAATGTCGAGAATGAAGCTTATTATACTTTGAAATTACTTCTGATGTTGAAGATCAAATTCATATCTTTCTGCGATCACACTAATGCTGGCGGTATAATATTGTTGCATCATTGGTTGGCCGGATTGGAGTTGTCGTTACTTTTACCACTTAGGCTACGTGAGATGTGGACTTACAGTTTAAGATGGTATCCAAACAATCATAACGTGATCAAATTTGAATGATATATTGGAAGCCCAACTCAGGACCCTGTGTTCCAGAGACGCGTGCGCTAGCCACTAGATCACTCAAGATGGCCAATAAGTCAATGTCGTCATTTTTTTAAGAGTCTTCATCCCGGCGAAATTAAAATATCGCTAATTTTACAATAATTATGTGATATCTTCAAATAGGTAAAAGATAATTGAAATATGGAACAAGAGCGCCCTAGAGAATAATATTTTACATGAGAAACCGTTATCACGACTCACTTATCTACTTTCGATTTCGAGCCATTTTGAAAATCGGCATTTATTTTCGCGTTTCTAAACAGCTGAAAACGGAAAGCCATTAGATGACTTGTGATAACGGTATCTCACGCAAAATAATATTGTCTAGGGCGCTCTTGTTCCATATTTCAATTATCTTTTTATCTATTTGAAGATATCACATAATTACTGTAAAATTAGCGGTATTTTAATTTCGCCGAGATGAAGACTCTTAATGCAAGTATCACTGGCCAATCAATACCCCTGAAATGCTCATAGTCATCAACGATTACTGCACGTAAAGTAAAAACATTGCACTGAGTAATTTGAGTCGCAATGCAAAACTACTTGAATCGTTCTTACGGGGAGAACGGTAACTCAGTGGTAGAGTGTCTACTTCTGGTGCGAGGGGTCCTTAGTTCGATTTCGACCAAGTAAGTTTGTGGGTGGACAACTTCGTGTCCATGAGATTTCTCAGTGTGACATCATTTCCTTCTACATTCTCATTTCACAAGTCCCTGAATCATTCACTTTTTTAAATCATCCGTCTCTCTCAGCCTAAATGGTGTAATCGTGGGACGTTAAATTGAAAGATTTCATTTCGAATCGTTCTCAATATAAAGGACATGAGTGAGAAGTAAAATAGGACTATCGAATGGCATCAAATGTTACTTTTTATAAATTTTGGTTTATATTGTCATTTGCGTTCACTTTCTACATTCTTGGGTGCTGTTGAACAACTTGGCAATGTACGCTCTTAACACAATAATATCTTGCAAATACGACAAATATAAACATATTACAGTCGTGGAATTTTCCGATATTTTTTCCCCACTACTTCTGTAATTCAGTAACTTACATGGTCTACACCTAACAACCCCTGACCATCAAGGTATACTTTAAGCAAATACACCGACACAATACGTAAGAGGATATTCGAATCACAAATCCTCTACTAGAATCTCCGAACAGACACCAACCTTTTCGCAGGGTTTCATTTTACACATGAAGTTCTATATCAGTGAAGTATGTTCTTCTTCTTTCTTTCTTTCACGTGGCTTTTTCAAGAGGAAGATGGTGGCCAGTATAGTTCTCCATTTCGCACATCGTGTGTAATGTTTTCTGAGTATAAGTGAAGCCATTCTTTCAGATCATCCATCCATCCTTTTCTGCTTCTTCCTCTTCTTTTTCCTTTTCTTTGGAGCACGACTTGCTGTATTATGTAGTTGTGTCTCGGTCGAGTTGCTGTATTATGTGGCAGTACTTGGCTGGGGAAAGGCTCAGCTTAGCCCAGGTCAACTTGGTTAGGCTTAGCTTGGTTCAACTTGCATGTAGTACTTTATTTCTCGGTAGTTACGGGCCGAATTTAAATCCTAGTTGTTGGGCAAGTAGCCCCTGCTATGGACCGAAAGAGAACTCTCATTTTGTTCGCTACGTTGCTAACACACGCTTCTTCGCTAGGTGGTGAGGCCGATTTGTCGTGGGAATTCATGCGATTCGGGTTCTACGTTAAGTTACAGTCCATGTATCACATAGCTTTGGTTCCTTTATCACATAGCTTTAATAAATCTTTTTAAAAATAAAATAAAACAAATTAAAGAGGGAGAGAAAAAGACAAAGAAAGTTCACCGAAAGGTCAAAAATAAGAATTTTCTTCCGCGGAACGCCTGGAATTTGCTGCAACACAACATGACGAAAAGTTGAGGTGGTTGCATATATTAAAGGCTACGAGGGTAGTCGTATTGATCAACTGGGCAATGTATGACCTGATGAGCGCGGCTTGACGATCAGAGAAAAGAAAAAAAGAGAAACAGAATGAGGAAGGGAGGGGATAAGGAAGACATAAGAGAATGGAATAAACAATTGTTAGAAGTGCAGTTGCAGATGTGGATGCATGAGTAGCATGCTTGCAGAACCATTGTCTGCTAGCGTTCTCCACAAGACGAGATGAGAAGAGGAATAAAGAGTTTCTCTTATAGGAGTCTGTTCTTGTTACGATGTTCGAGATATCCTATTGTCAGTTCGTCTAAAAATTTTCTCGTTTCATTTTGTGAATTGATATACAAAATTTATGCCCTAATTGTTTTCTTAATTTCAGCGTTACAAGTTATTGGAATCATTCCGCGTCACGAAAGGTCGACAAACAGCATATAACAAAGTTTAAACCTTAATTATTGTTGACGTATATTGCGTAATGACTTGAATATCTTTAAACGCTGATAAATGCCCTTCATTGTGTTGGTATAATCACTTTATAATTTTTATACTATGAATTAAGTAATACTAAAACTTTGTATGAGATCTAAGACTTGGGCAAAGCAGTGTTGTTCACTAGATCCATGGAATTTTTTGTCTCGTCTCAAAAACAAGACGAAAATTGTAATTTTCTCGTCTCGTCCTGAAATACTTATGATCTCGTTTTCGAGACGAGATTGAGAGAAGAAAAAAATCTCGTCTCGTGGCTACACTATTATTCATGCTTTTTCCTTGTCTGTCACCACACTTGGAAAGTTTGGAGGAGTTAAATTAGCCAAAATACGGTTACTAGTAATCCAGTTGCTTTTTACTACAACCGAATACCACTTGCCTAGTTAATCTTGACTCATTTAACCAGGTAGTTGACTAATTGAAACGAAGGAATTAGTTAAACGAATACTTTCAGGCTATATATATAAAGTAATCTTCGAACAGATTTGAGATAATTTGAACCATCGATCCATGGATCAGCAGCATAATGTCTTAACACGCTCGACTAGCAAGGTGGTAGTCGTTACACTTTGCGGAAAATCATGCCATTTCTTGGCTTTCTACTAAGAATGTAATAATAGGAATACTTCGGTCACTTCTATACAGCTAGAGCCCTTCCAAGTGGACCAATTTGATTAAACATTGGTAAGTAGGATCTTTTCATGTTGCTCCAAGGCTTTAATATTCGACTCAAAACTCATCGTTTTTAAAGAATTTAATTAACCGAGTGAATTGATTAAAAATATGTTTGGTAACTTTCTTGCTAACCAGTACCGGTAACCCAGAAATCGATTAAGAGGGCAAATTACGGCCCAGAATATTTCTTTACAAAAGGTAATTTTAACAGTAATTCGGCTACTAACAACCAAATTTTCATTTAACTCTCACTCAATAAGTCAACAATTTTTTTCAGTGCACCGTCTCTCACAACGCCAAAACTTCCCAGTTTCTTCTCCTTTCCATGTGATTTACTGAGAAAGGAGCAGAAAACTATAGTGTCACAGAGAATAATAATATATAATTGTTTATAATATTTCTAATCAATGTCCGTGTGACATATCCGTATGCATCGGTACTTTTGATATTGAAATTATTTGTACGATTGACTAGGGTTTTCATGACATTTTTCCATTTCTTCCTTGTGTATACATACATTATCGTTGCAAGACTATAGTTTTCTGAATGTAAAAAATAATTGAAGTTAACTACGAAAGAAAAAAACTAAAAACTAATTTTGATGAAATAGGTTATTGATATTGAAATATTAATATAATTATCCTTAATTGCCACATTTTAATTAATTTATTTTGGACTTGAACTTGTATTGTTTGTTTATGACAATTAGGAGTACAAATATATGCTAGCATAGTTATTACGGAATCCCTGACGATTCCGTCGTTTGTTTCATCATTCTGGGTGATAATCAACATCAGTGAAGCAAGAATTGTGTCGAATACCTTTGGCAGACTAATATACATGATGCTATGCACTTACATGTTTGACAATCCTATTCTGTTGTGTTGTTGTATTATGAAATATTAGTTGAGATATTGAATGTATACACATGCTTCAATGATAATGAAACTCATGACGAATTATTATTAATTTAATTGCTTCATGAGAAAGCAAGGATTGACAATTTATATTGTTGTTGCGCGTTATTATCTTGTATGAACGTATTAGACTAACTGATATTACGTGTAGTCAATAATCATATGTCCTCATGCATTATCCTGATGCTACCAGCATGTCTAATCTGATGAAAGGAGATAATAAATTCCAGATAATATCCAGATGTTGTTATTATTGCATTATTTATTAGTACTAGCGTCTATTAATAATTTCTGATGTGCAAACAACGCTCATCTCTCTCTCTCTCTCTCTCTCTCTCGCTCGCTCTCTGTGTATGGGTTCCTGACCATTGAACACCGAATACGCTACCAATACCAATCTGTATTCCCGCAAGTAGATGGAAATTGTGTTCCTGTCGGCGTAAATAGAATACCAAAATCATGGTTATGTACTTTCTCAAATATTAACTGTCGTGAACGGACATTGCACAGTCTAGAAAATCTGCACCACACACAGAGAAAAACCCGTTCTCCGGACAGCGGTATATTGTACAAATATACAGTATCCTCTTGCTTACTATAGAAATCAGTACAGAGCATACGTTATCCGTATGCTACATAGGCACTGCCCTTAGATGTTACATCATGCCGTTGCAGGATGTCTGACATCTAACAGTTTCCCGTATATCACATGCATATATGAAACTTATGTTACCTTCGTCAGCTATATGCTATATATGTCCATTCGTATGTGAGGTCCTGACCGCCTACATTGTTTCATACGGAAAGTACGTATAGATGGAACATTTATACAGAAAATATTATAAAACATGCGTTTTCAGTTATACGTCTGCTGTACGTTAAGTCCAAAAACTACAGGAATTACGCATGTAACCTATCTTTTTAAGTACGCCATCTACATTTTTTTTCTCTCAGTGTAACAAGACCATTTTCGGATTGTAGTTCTGCCGTGGCAGAAACAACGCCAGGAATGCAGCCTGTAGCCGGAATCTATGGAATTTCCTTCTAAATGCGCTCGATTTTTATATCCATGTAACGATCGCCGTAAAAATTCTTAAGAATCATAGATGGGGGAAGCTTCATTCATGAGATAATCGAATTGATGAGAAGGTGGGGCGATAGGTTGAGGTATCGATGTTATCGCAAAATCGCGCATTTTGAGATATGACTATTGTTATTTCAACGACGATGTATCAATTAACAGATCAAATGTTGAGCTAAACAAAGTAACATGTTTCAGAGTAAATTATCAGGCGTAAATTTCGAAGAAAATTCAGGAAAGCAAAGCTTTTTTCAAGCACTGAGGAAATTGAGAAAAATAAAGCTTTTTTCAAGCACCGAGGAAATTGAGGAAAACAAAGATTTTTTAAGTACCGAGGAAAATAAAGAAAACAAAGCTTTTTAAGCATTGGAGAAATTGAGGAAAACAAAGCATTTTAAGCATTGGAGAAATTGAGGAAAACAGATTTTTTCAAGTACCGAGGAAATTGAGGAAAAGAAAGATTTTTCAAGCATCGAGGAAATTGAGGAAAACAAAGCTTTGTTTAAGCACCGAGGAAATTGAGGAAGACAAAACTTCTTTCAAGCGCTAAGGAAATTGAGGAAAACAAAGCACTAAAAAAGCTAGTAATAGACAGCTTCTATTCTACTGGAACAGATTGTTTACGAATCTATGTATTATACATGTAAAATAATATACAGTGTTAAGCAGAAGGTTATATTTATTGTTCTTTGTCTTCTAACGATGACACATATGCTTCTAACAGTGACATACATACTCCTAATGGCGACACAGAACTTGTAACAGTGATACAGATACTCATAATAGTGACGCACATATTCGTAACTGTGATACACAAGCTCTTAACAGTGATGCACACATATACATATTATTACGCATATACTCTTAACAGTGACATCGATACTCCTAAAAGTGATACAAATGATCCTACTGGTAATACAGATATGCTTAACAGTGATACATATACACTTAACAATGACACACATACTCCTAACAATGACACACATACTCCTAAAGTGACACAGATACACTTAACAGTGATAGAGATGCTCTTAACACTGACACAGATATTCCTAAAAGTGTCACATAGAATAATTCGGGGGGAAGTGACCATAGGGGTAACGTGAATAGAGTTAAGGGTAATGATATGTGGCAACAAAGCATGATCGGCCCTGACCTTGCAAAACCCCTGTGTGTGCAGTATTGAGACCGGGCTGACGAAAAAGGTAGTGTATAGAGGAAAGAAGTGAACTATTGAATGTAGCGAGCACGGACATCAGGGAAGTTGAGTAGATTTATAGCCTTTTTTTTTGTCGCTATTGTAATTTGGAACAGTAAGAAACTAGGGCAATTCTTTCCCGAACTAATCGTGTTATACCCAATACTTCCACAGCAACATGAGGCGATTATTAGGTACGCATGTATACATATGTGGCTCAATATATTGCGAACATAAAGCTACAAAACTATTTTAGAAAAAGGTGACAAAGTGGGGTGAAATGACTAACTTATTTTGAGGTGATGCAAATAGTCATGTTAATCATTCCATATTGGGCTCCTAATACTAACATATACAGAACACTGCCCTCGGGAACATTTCTTCTGAAAGAAACATTGTTCCAAACCAGTCTCGTATAGGAGAAGCCTGGATTCAAGACCTATTGCGAACTCAAATTTTGTGCTCTTTCTTGTAAGGTCAGACAACTCAATGGCCCCGGGATGGTATTTTGGAAACGATGTCGGATTGGTATTCTATTTGCTTATTGAGGGGCGCGGTAGCTCAGTGGTAGAGCGTTCACCTCCGGTGCTTGGGGTCTCTGGTTCGATCCCGGCTCACGCCGTGTGGACTTAGTGGTCGACAAACATCGTGTGCGTGGGTTTTCTAGGGGTTCTCCCGTTTCCTCCCACTTTCTTCATTCCACCATTTCACTCATTTCTCATCATCACCGTTTCCTTTAGCTTAATCTGCATAACTGTGGGACGTAAAACTCAAAGATTTTATTTCATTTTCTACTTGCTTATTATGTCGGGGACACTTCTTCTCACCACTTCACCCTATATATATATATATATATATATATATATATATATATATATATATATATATATATATATAAATTTACCTTGTATGATTCATTTCATTCTGTGCACATTACTTCAGACATGAACCACACTTGTATTTTCAGGATGAAGATCTGTCCCATTCATATATAATTGTCAATCAGCCGTGCTACCATTTCTGTGCCGTATTTTTTTCACTTTCATGCTTAATATATTCACTTCCCCCCGAATTATTCTGTACTCTTAAAGTGATACAGGTGCTCCTAGTAGTGATACAGATACACTTAACAAGTGACACAGATGCTCCTAACATTGATATAGATACTTCTAAAAGATACATAGATACTCCTTAATAGTGATACAGATATACATAACAGTGATAAGATACAATTAACAGTGACACAAATACTCCTAAAAGTGATACAGGTGTTTCTAATAGTAATACAGTTACATTTAACAGTGACACAGATACTCATAACAATAATAAGGATTCTTCTAATAGTGATACAGGTACTCCTAACAATGATAAGGATTCTTCTAATAGTGATACAGGTACTCCTAACAATGATAAGGATTCTTCTAATAGTGATACAGGTACTCCTAACAATGATAAGGATTCTTCTAATAGTGATACAGGTACTCCTAACAATGATAAGGATTCTTCTAATAGTGATACAGGTACTCCTAACAATGATAAGGATTCTTCTAATAGTGACGCAGATACTCCTAACAATGATAAGGATTCTTCTAATAGTGATACAGGTACTCCTAACAATGATAAGGATTCTTCTAATAGTGATATCAGGTACTCCTAACAATGATAAGGATTCTTCTAATAGTGATACAGGTACTCCTAACAATGATAAGGATTCTTCTAATAGTGATATCAGGTACTCCTAACAATGATAAAGATTCTTCTGATAGTGATACAGGTACTCCTAACACTGATACAGATTACATATAGCAGTGACCCACACAGTCTTTACATTAACGCACCTACTTTTAACGTAACTGAGACACTTCTAACGGTGACATAGATACTCATAACAGCTCCTTTGGCGTGGGAGACCCGCGTTGGTTTCCCAGCGGGAGCTCATATGGTTCGAATTCCACGTTAAACAGTAAGTTCACATTTCATATAATTTTAGTACTGAACTTAGCGCTAAACAGCAATTCAACCAATCCTAATAGCTATACACATACTACTTGTAAAATTTTAAATAATAATAATAATAATAATAATAATAATAATAATAATAATAATAATAATAATAATAATAATAATAATAAGAAGAAGAAGAAGAAGAAGAAGAAGAAGAAGAAGGAGGAGGAGGAGGAGGAGGAGAAGAAGAAGAGAATCTTAAATTGCTTCATAAAAATAATGGCATATAATTTTATACGCCTTTTTTGGTGTCACTCTATACAACAGAAGCACTTATATTTTGAATATACGAGGAAATATTCCAGCTCATAAATCTTGGAAAACAATCTTTCTTTTAATGTATAGCTTTGCAAAATTTAACAAAAACAATGAAAACCGCACTGTAACAAGAAAAAGAAGCTAAGTTAGAAAGAGAGGAGCTTCAGAAACAAGATGTATGGAAGAAGTAGTGTTATCAATTGGCAGAATCAGCACAAAAGCAATGCACGAGAGGAAGAGGAAGAGAGAGGAAGGAGGAATAGAGAAAGAGAAGAATGAGCGAATGGCTTTAGTTTCAACTTAAGCAAAGAATCGAAGAACAAAACAAGAAGAGAGAGAGATAGATGGATATGTTGAGTCTCCAGTTACATCTTTTCGCTATCACAATTCATCAATGTTTCCAACCTTCAGAATATACAGCTAAAAGATAGAAGTTCAGTTCTAAGCAAAGTACTACTCTGCTCTTTCATGATGCATTAGCGTGGTCTAGCCGCTGTTTTTTTAGATCAACGTCACACAATAATTCTCCCACAGAGATGAAGTTGGTCAGTGGGTCGTCGGTCAAGATTTGGGAGTGGGCCAATTGCTCGAGTGTCAACAGGACGTAACCCACACTGATCCACTACCCACTGTGACTCACTCTAATCCATCGACCCACTTTGCTCAGTGCATTGTAGACAGCATCTTCTGAACACTGGGGAATTTATCTACGTTTACATTTAAGGCCTCATTTTTTTTTAACTTTTTCACTTGTTTCTATTTACTTGCTTGAGATCAGTATATCTAAGTGAAAAAAGAACTTCAGGCACTTCTGGATATCAATATTTGTAATTGTAGTAATAGAGATAGGGCTTACTACTTGGCTTTTGAGACACAGTCGAATGTTGCACTGTCCTTTTTCTTTTCTTGCCCACTTTAAATTGATTTGAAAGTTTCATCCTATTTTCTACTGAAAAATACCTTTAATTCAATGAGAAAATAATTATATATGTTAATTAAATTGAAATTCATCGTAGCAGAAACACTTTACCATTTCATATCGTAAAGGTCAGATCCACAGATATTGTAACAGAGCTGTGCTTAAGTGATTGACCGTAGATATTCAAACTCCGATTAGTGATAATTTCACAGCTTTGTTTTATTGCAAGTCATTGGTGGATAATGATATCTCCTCTGGTGAGAAACATTTAGTTCCGTATCTCACAAGTGAGTTACATCCACGATAATTGCGAGGCATATTACTCGTATTTCCGGAAGAGAGTGATCAAAAATTGAGAAGCAACCATTAAATGCCAAATATAACCCATGACCACAATAAATTACATTTATTTATGATTTTTTCAAAATAAAAATGGCAAAATATGGTATGTTTAGCAATAATGCTCAAAGTAGGTTAATTGCACAATAGGCGTTGATTGAGTTCAGTTGATTTTGAATTAAACGTCCCTTTTAGCAGCGAAGCTATATGAGGCGGAACCTACTGATTAACGTGGAATCCGAACCTCATGAGCTCCCGCCGGAAATCGAACTTGGTTTTTCACGCCAAAGGCGCGTAAGCTAACCGCTTAGCCACGAAGAAGCTCCACAATAGGCGCTGGGTAGCGTCACAATTACAAAGAATACATATAGGCAAGGATCTTTCTATATACATTGTAGAAGTCCATTTTGATCGTCTGCACAACGACAGAATCAATCAACGTTTGATTGAGTCACAAGGAGTTGGCACTGCCACTGATTTTCGCAAGTGACGTCATGGGTTGTAATAGTAATCAACATGTTTTTGTCTGCTTTGATCGTCTGTAAGTAGTAGATTACTGCGTAAAGATCAAATAGAAAATTAACCGTACTGTCTTTCTGTCCGCTACTTATTTGTTTCTGCTATTGTAGCCATTAGTAACTTATAAAAAAGCAATTATGTATTTGTAAAATTTCAGTTTCTAGGACCGCTGTATCTACAGAACCCTGTACATTTTTCTGCTTATTTTCTTGTTTGTGCACTCCTTCACCGCAAGCCAGTCGACGGTTAGATTCAAAATTTCCATACAGCTGAAGTCCGACCGGCAGGTAATTCCTGAGTCGTGACGCAAGGGGCCTCATCATGTGACTGATCACGTGAGATTTCAAGTTTTTAGCCAAGTGTGTCTATATATTTCTCGTCTATGGTTGGTGTCGTTCAGGTTGTGTGTATCCACACACATAATAACTCTTGTTGTGTTGTCCAACGACCTTCAAATTACTAATAATCTGTTCACTACAAAGGGGAACTACGATTTGTGTACTCTATGGTGGCTGAGTATGGTCTACACATTGGAATTTTTTTAAAAAAATGCGTTGTGTTTAGTTTAACTAAAAACAAAGAAAAATGTAAAGCTCGAAATGCATTTGTAAGTAATTGGTGGATTGGCTTAGCGCGTCCTCCCAAATGCTGTAAAAAAAAAAAAAAAAAAAAAAAGCAATACCCTACGTTTTAGGAGGTTGTTAACCACGTCGGAGTGACATAGAATTCGCATAGGTCACAGACACATTGAATTGATTGATGTAAAAACGAAAGTTCAGAAATATGTTTCGGTGCTTTAAAGTGAACACTCAGAACGCCTGAAAGCGCCGTAGTAGAATGAGAACGAACACAATTCGCAGAAATACGTGACCAAATTACTAGATATTTTTATAGTTTCTTGTTAATACATGAACATCATGTTTTTTTAAATGTTGATTGAGTAGTTAATTTGTTACTTATCTATGGTTTTTATCAACCGAGTTCTAAGTGGGATCTGAACCACAATAGCGCGTTCTCGCCGAGAATCCAACCCGGAATCTCGTCCAATAAAATTACGCGTAATACCCACTGGACCAGCACGGAGAGGTTTTGAAATTGTGCACCAAGATTAATCTGCATATCCAAATTATTTAGGTGACAATAGGAATGGTATTGAACGTTCCTATTGCCCCTTAAATAAACCCTGACAGTCCTCCTCCCGCTGATTTAGTGCCTAGCACACGCCTTTAATGTTCAGGGCCCCGGGGGCTTAATTGACACTTGAACTCATTATGATGGCTCGGATTCCACTTTGAACTGTTGGTTTGTGTCTTAGTGACACAACTCTGAACAACAATATTACCCCCCATCTTAAATATAATTGAATTTAAAGAATGGATGCAGGATTGCAATTTTCTAATTCTCAAATCGTTATTTATTTACTTCAGAGGACATGACTCTCAGAAACCTCCGTATATGTGTTTAGTAATTATTTAATGCACATCTACAATTGATTTGCACATTCAAAAATGCAAAAAAGTGTGCTTTCTTTTTTTAAAAAAAAATCGTATATTCACCTATTTTCGCAAGGGCGTTATCGTATATATAGCATGATGGCTTAAATTATCGTATATCACGATAAATTATCGTATGGTTCGCAAGCTTGCTGAAAGTGGAAGATTGTGCCGTTGAGGAGATTCAACATGCACCCTACAGGCCGGATTTAGCATGCAACTCTTTTGGTGCTTAATTATTTTTTTTTTTAAAAATGAAATTAGTAGACATTGTAAACTTTTTATTCATGTAAATCAATTTTGTAAGATCTTTGTGAGTGTACCATGAGTTACCGCACTGGACTCTGACAAGATGAAAATTCCTTGTTGCCTGGTTCGCGTATAAGTGTCAGTATGGCTGTATAACTGAATGATGAGTATATGACGAGTGTATGATCAGAATATGAATGATTCCGAGTTCCTATATTCTTACTTTTTGTCAAAGACAAGATGCCGACATGAGTAGAACAAAATCCTTTTCTGTGTGAGGAAGATATTCACAAACACGGAAAATCAAAAGTATTTCTGGATTCTGAAACTATTAAAGAATGAGAAAGATTTGTTTTTTGTAAACTTCAACTCAGCGCAAATATTTTCTCAGTTAAGAAGAAAGAAGACAGAGTAGGAGGCATAGTAATGTTAACTATGCTAACACGCGTGCTGCTTGCTTGAAGAGTTCTTGAAACAATAATGCCAAAGTGTTGTCATAGCCCCTGATATTAGTAAACGATATCAACGTTCTTCCTCACAAGCACCACCAAGCAGCCGACGGATGACGTCTCCGATGAAATACGAGAAGGACACGAAGAGTCACGACAAGGACCCCTACAACCCCTCAACGGGCTCCGCTTCCAAAAGTGGCTATAAAAGAAGGTGTCAAGAGGCAGAAGACATCAGTTCTAGCTGATCGTTTCCTACCTTTCTCTCCAAGCTGCTCTGGGTGGAAAAGACTCCCTAACCTTATCAATTTCCGCGCTGCATTGGGCAGGAGATTCCTAACCATCAACCACAAGACCTCCGGGCTGCTTTCGGTAGGAGGTCCAAACTCATAGAGAAAGGATTATTAGGGATACTTACTCTTTTGTAAATTCAATGTACATAAACCTGTATAGAAACTTTTATAATAAGAAAAGATGAGGGAAAAAACACGTGTATCACTTCTCTACTATACATTACAATATTTTCCTGAGACATGTCATGATTAAGAGAATAATCAAGATCTTACGCAGTGGAAATGTTATGGACACATGAAAACGAGTTTACAAAGGGCTAGTAAAATCCGGACATCACACGCAAAGGAAAGTAGAAACTTGTAAAAATGTTCATAAACACTATGTAAGGAAGCATATTAAGACTCATTCAACCTTTGTAATATTGCATGAAAATTTTCGGCTTCAATATTCATCCAGAGTTTAAGGGGTGATTGTAAACCAAATTGAGGATGGATTAATCGTAATTATAAAAAGGTAAACTTCTCAATCGCGCTAATAGTAAGCAGTCATGCTAATCGGTGTCACTATTACGCTGCATGATGCTAATAGATCCGCTAGCGTCCAGACATCTTGTAAATTTAAAATTATTGTGGTATTTAATCTCATTTTTAAAAAAGTGTATTTAATAATTCAATACTATACATATGTTTATTATATCTGAGTGACGGGGACGTTTCTAAAGAACTGACTTCGTTTGAAACTTCAGTCAAATAAATAGGAATGGAATATCAAAAGTTTTATTTAATGAAATGTAAACGTCTTCGTAAAAGTTACGTGGAATATAAATGTATATACTGTTTCAATTTATTTAATTCAAAATAGAATAAGAGCCGTAAGTATATTTGGATTTGAGCATTAATATTTGTTTGACCGCAAATTGGTTGGTGAACAAACTAAAAAAAATGTTAAGTGCAAATAATTATGTATGATTTTAACTTAATGTATAGCAGGCTAATGGGTCAGACGCTAATGGATTAACACAAAACAACGTTGACAATAATTCTAACAAATGTGATTCTCTTCTCTCTCATTGCCTTGTCACTAAAAATGATTTTCTTTTTCACTTACAGTTTGCGCGCGCGCGCGCGTGTGTGTGTGTATCAACCATTGCACGGAAAGGTAACTACAACGTTCATCAGAGAGTAAACGAGTCAGAATCACATCTCTTATGAGGAATCGTCAAAGTTCAATCAACCTGTAAAACTTCTCGTTTAGAATATAAAAGATACCGCTGAGCCTAAGAGTGTTTTATTAATTCTTCTTGTATATACTATGTTCACAAACCATGTATGGGAAAACGAACAAACATTAAATTATAGTTCTAGAACCATGAAATTTTCAAAACATGATATCTTAATTAAGAATGTACATTGAAAATCCTATAAATGAATGTTCGAGCTCGAGTAATATACATCATAGACAAATATAAAATTCTGAGGCAGTGCCGCAGAGATGACATTTTGGCTGCTTCCAGGTCGACGTATCTGCTCGGGTCACGGGGTTTTGCTTGGTCTCCGGATCTGTAAGCTTCACTGGGTTTGTCTGAGCCTACGGATCTGTGAGCGTCACTGGATCTATCTGGATCTCAGAATCTGGAAGCGTCACTGGGTCTGTCTGGATCTCCGGATCTATAAGCGTCACTGGGTTTGTCTGGGTCTCCTGATTTGAGCGCGTCATCGGGTCTGTATGGGTCTCCGGATCTGTAGCGTTACTGAGTTTCTTTGGGTCTCCGGATCTGCGTCACTGGGTCTATCTGAGTCTTTGGAACTGTACACGTCACCGAGTCTGTCCGGGTCTGAAAACGAGATCCAGACTTGAATGATCCGGACAAAAGCCGTGACCCAATTGACCCTATGACCCATAATGCACTCCACCACTGCTATATACTATTATCTTTCTAGTATTACAATGAATAGTTTGATGGAGGACAGAGGCGCACTCCAATATCAGTTTCATATGACTAGTCCGCTTGGTTATTGTACATCATCAGTTTTTTTTTCATTAAATAGTATTTCCTAATACTATGCATGAGAATTTCCAGTCGCCCATGTAATTTTGTTGAGCTCAATGGGATCTACCGATTGGTACGTTGCATATTTTCACTTTTAAACGATAATAACATTCTAAAATTTATTCGAAAATAACATTCAGGGTATACCAGTATACCGGTACATTTTTTTTCCTTGTGGGAACACTCAGTCGAAAAAGTTTAAAGAGCTTTTCCAAGCCAGTAATCCTGAGTGAGGTTTCACTCGTTCACACCAGGCAAATGCCGGAATGGTACCTAACATATAGGTCCCAGACCGATTCCTTCCCTCCCTTTTCTCGGATAGTGTGATCGCCGAGGGGCGTTATCCTTCATACGTGACGGGCTAACATGGCCATAGATGCCAAAAGCGCAGAAATCTAATTTCTAATCCTAATCCTAACCGTATATATTTTAAAAGTACATACATAAAAATTAATAAACGTCATGATTTATAACGCAAATATATCTTAATTTTTTTTAAAAAAATATTATTACAAATAAAGCTTTCTTACATTCATAGTACATTTTCACCGCTCGGGGCTGAGTAACACTGCATCTGACCGTATAACCCATACATTGCAGAGGCTTTATACAAGAGTAAGCCGCTCCCCTCCTTCCACCCGTTGCTCTTCTCTGTAGCATCACTACCCCTCTCCATCTCTTCAATAGGCTGGAAGTGACGTCAGCGAGTTCCAGATCTGCATCCGCAGTGATGGAGTGTAATCGGCTAATGGGAACTGACCGCCGGACACACTTAATTGGAGAATAAACGATTTGTTTGAGCGATTAATTGGATACGGTGTTATTGTTTCCACTGTGTTTGCTTCCGCCATAATAAATGGCTTATAAAGTACCTACTGGTTCTTGGAAACAGTCGAACGCTATATTATATATATATATATATATATATTCCAGTCCTGCGATGAAAACTGAAAACAAGTCACCAAGATCATGAATATTCAATTTGAATAAGCTCTGGAATTTTCAATTGCCATCCGGTACACATGAGAATGCATAATAATTGCCAACACATGGTTCTCGATAATTTGCTTGCCTCTCCCCTAAATACTTCTTCCTTTAATATGTTCTATATTTTGTCTGCAATATGGCGGTTACGTAATCCCCAAGGAGAAATTAATATCTTTTTGACCATCCCATTGGTCATTAGTAATTCTATTGCACGATTATTATAGAACAATTCTTTGAAACTAATGGTTTTCATTGAAAATAACCAATGCAAAATAGTAATATATGTATAATATACGTAAATGAATATTGCCAGGTTACGTTTAGTAATCAGACTTTCTAATTATTTCTGAAATAACACGAGAAGTGTTTAATAAGTGCGTAACTATTCAGACTGAAAATCAATTTATTTTTCGACCGTTATCTCCTTTTAGCTAATAGTTTGCCCGACATTTTTATGCGTTCCTAAAAAAAAGATTTGTCTAACACTGCAAAATAGGCATTTTTGTCGAGCATGATCTCTTTCTTTCGTTAAAAGGTTTGGTTGATTAAAACTCCTTCATATATTTATTTTGAAATGTATATTGTAAGGATCCCATATTAGAGCGTGAGCACATGTCTACAAGCGACACACGCTATTGTTTATAAGCAGCAGACGATTCACAAAAACAGAAAGACACGAAGAACAACACGATGGGAACCGAACGAGAACGAGCCACCTGAAGAGGGCCTATAAAAGTGAAACCAAAGAAGACGGAGGCATCAGTTGACTAGAAATGGGCGGAATCTTGTACTTTTGAGAATCGAGTACGTACTCGATTCTGCAGGGAGAGAATCGATTCTGAACTCGGATCGGAATCGGTTTTCTTCATATCTCTCCCCCCCGCAGCTCACTCTTGCGATCTAACAGTATTTAAGTGCAAACAATTTGTATTCTACGTTAAGTAATAACACTTTTAAGTAGGTGGTATTGTAATTATATACTATAGATATATACAGGGTTTTCATAAAGTCTGGACGGATTTAATTCGCTTATAATTTACATAAAAATGCTCTTATTGAAATCAAATAAAGTGAAAACGGTAGCGGAAGGATTAAATTTTTACCTGTAATCTGCACCAGCTCAGTTCATTCACCGCCACACCTCCACAGGTTGCCTCATCTGAGAACATGATGGCTGAAAGGAGAACGTCGCTATGTTCCAACTGCTTGAGCATGGCGTCACAGAAGTTGAACCGGATGTCCAAATCTTCATCATGCAGATCCTGGACTATCTTGATTTTGTAACCTTTGGCCTTGATCGACTTCTTGGCTATCTTAAACATGGTTGTCTGTGGAATTCCGAATTCCATGGACCGTCTAGGAATCGACTTCTGTGGGCTGTTGATGATGCTTTCCCTTACCCTGCTCACTCTTGCAGGCGATGTTGGCGGCCTCCCACTTCGAGGACGGTCCAGGACGCTTCCTGTCTCCAAGAACTTAGCATGCCACTTTCGGATTGCACTCTCAGTCGGTGCCGGTTTTTTGAACTCTTTGGTGAACTTTCGACACACCAGAATTGGTGAGTTTAGCTCTGCGTACCACAGAACACATTGCGCTTTCTCTTTCACCGACGCCATCTTTGATACGGTAAAAAAAAATAGTCTTCTCAGAGGAGTTTTTCATTTATTTATTTCTTTAAAAGACACACACACCAATACAGCGTACAACTTACTTTTAACAGTCAACTTTGAAACAACAATGAAAACAACAATGGATGGAATTCGGTAAGAAACTGACCCTTGCCCTCCCTCTCCCTCTCTCAACGTGTTCAGAGTTGCCGCTTATCTAACAGTGTTGCCAACTAAAAATTTAATCCTTCCGCTACCGTTTGCACTTTATTTGATTTCATTATGAGCACTTTTATGAAAATTATAAGCAAATTAAATTAATAATAATAAGCAAATATATATATATACATACATATATATATATATATATATATATATATATATATATATATATATATATATATATATATATATATATATATACAGGGTTTTCATAAAGTCTGGACGGATTTAATTTGCTTATAATTTTCATAAAAGTGCTCATAATGAAAACAACAATGGATGGAATATATATTAGGTTATGTAAATACAGTAGGACTTATGCAGAATCGTTTTGACATAAGATTAGCGTCATACTAAAGGGCTGACTACTGCAGAAAACATATGTTAGTCGAACTCTTTAGTAGTACTAATCAGAACGACTTTGCATAAGGCCCAGTATGTCTTTGTCTTTTATACGATGAACAACATGAACTAATCTCTTTCCAGTCTTAGAAAAAAGTGGATGTAAACAAACCCACCTGACTACCAGTGGATCGATGACCAGTGATTTGTTGTTGGTCTCACTGCACTAGTATCCTACCGCAATATAATCCCTACTAAAATAATTTCAAATGAAAATATACGAATTTATCCTGTATTTTGTGATCATAAACGCAATATATATAATATTTAACAACAGATGTAGCTTTATTTCAGCCTCACCCGTCCTTGGACATATAGTATTTACTGCGCATGCGTATTCGTTCGTGTGCCGACCCCACTCATTTCAAATTGTAGCATGCGGAGTGTTCCATGGTGAAAAAGTGTTACAATAATCCACCTTCCTATCATGTTATAAAACACAAAAGAGAACAAGAGGAACAGAGGCAATCTCGTTTATATATCGATTTAAGAAAATATGTATTTCCAACATACCGGTAATAGTAGTCAGTGTCAGTGCGTTAATTATATACCAACCAACAGAGCCTTACACTTTGGAAATTATGCGACGACAATAAACTAGCAGAAGATCTTGTTGTTCACGTCTCTCGATGCCGAAGCACGTGTGAGCCGCGGAGCAATACATTTCGCTTTGTTTACATCTACTTTGTTCTAAGGCTGGAAAGACTTTAGAAATATCTTTTTATATTGCCCAATATCTGTTTTATGCATAGCTATATGTTTCATTCTCCTCCTCCTTTTCACATCTATTTGCATTCCCCTTGTTTCTGTGCACTGCATCCCGCCCTTTGCAATACGCAAGTACAAGTAGGTTAACTGAAGTTCACTCTTACTGTTTACCACTCGCCAAGCAAGTGGGTGGAGTTCTAGAGGTGCATGACACTGTAACGTTAATTCTTTCGTCGGCCACATTACATATTCCCTGATTCTAAATATTTATGTAATACGCAAGATTATCTAGAATAACTCAATACAGTTATGCACTTCAAATATATATTATTATTAGGCTTCGGATTTTTAGGTCCCAAAAAATTCAAATTAGGATTTTAAAAAGTGCATTTTAGGATTTTATAGGTTTTTAAAAACACCGTTTAGGATTTTTAGCGTTATATTACTGAAAACGGAATATTACTACACTTTAAACACATTGTTAGCTATTTCATACTTAAATGGTAACCTTAATTTAGTAAGCTTTATGCTAACCAGTTTTCTGCGTAATAAAAATAATAAAACTCTTCTTACCTTGGACTTTTTTTGATAGCTGAAATATAGTTTAACATATGTATGGCCTGTCGTACTATATAGGTAGTAGTAGTAGTAGTTTTTGTCAGTTTTCTTATATTTGAAATTTTATACAACACCGCAAATATCACTTCACTTTTCTAACGATACACTGAGGAAATACGAATGTTCAAATATTTTTTCCGGCACTTTTTATGTTTTCTATAGCTCAAGAAATGCACTTCACTCTCTGTAATGGCACTGAACAACAAAATATTTGGCAAGATTTTCTGTTGTGAACTTTTCCCTGTCGTCTGACAAAATTCTCTTGAATGCAGAAAAACTGTGTTCCACATCACACGATGTAAGAGGCGCATATTTCATACTGGCTAATTCCTCGGGATTCCATAGCAAATTTTCTTGGACATTGTCTCCACGAAAAATTTGGCTCCCTAGTTGTATTTGTGTGAAATCAGGTCTGCGTTTCAAAACCGCCTCCAACTTGTCTGCAATTTTTGTTCCAACTTCCCCAGGTACTTTTTTCTCGTTCACTTCTTGAAGAATTTGAAGAGCTTCTGTTAGTGGAAGAGACTTCTTCTCCAATTCAGTGATGGCTTGAGGCAGATGAGAAAAGTTGGCTTTAATGTAACTTAGTTGCTGTACAGCAAACTGTGACTTCATTGCTTTTTTTGCAGACATGATTGAAGCGGCTTATATCTCGTCGAGCGAATCGATGACCTGAACAATGCTTTCAAAATTATTTGCATGGTACAGTGCTGCTGAGAGCCACGTTTCCCAACGGGACACAACGGGCTGTGGTGGCAGTGGTATGTTTGGAAGCATATCCTTGAAGGTAGCCACTCTGTTAGGAGCTTTCAAGGAAACCTTCTTTACAGATGAAATTATGTCGTTGACGATTGACTACGTGTTTGAAAGTATTTTTCAAGTTAAAAATAACTATAAAGAATCATTTAGGACGTTATAGGTTCTAAAAGCTAATTTAGGATTTTTTAGGTCCTGACGCCCCAATTAGGACATTTTAGGTCCTATAAAACTAATATAGTTCTACTTATAGCAACTTGAAATGTAAAGAAAACACGAATTTTTTGCATTCACTGTACATGAATAAAATAGGTTCGAACCTAAGAATCCGGAGCCTAATTATTATGTTTCAACTTATATCTCGTTCGCTACATTAAAGTATTATACATTCTGAGTACACAAAATGGTTCTTCGTTACATCTATCTGTTTTTTTTTCAGTTACCATAGCAACGACATTAAATAGATAAACAAATCGTCATAGCAACGACAAGAAAAATCTCAATATAATACAAAATATTTAAATTATTTATGTAATTTCTTCTTCTTCTTCTTCTTGATAGCTAGTACCTTTTAAATAGCTCATTTTGCCCGTAAATAAAAATGATACTTAAAAATACATAAGAAATAAACATTATCGTTGTAACTTGCACCTCTTAGACCAGCCACATTAACCTGCAAACTACCTTTTCTCTAAAGCACTTACCCGAAGAAAGGGCAAAACCCTTTAGCGGGCCGACGGACAAAAAAAAAAAAAAAAAAAAAAATCGTTGTAACACTCTATGGTGCATATGTCCAAAGGAATTCGGAATCGATTCCAGCCAATCAGAGCAAGCGTAGGGAATCGAGTACGGAGCTCAGAACTCATTTATGAGAGAACAGAATCGATTCTGCAGGCAGATTTTCTGGACTCGGTCTGTGAAAAGTGAGCACAAGCAGAATCGTGACCGGCTGAGCTCGGAATGGAAGTACAGGAAAGCACATATTTTATCAGCCTACTTTGTTCGTTACTGGCAGTCAGACTTGAGTAAAGGCACAACACCGTCAATGACACCAATATATAACATAATCACAATTTATAAATTGCATGTGTTTCATACGTGTATTTTAACACACAATAGCTATAATAATTGTAGTCTTCATTCTATGAATAGCATTATCACGCCAGATAATAACGTTCAACAGAATGATGCGTGGTCATTACCAGGGGTGTACGTAGAGTAGGTCTAGGGGTTCGACCTCTCCCCGAGATCTCGATTTGTCTGTAAATTTAGTATCATTTTAGAGGTAATTTTACGAATTTCAATATGATTTATTATCATATTGAATTTGAAGGCAGGGAAAACTTTGGACTCCTCAAAACAAATTCCTGCATACGTCGCTAGTCAGTACAACGACTCAGTGTTTTTTCCCGACTTATTACGTGGCGGTTGTAGCCGGGGGCCCTAGACCCCCATTTTTTGAGTGACAAAATAATTTAAACTATTATTTATGTGTTTTTGAAAGTGTAGAGTAAACTCATGATTAGTGCTCTCAAACGGGTCGGGTTACGGGTCGGGTCGGGTCAGGTCAACTCGGGTCGGGTTATCGGGTCGGGTCAGCTCCGGTCGAGTTGTCGGGTCAGGCTAATCGGGTCGGGTTGTCGGGTCGGGTCAGTCGGGTCAGCTCAGGTTGGGTTGTCGGGTCGGGTCAGTCGGGTCAACTCGGGTTGGGTTGTCGGGTCGGGTCAATCGGGTCAGCTCGGGTCGGGTTATCGGGTCGGGTTGTCGGGTCGGGTCAGTCGGGTTATCGGGTCGGGTTGTCGGGTCGGGTCAGTCGGGTCAGTTCACTTTGGTCAACTGAGTTTAGGTTGAGTTTAAACTCGGCTGGTGTCGAAAGCTGCTGTTTTTCACTAGCTGCCTAATTAAAAATGGCAATTTTCAATTGATTTTATAGAAACCATAAATCTATTTTGAACACCTGCAGCTAGTGTTTTTATGATAAATGCTTATTTTTCTACTTGTGTGTACTTTCATTTTTAAATGTGGAAGATTGATTTTACCAATCGACTGTAATATTAATATCTACGCCAATATGGAGTCTGGATTTAGAACAAAACTAGAAGTTGTTTAAGCAACGCCAAAAGAGAGATTGGATATGGACGACCATGCCCAAGAAGGGCCGCGGTGGCTCAGTGGTAGAGAATTCATCTCTGGTGCATGGTGTCCAGTAGCGTAGCTAGAGTTTTTTTCAGGGGGGGGGCAATGAAAGGCCCAAGAGGATTTTGAGGGGGACATCTCCAATATATATATATATATATATATATATATATGTGTGTGTGTGTGTGTGTGTGTGTATTCAACGTGAATGTTTCCATCTTTATTGTTCATGATTTTACTCTTTGGAAAACAGTGAAAATATAAGAATTTAGTACCTCAAACAACTGGGATTCATTAATGCAATTGATTTCTAATATAAGAAAATAGTTATTTAATCATGGCGTTTAAAATATGTGTAGCTGGTTGACTTAAGTGGAAGCAAATACACTTTTACAGAAAATAACTTATAGGTTCATGCCTCTACTTGAAGAGGATCTTTCTATTCGTGTGGGCAGCAGCAAACATATCCACAAGTTGTTAAAGATCTAACGATTTAGCAATTTTCTTCTCAATATAAAGTAACACTAAGTTTTTCAACCTATCATGAGTCATTGACTTGCATATACAAGTCTTTAATCTTTTCAAAGAAGAGAATGACCTTTCACATGTAGCACTAGAAACTGATATAATCACAGATATGATACCTAGCTTGTAGGTTTCTAGGAATGCGTTTTTGTAGACACAAAGAAGATCAACGAAATTCGTTAAGGAATCAGCTTTGGTTTTCTTCTCGTCTTCATACATTGTTAGAGCAACCCACATTATGCTTTATTTCTTGTTTAATTATGCTTTTTTTAAATTATGCTTTATTGTTAATTTCAATGATTATTTTACATTAATCGTGTATAATGTATATTTATTATACATCAAATATTCTAAATATCTTGATCTATTTATTGATATTTTTTTGCAACTAGTTTCTCTCATATTTAATGAACTTTCTACTTAATTCATTGTAAAGAGATGTGCTTTGCTCGAATAAATTTTTTCTATCATTTGTGTGCGCCTTACAGGTACATATATACAGAAAGGGAAAGTAAAAGATGCCACCAAAAAGTACAGAAAGTGCTTAAGTTCAAAAAGTAAACATAACAATACAGTGATGATGCCAGAGGGGGGAAGGGGGGTGAGCGCCCCCCTAGTAGCTACTTCTGCCCCCCTGACTGCCACCTAGACTGCCCCCCCCCAGACTCGTACAATCTTTAAACATTCTTCATGTAGTATTATATATCAGTATCATAACCAATCTCATTGACAAATTGTAGTCTACTTTCCATGAATTTACTATGTGGCAGATTAATCCTCAAGCTTTCTTCTTTGAGCGTCTGGGTATGCACGCATATTTCTGTTTTCTAATTTAGCCCCTTTTGAGGTAAATTTTAGTTATACTTCTTTCTTATGATTTTTAATAATTGTGCCTAGCGAACAATAGTAGATTTGGTCGACTTGTTTTCTTCTCATTGGATCGACTTCGATTGGAAACAAAAGAAAGGTAAAACCAGTTACGAAACTTGTTTGTATTTGTCCAGGTTTGAAGTTTTCAGTTTCATATTTTGTTTTATTTAAAACTTCTTTTTTCTGAAACATTATTCTCGGCTTCCAATATTCAGAGGATGTGCTTATAACAGCTTAGTTTGCAACTACCAGGGCCTAATTTTTTAAAGGAGATAAAAAGAGTTGTGTTTTTTCTTCCTGCAAATGATAATAATAAAATTATGGAATGAAATTGATTCCCAATAAAATGTATTGTCAGAGTGCTGATCTTTAGTTAGTAATTGGTTTATACTAGTGCTCCTTTACTTATTTTGTTTCAAAGTACTGACGTGACGTCTACCATATTGACTAGGAACTGCTGAAAAATTCGTAGCCCAACCCAGAAGGAGTGCACGTGGATTGGTGAAGTTTTACTTCTTCTTCTCTTCCCCCGAGAGTCAATATACTACCTTGTACAGTGCTCTAGCTTTTGCAGAAAAGTTTAAAAAATCTAGATTTCCTCGCACCACTGTTCGTAGCACTACCCCTATCAGATCTAAAATGGCGTATTTCAAGTGTTATTTAAGTTTGGGAAATAAGTACACGTAATAGTTAGACGGAGCTAAATCTGCGGAATAAGAATGATGATCTAGACATTGAAATCCTAGATTATGCAATGTCAGTTATGTTCGCAGGGGCTTCATGGACAGGTGTATTCTCCTGAAGAAACAGAATTCCTTTCTTTTCATTTTCCGCAGCGTTGAACTTTGAATTTTTCTTTCAGTTTTGTAAGTAATGTAGAGATTCTGGATTAAATATCTGACCATTGAGGAGGTAGTCTACCACTCCATACTTATACCAGAAGAATGTTCCAAACAGTTTCTCAACCTACTCCTGTGTCTTGAACTTCTTGGGGCGATGGAGAAATGAGTGCTACTACTCCATTGACTGTTGTTCCGATTCAGGATCATAGTGGTACAACCATATTTCATCTATGGTTACTATTCGTCAGCGAAATTGATCAGATTCACGGTCAAATTGGAAGAATACTTCTCTTAATGCCGTTACCCTTTTATTCTACTGACATATATTTTGGGAACCTATTATGCCGAGAACTTGCGCATACCCAAGCCATTCTGAATTATGCTACCGACGAGTTCCAAAGAAATGCCCAGAATCCCTGACACAAGTTTTGCTGAGAAGGTAAAAACTAAGAAAGCGGGGTGCAGACCTCAGACTATAATAAATATAAATAGCTTAAATTATTTTTGTCACACAAAAACTGGGGTGGCCTAGGCCCTCCGGCCCCGGGCTATATCCACCACTGGCTGAAATGCTGCAATTTTCAAGAATAATGTCACAAATTGCATCCATGATTCCAGGAAGAGTCATTGCTTTTAATCACCCTGGATGTAAAGCATAATTTGTTGAGAAATTGCTACGTTTATACTAAGCCACTTACTTCTTCACCACTATATATAACGGAGGAGAGTCCCGTGGTGTTTCACTGATTTCCTAATTAATTTACTTCGGTGACTTTCCTTGGTGGAACAAAAATGTTATAACAGTAAGGATCTGGATGTTCGTGAAATTATCTGTTTGGGCACACATAATCACTTCAGAGGCCTGAGAAACAATAAGAATTTCATTATTAATATGAAAATTTATATTTGTACATACAGAGATATGTTTTTCTAAACTACGGTTTCATTTTTCTACCTAGTACCTACACTCCTTCTGGATTGGACTACGACATTTTTAGCAGCTCCTCGTAAATTCTCTCTCTGTCTCTCTCTCTCTACACACACACACACACACACACACACACATATATATATATATATATATATATATATATATATATATATATATATATATATATATATATATATATATATATATATATAGAGAGAGAGAGAGAGAGAGAGAGAGATACGTAGCATATAGACGAATGTGTTACTTGTAGCATACGCGAAAGTAATTCAATTTATGTTTAGGCTTCAAAAGTTTCATTGAAAAATATTTCATGTGCAGACGTTACTTATTTGTTAGTTACAAATTTTATTTGAAATAAGTTTAATTTATAATCATATTGATCTAACATAAAAACAGCAACGAAATACACAATGTAATGTAAAATAAGTCAAACGTAATAAATATGTCATTTTTGGTATGGCAAATAGCCGCCCTCCGAAAATGTATCTGCCCCTCCTTTGCCCCCCTAAGAACTTAAAGCTGGCGTCGTCACTGCAACAATATAGTATGGAGTTCTTGCATACTATTCATTGTTGGCGGAAAAATTTCTTCTTTTATTTTCTTTTCTCCACATCAAAGGATTAAACCGAAAAGTTTACAGAAATGAAAATAAGCTTTTCATTGTTGCATTGTTATGTTCTCAATGATTTTGCATTGTAAATATTGGCTTAAAAAATATTAACACAGTAGGCCTATGTTAAACTTTCAGTTAAAGAGAACTTTCCAAGAATTGTGCTATATATTTTAAATTATGCTTTATGCTTTATTTTCTAAAATTATGCTTTTAAAACTAGTTTAACAATGTGAGTGCATTTTGGCGTTCACCCAGTGTCGTGACCATAGTGCTCTCAAACGGGTCGGGTTGTCGGGTCGGGTCAATCGGGTCAGCTCGGGTCGGGTTGTCGGGTCGGGTCAATCGGATCAGCTCGGGTCGGGTTGTCGGGTCGGGTCAACCGGGTCAGCTCGGGTCGGGTTATCGGGTCAGGTCAATCAGGATCACGGTTCGGGTCGGGTCAGTCAATTCGGGTCACGGGTCGGGTCGGGTCGGTCCTCAACCCGACCCGACCCGACCCGTTGAGAGCACTACTCATGATATATCTATCATAGTCTAAGGTCTGACTGGGTCCCCACACTTTTTACCTTCTATAACCGCCTCTAGACTCATTACTCACGATTCACTAGTTAAAATATAATAATAATAATAATAATAATAATAATAATAATAATAATAATAATAATAATAATAATAATAATAATAATAATGAATCATGGGAATTATGAGATATGTAGTGGGTCCAGAGTTGAACTACGCCCAGTAGCGTACGCAGAAATTTATTTCCGGGAGTACAAACTCAATACGAGGGTATTTTATATTAAAATTCCTAAAAAATTGCCTCTAAAATTAGGCTAAATTTACACAAAATTCGAAATTTCGAGCGGGGTCCGGACCTCCAGGACCCACCCCTGCGTACGTCCCCGATTACGCCAATACATTCACTGCTGTCATCACCAGAATCAAACCCAGGATCTATTCCGCCAAAGGCGCACGCGTTAGTCACTAGACCAGTGGGGCTAAAATGTTATAATTTACCTCAATTTATTTAGAAAGATATTGTTTATATTTGCTAAAATCTTCATTTATTGTTATGACATATTTCCTTCCTCGATTTAAAATTCTTTTCAACTGAAAGCAATCGGGCAAATTTAGGTAGCCTAATAAATTCTGTCTCTCCAATGTGAATAAACAACCATTCTACGCTATACTTAAAATAAATAAATAAATAAATAACCCATCATGTGCACAGAAGCATGTTGCAATTCGCTGTGCTGCATTTCGTTGCTACTATACTTCTTACTGTTTCTCTCTCCTGGACTCGATTCTTTCTTGTTTCGGACTTATTACTCCTTCTATGGTTTGCTTTACTGGCCCTCCTTCCCCATCTGATACAGGACGAAACAACGCGTACGCTACTTTAACGAATTCAATCAAAGCTCTTTACGCTGCGTAAGGGTTAGTTTTCCATCAGCTGGTATATGAATAGCAGAAATGTGTTGTGTGTAAGCGGCTTATTGAATGCACTGCCAGGGAGGAGAGCCAGTGATTGAGCATAATAAAACCGAATACAGAACCGATCCAGAATCGAATTCAGAAAGCGCATACATAAAGTTAGGAACGTAGAATCATCAACGCAAGCCACTGAGTAAGACTATTAAAACCGAATACAGAATCGTTTCCAGAGAAACCGAGCACAGAGAATCGGGTACATTAAGGAATCGAATGGAATCGATTTTTGGACTCGATTCTGCCCATCTCTATAATTGACCACTGATCGCTAACCCATAACAGCTCTGGAGGTCGTATTAGACGAAGGGGATCTACCTTTCTTAAAATCCCTGGAGACTGCCTTGAAGCAAAGGTGATTTCTCAACACAAACCATATCTCACAACTGGCAATGTTTCCATGAGGTTATGGTGAACCTCGCTCCTACTATATTTTGTGTATTTCATGGGTATTTTTGAAACATGTAAACTAACTACGAGTTCCAGGAACGCAGTAAGTACTGATATGCATTTCTGTAATTAAATACGAACCTAAATATTTTACGAACCTAAAGTGAGAAGTGTATTTTGTATCGCATTACTGCGCGGCTCAGGAAACAAAACAAACAAAAGAAAAACGAAAATACTCAGGGTTGGAAACTTCTTTACACGGAGCATATTGAGGTTACATCTCGATTCGATCTATCGAAACCAGCATGAGTGCTTGTAGTGAATGTCATAAGTAGACTTCGGATCGATATGCACTAAAAAACGGCAAAATATGCATGCAAATATGCGCTAAAAATCACGAAAATATGCACTGAAAATATGCAAATATGCACTAAAAATTGTAAATATGCACCAATCAAAACCTAAAGTTAAATTAGGATTTTATTATGTTTAAAAAAAAAAAAGTTGTATTACTTGAACTACATATACTTTGTGTATTACTATGATGCATTCATGCTATAATACACAGCTATGTAGTTTTCAGTGTTTTCTGACGAAAAACCTGCATTTATCAGTCAAAACTTTACTGTACATGGAAAATGTTCCTTCTGTGTCACGGGTCTTTTAAGGGACAGTATTTCAAAGAAGCGATGTTACTTGCCGACAAATCTGAAATTCGTGCGTCGTTGTTCCCAGGAACACTTTATTTACATTAGTCAAGAATTTTATGCCAGGTTTCTCGCGTCTATTGACTGTGCGTTTCGAAGAAATTATTGTCCGATTGATCTTGGTGGCGTCTGTTTCGTTATTGAATCAAACAGCTCAAATGCACTACAAAATCCTAATCATCGCTCTTCTAATCTCGTTATTATTTTTGAAGAACTGAACTGATTATTGATAAACACAAGGTCGTTTTTAATGTTTTCAGCTATATATATATATAAAGAATGCGCCAAGTATCTGTAAATAAAGAATAAATATACTCAGAGAAGTAAATAAACATTTCTGGCATAAGCATATAATAAAAACTGCCTAGCGAAATTGAACAGAACACACAAAAATTTCCGTTAAGGATTTTAAGTTAACACAGATAGATCTATGCTAAAAAAAATAAATAATGTACAGTCCGCAGCAAAAAAAACGTGCAACATGAGCATGTAAGTTTATTGTGAAACGACGAAGTCTTTTGCTCCAAAATAAGTGTGCAGGGGAGGACGCCGAGGTTTCTCCTGGCGTGATTCGTGCCACTTAGACGCTATGTTGATTCCTTGTTCTGTTAGGTGTAGTTTCACAATAAACTTACATGCTCATGTTGCAGGTTTTTTTTTTTTTTTTTTTTTTTTTTGCTGCGGACTGTATATATCTATAAATATCTATATCTATCCATCTATGTATCTATCTCTATCTATATATCTATATATATATATATATATAATGGACATAGCCTAGTGAGGTAAAATAAAATGTACATAGGCCTACCGTATTCAATTACAGTATTTATTTATGCTACGAATTAATACACATAAAACTTACAGTAAACAAAAAGAAGCCTACATACGGTTTTAAAGGCCAAGACAAAAAGTAGATGCTATGCCAATTTCAGCGCTTCTCCCTCTACTTTTGAATCCCTTTTGATCTATTGTGTCTATTATGCTCGTTGTTCCATGTCTCTATACCAGCTAGAGAACGAGTTATTGGTATTTGGAAATAACTATGTAATTTGCACTTCGTTCAAAACTCTCACGGTATCTAGACCCTTACATGGAGATGGACTGAAGGTTAAATGTGTAAGGTAACAAGCAAACGAAGACCTTTACAGACAACATAGTTCATAAACCTAACTTCTCACAGAATGTCTAAAATTTTTCTAAACGCTGGATTCCGGAATTTGAAAATTTCCATTGAAAAGTATATTTTAACATTCGTTGTTCTCAAACAGGTTCTACCTAACCAAGAGAATTTAACACACTTTTTTACCTTTAAATTCATGGGGCCGTGAATTATTTCCGTTTAAAATAAATTTCCTTTAATAAGGAGCCTGTTGAATTTACTTTTTACTTTATTGAAAGCCTGTATTCAAAAACCTTTGTATTCTTGTTTAAAAGAAAGTATATCCACTTGAGATTACTTTTTGTATTCAATTATGTGTAAATCCTAGAATATTTTCTGCTAGTGTAACATTGCCCGTTTCAAATAGCAGTAATTTACAATGTATAATATTGCTACTTTAAATGGAATAAAGTGATTTGAGCGAGACATGGAGCATGAATGGGAAGAAGGTAAAGTTATCGAAAACATAACAGAAGACTTAATAAGAAAGTTATGTTTCGAGAGACTGAGATGCGTATCAAAGCAACACAAGTTTATATATATTTTTTAACTCCTTAAACGAAAACTCGGGAACTTATCTTCTTATCTTAGAAAGTAACTGCTGGGACAAGTTTTAGATGTTGTAAAGCAAAAATTTTAATTAATTGTAGAGCTCATTTTCAAAAGGGTTGTTTATTTCTTTCCGAAATACATTTTTCAATGGCTTCTTTTGGATGAACTCAGTCAATCAGTCGAGTATGTAGAAAAAAATCTGGGTTGTATCATAGTTGTATAAACTCCTTACCAGACTTGAAACTGATATGAAAATATAAGAAGGCCAAAAAATAGAGCGCTGCTGAAGTTCGAACTTTTGCTGTCGAACAAAGTATAAATATCCTCTTCTGAAAACAAAGTTACTTTGAAAATAATACTAGTTTAGTATACATTTTGCAATATATATATATATATATATATATATATATATATATATATATATATATATATATATATATATATATATATATATGAATTGTTAACCATTTAGTTGTAGTGCTACATCTTTGTCCAATTTTTGTCCATTTTTGTCCACCCAAGAAAAAAATTGTACCATTCAAATTTACAAAGGAAAAGGAGAGCCATTTCAAAATTTCGGCCACTTCGATCACCTGTAGTGCGACATCATCAAATTTGAATTTTAACTAGCTCAGAATGTTGTCCATTTTTGTCCACCCAAGAAAAAAATTGTACCATTCAAATAAACGAAGGTGGGCCATTTCAAAATTTCGATCACTTCGATCACATAGTGCGATATGTTCAAATTCGAATTTTAACTAGCTCAGAATTTTGTCCAATTTTTGTCCTTCGACGAGAGAAATGTACCATTCAAATAAACGAGGGAGAGCCATTTAAAATTTCGGCCACTTCTATCACCTGTAGTGAGACATCTTCAAATTCGAATTTTAACAAGCTTAAAATTTTGTTTAAATGTATGCATTTATGTACCGCAAACAAAACATTTTGTATCATTAAAATAAACGAGGGAGGGTCATTTCAAAAATTGGCCACTTCGATTGCCTGTAGTGCATCTTCAAATTCGAATTGTAATTAGCTGAGTTGTATCCAATTTCCGTACATTTTTGTACCATTCAAATTAACAGAGGAGGGCCATTTCAAAATTTTGGCCACTTTGATCACCAGTAGTGTGACATCAGTAAATTCGAATTCTAACTAGCTTAAAATTTCCCCCACTTTTTGTAGACTTCTGTACCACCAAAATAGTTTAAATTCGAATTTGAAAATGTCTCACCACAGGTGATCCAAGTTGCAAAATTTTTAAATGATCGTCCTGGTTTATTTCAGATACATAATTTATTATTGGTGGAACAAAAATGTTCAAAAATTCGACACAATTCTGAGCTAATTAAAATTCGAATTTGACGATGTCACCCTACAGGTGATGAAAGTGGCCGAAATTTTAAATGGCTCTCCCTCGTTTATTTGAATGGTACCATTTTTTTCGTGGGTGGATAAAATGAACAAAATTCTGAGCTGGTTAAAATTTGAACTTGAAGATGTCACTACAGGTGTTCGAAGTGGCCAAATTTTGAAATGGCTCTCCCTCTTTTATTTGAATGATACAAATTCTTTTCTTGGGTGGCAAAAATTTTGAGCTAGTTAAAATTCAAATTTGAAGATGTTGCTCTAAAGGTGATTGAAATGGCAATGCGTCGTTAATTTGAATGGCACTAAATTTGTTCTTGGGTGAACAAAAATTGGACAAAATTCTGAGCAAGTTAAAATTGAAACTTGAAGATGTCGCACTACAACTAAATGGACCCAGATTTTTCTTTTGGTATTATTATACCGCAACGGGATCACACAATTTCAAATCTTCACACGCAATAGTAGGAACTTTAACTTCCGAGATAGGTGACGTGGAAATTGTGTTGTAGATGACTTGACATCGTTCTTTATATCTTCTTCCAAACAGGCGACAGTCATGCATTATTGCCGGGAAGATCAATCACTCCCCCTTTTCTTATCATTCTTTCACATGACCTTGGAAGATATTCTAAACCGACAACAATGAACCATTTAAAGATCTTGAGTCTATGTATATTAGTAACTTCAAATTCGATTTATGAGGAAAGTTGTTGGACGTTAAAAATTATCATTTTGGTCGTTTCTTTAAATATGCATTTATATGCATTAACGACCTAAACATGCACTAACCTCCGAAATATGCAAAAATATGCACTATAAAACTCTGCTAATTTACCCCAAAACACCTGAAACGAATTTCTGTTTCAAGAGCATATCAATATCACATCAGGAAAAAAACATGCAAATATGCAAAAATCCGAAGTCTAGTCATAAGAATGTATCAAGACAGGATGTAAGGTCTAAAGTCGAGTGTGTAGACTGTAATAACCTGTATCATATCAAGTGTGCGCAACTTAAGAAAGTAGATGTACAATTAATGAAAGACGAAAACAGAGAATGGCGGCGCAAAGTGTGTTTAAAAGAAAAGAGGAAAAGCATGCAGAGTGGGGATGATTTAAATCGCGAAACTCCTAGTTTAGCAGACATGTATAAGCTCTTGCAGGATTTGAAGGCAGACATTTCTGAGTTAAAGAAAGATAACGTTAGAATTGAAAATGAGTTGGGCAAGTCCTTAAACCTTACACATGAAAAACTTGATGAGAATGTTGATTTGGTAAAAGAACAATCCGTGAAATTAGAGGAGTGTTTAGAAAAAATAGAACAATTAACGTCCGAAAATGTACAACTAAAAAGCAAGTAAGGGAACTGCAAGCTCAGTTAGATGAACAGGAACAATATGGGAGAAGAAATGCTGTGGAAATTTATGGTGTGCCCGAACAAGTGAACGAAGATACTTATGAGGTAATTAAAAATATAGGAAAGGCGTTAGATGTGGTAATCAGGGAAGAAAACATAGAAGCATGTCATAGGTTGAAGAAACGACCTCATGAGAAAACTGCAAGCATAATTGTAAAATTTGTTCATCGTAAAACTAAGGATAAATTAATGGAGAAACGAAAAGTAAAAAGGGATTTCAATGCATGTCAAGTTGGTTATGCGAATAATGAGGTGATATATATCAATCACTCTCTTACCTCATTTCGCAAACGTCTGCTTGGTCAGGCAAGAAAATTGCAGAGAGAAAAACAATATGCATTCTTATGGGTTGACCATTCAGGTGTAATTAAATTGAAGAAAACTAGGGATGATAGGAATGTGTTTGTAATTAAATCACTCTCGTCACTGATAATAATACTAGAAGACATCTCGTCACTGATGTAAAGAATGTCTGAAGGTAGTTTGATTTCTATTTACTATCAGAATGTTAGAGGGCTGAATACTAAGTGTGATGAATTTAAGAAAGGTCTTTTGGCAACTAGTGATGAATATAATATAATTATTCTGACGGAAACTTGGTTAAAGAAAGGTGTATATGATGCAGAATTATTTAATAATCAGTACAAGGTATACAGAAAAGATAGGATTGGAAAGGGAGGGGGAGGCGTATTGATTGCTATAAGGCGGGAGATAATATCCAGTGAAGTGAAAATAGCAAATAATTTGGAGCTTTTAATCATAAAATTTGTAGTTAAAGGAAAAATTTATTTTCTTGTAACGATATACTTCGTGCCTGACTCTAGATTAGATGATTATTATGATTTCTATAGAATATTTGAGGAATATAAAATTATGAACAATTTAGCAAATGATAATATTTTTATAGTAGGATATTGTAATTTACCAAAAATTAGGGGTCCAGATACGAACTTACTGGAGAAAGGTTCGTTATATAAAGCGTTGGCTGACTTTTTAAATCTCTACGATTTAAAGCTAATAAATAATGTTAAAAATAGTGAGGGAAAGACCCTTGATTTAATTTTAACAAATATAAAACTTCCTATTGAAGTAAATAAAGAGGAGGTTCTAGTAAAACCTGATATTTATCATCCGGCTCTACTTGTAGATATAAAACTTAAATCAAAAGTAAGTGGTAGGCTTAGTGAACCAATAATTGCATACAACTTTCGAAAAGCAAATTTTTATGAAATGTATAATAGAATCCAAACAGAGGATTGAAGTAACTTAGAGAAAATAGATGATGTAGAGGAGGCAGTTGAATATTTTTACAATAGAATACGGTCAATATTTGATATAACAATCCCTAAGAACTCTTTAAATAACGAAAAGAAATATCCACGTTGGTTCTCGAAAGAAATTATTGAAGTAGTAAAATTGAAAGAATATTATAGGAAGCATAAGAAAAACTCAGTATATAACACAATGATGTATAAAAATGTAAGATCAGAACTGAAACAAATGATCAAAGGAGCGTATAAAAAGTATGTAAATGAGTCAGAATTAAATATTAGAAATGATATAAGTACATTCTGGCCATTTATAAAAGACAGGAAAGTGACGAAAGTAGTACCCAATGTTATGACTCTAGATAACAGGGAATATTGTACTAATAAATATATTGTTAATGGTTTTGCAACTCATTTTAAAGCTGTATATTTGGGGGTTCCATCAACTTATAGAGTGAATGACAGAAACAATTATTCTCAATTATATAGTACACTAAAATTAGATCCTGTAAATGTGACAGAATATTAAAACGCTATCCGTAATTTAAAACCTAAGAGAACATGTGGAATAGGTGGAATACCACCTTATATTATTAAGGGTTGCTCGGAGGTTTTAATGCGTCCTTTATGTTATATATATAAAATTTGGTGATTAAAAAACAGTTGTTTCTAAATACCTGCAAAGTATCTCGTATTAGTCCAATCTTTAAGAGTGGAGAAAAGAATAAGATTGAAAATTACCGACCGATATCAATAATTTGTGCTCCAGCCAAGGTACTAGAATATATACTCTATACCAGGTATATGTATTTTTAATCACGTTAAGTCTTTTATTTATCAGAACCAACATGGATTTTTTACAGGTAGATCAACTGTTACAAATCTGATTAATTTTGTTGAAGATGTACAGGATGCATTGCATAAACAAAATAGATTGGATACTATATACTTTGACTTCTCAAAGGCATTTGACAAAATTAATCATGATATTTTATTGAATAAATTGTCAAATTTTGGTTTGAGTTTGTTGTTTTTAAAATTAGTGGCATCGTATCTTGAATATAGAAAACAATATGTTTCATACAACGGTCATCAGTCTTCTTTCTATCAAATGAGTTCTGGCATATCGCAAGGCTCTAACTCAGGACCTTTACTTTTTCTAATATATGTAAATGATTTACTGTCTAAAATTAAACATTCGAACTGTATAATGTACGCGGATGATTTAAAATTGTTTAAAGAAATAAAAAATAAGAATGATGAATATATGTTACAATCCGATATTACGGAAGTCTACAATTGGAGTGTTGAAAATATGTTGTATCTAAATTTACAAAAATGTCAATTTATGATAATAACTAAAAAGCGGAGCTATATTGATTGTAAATATTACTTAAATGGTGTTGAATTGGAAAGGAAATATGAGGTTAAAGACTTAGGTGTATATTTTAATAATAGCTTGTCATTTAAAACTCATATTGATAATATAACGAATGATGCTTATCGAGTGTTGGGTTTTATCATAAGAAGTACAAAAAAATATCCATGATTTATCAGTTATTGAAATATTATATAATTCAATAGTTCGAAGCAAATTAGAGTATGCATCAATAGTATGGTCACCAAGTTGTAAGTCACAAAAAAATGAAATTGAAGCAATACAAAAGAAATTTTTAAGATACTTATATTTCAAAAAATATTCTGTTTCATCATATCAGAGAAAAATTTCGTATATGTGGTTATTAAAGGAATTTCACTATGTCAAATTAACAAACAGAAGGATTGTCGCCCAGCAAATGTTCCTATATAAAGTTATCAATGGATTAATTGATGATAGTACGTTTTTGGAAAGAATATGCTTTAACGCTACCCCATATAAATTAAGAAATAGGAATCTTTTGCTAAATAAAATACCCAAAACAGTGGGATATAAAAAAATCACCATTATTTGCAATGTGTGAATCATACAACAAATTAGTAAAAATATGTGATTTGGATTTTAGTTGTAAAGTGAAAAATTATTGTAATTTGGTGGAAACTTATGTAAATTTGGAGTATAAGTAAACCCCTGTCTGTAAATTGCAGCACATAAGAGTAGGAGGTAATGGTAATAGGTCGCGAAACATGAATACTTATGTATGTTGGCATTCTTGTGCGTGTTTGTATTTTTTATTTTTGTGTTTCTATTTTTTGTATTTTTTATTCTAGTGTTTGTTTTAAATTAATAACATAGATGTAATATTTTATGTAAGACCCGTGTAATTGGGATTCTCCTGTTGGAGTCAGCGGATTTAAATAAATGAAATAAATAAATAAATAAATCTCGCGAGGCTGCCATGAGCGAAGGGGTTCCCGTATAAAACATTACTTCCTTCATCTCTGGTCATAAGGAAGATACATTAACTTTGTAGACACAAAGACTATTTTATATTTTTGTAAAATAAGTAGGTGAAAGATTAGAATCGCTGACTGTCATTGTCTCTACCCACACAAATTATTGCTTGGTGCTAGGCGCGGAAGTTTTGTACGGAACGCTCATTTTATTAAGTTTTTAACAGGCACAAAAATCAAATAGGTCAGTATCAAAATTTTTCTATGTTCCATTTTCTCTCTTCTTCTTCTTTTTCTTTTCTTTTTCTTCATGCCTAAAACAAAGTACAAATTTTAACATGACAGAGGGTGCATCGAACATGTCTTTTAGTATGCCCCATCTTACAAAATATTCCGGGCACGTACAAGGGGGATTCAGATAGATTTTTCATGTTATTTGAATACATGGCTACTATGCAGTCGTGGTCATCAGCCAAGAAAATGTAAATTTTACCGATATGTTTACAAGATACTGCATTGAATTTAGTATTGCAACTCAAGAATCAGAATCAATTTGGGACGTTAACATACGAAAATAATTGCAAGCTAAATTAATTGCATTAAGCAGACCGAAGGTTATGTCATATAAGACAACAAAAATTGTTTCATGTTCAGCAAGGACGGTCATGTATATATATATATACGCATATGACTCCTTTTTCTTCGGCCCTTCTAAAAAATCACTGAAAGGTGAACGGTTCATCTGTAACAAGGAAATGCAGAACATTGCGCAGCAATGGATCCGTCAGAAACCCAGGAGTTTCTACACAGACGCCATCCACTCTGTTCCTACGAACATCAATATCAACAGCAATTATCTGTAGGTTTCTTGTTATACATTAATTAAATCGTAGAGTTCGAAAACCGGCCAT
Source organism: Thermobia domestica (assembly GCF_964235325.1). Taxonomy (NCBI): domain Eukaryota; kingdom Metazoa; phylum Arthropoda; class Insecta; order Zygentoma; family Lepismatidae; genus Thermobia; species Thermobia domestica. The sequence goes on from NC_137471.1 coordinate 51,230,727, forward strand.
CTCCATCGAAGCTAATTTCAGAGCGGAGGCAAACAAAACTATATTATTCAATATGTATCTGACATATAGGGTTGCTTTCATTTTTGGATCGTAGAAAAATGACAGTTCTACAGTCCGGAAAAGACAACAACTCCATATCGTTGATGCACTTTGAATAATTTAGTTTTGTGTCACTTTTCTCAAATTAGCTTCGATAGAGATGACCGGTTTGCGAACTCAACAATTCAATTGTATCTCACATATTCTCTAAGTAACATATTCTGTAATAAAGCATTCTTTAGATATAACCATAATCTCCTTTTCATATCAGCCAACCTCCCTCAGGTAGCAAGAAAGCTTTCGGTCAGTTGGCACGCTTTTGGCTTTCTACGCTTGCACTTTCAACGCGTGCTGTCATGCAACCTATTTTTTGTTGTACTTGCAAGCGATACTTTAGATCCTTCGCAGACCGTCATTGCATCACTGGCCATTGACTTGCCGCCCGCGTAAACGCTTGCGTCAAGCTTGAATAGAACACTGAATGCAAGGTTGCCCTCATGTAACTTCGTTACTGAAATCCAGCTTGCAGCATGCCGGTTGCAAGCTTGCCGACTTCCAGTGCAAGCCTATAGCAAGCAGTTTGCAAGTTGTCTCTGTTACTAGGGTTCGATATATGCCACTTACGCACAAAACTGTAATAAGTTAGCAGGATCAACCCATCACCAGATCGCTTGCAGCGCCGCATAAATCAAGTCTAAAATTATTTTGCCTTTTCATCCAAAAGAAGAGGTATCTGAGCTTAAAACCCTTTATATAACGTAGCACGCACCAAGTTGAAAAGCGCTATTTACGCTAGTTCGTTTCTATGGCTGGGTAGCTAAACTTGAAAAGCGCTACCTCGCGTCTTATATTACCTTGAATTTGTATCCGTAGCTGACATTAAGGAAACGAAGGAAAAGAAAGAAAAAAAAAACATTGGGTCGCCGTTATTCCTTCTTACACTATAATTTATAGACCAGTAAACACAACGCTACTTACTCCAGATTCTTGTACACTACTTGCGTTGTCAATGCTAAGGAAAAGACGAGGAAAAGAAAGAGAAAAAAAAGAAATCATTTAGAATAACACCATATATCTTGCATCTCTGTTTATTTAACTTTCCTTGTAATAAACGTATAACAAAAGACTCTGACATTCATGATCGTGGATAGCTAGATTCAGGAAAAAAAATCTTTATATTCCGTTTAAGTTTCTCAAACCTTTTAACGCCAACACCACTCAAAGGTAAATAACAATATGAATTAAGCCACACTGTACTAACAGTAAGAGAGTTGTTTACATTTCTAGACAATAGCACAAAAATCCTTGGTAGGCTACTTCACCAAAGGAAATTTACCAATTACATTACCACTCGTGAACATCTCATTGCAAAGAGAGAGAGAGACCTACGGCTGCGTCAATTAACCTTCCCCCTTTTAGCACATAACTTCTCCACTTCACCCGCATCCAACTGCTAAGAGGGCATTTCCCTCGACATTTACTATTAGCAGCGGCGGTAATAACATTAAACTCTGTAGCACATTATGGGGAACACAAAACCAGCCAGTAAAATTAGACTCGACTTCTGACACTCCCCCATTGAAGTACGAGTGGTATCGTACACCCACCGTCTTAACGTGCCTCACTGATCTAGTGAGCAACATCACAATCAAACGTAACAGAACAACTCGAGAATACGAACTTGGGGTGCGGCGACTTAATGCTTAGATCGTAGATTATATAGATATACATATGTATATAGTTATTGATAAACAATACGGAATGCCCGCTGCTAGACAGACGTAAACTAGCCATCGCTAATCAATCTTTAATTTATCAAATAGAATACCTGAGAGAATAGACAATACGGAATGCCTGTTGCTAACATACATGTGCTAGATGGCAGCTAGTAATATATTATACATCTAGACAACTCTAAGAGATGATTTTTATTCAGAGCAAGAGAGAAACGGCTTTGATATCAGACTACCCCTCTGGCGTATGATTCAACTTACTGGATAGAGACTCACTCTCGTTTACTCGGACATATTACGGACAAAACTCATTTCGGACAATATTATGGACATTGTAAACTGACTCGGATAATATATATATGTATATGTATACACCAAGAAAACTGAGAATTATTGAACGTATATTATTGTTTGTTCATAAGTAATCTGTAGTAAGATAATGAACACACGAAGACATTGATACGACGTTAGATATTATATTTAAAACAATTTGGACAACTATAAATGGTGGACAATTTCTTCCGCAACTTCCCGGATGATACCAGTTTCTTCACAAGACGGAATAAAAAGAAATAGACATATTTACCTAGTAGACAGTTACCAAAGCTCACCCGACCGTGGTTTCACTTTACGAATATGGACACTGTGGAAACACTGCGAAACAGCACTCCAGGGTGGCGACCGGTCCTGATGACTCCTCCAACATCTCACCATGTGTACAGCCATAACTTCAGCGTGGATTGATCACACGACGACCCCTCCTGGGTTAATAGCAAAAGCATACGTTCCGCTACTATCTCCACCAGGTAGACAAACAATCACTGCAAAGCTGCTGCAATGTTCATCCTCACAATAGCGACCACAGTTAGACACATTAAATTCCGGAGGGCCAGGCTGAGCTGACAACAAATAATAGGACGAAGTCCCTTGCCAAGAAAATGTAGTAAAGGTGGACGGAAATTCACTACGTCAAGAGAAGGAGGCCATACATCAATCGAGTTCAGTCCCAGAGACAGCACAAAAGGGATTTCTGAACTTCAGCTTTCATCACATTAACAGTTAGGAAATATCTAACCAATCTCAGCCATACTTCAAAACGCACAGGTCGAATATTTGAGTAAGTTCTCTTATGATTCTTGTTTATACCCGCTAGCCTAGCATACCGTTCAACTAAAACAGCTTCTTTAAATATTTATATTAAAGAACAGCCACTCACTGCATAGTTCACTGTAAATTAATATCCAAAATTATGGACAATCGTGCTTCTCACCACACCACGGCCATGTTCGCAGTTCGTAGTACAAAGAAAAAGGTGAACCAGAGGGGGCTCTCCGCAGCCCTCTCACTTCCGGATTGGTCATTCCATACTACGCATCAGAGCGTAGAATGGAAATAACAGATTTTATAACAAAACAAATATAACTAAAGGAGAATAAAATTATATAAACGAGCATTTATATATGCAGATTCATAATAATCCTTCCGTTTTACATGAAACACAAAATTTTAAATTATTTCAAACGATCCGAGCTACTCTCAAAAGCCGCTCAACGCAAACCATAGACATACAAAGAGAAGTAGCAAACTACATCTACACGCACTAGTCCAATTGTCACCCATCTTGAATCCTTCATGAGAGTTGAGAATTGAGAAAATATAATAAGAAATAATATTAACTGAGAGCTGATTGAACATTTCCGCAAATATTCTCTTTGAGAAAATGTAACGCTCAAAGAGGAACGTTACATCCACCCAGAGGACAAGAAAAAAAATTTCTCTCTCTTTTTTTTACCCTATATATTATTATTAGAAGTTATTTATATGGATAATTTCGAAGAAGTTCATCTCTTCGTTCTTTGGAACAGTTGAATTTCTTCAAATTATGAAAATTCTGCGTTCCCACACTTTCCCCAGTGAGGGTATGCAAAATCACTGAGTTTTTCAGAACCCTTCTAGCCAAGAAAGGGCCCGAGAAACATTTCATATATTTAGCAAATTCTCCTTTAACTGAAGAGGAAAGATGGTGAAGTTTAACCATTACTAGGTCTCCTTCTTCTAACTTAACCTCCCTTCCTGTTCGTTTCAAAGATTTCTTAGTTTTATTAGTAACTTTAGGATACAATGTAATATGACGATCTTGGGTAGGTGTCTTCTCTAGAACACCAGGCCAAGGAAAATTCTTTTTAAATGCTTCAATAGCAGAATAAGATAAAAATAGCTCTACAGGCGTACAATCAATACTACTACATAATGAATAATTTAGGAGTTCCTGACATCGCTTCAGTACAGTACTCCACTTAGAATGATTACTATGACACTCTAAACGAATAATTCGGTTGAGTTCTTTATGGCTCCTTTCTGCCAAACCATTCGAAGACGGGGAATAACTAGACGTTAATACGGATTTCATATTATGCTCCTTACAATAGTCCTGCCAGGGGCGCGAGATAAACTGTGAACCTTTATCCGAGACAATAGCATCAGGATAAGGGAACAAATAAAAATAATTCTTTTCCAACACTGAAATTATACCTTTAACATGAGCAGTCTTTAAAGGAAAGAAACAAACAAACCTAGAATAAACATCAATAATAGATAAAATATAATAATAACCATTACTAACTGGGAGCCTCCCAACGAGATCTACCGCTAGGCGGTCGTGAGGTCGACTAGCTTCTATATGAATTTCTTCTTTAAGTATTACCTGATTGGCGAACTTTGTCTCAACACAATCAAGACAATCTCTAATATACTGTCGAATTGACAGTCTTTGTTTCTTCCAATAAAATAAAGAACGACATAAAGACATACATTTCCTAGCTCCAAAATGACCACGTGAATGGACTATTCCAATTATTTCTTTTATTAACTCTTGAGGAATAACCAAAAGCCATTGGTTCGAATTCCTATGCTTGAAATATAGCAAACCTTGATAACAAGTGACATGTTCCGAGGAACTATCCAATAAAGACCTTAACTTAATACAGAAGTCGTCATACTTCTGCTTTTCCCTGACTTTCTCCAGGTTGAAAAGAGACGAATCTTGAACAGACAAGAAATTGACATGATACTCTTCTAACTTCGAAGGCACTTCCGGTGGATTTCTACTCAATGTATCCGCGACAAAATTCAGACTCCCAGGACAATGCTCGAAGACAAGGTCAAACCTTTGTAATTTAAGAAGCATACGAGTCGTCCTAGTATCTAAGTTCTTCATAGAAAAAGAATGAGTGACTGCAGCATTATCCGTATGGATATACGCAGTTCTTCCAAGAATATATTGTGAAAAACGTTCGCACAAAAATAAAACAGAGAGCAATTCCAACTGAAAAGAAGACAATGAAAGTTCGTGAGGTTTAACTCTACGACTAGCGTAGGCGATGACATTTGGATGATCAGACCCATCAGGGTACTGTGCCAGAAAACCAGCCAAATTCTCAGAACAAGCATCCGAATGGATGTGAAATGGCAAATTGAAATCTGGTTCTCCCAACGCAGGTGGATTACTGACGATTTCCCGCAATTTATAAAATAGATCCAAAACTTCAGGAGTGAGTTTGTACTTAACATCCTTCTTAATAAGATCGTACAACGGAGAAGTAAGAGTCGAATAATTGGGAATGAACCGCTGTCGCCATCCCAATAATCCTAGAAATTGACGCATCTTTTTCTTGGTTTTCGGGATGGGATAGCAACGGATTGGCGCATTATGACGTGGGTCAACTTTAACAGTCTGACCACTAATGATATGTCCCAAGAAGTTCACTTCCGTCAGAAGGAAACGACACTTCCGGAAATACAGGGAAAAATTCCCACGTTCAAAAATTTCGAACACACGCTCCAGATGGGCGAAGTGTTCGTCTAGAGAAATGCTAGATATTAAAATATCGTCCAGAAACAAAGTGACAAAATCTTTAGTACTTTGATCGAAGTAACTATGCATGACGCTCTGGAAAATAGCGGGCGCACTCTTGATTCCTTGATGTAAGACCATCATTACGTATTGTCGCCCTTTATAAACAAAACTCGTACAGGGATATGACGAAGGATGGAGACCTACGCCATAATATCCTGACGAACAGTCAAACTTTGAAAAGTATTGCGCTTTCGCTACACGGTTCAATATATCACCTATTGGTTCCACTTGAGCCTTAGGAGCTCGGACACGGTGGTTCAGTAGGCGAAAATCAATTACAGGTCTAACAGCACCAGACGCCTTGCGAACACAATGCATGGGGTTCCGGTACGGTGAGGTCTGTTCACGGGCTATGCCTAATTCAATCCATTTTTGTAATTCTGCCTCAAATTCCATTTCCATGGATTTTGGCACAGAATAACACGGTCCTACGACAGGTTCTTCGTCAGTTAATTCTATCTTGTACAAGGGCGTTCGTATCCTACGAGGATACTCGCAGAAAATATTACGATATCGGAGTAACAAATTAGATAAACGTTGCTTAACGTTAGTATCTAAATCTTCTCGAGATGAGATATAATTCTGAATTTCAGTATCTGAAAGGTTAGATTTAGGAACTATATGCACATCTGACGCAGAAAAGGTAACTGGATTTTCTACTGAAGGAGGAACCTCTAAAATGTTGACATCAGAACACAAAAGTTCGGAAGGAAGCGATTCCCGCTCATCGGATGGCCATTCAATCCTCCCGATCTCAACCTTGTTCGAAGACAAAGCTACTATAAGAATACTAGGTTGATTAGTCGGAATTACGACATGACTACCAACATTATCACGCAATCGGATTTCTTTCCTCTCCCTGTCGATAACAGCTTTGAATTTGTCTAAAAATGGACAACCCAAAATAAGATCTGTTCGAAGATATTTTATAACAAACAATGGAATATCAAACAAATGACCCTGAATATTTAAACTAAATATCTGGACACCTTGAACTGATAATTTCTCTGTACCAGCAAAGGCACCTAACGACAAACCAGTATATAGTCGCAATTTAGCAGATGAAAATTTTAATTTTAACTGCTTCCAAATATTCCAGTCCAAAAGGCATAAATCTGATCCACAGTCAATAGTGCAGGTTAATTGGACTCCGCCAATGTTTCCTTTGACAACAGGGGAAGAAGAAAAATAATAGTCGGGCTTTTCTTTTTCTTCATCCTCCTCAACTACAAAGTTTACGTTAAATGATATGACATTATTACTCTCGTTATTATTTACATCTCCAGACAATGACTCCACCAAGACATTGTAAGTTTTGACATTAGTTTCCGAATCATTATCTACGGGGACTGGAGAAATACAGCAGTCGTTTCCCCCCGTGTTCGGAAAAGACTGCAACCTTAGTTTTCCGAAGTAGATGAAGGTTGATCTTCCCTTGGATTGGAAGATGCTTCATCTCGTCTCCTATCATTATTTTGATATCTTCCGTTACGTCCTCGATTTCTTCCACGATAACGATTTCTACCATTTCCTCGATATCGACTATTATACTGATAATTATTACCATTATTGTTATTGTTATTGTTATTCCTATTTTCAGTTTGAGCATAGCTTAAAAATTCAGTTTGACAGCTACTGTCAACATGTTCTGAATTACGATTAATGATTTTAGCTTGCTTAGCGAATACTTTCTTTGTTGGAGGCCTAACTTCATGCATAGAAGTATCCTCAATCCCAGATAATAACGCTACTTTACTCATTAATTCATCAACACTATTATACTGCTGAACGGACAGCAAACGCATGTCCCTAGGCGGTAAACAATTCAAAATTAATTCCACAAGTTCCGAAGTACTCGGGGTTTCACATATATTATAGTAACTTTCGACTACAAACCAAACGTAATCTAACAATGAAGCAAACTTCGTCTTATCATAGCGCAAAGATTGCAACGACTTCTTCTGTGCACGCTCTATCTGAGGCGAACAATACTGATTCTTAAAAAGACGCATAAAGTCTTGATAAGTTTTGATTTCGGGAGCTACTGAGCTATACCAAGCAAACGCGGCTCGCACCATACAATGTTCTACGACCCGTAGTTTGTCTCCATCAGTAAGTGAATACATACTTAAACATTTCTCAAGATCCCTCAAAAACTTCCTTGGGGCTCCAGGTTTGATATCCCCAGAATACGAAGGAAAAGATTGTAAATCTTTCTGCTTAATCGCAAAAGGCAATGAATGCGGTGCTGTACCACTGAAAGTGGCAACACTGTTTCGCGGTACCGGATTATTCGGCACAATAGCAGTGTGGAAAACACTAGGATCATAACTAGGCTTTAAATAGCTAGTATTAAACACTGGTGGGCTATTCCCAACATGAGAAGTGATCCCCCTCGACATTGACCATGTGACAGTGTCAGTAGTACGAGTGCTATTACTTACATTATTGCTGTAATAAACAGAAGAATTAACATTTGGAAAAACATTTAAAGCACTAGCGATTACTTTAGTTTCAATAGGACTAGCCGGAAACTCATATTTAATATCAGGTTCTGATTGCACAAACACAGGTTTACTCAAATAACTATCAAAACTAGTAACAGACGCATTGCATTCAGCAGACGTACTAACAATAGTATTGACAGGCAAATTATCCCTTGACTCAGAAAACGACACTACAGAATTTTCACTATTACAAGGACGTTTACAGGGGACACCTTCCTTACTCAGGCTCCCACACTCAACTGACGTAAATTTAGGTTTCTGCAATTTATCCACTTTATTAGTTAGGGTTAACACTTCAGAGAAAAGCTTAGATTGACTAGTATTACACCCTTCTAGTTCAATTTTCACTTCCTCATTCTCATTTTCAAGTTTTTTTATTCTATCAAAAACAACCTTTAATGCTTTATAATGAGATTCTGTTTCCTTTTCTATAGAATCAACACGAGATTCCACGGACTCGACACACGACTTAACAGATTCAATACATAACTTATTATTTTCAACTTCCGTTTTCACAGATTCAATACATGACTTATTATTCTCAATATACGATTTATTACTGTCAACCTCCAATTTAATACTATCTAACTGCACTTGCAAATCCTTTTGGTTAACAGTTAACGAACTACAAAGGTTTTCTACACTACCTATTCTTTCATCAATTTTGTTAATTGTAGTGGAGAGGCTATGTACATTTTCAACAATGCACTCTTGAATTCTAGTATTATTAGCGTCGTTACTTTCTTTTATACTTTCTATTTTACTATTAGTATTAGCATTACTTTCTTCTATCTTACTCAATACAAGAGCGAACATTTCAGCAAGTTCACTAACGTGCTCTGTCCCTTTTTCGCTACCTTGCGGGGACTTAGGCGAAGAAAAATGCTTGGGAGGTGATTCGTTCTCACGCTCCGACGCTTCAGGAGAAACATGCACGTCGCATTTAGGACAAACCCAAACAAAAGAATCTGAGCTAACAGCTTCGAAAACACTAGAAGTATCCTTTAACTTAACACAAACAAAATGTGACCATTCGTGACACCTGTCACAAGATATAGCACGTTTCTTATCAGAATCAATTTGTTCCGCGGCAGCAAGAGGTTCGCTACAACAAACACAAATAATATCATCTCCATTAGGAGGAAGATTCCTCGACTCAGCCGACATTCTTACTTACTGACTTATAAGTCTAATAAACATAAACATATGTGAGCTCTATCCAGTATATCTCATCAACACCAACGCGACAGTCCGTATCACTCGTTTCTTCCCGCATGACACGACAAAAATAGTGTAACATTTTAGACAATAAAATAATCCTACAGCTGGGTTCGCCATTTTGAAAAGCGCTATTTACGCTAGTTCGTTTCTATGGCTGGGTAGCTAAACTTGAAAAGCGCTACCTAGCGTCTTATATTACCTTGAATTTGTATCCGTAGCTGACATTAAGGAAACGAAGGAAAAGAAAGAAAAAAAAACATTGGGTCGCCGTTATTCCTTCTTACACTATAATTTATAGACCAGTAAACACAACGCTACTTACTCCAGATTCTTGTACACTACTTGCGTTGTCAATGCTAAGGAAAAGACGAGGAAAAGAAAGAAAAAAAAAGAAATCATTTAGAATAACACCATATATCTTGCATCTCTGTTTATTTAACTTTCCTTGTAATAAACGTATAACAAAAGACTCTGACATTCATGATCGTGGATAGCTAGATTCAGGAAAAAAAATCTTTATATTCCGTTTAAGTTTCTCAAACCTTTTAACGCCAACACCACTCAAAGGTAAATAACAATATGAATTAAGCCACACTGTACTAACAGTAAGAGAGTTGTTTACATTTCTAGACAATAGCACAAAAATCCTTGGTAGGCTACTTCACCAAAGGAAATTTACCAATTACATTACCACTCGTGAACATCTCATTGCAAAGAGAGAGAGAGACCTACGGCTGCGTCAATTAACCTTCCCCCTTTTAGCACATAACTTCTCCACTTCACCCGCATCCAACTGCTGAGAGGGCATTTACCTCGACATTTACTATTAGCAGCGGCGGTAATAACATTAAACTCTGTAGCACATTATGGGGAACACAAAACCAGCCAGTAAAATTAGACTCGACTTCTGACACTCCCCCATTGAAGTACGAGTGGTATCGTACACCCACCGTCTTAACGTGCCTCACTGATCTAGTGAGCAACATCACAATCAAACGTAACAGAACAACTCGAGAATACGAACTTGGGGTGCGGCGACTTAATGCTTAGATCGTAGATTATATAGATATACATATGTATATAGTTATTGATAAACAATACGGAATGCCCGCTGCTAGACAGACGTAAACTAGCCATCGCTAATCAATCTTTAATTTATCAAATAGAATACCTGAGAGAATAGACAATACGGAATGCCTGTTGCTAACATACATGTGCTAGATGGCAGCTAGTAATATATTATACATCTAGACAACTCTAAGAGATGATTTTTATTCAGAGCAAGAGAGAAACGGCTTTGATATCAGACTACCCCTCTGGCGTATGATTCAACTTACTGGATAGAGACTCACTCTCGTTTACGCGGACATATTACGGACAAAACTCATTTCGGACAATATTATGGACATTGTAAACTGACTCGGATAATATATATATGTATATGTATACACCAAGAAAACTGAGAATTATTGAACGTATATTATTGTTTGTTCATAAGTAATCTGTAGTAAGATAATGAACACACGAAGACATTGATACGACGTTAGATATTATATTTAAAACAATTTGGACAACTATAAATGGTGGACAATTTCTTCCGCAACTTCCCGGATGATACCAGTTTCTTCACAAGACGGAATAAAAAGAAATAGACATATTTACCTAGTAGACAGTTACCAAAGCTCACCCGACCGTGGTTTCACTTTACGAATATGGACACTGTGGAAACACTGCGAAACAGCACTCCAGGGTGGCGACCGGTCCTGATGACTCCTCCAACATCTCACCATGTGTACAGCCATAACTTCGGCGTGGATTGATCACACGACGACCCCTCCTGGGTTAATAGCAAAAGCATACGTTCCGCTACTATCTCCACCAGGTAGACAAACAATCACTGCAAAGCTGCTGCAATGTTCATCCTCACAATAGCGACCACAGTTAGACACATTAAATTCCGGAGAGGCAGGCTGGGCTGACAACAAATAATAGGACGAAGTCCCTTGCCAAGAAAATGTAGTAAAGGTGGACGGAAATTCACTACGTCAAGAGAAGGAGGCCATACATCAATCGAGTTCAGTCCCAGAGACAGCACAAAAGGGATTTCTGAACTTCAGCTTTCATCACATTAACAGTTAGGAAATATCTAACCAATCTCAGCCATACTTCAAAACGCACAGGTCGAATATTTGAGTAAGTTCTCTTATGATTCTTGTTTATACCCGCTAGCCTAGCATACCGTTCAACTAAAACAGCTTCTTTAAATATTTATATTAAAGAACAGCCACTCACTGCATAGTTCACTGTAAATTAATATCCAAAATTATGGACAATCGTGCTTCTCACCACACCACGGCCATGTTCGCAGTTCGTAGTACAAAGAAAAAGGTGAACCAGAGGGGGCTCTCCGCAGCCCTCTCACTTCCGGATTGGTCATTCCATACTACGCATCAGAGCGTAGAATGGAAATAACAGATTTTATAACAAAACAAATATAACTAAAGGAGAATAAAATTATATAAACGAGCATTTATATATGCAGATTCATAATAATCCTTCCGTTTTACATGAAACACAAAATTTTAAATTATTTCAAACGATCCGAGCTACTCTCAAAAGCCGCTCAACGCAAACCATAGACATACAAAGAGAAGTAGCAAACTACATCTACACGCACTAGTCCAATTGTCACCCATCTTGAATCCTTCATGAGAGTTGAGAATTGAGAAAATATAATAAGAAATAATATTAACTGAGAGCTGATTGAACATTTCCGCAAATATTCTCTTTGAGAAAATGTAACGCTCAAAGAGGAACGTTACAAAGTGAACTTTGTGGTGGACAAACATCGTGTGCGTGTGTTTTCTCTGGGCTTTCCCGTTTCCTCCCATTCTCTTCATTCCACCATTTCATTCATTTTTCATCATCACCGTCTCCTTTAGCCTAGTTGGCGTAACCATGGGACGTAAAACTCAAAGATTTCATTTCATATAACATTAAAAGTTACTTAGCACCACTTACCTGAAGGGATTTTTGAGCCCTTTTCACAGTTGCAGATAGACTCCTTCTTCCCATCAAATGGACACTGTGAGTTGCAGTCTCCTCCGCTACAACCTTAAAAGAAATAAAGTAGAAGTTAGAATACACTAACCAGATTCAAATTAAAGTTTTCTATATTCTAAACGGTACGGAACACTATTGAATAATAGTAGCCCTACAGAAAAATCCTAACCGTGGACTAAGAAGAAACCAATGCTATAATTACATATATACTACTTCTGTGAGTCTTGTGACTGCTGCCTGTCTCTAATAAATTTGGAGCAGAAACTGAAGAATAGATGTAATATGAAAATGTATTGATGGAACTATTCAAGAACTTCGTGACCCAGAAGACTCAAAAACAATTAGATCCATAAACCCATTAGACTGAGTGATTCGGAAGTACCCGTAACCGAAACATACCCGAATTAACCGGGAGACAACGAAACATCATTATATACATATGTAGAGTTTGAATGGGGTTGCTAATGTAATTGTAACAAATCTCTTATTTCTCTTTCTCACTATAACTCTATAAATTTCTTTTTATCTTCTTGGTGTGTGTTTATGTTGAAACACTACAATCAGGCTTACCAACCATACGATAATGCATCGTCATATACAATAATTTACGTCTTAATGTTATATACAATAATACCTTTGCAATAGTAGGTGAATATACGATAATTTTAGCAAGCACACTTTTTTCGCAGTTTTTGAAAGTACAAATAAATTTTAGATGTGCATTAAGTAATTATGAAACACACACACGGAGGTTTCTAATAGTAATGCCTGCTAAAATGAATCAACAACGATTCGAGAATTGGCAAGTGGCAACCCTGCATTCATGCTTTAAATTCAATTACATTTACGAGGGGTGGAAATATTATTGTTCACAGTAGTATCAATGAGGAGTTTAAAAATGTTGGGGAGAGTGACGCCGATTTGGAGTTCGGAACTGAAGATTACTAGATACGTTTATTATATATTATTGCTATTATTAATAGAATTATACTTATTTCTACAATTATCATGTACTTAACGAATATACGATATTTTTTGTAATATACAATAATTTTAAAGACGAAAGTCGATAATTTTGTTTTCTCAGGTTGGCAACTCTGACTACAATGAAGGATAACTTCAAGTTCAAACTTGGTGTGTAAAATGTGAGAGATACTACTGAGCCCAAACAGCGCTTTCTTTGTATTCTCTATATGAAAAATCACTATATTATTTAGTCTCCTTTAGCTTAACCGGCATACCTGAGGAACGTAAAACTGAAACATTTCATTTCATTTGTCATCTTTAAAATGGCCGTATCTGGAAATCTCTAAAGGTTTGAGTAATGGAATTTTGTATATAGACTTCTCATTTAAAACAATTAGACAAAATTTTCAGATTTTTTAAAAAATATGTAACCTAGGAGGGAAGAAAAGAGGTGAAAGGAAAATGGGTGGGAACCATAATTGTTATAATAAAATGTCCATATCTCGAAATCTCTTAAAGTTTGATACATAAAATTCAATGTTTGGATTTCTTATTTAAAATAGTTAGGACACGTTTCGCCGTTTTAATATCTATCTATCTATCTATCTATCTATCTATCTATCTATCTATCTATCTATATATATATATATATATATATATATATATATATATATATATATATATATATATATATATATAATGTGTGTGTGTGTCCTAGAAGGGCAGAAAGTAGGCGAGGCGGGAAGAAGGAAGACTGGGGATACAATTATTATAATTGGATCTTCATATCTGGAAATTCGATAAGATTAGAGACATGAAATTTGGTATTAAGATTGTTCATTTAAAAGAATTTAAGACGTGTTTCAACTTTTTTTGATATTTTCCCTGGAAGGGACGGGAAAAAGCAGGTAGAAAAAAGTAGGAGTTGCGACAATTGTTAAAATAAGATGGCCATATCTCAAAATCCGTTAAGGTCAGGGACATGAAATTTAGACTTTTTATTTAAAATAATTAAAGGCGTGTTTAAACTTCTTTCGATGTTTCCGTTAGAAGGAAAGAAAAAGGCTTATCATTGTTATAATAAGATTACCATAGTCAAAATTTCTTAAGATGAGAGGTATTTTAGGAATATAAGAAGTGCGAAGCCATTGGCCGATGACGAGATCTGAGGGCGAAGTTTCTAGCTAGCCGAAGACCAGTGTCAGTATAAAAACTCATGTGCAGTTTTCGAGGAAATTGTGAAAAAAATTGTAAACCCAAAAATAGATGGTATACAAGAACGACGTCACCCATCAAGGTTAAACTGATAGCAAAGTTGACCCTCATCAATCTCTTCTTTACGACGCTAGCAAGATGAGGTTAATGGGATAAAGTTCAAAATTTCCGTTAACTCTTAAACTGTAATTTCTGTTGAACTATTATCCAAAGATAAGTGGGATAGCGTAAAGTGGATTTTCAGTTTAGTGCCCCTTTCAGCCCAGTTCACATGAACTCCCACCGGGAATCAAACCTAGGTTTCCCACGTCTTTGCTATACACATAGCTACGAGGAAGCTCTGTCCAAAGATGAGATACAGGTACATGCGAGTCGATAGATTACATCAAGCTGAACAAAATGACATACTTGAGTATAAGCTTTCATGCGTAGGTCTTGAGTAAAACAAATTTTTACAAGTTTGAGTAAAACAAATTTTTACATGTTTGAGTAAAACAAATTTTTACATGCTTGAGTAAAACAAATTTTTACATGTTTGAGTAAAACAAATTTTTACGTGCTTGAGTAAAACTAATTTTTACATGTTTGAGTAAAACAAATTTTTATATGCTTGATTAAAACTAATTTTTACATGCTTGAGTAAAACAAATTTTTACGTGCTTGAATAAAACAAACTTTTATATGCTTGAGTTAAACAAATGTTGACGTGCCTTGAGTTAAACAAATTTTTACATGCTTGAGTTAAACAAATGTTTACGTGCTTGAGTTAAACAAATTTTTACATGCTTGAAAAAATACTTTTACATGTTTGAGTAAAACAAATGTTTAGGTGCTTGAGTTAAATAAATGTTTACATGCTTGAATAAAATAAACTTTTACATGCTTGAGTAAAACAAATTTTTACATACTTGAGTAAAACAAATTTTTATGTGCTTGAGTAAAACAAATTTTTACGTGCTTGAGTAAAACAAATTTTTACATGCTTGAGTAAAAGAAATGTTTACATGCTTGAGTAAAAGAAATGTTTATATGCTTGAGTAAAACACATTTTTACATGTTTCAGTAAAACAATTTTTTTCATGTTTGAGTAAAACAAATTTTTACATGGTTGAGTAAAACAAATGTTCACATGCTTGAGTTAAACAAATTTTTACATGCTTGAGTAAAACAATTTTTTACGTGCTCGAGTAAAATAAATTTTTACATACTTGAGTACAACAATTCTTTTACATGCGTGCTTGAGTAAAATAAAAATTTTACATGTTTGAGTAAAACAAACTGGCATGCTTGAGTGTAAATTCTCATGCGTAGGTCTTGAGTAAAATAAGTTTTTAAGGCGCTGAAAAGTCTGTCGTGTGTTAGAATCTGATGCAATCGATGGCTTTATTCTGCTGGAACAGATTATTTATTTACATACGTACTGCATATGAAAACAAACTGTACACAATTAACTATCAGATTGCATCTTATTATTGTTTCCATTTCTCTTAACCATGACGGATATTTTATCGTACGTCCTCGGAAACATAAAATGGTCCATTCTTATCTTGTGTATGCTTGTTTCTTTTGGTGAGTTTGGAAACACTACTTCAAAGCCAAAAGCGAGAAGAGAATAATATCCCTTCTTTAGATTTTTCTTTGACTTTCAAAAAGAGTATAAGGGAAACATTTCTGAACTAAAAAGTTTTTTGCGTGGTCATTTCCATGTCGTGTGGCAACACCACCTACTACATGAATTATTTAACCCAAAGGAATAATCAGTCCAGCGTTAACGGCTACGCTCATTAGTATACAAAGGAAGGAAGAAACCAGAGCCTGTTGCTGGGTGATGCTTTGTCGTTTGGTGGTGGCAAAAACCAGTGGGAAACCGTCGTTAAGGAAATATCTCCACGCAGAAAATAAAGACAACAAAATCCTATTCTAAGGATTAAGTTTCAAAAAAGGAATTCAATACAAGAAAACTCCATTGTACCAAATGTGATACTTCTTATAACTTTCCTAGCATTAGTGATGCTAACGATCAAATGGCCTGTATCAATTCAGACCCATAGCTTCGAGATGCCCAAGGGAGCTCAACTCCCTGTTTCTATCTTCAACCCTCTCCTCCCTGAAAATAAGTAGGAAAGTAATTCTTATATCCTATTTTGATGCTAGAAACAAATAAATAAATAAATAAATAAATAAAAATAAATCCAACTTGGTTGTGAAGCGGAGTAGAGAACTCAATTTTAAAGTATAGTATTTCAGGTTCAGTGTTTCCCCTAGAGAAGGAGATATTCTCTTCTTCTTCTTTTTTTAACTTGACTGCTCTTTTACCGTGGTAATTTGTAACATTGAGTTGACAACGGTTTCTTGCGCTCCTCGTTGATGAATAGATTTAGACATTTTTTTATTTTTTAATAGGATCCTTTCCTCGAACTCAACATAATAGAACTAATAATAACAAGGTTGAATCGTTCGTGAGGGTAATACTGAAATTACCGTTACTTCTTAAGCTATTGTTCCCCTTTATAAATCACCATTCTGGTTTATAAATAATATGAGCAAATTACATAAGAGTACATCGTATGTTGGAATCAGTCCTCTAGAATAAAAATACGGCAACCTCAAAAAATCGTTATTGATAGTCAGTCTTGTAGAAACTGAGAGGGGGCGCGGTGGCTCAGTGGTAGAGCGTTCACCTCTGGTGCTTGGGGTCCCGGGTTCGATCCCAGCCCCCGCCAAGTGAACTTTGTGGTGGACAAACACCGTGCTCGTGGGTTTTCTCCCTGACATGAACATAAGATCTCTAAAAAAATCGGCAATGAGTATCGGATTCTTATATTGCAAGGTTTTTACACTCTTCACCATGGTGTCTTTTGCAGTTCGGAAATAGATATTTTTTTCTCGAAGAAGTTGCCCTGAACCTAAATTATTACAACTTAATTCCAAATTTCATTTTCCGCCGAAAAAAAAAAGCATTTACGACAGGGACACTCGATCGGAAAGGTGTAAAAGCCTAGCTATCCTGAGTGACGTTTTCCCGGGTTTTCTTCTTTCACATCCGGCAAATCCTAGAACCAGGTTGACGTAGTTTCCTTCTTTCCCTTTTAGTTCTTCCTTCCCCATTTTATCGCACAGAGTGATCGTCGAAACATGTCATCCCTAAAATGACTATAGACGTCGAAAGCTCAGAAATATAATTTCTAATTCCTAAATTTTATTTATAAAAACTCGTGATCGATTCTTTCATTTTGAGGCTCTACAATATACTAAGAGGAAGGAGATATTCCAAAGTACAAAAAAGTGAATGCTCTGCATATTCAGTGGTGGTAGAGATCACCACGTCAGTTGAGTTACGATTTTTGCTCTTGGGATCAGCAGTGTCAGGGTCTTACTTCTGAGACTGTTTGCTCCGGACTGGTTACTCAGACAGAGTCGGTGACCTGGACAGACCGAGTTACCTGATTATCTCGAAGTAGTCGAAATAATATAAACTCTACAACATTACTATAGAATTTTATAGTAGATTACAGATTTCGAGTAATCGAGCTCAAATAGTCACGTGTTCGATTCCTGGTATGACATTTAACACATTCAGCGCCATGTGTATCTAAATTGATACACATAGATTTTCCTTCCGCGTGTATCATTTTACATACCCAGTCGAGACTCCATCTCGATTGAGGGTCAAAGCAAAAACATCAGGTTTACCCTCTCGGGCCAAGTTGATCTTGAGAAAGGTAGTCAATTGTTGTGCCTGTTAACAATTACTTTTTGTCTCAAAACGTTATAGAAACCAGGAAGGAAAACCAATGTGTATCAATTCCAATACACACGGCCTGAACGTATTACCTTTTGAAAGTACATCTTGGAGGGGAGACCAGCAGCATTTTCCTTGCGCTCATTGTGTAAATAATCAAAAAATTACCATAACTCGAGCCTTTCAAGTATAACTTCATGTTTCTTGTCTCACATACTGGTTAAAAAAAAAAAAAAACAGTTGTATCGAAAACAAGCTGTACAAAAACAGTTAACAAAATACGTTTGAACTCTGCGGCATTAATCATATTCTACACAACAAGTTTTACTTGCTCACTTGGTTGGTACCACTAAAAAATGACACGTTGTTTTCTGATCCTCACGCCCATATACTGCGATACATCTTGAAGTTATCCGTCAGTGCAGTGCTTTGACACAGACGAACACTACAAAAGACTGAGAACTCTCCCTCCTGGTCTAATAGCTAGTGTGCATGCCATTACTGAACGGGCGTATTGGGTTCAATTGTTGGTACAAGAGCACTGAAAATTAAACACAATAGGATGGTTCGGATTCTATCTTAAACTGTGGATCCACGTCACATACAGCCTCAGTGCTGAAATGGAGGTTAAACTTTAACAAATTTTAACAGTCCAACTCAACGAACAACAGAGAGAGAATGATAGAAGTAGTGAAAACAGAGAGAGAGAGAGAGAGAGAGAGAGAGAAAGAAAGAGAGAGACGAGGAAGAATTTTGCCTCGTGCAGGAGCGTCATATTTACCGGTACTCTTTTTATGTATAACAATATTTCCTTGCCTCTGGCTGGGTTATATCGGTTGTGTGCGTATCATCCCGGGTCTGGAGAGTCGTGGGCAGGGCCAGCTCTACAATATATGCAACACGTGCATTTGCTCGAGCCGTCAAAATCTGTCATAACTATATTATTTAAAATAAATATTTCTTGTTGGAAACAGACTTCATGGTGATGCTGGTTAATTTTACGAAGCTGGCCTTTTATTTGAATACTCATTCATTTATTTAGGTCCCATAGTTTAGGGTCCCATGGAGAGTGCTAAAGCAATGGTCAAACAAATCCCAGCATGAATTGCTTGATTGTTGTGAAATAGATACAAGAACTCCATTTTCGAACAGTAACGAACACCTGTTCCATTTAGTTAGTTATCTCAGTTTTGATATGAAAACTAGTCTTGTCTTTTGTCACAAACAAGTTTTATATTATTGAAGGTAGAAACAAGTTTCTTTTTTTATTTTCTAACAGATGTAGAAGGGAAATCAAGAAATAAAGATAAAAGAACTAGTTGTACTGGGGTTGCAAACTGATATATTGAGACTGAAGCTCAATATTGAATTATATATATATATATATATATATATATATATATATATATATATATATATATATATATATATATATATATATATATATATATATATATATATATATATATAACCATCTTCCCTCTGCAGGTGTGTTTGCTTTATCTTTCACTAACATAAAATATTATTATTTTTAAAAAACAGACACGATGAGATTTTATTTGTAGTGTTTAGGCCTTTCTGAGTGCGCGTGCACTTTTCCTCCCCTTCGTTGTTCATGGCGAAGTAGCATATGTAAAATCCTGGCTTTTAAGGTTTGTTGTTTCTGAGGGGAAAAAAGGGGAAGTAAATGATGCAATTGCACGGGGTGGCGAATTGCCTAAGGCCTAGCGGTCATGGGTCTGACTGCATTCAGAGCACAGATCATAACGTTTGTGACATGTTTTACCATTACTACATACCAGCTGACTATGTTAGGGTCCTTAAACCCCCCTAATGCTAAGTAGGTAAAAACATTACGTCCTTATCTGATACTGAATAACATCGAGTGATTAAAGCCTCTTCCCGTTAGTTTAGTAACTAGCACGTGTTCCTTTGGTGCATGTGGTCCTGGGTTCGATTCCCGATGGGAAAACATAATAAAATGTAAACCAATTATGGTGGTTCGAATTCCACTCTAAATTGTAGGTCTATGTCTCACATAGCCTCGCAGCTGAAAAAGAATGGTAAATTTGAACAAATAATGGGGCCACGGGGCCCGAATGGTAGAGTATTTACCTCTGGTACGTGGAGACCCTGGTTCGATTCCCACTCACACCAATTGAACTTTGTGGTGGACAAACACCTTGTGTATGTTTTTTCTCGGGGTTCTCCCGCTTCCTCTCACTTTCTTCCTTCCACCATTTCATTTATTTCTCATCATCACCATCTCCTTTAACCTAGCCGGTATACGCGTAGGACGTTCAACTGAGAGATTTAATTTCACTTAATTTTTGAACAATCAAATAACAAAACTATTAAATGATTACGAAAACGTTAAATGAACATTCTTATTGATAATATGATGCAAGTGTTACGACGTTGTAGATGATCTTGTGTACCTAGATTCGATCATTCTAATGGGTGGGAAAGCTGCAGCGTAAGCCAACACTCACAATTAAATGTTTATGTATACTGATGGTCAGAAGAAACTTAAAACGAAGTTCAGTTTGCTTTGTATAACTGTTTTATGCTTCAATTTAGCATGTGCTGTATTTTAGTACAATCATAAAATGTGTAATGTTTCAAAAGTTCAATGCATTTTTATATCTCACAGATGCCCGTTGGCCCAATTAAGGGCAAAATTAGTTTCTGCTTTCGAATTCCAAGGGAAAAATTCCATGGTGCAAGATCCGGCGCAGTCAAATGACAAGAAATGAAATCTTTTTTAAGTTTTACGTCCCACGATTATGTTGGCTAGGCTAAAGGAGACGGTGATGATGAGAAATGAATGAATTGATGGAATGAAGACAGTGAGAGGAAACGGGATAACTCCGAAAAACCCACGCACACGATGTTTGTCCACCACAAAGCTCATTTGGTGCGAGCTGGGATCGAACCATTGGTCCCATGCACCAGAGGTGAACGCTCTAACACTAAGCCGCCGCGGCCCTGATCCGGTACAGGCATGAAAAAAAATATATTTTAGAAAATGAAATCTTGCGTTCTTCCAATGAACGTAAACGAGCTGTGCATAAGACAGCTCCATCTTTGATCATATCAGAACCATAGGTTATAGCCATGAAACGCAGTGAACAGTTGTTTTATTTAAGTACGAAATTCCAATACTCCTTTACGAGTACTCCGTAGAACAGATAGCTTACAATGTTAGCAAGTGCTTTTACTGTATATATTATTTTGTGTAAGACTCCTGTAGTTTTATCCAAGTGTAGCGTACATACATCAGTAATTTATCACATTTCACACTGCATTGCTCATCCCATATACTGTAACTATATGTATATACATGTCTTTACCTTAAAAGCATGAGAACTAAAGGAGCAATTTCTTTTACATAAAATATTTATACCCAGAGCCGTAGAGTGCAATGATCCTTATTGAAAAATAGCTTAGGCTGAGACTTTTTTTTTTTTTTTAAGTTCTTGATGGAATAGGTGATATTTTCGGTAGTATCCTTTCAAATGAAAATGTTTCAATCAGTTGTGAAAGAATGCTTTTTCTTTGTAACGAAAGCAATTTTCCTTACAGTAAATAGCTTTCATTTTTAAGTTTTTCTCTCAGAGAAACCGAGATACATGGAATAGCTTGCCGAGGACTTTTATAGACTCATTTATATTGATTAACAGTGATGTTTGTAGTTCAAGCCATCTTTTTTTATTTTTTATTTTTTTTTCAAGAATATAATGAATTGCTTGCCTTGATATGGTACGAACTTGTCTTCCTTGTGCTATAAAATCATGTTTTGTGGTAAATTAGTGGCGGCTTTTATGATACAAAATTTCGACATATACGTATGTATGAAAAGCTCGGAGGAAAATGATGGTAAGCGGTATTTTCTTACTTTTGAGTAAATTGGAAAAGGAAGTTCAACCTTTCCATTGCAATGCATTGTCACGTACTAAATACGCTTTTCCTGTAGTTTTCCGAAATTTAACTACCTATATGTTGTTCTGAGAACTAATCTCAACCCATTTCAGCTAATAACTCAATCCGATGGAGGTGGCACTTAGTCCAAACAGCTCATATATACAGAGCAATCGGAAAATACCAAACTCGAAATCTATATACAGTATTTGTTTTTAAATAAATTTTCACACTGTGCCAGAATGCAGTAATACCAGTCAGAAGTGGTGTTTTGAATGCAAAGCTACATAATAGATGGCATTAAGGGTTAGTGCTAGTAGTCGTGGCGGAAAAATATACGTCCACTGTGATGATCTTTTCAATCACGTTTATTGGAAGGATGAGTTTATTTCTAGAAGAGTATGTTTTTGTTGGAGGCGTATTTCGAAACGAAATCATACAGTGTAGCCAAAGATCAATTTCCGAATAGTTCGTGAACAAGAGGATAGGGCAGAAACTGTGACACAATTAATAGCAGGCAAAACAATAGTATATCTAAGCACAATTTAGTGTACACTGTTAGATATGGATTTCAGTAATCGACGTTCTACGCATGTGCCAATGTAACCGCACAGTATCATCGATAACAACTGGAATGGGCATGAGTTCATCGTCATTGGACCTCAAAACGATGCCACAATATTACATGGTCCAATGAATCAGGATGTTGCCTTCATTAATTCGATGGTTTGGTCCGAATCCGTCGTCTTCCAGGTGAGATGTACACTCATGCCCAAAATTATTGTCGCATGTCTATAAATATATTGTTGTAGGAATGTAATTTGATAACGAATTCACCCGGTATTTCTTATAATGTTAGTATGTGTATAATCGGAACATGTGTGTGGTAAATTTCATGTCAAAAGAGCAGTAAATAAGAACAGTAAAAAGAAAATAAAATCTTCTTGTCCATTTAGCAACATTTTGTTTTACTCATTATAATTTTCGTGTTTGTAATTTTTTTCCCTATGAAATTTACCACAAATATACATTTCTCCATTATACACATAGTATCAGTATTAAAACTACCCTGCAAAAATCATTATCAAATTATATTCTTACAAGAAGACAGTTATAGATATGCGACAATCGTTTTGGACATGATTGTGCATAGTAGGCCGATGAAAGCCTTGTGATGGTTCCATTTTGACTTGAGAAACTTTCACATGGTCATTCATCGCTCCAAGTAGTGCATGCGGAGGACACCGTGACAGCAGCACGTCATTGTTAATCATGTACATCCATTCAATTCGGCCATATTTCCTGCTGGCTATTGCATCTTTCAGCAGGACAACAATCCTTGTCAGAAGGCCAACTTTGTATTTAGTGATTCGAGGGGCACAGCGGTGAATTTCAACTCCTGCAATGGTCTCCAAACTCACCCTATCTAAACCCAATTCAATACCTTTGGTATGTCATTGATCGTCAAATCCGAGCTCATCGCGGAATTTACTAAAATTAAGTAACTTGTATAAGCAGATGTGGTGCACCATGCCTACAGCTACCTACAAAGCCGTCATTGCTTTATATACCAAACCGTATTACTACTGTCCTGCGAACCAAAGGTAGACTTACATATATTAGGTAAGTGGTCATAATGTTTTCACTGGTCAGTGAATATCATCTGCACAGTAAATAACTTTAAGCCTTCTTAACTAGTTTCATATTTATTTATGTATCTTTTTTTATTTTGTCACTTCTTTTCTTAGACGATTTTGGTACAATAACATCATACTTCCTACCAATTTAAGGAGAAATGTTCTGAATTTAATCAATGAAATACGTATCTACTAATAACAGAAAGAGTAAAATCAATGTAATAATCTATGGAACACAATCTAACAGTACTTCAGGAGATTTCTGCTGAATGTTCAATGTCTGATCGTTAAATCTTTTCCAACAAAAGTCATCCAATTACTGCAAGGTGCTTCAGAACTGTTTTCAGTTGAAGAAGTAAGGAGACAAGATGATTAAGTTGAGAGGTCTTGAATTTGATTCTTGTCTACAGCACAAACCACAAGAGAAGGCACCTGTGGTCCATGCAATCTCAGTCTTTCTCACAACGCACAGAATATTTTAAATAGATTAAGTCTACCCTGCACTCACACATACATACACCAGAATTCCCCGTCTAGCTTTCAGCAATGAATATTCAGAAGGCCCAAAGATTGTTTTCAACTCTATCGTACTCCTCCTCATAAAATTCACAGAAAACATTAATTACGCATGCAATGCGAATGTATTTAGGAGATAATTGAACAGTTGATGTCTTTAGAAAGCAATTTTTGTAATATTGATAAAGTCGAAAGTTAAAAAAAAAAAAAAACCTTTAGAAATGGGCAGTACACGAAGTTCAATTGCACTGTCAATTCTATAAACGTATCTTGTCATGTCTTGTTTCAAAAGTGTGTTCCAAGACTTCCGTCTTCTGTCATCAGTGACTATAGCTGCAATATTACCAATAACTCTCAATATATTGAATTGATTGAAGATAGGCTACATGACCAATTCTTGTATGTGTGGCAATGAATCTCGTGGTTCTGAAGTCATGGATTAATTGCTTGCTTTGTAGGTAAATGTTCCTTGCAGCACTGAGGCTATATGACACGTGTTTAACGTGGAATCTGAACCATATCAGCACTCATTAAGAATTGAAGTTGGTCCTCCTACGCAGAGGGGGCGTATCGTAATTGTATAGTCGCCATACAGTAAAATACCGAGCGAAGTAGCTCAAGTGGTAGAGCATTGGCTTCGCATTCGGGAGGTCGTGGGTTTGAATCCCGCTGCCGACCATCCTGACTGAGGTTTTCCAGGGTTTCCCTCAGTCCTACCAGGCAAATGCCGGGATGGTACCTACTAAACAGGCCCTGGCCGATACCTTCCCAAATCCTTTCCATTGTTATTGTTGTTGGATATCCAGTGTAAAATGGCCTCGGAGCTGTATCTGGTGATTGTTAAATAAATAAATAAAAAAATAATTAATGTTTCTAGCATGGTAATACATAAATTACACAATACAGTGACAAAACAAAAGAAATAAATTAACATGGAAATTAAAATTATGAATACAAATAAGAATTTAAACAAGAAAAGTGCAAGAATAAGATCAAAGATAATTATTAAGGACAAGGATAAGAATAAAAGTTAAAACAAGATTGAGGACAAAAATAGGAATTAGTATAAGAACAAGAATGAAAATAAAAATAAGAATGGAATACGAACAAGAATAATAATATGAATTAGAAAAGAACAAGAATGAGAATTATTATAAGAATAATTTAATTCTAATAAGAATCAGAATAAAAATAAGAATTAAAGAGAACGAGAATATCAATTAACATAAGGACAAGAATGAGAGCGATAATAAGAATTGAAACAAGAACAAGAATGAGAATTATACGAATAGAAATTAAAATAAGAGTTAAAACAAGAAGAGGAATAAAAATAAAAAGTGAAAAACAAGAATATGAATTAACACAAGAACAAGAATAAGGACAAGAGTGAGAACAATATTGGGAATAAGAATTTAAATAACACTGGTCGGCATGGAAATCCTCCCACGAGGGTGAAAGGGTAGATTTCGAGACGCTGATTACGAATATCTCATCGAGAAAGTTACAGCACATAAGGTTTGTTTTGGCGGGGTGCTGTTTCCATAATTGACAGAAAAATCGTATTTTTCGTATTTAATATGTGTTTTCCGTGTTTGGAGTGCATAATTCTGAATTTTTATTTTAACTCAAAAACTCTTACTAGGCTATATCCCATGAATATTCTTTTCTCTAGCTCACGACCCCCCGGAAACGCACCCCCTCCCCTTGGGTTGCAAAGATTTATTGTCGTTCCACACTGCATACACTAAAACCTAGGCGTTATTGACGGAGAAAGGTTTCGTAATCAACTTGCGATCATTCGTCGGCTCACTTTTGTCTAGACGACAGACAGATTGTTGAAAAAAGGCACTAAGACATACACCACGTTGTCGCGTGAAACAAATATTTCAGTTTCGAGTTGATTTTCGTGTTAGAAGGTGGTGTTACGCTGTGTCTGTGTATACCGTATGTGAAAAATATTTCTGCGTGAAATATTGACGTTTGTTAAACGAACATGCCGAGAACTTGCAACAATTCGACAGATTCATTCTGCTACATATGTGGTGAAGTGATTTTCAAGGGACAAAGTAGGCCATTGTCACTGTTCCTGAAGACAGCCTACTACCTGTACTTCGGGTGTAAAATCGGCGACTAGGATCGCGTTTGGGCTCCGAAACAAAGTTGTAACTCGTGTGCGCGTACTCTCACAGGATGGTTGAAAGTTACACATAAATCGATGCCGTTCGCCGTACCTATGGTTTGGCGCGAGCCGCGTGACCATGTTTCAGACTGTTACTTCTGCCTGACTAATATAAAAGGTTTCTCAAAAAACATGAAGCATAAAATACAGTATCCTAACTTTGATTCCGCGAGGAGACCTATGAAACATGATGTTTGTCTGCCTGTACCCATACCACCAGACACATACACCCTGTGCAGTGTTTCATCCGATGAAGAACCTGCTGCTTTTGAGGATGTTGCACAATCTTCGAGTACACAGTCAGATCCCAATTACACTCCGGTGCCTGACACTAATGAACCACATGTGATAAGTCAGGAAGAGCTGAATGATCTGATCAGAGACTTAAACCTTCCCAAGTCTAATGTCCTGTTGCTTGCATTACGACTTCAACATGGTGATTTGGTGTATTGCAGTGACATTCCATCGCTGAACATGCGAAACCTATTGCAGAAAATAAAATACGAACAGTTACAGTGGTCTGTATGCGCTGACCTTAAGGTTATTGCCATCCCCACCGGTTTACAAGGAGGTTACACAAAGCACTGCTGCTTCTTGTGTCATTGGGATAGTCGAACCAAAGATCAAAATGGCCGCCAAGGAAGCAACTGGTCTCAGGGGAGATGAACGTGGCAAATGAACGTCTTGTGGATCCGGAAAATATTCTTACCACCCCTTCATATCAAATTAGGGCTCATGAAGGTCTTCGTCAAGGACCTGAACCGGGATGGTGAAGCATTTAATCATCTCAGAAAACTATTCCCAAGACTCAGCGAGGCCAAGGTGAAATAAGGTGTTTTTACGGGACCTCAAATCAGAGACATTTTTAAGGATACTACATTTTCTTCTAAGCTTAATGAAGTGGGAAGTGAGGCTTGGGAGGTCTTTCGAGAAGTGTGCAGTAACTTTCTAGGGAATCATAAGTCACCTGATTACAAAGACATTGTGGGCAGGTTAATTACTTCATTTCGTAACATGGGATGTAATATGTCCCTAAAGTTACACTTCCTGCATTGCCACCTGGACTTTTTCCCTGAAATGTACAGCTTGGGGGATGTCTCTGACGAACACAGGGAAAGGTTTCACCAGCAAGTAGTTACCATGGAGAGGCGCTACAGTGGTAAATGGAGTGTGAATATGTTGGCAGACTCCTGTTGGAATGTGACACGCGAGACACCCTGTAGTAATAACAAGAGGAGTAGGAAAACCAAGTGACACGTAAGTGTTTAACTTTTTATGCAATTTTATCTGTATAATTTATATTGGTATTTAAATTATAACGTGCAAATTATTATGGGTGTAGAATAGCATCTTTGGGCGGATATTGAAACACCTCCCTCCACCCTGAAAACTAATACGTCCTGGAGAAAAACGGTTGGGGATTCGAACTCAGGAGCTCGAAACCTATAGGAATCATCTATTTTCGTTCGTGGGAGCAAAAAAAAATTCATTTTGCCGACCAGTGTAATAATAAGAATTATACAAATACGAGGGTCATTTAACTCGAACTGACAACACTGCTACGATTGGAGTGTCGTGTGGGCAGGAGACAAATGACGAACGTAGTGTGTTCCGTGGACTTGTACGAGTCAGTTCAATGCTGCTGCGATCCCATATTACAGTGTGTGTGGCGAGTTGACATTGCTAAAGTGATAACGCCCTAATGCAATGTTCACGCATGCAGAACAGCGTGTGTTTATGAAATTCCAGGTGGCAAGAGGGCGAAATGCTAGGACGATTCACAGAGTATTAGTAGAGGCCTGTAATGAGGCTGCTCTACCGTATCGGACAGTGGCGAGATGGGTTGCAGCATTTCAGGCGGGCCGACAGTCAATAGACAAAATGCACGGTGGAGGGCATATGCGAACGGCTACGGACGAAATTCATCTTGCAAGACTACGGACACTGCTTGACGGTGATCGGCGCTGGACTTATAGTGAATTGGCGCAGGAGCTGAACATTTTTTTCGCATGTGGAAAATTGCAGCCAGATGGGTATCCCATGCTTTGACTGAGGTTTAAAAGTGGCATAGGTGGGAATGTGCGCGCCTATACCTTCAACTTTACAATGAGGAAGGTGATGACTTCTTGCGCCGCATTATTGCAAGTAACAAAACATGGGGAAGATCCTACGAGCCTGAATTGAAACGTCAGTCGAGTGAATGGCGCCACTCAGAATCTCCATGACCGAAAAAGCTTAGGCAAGAACCAGCAAACGTGAAGGTGATTATGATAATGTCATACGACCACGAAGGCATTATCCTATTACATCAAGTTCCACCGAGTGTTACCGTCAATGCTGCATACTATGCTTCATACCTCAGTCACTATTTGCGACCAGCATTCCGGTGCAAACGTCCACACCTCCTGGAGTCTGGGCCAATTCTCCTACACTACAATGCCAGATGCCATACAGCCAATCCAGTACAGACTCTGTTACGACGATGGGGTTGGGAGGTGCTGGAGCACCCGCCATACTCAACGGATATGAGCCCCTGCGATTTTGATCTTTTCCCTAAAAGGAAAGAACCTCTCAGGAGCAATCGTTTCAGAGACATTCCAAGCATTATTCTTGCCTTAGGGCGCACTGTCAACACCCTCTCACAAAGTGGGTCTTTGACAGGTATTCAAAGTTACCAGACATCTAGCGAAGGGTTCAACAGACTGGGGGAGACTGCATCGAAGGACTATAAGCTTATTGAGGTGAGTGATTCACTACATTCCATTTCACGATTATGTTGCAACTTCGAGTTAAATGACCCTCGTAGATATTAAAATAAGAATTAAAACATGAACAAGAACAACAATTAGCATAAAATAAGAATTGTAGCTCTAGTAAGACGCAGAACCAGAATAAAAATAAGAATTTTAAAAACGAGAATATAATTTGACACAAGAACAAGAATGGGATGATAATAAAAATACGAATTGGAACAAGTATAAAAATTATACGAATAGAAATTAAAATTAGAATAAGTGTTGAAACAAGAACAAGGACAAGAACAAGAATGAGAATTAGGATAAGAGTAAGAGTTGTTATTTTAATCAGAATCAGAGTAGAAATGGGAATTGACAAAACGAGAATGTGAATTAACATAAAGACAAAAATAAGAATTATATCAAAAGAAATTAAAATAATAATAAGAGTTAAAACAAGAATAAGAATTAGATAAGAAACAGAAATGTAAATTAGGATGAAAGTAAGAATTGTAATTTTAATAAGAATCAGAACCAGGATAAAAAATAAGAACGATAATATGAATTAACATAAGAACAGGAATAAAGATAAGAATAAGAACCGAAACAAGAACAAGAATAAGATTTATATGAATAGAAATTAAATAATAAGAACTAAAACAAGAACAAGAACAAGAATTAGAATAAGAATAAGAATGGAAATTATGATAAGAGTAGAATTGTAATTTTATTAAGAATCAGAACCAGAATGAAATAAGAATTTTAAAACAACGAGAATGTGAATTAACGTAAGGACAAGAATGAGAATTATAATAAAAATAATAATTGAAACGAGAAAAAGAAGAAAAACACACGAATAGAAATTAAGATAAGAATAAGAGTTAAATCAAGAACAAGATCAAGGATAAGAATTAGTGTAAGAACAAGAATGATATTTAGATAATAGTAAGAATTATAATTTTAATAAGAATCAAAACGAGAATAAAAACAAGAATTAAAAAGGAACGAGAATATGAATTAACATAAGGACAAGAATGAGAACGAAAATAAGAATAAGAATCAAAATAAGAATTAAGACTAGAACAAGAGCAAGAAAATAATAAACTCTTATAAAGACAGTAAAGAGTATCACGCGGAAATTTTCAGTATAGAACATGAATAGTCACCGTTTAAGTCTACCGTTATTCATAGAGACGTTAAATGGTTGACACCATTAACGAATTTGGCCGAGACAATCGCTCTAGCTGTCTATTTCCAAATGCAGAATTCAGAAATTTACTTACATGTATGGGATATGTGCTAAGATAGCAATAGCTAAAGTCGCCGTTATCCGTTAATGAATTCGGCGGATTGACTCCGTTAATGAATTCGGCCAATATAATCACTCTTTCTATATATTGCAAAAAAAAATCAAAAATTCGTTTACATATATGGGATATGTGCTAAGATAGCCACAGCTAAGGACGCCGTTATCCGTTAATAAATTCGGCGGACTGACTCCTTTAATGAATTTGGCCGAGACAATCGCTCTAGCTATCTATTTCCAAATACAGAATTCAAAAATTCACTTACATTTATGGGATATGTTCTAAAGATAGTTACTCTAAAATCGCCGTTATCCGTTAATAAATTCGGCGGATTGACTCCGTTAATGAATTCGGCCGAGACAATCAGTTTAGCTAGATATTGCTAACCGAATTCAAAAATTTGTTTACATATATTGGATATGTGCTAAGATAGCCACAGCTAAAGTTACCGTTATCCGTTAAGATGTTACCGGCTTGACTCCGTTGATGAACTCGCCCGAGATAATTTCTGTAGCTATTTATAGGAAAAATAGAATTTAAAAATTGCATCCGTTCAAGAGTTCCGTGTGGGGTAACGGACGGACGGACGGACGTAGTAACAACACAATTTTACAAGTCTCGCTTCGTGTTCCTAATAAGAATAGGATAAAGGAATATTATCATAATAGCGAAACTTATCAAGAATATTCAGAAGGAACATTTCCTATGACCATGTTTGACAGCCGATTTTTTTTTCTTGTAAAACCGAAACTGAGTTTACAAGTAAGAACCATCTCGCTATTACAAACGATCCGTTTTCTACTAATTTCATTTTCACTTACATTATATCATTCGGGAAAGTTTGGCATACTAAGTTTCCGGCGTCCGTATTGATTTACATGATAATTTGCTAACAAAAAGAGATGACATAGAGTGGAAGAACCATGTGCAGAGGAACTACGGGTAGTTTTCTCAGAGGCCAAAAGAAGAGGAGAAGGGTAATACCAGAAACCATACGGAAGTCGTGATATCATTTGAGGCAGTTTCATGGGGGGAAACCATCTGGTTCTTAAGATAATATCACGCATGAACATTCTCTCTGAACTTCCCGAGACAACTTCTGTCTTATCATTGTGATTGGTCTCTACTCTTATCCCACGGTCTTCTCCTCTAACACACTGCAAGCCACACAAAGACATGATATCGTGACCGTGAAGTTAATTTTCAGCTATGCTGAAGAGTATTGTGGCTGTGATGCTGGTTGTCTGTAGATCTCTTAATCACATCTCGTAGAGGAGACCAACTTTTTAAAAAAGAAAAATCAGCCAAGCGTCATGTAATAACCGCAAAGAATATTCGGTATCAAATGTTATTTTCAGGTACATTTCTGATCAAAATTTATTATTCAAGTTTTATCTTGAATTAATTAAAGAGCTAGGTTTACGAAAATTCCTTTATATATACTTAGACCTATGCATTCCGTGTGTCATTTCGTCCGTGATTAGGATTAGGAATTAGATTTCTGGGCTATCGACATCGATGGCCATATTAGACTGCCACGTGTGAGAAGATGACGTCCTTCTACGATCACACTATCAGAGGAAAGAAAAGGAAGGAAGCGGCCTGGAACCTCTGTGTTATGAACCATCCCGACATTTGCCTAGTGTGAATGAGAAAAACACGGGAAAGACTCAATCAGGGTGCCTGGCCTGAGAAAACTTTTACACTTTTTTCGACCGAGTGTCCCCGCTTGGAATCGAAGCCGGGACAGCTCGCATCAAAGACTAGAGCGTTAGCGACTACGATACGCGGCATCCCAGTCAGTCCATCCGGGAGACATCCCAAGAACTACTTAATGAATCAGCGCCATATTTGGTCAGTAGGGATGCGCACGGGACAAGATTTGTGGCTGTCTCGTCTCGAAAATGTACTGTAAAAGTGATGTCTCGACTCGAAAACTATATATTGCTCTATTGAAAGAGCCGTGTCTCGACTCGAATTTTGTCAAGAAAATCCTGTCTCGACTCAGTCTCGTGCGCATCCCTATTGGTCAGGGGTGCAGCGGGTCAAACGTTAGGAACCAAATTTGTTCCTAAAGGCGGTATAGAAACCGGAAGTTGTAGAAATGAAATCTTTCGTGTTTTATACGTTGATCACTATAGAGCAAAAACGGTGACAGA
Source organism: Thermobia domestica (assembly GCF_964235325.1). Lineage (NCBI taxonomy): Eukaryota > Metazoa > Arthropoda > Insecta > Zygentoma > Lepismatidae > Thermobia > Thermobia domestica. Next base: position 51,263,583 of record NC_137471.1, read on the forward strand.
CAGCGAGAAATGTTTTTTCTGTAATTGATTGATCGTCCCAAGAATACATTCCATCTCCATTCATAATCCTCTACTAAAACCGGAAATAGAAATCCACTCACTATAAGTTCCCGTTTCAGTATTGATCTACATAGATCAGAAACGAAAGCAATAATGAGAAGCGGTTTTCTGTAATCAATTAAGCGTCTCAACAATATATTCCATCTCCATTCTAAGCTCTCTACTAGAACCGGAAGTGGCAGAAATCTACTACCACTTCCGGTTTCAGTAATAATTGAGAAAATATCACGTGTTACAAACCAAATTCCTTCACGTGGTTTACTTATTGTTGTAACGTGCAATAGGCCAAATTGGACGAAATTACAGTTTTTTTTTTTTTTTTAAAAAAAAAAGCAGTGTTTAATTTTATTTAAAACAATCACATTTTATAGGAGACAGACAGGAAATAATAACCACTGAATCTGATTATATTGAAATAGACAAAATAAAGAAAACAACTTCAGGGATATATCCAGAAATTGCAAACTTTCCTTAGCAGTAAAAGTGATAAAAAGAACATTAAAAACACGGAAATGAAAAGGAATATAAAAACCAGAGTTCAGAAAATAAATTCGTTCAGTTGAATTGCATTGGATCAGTCGTCAAGTATGTCCACTCTGTTCTGCTTTCTGATTTTTGGAGTTTGGTCTAGGACAGATCCCAACGGAATAGTAACTCTCTTATCCGTTATCCTAGAAGACGACCTTTGGTTAAAAGTTAAGAGCCTGACTTACTAAAAATAATATAAAATTTATATTTTTCTTTTGCTTGTTTATTCATAAGTGAAAGGAGATAATGAAATGCAAATTACCACAATCATAGATAATGTTATTCTAAACCAGAAAATATGAACCTGAAGAATGTTCAGTGTTTCCATCCTTTACCAAGCAAACCTTTACAAACGTATTTAAAGGCTTCCGGAAATCATTTGTATTAGGGAATCCTGATTCTTTATAAACATATTTTATTGTAGACGTTCAGCAGGACTTAGGAAGACTTAGCGTTCACCTCTGGTGCGTGGGTGCCTGGTTTGATCCCAGCTCGCGCCCGATGGGCTTTGTGGTGGACAAACACCGTGTTTGTGAGCTTTTTCGGGGTTCTCCCGTTTCCTCCCACTTTATTCATTCTACGATTGTATTCATTTCTCATCATCACTGTCTTCTTTAGAATAGCCGGGATAATCGTGGGACGTAAAACTCAAAGATTTAATTTCATTATTTCATATTATTTTATACAACATTTTATTATATTGGATAATGACTTGGTGCTTGTGCTATCACCTCTGGTGCAAGGTGTATCTCGTAATTTTGTGATGGACAGTATCGTTTCTGTGGATTTTCTCGAGATTCTCCCGTTTTTCTACCACTTTCTCGTTACATAATTCTTACATGCTCGTTAACCAAATGCATGCTCGTTTTTATGAACCAAATTGTTTCCCTTAACCTAAAAGGGCACAAATGTAGAACAAACTACATTCCATCTCAACAACGTATTATCTGTAAATAAAAATGAAAGTGACCATGTTTGTGGCTTAATAGCTCTTGAAGCACACGACCGATCTCGATCAAATTTTCAACGTAGATTAGGTTCAGGCCTGGGATTGTTTTTTTTATTATTTCAGTTTGAAGGGGCACGTCGGGGAAGGGGGAGACGAGGGAGATATATAAAAGTAATCGAAAATGACAGATATTAGTGTCGAATCTAGTTTTTGGGGTCGCTGAGACGAACAGTGACACTTCCGATGCCGTTTAAATCCAAATTCAACCCCACAACTTGTAGTAAATAAAATTTAAATTATTAAAACTTATAGATAAAATCAATTTACAGAATTGAATATTTGACCGAAACTGTGCTATAATTGATGAACATTCGATTCCGGTTATTTTAGGTGTGCGTGGCCCCGGGTTCGGTTTCTGGTGAAAGAGTTTGAACGCACTACGGTCATTCGGATTCCACATTACATGCAGGTCCACGTCCAGACTTGCCAACTATTCGATAATTTATCGTGATATACGATACTTTAATTCTGTGTGCTATATACGATAATGCCTTTGTGATAATAGGTGAATGTATGATAATTTTAGAACGAATTATCACGTGCATAACGAATATACGATATTTTTTGTAATATACGATAATATTAAAGACGAAAATGGTTTTCCTGAGGTTGGCAACTCTGGTTCAGGTCTCATGTAGCATCAGTGCAAAAGAAAAAAACTTCTACAAACAAAGAAACAAACAAGTTTCTAACTTGTAACGTCACACTCATTCGCTCACTACGGGCGGCAATTGAGTATCGTTACGGTATGTTTCATCGTGTTAATGGGACACATGTAGAAATCTACTGACAAGGGAAGGTCACGAACTGACTCCTCAGAGATCCGGACGAGACAATCGTGTTTGAATTTGATATGTTATAACTAGACGAATCCTAAAGTTATACGTGCCACCGGTCGGAATCTCGTGAGTTACAACATATTTTGTAATGTAAAAGCTGGCAGAATAGTTTGAACCGGGTCATTTGTTCAGAAAAGGTTGGGTGTATGGAAAACTCGACGAACACGTATTCCATCATTTTCAAGGGAACACTTTTTGAGGTAAAAATGTTTGCCCAGGGTCCCAGAAGGAGTCCAACTTAAAAGTTTCAAATGGCAAGGCAGTCACGATGATATCTATATTGGATTACAGTTGATATGTCTTTGACTATTTGTGGATATCTACTATTGACAATAAACGTAAATACCACATTTCGCTTCTCCAGCTCCAGTGGTTTGATCTAGACATGCGTGTGGGGGCCGCGGTGGTTCAGTGGTAGAGCGTTCACCTCTGGTGCCGGGTCCAATCCCAGCCCCCGCCAAGTGAACTTTGTGGTGGATAAACACCGTGTGCGTGGGTTTTCTCGGGGTTCTCCCGTTTCCTCCCACTTTCTTCATTCTACCATTTCATTCATTATTCATCATCACCGTCTCCTTTAGCCTAACCGCCATAACAGTGGGACGTAAAACTCAAAGATTTCATTTCATTTCATTGGACATGCGTGTGATACATAGTGACATATTTTGAACTCAAGATGTCGCGTTTTTGAACTTTTCGTATCTTTTCGTCACCTACGCTTACTGATCAACATTCATGCCAAATTTGGTTGTCCTAGCTTCAGCAGTTTGGAGTGCCTATACTTTCGACATAGATTTCTAGCGGTCATCTTTGATTCAAAGTAACCATAGACTTTTCAATTCCGTTTGTGTTTACATTTTGACCCTCTGTCATTTTGTACAGGTTTATCTTAGAGAGTCGAGACTTGTTCCATTTTCTTTCATTTAATAACAGCTTTCAAACGATGTGCTACGTAACCCCTCTTGCCATTTGAAAACTTTGAGTTGGACCTCACCTGGACTATGTGGGGGCCCTGAGATAAAACATTTTTACTTTAAATCGTTGTACTTTGAAAATAATGCCACACGCGCTTTCCTGAAACGTGAAACCAGGAAATTTTTAGTTTCACATTTATCTCACCATTTCCGATTTATAGGGGTGACCATGGACTTTTCAATTAGTCTAAGTTTTTGTTTACATTTTGGCCCGCCGCCATTTTGCATAGGGGTGTCGTAGAGAGTCGAGACTTGTTCCATTTTATTTTATTTTGCAACAAATTTTAAATGATGTCCTACTTAATACTCCTTGTCATTTGCAACTAGTGAGTTGGACCCGTTCTGGAACCCTGAGGTGGACCCTGGGGCAATTTTTTTTACACTAAAAAGTGTGCCCTTGAAAATGATGGGATACGTGTTCTTCGAGTTTTCCATATCCCAACCGTTTCCGAACAAATGACACGCCAGCTAATGGCTTTTACATTACAAAATATGTTGTAACTCACGTCATCTCGACCGATGGCACGTATAACTTTGGGATTCGTCTAGTTATGACACATCAAATGCAAACACGATTATCGCGTTCGGATCTCAGCAGAGTCAGTTTGTGACCTTCCTTTGTGAGATCCGAAAATTTTCTCCTCCGGCGCTGTAGGGGAAGCTGAATTCCAATAAAGGTTTTATGTTACACATAGAAACTACTTAACGTACTGTACTGTTACACGTGTTATTATTCAATTCAAAATTTTTTGTCGTCACGGGTTCTGTCCAGGAATTTGAAGCTTAAAATAAATAAAACGATAATCATGTCTGTTGTTCTATATGGTTGCAAAACATGGTCGCTTACTCTGCGGGAAAAACGTAGACTAAAATTATTTTAGAACGAAATCCTGAGACGAATATTCGGACCCAAGAGGAACGGGAATGAGGAATAGCGGAAACTTCATAATGAGAAATTACATAATTTATATTGTCTACCAAACATTATAAGGGTCATCAAATCTTGGAGGCTCAGGTGGGGGTGGGGGAAGGCATGTAGCCAGAATGGAAGAAAGTAGGAACGCTTCCAAAGTTTTAACTGGAAATCCAATCGGAAAACTACCATTCACAATACCTAGGCGCAGATGGGAGGATAATATTAAGAAACAGGAATACAAAGTAGAAACTGTATCCAGTTGGCTAAGGATAGAAGTCAATGGAGATATTTTGTGAATGTGGCATTGAACCTCCGGGTTCCATAGGCCATAGAGTTAGTTAGTTAGCTAGAAACTACTGAACACAATAGTCATCCTTATTTTATATCATGTAGTGTAGGATTTAGAATAACCTCACATTTTTTTAAAGATTCTGTATACACGACCTTAAGACATTTAGAAAAGGATTCACGTACGTATAAAAAAAAAGTGTAGATCTATACGCATCGCTTATCGACATAGAATAAACGAAACCTGATATTAAGCCATAAATTCAAGTAATTCTACGAATGCAAGTCGTGCTCGGTATGTTTTCATATACAAAAGGTTTCATACAAACGTTATGCATTACCTCTTGTAACATATGACAAATGAAAAAAAAAAAAAGTTACGGTATGTATCTTTAAATGTATTTCCTGGTGTTGAGTTCTGAAAAGGAAAGTCATATTTAAAGAAACAAATGGCTCTATCTCGTAAAATTTGAATGCTTTCGTATATTCACCGCTGAGCAATACAATCTGGGAACCATAAATCTTGTAAAAGGCTTACTATCTACTTGAGATGTGAAATTGCTACCGTAAAAGAAATGGAGAAGAAACACGTTAGAAAATGCGACACACAGATGGTACAGCTTGCACTGTTAACCTTTTCAGTGTGTAATTTTTTTTTCTCAATACAGTTATGTTCCAATAACATAAAATGCTGTATTCAATTCATCAAAATATACACAATACATTGTGTTCTGAAAATAATATGAATTATACTTTGCAGAAAACAGTTTTCAGACTGTAAGAGCACTATCCACATAAATTTAAATACTATATTGAACCACAGCGCTTCCACCATCGAAGGAAAAACGTAACTATTTGTGGAAAAGTGAAAGACAAATATTACGTGTTTGATGTACTTGTGCAGATAGTAAGATTGCGAACTAATTTCATTGTTTACAAGTGACGTCAGAGATATAGCAGTGTTGTCAGAGGCACTGATTTTATGTGACATTTCTTGCATGTACACAAGTTTTTCAGGAAAATAAAAAAAAAAAATATGTTGAACAATGAAATTTGCATAGCAGACGTATACATTCTTTAAGTTCTTCCTTGCGTTGAGTGTGTAAAACATGAACCTATCCAGCTCGCTGTAAACTTGAACGTCCAATACATTGTATGTAACAAGAACGTTAAACTTTATTATTATTATTATTATTATTATTATTATTATTATTATTATTATTATTATTATTATTATTATTAGGAAAAACGTTTAGCATTAATACGTCTACAGTATAGTTTTTCTTCTCTACAGAATCCTAATACTTGATACATGGCCACTCGTATGACGAGGCAAAGGGGAGATGTCCTTGCCTTACTTTTCGAAGAACGTTCAGTTGGTCGACATACATGTCAAAATATGTTAGATTTGCTCCCTCACACACTATAGTACTTAATTTATTTATACTATAGCATATTTACTCTAATCAACATAATTATGGAATGTGAATAAATAATTGTGCACACGCGTACGTCAAGGAATGTATCAAAGAATGTTTATTCACACTGGTACGAGTGAAAGTCTATTCATCAGTGGATAAAATGTATCATAGTCTACTTGTATTATATTGTAAAGTAATCAATGTCAAAATTCAAGCCTGGAATCGTAATCAGCAGGATGTAATTGCTGAACTGGTTGGTAGTGAAACGGATACAAATTGTCCGCATGTTGTGTCCACCACATACGACTACGTGGAATGCCTGGTAGTGTTGATATTTGTCTGACACTTGTAGTAGAACTTCGTTGCAGCGGGGAATTATTTTCTTCTGGGTTCTTTCAAAGATTGTTTGCTTTCACATTTTGGAAATCACTTTAATACTGGGAACTGTTTCACACCCTCTCAATGGACGAAACGTATTAGTAAATATTGACTTATTTGGGGCTCTACGAAATGAGAAGCATCTCGTGTATTCTTCAACACCAGCGTGAGCACTTTCATTATAAAACCCGTAAACATGCACCATGTTCGCATACTCCTCATTCGTGTGTGTAGGTACCGTTTTACGGTAACTGTGTGGATCAAATGCTTATGAAACAACCTAGATAACAGTATCTCACAAATGTGCACGTGTTCCAGGCACACACTCTCATAATACTGACAGTATGACGCATCGATGAGCAACTGTGTCACGTGTGCTGCCATTTGTTAGCAATCTTGCGAACTCTGTACGAAACATGCCTAATCGACAATCATTTTAACAGGTATGAGCCTCGAAACTAGGGGAAAGATGAAGAAAATGATCCCCTTAAAGGGGCCCATACACTATCAGTTTAACTGAAGGAAAACCTGATCGTGACGTCAGAACTGAAGGAAAAACTGTGCGAACTGAAGGAATTCGTTCAGTTCAGTCAGTTCTTCATGCGGTTACTTGTACTGAAAACTGGATATTTGAGACTGAACAAACGAACCATCTTTTGCTACGTTAACTGTGCTATTAACTGAAGGAAACACACAGTTTTCTCAGTTGAGGCACTGTCATCATGGCATCTAATAAAAGTGAGGCATTGTTGGCTTCTATTGGAGCCCACCGTGCTCATCCCGAACTCTGGGATATTCAACATATGAATTATGCGAATAGGTATAAAAGAGGGGAGGAGTATGATGTGTTACTTACAAAATTAAGAGTTGGAAACCCAGACGACACACGATACTGTTACTAAAATAATAAACAACCTACGATCGGCATTCAGGAAGGAACCGTGGAAAGTGAACGAACACAAGAAATCGGGGACTGGATTTGAGAAAGTGTACGTTCGAAAGCTTTGGTATTTCAGGAAACTTAGAAGTGCACTCCACAGAAAATCTAATAAAACTGAAGAAACTGCAGGACTGAACTCAATTAACTGACGGTACTGCACACACTATCAGTTCAGTTCATCGTGCGATTGGTTAAGTCAGTTTCGAGATCAGTTACAATGATCAATTAAAACTGATAGTGTATGAGCTCTATAAGACAATTTGGCCTTCAGATCGTAGCTCTAATGATCTATATTGTGGTAATTGCGTCGGTAGGATAAGGTGGTATCTCAAATTTCTAATGTGCAATTTTGAGCGTTGTCAATAAATATATTCGATATCATTTTGACACAAATTTGATCCTATTGCGAAAGGATCATTTTGCCTTAGGGCAGCGGTTCCCAACCTTTTTCAACTTGCGGCACACTACGGGTGTAACTTGAATTCTCGCGGCACACTCATAGATATTATTATTATTATATTATTATTATTATTATTATTATTATTATTATTATTATTATTATTATTATTATTATTATTATTATTATTATTATTATTATTATTATTTTATTCGTAAATATAAAATACCGTGCTATTTTTGTCTGTGATTTCTGTTCTTCTCACAGGGAAGAAAGCTCGATCGATGGTTTTCCCCCCATGGTAAATCATCATGCTTATATTTCATTCTAATTTAAAAATAGAGAACAATTGCACTGAAATATAGGACTCAGGTTTTTTAAAAATACACTTTCTTTTTTGAAAACTGTATCCAACCTTTCACTAAGAAGGAAGATCACTAAATAACAAACGAACAAACTAATCTCTTGTACTTGAATAACACAAATGTAGGTAATTTGTATACATGTTTACTTTACCGAAAGGAATGGATGATATTTTCATCATACAAAATATTCTGCAACAATAAAGAAGCAATAATGGTCATATCTGCGGATATATATTTCTTTTCTGTGCGGATAAAGCTGCGGATATGGTTTCCTACTTCTTTTCCCTACCTAAAAAAAGGCTAGGGTTTGTGATGATGGTGAAAAGAGCATTTAGAAACGTTTGTTTTAAATTAAAAGTTTCAAAGCCTGCTGAAAAATAACTAAAATCAAAATAAGTGTGTTTGAAGCTTGTGACTCAGTGACAGCAAAAGAAGAAATGACAGGAGAGAGTTGTCCTATTATTGTTCTTTTCATTAGCTATTTAAAATATTTTTAATTTTTTTTTTCGAATCATGACTATTATAGAATATGTAAGTTGTATATATTTGCTACCTCATTATCTGCAGATGCGGGTGCGGATAGAGATGCTGCAGATGCGATATTTTATATCCGCCTCTAGAAATGAGTGTTGAGAGGTTTGTGTCAATTTTACAGCACTTTGTAATCTAAATGTCACATTTGTTTTGTTCTTTTCTTATTCTGACCTCCCAAAATGAGAGTTCCTCCCTAAATGAGCAAATTTTGTCACTTAAGGTTAGGATATTTTCCTTTTTTCCCTGAATGCATTTGTTCAGCTTATTCAATGTTTGGAATATGTCGGTAAGAAAAGTAACTTTATTGCACCAAAAATCATCACTAAGGAAATCGACATTTTCATATTCTTCAGACAGAAAGAATAAAAGAAGTTGTTCTTTAAGTGCATAAAATCTTGACAATACACGACTACGAGACAACCACCTCGATTTCGTCGCGGCACACCAGCGGCCCATTCGCGGCACACTGGTGTGCCGCGGCACACCGGTTGGGAAACGCTGCCTTAGGGTGTCGGCAAAATGATCCCTCCATTGAAAATAATAAAAGAACCTTGTGAACTTACAAAAATGATTTTAAAAAAATGGAGTACAGGGTGTAGTGATACTGTGTTAAAGTATGCTAGTAATAATAGTATTTATAGTTCGTTAAAGTAGGCTAATATATTATTCAATATAGAAAACGTTTTTTTGAACACTTAGTTTTGTTATGCTTGTTTTGGATCAACTTTCCTGTAGCCTAAATGGCAGAGCATATGTCACACACAAAGAAATCTTCTTCATCAACATCAGCACACTGACCGTGGTCCCATTCTTGGCACTGCTGACACATTATCCAACCCTCACCTCTAGCAGACTTTGAACGTAGGTCATGCCAATATATACACTCGCTGTCTGCCATGGACCAGGTCAAAATGATCCTGGGATCGTTTTGTTTTTTCATGTGGCTTTCATTAAATACGTTCTTGTGTGACAAAACATGGAGAAGACTTCCACCTGCATTGCTAAATATATAGCGTTAAGCACTGACGTTTCAACAAATAGTTGTGGAAGGACGGAGACGTCCATCATGCCCCACGATTGGGAAGCCACGTTGTATAAGACGAGTGAGCCTCAGGCTCGGGTGCCAAATGTAAAATGACCTCTCAAGCACAGGTGTGCTGAAATCTGCATACGACATGAAGTGTCCAGCTTGTAAATTTGCGTGAGGCTCTGTAGAGAGAAGAGGAAGGCGTACCAGTGATGGTGAGGTGTGTCTCTCTCTCTACATTTGACAGCAGTCTTACGTCACACCTGAGAAGACTGTCTGTCCTCGTGGGTTCCATGAACTATGAACTGTTTGGTTGCGGTAGAGACTGAGTTAAAAAAAAATGTTGAGACTCTTAAAAAAAAAAATTAATTTTGATAGAATAATCAAAATTGCCCCTATGTAGATCTATGCTACTTTTAAACTTAAATAGAAAATCCCGATTTTTAGATCTACACAGGTCTCATAGTTCATGTTTCCCTACCCTGATTGTACGCTCTCGAAGCGACTCATGGGCTACAGAAATAGTAGCGACTCATGTAACATTGAGCTTGAGTCTAATGATCACCAACAGAATACATTAACAAGGAGTACTATTAGCAGTAAGTTAAATGAAGTCGCCGAACGAAGTCCACCTGAAAAGAACAGAAGTTACAAAACATTTTAGATATTTTTGTACTCACCAGGCAGCAAGTAAACCTTCAGGATTCGTACGGGAATTGTAGTATGTAACAGACGTATAAGTAGATTTTCATAACTATTTAATAGATCCTTGGCGGAATTGAATTTGAAATATTTACACTCGATTTCACAAACAACACTTGTGCACGAGAAGAAAGAAAAAAAAATGATACTCATTTTAGTGGCCAATATGTTTTACTTATACCGATAGTTCTAGTCCACGCGTGATTTAATTTGTAGTTTTCACAGATATGTCCTGCATGAGTCCAGTCTTCACTGTTGTCTGGATCCTCCACTCTGCACGCATTCTTCCGTATATGCGTGACGTAATTTTATCCCACATATTATGGTTTTTTGATGATCAGTCTTGAAGATCACGTTGTCTTCGTCGATCTCTGCATTGATATCTCTCTGTTACAAGTTGAGAGTTACTGTCATCACTATTACAGTAAAGGTGACATAGGCTCGTCACGCCTTACTGTATTTATTGCTCTGTGGTGCAAAAAGTCCCACTATTTAACTTTCACAAGTTAGAAGAAAAATTGTTTGTGGTGCACTAATTTGTGATGCACAGGTTAAAAAAAAAATAAATGTTTCTTCTGATGACATATCTTCTAACATATTTGTGTATTAGACACAAAACAAACTGGTTGGAAGTGTGCTCATTGTAAATGTGAGCCACACGGTGAGTCCACCAACACTCGTTAATAATCTCTTTATAATACGTACATGTTCTTAGATAATAGTTGGTCTTGGTGTACAACGAAACACCCCTAACTATATGTACGCAACTGTAACTATAGCAAGTTACTTAAAAAAAAAATACACTCCCGATGGGGTCATATAGAGAAGATATTTCCCCTTTTTGCTATCTAAGCACTATGTGATACATGTCATAGTAGTTGCTGCTACACTAGCAAAGACATGGTAATTTAATGTCACTAAATGAAGTGTTCTATGCACTTAGAACTCAAACGAAGTAAAGTCTCACTGAGCGACGTAAAGTGTCTCCTGACATGGAACGAAGTGTCACTGAACGATGTGTCCTGTGTTCAAACTAAGAACGAAGTGTCTTGTATCACTGACTAAAGTGTCTCACTGAGCGACGTGAAGTCACTCGATGTTCCTAACGAAGTGTCTCGTGACCTCTCCTGCGATCCTAGTCATTAGGCTCGCTGGAACTTGAAAAACCTAGACTCACCTTCAGTCTACCGGTTTTCTTATGGTCAACGTTCTCTCTCTCTTTTGGTGACAACCGAAATTCCTAAATAGGTCACCACTGTTATGCCCTAATATTACATTTATATACAATCTCTGGTGAGTTTCACATACTTTACATGATTCTTTGATCTTCTCTGAATATTTTGATATATAACACAACACATGTCATGTACCGGAAGACTATTTAAACAATTAGAAAAACAAAACATATTAGAAAAAATACATGTTCCCCCTTCCATCAAGAACTCACGTGACAGGTAGTGACATCTACACCCAAACACAGTCTGCAGCGGGGTGTAATCTCAATACAAACTTTTACTGAATTTCACTCATCCCTGCTTATTGAACAAATATGCTGCAAAATCAAACCTTAGATTAATAACATTATACAATTTACTATATACCTACATAAAAATACATGACTGTCATTTCCTTAGGGGTGGTTAATTAATTAATATGTCTTCCGGATACATTGGTGGGCTGAAAACCCCTTCCATCTTTGCAGACGAACACCGCTCAACGAGCTCAAACAACTGCCTGTAAATAGTACTGTCAAAACGTACTGAAAGAGTACGTGATACTGTCGGACATGTGACATACCGTGTTAAATAAACATAATTTATAAACGGGTGCATCCAAGAACCTTTTAAATTTAAATAAACTCAAATTTTCGAAAACCAAATCACAATTTCAAAAACATATTACTCCGCGTTGAAGCTGGCGATAGCTTCGTTTTTACCGGCCTAGAGCCGTGGCGGGGAAGGCGGGTAAGGTGACAAAATACGTCATCAAGAGAGTTTCTAGCACCTTATTGTTCCCAGAAAACAACACTACGGTGTGACTAGTATACAATAGCCATGTACACGACTGAACGGCGCTATATTGGAGAGTAGCCAACCCATCTCTCATCCACTAGTCCTTGACATATAGTTGTAGTCCTGTATACAATTATTTCTGAATAGTCCAAAATCTAGTCTGGAAACTCATAGTAAGCTGGAAACAGTTGTACCATCTTAGTTGCTGTTCGTGTGTGTTCCGCTGGAGGCTATGAGTTTGCTGAACTTCAGTTTGAAAATTTTGAAATGCTCTTCCAGAAAAAAAAAACTTTGTACTCGAAGTTCTTCCATCTCTTCCCATGAAAATGATATGAATTTAATACGAAGCATATACATCTTGTTGGCTTTTAACATCTAATTATGCATGATTAAATATTTAAATGAATTGATATAAAATATATGTGGTTACATATTTACATATAATTTCCATTTTGATATGCAAAAATTTTGATATGACATTTGCATATCAAAATTTAAATAACGTACGCACTAGGTCTTTACAAATTCCCCCCTTTCGATATGTTTTGAGAGTAAAGATACTTTAGCTATCAAAGCTTATCGAAATACATCATTACACACAAGTATATACAATAAGTGCGGACGTAATAGAAAATACTTTAACACAACAATACTGATTAATACATAATAAAAACATGAAAGAAAACTTGTTCCCATAATAATCTAATGGCATAATACATACACAAAAGCTTTAAACTATTAATGTTACACGTAAAACAAAATATTTACATGAATATAACACGAAGAGCTCAGTTCTTCTTCGGTGTTTCAGCAATCTCTTCTTCAGTTGCTGGTATTTTTCTCTGACTTTCAGGTTCTCTTTCTCTATACCGCTTAAGCAAGTAAGCGTTTCTTTTCATCACTGCCACTTTAGTCTGTGGGTCAGCGAGAGTATACACATTCTTGTCAGTTTTAGAGAGGATCAACCAGGGTCCAGAATACATCAGTAATATTTTCTTCGAAATTCCGGCCAAAGCATCCGATTTCGGAAATACACGTGCTAGCACTAACTGTCCTACATCATATTGTACTAAAGTATGATGAGCATCGAAGTATTTCTTCCTGGCTGCTGCATTCTTCTTCAAGTTCTTATGTGCTACTTCCACGAAGTAATCCTTATCTACTGGCCGTTCAACTTCGGGTATTTCAAATATTCTGGCAACGTCAGCTGTGGACGAAACTCCCAGATGCAGCTCATAAGCTGAAAACCCTGCACTAAGATGTTTAGCACTATTCAAGCATCTTTCTACTTTACTTAAATGTCTTGGCCAATAACGTTGATTGTTATGGCAATACTTTCTCAACATCCTGGTTGTACTCTTCACTACTGTCTCTGCAGGTTCCGCTTGAGGGTAATAGGCAGTAGACATGTAATGTTTCAGTCCTAAGGCCTGAATCTCTCTCTTCCACTGATTACTGCAGAATTGAGAACCGTGGTCCGTCAATAGAATTTCAGCTCGCGGACACAGTTTGAGAAACTGTTTCAACTTCTGTAAGGCTGTGTGTGTGGTTGCGCGACGACATGCGAAAAGACCAATTAATTTGGAGAAAATGTCAACAAATACAAGTATGTATTGGACACCACCTATACCTCGCACTAGTGGTCCACAGAAATCTGCGGCGATGAACACACCAGGCTTCTCAGGAATAATAGAGTTTAGTGGCCCACACATGTAGGTGTGTGGGGCAGTAGCCTTCTGACAAATGACACATGACCCGCAGTATTTCCTTATCTGCTCTCTCATTTTTGGCCAAGTGTATGTTTCGACGAGCTGTGGTATCAGCTTCGAAGCGGATAGATGCCCACTTTCATCGTGGTGGTACTGCAGAAGTGGTCGAACCAAAACTTCTGGTATACAAATCTTTACACCATCCTTATCTCTTTTACATAATCTTCCACTAAACAATATATATTCGTGATGCTGACTCTTTATTTTCTTCGACGTTTCGGCACTCTGTGTCGCCTTCTTCAGAGGACCGTAAAAGGCATCTGACGATTGCAGTTCTGGCAACACTGCAATTAACTTCCGAAGTTCACACGGAACTTCCTCTAACAATGACATTAATGTCTCGCGTAACACAGGCTTACAGTCAAAATTTGTCACGTTACTAGACTGTGCTGGGTAGCGTGAATGATAATCCGCTTTATTGTCTCTTGATCGAACAAATTCGAATGAAAAATCTAAATTCGCGAGCCCTAAGGCCCAACGTGTGATACGTTGATTCGTCAATCGACAATGTAAAATGAACTTTAATGATAAGTGATCGCTGCGAACTCTAAATTTCCTTCCTATCAAATAATATTTGAATTTAGCGACACCCTCTACTAAGCTCAAAAGTTCCTTTTCAGTAATCGAGTACGCCCTCTGCGCACTATTGAAGACTTTTGAAGACATCCCAATGATCCTGTCTTCTCCATTGTCGTCTATCTGATATAGGATACTATTACAACTCCTATCACTGGCATCCACTTCTAAAATGAATTCTTTATCAGGAAGTGTTTTCTTTAAAACGACTTCTTCTTGAAAAATCTCTTTTATTTTTACCAAGGCATTATCATGCACTTTTTCCCATTTAAATTTCGTATTCTTCTTCAGAAGATCAAAAAGTGGAATTAGTACCTCAGAATAACGATTACTGAAGGGACGATAATGTTGGAGGAAACCTATCAACTGTCTAACTTCCTTCACCGTCTTTGGAGGTCTAAAATTTACTACATTCTCCATCTTTTCCCTGTCTTTTCCGATTCCTTCAGCAGACAACTCGAAACCTAAAAGTTTGACATGTGTGCGTGCAAAAACACATTTCTTTAATCTGAGCGTTATTCCGCCAGTTTCCAGCCTAGTGAAAACTTGGTCTAGATGGTCTAAATGCTGTGTAAAATTGTACGAGCCTACCGCTAGGTCATCGACGTATGTTTGACAAAAGTTCTTTACATCATCTCCTAGTACTAAATCAAGTGCCCTTATACAGGAAGACAGAGACGTCTTCGTCCCAAATGGTAGTCTGACGAAGCAATATGAAATGCCTTCGTGCACAAATCCTAGATACTTCTGAAATTCCTCTTTTACACGTACTTGAAAGAAAAAATCGACTGCATCGAAAACAGAAAAAATATTTTTGTCGCTCAACTCTTGTAAAACGTCAATGGCGGGGATTGGTTGGTCTGTTTCCTCCAAAGTGACCCGCGAAAGAGGGCGCCCGTCGATACAAAGGCGTAACTTCCCATTCTTCTTCGGTACTACTACTAGTGAATTGCTATAAGGCGTGGCAGCCTTTTTCACTATTCCCCATGCTAGAAAACGATTAATCTCATTCCTGACCTGATTCTGATAACAATGTGCAAACGGGAACATTTTCGAACGAATCGGTTTTGTGTCGGTTAGATGTATCTCATGTTCATAACCTCTAATGCAACCGGGTCTCTCATCAAACAGCTGTTTATGTCTTATGAGGAGGGAGGTGAGTTCTGCTCTCTGAGAATCAGTGAGATCAGTGTAGCCATCTACGTGCTCTTTTATATCACGCTCACTCGCGCGCGTTTGAAAATTTTTCCACTCTTCTGGTGAAAACACGGTTCTGGCCAATTCTGTGGGCGTCGGGTATCCTCTAACCTGCGACTTTACGGGTGGGTTGCTCTCAATTAGCCTATTCTTCCCTATCTCCGTACCCATCTCATGATTGCCAACTTGTCTACCTCTTACAAGTGAATAACCGTTACTTGGATCTCCGCCTTCGAGATCATCAAAACTAAAAATCTCCTCAATATTTCTTAGCACTAGATCTTCATTTGATATTTCGACGTCTTTGAAACTTACATCTACTTCTACTGGCTTCTTCAAACTGAACACCCCTCTCCCATAGTCTAACACAGCGTCAGTCTCAGCAAAGAACTGAGAACCAAGAATCAACTTTCTATTCAACCCTTGCACTACTAATGACACAGTTTCAAACTCTTCTCCATTGATTGTTACTTGCAATAAAATCTGACCAAGAATCTTAGCCACATTACTTCCGAATGCAGATGTTACTTTCATATTATTCGTTCTAAGGAATGCAGGTCTGGGGTTACTATTCTGTACTGTTTGCCACAATTCACTACTGATCGCGTTGATACTCGAACCTGAGTCCAACAAGCCAAGTACCGGTTGAGCGAACACGATAACTTCAATTTCAGGTAAAGTTATCACATTATTTCTAACAACTAGGTCATCACTAGTGTCTAATAAATTATCAAAAATAGCATTTGCTTGATCATATTCTGTTCGATTCAACAGTATTACGTTACCATTTCTCAATTTTAATTCTAATTTCTCACTATTTGTATCAAAATTTACTAAATTTTCCATAAAATGATTTTTCTCAATAATTTCCTGGCACTGATTACAATTATCACTAGCATTTACATTTACTTCCTTGACCAATGTCTCATTTTCATCTATTTCATTTCTCGAAATTTCCAGCACACATTCAGTTACATTATCCGACCTCATTGGTGTGTAATCGCTATCCTGAGATTCCACGCTAATGGGATTCCAAATGTGTGCCGAATGTCCTCAGTTACGAGAAACATTCAGAACACGCCCATCGTTGTCGGACTGTACTTGTCTCGAAGTACTTGCCCGAGTCTCGTCTCGTGTATCGTACACTTCAAGAACTTGTATCTGTTCGTCTCTACTATTTCTCATCTGTTGGTTAGGCCTATTTCTATTGCCTCTGTTGCTACCTCTTGTACCTCGGTACGAACTAGTTCCATCCCCCCTGAATCGATTCTGTCGGGATTCATTTCGAGGATTACTACTAGGCTCTCTATTCTCATTAGATCGTTCTAGCCTGCCCCTACTATTTCTAGTATACGGCCCCTGCTGTGCCCTGTTACGTCTCGTGTTACGTTTGAAGTTCCCCCCTGCTGATTGATTGTTTTCTGTCACTTCAATCATGTTTATGTTTCTACGCTGCTGGTTATTACCGTTCTCCCTGTGCGTTAACTGTACTTCATTCACTAACGCGAGAAGCTCTGAGATGCTTTGTGGTTTAGCACTAATCAAACACCTACAGATCCACTGAGGAAGCTGTCTCGGTAGTAATTTCAAAAGATTTTGTTCGGACAAGGGAGGGTCCAATACAGCATTTCTCTGCAGCTGAGTGAGAAGGTACTCACTAGGCTGTCTGAAAATTCTAGGGTCATAATGACTCATTAGCAGGGTTGCACGCAAGGACGCTAAACGATCGGAGCTTAAGTAGTTTTTCTTAAATTCCTCTATGAAACTAGTATAGTCGGTGATCTTGTGTTGCATCACTTTGTACCATTGTAGACTGATTCCTCTTAACGAGCGTGTTAAGAAGCTCAGTCTATGCTCTGGCGCTACTCCAGTTAGCTCGAAATAATTATCTAAATCTACTAGATAATTATGGGTAGCTGATTCGTCCTCATTCCCATTGTATGTCGGTAGTTTCAGGTCTCTGTGCAAAAACGAGTTCATTGCAGTGGCAAGTTGGGCAGCTTCGCCACTACTTTGAACTGTGTGAACGCTTCCGTGTCCTCCCACACGCGATGTTGATGGCACAGGTTCCCTACTATTACTCGACAACAGTTCAGGCGGGGCTATCAAATAGCTCGTGCTGGGACCACTGTCGACAACTACTCTTTCCTCTGTTTGTTGTGTCTCGTTCTCGCTAGAACGAGACGACAACCCGTCTCGTGCAGTTAGTAGTGTCTCTATCTCAAGTCGTGAACTTTGTTTTACTTTCTGTATCTCACGAGACATTTCGTCTCGGAGATCCTTGATTTTGTCTCCCAGCTGTGCTGTGGATTCAGATCTCAGTGCAATTTCACTTTGCACTGTCTGAAGTTCAGCTCTAATTTCGGCCTGACTGCCTACAATGTTATCTATACTTCGATCGACTCTCTCCATTCGCAAGTGCATGCTCTCTACTGCATGATCGATGTCTGTTTGTTTGGTGGAGAGGTCGCCTATCCTATCACCGAGGTCCTTTGATCGATTCTCGACATCGTTGATTTGAACTGTCAGTGAACTTTGAGCATCTTTCACTGACTGTTCAACTTTTCGGATCTCATTACTACAAGATGCGATCGAGACTTCATTAGATTGTACCCTGTCGCTAACTTGCTCTAATGAAGCCTGTATCCTTTGACTAGTACTTACGAGCTGTGTCTGTAACTCTAAATTGGAGGTGTCAAGTCTCCGATTGACTGACGCAATTGACTCGTTCAATTGCTCAAATTTCTTATTATTCTCTATTACAAAAGAGTCTATTTTCGCCGTTAACGATTTCTCCAGTTTTTCACACGCAGACTGGTTACTAGCTCTATGTTGTTCAGCAACTAACGCACTAGATTGCTCAATCTTAGCCGAAATAGAATCTAATAACCCGTTCAGCAGCCTCGATAAGTCAGCGGTCGTGACGAATTGAGCTCCGGACTGCCCACTTCCGGTCTCTTCGACTTGACTTCCGGTAGGTACTACCTCACTTTCCCTGGGTGTTGCCTCAGCTGTGTGTTCCGGGACAGGTTGGCCACACTGTCCATCAGCTGGGTCACTGTTTTCTCTCTCTGTGACGTCACCGTATCGTACGTGACTGTCACCAGTTCCTGAACCTACTACATCTTCAGTGGTTCTTTCTACGCCTGTTTCACTGCGCATATTATCTATGTCATTTTCAATCTCTATGCTATTGACGGTAACATTATTTCTAGCTATATCTACATCCAGCTCAATACGCTGAGCGTACACGTCAGACCTAAATTCCTCTTCCATCTTCCGCGTCTGAGCTCTCGTTACCGGCATTTAATCAAAAACAAAACAAACTCTAAGTTGCCTAATGGTTATTAAACACAAAATCTTTCCCCCGTAATTTTATGCAAATACACATGACACAAAATTTTCACTCATAATACATACTCTTCAAGAACAAATATAACACACTGTAACAAGGTTCTTGGATACCATGGGGACTATGTTTCAAACTATCACGCGGCATAAGAGATAATAACAAAAAATAAAAAGTTACTGCTCTACCCTTGCACTTCTGTTGGTGTATCAAGGTAGGTCCCCTTTTCGGCTTACGCTGCAAGCGTATGCTTAGCCCCTAAAGCTCGGGCGCCACTTTGTGGAAGGACGGAGACGTCCATCATGCCCCACGATTGGGAAGCCACGTTGTATAAGACGAGTGAGCCTCAGGCTCGGGTGCCAAATGTAAAATGACCTCTCAAGCACAGGTGTGCTGAAATCTGCATACGACATGAAGTGTCCAGCTTGTAAATTTGCGTGAGGCTCTGTAGAGAGAAGAGGAAGGCGTACCAGTGATGGTGAGGTGTGTCTCTCTCTCTACATTTGACAGCAGTCTTACGTCACACCTGAGAAGACTGTCTGTCCTCGTGGGTTCCATGAACTATGAACTGTTTGGTTGCGGTAGAGACTGAGTTAAAAAAAAATGTTGAGACTCTTAAAAAAAAATTTAATTTTGATAGAATAATCAAAATTGCCCCTATGTAGATCTATGCTACTTTTAAACTTAAATAGAAAATCCCGATTTTTAGATCTACACAGGTCTCATAGTTCATGTTTCCCTACCCTGATTGTACGCTCTCGAAGCGACTCATGGGCTACAGAAATAGTAGCGACTCATGTAACATTGAGCTTGAGTCTAATGATCACCAACAGAATACATTAACAAGGAGTACTATTAGCAGTAAGTTAAATGAAGTCGCCGAACGAAGTCCACCTGAAAAGAACAGAAGTTACAAAACATTTTAGATATTTTTGTACTCACCAGGCAGCAAGTAAACCTTCAGGATTCGTACGGGAATTGTAGTATGTAACAGACGTATAAGTAGATTTTCATAACTATTTAATAGATCCTTGGCGGAATTGAATTTGAAATATTTACACTCGATTTCACAAACAACACTTGTGCACGAGAAGAAAGAAAAAAAAATGATACTCATTTTAGTGGCCAATATGTTTTACTTATACCGATAGTTCTAGTCCACGCGTGATTTAATTTGTAGTTTTCACAGATATGTCCTGCATGAGTCCAGTCTTCACTGTTGTCTGGATCCTCCACTCTGCACGCATTCTTCCGTATATGCGTGACGTAATTTTATCCCACATATTATGGTTTTTTGATGATCAGTCTTGAAGATCACGTTGTCTTCGTCGATCTCTGCATTGATATCTCTCTGTTACAAGTTGAGAGTTACTGTCATCACTATTACAGTAAAGGTGACATAGGCTCGTCACGCCTTACTGTATTTATTGCTCTGTGGTGCAAAAAGTCCCACTATTTAACTTTCACAAGTTAGAAGAAAAATTGTTTGTGGTGCACTAATTTGTGATGCACAGGTTAAAAAAAAATAAATGTTTCTTCTGATGACATATCTTCTAACATATTTGTGTATTAGACACAAAACAAACTGGTTGGAAGTGTGCTCATTGTAAATGTGAGCCACACGGTGAGTCCACCAACACTCGTTAATAATCTCTTTATAATACGTACATGTTCTTAGATAATAGTTGGTCTTGGTGTACAACGAAACACCCCTAACTATATGTACGCAACTGTAACTATAGCAAGTTACTTAAAAAAAAAAATACACTCCCGATGGGGTCATATAGAGAAGATATTTCCCCTTTTTGCTATCTAAGCACTATGTGATACATGTCATAGTAGTTGCTGCTACACTAGCAAAGACATGGTAATTTAATGTCACTAAATGAAGTGTTCTATGCACTTAGAACTCAAACGAAGTAAAGTCTCACTGAGCGACGTGAAGTGTCTCCTGACATGGAACGAAGTGTCACTGAACGATGTGTCCTGTGTTCAAACTAAGAACGAAGTGTCTTGTATCACTGACTAAAGTGTCTCACTGAGCGACGTGAAGTCACTCGATGTTCCTAACGAAGTGTCTCGTGACCTCTCCTGCGATCCTAGTCATTAGGCTCGCTGGAACTTGAAAAACCTAGACTCACCTTCAGTCTACCGGTTTTCTTATGGTCAACGTTCTCTCTCTCTTTTGGTGACAACCGAAATTCCTAAATAGGTCACCACTGTTATGCCCTAATATTACATTTATATACAATCTCTGGTGAGTTTCACATACTTTACATGATTCTTTGATCTTCTCTGAATATTTTGATATATAACACAACACATGTCATGTACCGGAAGACTATTTAAACAATTAGAAAAACAAAACATATTAGAAAAAATACATGTTCCCCCTTCCATCAAGAACTCACGTGACAGGTAGTGACATCTACACCCAAACACAGTCTGCAGCGGGGTGTAATCTCAATACAAACTTTTACTGAATTTCACTCATCCCTGCTTATTGAACAAATATGCTGCAAAATCAAACCTTAGATTAATAACATTATACAATTTACTATATACCTACATTATAATACATGACTGTCATTACCTTAGGGGTGGTTAATTAATTAATATGTCTTCCGGATACATTGGTGGGCTGAAAACCCCTTCCATCTTTGCAGACGAACACCGCTCAACGAGCTCAAACAACTGCCTGTAAATAGTACTGTCAAAACGTACTGAAAGAGTACGTGATACTGTCGGACATGTGACATACCGTGTTAAATAAACATAATTTATAAACGGGTGCATCCAAGAACCTTTTAAATTTAAATAAACTCAAATTTTCGAAAACCAAATCACAATTTCAAAAACATATTACTCCGCGTTGAAGCTGGCGATAGCTTCGTTTTTACCGGCCTAGAGCCGTGGCGGGGAAGGCGGGTAAGGTGACAAAATACGTCATCAAGAGAGTTTCTAGCACCTTATTGTTCCCAGAAAACAACACTACGGTGTGACTAGTATACAATAGCCATGTACACGACTGAACGGCGCTATATTGGAGAGTAGCCAACCCATCTCTCATCCACTAGTCCTTGACATATAGTTGTAGTCCTGTATACAATTATTTCTGAATAGTCCAAAATCTAGTCTGGAAACTCATAGTAAGCTGGAAACAGTTGTACCATCTTAGTTGCTGTTCGTGTGTGTTCCGCTGGAGGCTATGAGTTTGCTGAACTTCAGTTTGAAAATTTTGAAATGCTCTTCCAGAAAAAAAAAAAACTTTGTACTCGAAGTTCTTCCATCTCTTCCCATGAAAATGATATGAATTTAATACGAAGCATATACATCTTGTTGGCTTTTAACATCTAATTATGCATGATTAAATATTTAAATGAATTGATATAAAATATATGTGGTTACATATTTACATATAATTTCCATTTTGATATGCAAAAATTTTGATATGACATTTGCATATCAAAATTTAAATAACGTACGCACTAGGTCTTTACATAGTGTGTCCTTTACATTCTAATTCATGCGTTAGTACGAATACAGCAAAAAGTAGCACTTACCTCATATATAATGTTATAAAATGTTCTCTTTTTTTTTTGTCTGGAAGACAAACAAAACATTTCTCATCCAAAGAGAACTGATGAACAAAGACAGCTTCTTTTGTGTGACGTGTCAACCACATGATACGACAGGCAGCGCCACCAGTTTCCGCTGTAGGAGTGGGATCATTTTACCTGCACGGGTCATTTTATCCACCTCTCTCCTACTATTCAGTAATTGTCAAGAAATGTGACGGTTTACCTACTCATTACTACGTAGCTTCTACTTACACCAATAATTTATTTAATGTCATAACATGAATTTCGTTACTCTTGATAGGGTCATTTTTTATTTCTATCCATATCTCAGTTTTTGTTCAAAATCAGACTCATATTCATAAGAAGTTTTTTTTTCTTTTGCTTAAAATCATCAATAGCATCGTTTTCCAAAGTATTGCCACTTCCTCCTGGGACGCCTGTATATTCCTATCTTATTCTTTTAGACTTCCAAACAATGCTATGTATAAATGTCGGAAGTCTTATATAAGGGCTTTGTATATTCGTCAACAGGTATTAAAGTGAAAATAGTAAGAGGTATCGAGATGCGGTCTTTTGCAATCGCTTCAGCGTCCCAAGGATAAATTTCGTCTTCCTAGTTAAGTCTCTATTCAAACCAGATGTGGTTCAAATGAATCATTTCCGGTTTCAACATTTATTGCCATAGAACGAAAGCGGTAACGGATAACGAGAAGCAGCTTTTTCGCAAACGATTTAGCGTAGCAAGACAACATATCATGACTATCCATAATACTCTATCAATACCAAAAGTGGTTCAAATTTACTATTGCTTCCGGTTTCAATATTGAGTTTTCGAAGAGCAAAAACGGTAAGTGCTATCTAAATGCGGTTTCTTACAATCCATTGAGCGTCCCAAGAATAATTTACATCTTCCTCATTAACACTATATTAAAGCCAGAAGAGGTTCGAACTAGCCATTTCCGGTTTCAACGTTTATCATCATGGAACGAAAACAGTAAGAGGCAGCGAGATACCGTTTTTTACAATTGAATCAGTGTCTAAAGAATACGTTCTACTTTCTACATTAATCCTCTATTCAAACCGGAAGTAGTTAAAATTAGCCATTTCCGGTTTCAAAGTTTATCGTCATAGAACGAATACAGTAACAGATAGCAAGAAGGAACTTCTTGCAAACGATTCTGTGTCTCAAGACAACATATTAGGACAATGCACGGCACTCTATCAAAATCGAAAATAGTTCAAATTTACTGCTACTTCCGGTTTTGAGAGCTATTTCTGTAGTGCGAAAACGACAAATGCTATCAAGATGCGATTTTTTTTCAGTTGATTCAGCGTCCCAAGAACATGTTTCATTTATTTGCTTAGCCCTCAATTCACACCGGAAGTAGTTGAAATAAGCTATATTTGGTTTCAACCTTTACCGCAATAGAACAAAAACAGTTAAGATATAGCAACAGGCCCGTATCCGCCGTCAAGGAGAACCGCCCTCTCCCCAAATTCTTACTGGCCTCCTAAAATTTTCACGGGAGGAATGCAAATGAACTATGGTTGGATCGGCCCCCCTACCTTCTACCGGCCCCCTTGCCTACATTTTTGAACTGGCTTGCATAGCGAGTAATGGCTTTTTGATATGAATTCAGCGTCCGAGAAACAGGTTCTATCTTTAATCTTATTACTATTTTGCAACCAGTGCATACCACTACCAGTGCATACTACTTTTGATGCACTACTTCAAGTTTGAGTATTGAATTCACATAATTTGGAAGTCTTAGTTTCAAACTGTGAAATGATACTAGCTGTTTCTTTTAAATAATTTGTGTATACCAGGAAATTAAAAAAAATGATTCAGTAAGAAGTTATCTCCAAATTTGTCGATTTGTGGTATCCTCCTGTTCTTCCTCACCACCTCCTATAGAAATTGATACAGAAAGAGATTAGCTCCTCGTAAATAATGATATTTATGTAAATATGTGTACAAAGAGTGGATTGGAGTTGGAACAAAAAGTGAATTTTCTAAACATTTTTGTTGTATCCTATGAGAACAGTAAAAATGGAGCTGACCCTTTATTTGCAGCAAGACCTTTAATTTTAATGATATAAAGACGATAGAGAAAAAAGCAGTGTGTTCTGGTTTAGCAATAGGACAGATCCATTATTCGAACATTGTAGTCAGCCATCCTGAAGTTATGTTTCTTGAAAGCGTTTCCTTGTTGGCCAGATATCTGGTTTTTGAAGAAGTAAAGTTGATGCCCTGCTTTGTAAATACGACAAATGCGTTTTGTCCTCCTTTCATAGCTTAAATATTTATTTTAACTTAAAAATTGAGAGGATCCTAACATTGATAGATTCTATTAAGAATATTATTTGCTTAAGGGAGTAGTGCTACCTGAGAAGCTAAAGCAAGTTACATCAGATTGTACGAAGAATTTCATCCTATACTAGACATATAAATGTTACATCGGTTCTCGGACGGTTGTTAAGTTTAAGCAAGTATTTCTTTTTATACTTGACAATAGGAGCTATGCCAATCCTTCTCTATCAAAATAATAAGGGCGGATTTTCATGGAAACGTCCGTTGGGTTCGCTGCTTGTGATTTTTATGTGTAGCCAACAGAAAGTTGTGTTACACGTAGAATCGTACTTAAACAACTTTCTCAATTGGCTATTCAGCCACATCGCGAGCAAAGAACGCTACGAACGCTTGCATGAAAATCCGCCTTCACTCGGTGAAACTCACATTGACCTGTCATGATATTCTATATATTTTACTTATTGTTATCCATATAGGTATTGACTTAGTTTCTTCCTTATCTGTTCTTAATTTATTTTCACTTATACCTTAAGCTCGGATCAAGCCGAAGCAATTAAATTCATTATCTTAATCAATTAAAATGTCATACTTGATAAATGCAGATCTGTATACCTATGTTTGGGCCAATCTGTACGTATGTTTAGTCACCATGTGATGTAAAGTGTAACTACGAAACATTCACTTTGTTATTTTGTTATGGAGTGTTGTGACTTGGTGAAGTTTGATACATAGGGAAAGATAAAGTGAATACAAAAGAAAATAAGCTAATGTTAAGGGTTTCTAGTAATAACACCAACGCAGAGTGGTCCAGACACCCTTCAAACCTGACCAAAACCTCAAAATTCGAAATTATCACAAATACGAAAGACCTTACACATGTAATAAGGAAAGATGTAAGGTTTGAAGAAATAGGAAGATTTTCGGTTGCACATGTGTCCCATTGATTCCTTTGAAGCTACACGTGCAGTTTCGTCTATCTTCTTCTTAGGACTTTCGTTAAGTATTTCCCTTTCCTCTCTCTCTAATCTATTTCTTTCATTGCTTTCTCCTTTCTTCTTCTTTCTAATTGAGTTCATTTCTTCACTTTTAGTAACTTGCTTTCTTTTATCTTTATCCGAATGACGACTATTTCGCGGACTATTTCTTCTTTTATGTACTTCTTCTCTCATGTGACTTCTATGTTTTTTCTTTCTTGTTCTTGTAGCTTCTTCCTCAGGAATACCTTCATTCTCTTCCACATTCTTTCTCTCCTTTTCACTATCACTCTTATTGGATTTATTGGATTTTCTCTTTCGTTCATCATGGTTATGTTTATTCTTATTTCTGGGTTTTGTGATCATCTCTTCCTTCCCAATTTCGGCACTCACATTGTTCTTACTAGACCTGAATCTTCTTTTGACACTTCTTCTCTCTCAGTTACACTTAATGATTTCACTTTGTTAACTTCTTTCTCCTTTCGACACAACTGATGGATTACTCATTTCTTCATACTTTTGTTCATTGATTCCAATACATATAAAATGATACCACTCTTCACAGTGGTCACATTGTATTATTTTGTTTTTGTCTGCGACTTCCTTATTGTCCCTTTCATTACAGCAGACACACACTATAGTATCACTATTAGAACTAACAATTAACATCTTCTTATAATAATAGCTCGGAAGAGCCTCATCTTCTTCCCTTTTCAAATCTGCCATATCATATATTTTTTCACAATATTCACAGAGTTTTCTTCATGTTACCCTCACATTTCCTTTTTCTTTCCTTATGATAATCACCATCAAATCCTGATGACTGGGATCGCCATTTCACACTGTAGTGCTCAAATTATATCGTGTCTGTGGTTAACCGTTTTAATGTAATAGTTAATTTTAATCCCGGCTATACAATGTTTACATTGTATAGGAACGATCTAATGAAAAAATTAAATTGCAAACTGAAAATGCTAGTATTTAATTGATTAGAATTCTATAAATAACATTGTATTGTCGTAGCAGGTATATTGTGCATCGACATATGAAGATGTTATCAGGTACCCATCAATCCTCTGCAACACAACAACAAATAACAGTTCGAAGTAATTATAACTACGTACATTTTTTGTCATAGGCTCAGCTATACCATGGAAACGCGCTTACCACGTATTTCCAGGAACCAAGCCAAGACTTTGGCCCGGCACATCGGAATCGCCACCCAAACATATAATGGTTCGGGAAAATCAACCAGAAGGAAAACCAAGATTTAAGAGGTAATGTGAGGGATAACATCAGGATAAGTTTTATGTGATCAAAATGCTACGTAATAAAAATAGAACATCGACATAACATTATACTATATATCTGGACATTAGTTTCTAAGAATAATCTAAATAACCTTAAAATGTAAATAATTTCACTTAGAGACTTTATTTCGTTATGATTATATGTATAAATTATGTAATGAAGGCTTTATGTTTTAACCATAATAATATAGAAGCAGTATATCATATTACAAATCCATATCTAGCATTGTATCTAGTTTTGACTTAAGTACATTTACATCGCGTCCTGCCGAAGTAAATACCATATGCAGCTAAGTGGCGAATACCATCATTAATACATATATTTAACATATTCTCTATTATTATTTTTTTTATAGTTAACTCTATAAAATATATATTATAGCATCAACTTTAAATACTTATTCTTCTAATTTCTTTATATATTACTCTTTTCTTCCTTAGTTTAAATAAACTTCTGCCACATTGCTTTATATTCCTGATGAGGACGGCGTACGTATTATAATGTATTTGTGGATTATTCTTTTATGATCATAATTGGTGCATTTTATGTAACTTGTTTTCAATAAAATTATAATACATTCTAAGTAGCATAAATAAAAGAGCATCATTACCTGACATCCAAAATCGTGTAAGAAAATCCAAATTGAAGCTTGAAAATTTAGGCCATTTAGCAGTATGGTATCATATTTCTGAATTTTCGTTGAGGTTGTTTAGGATACTAAAATATAACATGTTGACTAAATTTGATTAAAACGTAAGACTTAGAAAGGTGTATGTTACATTTTATTATTCCATGATTTTGAATTTGGCGGACTGAGATAATGGGAAGAGAAAAGTCTTCCCCAAACAAATTCCTTTTTTAGCACTTCATGATTGTTTTATTGCCTTTACTTAACAAAAAAACACTCCTAATTATCGCTTTTATGGTTTAAAAGCACATTTAACGGTGAGGGATTTACTTTATTTTATATATTCACTTCAGTAACCTTCAAAATTTTTAATCTCTACTAACTAACTAACTAACTAACTCTATGGCCTATGGAACCCAGAGGTTCAATGCCGCGTTCAAAAAAGCTCTCCACTGACTTATATCCTTAGCTAATTGGTTCCAATTTCTTCTTTGTATTCCTATCTCCGCGAGATCCATCTTAATATTGTCCTCCCATCTGCGCCTAGGTCTTCCTAATGGTCGTTTTCCGATGGGTCTTCCAGTCAAGACTTTGAAAGCGTTTGTACTTTCTTCCATTCTAGCTACATGACCTGCCCACCTAAACCTCCTAGACTTGACGACCCTAACAATGTTGGGTAAACCGTATAAATTATATAGTTCCTCGTTATGAAGTTTCCGTCATTCCCCATTCCCGTTCCTCTTGGGTCCGAATATTCGTCTCAGGAGGGAAAAGAATTAATCTCTACTTTCACCCTTTGTTTATATTTTATCGAGTCGAAAATATTATTCTTTTTTTAATATTTATATGATATGATGCAGACCAGAATACATGTCACTACTTTTCTCAAGATGTAATGCGTTAGGTACATTACATCTCTACTAACTAACTAGGTACAGATCAATAAGAATAGCGCATTACACAGTTCTACTGTGTGCTGGATGTAATAGTAGAGGATGTTATCTGTTAGAGAACAAGACCGATTGTTGCCCGTTTTTGCCCGACCTGATAGCCCCAACCCTTAGAAGCTTCACGAAAACCTACCTATTTCTGCAAACCTTACATCTTTCCTTATTAAATGTGTAAGGTCTTTCATATTTGTGATAATTTCGAATTTTGAGGTTTCGGCCAGGATTGAAGGCTGTCTGGACCATTGTGCAGCGTTATGGTTGACTTTGTTTATTGCATTTGTGACAATATTCTCACATTCCACACTTATGCGAAATACTTGTATGTGCACCCGAATGAAAGTAGTCACTATTAAGATTTAATAAATGTCTTGAGAATAACCAAATGCCATTTTGTTAATACTATATCTTTGTAAGTTAAAATGCACGTGCTTATTGCGGAGTTGAATACACATTAATTGTTTGTAAAGATACACTATTTCCGGTGCAGATTGACCAGTTGTCGGCATAAAAAATGACGTTATTTTGAATATCTCAGCATGTATTTGTCTTACCAAATTGAAAATTGCTGAACGTCTCCAACTCGAGCAGAGGTAAAGCTTCGATTTCTTAACATTTTTGCCTAAAACCACTTGAAGGAGGGTCTACACTAGCAACATTTTTTGACATTGAAGACATGTTTGGGAAACGGAAACAACTGACGTAGATATCTGAATTTGTGTGTGCATGTAGTCTGGGGCCATAAGTTTATACACAAAAATTTACAGACCTATAGCTGCTCCCAAAGGCCTGGGAAAAATCGTAAAATTTGGAAATTATGCCAATTCGGTCTATTTCACTGTCCAATATCTCCAATGGGCCTGGATGAAAAAAAGCTGAAATTTTGGGAATAGTTAGTCCTTTAGTATACCATAACACACAACAAAACGCGTTTTGTGTTTTTGAGCAGAAGGGGGTCAAAGGATTAAGTAATGACTAGGGATGGCCACATTTTTTCGAAAAATACTTTTTCGAAAAATGGCTTTTTCGAAAACGAAAAACGAAAAATTTTTCGAAAAACGAAAAACGAAAAAAATTTCGAAAAACGAAAAACGAAAAATTTTTTCGAAAAACGAAAAATTTTTCGAAAAATGAAAAACGAAAAATTTTTCGGAAAACGAAAAACGAAAAATTTTTCGAGAAACGAAAAACGAAAAATTTTTCGGAAAACGAAAAACGAAAAACGAAAAAAAAATCGAAACAGAAGGACAAAGTTTGGAGATGGAACACGAAGGGACGAAACGAAACTGAAGAGAAATTTGAAGTTGGGAAAGAGCAACATTTCCTTCCCTGCCTGGTTTGATTGAAGTTATAAACAAAAGAAAAGAAACGCATCATTACTTACAGATAAGCTTTACTCCCTGACTGAAATTGAATAGCATCTTATTTCGCTGATGCGGCGTGTTCTAATCGTAATAGCTATTTGAGACTGCTTTTAGCTAGCTATCTCATACTCGCCTTTGCTGATACGGTACGTGGTTTCGTATTCGCTGTGACTGAATATTTTGGTAACAATAAAATATTGTTGTTTAGAGAAAGGACACGTGTCCTACGATATCAACACTTCTGATGTGTTTATTGGCCTAGTGGGAGAAGCATTAGTTCGTTATGAGGAATACCCAACCGAGTTCATTATATCAGTTACCAAAGCAGAGCTTGTTTCGAACTATATAAGAGAACTGCAAGAAGAGATATTTTCGGGAAGTATTTACAATGGGAAAGTCGAATATATGGGAACATTTCAGTCGTGAAAATGATGGTTTTTCTTCAAAATGCAATTACTGTCGAAGTATTATCCATAATCGAAATTCAACGACTGGCTTGTGGTACCATTTAAGATCACGACACGTTGGTGTTATACACGAAACATCAAGATAGCAGTCACTGGAAGAGATTATTGAGGCCGAGGGTGATCCAGAGATGGAGCCACAAAAGAAACAGAGGTAAGTGATTGTACATTGGTGTCATTTGAATCTTCTAGCCCCCTCCACGAGTGGGGTAGATAAAATTTATTTAGAGGACACTCGTGTTTGACACTCTTAGAGTAAAAATAAAAAAATAACGTGACACGAACACACTTAGTGGACTATTTATCTTTACACTCTTGTAACTTTTAGAATAATATAAAAAAGGCTGAAATTTTGTTACAAACTAAGGATGCTACAGTATCACAAACATCCACAAAGATCCAGGCCCGTGCTGGCTTACTAATGAGGGCGGTGGACAAGTCTACCAAGAGGGCGCTCATACAAACGTGATTACATATATGTATGTGTGTGTGTGTGTGTGTGTGTGTGTGTGTCTGTCTTTTGGAAGATTTAATTCCTGTCTCCAAGATAAAAAGAAAAGTATAGACCAACCTGGGTGTAGAAATGCCTCGGAGCGATGACCACCCGAAAATTTTCGGAAAAATGCAAAAACAGCCATACTCCAGAACAAAATGTCGGATCGAAATTAGGCAAAAGTGAATGTCCATTATTTTTAGTCATAGATTCCATTAGTGTACAATCGGATAAAGTGCAGTGGCGGTGCAAGGGTGGCTCCCAAAGAAACTGAGGGAGCACAGTTGTCTTCAATATTGGGAGACGGGCAGATTTAAGGCTTTTTTTTTTTTTGGTGGCGAAGGGGCAGATGAGACTCAGATGAATCTGCTTTCTAAGGTGAACATGTTGTATATTATATATCAGGCGATGTAGATGAAATAGTGGTACATATCAGTATTACAAATCAATGCCATGAACTTATTCTGAGATCTGAATACATGCATATTTGTAATTGGTATGCTTCTACTTAGACCGCATTAAATTTTAGGACACTTATTTTATAATAACTTAAATAATGACTTTCCCAAAACTATGAAGAAAGAAAATCAATTATGTATGACGCAAGAATACTATTACAGTATAACCTCGTTAACACGAACACGCTTAAGCCGAACACTCGTTTAGGACGAACAAAATTTCGGTCCCGGCATCGCTGTACGTTATCTTATAGGAAGTTTTATCGGTTAACACGAATTTCGGTTAGCACGAATTACGAACTAGTTTTTAGTCCCTTGAGTCAGTAAAGGTTTTCATTTAACACGAACTTTCAACCCTTTGTTTGTTTTTTTCAGATCATTTTTCTTATTTCAGATTTCACTCCAGATCACGTTTTGTCATACAGTATTTATACAGAGGAAAATTGTCTTGTAAATAAGAGAAAAACAAAAACAGGTATCTTTCCTCTCTTATGAGGTGTTGATTCTGTCGTCCATCAAGCGCTGAACATGCAGGTGTTTTGCAGACGAGCTGCTGGCGACAGCTCGAGACAAAACATCTTCTCTCCCCTGTAACTCCAAACTGGTGACAGCAGTCATAACTACCTTTCCGTTATTAGCGGTACCGAACCTGCTAGCGGAGTTATCAATTTTATAACTTGACCTGGATTTTCTGCGTGGAAACTTTATTTTTAATCTTCGAAGATAGGATAATAAGCTTACTATAGTGTTTTCACTTTTCAGAAGACGGTACGGAGACCGAAACTAGTCTTGATCTCGATCTTAACTCGAATTTGAGACCGAGCCGTGCCTTTCGAAATCGAGACGAGACCGAAACTCTCAGTCTCGTCTCGAATTTGGAACCGAGACGAGACCGAGTCTACTCAGTCTCATCTCGATACCATCTCTAGAGTTTTCTATGACATACATAATATACTGTAGTGGTATATATAGTCTGTATACTGTAGTGCGTATGTATGAAGAAAATGTATTCGAATAATAAAATTTGGGTCCCCGGTTAACACGAATTTTTTTTAACACGAACTCCTGATTTTTCAGTCCCTTGGAATTCGTGTTAACGAAGGTTTACTGTATTTGAGAAAAATGATGATGATCTCAATAGCATTATAGGAATCGTTACAGGAATTAAATAAATAGACTAACAATAATTAAAGACGAATTTAATGTATTGAAATTGGGGGGCAGGCCCCCCATTTCCTTGGGATTTGTGCCCTATCTACAGCTGAGACAATTTTCCAGCATGAGGAGAGGCACATATCCTTTTCTGACACTTATTGCAATTTGAGTCCAAGTAACGGAAGCTGAATTAATACAGATTGATGTGACGTAAATACATTCTTTTTTTAAAATGAAACAAGCCAAGAGACATCATCATGGACGAACATGAAATGAACATGAATTTTACGTCCCACGGTTATGCCGGTTAGGCTAAAGGAGACGGTGATAATGAGAAATGAGTGAAATGAAGAAAGTGGGGGGAAACGGGAGAACCCCGAGAAAACCCACGAACACGGTGTTTGTCCACCACAAAGTCCACACGGCGCGAGCTGGGATCGAACCAGGGACCCCAAGCACCGGAGGTGAACGCTCTACCACTGAGCCACCGCGCCCTCATAGGAAATTGTTCAAGGTTATGTACATACAACGCTCAAGCGACTGAGACATTTTCTCAGGTCAACATGTTCTCTCAAATTATGAAGTATTGACTGTATCCTATCGTCAACTTTCATATACATGGCTTTTCCGTTCTTTTGAGTAATGCTCAGCATTTCCATTCTTCTGAAAACATGATTACATATAGAATCTTCCCTCAATAGTCTTCACAAGACTGGAAATGTGCAGGGGTTCTGGATAATATTTTGTTTAAGCATTTGTGTCAGTCTTCTACTGCTTTATTTGTTCGATTCCTGTGACTGCTACAATTCCAACTTTCCGGAGAAAAAATTGGATTTTCCAGCCATTGCTCCGTAATCATTGAAGACTTCGACTCTTCGTCTAATCGGACAGCCTCCATGTTGATCAACAAACCATCAGAAATATACTCTACGGGTACTAGTGCCAGTGTTGGACACATCCGAATCTCTTTAATCTTGAGATTAGGGATGGCCACATTTTTTCGAAAAATACTTTTTCGAAAAATGGCTTTTTCGAAAACGAAAAACGAAATTTTATTCGAAAAACGAAAACCGAAAATTTTTTCGAGAAACGTAAAACGAAAAATTTTTCGAGAAACGAAAAACGAAAAATTTTTCGAGAAACGAGAAACGAAAAATTTTTCGAAAAACGGAAAACGAAAAATTTTTTCGAGAAACGAAAAACGAAAAATTTTTTGAGAAACGAAAAACGAAAAATTTTTCGAAAAACGAAAAACGAAAAATTTTTTCGAAAAACGAAAAACGAAAAATTTTTTCGAAAAACGAAAAACGAAAAACGAAACAACGAAAAATGAAATTTCCGAAAATCGAAAAACAGATTTTTCGAAAAAGGCCATCCCTAGTAATGACATCATACTCTAGGAGGTGTTTTGTTCATAAATTCAACTGGAAATTCGTTGTGACGTAAAATAAAGTAAGATTAATGGTTAGTCCTGTCAAGGCTCTCAAGCTCGTTTCTTTCCTCAAGTTATAACACTGTCTTATCACATCCACAGCAGCACTAGTGAAGAATGCCGTTATCAGGAGAAGGCGAGGAAAGTCAAAATGCAAACTTGACAAAAAAAAAAAAAAGTCAAATTTACGGCATATCTGAACAATTTTGGTAAAATTAATTGTAACGGTTCTGAAGATACACCAAATCGGTCTTAAAAGCTTAAAACGGGATATATATATACCATTGTTTCGTCGGTACATTATTTCTGTTTCCTGCAAACATACTCTTGCAGTGTTCGCATACGCATATTCGGCATCCTAACAATGCGTATTATACTCACTTGATACACATTTATGTAAGGTGGAAGTAATGTTTTAAACACCTTAATCAGCAATGTTTGTTACGAATTATGTGATAAATAAATTGTATCAACTGCAAATAGTAATGGGAAATTACAGAAAATAGATCGTCTACAGAAGAGAACAGATCTTATGATGTGGGCGTCCAGTTTACATCACCATTTCTTGACAGGGCGCGTCCGGGCAACTTTTCATGTAATAAGTTCGGAGTGATCCATTCCACCTATCGAAGCAGAGTAAGTACGCATCCAAAATTTCTTGTTAGGAGAGGAGTATGAGAGGGAGGGTCCAATACTGCAAACCACTACGTCTATGAAGTATTGAACGGGTATTATTCTGCACCCAGGGGTAAAAGTGGATCTGAAAAGGTAAGGGGACAGTAGGTAGCGGCATAACGTCATGCCGCCCATTGTATTTTTTTAGGAACTGAGGGGACGCCGTACATATTTTTTTGGAACTGGGGGTACGACGTTACCCGCGTTCCCCCTTAGGTTTACCCCAGTCTGCACCCGAAAAAAATTGTAAATAATTGTAAAATATTTCTGGTATATTTTTAAAAATGATAGAACAAGATTATGATTTATAAGAGAAAGATTGCAGATGGATTGTATACAATAAGATCAAATTTTTATGGGTACATCAACCACTTCGCTGTTAAACAAGTATATTTTTGTTGAGAAAGTGTGCAAATGTATGTTGAATGAGGAATTTTTTCGGGGGGAAAGGGGTACGGATCTGGACCCAGTGATAACAATAATACTGGACAACATTATTTTCAAAATATAACCCCATTGATTGCTTTTAGCAATAAAAAATTCATTTCTCCTGTAGTTTTCATTTTTTATAAATTCCTGACGTTCTTATTGACAAACCTCTTTTAACCAAAGAACTTCCCTTTGAAATACAAAAAAAAAAAAAAAAAAATCATTACCTGCATCATCCTTCGGTTTCTCACAGAGCGGTCCTGTGAAGTATTTTGTACAGCTGCACTTCAAAGCTTCTGCTCCCATATGGCTACAAAATAAAAAAAAAGAAAAAAAAAAGAATTAAGATTCATACTGAAACTACTAGCAAACAAACAATTATACAAAGTAATTAAATTCCAAAGGTGAAGTCTGGATTTGCATCTCTGCTGCTGGGACACTATCACACATCGAATTCATTATTGACAACGCAGGAAGTTTCCCGCTTCAAACGAGACACGATGCGTGTAACCAAGCTTCACAGATGAAACCACATATCCTCTAAACCTGAAATTCGTGATAAATTACCTAAAAGTTCAGTGTGTGGAATGAAACGTAATTTTTAAATATTCAGCATTTATTTCAAACTGCAGAATATATATAAAATTCTACTGGTTACGTATCAACTAATGATAAAGCTTTTTCATAGAAAGATATAAAGTATATACTTAAATTTACAAATCTTTACAGTTTAGATTAGAGTTGTACCCAAGATATTGATGTTTTTCGTATATAATTACATTAAGATATGAAACAGCTCTAATAAGCTAAGGAAAACATTAAGTATAATTACTACTAATAATAGCTATTCATACGTTCTTACTAAAAGGAATTATAATCGTATATTTATTTCTCTAGGTAATTGATTGATTATTCAAACTCCGATCAATCAATGAATTATTTACAAGATAAACAATGATTAATTAATCTTGGATCAATTTATCAATTAATTACAAAGATAAACATATAAACAATGATTGGTTAAACTCCGACCAATCGATCAATTAATTACAAAGAGAAATAAATAAACAACGATTGGTTAAACCATAATTAATTAATTACAAAGAGAAATAAAAATAATTGGTTCAACTTAAATCAATCAATCAATTAATTACAAAGACAAACAAATAAATAATGATTGGTTAAACTCCGACCAATAAATCAATTAGTTACAAAGAAAAATAAAAATAATTGTTTCAACTTCATTCAATCAATCAATCAATTACAAAGACAAATAAACAAATAATGATTAGGTAAACTCCGAACCATCAGTCAATTAGTTACAAAGAGCAAAAAATAATGGTCAGTTATAGAGCTTTCATACACAGCAACTGAGTTGCGCAACCAAGTGGCGCCACAAGTATGAACGGAAATATAAATCAAGCAACTGATAACAGACACCGACACCTTGTTTGTTTTTTCAATTTTTTAATCTTTCAACACCCACATATTTTCTCTGTGGTGGGACGGAGTTGTCAGGATACAAGAAATATATAGTACCTAGGTTACTAAGTTCTTTAGACGTAGATCCATGGCCTTAGTTTAAACTGCTAGTTAGCTCCCACGCCCACGTTTCACGTTACTAAAACATTTCTCGTACTAAAAAAAAGAAAACATTTCTAACAACTTGATGCAATTAAACTTTAATACAGGCTGCTTGGACTTATGATGTAAGAAGTGGAAACTAAACTTATCAGCGAACTCAAGTAACATCTAATTTGCATTAATGTGCTATGGTTACCTTGTGTGGTTGTAACTTAATTAGAGAATGGTGTCTAATGTGTCTATAGCCTGAAATTCTACTTGTAAGTAAACTATGTAGTAATTCCTGTTATGGAAATATCGTTATGGTTATTCTAACGCTCTCGCCTTCGATGCGAGCGGTCCCGGGTTCGATTCCCGGTGGGGGCACTCGGTCGAAAAGGTGTAAGAACGCTTTCTCAGGCCAGCAGCCCTGAATGAGGTTTTCCTGGGTTTTCCTCATTCACACCAGGCAAATGCCGGGGCGGTACCTAACTTGTAGGTCCCAGACCGTTTCCTTCCTTCCCCAATCCTTTCTTCCTTCCCTTTCCTCGGAGTGTGCTCGCCGAGGGACGTCATCCCTCAAAACGTGGCGGACTAAATGGCCTTAGATGTCGAAGGCCCAGAAATCTAAAATCATAATCATAATCCTTCGTTATGGTTATTGGGCCACCAACCAGCATTAGGCTTAGCTGCTATCCGATGGTATAGCTAGCATAGGATAGTATGTATCTTAGGTGCTATCCTATTTTAAGTCCACATAAATTTGTAAAATTTGCAGAAAGAATATGTAACATTTTTTCACAAGAGCAATGTATAATAAA
The DNA here is from genome assembly GCF_964235325.1 of Thermobia domestica. Lineage (NCBI taxonomy): Eukaryota > Metazoa > Arthropoda > Insecta > Zygentoma > Lepismatidae > Thermobia > Thermobia domestica. The sequence continues at coordinate 51,301,467 of NC_137471.1, forward strand.
TGAAAATACATGAGATTCTTACCTGCGACATGCGTAATAAAGTTTTAAAATGTAATACGTATATGCTAGTAACCTCATAATCAGAGCCGTAGCTAGAGATTTCAGCGCCCGGGGCGAAGTAGAATTCGGCGCCCCTCTACACTTCCCTTACCAAGATTTTTTTAAACATATAAGAGAAGCAGTTTTTGTACGCTGAATTAAGTTTCTTGGACACACCATTGCAATAGCCAAAAGCGATCATTATGTATTCTTTTACAAATAAGAGCTGTTTTCAAGATGCTTATTTTGAAGTTTCTTTTTAACTTGACAAAACTATCTTTTGTTGTATACAAATCCATTTGGAAAACAGTTACATAAAGAGCATGGAGCCAATTCTCCTACGCCAAGGAATCCGTATTAGACATGAAGTTGGTGGACGCGGGTGGTAGTGTTGGAAATATTCGGGTCCCCTGAGCATAGTAGTAATGTCAGAAATTGAGTCCAGGCCCAGAGGCCCCGGAAATGGAGTCCCGAAGTTTTGGGCTTGGGTTTCTTCTATTCGACTATTAGACATGGAGTTCTTGGACGCGGGTGGTGGTGTTGGAAAGATCTTGATCCCCTCAGCAAATCTGTTATGTCAGAAATTGACTCCGGGCTCGGAATCCATAAAAATAGGATCCTGAACGTTTGGGCTCCTGTTCCTTCTATTCGACTAAAAAACGTGGAATTCTTGGGCGCGGGTGGTGCCGATGGAAAGGTCTGGATTCAATTAGCACATTGGTGATGTCAGAAATGGAAACCGAGTCCCGAAAATGAGGTCCCGAAATTTTGGGTTCGGGTCCATTCTATTTGCTTATTAAACATGGAGTTGTTGGACGAGGATATTAGCGTTGGAAATGTTTTGGTCCCTTGAACACAGTTGTGATGTGAGAAATCGGACCCTAGCTTCGAAGTCTCAGAAATTCGATTCCGAAGTTTTGGGCTCGGGTCTCTTCTACTCCTCTTTTAAACATGGAGTTGCTGGACTTGGGTAGTCGCATTGGAAAGGTCCTAGTCGTTTGAGCACATGGTAATGTCAGAAATCGGGCTCTGGTGTCAAAGCTCCAGAAATGGGATCATGAAGTTTTGGGTTCGGACCAAATCTATTTGGCTATTAAACGTGGAGATTTTGGACGAAGGTGGTGGCGTAGGAAAGGTCCAGGTCGCCTGAGCATAGTGGGATGTCAGAAATCGGGTCATGGCCTTGAAGCCCCAGAAATGGGGTCCTGAAGTTTTAGGCTTGGATCCCTTCTATTCCCCTTTTAAACATGGAGTTGTTGGACGTGGGTGGTGGCATTAGAAAGGTCCTATACATCTGAGCACACCGTAACATCAGAAATCGGGCCCTAGTCTCAAAGCTTCAGAAGTGGAGTCCCGAAGTTTTGGATTCGGGTCCATTATGTTTGCCTATTAAATGTGGAGTTTTTGGATGAGGGTGGGAAAATAGGAAAGGTCCGGGTCTTCTAAGCACAATGGTGATTCAGAAATCGGGATTGGGCCCTGAACCCTCAGAAATGGGGTCCTGAATATTTGGCTCGGGTTCCTTTTATTTCCCTATTAAACATGGAGTTGTATTAAACATGTAGTGGCGGTGGAAGGTCTTTGTCCCTTGAACACAACGTTGAATAAGCCCAGAAATCGGTTCCTGGCCCCAACTTTTGATTTGTTTTGTGAACCTTTTCTATATCCTTATCTCAATATCTGATTGCGCAAAATAAAACCATATTTATAGCTGAATTGATGGTTATATCTCGCGCAATCAAGTATTGAGATTGAGCCACAGCAAAGGTTTACAACACAACCGAAAACTCTGAGGCCGGGACCTGATTTCTGACATCATCGCACTGCTTAAGGGACCAAGACCTTTCCAACGCCACCACCTGCGTCCAAAAAAGTTTAAAAGCCGAATATAAGAGACCGGAACCCAATATTTCGGGAGCCCATTTTCGGGACCTTAAATATAGGGTCCGATTTCTGATGTTACTGCTATGCTTAGATGACCCGAACCTTCCCAACGCCACCACCCTCGTACAACAATTCATATTAACAGGCGTCCAGAAAGGATCCATGCCCAAAACATCGGGACCCCATTTCTGGGGCCTGAAGTACGAGTCACGGTTTCTGACATCACCGCTGTGTGAGGAGAGCTTTCCAACGCCACCATATGCATGCAACAACTCGATGCTTGAATGGAAAATAGAATGGACTCGAGCCGAAAATTTCGAGACCTTATTTCTCGGGTTTCGAGGCCAGAGCCCAATTTCTTTCGTTAATAGGCCCCGACCTCTCAAACAAAAACACCCTAGTACAAGAACTCCGTATTTAATAGGCAAATAGAAGAGATCCGAGCCCAAACTTTTGAGACCTCCTTTCTGGGGCCTCAGGTCCCGGAGTTTTCCAACACCAACATCTGGATCCAATAACTCCATGCTTAAAAGAAAAATAGAATGAAGCCGAGCCCAAAATTTCGGGATATTATTTTTGGAGCTTCGAGAGAAGCGACCGATTTATGACATTACCGCTGTGCTCAGGAGACCCGGACTTTTTCAACGCCACCACCTGCGTCCATTAACTGCCTGCCTAACACGGATTTTCTACCTTAAGAAGATTTTAATGGAATTTTCTCTATGCTCTTTACAACTATTTACAACGTTTCATACAATCCTATACTATCCAAGAAATGAAATTTCAATACATTAGAAACTATGTTCTTTTAAAATCTTCGAAATGCTTCACAGCATTAATTTCCAGTAATAATATTAAACTTCCTTAATTTTATACTCTATGTGACCAACAAATACGATTTTAATTTAGAATCTTTTACGGTAAAAAATATTTTGGGAAATATTATATAACGGAATATATACGTATAATGTGTGTATATTTTGTATGTATGTAGATAGATAAAAATATCACACAACTAGATACGTATCCCCAAAAAATTATCCATGAAGAAATGATCTCGATAAATTCATTCAAATTGGAAGCAATTCATATGTCAATTAAATTTTAAAAAATCACTAGTAGTGATCAGTTTTTGGAAAAGGCTAAATTCGTTGGGTTAAGTTCTGAACTCTTAAGCCCCTATTCCACAATTGCTTCAAGTTCGAAAATGTTATTATTATTCTTGTTAACCGTCACTTTTAATATTGCTGTGCAAACAGATGCTTGCGTGAGTCTTCATTCCTCTCACTTCCGTTACCTTCATTCTCACAGTCATGAGTAATCCGATTGAGTAAAATAAAAAAATAAATAAATAAAAAAGTGATTAACTAACCAAATTCATCACCATCAAAACACCGAACTCGTATTTCAGACTTTGGCCGTTTCTGATTTTGGAAACGCTCCTGTGTAATCTATAGGCCTAAGTCATTACTTGGCATCTTGTTATCACATCATTATTAACAAATCATATATAATAACTTTCTTTAAGTAGTAAGTGAAAAACTTGCTCTGACTCTTATTGAAACGATTCAGTTGCGAGCGGAGCGAGTAAGAATTTTTTTAACAAATCCATTTATTTGCTAACCGACAACAATATTGATTTAATAGGGCGCCAGAACTTTTACGGGGCGCTGCGTCGTTTACTCATTTCCAAAATTTTTCCTTTCTTCTTGCTCATTCGGCGCCCCCTTGCTATCAGTGGCCGGGGCAAGCGTCCCGCTCGCCCCCCTCTAGCTACGGCTTTGATTATAACGCTGCATAAGGAAGCAATGATGAACTTAAAGCAATATTCCACTGCAAGGTAACTTCTTAATTTCTATCCATATGTGCGCTACCACCTGACTGTGTGGATAGCTAATCGTCTTTGACGGAGGAGACCCGAGTTTGATTCCTGAAGGAAACTCATGTAGTTAGGATCCCACGTTAAGCAATAAGTCTACGTCTCATATAGCCATGCTGCCGAAAGTGATACTAAAATCAAATCAAATACAACAATAGGATTTTAAAATGCACAGAAGAAATATGTGAAGTTTTTCCTTCCTTTTGGACTACGCGTATGCTCACCATTGCAGAAGCACTTATTCTCTACAAATGTATGGACCACCTGCTCCACCCCTGAGCTGACTCGGTTAGATAGCATTTGTGCTTTTTAGTGGCAGCCTAGAACAGGTTGTTTTGTGTCTTTGAATTCTAGTTTTTATGGCATATGTCCGGCATATTCATACTCATAACGGCTAGGCTGAAGCCCTAAAGTGAATCTGCACCGAGAAATGCAACTTCTCCCACAAGAAATAATTTGCAAGTTACTAGGAGTACGTTTACTGATGAAACAACTACATAAATATTGAAATCATTTATGTTCACCTACTCTTAAAACAATAAAGCATAATATCTCATTTTAATATAGGCTACTATTAATACGAGGGAAGATCATAAACTAATGTTACAACGCCGATATTTCTCGATTTTCGTCTGTTATAGAGGAATGAAGGGTGTGCGGTAATTTTAATACATGGAGTTGCCCACTGTTCAGAGTTTCAGCCACCCGCCACCTATGACGTTAGTTGTAAGAAAACAAATGGCGACTCGTTTGGAAAACTGGTCTCGCGAATCCTTCTAAACAAGGCACACAGTGACCGCTGACCGATACTGTGAAACCTTGATATGTTTGCGCGAAGCAATCAGGAGGAAACATCCAGGAGGTCGTCATCTTCCTTCAAGACAGCCAGCGCACGTCCGCGTAAGTCCAGAGAACCACTACGTTGTTGAAGCAGTGTCGCAAGGATATCATCGACCAACTTCCCTACAGCTCGAATCTCGCTCCAAGCGACTTTCACCTGTTCCCGGACTTGAAAGTGCACCTCGGAGGCCGTCGCATCGTTTCAGAAGAGGAGGTGAAACACTTCGTCACAACGTGTCTGAACACGCAAGGACAGGGTTTTTACCAGGAGAGAATGTTCAAACTCATTACATAACTGCATTAACCGATATGAAGACTATCACGGAAAATAACCTAACGTACGTCCTATCTTTTGGCTGCATTGATTATATGAAATAATATGTACAGTGAGCTACAATAATTCTTGAGGTATAAAATCCCTGAGATAGGCAACCCAACTAACGCCGCTCCAAGAGTAATTACGCCCTAGAACAGCAGCATGAAGTTGTCCCCACCTCTTAGAAGAAGAAATTGTAAAGTGTGTTTTTGTGCAGGAGTGGGTCGAAACGCTGGTTGACGAAATGACAAAAGGGAGTCTTTAGATACTTGTACTCACAGTTTCTTGTTAGTATGATACATACGTAAAATTATACACATTCACTTGAAAACATATACGGATACCAGAGGAGCCGGTGAGAAGATGGCAGTCAGGGACTATATAAACAAGTTTATAAGAGGGATTATATAAACAAGTTTATTTATTTCAGATAACTATACATATCTGCGTATCAAACAATATACGGATTGGTTATGCGGTATGTAGTAGGTTATTCTTTTAAGTAAATAAAAAATTTGAGCTGAGTTTGAAACTATTAACAGTAGTCCTACCTGCATATCAATTAAAAGCAAGGATAGATCATTTGGGGGAAGAACCCAGCACCCAGTGAAAAGTTTGGGGGTCTAAAAGAGAGGGAGCTCTTAAGTTCCGGCACCACTGATTGATACGTAATACTACTTCTAAAAAAGAAATTGTCCGATTTCATTATTCGTTAAATGATTTTTGAAAATGCTAAATATTGGTATGTAGTAATTTATTTGCAAATATTAAAAATGCAAAATTCGATAAAACTCAAACGAGTTGGAGAACTTGTCCGTACTAAGTGTATTTCCCCTTAGGTTGTAAATATAACTGAGGTTTCGTGATGTGTATAATATTTGTGAAAATTTACACATTGAAACACAAAGAGAAAAGAGGAGAATATAATGTCAATAGACAATTTAAAAATGCAAGAAATTAACGGATAATATGAAATTTAGAACCATTAAGAGAATTAACTCTGTAACTCGTTTTCTCCATTCATTTTTCTTCCTTTATTTTGAGAATATGAATTTCTCCACTGGAGATTATTTTTCATTTAGCAGCATCCAACTGGAGCTAAGCCTTGTGAATGAAACGTTTTAACAAGTGTAAAGGGTGAAGAGAATCGAACCCGACCGTAGGATTAGAAAACCACAACGCTAAACCCTCACCTAAAGCGTTACTTATTCTAGCTTGCCTAAATAAAGAGTTTTTTTTTTCTGTTTGTCCAAAACAGAAGTTGGTTAATAGTCTAATTGATTGGCAAAAAACAGGAACTTGTAATTGAGGACTCGGAGGGCATTATATCATTATTTTCACTAAATTATCGACATTACAGTTTTATTTCAAAACAAAATACAGAACTCCTTTATTTTGAATCAAATGCAGCGCGTCTATTATATTGGTACAGAAAAGGAAGCGGCATGACCGGAAATCGAACCAGGGACCGCTGGAAAGACAATCGATCACTCTCCACTCATCTAATTCTCAACTCAATTACGTCGCATTCAAAAACGATATACACGGTAAATCATCTTGCTTATCTAGAAACGATCTAAGCATTCATTGCCTTTCGGTTTGGAAAAGGGCTTTAAATAACATGAAAATCAGCAAAATACCAATACAAGCTTACAAAATGAGTGAGATCCTATCAAAAGCAGTGAATCTCTCAAAACGTTAGACAAGTTACCGCCACGAAAAGTACTGAAATTAAATAAGTCTGCCAAGTACTATTTGTTCTTTTGTGAAGTGAAGAAATAAACATTTCGCAAACCGCAGATGGAGTAGAAGAAAGCTACTTTCCAAATAACGCAATTTCACCTTTATAGGCTATCCCTTAAGGCATTTGGCAGGTTCACTCTTTTCGATGGGATATGTTTTAGAGGAAGCATCTCAAACTACGTATTTATTTAACCCTTTGAAGGCACTGGGACTTATGTATTGAATGATCTCTACAGTACCCATATTTCACATAAGTAAATCCTCACGTTAAGCGGGTTTGTATATCTAGACTCCTAACTATGAAAACATTTACGATCACTACAACCACAATTATTTCAAGGATTCAAACTGTTTTATATAAGTTACTAGAACGTAAAACCGAATGAGATTTATTCGGAAAATACTTTTATACATTGCAAGATCTGTAACTCCCAAATGTTTACCGCAAACTCATAGTCGTAAAGAAATAAACAAAAACGAGTGTGTAAGAGAAAACCACTTTACACAAAAGCCATAAGAGCCTCTGCGAAGGCAAACGAAATAGTCGAGCGGATGCCCTCCCCGCTAGTCTAGTGGCTAACACATGCGCCGTTAGTGTACGGGATCCCGGGTTGGATTCCCGGTGGGAGACCCTTTGGAATGTTAACTGTCCTCGATATTTCTGTATTTGTGTCCATGTCGTTCTAGGTTACTGGAGAAAGCAAGTTGACTGATTAAAATTAAGAAGAAACCTGGCAATAAGTAGTTAAGCAAGTTAATGAGGCACGTTCGGTTAATGTTAACATAAAAAAAATGTTTGGGTCAATAGTCTATCAATCAGAAGTTGATGTGTTCAAACTCCGTAGAAAGTCTACTTTTTCTTTTTCAAAGTGTCTTCCTATTTTCAACCCCCGGTAGATCAACTATTTATTGATTTTAGAAAGGCTTACGACTCGGTTAGGAGAGAAGCATTGTACAACATTCTTAAAGAATTTGGAATACCAAAAAAGGTAATTAGATTAATTAAGGTATGTTTAAATGAATCCCAAAGTAAGGTCCCGGCAGGAAAATTTTTGTCCACGAGCTTTTACGTCAAGAGTGGCCTGAAACAGATGCGTTGTCGCCATTACTATTCAGCTTTGTTTTGGAATACGCTATAAGGAAAATCAAAGATAGCAACTAGGGTCTAGAGTTGAATGCTATTCACCAGGTTATGGAATATGCTGATGATGTAAGTTTAATAGGGGATGATAGGAGAACAATAGAAAGAAATGCAAATGTCTTATTAAACGTTTGCAGGGATATGGGCTTAGAAGTAAATGCAGAGAAAACTAAATACTGTACATGGAAGTTTGTCGGGATCATAATACGGCAAATTATGGATGCGTTTAAATATCAAATAATATTTTTATAAAGTGGATACTTTCAAATATCTAGGCTCAATATTAACAGACAAAAACCATATTCATGAAAAAATTAAATGTCGACTACAAGCAGGGAATTCGTGTTATTATTCAGTTCAAAATCTTTTGTCGTCGCGAATTCTGTCGAGGAACTTGAAGCTTAAAATACATAAAACGAAAATCATACCTGTTGTTCTGTATGGTTGCTAAACTTGGTACCTTACTCTGAGGGAAGGACTTAGAGTGAAAGTATTTGAGAACAAGATCCTGAGACGAATATTCGGACCCAAGAGGAACGGGAATAGGGAAGGGCGGGAACTTCATAACGAGGAACATTGTTAGGGTCATCAAATCTAGAAGACTCAGGTGGGCAGGTCATGTAGTCTCTTTCAAAGTTTTAACTGGAAGACCAACCGGAAAGTGACCATTAGGAAGACCTAGGCGCAGATGGGAGGACAATATTAAGATGGATCTCGCTGAAATAGGAATACAAAATAGAAACTGGATCCAGTTAGCTAAGGATAGAAGCCAGTGGATTGCTTTCGTGAACCCAGTATTGAACCTGCGGGTTCCATAGGCCACAGAGTTAGTTTCTTAGTTCTTATTTTCATCAGAAAACTGAGAACATTTCTTTGAATAACTCTTTGACAATTACTTTTCTTTCAAATTCGATTAGAACGGAACATTATATGAATTGCAAATCTAAAATCCATAGCTGAAAACAAATTATTAAGTATGTTCAATATTCTATTATTGCCTCTGATTTGTAATGAAAAACTATTTATAAGCAGTGAATGGGGAATGGCGGAAGCTCCATAACGAGGAACTACATAGTTTATACGGTTTACCCAACATTGTTAGGGTCGTCAACTCTAGGAGGCTTAGGTGGGCAGGTCATGTAGCTAGAATGGAAGAAAGTAGAAACGCTTTTAAAGTCTTGACTGGTAGACCCATAGGAAAACGACCATTAGGAAGACCTAGGCGCAGATGGGAGGATAATATTAAGATGGATCTCGCAGAGATAGGAATACAAAGTAGAAACTGGATGCAATTAGCTAAGGATAGAAGTCAGTGGAGAGCTTTTGTGAACGCGGCACTGAACCTCCGGGTTCCATAGGCCATAGAGTGAGTGAGTGAGTGAGTGAGTGATTGATTTCAGAAGATTCTCCAAGGAGGACTGTCAATGTATGAAGGAGGAGAAGTTGGATCATTCTCGTTTTTGAATGTGCCGTATTTAAGTTGAGAATTAGGTCAGTGGAGAGTGGTCGGTTGTCTTTCCAGTGGTCTCTGGTTCGATTCGCGGTCATGCCCCTTCGTTTTCTGTACCAATATAATAGATGCGCTGCATATGATTCAAAATAAAGGAGTTCTGGATTTTGTTTTCAAATAAATATGTATTGTTGATAATTTAGTGAATACAATGATATAATGCCCTAGGGATGGTATCGAGACGAGACGAGACGAGACTTTGTACAGTCTCGGTCTCGTCTCGGTTGATAAATAACGGTCTCGGTCTCGGTCTCGTCTCGACTAAAAAATCACAGTCTCGGTCTCGGTCTCGTCTCGGTCAACAGATGCATGTCTCGATCTCGGTCTCGGTCTCGAGTACCAAATCTCGGTCTCGTCTCGAAAGTCTCGAAAGTCTCGAAATAAATAGTGTGAAATTAAAATAGTGAAAGTATTATTCTCGTACAGTCTGTCTTTTCCGGTTATTTTTCCTTTCATTTTGACTTAGAATTATGATAAGGTGTACCTCTTTATAGCTAATTTGCTAGTGCTAATGCTTTCCATGCGGGTATTCCAGGTTCAATGATCAGTGGGTATATCACCCTAAAACCCTAATAGAACCCATATTTCACTTTCAGCAATAGACTTTGTCTCATATAGCCTCAGAACTGCCTATACAATTAAACTCTGTTAAATTAACTCCAGTACTATACAGTAGTTTATTTCCTTCCTTTGAATCAGAATTGTTCAATACCTACTAACGGATAACGCAACACATAGCAGCACGAATGTATTTAATCGTACCGAAATTGAAACTTTACAATTTCTCATTATTCAATACATTCTGCTTTGACTGTCATTTTAAAAACAGAATATAACGTTCATTATCTTAACAAATAGGATAAAGTATTACTACAATATACGTATTTTGTTTGAAATTGATGAAATGCTTTATTACCGTTTCACATCTCCGTGTTTAATAGACACTTTATAACACGAACGTCCTGGACCTTGTGGTGGGAGCTACTACAATCATCTTTGCTATGTGAGGTCTCGAGTTGGATCACAAAACAAGTTAGATTCAAAGTCCGATGTTTCGCATAGTTCGCGTCTCATTTTAAGTGCATTCTGTTCTTATACTAGTTCATAAGGTAGTAATGCATTACGTAAGCACATATCCAGTGCCGTAACATAAGATTAATCTTATTCCTGAGCTCTCAACGTTGCACGCAATCTTTATTCGAGAAAACTAATATTGCGTTCATTACGTTGAAATTTTATATTGATTAAATATTAGTTGCAAAACATGGACATACATATTATATAAGTATATAGGTAATTCGAGTTATCTGTATCTATTTTTTCTCACTCGCCAAAACAAGTGATTCTTAACTTTCTAGTTTTCTTTTGTATTAATTTTCATAGTTTTGCTGCAACATGATGGATTAAATAGTCAAAAATACTTTTTTCGCTCTATGATTTTCATTAAATTTTGGATCCATTTTTACCCTACCTTACCTAGTAAAAGTTATATATTTAGTCTTAGTTGAGGAACCAGTTTTTCCCTTCTGTAAAATTACGAAATTATGACTTGGTTTAGTTTACCTCCGAGGTCCAGATATAATAAAATCATCACAATCATCATAATCAACCATTATCAATCCATTGCTGGATGAAGGTCTTTCCAAGTCTTCTTTACAACTATCTAACGGGCAATTCCTTTCCAGATTACTCCTCCAGTGGCTCTTGATTTCGTCACACCTTGTATGCGGAGGTTTCCTAGGCTGTTTTTGCCTCGTGGTATCCAGGCTAGAATTGTTTTCGTCCGTCGATCATAATTTCTTCTTGCAATACGTCCAGCACACTTTCCAGCTCATATTAAATTATTTCATTAGCACCATCTGTATTCATTTCTATATATTTGGGCTACAAATAGTTTGAATTCGCTACTTTCGGAGTACAGACACGCTACTTTTTAATAATCGGATCTGACAACACTGACTGAATGATTTAAATCAACACAATGTGAGGACCCCCATTTGGTCTAGCGGCTAGAACTCTTGATTTCGGTTCGCGTGGTCCCGAGTTCGATTTCCGGTAGAGGTAAAGTTGAACGACCGAAGTGGTTCGGATTCCACTATAATCATATTTTGCAGTTTATCTACGTTATTTGCACATATTTAGAATAATATTTAGCTATCTATTTAAGTGGGCAACACTGCTTAAAATAATGTAACTGCGACTTGTAATTAAAACCACCGAAAACTGTTGTAATGTTATAGAAGCAAAGGAAAGCAATAACCATTATAAAAATTTAATAAAAATGCGTCATTTTAAGCAGTATAACAATCACTACCAATGTGTTTGGTATTTCTGAAACGATTTGAAATAACAATTGTTGTAAATGGCGTTATAAGCATTTAAGTCTTTTGGAAGCATCTGCATGATGAGACCTGATATGTCAGCGCGTTTTCGAAGTAAAGTCTTTAGAAACATTTAAATTTTCCGTTTCTTGTAACTTTGTTCCTTCATTCATTCGAAATATATTATATCATGATCACAGTATTTGACGCTAAGGTACAGTTGATGCGCATTGCACCGTACATGCCTTTGAGTTATTAGAGATTTCCAAGCTACATAAATAATGTATGGGCTATTGTGGTTTTGTTAAATAACTAAATATGTAATACTTTACGTAGCGCAATTTGAGAAAATACAATTTTGTTTTGCTTCAGCAACATTGCTTGTTTATCTAGTGATATTGCAGAGTAGGGCGGAGCGAAAAATAACTTTTTTATATATCGAAAACGCAATAGTGCGGAAAAGTTGTCAATTGATGTTGATAAAATACTGTAAAAATTTCGTCGCTGAAATCGAATATCTTCGGGTGGCGCATCTCCAAAAAATATTTTGTGTCTTTATATGGTATGCAAACCCGCCGTACACATCACTCTTTTGCCTTTCTACGGTAAATGAACAAAAGTATAATCTACATTTCTTAAGTTAAGTAATATATAAAATTTAAGAAATGTTTTCTGCATGATTTAGGCGCATTTTGGATCTCACACTAGTCAATTTGATCAAAATAACAACCTACTTAATACAAAATACATATTTTTTCTGCACCTCTCTGCTTGTTTCAGCGAAACGAGCCAGGACCCACGACGAGGACGTGGGTGCCGGTCAGGTCCCTACCATGCTCATCGTACCATTGATACACGTATGTTCAAATTTAGATCTTTGGCTATTTGCAGAGCATAGTTTGCCTTTGTTTCTACTTTTGTGTTTACAAATCGGTATTTTTAGTTTAAGTCTGATAAAACCATTACTGCCACAAACTGCTGCAGATGCTTCTGTTACAAGTTTCACGCAGCGTTCTGTACTCGTAATGTGACAGGAATATTTTAAAGCTCTTTTTATGACTGGATGTTCACGGTTATTATTGTAGATTTCAAGTTCTTTGTTGGAAAACAAGACAACGCTGGAGGATGCTTCACTTCAACTGATTCCCAATTAATAAGGTCTGTATAATCATTTGCATTGAAATTGAGCTTTGGTAGCATACATTTTTTTACAAGTGACTCATTGTCTTCTTTAGCTGGTCTTCCTCGTTTCGTCTTCCTACTGATACTACTGTCATATTATCTACTCTTCTCATTCCTAGCTTTTCCCATTACGTTGACTATCTTTCTCTATGTCTCTTTTCTGACGTGAAGTCTTTCATCGTCAACCATAGAAGGCAATATAAATTCTCCGGGTGTGCGAAATAGCAGTTATTTTGGATTATGCACTTCTTGAATCAATTGTCGTTCCTTTTGTGATATGTACCTTGAAGAAGTTCTCATTAACCACACGTGTTTAGCTCCATCTTTACAAATAGCGTATCTCTTTACTGAAAATCAACGACCTCCAGTCTCTTTCCTGCATAGAGTTTGATCTTTAAGACCATCAAGGTACAAGTCTCTAAGATCCTTTCCTTTGGCCATTAGCACTTCCTTTTGTCCTATATTTTACTTTTCTCGCCGGGCTTTTGGGCAGTCTGTCATATAGCCAGCATTTTGTGGATCAATTATTCCAAAAGATTGCAATGTAGCTGTTGCTATCAAAAGCAGTTGCACGATCAGATGTTCGAAATCGGTCTGCCAGCATACCAAGAAGTATAAGGACATGTCGTTGCTACTTGCTTCTTTTCTCTCTAATATTCTGTTGTTTTGCAAATTAATAATCAACACCTAACTCATCACTATCAGAAGATGATGTCTGGAGTTCATTAGAAATACTCGTTTGTGATGTGTAAGCAGACTGTTGGCAGGTGGTCTCTCGTGATTTACTTTTAGTGAGTATGATTAGTTTTAAAGTCTCCTCGTAGTCAGCTCCCTCTATTCTGGCTACTTGTGTTGTTCTCTGATCTTGCAGAAATGTCCACTCCTTCCTAGGTATTTTCTTTCTTAATTCACATAAGCACATGGAAAGTTCAGGAACATATATCAAAAGACTTCGTGTAATCTTGTTTAAATATATCCAGTTTTTCTGGAAGCTAGCAGAAGCTTTCGTTTTCTTCTCAGATTTAACAAACTTCTTATATACTTTCCGTGCAAAGCAAGTAGAAACTGAACTACACGTTCTAACGACAAAGTAGGGATGGAAGCTTTGCCCTAAACAGATTTTACACATTGAGCAACGTCTCTCATCAACTTCTTTACAGATGGATCATGCCCTTTCTCACACTTTTCCAGCTCTACCAATTGAAAATAATGCTTCATTACATCTAATTTTGTGGGCAACTACACACCTGAAAGTTCAGCTGAATGTCCAAGCACGGGGTGAGTCGTTATTAATCTTGTTCTTATCTTCGCCATGGTTAGAGTTTCAATATTGATATAAAATACAGATCTCACACACATTACATGAAGTTTAATTTACAGTACAAAAACAAACTGTTTATACACTTACCAACTACGCACAACGAAGTAAACACTGAAACGAAATGTTAACACCGTAAAATTACCTTGAAAAGATCGTCTTCCACACTCGAACAGTTATCGAGTACTAACGTTGTTTCTTTTTAATACTACTACTATCAATTGGACTAATCCAAATTGAATTCATATTCAGGGGAGGAAATTAAATTCTATAAAGCAGTACGAAAATTTTTAAAAGGAAAAAGAGTGTTAAAGGAAAAATTATAACGAACAATGAACACATTTATCGGCATATTAATTTAATGCTAGAACCTTATAGGAAACCACAAGTACACTATATGATATGCAATACTATATTTTGCTAAAATGGGCTATTTTATGGTTCCAAATCTGCCTAAATCATCTAGAAATTATTTCTTCGATTTTATAGACTGCTTACGTTAAGAAATATAGGTAGTAATTCGTTCATTTATTGTAGAAACACAAAAAAGTGATGTGTACGGCGGGTTTGCATACCCTATAAAGATACAAAATCTTTTTTGGCGATTCGCCACTGGAAGATATTTGATTTCAGAAACGAAATTTTTACAGTATGTTATCAATATCAATTGGCAACTTTTCCGCACTATTGCGTCTTCGATATATAAAAAAGTGATTTTTCGCTCCGCCCTATTGCAGAGTATCAAGAAGAATTTCCCAACTTGGTACAAAATTTCAGCATTTTTAATATATATATATATATATATATATATATATATATATATATATATATATCAATCAGATCCTAGGGGAGGGCTATAGGGACCATAGCCCCCCTTAACGCTCAGGTATGCACTGGATAAAATGGGCTTCAATCCTACTTTCTTTACACTGGATAAAGCGGCAAACCATGGTTTAGCCCCTCCCTTGATCATATACTGTGTCCGCGGCTATATATATATATATATATATATATATATAGGATGGCCAATTTTAATCTTTCAACGGGGATATCTCGAAAACGGTTGAACATAATGAACCGAACAAAAACTCAAATAGGAAATGCCATGGGGCACACCGAATAATGTTGTCGCGGCGCCTCTCGGGGCCGCCTTTCATGGAGTACCAGGGCCAAACTTTAAAATTTTAAATGAAAACATGGGGCGAGTAAATACCTCGTTCCATAGATCTTTAAAAAGTAAAAAGTGTTGTGGCAAAAGATTTTTCACATCGGTCACCGTTTCCAAAATGGCCGCCAAGACATGGTGCCTGTATCAGATAAAACGTCCAGTACCACTAGACCCTTAATATGAAAATAGTTGGAGATAAATGAACAGAATAAAACTCGTATAGGAAAGCACAGAGGGTATTTATCATTCCACGGCTCGAATATAATGCAACGTAGAAAATGATTATTAAAGTATAATTGAATTGATGCAAAAGAGGAAATGATAGAAAATGATCTTTCCGATCTCTGTCCGTAAGTAAGTGAAGCGGGAATGAATGGTAACATCTCAAATGAGAACCTCACTTTTTATTTGCAATAGATATGGTTTGTCTGAAACACTTGTGTATACAAATGACTGGTACTATAATGAATAAAAATAAAGTGAAATAAGGTGAATAAAAATAAAGTGAAATTCAAGTTTAACAACATTTTACCCGCCCCTTCGCCTCTGATAATTTAACGCATTGCGTGCAAGATTTTTGGGACATATCTGCAACAGTATGTACCGTTTCGTTACTAAGGATCACAACTGAAATTACCGTTGAAAGTTATTCGGAATGTAATTGTGGACATCTGTGAAACTCATATTCTATCACATGAAAGAAGACATAGAAGGAAAAGAAGCGAACCAATATCATGCAGACGACTGTTGAACAAAACCAACGTTTGTAAACATTCTTCTAAAATTGCATTGTTCGACAAATTGGTTTCGCATTTCAGTTGATTCATTTTTGCATCAAACTATTACCTACAATCAAAATGGAAGGTACCATTTAACAATAATTTTACATACTTTATCCCATTACAGAGACATTTATCTCTTAGAAAAACACATTTCAAATAACTTTGTTTCGTAAATACAATTTGCAAAAACTAAGGCTCTCATTTGCAATTTCACCGATCCTTCGCGCTTCACTCACTTACGGAGAGAGGTTGGAGCGATTATTTTCTAGGAGTTAGGTTTCTTTCTTTCCATTATGACACTTTCACTCTAATCATCTTTTCGACTGTTGCAACATTCCTGAGCTATAGAATGATAAATATCCTCTGTGGTTTCCTATTCGAATATTTGTTCTGGTGTTTTCATATTAGTAGGTTAATACTGGACGTTTTACTTGATGCAGATACCATGTCTTGGTGTTCATTTTGAAAACGGTGACCCATATGAACAATGTTTTGCAACAGCGCTATTTAGTTTTTAAAGATATGTCGAACGAGGTATCATTCACCCCATTCACATCATATATATATATATATATATATATATATATATATATATATATATATATATATATATATAGAGAGAGAGAGAGAGAGAGAGAGAGAGGGAGGGAGGGAGATAGGGAAAGAAAGAGAGAATTCTATTCGCATCAGCAGTGGATTTTGTTTCGGGAGAGGCTTGAGGAACGAGTGAGAAAGATTTGCGTTGAACGTGCAATGCAAAAAATTATCACAAATTTATTTCGGGAGGGGTTTGAGCCCGATAACCACCCCCTAAATACGCCACAGTACATCAGTAAACCGTTCTCATACTATCTAACACAGCAACGAAACAAATTTTGAGTGAAGACAATTTTAGTATTTATCAATATCAATATTCGAGACGAGACCGAGACTTTCGAGACTGACCTAAGTCTCGTCTCGGTCTCGTCTCGATTTATAGAGGTCTGTCTCGGTCTCGGTCTCGTCTCGGTATATAAAAGTACGTCTCGGTCTCGGTCTCGTCTCGATAATTCGAGACGAGACCGAGACGAGACCGAGACTAGTCTCGGTCTCGGTACCATCCCTATAATGCCCTCCGAGTCCTCAATTACATATTCTTGTTTTTGCCAATCAATTTGACTATTAACAAGCTACCGTTTTGAACGAACAGAAAAGGGCTCTTTATTTAGACAAACTGGAATAAGTAACGCTTTAGATGAGGGTTTCTAATCCTGCGGTTGGGTTCGATTCTCTTCACCCTTTACCCTCGTTAAAACGTTTCATTTACAAGGTTGCGCTCCAGTTGGACGCTGCTAAATGAAAGATAATCTCCAGTGGAGAGATTCAGATCCTCAAAATAAAGGAAGAAAAATGAATGGAGAAAACGAGTTACAGAGTTAATTTTCTTAATGGTTCTATATTTGATATTATCCCTTAATTTCGTGCATTTTAAAGTTGTTGTTGATTGACACTATATTCTCTCTTTTTCTCTTTGTGTCTCAATGTGTAAATTTTCACAAATAATATACAAATCAGGAACCCTAAGTTATATTTACAACCTAAGGGGAAATACTCTTAGTACGGATAAGATCTCCAACTCATTTGAGTGTTATCGAATTTTGCATTTTTAATATTTGCAAATAAATTACTACATACCAATACTTAGCATTATCAAAAATCATTTAATGAATAATTATAAGATTAACTAAGTCCCCCGACTGTTATCTTCTCATTGACGCCCATATTTTTTGAACTGCCTGTGTTCAATTTTACTTGTTTATCATACAAACAAGAAGTGCTGTGAGTACTAGTGTCCAAAGTGTCTCTTTTGTCATTTCATCAGCTAGCGTTTCGCCCCACTCCTGCCCAAAAAAAAAAAAAAAAAAACACTGTTTATGATTTGTTCTTTTAATGCCTTTGGCGCGAGAAACCCGGGTTCGATTTCCGGCGGGAGTCCATGTGGTTCGGATTCCACGTTAATCAGTAGGTCCACGTCTTAATATAGCCTCGTTGTTGAAAGGGACGCTAAACTGAAATTCAACTCAACTCATTGTTCTTTTAACAGGTGGGGGCAACTTAATGCTGCTGTTCCAGCTACTACCAGCCGTAATTAATCTTGGAGCGGCGTTAGTTGGATTTCCTATCTAAGGGATTTTATACCTCGAGAATTATTGTGGCCCACTATACACGTTTCACTGCAGAATTTGTAAAATTAATTTCTGATCGCCCCTTATAATAAATAATTACAATTTTACTTATATTTAATACTTGCCTTGTCTTAATCATAAAAAATAAATCACGTTTATGTTCAGCTTACTGACACCTAAATAAACGTGTATATACAGATGGTGGTCAGAAAAATGGAAACACCTGTAGTTGGCAACACGTCAGATGTATGGGTTGGCAGTGATGTTGTGGCACCCACAGCGCCGGACCGCTGGTGGTAGTGTGTTAGGTCGGTCTCCATACTACGTCAGGCGCAGTGGAACAGCAATGTCCAGTGGCTGCAGCAGACGGAGGTAGTGTAAAATGGGAGACCTCTCAGATTTTCAAAGAGGGCAAATTGTTGGTGCGCGGTTATGTGGAGTGAGTGTGACGGCAGTGGCTACTGTGTTAGGTGTATCGCGTGGGACAGTGTCGAAGGTGATGACGGCCTACACAACACACGGGAAATCCACATCGGGGAAGCGGAACAGTGGGTGGAAGAAAATCATGAGTGACAGGTCACGCCGGGTATTAAAGCGCATTGTCACGCAGAACTGTCGTGCCACTGCGAAGCAAGTGACGGAGGAACTCAATCAGCACCTCCCCCACCCTGTTTCGACAATCACAGTCCACCGCGAATTACATGACATGAACTTACGGGGTCGTGCTGTACGGGTCAAACCGCTCATCAGGGACCATAACGCTTTCGCACGCCGCAAATGGTGCCGCGACCATGCAACTTGGACCGTTGAGGACTGCAAACGTGTGATATGGTCGGATGAGTCATCCTTCACACTCTTCACAACCACGGGCCGTGTTTATGTGTGGAGAACGCCCAAAGAAGCTTATGATCTGCAGTGTCTCCGCCCAACTGTGAAACATGGCAGCGGCTCGGTGATGCTGTGGGCCGCCATATCATGGTTTTCATTGGGTCCTGTGGCCACACTTAGCGTACGAATCACTGCCAACGATTATGTTGCAATTTTAGGAGACCACTTGCATCCTATGGTCCGGATGTTGTTCCCGGACGATGACGCCATCTTCCAGGATGATAATGCGCCCATTCACACAGCTGGCGTTGTTGCAGCGTGGTTTGAGGAACATCGGGATGTAGATCAACACCCCCTCTGGCACGCCCAATCCCCAGATCTCAACATAATTGAACATCTGTGGTCCGTCTTGGAAACACGACTCCGGCGACGATTTCCACCTCCATCCTCTCTCACAGAACTGGCCGATGCCCTGCACGAGGAATGGTGTAAAATTCCACTTGCTACCATTCACGACCTCTATGCCTCCATCCCACGTCGCATCAAGGCTGTTCTGAAGGCGAAAGGTGGCCCGACACCATATTAATCTGGTAAGTTGCAATTTCGTTCAGGTGTTTCCGTTTTTCTGATCACCATCTGTATATGTATGTATCTGTGTGTTTGTCATTATACTTTCGCATAGAAAGAAGTCACCTACAGCCACCAAATTTTGAACTCAGAGTTTTACCGGATCTAACCGCGTACAAAACTCTTTTTCATTTTCGATTCGATAGGGGATAGGGGAAGTCATATGTTCTGGAGGTTCAAACAGTATAGAGCAGTGGTTCTCAAAGTTTCCGATAACGCGGAACCCCTTGCAATGCTGTCTGAAATTTTACATGGTATTAAAAAATATACTAATTAGAAGTTCTACCGACAAGAAAAAGTAATCAAGAAAAATGATGCAATAAGTAATTTATTCTAAAGATACATGATTGTTTCCTAGTGAACGAAATTTCAATTGAAAATACAGAAACTTTCAAAACAAAATAAATTCCTTTTTTGATATTTAAGAAAGGAAATCTGCTTGATAAACAATGTTCTCAAATGTACTGTCACTAATGTGAGGAATGAAATTCTTTCTGTTTTTTCATATAATTGCATTGAAATCTGGATTAAGTTTTGGCACCATCAATCTTAGGTTCAATTCCACATTAACACGATTTCGCTTTAATTTTGTAATACTACAAAAGAGCAGAAAAGGTATGCTCACATAAGTAAGTGGTGATGAAAGGCATCAAATGTTACAATACCTTTCTAGACAACTCTCGAGTATAGCACAAGTCTCGAGTTAGACAACTCACACTACTCTATGCTGTTGTATGTTGCATACTGTTCTCTTTATCCAAACAACTGGCACTTCTACTAGTTTTCAAGCAGATAGTAGGCAAGCAGTAAAGTTCCGGAGCGGCGAATAACTATTAGGAATTAGCATTACTCTCAGACGGAGATGTTTTTATCTTATGAGCAGCTGAAAAAGTTTACAATCATTAAGCTTCAGAATTTTAAAGTAGCTCCCGATCGTCATAAAACGAAGGAAAAAATTATACAAGGTGTTATCAAAAAATACATTGAATGCTTTTTTTTTTAGCAGCTACCTTGATGATGATGACGCTACAATCATTTCATGTACTTTGTCCGATCGCCTGATCCATTGAGACAGGCAGCATCAAGTTGGAACATGTTCTGACTTGTCAGTCAGCATCCAGAGCCGCTAGAGTTAAGTTGTGTTTACCGTGTGTGTCAGGCATCAACAACGCGTGAACTTCAAGTTCTATTCAATTTGCAAACAATGTACCAAAAAACCCTCATGAAATGTTGAAATTGGTGTATGGTGATATTGCTGTAACTCTGAAGACTGTTTACAAGTGGTATGAGGAATTTAAAAGCGGCAATGAATCGGTACAAGACGAACAACGTTCGGGACATCCATTAATCTCAAAAACAGAAGAAAACATGGATAAAGTGGCAAAAAGTGTTCCTTCAAACAGGTGAATAACTATTCGAGAGCTTATCAAAGAACTAAACATCTCGCACGGGTCCGTACAAAGCATTTTAATCACCGATTTTTAAATGAGAAGAGGGAGCGCGAAATTCGTTCCCCGCCTTTTGACTGAGGAACAGGAGTTTTTGGCTGAAAAATATTCTTGTCTGTCTCCATACATCGTATTCTCCAGATATAACATGACGCGACTTCTGACTCTTCCCAAAAATTAAAACCATGCCTAACCATTAAGCAGACGCGTCAATTCCTGTAACGTTCGTAGGCGCGTGGGGCATATTATACCCCATATGTTTATTTTCATGGAGGTTAGCAATCATATGGAGAATCATTTTAAACTGCTAATGCAGTCATAGTATATCATATATAAACTATGATAATTAATACAAAACCTCAAATAGCAGTTTAAATCCTAAAGAAACAATACTGCCACATTACAAAGACTAACAGTGGGGTACACGTTATACCCCAACGCGCCTGCTTAAGGATTAAAGAAAAACGTTTTGACATCATTCGTGATATTGAGAGGGCCACGACACAGAAGCTAAACGCCCTTCAAAAAAAATAAATAAAATAAATAAATAAATAAAAAATAGGTGTTCCAGAAATACTTCCAATCATGGATTTAACTTTGGAATAAGTGCATTGCTAGCCAAGAACAGTACTTTGAAGGAGATTAAATCAAATTCCATGTAAGCTTATTACTTTGTTTCTAATAAAATTATTCACCTGAAGGAGATTAAATCAAATTCCATGTAAGGTTATTACTTTGTTTCTAATAAAATTATTCACCTGAAGGAGATTAAATCAAATTCCATGTAAGGTTAATACTTTGTTTCTAATAAAATTATTCACCTGAAGGATATTAAATCAAATTCTATGTAAGCTTATTACTTTGTTTCTAATAAAATTATTCACCTGAAGGAGATTAAATCAAATTCCATGTAAGGTTAATACTTTGTTTCTAATAAAATTATTCACCTGAAGGAGATTAAATCAAATTCCATGTAAGCTTATTACTTTGTTTCTAATAAAATTATTCACCTGAAGGAGATTAAATCAAATTCCATGTAAGGTTATTACTTTGTTTCTAATAAAATTATTCACCTGAAGGAGATTAAATGAAATTCCATGTAAGCTTATTACTTTGTTTCTAATAAAATTATTCACCTGAAGGAGATTAAATCAAATTCCATCTAAGCTTATTACTTTGTTTCTAATAAAATTATTCACCTGAAGGAGATTAAATCAAATTCCATGTAAGGTTAATACTTTGTTTCTAATAAAATTATTCACCGTATATTCGATCACACCTCATATATTGCGTCACATTAGTGGAGTATTAACGGCGTGTTACAAGAGAGCGTAGAAATTCTTATTTTCAGGTTGTCAGATCTTTGTATGTGTTCTTTTGTGAGATGCTGTCCAGTTCTTGTGGCTTTACCTTCAGCTGCGAAATACGTATACAAGAGCTGACGACAGAAGAACAATTACGTGGCTAACTCATATTTCCTACCCACTTTTTCTCACTTTTTGTATATCACGCCCTCCTGAATTCCACACAAAGTCTCTTCTCGCTTTTGTTTCTCCTTTGCTGTGCTCTTTTGCTTGGCTCGGGAGGAAAATCGAATTTCGTGTGTGAGGCAAAAATTTTGGTGGTTCTTGATAGTGCCTTTCGGAGCGACAAAGGACGAGGCAGAAAAGCTAACAAAATGAAATAGAAAAAAATATATTCAGGGAATCTCAATCTATTTCACGAAGAATAAGAAAAAAGATAAAGAGGGAAGGAGAGAGGGATATGAGAATGATACAACTGAAAAATTCATTCGTCTAAATTAAAAACTTAAAATGTCTGTTTTTAATTCACGCCTACAGAGAAGTTAATTTCCACACTTTCGTCTTTAAAAGCGATGCTTAAAGCGGAACAAAGAATATCTTACATGTAACCCTCTTCATTTCATTTGATACGCTGTCACAGTTGATTACAGTTTTTTCTTTCTTCAGTTTAACGCGTTGTGGAGTGGTAGAATTTATTTCAGGCAGGTGCTTATGAAACATTACAAATGTGTTTACTTCCCGAGCAATTTAGTTGGTTATATCACTGGTGTATTTCCATCCTTCATTTGGTATTTCTTGGGCTAAAAGAATCCACGTGGGTAGTACATATATCGTATACAAAGGATTAAACTCGTCCAGTCTTGAGGAGCCACGGTGCCTCACTGGTAGAGCGTTTATCTCTTGCGCGTAAGGTCTCTGATTCGATACCTGGCTAAATAAATTTGTGGTGGACAACATCGGTCCTTGGGTTTTCTCAGAGTACTCCCGTTTAGTCACACATTCTCATCCCACCAAATATTCCATCATCGTTCATTTGCCTAAAACACTCGTTTCCCTTAGCCTAAAGGGCATTATTGTGGGACCTTCTTCCATCATCATTCATTTGCCTAAAACACCCGTTTCCCTTAGCCTAAAGGACATTATCGTGGGACCTTCTTCCATCATCATTCATTTGTCTAAAGCACCCGTTTCCCTTAGCCTAAATGGCATAATCATGGGACCTTTTTCCATCATCATTCATTTGCCTAAAACACCCGTCTCCCTTAGCCTAAAGGGCATAATCGTGGGACCTTCTTCCATCATCATTCATTTGCCTAAAACACCCGTCTCCCTTAGCCTAAAAGACATAATCGTGGGACTTTCTTCCATCATCATTCATTTGCCTAAAACACCCGTCTCCCTTAGTCTAAAGGGCATAATAGTGGGACCTTCTTCCATCATCATTCATTTGCCTAAAGCACCCGTTTCCCTTAGCCTAAAGGGCATAATCGTGGGACCTTCTTCCATCATCATTCATTTGCCTAAAGCACCCGTTTCCCTTAGTCTAAAGGGCATAATCATGGGACCTTCTTCCATCATCATTTATTTGCCTAAAGCACCCGTCTCCCTTAGCCTAAAGGGCATAATGGGACCTTCTTGCATCATCATTCATTTGCCTAAAACACCCGTCTCCCTTAGCCTAAAGGGCATAATCGTGGGACCTTCTTCCATCATCATTCATTTGCCTAAAGCACCATTTTCCCTTAGCCTAAAGGACATAATCGTGGGACCTTCTTCCATCATCATTCATTTGCCTAAAACGCTCGTCTCCCTTAGCCTAAAGGGCATAATCGTGGGACCTTCTTCCATCATCATTCATTTGCCTAAAACACCCGTCTCCCTTAGCCTAAAGGGCATAATCATGGGACCTTCTTCCATCATCATATATTTGCCTAAAACACCCGTCTCCCTTAGCCTAAAGGGCATAATCGTGGGACCTTCTTCCATCATCATTCATTTGTCTAAAGCACCCGTTTCCCTTAGCCTAAAGGACATAATCGTGGGACTTTCTTCCATCATCATTCATTTGCCTAAATCACCCGTTTCTCTTAGCCTAAAGGGCATAATCGTGGGACCTTCTTCCATCACCATTCATTTGCCTAAAACACCCGTTTCCCTTAGTCTAAAGGGCATAATCATGGGACCTTAACCTGAAAGTAAGATTTTAGTCTTGACCAAACTTGGCATTGTGATGAATCTTAAAGAGCGTAGCACAAATATAAATAAACAGGGTTATTCAAGAAGAAGGAGCAGATTTAAAATGTGTAATTCTAATGAATGACAATAGATAGATAGACAGAGACACAAACAATACATCACTGAATAGAGCAAGTTTCACAGTTTTATTTTATGCATTTAGAACATGAGCACCATACCCGAAAAACGTACAGTCGATAGTCCATTGCTTGCCTCACACGAATTAATTGGTTCCTGTTCATTGAATTCACTGTTGTAACAATTCTGTCTCACAGATCTTGAACAATAGAAGGCATCGGTGGAACATACAGGGTCGTTTATGCACCCGCACAGATAAAAATCTCAAGTGACAAGATCTGGTGACCTTGGAGGCCATTTAAGACGAACAATATCATGTTACCCACCTCTTCCAATCCATTATCCTGGAACTGTGTCATTCACATACTGCCGTACCTCGTGATGGACGTGAGGTGGAGCGCCGTCTTGCATGAAGATAAAAAAAATCTCGATCTTGTTGAATTTGCGGAAACAACCAATCTTGCAGCAGTCCAAATATGTACTTCCAGCCACTGTTTCGTCAGAATGACGAAAGGACGGGAATGGTGCAAAATACATTCAGCCTTTAAAGAACTCTTACGCCTGGATTTTCAGATCCCAAATTCTGACATTCTGGCAATTTACTTTACCAGATTTATGAAATGTTGATTCATCGGAAAACATTAGTCTTTCAAGAAAAGGGTCTTCCTCTAAATCTTGCAAAATTGCAGTACAAAATTTTAATTTTTTTAAAATTTGTTTTTCATGATCGCCAGAATTGAATGCGTGGAGTAATTGCAACTTATAGAGCTTCATATTCAGACGTTTTTAAAGCACATGCCATATAATTGGCTGAAGAATTACATGTTCTCTGCTTCCTCTACTTGTGGACTTCCTAGAGCTACATTTGAAAGCAGTTCGACTACACTTAAAATTTTCATCTGATATGCGAAGATGACCAGTGCTTTTCCGTTTGCATATCGGTGGCCGCGGTGGCTCAGTGGTAGAGCTTTCACCTCTGGTGCTTGGCGTCCCGGGTTCGATCCCAGCCCCCGCCCAGTGAACTTTGTGGTGGACAAACACCGTGTACGTGGGTTTCCTCGGGGTTCTCCCGTTTCCTCCCACTTTTTTCATTCCACCATTTGATTCATTACTCATCATCACCGTCTCCTTTAGCCTCCCCGTGAGACGTAAACTCAAAGATTTTATTTTCATTTTTCCCCTTTGCATATGCAACCATCTTTTAGGACTTTGCAATTGTAAATCTATTTATGGTGAGGTAGCTCTTTACTGTACTTAAAATGAAACCCACACTGCTCTACAACAATGGATTCATTTTTTGAATACTGCAGTATACAAAAGATTTCTCTTGCGATGTCGCCATGGACAAACCACAACTACACTGTAGATAGTTTTGAATGGACCTAATGTGTGGAGGTTCAAAACTTTGAACTTTCCTCTATCCAGTGAGGTATAGTGTGTGCCTCTATCTATTGTCATTCATTAGAAATAAATATTTTAAATCTTTCCTTCTTTTTGTGTAATCCGGTACTATTATGGTATGAAGGACTTTGGTTCCCTAATTACGGAACATCAAAATTGGGATTTAGACTTAATCAATTAAAAAAAAAAAAAAAAAAAAAACTACTCAATCCTCGAAACTCATCCAAGCTAATCGAACTCAGCATAGTGATACACTTTGATAAGTTTAGTAAGTATATTTGATATTATAATGTTTAGGCCTTTGGTACCTGAGTTATAATACGACTATATTGAGATCTGGACTTAGTCAAGCTTTCGCCCAAAAAATATGCAATTGATGAAAGTCATCCAATTTTCATGGTGGCAAACCTTGTCACAGTAGGAAGTCGAAAATCCGAACTAATTGGGACCACAGGTAGTTCGGATTTTCGAAAATGACCAAGCAAATGCCATTTAGGCTTACATATACTTTACGGTATGCTCTTCTATCAATACAGTGGTTATTCAGTACATACAGTAATTACAGTAATGTACGTAAGGCTACTTTACTTACATTTAATGTTTCAGAAGAATCTGCTCGTACACTAAATTACACTGATCTTGTAAGTCACACTTAAAACTTATAGGCCTAAGAGAAAATTAAAATATGTATAAAAACAATTACACATGAATGAACTTTAGTAAAAACACTGACTTCTCACAACGTCGACGGACACACTATTGTTTGTTTATCGCTAGCGTTAAAACAAAATGTAAAAAGCTTCTAGGGACCGCTTTCGGATTTTTGACGTTTCGGATTTTTGACGTTCAGATTATCGACGTCCTATTGTATTATGATGCGCAGAAATTTGGTTTCCGAGCTATGGACCATCAAACTTGGGGTTTGTACTTAGCTAAATTTTCACCATAAAAGGAGCTCTGTAACCAACCAATGAGGCTCATCCGATTTACATGGTGACAAACTTTGTCGAGCTTTGTACACATATAAAATATTGTGGTGGGCAGAACTTTAGTTTTCGAGTTGTGGAACATCAAATTTGAGGCTTGGACTCAGTTCAATTTTCGCTTAAAAGGAATTCTCTACAGAATCAATTAGGCTCATCCAATTCAATAATAATAATAATAATAATAATAATCCTTCATACCCCCAAAGAATAAACAATTCCAGAACCTTGCTTCATATGCAGTCAGGGTGGAAGGAGAACATTTATACAAATTTCAAAGTTTTATGTTTGTAGTATCGGAGACCTGGGGATCGCCCCCTGAAAAAAAATATTTATGCCTTCCATTCCCCCTTAGAATAGGGATTTCCAAAAACCTCGACTTATCTGCAGCCAAGGGTGCGAGAGAAATACTTAGAGGAGAGGGTGCAAATGTGAAAACATGAGGGTAATGTGGAAACGTAACGTATGTTGATTGCAGAGAACTTTACTCTAGCAGCAATTGCCGTAAACAATCACCCTCATCCCCATTCGTCACGACACAACGCTATGAAGCGGTCGGCCAGTGTAGTTAATGGTGGTGCGTCGATTGTTGTTTACACATTTTCGAGAAGTTTTTGGAGGTAAGTGTGTAGTATTATTAAGTCTAAAGTATCATAGAAGTAGTGTAATACATATTAAGAGTATTGTGAAAGGAGGTTATTGGGAAGGTATTGGTGGCTTTCAATCAATCACAAGCAAACGTGTTTTTAACTTAACTCGTACAATCCAATTTGACTACAGTGCTGGTAACTTGGAAACATGTGGATGAGGGAAATGTGGAAACGTTTCCACATTTCCGACACCCTAAATACCATTGCTTTGTTTTATTATTAGTGAATAATTTATTGAAGATAACACACATTTGAATCATACAAGTATATGTTAGATACGTTTTATTCATGGCCTAAGTGAGGGGTATGGCTTTGGTATAAAGCAAAGTGGAAACTGACAAAGAGGCGAAAGAAAGGCAAATAATTGTCTCCACGATTTTTCTTACACGGTCCTAGCGTACCGAGTAACTCTTCAGAGGATCCCAGTGTACCGAGTACCTCTTCAGTGGATCCCAGTGTACCGAGCTCCTCTTCACAGGATCCCAACGTTCTGAGCACATGTTCAAAAGTTTGTGTCGCCATGTGAAATCATGAAAATACCCCCTTTGAAGAGGAAGCCTTCGAATAGAGGCCGTAAGCCGAGTTCTTGCGCTGTTTTCACATCGTCTCCGTAGAGAAAACAGCTCGAGGAATCGTTATCTAAGAGTACGACTTAACCTAAACAGAAGCCGCCTGCAGCCGGTAAGAAAACTAGAAAAATGCCCAAAGTTCCTCCTCCAATTTAAAAAAAAAAACTGCAGTCTATCTTCCAGTTGGAGTAGAAGAGCCCACCGAAAAAGACGTCCTGTGCATGTTTTATGGGAATCTATTTTCGAAAGATATGCGTGGTGAACTATGGATTCAATGTCAATTATGTGAGAAATGGAATCACTTTGAGTGTGCCGGTGTGGAAGCTGACATTTATAGGTGTGATATCTGCAAATAAGACTTACCTACATAACGTCTTTGTCTGTTGACAACAAAACCTTGTATCGAAATTTGTTTACTTTGTAACTATCAGCTTTTTAACTTTGTAATCATTTAAAATCTTTTGTTGTCTTTGTTTCATCTACAGATTAAAACATAATATGATTAAAAACATACTATGATCAAACAACTTTATGTGTATACACATTGATTTATTGTAATTTTAGGGTGTTTCCACATTACCCTCAGTTTTTAAAAAAACCGAAATATGCTAGTACATGTGCCAAATATTTTTTTATTTTTTACATACATAGTTTTTGGACTTGCAAATTATGGTCCCATTTTTCTAATATTCTAAGGTATTTTGATAGATAGACAGACAGACAGATAGATAGACAAAAAATTTTGAGACAATTTTTCAGGTTAAATTAACGATTCACTGCTTTTTTACAAATTAAATTCAAACTGGTTTTCCACATTTGCACCCCCTCCTCTATACAAAATTTCAAAATTCTACGTCTAATAGTTTCGGAGGTCTGACGAACGGCAGAAAAATAATTGAACCTCCCCCCCTTAGGATACCTATTTCTCAAAATCCCGTCCTATGTAAGCCTAAGTTGTAAGGATAACATTTTCACAACGTTTCATAGTAGTTTCGGAAATGTGTTGATGAGTAATTAATGATTCAGTCACTGGATTTACTTTTTAGATAACAAAATAATCATAAGAGATCAGGAAACAGACTAATTCTGATATAGTTTCAGTTCCAAGAAACAAGCTCAATCTCTGATCTTATTCCTTTATTATAGTAAGAAGCTATTGAGCTACTATTTCCGGTTTGAGTGGTGAATTCAAATGGTTTGAAACAGGGGGTAAAAGTGAGGGGGAACGCGAGGGGACGCCATCCCCTCACCTTCAAAAGATATGTACGGCATCCCCCCAGTTTCTAAAAATTGTAATGGGCAAAGATAGGCAGGAAGACGGCGTGACATTATGACGCTACGTACCGTCCCCCTACCTTTTCAGGTCTACTTTTACCTCTGGTTTGAAAGTCTATCGAAGTGTGACAATGTGAAACGACTGTAACTTTCTTTTATTGATGGACTATTCCCTTACTTGCTGATAACGCACAAGAAACCAGTACACACCTTTTCTCAAGTGAGAACTTCTCGCAGTTAACTTTAATTGGAGAACGAATCCCTTTGATTCACTACCTACGTGGCTTAGCAGAAATTACTAATTAAAGGAAAGGCCAGCCAGTGAATCAACTTCGACAGATTAATTTCTTTCAGAGTGAAAGTGAGGATTTATTTTCCTCCCATCGAGTACGCGTCTCCTTTTCCTTTCTTTACACGCAATTTCTACGGATTCTAATAGAATGAAGAAACCGATTTATTTGCTCCCACAATGAAGACTCCATAAGTATGTCTTGAGCAAGTAACCAGTTTCTATTTAACCCCTTTCTGCATGATTTTTTTTCTTTTAGCGGAAAAATATAATCAGTATTGGAAATCCTCATATGGAAACTTGAAAAATGAATTAAAACTTGAATTTTACCTTTTTCACTCAATTCCGACGAGATATAAGTAAGTGCCATATATGACACACTTACAACTCACAAAGAACATGCCAGATGACACCAAAATCTCTTATTCGTACACGTCAATATCTCACACAGCCGACAAAACAGTCATTTGATGCCTTTCATAAATCACAAAAAAGCTAAAGTGAAAAAAGGGTATGTGCTATATATGGCACGGCATGCGGTAAGGGGTTAATAAATGTTTTAATGTAATAATGTGAGTCAATCCCTATTTCTATGACCTTGTCATGTACCCTAACAGTACATTACAGTGTCACATGTACTCTAACACTAAGACAATATATCTGAGGAAACAAATGTATCTTAGGAATTAGGAAACAAATATATCTTTAATGGAACCAGGTGAGCAAAAAAGTTCGTATTGTTTGAGCACAGACAAGAAAACAAACGCATAGAAGAAGTTTACACAGTATTTAATTAAGAAAATACCCTTCTTCCGCTTCTACAACCTTTTCCCATCTACGAACAAGTCTATATGAGGCGCCTAGAATCAAACCCGGCCAAATCCTCTTACACACTTTTGTGGAAAAGTCACAAAAACTGTCACAAGCAAACCCTTGGGAATAGAAACATAATTTTTGAACCAAACGTGTTGTTAATTGGATTGTGTCATAGTGACAAAATATGAACACAATTTAAATATAAGGAAAATAGTTGTAGGAAATTCGGATGCGCCGGGTTTTGATACTGAATGGAGAATTTGGTGGGGTTTGATACTGACAGGACTTAGTTAGTATTGAAAATCAGAACTGAATTTATGCTTTTGCTTCAAAGGAGTTTTAAAACTAAGTACAATTTAACAATAAAAAGAGGGAAAACTAATAATTTATGACATTATAGGATATCAATAATGAAATGAAAGTTGAAAAATTATTGTGTTATCAAAATTAGATTACACAGACATTTGCAATATTTAAACTATCTAAAGTTTGAGAACATGATGTTAAACCTTAGGAAGAGTGGCTTTTTACATGATTTTCCTTGATATCCATAGAAACGATATCAAGATTATTCTTCCTCGACTACGTAGGAACACGCGATTTCTTTTTATTTAGTTTCAAAATGATTCGTTTGGATGGGTTGAATTTGAAATGCCAGTTACTTGGCTTCTTTTGTACCTTTTCTGCTTTTATCTTTAACTGTTATTATTATGCCTATTTCATGAATTCTACCATGCTTACCAAGGATGTTCTCATATTGTTCTGGTCTCAGAATCGTGTCTTTCTGTTTTAAGTCTTTTTCTATTAACCCAAAATCCCTGAGTATTCTGGGAAGTCACATGACTGAGCCGAGAACTCTCATTATCAAGGGTACGTCAACACATCCGTCTCAAATTTAAAAGAAAAAGCTTCAATGTACCCATGTCTTATAGAAGAGAATAGACCCCTGTACTTAACCATATAACTACATAACGTGTTAAAGACTCATCAAAGATAATAAATTAGGTCAATAACCAACCATATGGTGAACACATAACAATTTGAATAATTTGGCAATTTTTTAACCCACAGAATGAGATAAGGAGGCCCACTCAAATTTACAGAGGTATATATTGAGTCCTAGGGAATATTTACCGAATTTTATTTTTGACAATTCCTAAATTTAAGAGTGGGCCAACACAGCACAACCAAATTTTGAGAAGGGGTCATCAATGTACCCATGCCCTATGAAAGACTATAGACTCCTGTATTTATCCATATAACCACATAATGATGTGTTAAAGGGTCATCAAAGAAGCTAAATTGGATCAATAACCGATCATGTGGTATACACATAGTAGTTCAAATATTTTGGCAATTTTTTTTATCCATAGAAAGGAATAGGCAGGAGCAGTCAAATTTACAGAATGGGAACTAGAGAATATTTACCAAATTTTGTGTTTTGACAATTCCCGAATTTTGAGGAAGGATCTTCAATGTGGTCCTTTGTGCCCCTCCCAAATTTTTGAGGAAAGATCATCAATGTTCCCATGTTCTATGAAAGGGAATGAAGTGCTATGCTTAATCATATATAAATATGATGTGATAAAATTTCATAGAAGAGGATAAATAAGGTTAAAATAATATAAGCCTTAAAATTTAAATTTTGGATTATTACCATTGAAGAGAACGATAATAACCACCCAAAGTTTTAGAGGTACATATCCCGCTCCTATTCTTCCATACCACATTTTCAGTGTTGGTAATTTGTAATATTTAGTGGGTGGGTCAATATATCCCTTCGAAAATTTAGAAGGGACGATTCTATATACCCCTTGGTCATTGCTCCTGGACCAGGAATCCTAGGTCCTGAGTAAGGGCCACGAAAAATAATTACTGACTTGGCGAGATATATGTCTCCCCGTACTAGTGGTAGATACCTATTTTTATTGGCAACTGTAGATTATCTTAAAAGATCTGGATTAATAAAATCTGTCTTAAGTAATAATAGCTTATTTTCTTTCTTTTCAAAAAAAGTATAACAGAGAAACAAATAGTAAATTATTAATTGAATATGTTTAACTTCCCTTTCGTCACTGAGTCGATATCACTACTCGAGTTTGTGTCGAGAAAAACACCCCTACTAGGATTTAAAACCCGGGGTGACGCTCAAAAGAAGCAAACACGCTACTGACTTAAAAAGTAACTGATTCATCAAATGATTCTCAGTCACTTGGGTCTCTTTGTGTTGTTTTTTTCTCTGTTTCTCTTTTGTTTCATCTTTCTAACCATATATATTTGGTTAGAAAGATGAAACAGAAGAGAAACAGAGAACAAACAACACAAAAAATATTAGAGACCCAAGTGACTGAGAATCATTTGATGAATCAGTTGGAATCAGTTACTTTTTAAGTCAATATATAAGTCAATATAGGTAAAAAATTGTCAAAAATTCAACATTTGTACTTTTTCAAATATTTTATCCCCTTTGATGAGATTTCATTGTATTAAATGCTTATGTGTATGATGCACGATCACTTCACTTGCACAGGACCTGCGTACATTGATGTTTTTTTAAATTTTGGAAGGGATACATTGACCCCTCGACTTGAATATATACTTCTGTAAATTTGGTTGGTCATGTTTGTTCACTTCTATGGATAAAGAATTATAAAAAATATAATGTCGAAGGCAATATTTTATATTTGTCTGGAAAATTGAATTAAAATGAGGTGAGAATTTTGAATGTTTTGTATAATGTTCACTAAAATAGATTGTAACGTATGATCATATGAATGAATACATGATCCCATTGTCTTTCATTGGACATGAGTATCTTGAGACACTCTTTTTAAATTCCAGAAGTATATTCAGCGCATTCCTAAATTTTTGTATTGTCAAAAAATAATAGTTTTGTAACTGTTTTCTAGTAAATTTAGACCGTCTAACTTGTATCTTTTCATGGGTAAAATATTGCCAAAATTCAAATTTGAGGATGTTGACCTAACATATCATCTGAAGATTTTAAAACTGAGAGACAATTCATAGTCTACGGTGATTGGTGGAATAAACTTGGTTGCTATCTCTCGCTGATTCAAAATATCACATTTTTAACTTTAAAACTTTAGACTAAGGTGATCCGTGAAAAAAATTTCTTTACGGTAAATTGACTAACTAACAATCTTTAAAGTTTGGTCTTGAAAATCGAAATTTAAGGTATGAAATTTACGTAACGCACACGAAAATGGAAATTTGGGATAATTCTTGAAAATTTTCCTCCAAATTATTCCTTTCTGAAACTTTTGCGCCCCATCAATCGGCCCCGACTGCCCGATCCCGATTAAAATCTATCTTAAAATATACCTCTATCTATTCGTAATTTATGTCCCAAGTAACGTAGTTGCGAGAGAAAAGCATTTCCCAATCCTACTGGAAGATTAAAAATTTTATACGGAGCAGGATATGAAAGTATTTTCCCCTTCGTAACTATTAAACGCTTTGGAATAAGACTTAGCTCATAAGTTACATAGGAACAGGAATATACCTCAAGGTAGATTTATCCAGTTACGTGCAGCCTGAGCCGTCCCAGAGGCACAAAACCTCACGAAAGCAAATTTTAGGGAAATTTTTCAAATGATCACAGATTTCCCTCTCCGTGTACGTCACGGACACATGTTGAAAGTACAAACTGAAACCTTGTTTCATTCTGAAAAGAATATTGTATGAATAATAATGCTTGGATGAATAGTATTGTAGTTTTATTATTATTATTATTATTATTATTATTATTATTATTATTATTATTATTATTATTATTATTATTATTATTATTATTATTATTATTATTATTACTAGGAATGCAATGGATATACCCGATTGCAATGAAATGAGCTGAGCGAGCTTAAACTACGTAATCAGGAAGCGTTTTTCGGTGATTATTCCTCGATGATACATCGGATTTTTGATTTTGACCTATGTTGTCACTCAGCACGACATACTCTATCAGCGTGCTAAGTTTGGTTCAGATCGGCCAAACGGTCTAGGAGTAAGCGTTTTTCGGTGATTATTCCTCGATGGTACATCGGATTTTTTATTTCGACCTATGTTGTCACTCAGCACGACATACTCTATCAGCGTGCTAAGTTTGGTTGAGATCGGCCAAACGGTCTAGGAGGAAGCGTTTTTCGGTGATTATTCCTCGATGGTACATCGGATTTTTGATTTCGACCTATGTTGTCACTCAGCACGACATACTCTATCAGCGTGCTAAGTTTGGTTGAGATCGGCCAAACGGTCTAGGAGGAGTTCGCGGACAACCAAACGGCTAACCCGAGTATAAAAGCTTCGCTTCGCTCAGCTCAATTATTATTAAAATATTATTATTATTATTTCAGCTAGGATTTTATCTGTTTCAACCTGATATTTTGGAACGTGAAACCGGATTGGAAAATATTTTTTCCCTCGTAACTATTTACTATATTGCAATGTAACTTGGCACATAAGTTACGAAAGGATAGAAGTATACTTCTAGGTGGATTGTATCCGAATACATGCAGTCGGTTCAGGGTACCGAAAAATTCTAAAAGGAATAATTTTGAAGGCAAATTTTCTGAATTACCGGAAAGTTTGCTTTTTCTATCTGTCATACATTCACAGATTTTGCTTCATTTGAAAACATGTTTTATTCTGAAAAAAATGACGTATGAGCCATGATATAGAATGAATAGTGCTAAAGCAGTAGATACCGTATTTAACTGAAAGTAGTGGATAAATGAAAATCCTGTCTGACCTTTAGAGACCTCCTGGGAGCAAACGCATGGTCAGAGCAAGCGACAGGCGGTCTAGAAATTCTCAGGAAGATTGATTTAATGGAATAAGGACAGCTATTGTTTTTACTCTCCTTCCAGTTGAACGAATTTGTGAAATTCTGGGAACTGTTCCTGTACTATATTACCTTAGAAATAAACAGGGACGGACTCTTCCTGACACAATTACGTCAATTTTGACTTTCTTTATACATTCGTGTTATTCTTCGTTTGTTTTCCTGTGGTAGACTTATGTAAACTCTCACACCATTTTCATGTTACAATTTGAAGGTGAATCAGAAAAATCTTTTGGTTATAGATACAGAAAAAAAAAATAACGTAACTTTTTTTTAACCATTATTAATTTGCGTAGAAATCATAGAATTCTCAGTGATA
Organism: Thermobia domestica; assembly: GCF_964235325.1. Classification (NCBI taxonomy): domain Eukaryota; kingdom Metazoa; phylum Arthropoda; class Insecta; order Zygentoma; family Lepismatidae; genus Thermobia; species Thermobia domestica. The sequence continues at coordinate 51,337,438 of NC_137471.1, forward strand.
GACTTCCGTCAAGAAATACCATCGATCTTACGGGGGAAAATTATTAAGTCTCATTTTACAGATTTTTCAGCTGAACGGTTTTCCTTGAGAAGATTTACTCACATATTTCACTTAGTGAATGGTGATATTTTATTTCTACCTCTAAATATTGAAAATTGTAGTTAATGACTGAAGTTTATGAACAAAATGATCCAATATAATCCATAACTTAACATCACTAAAATTTGCAATTAATGGCTCTTTTCCTTAAGGCTGCAGACTACTAAATATTTTTGAAAATCTAATATTTTTTCTTTTGCCCGTTTTTCGTAAGTGGAAACAGGTAATAAAATGTAACTTACCACAGTAATAGATAATATTATTCTAAATCCTGAAAATATAAATTGGAAGAATTTTCAGTGTTGCTATCCATACAAATTACAGTGTGACCAGAATTTAAATTACTCGAAAATCTAGGTAAAGGCAGCGACTAGAAAAATGAACTCAATGGCAATTGATGACTTATCGTTCTGTCTATGTTTCTTGTTTACTACTTTTTAAATAATATTTCTATTTATTTTATAAACCTTACATAAATTATTACAAAATAAGTAAGTTCTTACAAAATAAAGAGAAACATTATCTAAAAACTAGTAAACAAGAAACATAGACAGCATGATAAGTCATCAATTACCGTTGAGTTCATTTTTCTAGTCGCTGCTATAACCTAGATTTTTGAGTAATTCAAATTCTGGTTACACTGTAATTTCTATGGATAGCAACACTGAAAATTCTTCCGATTTATATTTTTGGGTGTAGAATAACATTATCTATTATTGTGGTAAGTTACATTTTATCACCTCTTTCCACATACGAAATAGGGCAAAAGAAAAAAAATATTAGTTTTTCAAAAATATTTAGTAGTCTGCCCCCTTAAGACCGACTATTAAGGGTGTATCAAAAAGGACTTTACAACTTTGGAAACGCATATTTATTTATTCATTAATCTTACAGATATGGTTTTGGTGTCATTTTGTAGTAAAATATATCAAAGTTTGATTCACGTAGTACACTAGTTCAGAAACAAGCCACCGCAAGCGCTAGCGGCAGTTGCACCAAAGACAGTTGCCTTTACTGGTCCCGAGGGTGCTAGCAGTGTGTTTTGGTTTGAAGAATCCAAGTCTGCGACAACGTAATTTACGTACAAAGTATGGTAAAGCTCCTCCCACTAGACCTACTATTTATCAGTGGTATACGTGTTTTATTGAAACTGGATGTTCGGTAAGACGTCTGAAGACATTGTAGAGCAAGTGAGACAAAGCTCTGTGAACAGTCCTACAAAATCAACCTGGCGTGCTTTCTCGACAGCTGGGCGTTCCGAACATGATAGTTTGGTATGTGTTGAGAAAACGGTTGTAAAGACACTGATAGAATTGCTCGTAAACAGTTGAGTTGAGTTGATTTTAACGTCCCTTTCAGCAACGAGGCTATATGAGACGGGACCTACTGATCAACGTGGAATCTGAACCACATGAGCTCCCACCGGGAATCGAACCCGGGTTTCCCGCGCCAAAGGCGCGAACGCTGTGTTTGGCAAGAAATCGACTTCAGATGGGATGTGTACCGCATTATCAATGAAAGCCACGTTGAGTCTCTTTAGGTATAAAGTAAAAAAAAAAAAAAAAAAAAAACGATGTACGAGGCGCGTCCAGAAAGTAAGTTTCCCACGCGTCCCAAAGCTAGGAAACCGTATGTTGCGCGAAGCGACTGCGTGTACGTGAGAGAGTAAGGTCCTAACATAGCGCATGCGCCAGCAGAACTTCCCTAATTCTCTCAGTAGCGTCGTGGCAATGATTGAAGATTGGCATTCCTATTTCAGCACCAGCCGCGTGCGAAGTGCGAGGAGTGATAAAAATTTTTGAATGCACAGGGCATACAACCGATTGAAATCCATCGTCAGCTGTATCGTTGCAAAAATGTCAATGCTGACCCTGTGCGTCTTGCTTTGTGGTCTAGGGTCAGTTGCTTCAACACAAAACTTTTTGATCAACAGGCACTCCGTGACAGTGGTGTGTAATAAGGAGCGGAAAATCTGCAAGAACTGCTTGCTCATGCCGTTAGGCCCATGGACCTAGTACAGCTAATGATGGATTTCTATTGGTGCTATGCGCTGTGCATTCAAAAACTTTATCACTGTTCGCACTTTACACGCGGTTGGAGCTGGAATCGGAACGTCCATCTTCAACCAGTGCCATGACGCTATTGAGAGCACTAGGGAAGATCCGCTAGTACATGTGCCATGCTAGGACCTTACTCTCTCATGTATACGTAGTCGCTTCGCGCAACACACCGTTTCCTAGCTATGGGACGCGTGGGAATCTTACTTTCTGGATGCGCCTCGTATTTTGCTACAAAATGACACCAAAACCATGTTTATAAGCTAAATAAATAAATCAATATGAATTTTCAAAGTTGTAAAGTACTTTTGGTACACCCTGTATTATGATGCATTCTGAATGTTTTGGAATTTCTTTCATGTAAAAAGTTGTAAATAAGTGTGAGTATCCTCTTAGAAGATTTATTAACATTAAGTTAAGTGTGACTTACAATACTGTAATATGATCCCGCGTAGCGTAGTTGCTAACACTCTCGTCTTTGGTGTAAGCAACCCCGAGTTTGATTCTTGGTGGGGACACTCGATCAAAAAGATGTAACAACTTTTTCAGCACAGCCATACTGACTGAGGTTTTTTCCTGTTTTCGTCATTCACACCAGACAAATGCCGAGATGGTACCAAACATACAGATCCCAGGCCTCTTCCTTCCCTTTCCTTGGATACTGTGATCGCCGAGGGGCGTCACCCCTCATACGTGACGGGCGAACATGATTATATGTAGATGCCGAAAGCCCCGAAATCAAACTAAACTCTTTCACGTGGTGTACACATGACACTGCTATTTGTTTTATATTAGGTATTAATTTGTTCGGCTTGGAACAACTTCAAACATTTTTTTTTTGGTAGATAATAGTAAATTATTTTCTGCTTTTGGTGCGCTTTCTTTTTGTCATTAATAGACAGTTTATATACCGAATCTCAAAACAAATTCTGACTTTTCCCATTTTCAGAAAATCAGAAAATATAATAATGATATAAATATGTGTATAACAACATAACATCAAGGGGTTTCATCTGCATAACAACAGAAATTCATGCAATATTCTAATTTAGGAAAAAAATTGAAACCCCTTCGTTCCCGCTTCTCCTTAACCCTTTAATTGGCAAGCATTGATAGCATTACTATTAAAATATTTAGTTTGTTTTCATGGTTCAACCATGTCTTCCTGATCATAATTTCGTAATTTTTAAAGTATTTTTTTTTACTTTGGTTACAAAATACAGGGTGTTTATTTCAAAGCAACATTACCCTATTATGGTAAAATATCATAAGAATACCCTCAGTAGTTACCAGCAGTTTCGTTGAAATATTTTTCTACAGAACAAGAAATCACAAATCTATATTATAAAAGAGAACGTACAAATCCTTTGTTCCCTCATCACGCTAATACGGCTGAACCAATTTCTTTTATTTTTGGGGGGTTATTAGGATTTGGACCCTAGATGGTTTTTATCATATCACTTTAATTTTTAATTACCAGTGTCTTGAGATAATTGACCATTCAAGTGTCCATAACGTACAAATCCTTTGTTAGTTCATCATAGGTATAAAAATAAACGTATTTATATGCAACCCGCATGACCGTGTCACTCGGCGGGTTAACATAAATGACAGGCGCTATAATGTTAACATTTACTGCAATTTGAAAGCGAAAAAGTAAAAATTATCTAAGTAACAAAGTTTATTGCGTTCCGGGGTGACCGCAGCGAAGCGGGGTGAACGCTGCTAGTAAAAAATAAAATAAAAAAGAACTTTCGTGGAACGTAGGAGATAAAGCTTCTACAATACTAAATTTGATTGTCCCCTGTGGACAAAGATTAGAAATATCTAAAGAAGTGATCCGCAAATCATGTATATGAATATTGTATGAAAGCAATAATATAATTAAATGATCACTGAAGTTATAATTCGGGCGGATGCTATGTTGCTTGAGAGCAACAATGTCAAATAAAAGGTTAAAATACGTTTATTTTTATTTTTAAAAAATCCTCTCTCCTCCCTTGCTTCCATGAATTTCACGTTTCTACATATAGTAGCATGTGCTGGAAGGTAATTAGTAAGTTACTTTAACTCTTTTATATAATAGTACTAGCGGAATACCCGTTCTTCGCACGGCGAGAATACGTTTCATTTTGGACATGAAAGCTGAATTTGGATTTAAACTGCATCCGAAGTGTCACTGTTCTCTCAGCAAGCCCGAAAACTATGAATTCGACGCTAATCGATCATATATATATATCCTCCCTCTTCCTCCTCCCAAGTTGCCGAGCTGAATTTGGATTTAAACGACATCGGCAGTGTCACTGTTTATCTCAGTGACCAAACAAAGAAAAAGTGGATGATATGCGGCACAAGTCGAGTAAGACCGCCATGAAAGCAGTCATTACACTGACATGGACAAAACAGTTGTTAAACCATTTGGATAAAGTTGGCTAGGAAAAAAAACTCACGTTTGGGTGCCACATGATCTGACTTAAAACCATTTACTCGATGGAATTTCTATCTCAATCACTACTGAAACGTAACGACCTCGAGCCATTTCTGAAGCAGTTTATCACGAGTCATGAAAAGTGAATAACCTATGTCAACAATATGCGGAAAAGGTCGTGCTCGACGCGAGGAGAAGCTCGTTATTCTGTGAGAATACCCACAACGACGCCCAGGAATATTATACTTTGAGTTTGTACGATTGGAAAAGGGATCGTTCATCACAAGCTGGTGTCGCAGGGCAGGACGTTAAGCTTGGACTTGTGCAGTCAACAATTAGCGCGAGTATACCTAACAATTCAAGACAAACGGCTGGAACATGTCAACACAAAATGTCGTGTACCACACTGACAACGGTAAAATAACTCGTGTACTTATGATTTGCCTAAACTTTCAAGTTCTCTTTGAAAAAAATTCAATATATTACGAGTAAAAATTTTCACTACTACTACTAGTACTACTACTACTACTATTACTACTACTACTACTACTACTACTACTAATAATAATAATAATAATAATAATAATAATAATAACTTTGTATTTCTATCACTGCGAGATTCATCTTAATATTGTCTTTTTCTCTGCACCTAGTCTTCCTACTGGTCGTTTTCCAATTGGACTTCCAGATAAGATTTTGAAAGCGTTACTGCTTTCTTCCATTCTGGCTACATGACCTGCCCACCTTAGTCTCCTAGATTTAATGACCCTAACAATGTTTTATAAACCGTATAAATTATGTAGTTCCTCGTTATAAAGTTTCCGAAATTCCCCATTCTCCTTCCTCGTGGGTCCGAATATTCGTCTCAGGATCTTGTTCTCAAATACTTTCAGTCTACGTTCTTCCCTGTAACTAAGCGACTATGTTTCACAACCATCCAACACAATAGGCATGAATGTCGTTTTATATATTTTAAGCTTCAAATTTCTTGACAAAATTTGCGACGACAAGTGATTTTGAACTGAATAATAACACAAATTCCCTGCTTTTAGTTGACATTTAATTTCTTCGTGAATATGGTTTTCGTCTGTTAAAATATTGATTCTAGATATTTGAAAATATCCACTGTATCAAAAGTATTATTTAGTATTTTAGCATATCCATAATTTGCTGTATTACGATCCCGACGAACTTCCATGTAGTTAGTTTTCTCTGCATTTACTTCCAAACCTGTCCCTGCAAGCGTTTAATAAGACCTCAGCATTTCTTTCTATTGTTCCCCTATTAATAATAATAATAATAATAATAATAATAATAATAATAATAATAATAATAATAATAATAATAATAATAATAATAATAATAATAATAATACATTCCCCACTTTTCTCTTTTTCTTTCCTGCAGTTTCTGGTGTAGAAGTTAATTTTCTATTTTGTACATGAGGCACATATCCAGATCATGAATATTTGAGCAATTAAATGAAGTAGTTAACGTTACAAAAGTTGTCAATTATAGAGGCTTTGTAACAGAATTTTGATGACATAGGATAGCATTAGCATGGTATTTTTCAATTCATTGTTAAAACAGTGACTTTGCATCTACAGCCATTTTATGAAGTTCGAAAACCAAACACGAAAAGGAAATGAACGAGTCCATCCGTACAAAGAATTTGTTATGGTAATGTGATTTTATTGTTGACACTTTGAACCAGTCAAATTGTTGCTGACGCTTAATCCAAGCAATCCCAGTTAGAGTACGTGGCATCATTCTACGTTAATGGAATCACATCGGAGGGGAATGTCAATTGTTTATTCTTTGATGTTTATATCAGAGGTAAAAGTAGATCTGAAAAGGTAGGGGGGACGGTAGACAGCTTCATGACGTCACGCCGTCCCCGAACTGAAGGGACGCCGTACACCTGTTTTGGAGGTGGGAAGACATCGTCCCCCCACGTTCCCCCTCATTTTTACCTCTGGTTTATACGATATATACGTATATTTGAGTGAATGTTAAATGAAAGCCATTAAAAAGGTGGGAGAGAGATTAAAAGCAGTGAATTGCGTGCGGTTTTTCCATGAGTTCTGCTAATCTGCCTTCGCAATTAGACTCTTGTAATAATGGCAGAGGTGATGGCTTCTTTGGGTTAGTTGTTTTAGTGGCCATTGAACACAGACATTTAGCGCCTCGATAATGAAAATGATTATCATTCGTGTAACAGTGCTGTTTCAATTTTGACAGTTCTTGGTTAATAGATATTTGAAGTAACCGTGTTAAATGATATTATCATAAAATCAAAACATAAAAGTAAATTTGTTTTCATCATTGATAGAAGAGATTTTGGACAAATAGGATAATTCTTCCACCAATCATATAATTTGGATGCTTAGATTATCTTGTTAAACTCAGCACACAAGAGTAAAACATAATCGTTCTATTTTATTTTATATTTGTATATCGCAAAATAATTTATGTATATTTTTCCTAAACTGCACATTTCTCCGGAAGATCTGTTCCAAACTACAGACTTAGCACTACTGTTCTAAACAGTGATGTAAGTAATCAGAACGTGAATTCATCGGACAGAGCAAAACGAATACTCTTGGGTAAGCAGTGAACGAGTGTACTATCTTTGCGCGTAGTCCTGGGTTGATCCTCGATGGGACACCTCTCACAAATGAAAACCTAAGCATTTATTGGGATCCCCCTATCCTCTGTGCTGCAACATGGAACAAACCATGAATGGTTTATTATGCTCGGTTATGAAGACACACCCGTATCCTAGACAGAAACATGACTCGGTTATCAAGACAGATTTGTGACCTAGGTAGAACCACGGCTCGGTTGTCAAGAAAGACCAGTGATCTAGACAGACCCGTGACCAAGACAGACTCATGACTTGGTTATCAAAACAAACTCATGACCTAGACAGACTCATGACTCTGTTATCACGACAGGCCCTTGATCTAGACACCCATGACTCGGTTTTCAAGTCAGGCTCATGACCTAGACAGACTCGTGAACGTTATCAAGATTGGCCTGTGACCTAGACAGACCGATGTCTCGGTTATCAAAACAGATCCGTAACCTAGATAGACCAGTGACCTAGACAGATCCATGACATCAAGACAGACCCTCTGATTCGGACAGACCTATGACTTGGAAAGAGCCGGTGTGACACCAAGGAAACGATACAGCGTCATTCATACGAAGAGTATGTATGAGGCTGATAATGCAATTCTCTCCTCCCTTCCACTGGATCTGATATACAGAGTGTGTCAAAAAACATATGCACGCTTCAACAGCAGTACACTCTGTATTGGGTATTATTCTAATAATTATACATCACAATTTTACTACTAATACAACAAAGCACAATGTAGATTTTCTGTATCTGTACAGTTACTGAATGTGCTCATGGTACTGCAAACTGTTCTCAAATCATGGTCAAGAAGCAAGAGCATAATATTCCCTTGTGTACATCTCAAGTGGTACCATGCATTTTTAACCTGACATAAAACCGTGTAGAAGGATCTGCTTCAAATTCACATCTCTATTGATGTTGAACTTGAGTGACATTTTCAAACTTGAAATACCACTTTAAAATGGATTTCCGTCCCAGATATGTAAAGCGTGCCACGAGCTTTTTCTTTCACTATCATACATTATACTTGACAAATTATGATCATGAAAGTACCGACATCTGTTGAAGAAATACCTCATAACATATCCAAATAAACCCAAGGTGATATACCAAAGTTCGAGTTACAGAGAGATATTTGTATACTTCTTGTAATTATACATCTCAGACATCAAAGTCTGTTCCCACATTCCGTTCAATTTATGAGGTATCCCAGCGTAAACAACAAACTTTATGTACACGGAGAAAAATGCATAATCCAGTCGGCATGTAAATGCTGTTTTTACCAGGTTACGCACGTCACCACATTAAGTAATGTTGTTTCATCCGTAGTACGATCTACACCACCGTCCAGCGAAACTTTTGTATTGTGGGACCACCATCTCAAATATAGAATTAACGCCATACCCATTCCGACGGTGGTAGCTTACGTATATACTGTTGTTACCACTTTCCTACGACTGTCCTCTCTTGGTTCTTTCTAAATCTGTGACTCCCTACCTTACGAGAGTAATAAGACGTCATATCATTCTGTGACAAGGAAAGAGAGGAAAGATGTTTTTAACACGAAATCCAGACGCCGAACTCCAGACTTGTCATGGTGTTCCCACCTGCTGTACTTTTATACATGAAATTACATTACTTAAGGAGCGCACCCGCGTAAATACGATGTATCCACACGGAAATCCTAGTCATTTTTTTCTCAGTGCAGTCATAAGTAATTAATTAAACTATTCTACTGACACCTCTGAAAGACTCTGGTCTTTTCAATAATCTATATAAGTGAGGTCAGTGTTTAACTTCCAAACTGCTCAAATTTAACAGTAAAACTGCAAATGTTTCTTTTACTATTTCAGGTTTCAACAGAGAAATACAAAAGAATACGAAACCGATTCTCTAGACATTCAATCCATATCTAATGAATTCTCGCTAACTGCTATTCTTTTTGTTCTATGAGGATGAATAGTGAAACAGGAACATGTAATAAATTTATATCATTTCAGGGTTCCCATAGAGGAATACAGGCAAAGATGGAATCTATTCTTATGGCTTTGAATCTGTATTACACAACATACTTTTTTAAAGCATTGTGGTGATCAATTTTGGAGGTAGAAGTAGTAGATCTCTTATACTTTTCACTTCTATAGCCAGATAAGTGTATAGATGGAGTCTATTCTTGAGATGGTATGTTCATATCAGAAAACATTTTCTCATTGTCTTTTCAACATTTTTACACTAGCGACAGATAAATAATGAAACCGGTAGTTGTAGATTCATATAATTTCCCTTTACAATAAATGCAAAGGGAAGATATAGAAACCTCTTGGAACGCTGAATCTGTATCTGAAAGCAATTTTTTGCTACCTCTTTTTATCGTTTTCGGTCTGTTAGTTGTCAACAGAAGGATAGATCATAGTAGTTCTGTAAGATATTCCATATTTATGCAATAATTGTATGAATTCTATAAGGTTTCCCATCCTGATGCAGAGCATAGTAATCTGTCAACAAGGGGACAGAAGAGTTTCACAAGACTTCCCATACTGATGCATAGCGTAGTTATCTGTCCACAGATGGATGAATAGTTCCGTAAGACTTCGCATTCTGATGCATGAAATAATTATCTGTCGATAGACGGACAGAGAAGTTCTGTAAGACTTTCTATCCTGATGTACGGCATAGTGCACTGTCGACAAACGAACAGAGGAGTTCTATAAGATTTCCAATCCTAATGTATGGCATAGATATCTGTCCACAGACGGACAGAGGAGTTCTGTAAGACTTTGCACCCTGGTGCATGACATAATTATCTCTCGACAAACAGACAGAGAATACTTCTCATCCTGATGTATGGCATAATTATCTGTCGACAAGCGGAGAGAGGAGTTTCAAGGACTTCCCATATTGATATATATGGACAGACAGGTTCTATAAGTCTTTCCATCCTGATACATGGCATAGATTTCCGTCGACAAGCGGAGAGAGGAGATTCAAAGACTTCCCATATTGATGTATAACATAGTTATCTGTTGACAAACGAATGGAATAGTCCCATAAGATTTTCCATCCTGATGCATGGCATAATTATCTGTCGACAGATGGACACAGTTCTATAGGACTTTCCATCCTGATGCATGGCATAGTCATCTGTTGACAGACGGACAGAATAGTTCTATAAGACTTCCCATACCGATGCATAGCATAGTTATCTATCGACAGACGGACAGAGGAGTTCTATAGGAGTTTTCATAAATGTTATGTATAGCATACTTTCTATATCTAATAGATCAAAACTTTAACCACATTGTTGCGGTTTGAGATAGTTAAAATATAATCGTTGTTCATGCACTCCACAATAAATAACCAACGAAAGTAAGATTAGTTCTAAGAGTATTCACCTACCTGCAAATTCCTCCATTCTTACAATACGTTATATTCTTCACAGGATCACATAATGGCCCATATCCGCAGAATTTTCCATGAAACCCTTCATGGCAATGGCAATTATATGATCTGAAATAACAAAAATGCTACTCAGATGTATAAATATTACATAAACATGTAGAAAAGTTGAAATATATAGAAAGAAATGGATGTCAGGTTTAAAATATCTATGTGAAGTGGATACTGATTTTATAATGATTTTATTAAAAGTATTAAGATATAATAGAAAACCTTGTTATTTTTATCTTTTCTTTCCACTTTTCTTTCTTTTTATTTCGCTTTTTAAATAACAAAAACAAATTTAATTATTGAGTTTACCATTTTGTCATCATATCCTTGGGATGAAAGAAACATGACACGTAGGTGAATAGTGGAGGAGTACGCAAAATTCTCTTTGAATGTGAGAAAATGGTATAATCTACAATCAAAATCACCCATGAACAAAATTTATTCACCATAAGTTGACACGACATAGGATCGAACCTGTGATCCTACATCAATTTCTCTGATTCATTGCTCACACATTTAAATTCCTCTATGTGCTTGTAAGTCGGAGGTATGCTCCGAAAATGGGAAAAATAGAGAACTTTTTATCTGATTGATGTTAAATTTCACGTGCTAAAAACTGTTTGACCAGTGTGATGTGTTTCTGTTGTGTTTTAGAGAAATGTATCACGTATCAAACTAATTTATCATATATCTAGAGACAATTCCAGGAAGTCTGGTATTAGTCGGAATCAGGAAAATTAACTGATATGTTGAACCTATACCATAGTACATTGAATAATAGATTATCGAGTATATAATTGGCAGGAGATAGAATGCCCTCAAGCTTCAACCCGATACTTCTAGTGGTTCACATGAGCACTATATTTGCAGATGATACGAAGTTTTGAAAGGTATGACTGTGTTAACATTTTGTTATACAGAAACTTTGAAATGCACGTACTTAAAACAGGCTAAACCAGCTCCTTATGGACTTACTGCCCGCAGATCTAATCTCATTTTATTTCATATTGTGAAGAACAGGAAATATATTATGTGTAGACGAACAATGTCCTGATCTTTTATTAGTTATTTGGAGTTTTATGTTGTTTTCCAAATGTGAGGAATATAAGACATGGATGCACAATTTGAAACGAGATTCTAACATGAGTTTCCACTGGGCATCAAAGGCAGGTCTCTGGCACAGAAAGCGAGAAAACTAAGAAGTTTTCACTGATGGAGTTCGTCCAATTTTTGCCGCTATCTTGAGTGAAACACATCTATCAAGATTATCACATCTAGCATACTCAAATGAGTCTGCATAGAGTATTTAGATGGTTTGCCAATGCCTTTAATTCACTTTGTCTTGGGTTCGTTTACCATTGAGGTTCATTATTTTCCGTACCAGTACTATTAGGGTATTTGGGGGTAATTCAAACGCAGTAAATGACGGTCTCCATATTCATAAACAGCGACGTCAGTAAACGATGACATGATCTGATATCATCTAACTAAATATGCGCTATTTTGTTGGGTATAGCACGAGTAACTTAAGTTCGGTTAAGTTAACGAATTAGACCTCTGCTTATAGTGTACAGGACAGTCAAACTTCTGCATACTGAAGGACATGTAATTTACTTCAACAGTTACTCTTCAGATTTCCAGATATCATGACTGCTTATATTCAGAAATACAGAAAATGTATGCCTGTATAACATGAATATCCTTTGGACAACACGTTATAGATCAAAATTACGTTAAAACAATTCAAAGCTCAATTAATAATATTATATCTCCTTCAATCCAGAGAAGCGAAAACAATATGATAATCATTCCTACCTTACCTTCTTATTACCGTATCGGTGATTTTAATGTGGTGCCACAGATACGCCATCCAAGTTTGCTAGAACCTAAAAATTGTCTTTATTTCATCTTAATAGTGTAGAATTTATGTAATTATGCTTATTTGTAAGAACATAGCGGCAGAATTGTACTTCCTTTTCATTATTCACAAGCTTGAATTCTTCATTAACTGAAAGATTGTCTTATATTAGTCTCATTAACTCCATATGGTTTACAATAAGCTTCACCACCATTTGCATGAAGCTATTATATCATGCAGTCTTGAAAATAAAAGGTATAAATTGTTCCTTGGCAAGTGTATAGATAGGTAGCACGAATATAATGACGAATTACGTTGTAGTTAAGTGGAAATATTATCTATATATATAAAAGAGAACGCACAAAATCCTTTGTCCGCTCATCACGCTAATACGGCTGAACCGATTTCTTTCATTTTTGGGGGGTTGTTAGGATTTGGACCCTAGATGGTTTTTATCATATCACTTTAATTTTCAATTACCAGTGTCTTGAGATAATTGACCAATCAGGTGTCAATACGTACAAAAAATCCTTTGTCCGCTCATCACGCTAATACGGCTGAACCGATTTCTTTCATTTTTGGGGGGTTGTTAGGATGTGGACCCTAGATGGTTTTTATCATATCACTTTAATTTTCAATTACCAGTGTCTTGAGATAATTGACCATTCAGGTGTCCATACGTACAAATCCTTTGTTATTAGTTCATCATAGGTATAAAAATAAACGTATTTATATGCAACCCGCATGACCCTGTGACTCGGCGGGTTAACATAACTGACAGGCGCTATAAATCACTTGAAAGCGAAAAAGTAAAAATTATCTAAGTAACAAAGTTTATTGCGTTCCGGGATGACCGCAGCGAAGCGGGGCGGGTTGGGGTGACCGCAGCGAAGCGGGGCGGGTTAACATAAATGACAGGCGATATAATGTTAACATTAGTGCAATCTTCTATGGTTTTTATCATATCACTTGAAAGCGAAAAAGTAAAAATTATCTAAGTAACAAAGTTTATTGCGTTCCGGGGTGACCGCAGCGAAGCGGGGTGAACGCTGCTAGTTAATAACTAGATAAAATAACCATTACAAATTGATAATTAAGTAGTTATAGCATTTGAGTAAGATGATGGTCATTTTGTTTGTAAGTAGATATGTATATTTGTAATCCACTTCTTTCACTATTTAATATTCTAATATTTCTAATTGTTCTGCCACTTTTAATTTGTTTTGTGATATAAATTGTCCAAAGAAAATCTATAAAATTCTTGTAAATAAATCAAAACCGAACTGCACAACGCAAATATTCTCGATAAGACATCATCCATTTGCACTCCTCCAATAACAGTTACACACTACATGCACAGACCTTCTGCTACTAAAATCTACCAACCTAACTCTATAGTCTATGGAACCCGGAGGTTCCATGCCGCGTTCACAAAAGCTCTCCACTGACTTCTATGCTTAGCCAACTGCATCAAATTTCTACTTTGTATTCCTATTTCTGCGAAATCCATCTTAATGTTGTCATTTCATCTACGCTTAGACCTTACTAATGGTCATTTCTCGATTGGATTTTCAGTTCAGATTTTAAAAGTGTTCCTACTTTCTTCCATTCTGGCTACATTACTTGCCCATCTGAGCCTCCTAGATTTGATGACCCTAACAATGTTTGGTAAACTGAATAAATTATGTAGTTCCTCGTTATGAAGTTTCCGCCATTCCCCATTTTCTTTGCTCTTGGCTATTCCAACTATTCCTTTCGGAATCTTGCTTTCAAATACTTTCAATCTACGTTCTTTCCTCAGTAAGCGACCATGTTTCGCAACCATACAGAACAACAGGCATGATTATCGCTTCATGTATTTTTAAGCTTCAGACAGAATTCTCGACGACAAGAGATTTTGAACTGAATAATAACATGATTTCTCATTTGATGTTCTCTGCTTTTAGTCGACATTTAATTTATTCATGAATATGGTTTTCATCTGCTTATATTGATCCTAGATATTTGAAACTATCCAATTTATCAAAAATATTATTTGATATTTCTACCTTAAACTCTACCTTATCTCTCGATATAATAAAACAATTACACTCTTGACAATGATAAAGGAAACATATTTTGTATTTCATTCCGTTCCAATGACCTCTTTAGGTATTTCTTCAGATATGCACAATTGTTCCAGTTGTCTATATTTTGGAATTTATATTAGTCCAGAGTGCCATTGACTCAAATGTTCTTTCTTCGTTTAGATTATATATATATATATGTTTTAAAAAAATCAGTCATGAGGATATTATGTATCATACACGATCGATGATTTTTTTTCGATCTTGACCAAACTCAACATCGTAAAGACCTTGATGTACATGAAAATTTATGCTGTACATAAAAATTTAGGCTGTACAAGCCTTTGGTTCCCTACTTTTGTAACACCGAATTTGAGGTTCGAACTTAGTAAAATTGTCGACAAAAAGTTGCTATTAGAATGAAAATTGCAAGAACCAATCCTGTTAAACTTTAATTTCATCCATAAGAACGTAAATGATGAAAAATTAATAAACTATATTGTAATTGATAAAATCAATGCAATGCAATTTTCATTCTGCAGTGCGGAAATTTACTAGTTCATAAATTTATATAATTCTTACCTGAAATCCCAGCTGGCAAAGCATGTCCCTGTGAGAGAACACCCCAGTACTGTGCATAACTGTTTCTTGGTTTGCAGTGCGTCTCGAGGAAGAACTTCGTATGTAATGTTGAATCCATAGACATCCAACAGACCACCTAGAGCTCGGAAGTGATTCCCTTCAAGCGAGTCTGCTTCCAGATCTATAACCAGATACGGCTTATCAGTTCTAATCCAAGTAGTCCTCTCCCAAGTTTTCTCATTCATTTCCAAAAGTAAAGTCTTTCCTTTGCCGCTTGTAAAGTTCAAGTACTCCGTAAATTTTAGTCCAGAAGTCAAATATAATTGTGTTAGAAATACTACTATGAAAGAGTCATAACTTGGGTTTGTAGAATTAATAATCCAACGACATTTTATCGGCACGGGAAATGGACCGGGAAAATTTGGAGTCCAAAGTATGCCTCGTTCATCTGTGAATTGATATTCACAATCTTCAGAATTAACTTCAGAAGGTACTGACATACTAATTAAGGTCCACATGATACAGGAAAGCAGACTCGATAAGAATGTTGTTGAAAACATAACCGTCATGTTTTTGCACAAAATGTTTTCAAGTCAAGTCGTTATTATTTTGTCAAATTCGTTTCTTTTCTACAAGTTCTACAAGTACTGTTTTGATCAATAATTTATTACATATCTGTTTATATCTTTCATAAGGTAAATGCTTTGCAACAAGAGATGGAAGATTTTTCACAGCTCACTTCAAGAAGATAACTCTGTTTATGGATGTCAAAAACTTCGACCAACTTGAACGGATTGTTGATACCTGCGAAAAGAAATAAAACAAAATCAGTTTTTAACATAATTCTACCATGGTATTAGGGTTAAAATATAATGCTTTTTACAAAACAATATACATATATATACAGGCGCGAATCCAAGGGAGCTATAGGGGCTATGGCTCCCCCTTGACGCTCAGATATACACTGGATAAAATGGGCTTCAATTCTGTTTTACACTGGATAAAGCTGCAAACTATGGTTTAGCCCCTCCCTTAATCATATCCTTGATCCGACACTATATATATATATATATATGATTGAGTTTAAAATTTCATGTAATTCTTAGTTAATTTAAATAGTATATATATATATATGGCGCTAAAAATGTGTAATTACTAGAGTTACCAGATGACAGGCTTTAAAAAAAGACATTTTTTTTTTAAAAATTCAAAAAAGATTTATAGTAGCCGATAAATTTGTTAATGGCAGAGTTGGAATGTATAATTTCTACATCTAACATTTACAATCGTTTATGACTGCGGAAATATGAAGACACTTGACTAAGCTCAGCCCCACTTTTTTGAAATTTACTTTTCTCTATTATAAAGCAAAAAAAGAAAAAAGAAAGAAAAGAAAAAGGAAAAGAAAAATGACTGGCCATCATTATCTGGCATATGATTATGTCAAAATCGCTGCCTGACGGTGGCTACCAGAACTTCACGCGGATTTCTATGCAAATGGTGTAAAAGACTTTATCTGTCAAAACTGTAAAGACTCTCGTATCCCCAAAAAATGACATTATAGATACACAGTACTTTTTATTTAACAAATATTTCAATGTGTAACTTACTTTAGAGACACGCTGTGTTATAACGATACTATTATAATTACTTTTTAATGTTATTTTTGTCATTATTTATTTCATTTCGTAAAGAAAGTCACGCAAATTGGTCTTTTAATTCGTAAGTGTAAGAATACAAAGTAAGTTTAACAAGGTTGAATAAGGTTTTTAGCATTGGAAGAGAGAAGGACAAACCATAATTGAATTGTAACGTAAAACTAATATATTAAGGTAGTATTGTTGTTAGAGCATATTACTGTATGCGTTATCGTCCGATGGACACTGTGTACTTTGTCCTTGATGCAGTTCATTCCCATTTCAGAGAGCTCTTTGAGCCGTTACGGAAACTGGAACTGCTATTGCTGATAGCAAAGTGAATATGTTTTGAGAGAATTTGCCTCTCTCCATTTCTCTTATTTATCTCTCTCTCTCTCTCTCTCTCTGTGTGTGTGTTACGACTGTGTGTGTACGTATGTATTTGAATAGTCTACATATCTACATAGGTACTGCTAAACCTCTGCACAAGTTCTGTGTTGAAAACTGTTTTTCAAGCTGGGCTGTTGATAACAAAGCAGAGTTGGAACTGACCACCGTAATTGAATTAGCACACAAAGTTGCCAGCTACCTTGTTGACTTATTTTAAAAATAATTACCCAAAATACTGTAAAAATGCTCAGTACTTTAAACATGCTTTGCATATAAAGGTAAATTTATTTGAAAAGTACTAGATTTCAATTTACATTTAAAACTTTTATTTTTATTATTATTTTTTCAATTGACCAGATTTTATATTACAAAAATCTTAATTTTAGTTTACCTTGTACAGTACAAAGTTTAGAGACTGTGAGAAATTGATATTTTTCACCTCATGCTAGGGTAACATTTCAATTAAAAATAATTATGTTTAATCTAATTTCGGAACACACACATGATTATATATATATATAATATAGGCCTAGAGAGAGAGAGAGATTTCCCGCCTATTTTGTTGGTTCCTAGAGAGTGCAAATAAAGTTTTAACTGTTTAAGTTTAATGTCCGACGATTATGCTTTTTAGGCTAAGGGAGACGGATGATTAAAGCAAGTGAATGATGACGGAATAATTGGTGGTATGAAAATGTGGGAACAAAACGATAATAGCACGAGAAACCCAATAAATACGATGTTGTCCACGACAAACTTACTTGATCGAACCAAGAGTCCCACGCACCAGAGGTAAGTGCTATACCACTAAGCCATCGTGCAGTTTCAACTGTTGAAGAATACTTATTTATACACTGTAAAATCGAACTACTTACGTAGAACCGTAACACTGTTGCGTATTCGCTCCTTCTTAATTTCTAAACCCATTGATTTATATTGGAAATTTTCCTTGTCTTTTCTTCAAAATTGACTATTTTTTTTAACCGGTTGATTTTAGTAATTTCTATTTCAAAAATGAAAAATGAAATGAAATCTTTGAGTTTTAAGTCCCACGCTTATGCCGGCTAGGCTAAAGGAGACGGTATTAATGAGAAATAAATGAAATGGTAGAATAAAGAAAGTGGGAGGAAACGGGACAACCCCGAGGAAACCCACGCACATGGTGTTTGTCCACCACAAAGTTCACTTGGCGGGAGCAGGGTTTGAACCCGGAACCCCATGCATCAGAGGTGAACGCTCTACCACTGAGCCACCACGGCCCAATTTCTACTTCAAGTCTAGCTAACTATTTCTTGATTTTTCAAAATGAGTTTTCATTCGTCTAAATTTAGTATTATTGAAGTTAAATTTGACTTGCAAATACAGAGTCCGCAGTTGGAAATTGTATATATATATTCAGGTACCGACTCCGAAATTAAAAAAAGGCAATTGCTTCTTTCTATTACAGTTTAATCACACCATAGTACTCAGATTTGATACCGAAAATAGCAAAAATTTAACCACTTCTGGCATAAATATAAAAGTAAAAGTACAGGCCAAAAGATATTCTCAGTACGTAGAATCCATATCAAAAAGTAATTTCTTGCTCTCTCTTATCCATTTCGCTCTGTCCGCTCATCACTGAAACCGGAAGCTGAAATTTCTACAACTTCCGGTTTTAGTAGAGAAATTACAGTGGAGATGGAATGCATTCTTGGTCGGGGGGGCTGCGATGGTTCAGTATTAGAGCGTTCACCTGTAGTGTATGGGGTCCTTGGTTCGATCCCAGTTTGCGACAAGTGAGCCTTGTGGTGCACAAGCACCGTGTGCGTGGGTTTTCTCGGAGTTTTCCCGTTTCCTACCACTTTCTTCATTCCACCATTTCATTCATTTCTCATCACCATCGTCTCCTTTAGCCTAGCTGGCATATTTGTGAGACGTAAAACTTAAAGATTTCATTTCATTTCATTTCTATGTATTCTTGGGACACTTGATTGTTTTTTTTAACGTTTCTTGGTTTCTATTACCGTTTTTGTTCTATAGCGATAAACATTGAAACCGGAAATGGTTAATTCTTTCACTTTTAGTTAGAATAGAGCATTAATGAAGTAAATGAAACCTTATGGCGCCGAATAGATTCCTAGAAACCGCTTATTCCTCACCTTTCCCATTTTTGATCCGTTACCTTTCGACAGTCAGATGAACACAGCCGTTCTATAGGTTTGGGTACAAAACCTCGCGGCCAGAACCTCGCGGCGACAACCTCGCGGACCAAAACCTCGCCTCCCAAAACCTCGCGGCCCAAAATCTCGCCAGGCCGAAACCTCGCCTGGCCAAAACCTCGCCGCCCAAAACCTCGCGGGACAAAATCTCGCCGGGCCAAAACCCCGCCTGGCCAAAACCTCGCCTCCCAAAACGTCGCGGGCCAAAATCTCGCGGGGCCAAAACCTCGCCTGGCCAAAACCTCGCCACCCAAAACCTCGCGGGCCAAAATCTTGCCGGGCCAAAACCTCGCGCCCCAAAATATCGCCATACCCAAAATCTCGCCTGACCAAAATGTAAATGTTCCAACAGATGATAAGGATGACGGTATAAAAGACGCTGTTTCAGAAGAAGTATCACGGGTATTTGACCAAGTCCCGCGATACCATATGAAAATTCTATTTCTGTATTAGAGGATTTCAATGTGAAGGTAGGGCGACAGGATGTTTTTAAACTGGTTATAGGGAAAGAAAGTCTGCATAAGGAAAGTAATGACAACTAACGAGGTTAGTTTCGTGAACTTTGGAACATCCAAAAACTTAAAATTTTAACAAAAATCTAATAATATTTATGAAAATATGAAACAATATATGAGTTTTTACGACGTCCCTTGATTATATCCTATAGGTTAAAGGAGACGTAGATGACCAGGATGAAGGAAATGATCGAATAAAGAAAGTGGGAGGAAACGGGAATAACCCGAGAAAGCCCACGCACACGATGTTTTGTATATTATTTTTATTATTATTATTATTATTATTATTATTATTATTATTATTTGTAATGTGGAATTGCATATTAGGAAACACATTGGGTAAATTTTAAAGAAAAGTTTCATTCGCGGCGAGGTTTTGGCACGGCAAGATTTTGGGTGGCGAGGTTTTGGCCCGGCGAGATTTTGTCCCGCGAGGTTTTGGGCGGCGAGGTTTTGGCCACGCGAGGTTTTGGCCCGGCGAGATTTTGTCCCGCGAGGTTTTGGGCGGCGAGGTTTTGGCCACGCGAGGTTTTGACCCGGCGAGATTTTGTCCCGCGAGGTTTTGGGCGGCGAGGTTTTGGCCACGCGAGGTTTTGGCCCGACGAGATTTTGTCCCGCGAGGTTTTGGCCGGCGAGATTTTGGGCGGCGATGTTTCGGCCGCGAGATTTTGTCCGTATACCGTTCTATAGCTTTCCTTACTTAACCGTAGTATAGTTTGGAAGTCCAAACCGAAAATCAAACTACAGAGAGAGAAATCTATAACAAGATGAGAGAAACAGCAGAGAAAAGCTAGAACAAAAAGCAAGATGACTTTCTTTTGTGAAATATGGAGCTTTGACCACTGAAACACCAGCCAACCCGAGGTTCAGTTTCTTCTAAATCCTCTCCGCAATACAACGAGTGCGATTTGGGCACAGAGAAAAAGTCAGTTCAGTTGGGAAAGATCTCGAGTGTTCAAACAAAGAGAAAAAAGAACCAACTAACTTTCCCAGCTACGAAAGCAAGAGAGACAGAAAAAGGAGAGAAATAGTTCTTTTCTCAGAAGTAAATCCCACCCTGTCTCCTATATCTTTTCTCACTTTCTGCGTGAAATCTCCTTCATCTGAATGGAGGAAATTAAGTAACACAACTTTGAGAAAGCTTTGCACAAGAAATTCTAACACACGAAACCAAAATCTAAGGATCTGTACATTCAAATAAAGAAATGCTTGCTACAGAAAAGTTTTTTTTTTTTTTGCTTGTATTTTTTTTTTTTTCAATCGCAACATTAACCATTCTAATACTAGCAATGCGTACAATAAGTCACTTTAGATGTTGAAGTTATGAAGCGTGTGTGAAGTAGATCTTAGTAGCTTCATAATTTACTGTTTTTCATAGTGCCATAAACAATGTCATGCGTAGCACAAAATATGTAAATCATTTAGCAAAGGTTATGTTATTTTTGCAATAAATATATAATAATAATAATAATAATAATAATAATAATAATAATAATAATAATAATAATAATAATAATAATAATAATAATAATAATAATAATAATAATAACGGTTTATTTTTAGAAAACCATTAACGTTTGGAAAGTAATTAACGTTTTAACTAATTAACTCTATGGACTATGAAACCCGGAGTTTCAATGCCGCATTCACAAAAGCTCTTCGTTAATTCCTTTCTTTAGTCAATCGGATTCCGTTTTTTCTTTGAATTCCTATTTCTGCAGGATCGATCTTAATGTTGCCTTCCCATCCGTGCCTAGATCTTCCTAATGGTCTTCTTCCGATTAGGCTTCCAGTTAGTAGTTTGAAAGTATTTCTACTTTGTTCCATTCTGGCTACATGGCCTGCCCACCTGAGCCTCCTAAATTTAATGGTCCTAACAATATCAACTAAAAAAATTATGCAGTTCCTCGTTATAAAGTTTCTACCATTCCCCATTCCCGTCCGTTTTGGGTCCAAATATTCGCCTTAGGATTTTATTTTCAAATATTTTCTGTCTGAGTTCTTCCCTTAAAATAAGCCACCATATTTCGCAGCTGCACTCTACAACAAGGATAAATATGGTTTTATATATTTTAAGCATCAACTTCTTCCACAGGATTCGTGAACACAAAGATTTTAGGCTGAATAATAACACGAATTCCCAAGTTTCAGTCGACATTTAATCTCTCGGATATGGTTTTGGTCTGTTAACGTGAATCCTAGATATTTTAAAGTATCCCCTTTGTCAAAAAATACTATTTACTACTTTAATGTGTCCGTAATTTTCAGTATTACGGCCACAGCGAATTACCATGTATTTAGTTCTCTCTGCATTTACTTCTAAACCCATGTCCCTACAGACATGTAACAAAACCGCTGCATTTCTTTCTGTTGTCCTCACGTCATGTAGTGATTTTAAAGTGATCGATATTTTCGTCAGACAGCAGTGTGCACAAGTTAATGCGTGATTGACGCTTTGAAAGTGTAATGAAGGAAATCGAATAGCAAGCTTAGAGAAGTTCAAAACATGTTGTGTCATTTGATTAGTCGCAATAAGCACTCTGATTTAAAAGAAATAATGGAAGATATGCTACAAAATTTTCAACAATTAGAATGCAAGGTGAGCCTGGAACTACATTTTCTAATGTTGTACCGAGACCATTTTCCGGACAATTTGGCCGACAGATCTGATGAAGATGGCAAATGATTCCATTAGGAGCTTAATGTTCTCGCACATCGCAATCAAAATCACTAGGGAAAACATATGATGTCTGACTACTGCCGGTTATCACAAATGAAAAAGAAGTGAGATGAAAGAAAGGGAATCAGGTGGTCATTCACAGGCTACCTCTGCCTGGTAAGTTTCCAACTTCTTTTGTGTATATTGTATTGCATATTTGGTCTATATCTTCATATTTTTTCTTGTAATTCCTTATTGTGCTTCTTTTTCAACGTTTCCATTCTAGTTCCATATTCCTGTAATTGCTTTCCGAATTCATACGGTACATAAGATGATGGTTGCGCAAATACCTGATGTGATGTAGAAAAATACACTTGATCTCAGTGATCACCGCAATCCTTTTACTATAAAACTAGAATCACATGCAAAGTCCAAATAAAAATTCAAAATTTATCGACCTGTGTTACGTATTAAATTTGGGGAGATTCCCTGTGCTGTCGGCTTATACATTTGTCTCTATTCTGCCACTTTTTGTTGTTGTGCTATCGAGGTATTAAAACCCAGAATGGATTGTATGATAACAATATAATAAAAATTTTCGTGTTTTTATTTTCGATATTCATTGCTAGAAAATGCGTTAATTAGCAACTGTTTCATGTTTTCATTTTTGACATTTATTTTAGGAAATATGTTAGCTTAGCAAACGTTTAATGATTCTACTTTCCATATTCATTGCTTGAAAATGTGTTAACTTATGGAAAATTCCAGGTTTTTATATTAAATATTTATTGCTAAAAGCGTGTTAACGAAAGTTGTATGTTTCACTTTTGATATTCATTGCTAGAAACTCTGTTAACCTAGCACGAAAGTTTCGTGTTTTGATTTTCGATATTCATTGATAGAAAATGTGTCAATTTAGCGAAAGTTTCGTGTTAACATGTTCAATATTCAATTCATTGGAAATAAGTTATGGAAATTTTCATGTTTTTCTATATTAAATATCCATTGCTCCAAAGTGTTGACGAAAGTTTCATATTTCATTTTCGATATTCATTGTTAGGAAATGTGTTAACTTAGCGAAAGCTTCATGTTTACATGTTTAATATTCATTGCTTGGAAATGTGTTAACTTATGAAAAATTTCAGGTTTTTATACTAGATATTCATGGCTAGAAACAGTGTTAACGAAAGTTGCATGTTTCATTTTCGATATTCATTGCTAGAAAATCTGTTGATCTAGCACGAAAGTTTCATGTTTTGATTTTCGATATTCATTGATAGGAAATGTGTCAATTTAGCGAAAGTTTCATATTAACATGTTCAATATTCATTTCATTGGAAATAAGTTATGGAAATTTTCATGTTTTTCTATATTAAATATCCATTGCTACAAAGTGTTAACGAAAGTTTCATATTTCATTTTCGATATTCATTGTTAGGAAATGTGTTAACTTAGCGAAAGCTTCATGTTTACATGTTCAATATTCATTGTTTTGAAATGTGTTAACTTAAAGAAAATTTCAGATTTTTATATTAGATATTCATGGCTAGAAAGTGTGTTAACGGAAGTTGCATATTTCATTGAAGATATGCATTTCTAGGAAATTTTTTAACTTGGTACGAAAGTTTCATTTTTTGTTGTTGTTTTGAAAACTCATTGCTAGGAAATGTGTTAACTTAGCAAACGTTTCATGGTTTCATCTTCAAAATTCATTGCTTGGAAATGTGTTAACTTATGGGAAACTTCAGGTTTTTATATTAAATATTCATTGCTACAGAATATGTTAACGAAAATTGTATGTTTTATTTTCGATATTCGTTGCTAGGAAATCTGTTAATGTAGCACGAAAGTTTAATATTTTCATATTCGATATTCATTGCTAGGATATGTGTTAGCAAAAATTTCATATTTTCATTTTCAATGTTCATTACTAGGAAATTTGTTAACATGCTGCAACAACTGTGAAGGGTTAACTTACAAATATTTTGTTACGTAAAGATTGATGTCAATAGATCTAATGAGAAATTTAGGCTGGTACATTTTTCATAATTTCTATTTTAACACATTTCACTATTTAAAAGATTATTCTGTTTCTTTTAGTACTTATAAATATCCATTTTTTAAAAAAAAAAATAGTTAATTATCTTTTTACCTTACTGTGTATACTAACTGTTGTTTGAGTCTTCTAAAATGAATTCTTAAGCAAATAAGAGGAGGAAGGAAATCTACATGTTTGTACGTTACAGATCCCAGATCTCGAGGGCACAGGTGTTGCAGATGTGAGTTTCAGGGATCATAAACAACGAATTCCTTGAAGACAAAAGAGAGAACATTACACGCTTTTTTATTCTTCTTTTAACTCTTAAAACTTTTCCCCACCCTACATATTGTTGTCAAATGAAACATTTCAGAATATCTTATACAGACATTTTGAAAAGCAACCCTAAAAAAAGGGATATTGCGTCTTCTTTTAAGCATGAAAAATTCAAACTAAAGTAATACTTGAAGAACGCACCTGGTTCTGTCAGCTAGCTTCTGAACTACTATGTAACAGTCTTCTTTGATACTTTTGTTTCTGTTTCTTTTGTTGGAAATTGAAAGAGTTTCTTTAAATTTTGCACATCAAAAGAATATATGATTAGGCAAGGGCGCCCATCAGGGGGGCAAGGTGGGGCGCTCGCCCCCTAAGAGAAAATTATACTTGAGAATATCGAAAACCCAATAGAATTTTTACATTAGTTACAGCAAAATTTGAAACTATATATGAAATGTCGCTTATACTTGCCCTCCCTTGGAAACCATAACATGGGCGCCCTTGTGATTAGATTAATTCAAGACATACCGGTACTTTTGGCAGGTAACTAAGGTTACTAGTTTCCAAAAGTTAAAAAAAGTGTTTCATTTGACATTGTGATGTTGTGGCAAATTTCTAGATTTTGTAAATATTGAAACCGGAAGTAGTACAATAAAATTAGGCAGAAAAACACCTAAACCCGGGCATCCAAAAAAACAAAGGTTTGGCTGTTCCAAATTATTTATTACGCTTTACTCTAAGTGTGGTAAAAAGTCTCCGCAGAAATAGTGTCGGGTTTGGGAGAGGGAAGGGGTAGAAGGAAAGAGATTAGAAAATTATTTTTTCTCTTTGTTAAAGATACAGTTATATTTTTGCTCCGCAGATGTCTCTAAATTACAAAATCTCGACATTTCCTCTGCGTATTGTTATTTTCAAATCAACATGCATAATTATTATTTTAAGATTAATGTTTAAAAAATGTAAACGACATTCTCTTGTGTATCTACTTTACCTTTTACGTTTAAAACCTATTTTTGATAATTTACTATGTCTTCCAAACAAAGGCACACTGATCAAGTATAACAAGTGGTATTACCGGTAGTTGTTTCATAACAGTTTTGATTTGCTTTGTGGACGTGAAAACGATATTATTATAATTGTAAGTATGAGTTGTGTATTGCAACCTTGTGTTGATAAAGGTGGTGAACTTATTCGGTTAACTCAAAAAGGGAGAGATAAAATAATAGAGTGTAGTGAAATTAAGCAAGATGGTGTGAAGGAGAAATTCGAAAAGGAAGTAGTGTTGGAAGTGCATAAGGAGTGTCGTAGGCATTACACTTTAAAACCCAAGCCACCCCCAACAGTTCCAAATCCTGAGCTTAGACAAACTCCCCGTGCTCCATTTGACTTCAAAACACAGTGTTTCTTGTGTGGTCGCCAATGTGTGGACGTATCGAAATGCAGATATCCATACCAAGAAGAATGGAATGAGGTACAGACAGTTGAGTTGATAAAAGGTATCCGTGAAGACGCAATAAGAAGAAATTGTGCTTGGGGACGAGAAGTACTTCTCAGACTTAGCAATGTCATTGACCTAGTCCAATGTGATGGTAGGTACCATAGGTATTGTCTGTCAAGATTCAAGGTGGAAGGCTCAAGTAAACCTGGAAAGCCAGCAACTAGAGGCGGATCAATAGCAGACTGTGAAAGAGCTGCAGCATTTGATAAATTATGTCAATATTTAATTGAGAATGATGAATGCCAGTACACGTTGAAGGAATTACAAAAACTGTATAACGATTTGAACGTGGAATCATACGATGACAGCCACCTGAAAAGAAAATTGATCGGGCGTTTTGGTTCCAACATACATGTAACAGATCTTCCCGGAAGAAGGGTCGTAATTTGCTTCAGTGGAACAGCATCCAGAATTCTGTCGGACGTCTGGTACCAAAATCGGCAAGTTGTTGAAAAAGATGATGAATTGAGAGTGATCAAAACTGCAGCTGCAATAATTCGACGAACACTGAAATCTCAAGCTTATGATTGTTCTCAGTTTCCAACTGTTGAGCAAATTCAAACGGGAAGTCCAGATCTTATTCCAGAATTACTGAAGACACTGCTTTATGAAATCATTAAGCCTACCAGGATAACAGAAGAAAATAAAAAAAGTACTGAACGGAAAACAATCGCTATTGCTCATTCCATAATTGCAGTATCTCGGCCAAAATCATTTGTGTCCCCTGTTCAATTTGGTACAGCAGTGTTCCTTCACAGAAGGTTTGAGTCCAGGCTCTTAATTGATTTACTGGCAAATATGGGGTTCTGTTCTTTTTGTAACGAAATATTAAAATTCGAAAGGTCAGTTACCAGTGAGGACAAATTAAACATAAATCAGGGCTATGTTCAGTATGTCTTTGATAATGCTGATTACAATGTACATACTGTGGATGGTCATGCCACTTTTCATTCCATGGGTGGTGTACTGTGTGTTACACCTGAATCTGCACTCAGTGTTGACACCTGTGTACCTCGGAGGAATGTCAGAACAAAAGAAATTGAACACAGTGGGTTAACAGAATTACAGATATACAAACGTCCAGATACATCTGGGTATACACGTATAACTGCTTTAAATTGGAAAGTAATGCAAATTAAACCTTTATCAGCTATTACCACCCCACACTTTGAATATGTTTTTGTTGTCTGGTATTTGGCTTAATGGTTCGTGTACCGATAGTAGGCCTGGCTGGAGTGGTTGTATGGAAAGGCTGCATGCTGGACAACCGTATGAAACATCAGCAGTTTTGGCTCTTCCATTTGTGAATTTAGCACCCTCAAACCCTTCCACTATTTACACCGTTCTCCTTTATGCTGCTCAGGAAGGTGCTAAGCAGGATCAGGCTTGCATTATGGTTACGTTCGATCAACCATTATATGCCAAGGCTCGGGAAATTGTAGCTGTAGCCCCTCTCAGTAGCCCTCTGAACTCACTATTCATTCGCCTTGGAGGGTTTCACTTTCTCCTTTCTTTTATAGGATCAGTAGGTCACATAATGGCTGGAAGTGGTTTGGAAGAGGTGTGGAGTCAAGTATACGCAAAAAACAGCATTCCGCAAATGATGCAGGGGAAAGCATATTCCAGATCTATTCGTGCTTTGTTCCTAACCCAAGAAGTCCTTATAACAGTTTTCCTTGAGACACACGATCCTGATGTTAACAAGGAAGATTTAAAGGCAATCTATTCGCAATTAACTTCTTGGACAATAGGTGCTGATGAGTTAGTGAGGTCTACTGCAGTCAAGAATTTAGCAAATACTTTAGATGAGCAGCTGCAGAATTTCAAGGAACATGGTAGAACACAAAAATAGTGGATTCAATTCATAGAAATGGTACATCTTATCAAGATGTTCATAAAAGCAGAGAGAACTGGAGATTTTTACCTCCATATTCACTGTGTGCAGCAAATACTGCCTTTTCTCCATGCCACAGGACACTTGAATTATGCGAAATCGGCGCATGTGTACTTGCAAGATTGCCTACATCTACTGAGTATATTACCCGAAGAAGAGTTCGACAAATTTATCACCAGAGGGTTCTTCACCATTCGCCGAAGTAACAAATTTTGGTGCGGTGTTTGGACCGATATGACCATCGAACAAGTGTTAATGCGGGCGATGAAAAGCAGCGGTGGGTTGACTGGTGGCAGAGGAATCACTGCATCAACTATCGCTACATGGGTGAAGTCGATGCCTGCAAGCTCCAGAATCGTAGAGGCAGTTGAGAGATTTGCATCTATTAATTATGCTTCCTCAGAGCAACACGTAGAGTTACGTGATGCAAACCAGAAGCTAAATGCCAAGCACCTAAAAGTTTTCATAACTTGGTTTCGACTGCACAACCCTTTTACAAAACCTCCTCAGCTGTCTTCTCTCTCTACAGATGTATTGGCTGACTCTACTACAAATTGTGACGAGGCCAGTGATATTAGTCTTTCTGCAATAAAAGAGATCGAAGGGCTGAAATTCAGTGAAATCCATTTAAAAAGAAAGTATACCGTCAAATATACCGTCAAATCGTTAGCAGCCATGACAAAATCTGTCACCATTCGAAATGACACCACTCACGTCAACCCCAACCAGTTGTTCCATTGCATGGTTTGTAGTGTGAGAACAGAAGAACATTTAAGAGAAATATTTAAATATGAACTATGTACATACCCTCCCTCACTGTTCGATGAAACTGGTTTGATGAGGAAAGAAACCAAGTCTTCAATCCTAAAAGTGTTACCAAGTGCAGGAACCAATCCACCTCCTGATGATGAGATGGCACTGAGGGTATCATATGTGGTCGATGGAGGGCATCTTCTACATCGTATTGTTTGGCAACGCCCTGCAACGTTTCAAGTAATATGCCGATAATATAGTGACTATGTTCTCTCCCATTACGGAAAAGCTACTGTCGTGTTCGATGGTCATAGGGAAGAACTCAATACAAAAGATGAGGAACATCTGCGAAGGTCTCGCTCAGCTAGTAACATAGATGTGAAAGTAGAAGACCACATTCACGTCACCTTTAAGCAGAATGATTTCCTTGCCAACCAGAACAACAAGGAACAGTTAATATCCCTTCTGACATTACAGTTGAAGGAAAGAGAGTGTCATGTGCTTCAAGCATATGGGGATGCAGACACTTTGATTGTTTCGACAGCAATCGCAGAGGCTCAAAATGGGATGAAGGTGCGAGTAATAGGTGATGATACTGATCTGTTGGGTCTTTGTTAATTACTCTTGCTCCCCCATACTGCACCTTACGCTTAAAGATGATTGTGCCTGGTAAAGGAAATCAGTCAAATAAAATTTACAATATTCAAGAAATACAGCATGAAATAGGGGACATGAAGGAAGTTCTGTTGTGTGTTTATGCCTTTACAGGCTGTGACTCTGTGTCCACAATATATAGGAAAGGTAAGACAGCCCCATTTAAAAAAGTTAAAAGTGATGAGGAACTCAGAAAAAAATTGCTTATTTTTAATTATCCTAATGCACAGGCAGACGATATTGCTGAAGCTGGCCATGATTTTTTTCTATCTTTATATGACAAGACACGAAATTTGGATGCTTTACGTTACCAGATATATTTAATGACAGTTGCAAGACAGCCAGTGCAAGATGAGTTTAAGTTAGCTACTCTACCTCCAACGAAAGCTGCAGCAAGGGAACATTCACTGAGAGTCTACCACCAAGTGCAACAGTGGAATGGATTCAAGAAAAACCCAGTAAAATGGGGCTGGAAGAAGGTCAGTGGATATCTGCGTCCAACACCAACAACTCTTGCTGCTGCTCCAGAATGGTTGCTACGCCTCATCTCTTGTTCATGCACAGAAGAGTGTTTAAGCGACTGTGATTGCCGAAGAAGTGCCCTTCAGTGCACAACCATGTGTACTAACTGCGCTGGATATGGATGCAGTAATACAGATTTTGCCACTGATTCTGATGCGGAAGAAGATGTGTTGACAGATGACGAGGATATGCAAGAATTTTCTGAAACAAATTCAGATAGTGATGAGAATGATGAAGAGAAATGAAAACTCTCTGTGCTTAATGCGTTAAGGTAATAATTTTCGTTTTAGGTTTGTCTAATTATATGTTTTTTTTTTTTGTTTTTTTTTTTGCTTTCCATACAGTAAACTCTAATTAACCTTGTAACTGGGTGGCGCGGCAAACTTATACCGGACAGTACGCAAAATGGACAAAGAAGAATACATCTACACGTTATTTCTTTTGGACAATTTAATCGATCATTTGAAAACAGACACATATTATGTGGAGCTACAATGCATACCTCTTCTTAATGTCAAATTAAATTGAAATTTACAGGTGAATCTCTACAAATAACGTTATTACTACCTAAACAGACAAGTTTGTTGATTTGCTTTCTCATTAAAAAAAAATCCATTGGCTTTGTTTTTAAGTGTTAAAATACCTTTTCCTTTTTGTGATTTTATTTTCCTACGCAGATTTTTTTCAGTAAAGAAGATCGCGGATAATCGAGAGTTTACTGTATTTGTTTTATAGGTGTCAAGCATATAGATTAGATGTCAAGGATTGTATATTAAAGTATTACTTATATTATGAATATGCTTTTGATCAACAATATTATCAATTTTCTAAACTAATTTCAACAACTCATACCAACCCCCCGCCCCCCTCTCCCCTCCAAAACCCTACAGTCTTTTCGCGGAGACTTTTTACCACATTTAAAGTAAAGTGTAATGAACAATGTGGAACACTCAAACCTTTGTTTTTTTGGATGCCCGGGTTCGGAGCTAATTTTACTGTACTAAAGTTGAGATGTGGCACTACCGGTTGATATAAATAAAGTAAGGTTGGAAATGAAACCTGTTCTAGTGGCGCTGAGAAAGATAAAAGAGGAGAAAGAATCTATGCTTTAGACTGAACTGATATCACAAAACCGGTTCTTGATATCGATTACCGTTTTTTGTGCTGATTAGCGTTGAAAAACCGGAAATTATTCATTTCCACTAGATCCGGTTTCAATTGACGAAGAAAGGTGGGACTGAAACTTACGCTGAATTAATCTTATAAACCTATTTTTCACTATCTCTTAGTATTTTAGGCCTACGAAGATTAAAAATAAAACCGGAAGCGGTTGTAGATTTTTCCCTTCCTGTTTTAGTAGAGAGAAAATGGTACAGATGGAACTTCGGACTGTACATATAAAGAGCTTTTACCTTATGATTGGTTTTACTGTATTGTGTAATCGGAAATGTTTGATTTGTACAACTTCCGGTTTGAATAATGGATTAGTAAAGGAGATTGAACTTATTTTGGGGACACTGAACTCATATATATATATATATAAACATACACACACATACACACTTTTCACTGTTTCTTACTCTTCTTGCTCTGATACCTGTTGACAGACTGACGATAGCTGTTCCATAAAACTTGCAGTACTTATCCATAGTAGAATATGATGTAGATAGTAAAATATTTTTATGACATAATTTTCACAAATTTTTTCGTTATCTCTTTTGTCAGTAAACCTGTCTTAGATAACTATACTCTCATATCGTAATAACGTTATCTGTACCTGCTATGTATTTGAAGTTGTATTTAGGTATAGACATATTGGTAACACTTTTAGATGCATTAACATTCAGATTACTTCTCCCGTCTGTCCATTGAACACTTAACTCAGTTCTTTAAATATTGTAACGTCCCGCGTGGTTATGTTTACAAACATCCAACATGTGCTTCTATTTACAAATTTCAACCATGTGCGTCTTACAATGGTTACTACTGCTGCAAACGACGAAGAAACAGTGACACCGTCACATGACGACGCGGGAACAGCAGCGCCACCGCCTCACCTGGAGCGCCTACATAACTGAGACGATTCCATAGACAGTCCTGTGTCGGAAGGTCAAATTTCCTTTCTTGGCTTGCAGTAGAGCCTATTAAGTACCTCACGTAAACCCAAAGCCTTTAGCTTGCAATGGAGCTATTGGATACTTTCTTTTTTTTGCCTTGAATTGGAGCCTAGCGAGATTCCTTATCACAAACCTCTGTCTAGCTTGCAGTGGAGCTTTGTCGAGAGTCTAACCCACTATCTGCTTGCAGTGGAGCAGCGAGTGCCTTATACCTCCTTATGTAGCTTGCTTCGTGAGGATTCCTTCCCAAGACCATCAGGTTGAGGGAACACCTACTTAAATCTCAGACTTTAGAAAATTGTATTGTATTCATTTTGCATTATAGTGAAATTTTGTAATATAAAACCGGTAGTGGTAAAAACGATTCCGGACTGTAATACTCTACCTATGTTCCACTAACAGCTACCCAAGCAGAATTTTACATGTTTGAATTTTAATTTATAACTTTCTTTTGACATATTTACAATTTGGAAATTCAAACACCGCACAAACAGTATTTTCTTAATATACACGAGACGATATGTCATACTACTTCCACTATAATTTGCACACTTAGTACCACAAGTAACTATTAGTGTCTATTAGTACCAGTAACTATTAATACCACAAGTAACTATTAGTATCTGTTTACTGCAGATTAAGTTGTATGTGCGACGTGACGATGCCAGCCAGTTTTTTTTTTTTTTTTTTTTACATTTCGTGGAGGACAGCTATTTGTGTGTGTGTGTGGGTGGGTGGGTGGGTTGGGGTATGTATGTGTGGGGTAACATCCAGAAGTCCTAAAAATATAGGCACTAGACCTAAATTTTAGGACTTCTGCAGTTTAGGACTTGTGCCGTTTAGGACTTCTGGCGTTTAGAACTTCTGCCTTTTAGGACTTGTGCCGTTTAGGTCTTGTGCCTTTTTCATTCACTTGCTTTAGTTCTGAAATTCGCCACCACCACAGGAAATTGGGACGATGCAGCAACTAGTTGGCAATAATGTTACGAACGTATCTAATTCGAACAGTAACAGCTATATTTGTACTACTAAGATTATTATTATCACTATCTGTTCTGCACTTCTACACGAATTACATAATACAACCTATTTCATTCTAAGAATTAATTACATAATTAGTTAAGAAATTCGTTTCTTTCGAATAAAGATACGAGAATCCCAAGACAAATTCCTAAAACAAAAATAAATAAATAAATAAATAAATAAAAAATAAAAAAATGTTTAAAAAGCATATTTTACCAGACTTCTGAAACTAAGCAAACATTCAGAATTGCAATATATACTGTCCGGAGCGTGTTTTATTAAGAGTAGGACAAAAATTCACCAAAGTTTGCTTAATTAGGACAAAAGCTCACTAGACATTTCACGAGTGAACATTAAATACCAACTGTATACATAAAGAACGCAGTAAATTTAAAATTAAACAAAGAACATATATTATGCAATACAGTGGGTGACATTCATAAGCCCTAAACGGCACAAGTCCTAAAAATATAGGCACTAGACCTAAATTTTAGGTCCTGTGCCATTTTTGCAGAAATTACTACATAGTCATTTAGGGGTGTAGCCTGCAAATTTTTCTAGGGGAGCAGGCTTTTAATATATTAAAAGCAAATCAAAAGTTTATTTCCAGATTACGAAAGCTTCAATAAGTCAATAAATTTATACATATTACACCTGTACATAAATACATAATATTTCCAGTTAGTTCCAGTTAGTTCCTTCCAGTTAGTTCCTTTTTGAAACCTGGACCTTGACAGAGCGTAAATTTAAAACCACAGCTTGTGGGAAATGTACGAATAAGTTAGTTATAAGAAATCGGAAACTGTTCATGGAAGTCCATTTGTTTGACTGTATTTATCTTCTGTACTCTTATATAAAAGAGTAAAGATGAGTGATTTTTTGGGCATATCTCTCCGCCTCCAAGTTGCGGAGATGAATTTGGATGTAAACGGCATCGGAAGTGTTACTGTTCATCAAAGCAACCCCCAAAACGATGTATTCGACTATAATATCGGTCATATATATATATATATATATATATATATATATATATATATATATATATATATATATATATATATATATATATATATATCCCCCTCTGCTTTGTCCCCAGGTCACGGCGCTGAATTTGGGTTTAAACGGCATTAGAAGCGTCACTGCTCATCCCAGCAACCCCCAAAACTATAGATTCAACACTAATATCAGTCATTTTCGATCATTTTTTATATATCACCCCCTTCCTTCTCCCTAAAGTTTCGGCGTTGAATTTGGCTTTAAACTACATCGGAAATGTTACTGTTCATCTCAGTGGCCCTGGAAACTATGGATTCACACTAATATCGACTATTTTGAATCATTTTAATATACCTCCCCTTCCCTCAATTTGCGGGAGTAAATTTGAATTTAAACGGCATCGAAACTGTAACTGTTCACCTCAGCGATCGCAAAAGCTATGGATTCGATACTTATAGCGGTCATTTTCGATCATTTTATACATCTTCCTCTCCTTCTCCCAAGTTGCAGTGCTGAATCAGAATTTAAGCTTCATCGGAAATGTCAATGTTCATCTCAGCAACCCCGAAGACTATGGGTTCGACACTAAGATCGAAAATTTTTAATATATATACGCACTTCCTTCCTCCATGTTGCACCTTTAAAGTGAAATAATAAAACCATCTCAGGCCCGAACCTCATCTATGTTGAAAGTTTTTGTCGAGATCAGTCTGGTGGTTCAAGTGTTGTTACGTTACAAATATAGTTACTTATATATATATATATATATATATATATATATATATATATATATATATATATATATATATATATATATATATATATAGTTACATTCTTTCATTTCTAGTCTAGTTAGTTACATTCTTGTATACTTTCATTTATATATATATATTTATAAAAAAACTCAGCTATTGCTTCTCCACTATTTCAATGGTTCGTACTTTAATACATCCCTTCCTCAACTATGGTTGCTTAATTGATTAAACGTAATGTTCTTGTATTAAATAAATTAATTTAAATATATCTTTCTCATTAATTTCAATTAAGTTGCTTTTCAAAGATCCTCTAAAATTTCAGTGACGCATTATGGGCTATAAGCCATTAACTTCTATGGCCATCCTGCTACGAACTACAGACTCAAATATTCGATAAAGCATTTCAGTAGTAAGTAGTTGCCACAATACCAATAAGAACGTATTCAATTCCAACGGTAACAACTATGTTAGTAACAATAAAATTATTATTAATAATGATAACGAGTAAGGAGTAGTTAATTACGAGTATGCCAATTATTTGCTACAGAAAGACTTCTGTACTAGAAATATAGGTATGTGTAAAAATAATTTACTTCAAAACAACACAAGGAAAGCAAAATTTATGACGTACATAACTAAAACACAATATTATGTTACTAATATGAGGTCAATGGTGTGGAAATAGAGAAAAATAGACATTATGAAAGATCTGGGAATCACATTTGGTAAGAAGTTAAAATTTTGTCAACATAGAAATATATCATGGAAAGAGCAAGAAAGGACAATAGGCGTCACTCATTTATTTATTTATTATTTCAGAACGATAGAATATGTATTTATACAATTAACTTGTAAGAACTAAGGTTCTGTAATATGAAACAGTATATCTAAAACTTTGACTAACAGATTGACAGTATTCTTCTTACGGACGCGATGGTAGCGCCACAAGAGATTTTTAGGACTTCTGCAGTTTAGGACTTGTGCCGTTTAGGACTTGTGCCTTTTAGGACTTGTGCCGCGAAATGCTTTTTAGGACTTGTGCCGTTTAGGACTCCTGCCTTTTAGGACTTCTGCCGTTTAGGACTTGTGCCGCGATATGATTTTTAGGACTTCTGCCATTTGGGACTTGTGCCGCGTCCCCTATGTGTGTGTGTGTGTACTGAAAAGGATTATTTTATATTACGTGACCTACATTAAAATTCATCCTGTCTGGGGGAGAAAGCAGTCGGAAAGGCTGGTAATCTCCGAGGGGAACCCTTGTCTGGCGTCAACACTGTGTACAACAATATCATGACACTTGGTAATGTTTGAAAGGGGAAGAGGAAAGAAAAATAGGAACGTAAACTGGATAAAATGAAATTACACGACCAAGTAAGCTTGTGGTGGACAACACCGAGTACGTGAGTTTTCTCAGAGTACTCCCGTTTCCTCCCACTTTACCAATCCACCAATTCTTCCATCATCATTCATTTGTGTTAATAAGCGTCTCCCATAGCCTAACGGGTATAATTGCGAGACATTAATCTGAAAGATTTCATTTTTGTAGTACGTATCAAAGGAAAGAAGCAGGAAAAAATATATCTTTAATTTAAGATCCCACAATTATTTCCTTTAGGTTAAAGGAAATGGTTGAAAAATGAAAGTGTAGGGTTATGGACGAGTTAGTGGAATGCGAATGGAGGAGAAAGCAGGAGAAAACCCGGAGCAAAGCTCAATGACATGATATCTTCCATAAAGTCAGGCAGGCAGGCAACTCCAGACCTCCCTTTGAAACCAGAAATGAAAAATTTAGGCAAGGATGAAACAAAAAGAAAAGAGAAAAAAGAAGAATCGGCGTTAAAAATAAAAAGCTACACAAGGTTCTGGTTACTCTTTCTTATGAGAGTATTTGTACAATTTTACTTGCAATACATGGTGGTGAATGAGTGGGATATCCTGAAAAAATCAGGTAATTTGAAATTTCTAGAAAAGTTACGGAATTCTCAAAATTTCTGCTAATAGTCAGGGAAATTTCAAGCTTTCGAAAGCATAGTGCCGAAAGCATTTCTGTAACAGTGTGGATATTTTTTATCATAAATTTTCGTCATCGGTTCTCTGCTGTATCAAACATGTTATCTCAGAAACAGTGTTGCACTGCTTCTTTAACCTGTCATTTGAGGTCTGTGAGGTTGGCCTACTCAAATTAGCTTACCCACTTTTATCTACATGAGCCGTTAGTTCCTCGTTAGTCCCCGTTAGTTCTTACTAAAGTTACGTTAGTTCCGCGATTTTAAAGAAATTATACACAAAAACCAGGGTAGGCCAACTTCACATGTGGAGTGACGTACCCAACAAGCTCTTTCACATTTTTCGGCATAAATCGTTAGTTCCTCGTTAGTTCCCGTTAGTTCTTACAAAAAGTTCCGCTAACGTAACTTTTGTAACAACTAACGGCAACTTAAAAATAACTAACGATTCATGTAAATTAATTCGGTATGCCAAGTTCACATGTAAAGTTAGCGTACCCTTTGAGTTTCAGTGACATCCATATGCATGTCATAAAATGCTATAGCACACACATAGGAAAATGACATCTGGAACGCAAAGGGTTAATTTTTATTTACAAGGAATTTGTATAAAATCGCGGAACTAACGTAACTTTAATAAGATCTAACGAGGAACTAGCGACTCATATCGAGAAACCTGCGGAAGTTTCTTCAGTACGCCAACATGTGAAGTTTGCGTACCCACCAATGTTTATTTATGCTCTAATATGTATACAATCGCGGAACTAACGGAACTTTGGTAAGAACTAAAGGGAATTATAGAAGAACTAAGGAATCACGTAGTAAAATGTGTTTAAGCTTCTTGGGCATGCCAGCTTAACATATCAAGTCAGCCCACCCACCAACTTTACTTATACTCTAATTTGTATAAAATAGCGAAATTGACGGAACTTTTTGTAAGAACTAACGTGAACTAACAAAGAACTAACGATTTATGTCAAGAAATGTGGGAAAGGTTGTTTGGTACACCAACTTCACATGTAAAGTTAGCCTACCCACACATTTTTGTTTATGTTCTAATTTGTATACAATTGTGGAACTAACGAAACGTTTGTAAGAACTAACGTTAAGTAACGATGAACTAAAGATTTATGGCGAGAAATGTGGGAATGGTTGTTAGGTACGCCAACTTCACATGTGAAGTTAGCCTACACACACATTTTTATTTATGCTCTAATTTGTATAAAATTGCGGAACTAACGAAACGTTTGTAAGAACTAACGGGAAGTAACGATGAACTAACAATTTATGTCAAGAAATGTGGGAAAGGTTGTTGGGTACGCCAACTGCACATGTGAAGTTAGCCTACCCACACATTTTTGTTTATGCTCTAATTTGTATAAAATCGCGGAACTAACGTAACTTTAGTAAGAACTAACGGGAACTAACGAGGAACTAATGGCTCATGTAGATAAAAGTGGGTAAGCTAATTTGGGTAGGCCAACTTCACAGACCTGTCATTTGGAACAGACAGTAGTTGACGTAATAATGAAAACAAAAATAGTTCTGTGGAAAGACAGTTCTGTTAACATTTGCTTTAACAGAGAAAGGAACGCAGATATTATAAAATATTTTACAAGATATTAGTGAATATGTACTTATTATAATAGTGTATATATACTTTTTATAATACTGGATATGTATTTTTTATAATAGTTAAGGTCATAATGAAAGGAAAATTGTTATATTTGAATGAACAGAGGAAAGAACGTAGATATTGAAAAACCATTTTCAATACATTTTTTAATTCTTTTACTCGAGATTTTTCATAGTTTATTATTAAAATACTTACTAAAATATCCTCATTTTATTATCCTAACAAAACCAATATACTGTATGTTGCCAGTAAAATAGTTTCGATTGATCCAGGGGGCCGCGGTGGCTCAGTGGTAGAGCGATCACCTCTGGTGCATGGGGACCCGGGTTCAAACCCTACTCCCGCCAAGTGAACTTTGTGGTGGGCAAACACCATGTGCGTGGGTTTTTTCGGGGTTTTCCCGTTTCCTCCCACTTTCTTCATTCCACCATTTCATTCATGTATCATAATCACCGTCTCCTTTAGCCTAACCGGCATAATCGTGGGACGTAAAACTCAAAGATTTCGTTTCATTTTTCGATTGATCGGGCTCCTGGTGTGATAACCACAGTATTTCATGTCACCCCCCATTACGAAATCCTGGCTAAACGAACCAATATATGTTGTCAGTCAAATAGTTTAGAATGACCGAGCCCCTAGTGTGATGACCACAGTATTTCATATCACGGACCCCCCTTTACGAAATCCTGGCTACGTGACTACATAAAGTCATATGGTCTTGGATCGAACCAAGGACTACTCACATCAGAGGTGAACAGTTTACCACTAAGACATATTTGATCAAGATCAGTCTTAAAGATTGACATAACTTAAGTGAATATAGAGGATGCTAATATTTCAGTAACTAATATGTCATAAACATTACACGTATAGCCTTATCAGTAAATAGAGCAGGAACTAATTGTCGTATATTAAAATTAGGACTACGCTTTTTCAATTAGTAACGTGTGTTTGAATAATCAACAGAACTTTTAAGTAAAATAGATGCACATGTCATCTTCCTTTTGATACGTATTTCCGCATTTCATTACGTACACATTATACGTGCATTTACTTAAACAATATATAACACCTCAGTAGTTCCTATCTCATCTTGAAAATTAATTATTCCGCCATGTTTTTGCGGCTCTGGGTAACTGTTGAATATATACCTCTAACAACAACCAGACATTAGCACAGATAGGCTTAGTCATTATCATAAAGCGATATGAGCGCCATCTACCTCAGAAGGGTGAGTTAAGTAGAATAATAAGGTAGATAACAGCCTATGTGGAACAAAACTCGCCACGCTCTGTGAAGTTCTGCATCGTTTTTTTTTTTTTTTTTTTTTAAATATCATAGTTAAGATAAAAGACAATATCCTGCATAGAAACTACTATTTTTCCTTAGTTG
Organism: Thermobia domestica; assembly: GCF_964235325.1. Classification (NCBI taxonomy): domain Eukaryota; kingdom Metazoa; phylum Arthropoda; class Insecta; order Zygentoma; family Lepismatidae; genus Thermobia; species Thermobia domestica. The sequence goes on from NC_137471.1 coordinate 51,377,578, forward strand.
TTGGAAATTTCAAGAAATGAGTGTAGATGATATATCTTTATAGAATACTTAAGAATGCTAATTATACAAGATACAATCTTCAGAAATTACAGAAATTATACTTTTTTTTTTTTTTTTTAATGGAAGGAGAGAATGAATTTTCTCAAATGTATTACGTATTTATACGTACTGTAAACACTTGTCCTTAAGAAGTGACTTCTGAGTTTTTTAAGTTTCACTCCTTATCGTAAAGTTGAGGAATTATGCCAAGCTTTCTTATTTTTTCAGGCCTTTGGGAGCAGCTACAGGTCTGCAATTTTTTGAGTATAAACTTATGAGCCCGGACTACATGCACACAGAAATTCAGACCTCTACGTCAGTTGCTTCCTCTTCCCAAACATATCTTCAATGTCCAAAAATGTTGCTACTGTAGGCGCTGATTTCATCCCTTTCAAGTGGTTTTAGGTAAAAATGTTAACAGAACAAAGTTTTAGCTCTGTACAAGTTGGACACGCCCAGCAATTTTCAATTTGCTAGGACAAGTACATGCTGAGATATTCAAAACAACGTAAACGACTGAAATCGAGAAAACGCAAAATGGCGGCAAAAGCTTCGTCGCTACGAGATGTTTTAAAAAATAATTAATTGTGGTTTTGAAGTACCCTGATATAGTATAAACATTCATGAAAAAATTAGATTTTTTGGAGATGGTCGAGGGGCACGTGTTTGATCACTTAGAATGGATTGACTCAGTAATCATTAAATAATTAAGCCATTAACCATTAAAGAGTAAATGATACATTAAGATTAGTGTCACTTGTACTTTATAAAATATATTACAGAAAGTGTGGTACTAAGTGTGAAGTTCACTGTTCACATGATCCTTCTAGGCGATATGACTTGAATGTGTGACACAAATATTTAGCATATAACGGCAAGGGCGCCGATTTCTCTGTAAATTTGGGGGGTCCATTCAGGTGCAGAAGGTATATATATATATATATATCTGAAAATTTTAAGACAAATTGCACTCAAATTATGCCAAATATTGTATATTCACAAATACAGTACGGGGGCCCACATGAACTTTGGGGTAGGGGCGGCCCCCTCGGACCCCCAAGATCGGAGCCATTGTATAACGGGGCCTTAAGAAAACTTTTAATTTGATACCTCATATCATAACGCAAGCTGTTCTTGAGTTCTAATGTCGCCTAGTGAAAATGTCTTAATGCAAAGCAGGATTGCAAAAAGTACTGGCTTTACTAGATATTTCTTTAATAGTATGTAGATTTTTAAGAAAATCTAAAGCATAGGAGGTTCTGTTTTTTTATTCTTTCTTTCGTTCCGTTAACAGTGAAGCATAAATTCCTAACAGTGTCTCGTAAACATAAGAATATGAACATTTTGTCATTATCACGCTACATTCACACACATTCGTTATAAGACTTCTCATTTACAATCCAAACAGTGAATAGAGGGGGCAAAATGTGACATAAAAAAGGTTTAACATTATCTGCCTTTTGATTCCAGAAATATCTTAGGAGAAAGAAGGGAACAATGCGAGCAGAAATCCTTTTAAAAGTTCAGAGTAAATATGGTTTTGCAGCTTTAACCCATATCATTTCATGTTCCACGAAGCAGGCGAACGGAAATAAATTAAAGATTTGAATGTTATATGTATATATAAAAGGTGAAATTGTAACATGTCTTAAAAAAGATTGAGTTAAGAAGATCAAACTCTCGTCAGTGCTCGGAAAGCTTAACAATTCTAAAACGAAAATTAAGTTTCTTTCGTACTTCTTTTTTCTTCTTTCTTCTCTTACACAATTCTAAAGGGAAAAAGAGTAAGTTGTAGGAAGAAAGATGAGGTTGCTCCACGTTTTTTGTAATACGCATTTTTTTTTTCCTTTTCTCCCTCTGCTCTCAGCTTCCCCAACACTACGAGATTAGACAGGAGTTATATCTGCCTCTGAATATGAGATGGTGACGTCAGTATGGATCACATCGTATGCACCCAATATTCTCTGGAGCCATGTTAGCGAGAGATATCTGTTCTGTGACATACGATAACTCTCTCCCTCTCTCTCTCTCTCTACATCTCAACAGGAAGAAACTTCTCAACTCGTCACAGGAAAAGAGAAAATTGCGAGGGGAAAAAATATAAAGGGAAAGGATAACTTTTCTCCTTAATATGAGTTCCTCAAACATTTTTACTTTTTTTACTCTCAGAATATGAATTGAATTGAGTACACCAGTTGAACTAGATTTGACCTAATCGATTCGTAATATTTTACTGGCTGAAATATTCGTTCTTCACACAGCAGAAATAGGTTTATAGAAATTATTTTAAAGACGTAATTAAATGTCGACTAAAAGCAGGGAATTCGTGTTATTATTCAGTTATATATCTTTTGTCATCGCGAATCCTATCGAGGAATTTGAAGCTTAAAATATGTAAAACGATAATCATGCCTGTTGTTCTGTATGGTTGCGAAACATGGTCACTTACTCTGGGGGAAGAACGTAACTGAAAGTATTTGACATTAAGATCCTGAGACGAATATTCAGACCCAAGATAAACTCGAGTGGGGAAGTGTGGAAATTTCATATCGAGAGACTACACTAAAAAAAAAAAAAAAGGAATTGGTCAGGAATACCAAATTTGTTTGGTCAGGGCACTTGGTCACTTTATTTAGTTAGTTTAACCAAAATTTGGTCATTTATACCAAACGTGTTTGGTCAAGAATACTATATTTTTTGGTCAGAACATTTGGTTGATTAATTTGGTTATGCCATCCAAATCTTAAGTGGTTTGGTAAAGATTTGGTTCCCCTGACCAAAGTATTTAGTTACAAAGCCACGTGTAGGTCTATCGATTTGACTTCTGAGTAATCTTTATGGAAGCTATCGGTATTTTGAGCGTATGTAAGTGACAAATAAAACTGACTATTTAGCAGCAAAGAATGAATATTTGAAGTGTGTGATTAATTGTGTAAATCGAGGTAAACATACTTTTTCGTATATATTACTTTACTGTAATGTAACGTGTATTGGTTATTTTACTGGCGGTAAACTTGGCGTAACAAATAGGCCTTTATATACAGATGAAGCGGGCAAGTTGTAATGACGACGCTAGGGCAGAGAGCAAAATTATAGGGGCAAGGGTTGGGGCATTTCCTATTCCCCTCTAGAAACTTCCGGAAAGAGGGTAAATAAATTGACACTAACAACAGAAATTTCCAAAATAAACTGGTACATTCACAGTTTACAGATGCACAAAATCTAAAATATACGGAAGAAATAAGGATTATTGTTTAGTTTCTTCCCCAGATCACTTGGTATTGACTCTGGCTCACTTGGTAGTGGTTACCATTCGTTATTTGTGACTGTGATGTAGTCATGAATATAAATGCAGTGTGGCCGTATGGCATAAAAACTACGGTGCATAAAACACGAACGAACTTGTGATAGGTGGCCACTAGAAAGCACGAATGTTACCTAATTGAGTCCGGACAGGAGCGCAGTTGGGGTGCGCGAGTTTCAGCAACGGAGTGCGTCCATAGGGAACAGACGCGTCAGCGACGGTAAGGTATTCATATAAGCGAAATAGTTAAGAAAAACTCATTCTAAATTACAGTACCGGATCCGGTGCCGTCGATGGATTTGGGGGAGATACTAAATGTTATCCGAAATATGAAGTATAATTTTGGAAGAACTTGCCACATGGAATTCAAATATGGGAATTCTTACCTGTGAGATCGATATTTCCTGAGACATATGCTAATAAAAGCTTGGAAATTTACGTTTGGAATTATTGTCGAAATAATTATTGAAGAAATATAATTTCTCTAATTTACTTCTTACTGATACTAAAGCATTTGCACTGGGCAACATGAATAAATCTCACTTAGTATATGTAAAATTCAAGAGGGTCACCAGAAGTAATTGTTGAAAAATCACAATTCTTTCCGCCCACGAGAACTTGTGGTAGACATTATCGTGTTCGTGAGTTTTCTCGAGGTTCTTCCGTTTCCTTACACATTCACATTTCATCATCTTTTAAACATCATTCCCTTCCATTGATCACCGGTCACCTTTGACATAAAGGGCACAAATATAGTAGGTGAAACGAATCATTTTGTGGAGAGGAGCCGCGGTGGTACAGTGGTAGAACGTTCACCTCTGGCGCATGGGTCAGTGGTTCGCTCCCAGCTCGCGTCAAATGAACTTTGTTGTAGACAAACACCGTGTGCGTGGTTTTCGTCGGGGTTATTCCGTTTTCTCCCACTTTCTTCAGTTCACCATGTCATTCGATTCTCATCATCTCCGTCTCCTTTAGTCTCCACGGCATAAGCATGGGACGTAAACCTGAAAGATTTCATTTCATTTTGTGGAGGTTCCGTTAGGGCTTTTGCCGGTGCAATCACTTAACGCAGATAAGTAGATAAGTGGAAATGTACCATGAAGTTCACACGATTGGTGACTTTTTGTTTTCAAGTTTTCTTGTTGATACTTTAAAAAATGGTTTAAACCTTTAAAAATTTATTATGGAATGTGTATTTTCATCCAATCTACACGTAATATTTATACATCTACTAACTTTTCATTTGCATGTTTAAAAATTTCTTGCTTTGTTACCATATTTGTTAGAAAAGAGTTCCTTTCATGACTTTTGCGAAAATAGTAATATTGTCAGTTTAGTGCCTATACCAACAGTATTTGGTAATTTCTACCAAATGTTTTGGTCAAATTCTTTAAATGTAGTTTAGTATTTACAACCAAATTATTTAGTGTCAAAAACCAAATGTGGATCACTCTAACCATTTTCTTTTTTTGGTATTCCCAACCAAATTCTACTTATTTGTTCATTATTTGGTCAAAATTACCGAATGCATATTTGGTACTGGTAACCAAATACTAGGTTCCTGCAACCAATCAAATCATAACCAAATGATCTCGTGCTGGTGACCAAACGTTTGGTTGGTGCTATATTGACCAAACGATTTGGTCACCAGCATCTAGTTTTTGGTGAATCTGAGAAAACTTTTTGCAATGTACATAATTTATACCATTCACCGAACTGTTAGAGCCATCAAATCTAGAAGGAAGAGGTGGGCTGGCCATAAAACCAGAAGGGAAAAAAGTAGAAATGCTTTCAAAATTTTAACTGAAAATCCAATCGGAAAACGACCATTAGGAAGACCTAGGCGCAGATGGGAGTATAATATTAAGGGTGGATCTCACAGAAATAAGAATACAACGTAGAAACTGGATCCAGTTGGCTAAGGATAGAAGTCGATGAAGAGCTTTTGTGAATGCGGCGTTGAACCTCCGGGTTCCATAGGCCATAGAGTTAGTTTAGTTAAATTAGTTAGTTATTTGAAAGGCGTATTTGAGCCCCTTTTCTCCTTTAGTAAACGCGTCATAGTGAAAGTAGCATGATAAAAAAAAATGGCTCAGTAAAAGTACTATCTTCAGAAATTACTTTCATTTCATGTATGAAGCAATACCAAAAAAACATACTTTGACGTATTTTCTTGTTTTGTTGGATGATTATTTCAGCTCCTTGTAAATTACTCGAATCTTAGCCAGATTCTCTTCTCGTGTAGTTTAAGAACTGAGTTTTACCTACATGTGTTGTTCCTCTTTATGGTTTGGGTACAAAACCTCGCGGCGACAACCTCGCGGACCAAAATCTTGCCTGGCCAAAACCTCGCTAGGCCGAAACCTCGCCTTGCCAAAACCTCGCGTCCCAAAATCTCTCCATACCCAAAATCTCGCCTGCCAAAACTTCACGGTCCTGATCTCTGGACGCAGAATCTCCCCTGGTCGTAATCTCTGGACGCAGGACGTAATCTTGCCTGGGAATAAATGTCGTCAGTATAAAACCTCGTCACGACGATTTCTTCAATGTAGAATGCTCTGTATATTGCAATTATATATATTTTGTAATAATACATAACTGCATTAAAATAATGACAAGGAAATATTCTAACGCGTGCTTTGAAAATCTGTATATATAAAAATGAAAATTACTATGTTTGTGACATCATGCCTCTTGAGCCACCCGACCGATCTCGATCAAAGTTTCAACATAGATAAGGTTCGGGCCTGGGATGTCTTTTGTAATTTCACTTTGACGGCATAAGGAAGTGGAGAGGGATATATATATATATATATATATATATATATATATATATATATATATAAAACTTAATAAGTCTTGAACCAAGAGACCAATCTCGATCGAATTTCCCAGACAGATCAGGTTACTGCTTGAGACGGTTTTTATCATTTCACTTTGACGGGAAGGCGGAGTGAAAGGGGAAAACATATAGAAATACATAAAAATTAAATTGGCTGCGTTTGTGACAATAACTTGAACTACACGACCTGTCTCGATCAAATTTTCAACATAGATGGAGTTTGAACCTGGGGTGGTTTTTATTTCACTTTGACGGTGACCTTAGGAAATTCTAATAAAATCGAATAATATTTATGAAAGTATGAAATAATATGTGAGTTTTTACGTCCCTCGAATATGTCCTGTAGGTTAAAGGAGACGTAGATGATCAGGATGAAGGAAATTATGGAATGAAGAAAGTGGGAGGAAACGGGAATACCCCAAAAAAGCCCCCATACACGATGTTTTGTATATTATTATTATTATTATTATTATTATTATTATTATTATTATTATTATTATTATTATTATTATTATTATTATTATTATTATTATTATTATTATTTGTAATATGAAATTGCATATTAAGAAACTCATTGGGTAAATTTTAAGGAAAGGTTTCATTCCGCAAATTTTTGGCGAAGCGAGATTTTGGTCCGCGAGGTTTCGGCCTGAAGAGATTTTGTCCCACGAGGTTTTGGTCCCGCGAGATTTTGTCCGTATCCCCCTCTTCATATCTGAAAATTTCCAATATTAACTTACACTCCGTTAGTATTTATTCACTAAGTAGGTTAACGCTAGGAATTCCAAATTATTTTAGGTAATAGGTCATTCATCCTAAGGGGACAGGGATCCTCGAACCTACTTACTAGTTAGTGATATTTTTGTATAATTAAACATAAAAGAGTTAATTAAAATTTTGTTATCCTATAAACATGCATGTACTCTCAAGAAAAAAAAAGATTTGCTTGGTTTACCCCACAGAAAAGTACAGGATTTTTTGTTAACTACTATGACGCATAAACATTGTTTCTGCCGCCAATAGTCCAAAGCTGTTGCCCCATTGGCCAGCGTAGCAAGATACATACCTTATTTAATTCAGAGACATGGGAGATAAAATTACCTTTGATATCCTGGCCACATAATGGTGTTGCACTTGAATTTGTTATGGTCTTCAAATAAAATGGTTTCGGGTAATCCCAAGGGAGGAGTGGGGTATCATTGAACCCATTACAATTTTTTTTTCAAAACTACTTATTGAATTATTGTTTTATATGACTTTGGAAAATTGTCTAATTTACTGTATAACCAGCAAATAACAAAAAAAAAAAAAAAAGAACAACTGGCTGATAACATTTTGTTGGCACTTTCTAACAAAAACAATGCTGTGAATTCGAGAAGAATTTCTGGGATTAATAAGTTGTATACATGTATTAAATGCAATTAAAATCTTGAAATGAGTTTGAAATAAATTTAAATTCACTTCAAGAGTTTAAGGTACTACAAAATGGAAGACGTCCTACTTTTAACAGTAACCGAGAAGAAAGTATGGTGATCATGAAAAAATTGTATTCGAGATATTAACGAATTTACACATTTTATGGCCTCTACATCCCGAAAAATGTTTTTTGCATGTTTGCCTATTCGTTCGTCACAATGTAAGCATGCATATTCACTCGTCTAGGAGCCATAACGTTCAACACAACCACACCAGCTGATAGAGCGTGAATTATGAATTGAGTTCAATTTTCTCTAATATATATTGGATTAGCCAATAAGACATGGTGGGTTTTTTAAGTGAAAATTTTGCATGGAAAATAAAATGTTTTGCAATGTGTTTTATAGTTTTCGATAGAAAGTTGTGTGCTCTACAAAATAGTTAATTTTTTTAAATGTTGGTATACTTCTTGTTCTTTTCAGGTCATTAAAATGGAGTGTCAACTCGACAAAAATGACCATTTTCGACACCTTCTACTTTTTGCGCTTAATTGAGGTACCAAAGCCACAGAAACCACTCCGGAGATTTGTGAAGTATATGGCAAAGAAGCAATACCTCTTAGACGGCAATTTCGAGCTCAAAGACATACATCACACCGGACGCTCCGTTCAGTTCGATGAGGAGCGACAGAATCAGCTTATTCACGACAATCCACGCCAAACGACGAGGGATAATGAAATACTCCCACACTACCATAGAGCGTCTTCACTCGATGAAAAACGTTCAAAAACGCCAGAACTTATGGACTAACCCAATATATAGAACGCGAATATACGTTTTACTTTGCCCTCAGTCATTCATATCTGAGTGTGTGAATAGCGTTTTATGAAGTGGAAAGGCAAATAAATCACTAGAACCATTAGTTATTACTTGTAACAAGACATAAGTTTAATTTCTAATGCATCAATAGTAATCAAAATTTTCTACACTAAAGTAAGTTTAAAACAATGTCGTTAGCAATCCAGTTCTAATTATGATTTATCTCGACATCCGATACTAATTTAATATACTATTTTTATTACTGTGCGTAATAAAAGATAAAATTAATTGTATCAAAAGTTAGTTACTTTTAAATACATGCTTTATGTGTTTTAGAATCTCATTAAAATTTCAGAGTCAAACAGATTAAAATGATACATTTTCCATTTTATTGTAGTTATTTCTTCAGTTGTGAGTAACAAGGAAAAAGCTTGCCAAGAACTCAGGTCAATAAGAGAATTGCCGCATAAATCCTTTTTGCGTTATTAAATTTCCATATAGAAGCCAATAGTTCATTATCGGCTAGTTAGTTGCCAAATATTGATTCAGAATTGGAATACAAAAATGAATCTTCTGATTTTTTTAATTTTTTTTTTTTTTTTAAATCTTTGAGTCCTTTTGGAATTTCACCAGCGTAATCACGAGAGAAGGGAGGCATGAGACACAGAAATCACGATCAGAGCCTAAAGAGTTCTTTTGCAATCAGAAACAAATTATCAATGTAAAACAAATATGTCGAAATTAGGATCTATTTAAAAGTTCTCAAAAGAAGTAACGGTATGCTCTATAGATCAAACTGATTGAAAGAAAGAGGATTCCGAGTATTAAAGGTAATTCGTGTAAGAAAACTTTCAGTTTAACGTTCCATGATTATGCCCATTAGGCTAAGGGAGACGATGATTAAAGCAAGTGAATGATAATGGAAGACTTGGTGGAATGAGAAAGTGAGAGGAAACGGGCGTACCCCGAGAAAACCCACGGACACGTGAAACATCCGCTTCGAAAGATTATCTTTCAAAGTTTCGTTTTCCAGTTTCTGTCGCTCAGAGTTAGCAACGGGGAATTAAGGTTAGTGTAAAGGGACAAGTTTTGCCGATAGATGTCACTACAGTCTTCGTATCTCTCCCATGTATTTTTTTACCTTTCAAGAAAATTTACAATTTCTCTTACAAATTTCACCGTAGAGACATCAAACTTTTAGAGAAGGGACTTCATAACCTATCAAAGGGAGCAATCCGTGCCGATTTTTTATTTAGAGTTTTCTTCATTGTTGAAACAGTTACATTGCTAAAGCTTTGGATATCCATTTCAACAAGGAAGAAAATTCTAAATAAAAAATCGGTACGGATTATTGCTTCCGATAGATTATGAAGTTCCTTTTCTAAAAAACTTGAAGTCTCTAGGTTGAAATTTGTAAGAGAAATCGTGAATTTTCGTGAAAGCTAAAAAAAAAAAAAAAAAAAATACATGGGAGAGATACGAAGACTCTATCTATCGGCCATCTATCGGCAAAACTTGTCCCTTTAAACCAACCTTAAGAAAAACGGCGTAGAGTGGAGAACAAAGATCTTTCTGTGTGTTTGATTATCATATAAACAAGTCTGTGATTAGTGTGCAACGGCATTTCCGTACCAAATACCGGAGAGACTCATTCGTAAATGGTATAAACATTTCAGAGATTTGGGCTGTGCATCACAGCAGCCATTGTTGATGTTGACCGCAACATCTTACCAAAGGTTTGGCAAGAGTAGACTATCAGCTTGATGTGTGCCGCGTTACGCGAGATGCTAATATAGAACACTTGTGAAATGTTTGAAGAAAACTTTGACAGTTTACCTTTCTTACCACATGCCTCCATTAATGACATACACTATGTGATCAAAAGTATCCGGACACCCCCAAAACCATACGTTTTTCATATTAGGTGCATTGTGCTGCCACCTACTACCAGGTACTCATTATCAGCGACCTCAGTAGTCGTCGTGAGAAAGGAGAATGGGTCACTCCGTGGACTTCGAATGTGGTCAGGTGATTGGGTGTCACTTGTGTCAGAACTCTGTACGCGAGATTTCCACATTCCTGAACATCCCTAGGTCTGATGTGATAATGAAGTGGAAATGTGAAGGGACACGCACAGCACAAAAGCGTACAGGCCGACCTTGTCTGTTGACTGACAGAGATCGCCAACAGTTGAAGAGGGTCGGAAAGTGTAATAGGCAAACAACTATCCAGACTATCACATAGGAATTCCAAACTGCATCAGGATCCATTCCAAGTACTATGACAGTTAGGCGTTAGGTGAGAAAACTTGGATTTCATGGTCGAACGGCTGCTCATAGGCCACATACCACACAGGTAAATGCCAAACGATGCCTCGCTTGGTGTAAGGAGCGTAAACATTGGACGATTGAACAATGGAAAAACGTTGTGTGGAGTGACGAGTCACGGTACACAATGTGGCGATCTGATGGCAGGATGTGGGTATGGGGAATGCCCGGTGAACGTCATCTGTCAGCGTCTGTAGAGCCAACAGTAAAATTCGGAGGTGGTGGTGTTATGGTGTGGTCGTATTTTTCTTGGAGGGGGTTTGCACCCCTTGTTGTTTTGCATGGCATTCTAACAGCGGAGGCCTACATTGATGTTTAACCACCTTCTTGCTTCCCACTGTTGAAGAGCAATTCGGGGATGGCGATTGCATCTTTCAACACGATCGAGCACCTGTTCATACTGCACGGTCTGTGGCGAAGTGGTTACACCACCATAACATCCCTGTAATGGACTGGCCTGCACAGAGTCCTGATTTGGTTTCCTATAGAACATCTTTGGGATATTTTGGAACGCCGACTTCGTGCCAGGCCTCACCGACCTAGAGCAGCCATGATATATCTACAACAGAAGGAAGAAAAATGGAGGAATTAAGATCACATTTTCACAGCATTACCACAACAGTATAATAATAAAATATGCGAGGACAAAAGACAAAGTGCGCAATGTAAGAAAAGTTATGACAAAAGTGTAAATAATTTTTGGCTCGCCCTCGTATTTGAGGTAGACAAGGAAGTGCCACTTATAGTATAAGTAAAGTTAGTTGCATTTTCTTTCCTCGTGCAAGATACAGATTTACATTTGGACATATTCAGGACTAATTTATTCTTATTACACCATATTTGAACTCTTTGTAGATCCCATTGAAGTATCACGCAATTAACAATCGAACTTATTTCGGAGTATAATTTGAGACGGTCGACAAAAAGAAGAACTTGAGAAGTGTTAATAGACAGAGGAATATTATTAATAACAAGAAGAAAGAACAGGAGATCTAGATTAGATGCTTGAGGGACTCCCGATAGAATATTGAACTTGAAAAGTACCAGTAATGTAAAACATCGTTTATGATTATTCAGCTGGAAGTCTCTCCAGTCCTCTGTGAGATTTTTTTTTTTAATCTTGGAATTTAATATACGTATCGTTGTTTGTATATTCTATGCTATTATTTTGTTGATGTGTATCAACTTCAAAGTAAACAAGAATAACACTTTATTTCAATGATTCAAAACCTGTTTTCATTAATTTTTATGTTTTAATTACAAAAGCCATTCAATTTTAAAAAATGACATATTACCAACTTCTTTTATCTTACATTATAATTTTACCTTCCATATTTAAATCTAGGAGTAGAGAATAAACTCTGATTGTTTCTCATAACACACTAAGGGGGGGGGGCGCCTTCGAATTCTCGTCCCGAGCGCTTACCACCCACGCGACGGCCCTGTATATAAATAAAAAGAGATGCTATACTCTATGTAAAGCATGTCTTCCTAAGATTTGTCAAGAGCACATAGGAAAATAAAATTCATGAAAAATACGAAAAATTGTGAAAATGAATTAAAAGAAGATATTATTATTATTATTATTATTATTATTATTATTATTATTATTATTATTATTATTATTATTATTATTATTATTATTATTATTATTATTATTATTACAACGATATGTTGTATTTTTAATGTATTCTTTGGGCAAAATGTCTGATCTTGTCTATAAAATATGCACTAGCCAGTTATGTTAAGGAGAAGAAAAGAAAATATATATATATTATAAAATCAATGTATTAAACCCAAGGATGTTATAAATAGAGGATCTGCCCATATGTATCTTCATCCTATTAAATCGATGAAGCCAAAAGACAACCGAGCATCGGCACGTCTGATTGGCTACTCTCGTTTCTACCATCGTCTGATTGGCTACTTTCGTTTCCGCCATGATTGTTGGCTCAAAACATTGCGATCCTATTGGGCGGAGTGGGCAGAGTAGGGGTGGCGAAACTGTGAAGTATGGCTTCAAGATTTTGTTGTAAGGACATATCCTCTATTTTATAAGATCCTTGATAAAATCAACATATTAAACCAATGAATGTGTTGTTGTTATCACCAAGACGACATATTTAGTTATTACTATGGTAACAGAAGTAAGGTTAGACATAATGTTAAATACCTCTTAAGAATCATAACGGTTATAAAAAGGAAGTATACAATAAACGACATTTTGCATTATGTCAATTTAGTGTACTCAATTGTGTGGCTCAATAAGATAATATAACGTTAGAATCAGGACTATAAAAACGAATATAACAAAAGTATTCAGTTATATTATTATTATTATTATTATTATTATTATTATTATTATTATTATTATTATTATTATTATTATTATTATTATTATTAATTTTGATGTTGACCACTAGAAAGAAGAATTAGCTGTAGTTGCTACCTTGTTTCTGGTAGTAATACTGAAATATAAGCAGACGTGGAGACTGTAAGAACTGACGAAAAATCTCGTTATCTTCTCGAACGAAAATAACAAGCATGTCGGTCCTCCTATCATTGTTCGTCTGCGTATAGCCTCGAACAAAATGTTAGTCCTGGTGCATAAATGAGGAGAAAGCTAGACGCACCCATTTGGATAACAAAAAAGAAATGGTTCCTTCATTGTAAGGACATCTACCATCAAATAATAGTTTGAGTTTATTGATGAAGGTAAACAAACTTACGATTTCTGTAGGGAATAACAATAAGTTATTCAAACTTCTTGCAAAAGTATATTCTTCCCTACGAGATACAGAATAGTGATTACGAGAAACAAAATTGAATGAAAAGAATAAATTATAAGTCGACTTAGAATTGTGGTTCTCAGCAACCCTTCCTTCCATTGCTTACTTTGTTTTCTCAGGTCTTGTTGGGAAATAGGTTTGGGCGGAAAGTGCTTGCTAATATGCGAATGGCCGTCACGTTAGTAGGGAATCCGGGTGTGTAAATAATGTAGTTCATAATGTCGAATATTTCAAATGTGTTGTTTGATATATGTAATAAGAAAGATTTAGAGCATAGAAATTTGCTCTAGAAGTGGAGTTATAAATATGATTTGTGTTTTGTAGAGAGTGCAGGGTGCGCAGATTTAGAATAAAGATTTATAGGAAGAATTCTAGTATCTGAAAAATAATTAAATAAATAAGGCAAATTACTTTTATACAGGTCTTGGTTGTACACTATCCATCATATTATTTTGTTGTGTATGTATGCGTATCATGCCTTAAATCTGTAAGCAAGTTTGTAATCGTAATAAAAATTATCCAATTTTACATTTCATCCGCATTCAGCATATTTACGTGAAAGAACAAGTAAATAATGGAAAAGGTGGATCAACTACGAGAAATGTTTATTATATTCTAAGCCTGAAAGTGGTATAATAATCATGGGATGCCAAAAAGATGCTGGAACGCTTACATTATCCTTTGTTAGCATAAAACAAAAGTAGAAGTTTTTAATAATGTGCAAAAGGTTGATACCCTGAAAAACCACTGTTCTCAAAGCTGCTATTCAACAATGCGGATTCCAACTTTATTTTATTTTATTTTTATTTTTATTCAAGCACAACACAACAGGCTCTAGGCCCAATTATTGTGTTGCCTTTGACAACGAAATATTTGGTCTAGGAATTAATTCGTGCGGTTTTACAAAAGATGGCGTAACTAGCTTATTGTCCCATAGTTTCGTTGATCCAAACATGCGTTGAAAACTACTGTCATTGAGCATCTTGTTTAGTATATGTCAGTTGCTTGAAGCGGAAACAACAACATTTTTTCTTCAACTGAAAATGGCGCATTTTGTGCCTGATAAAGTGTTTTTGCGGGGAGTTATTCTTCATTGCTTTAAGATGAAGAAAAGTGCTACCGCAAGTCATCATATTTTAGTGGAAGTGTTTGGTGACTATGCTCTAGCTGAGCGAACGTGTCAGAAGTGGTTTGCACGGGTTAAAGGTGGTGATTTCAGCTTGGAAGACCAAAAGCAATTTGGACAGCCAAAAGAATTTGAAGATGAAGAATTGAGAGCATTGCTTGATCAGGATTCGTGTCAAACGCAGGACGAACTTGCAGAAGCATTTGGAGTTGAGCAAACAACAGTTTCCAAACGTCTCAAAGCCATAGGAATGATTCAAAAGATGTCTTATTGGGTTTCACATGAATTGAAAAGAAAGACGTTGAAAGAAGAAAAACCGTTTGCGAATTGCTGATTCAAAGACAGAAAAGGAAGGGATTTTTGCATCGAATTGTAACTGGTGATGAGAAGTGGATTCATTACGAGAATCCTAAACGAAAAAAGGCCTGGGTGAAGCAAGGTGAACCAGGTCCTTCACAACCGAAACGAGATATTCATTGTGCAAAGGTTATGCTGTATATATGGTGGGATTTGAAACGTGTGGTGTACTATGAACTTCTGAAACTTGGTGAAACTATTAATGGACACCGCTATCGACAACAATTAATGCGTTTGAAGCAAGCTCTGGCCTGAAAACGACCAGAATGGAATAACAGGCATAATAAACTTATTTATCAAGATGATAACGCTCGACCACATGTCGCAAAACCGGTCAAAACCTATTTGGAAAATGTCGGATGGAAAGTGTTACTCCACCCGCGATATTCACCAGACACTGCTCCGTCTGACTACTACTTGATCGATTGCATGAATAACGATTTGATTGGACAGCGGTTCACTTCTTCAGAAAATATCGAAAAATGGATCTTTGATTAGATTGCGTCAAAAGATGAGGAATTCTTTCGACACGGAATCCGTAAATTGCCTGAAAGATGGGAGAAAGTAGTGGCTAGCGATGGACAATATTTTTGTTAACGTATTCATTTACTTTGTTTTTGAAATAAAGCTTCAATTTTTATTAAAAACCGCACGAATTAATTCCTAGACCAAATACATATTAATACAAAACAATGAAATATACAAATAATTAAAAGAAATACACATTACAAAATAGACAATTAAAAAAAACACATTCATATTGTCTTTAGCATATGAGCTCCTTACATGCCGTTTTCAAAACATGCCTGTTTAATTGTTCTTTGTACACACTTTCCGACGTGCTAAATATATCAATATTGAAGTCTTTTTCGACTTCATTGTGGAGAGTGCTTATTCTCCATATAGGAGATTTCCGAAGGATATTTGTTCTTGCCTTTCTTTGATAAAACGTAGGTGTGTTTCCTATCCTCGTTCTGGTTGATGGGACTTGAAAACAAAGCAACGAACGCAGCTCAATAGAATCAATCTTATCATGTATTAATTTATATAAAAATATTAGATCATTATATCTTCTTCTTTCGTATAACTTCTTCCCCCACCCAGCATATTATCCAGATTTTGCTCCAAGTGATTTTTTCTTGCTTCAAGAATTAAAGAAACACCTGCATGGTTCACATTATATCCATGTAGATCCATCCATTATATTTAAATAATTATCTATCGAAGATTGGTTTGACGGATATGACAAAGCCTTCCTTTTGTTCTGATGGTATATTACATCTTATCTATCGATGTGCTAAGAAAGTTGGCGTCATAGACTTACGTAGAAATCTGAGTAATTATTTTCAAATATTTTTGTGCTCCTTATATGTTAGGCTTATAAGTTATCGAACGTTTCTTGTTTATTATTATTATTTTAGGCTTTAGACGCGATCACCTTTAACATCATATATTGTATCAAAGAATTACCATACTTAGTGCTGGATTTTGGTTTGATGGGGCCCTAAACTTTAGGTCAGGGCCCTTTATACGTCAATCTTTCTTTTTCAGCGGCAAAATATCGCTGTTTTTTAGGTTTGAATATATGCTATGTGCTAACTTATAGACCTAATGGACATATCTAAATGGAAACAAGGGCCTACTACAAGCAGGGCTGGGAAACGGGGTTTCATTAAAAGCGATGCTAGATAACAGGGGCCTCAATACAAGTGAGGCTGAAAGCTCATAAAAGCCTAGTACATATCAATACAAAACACCGTTGTTGTATGTGGGTTTTATCTTATTTGCTTTTCCTTGTTATTTGGAAATTACATTACAATAAGCTTTTTAAAAATTTTTTGGGGGCCCCCAAGCGTGTGGGGGCCCTAAGCTTGGTTAGTTTATACGTATATTCGCCACTAATCGTACTAAAGCTTCAGCCTTTGCTAAGTTGTATGAAAGTTTGCACACAATACTTTGACGCAATGTTAATTCTCCATTCGACATGACTTCAAAGAAAACAAGTCGATCTAACTGGGCAGTATCAATAATATCTTCTGTACAACTTTTTGATTTAAATATCCACTTGCTTCGTATGTATTCTCACCCATGTAAGATTATTTGAACGATAGCTGTCTTATGACAGAAATAGAGCTCGTGTATAGCCATTATTAATGTGTTTACTTTTCAACCTTTTAACACATAATGAAATGAAATATCCCACGTCCCACGATTATGCAGTGTAGTCTAAAGGAGACAGTGACAATGGGAATGAATGAAAGGAAAGGAATGATAGGAAACGGGAGAAATCCGAGAAAACCCACGCACATAGTGTTCTCCACCACAAAGCCCACTTGCCACGAGATGGAATCGAATCAGGGATTTTAACAAATATTAGAATTTATTTTAAGACATAGATTGTGGAATGTATAGCCGTATATGTAATTTCTATTCATCAAAATTTGTCCCTTCACTAAAAGGTTTGACTTATCGTGTTCCTATCTGTCCGTCCGTCCAGGAGACAAGATATCTCAAGAATTACTGGGTGGATTTCCATCAATTGTAGTTAGGATGTTGAGGGTCAAAAATTAGAAATCGACTTTGTTGATGAAGATATTTCATCCACCGGAAGTGATAGAAATCAACTATTTCCGATTTTAACGTTGAACACTATAGAGCCAATACGGTAATATATAGCGAGAAATTGTTTTCTTAAAGTAGATTAAGCGTCCCAAAGATACAGTTCATCTCTATCTTTAACTCTCTACTAAAACCGGAATCGGTAAAAATCCACTAGAACTCTCGGTTTCAATATTGATCTACAGGGTGGTTATAAATTCAACAGCTATTTTTAATTTAGATTATCCTAGAAACTAGCATCAACTCTAGCTGGCATGTAATACTGTTTACTAATGTAAGCTTTACCATTTATGATTTCAGAAGTTGATCCAGTGAAAACAGTAAAATAGCTTGAGTATACAGTGTTGAAGACAGAGCTAAGATTGCCGTCAGATATGTAGTTTGGAGGTCGGTGGTACAAGTGCAAAGATGGTGGAGGCAAGAGCAAGGTAAGAATACAACAATTAACCCTAAGACAATAAAAAAACAACTGTCATAATAAATTAATGATAATTGATAGTGTGTTAGATTGAAGTCGATCTGGATGGCTCTCAGCATCAAATCGAAAGACAATGTGCATGTTGTTCAGGACATATTTGAACATAGTCTTTCAAAGTCCAAACGACAAGCTGCGTCGAACGTACGTATGGCCTGTGATTTCAGAATGGGAAAATGGAAGTGAATTGCTGTTCATGCAAGATGGAGCTCCACCCCACTACGCAATTCTAGTGAGAGCATGACTTGACGACACGACACTTGCCCTATTAGATGGATTGGCTGCCAGGGACCAACAGAATAACCTGCACGCAGCCCCGATCTAACCCCATGCGACTTCTTCCTTTGGGGTTGGGCTAAGGAACAAGTATACAAGTTAAAACCTTAACAGTCTTGAACAAAATATCCATGAAGTGGTTGCAAATGTTCCAGTTGAGATGTTAAGCAGAGCTGTGGGTTCTCTTCCTAAAAACTCCAGAAGTGTGTGGGTGCATACGTTGAAATGTAATTTAATAACAAAATGGTATACCCTAATATTGTATTCAATGGAAATAAAACTCTGACAGGTTGATTCTTTTTTTTGAAATATTCATTGTTACAAGTAGGTACTGAGTTTACAACCACTCTGTATTCTGATATATAGAGCCTAAACGATAATAGATAGCGAGAAGTTGTTTTCTGCGATCAATTATACGTCTCACGAATATTACATTTTTACTTTAATCTCTCAACTAAAATAGGAAGTGGCGGAAATTAACTAACACTTCCGGTTTCAAAGTTAATTTAGAAAATATCACACTATACAAATCAATCTCTTTCAAGCGGTCACTTGTTGCAACTGAGATGCGTTCATGCTTTACTGATCATATAATGCAACTGGTTATTAAATGAATAGAATATATACCACTGGTTCTTACTTGATTGTTAAAGCTACAATGAAGCACACATGCAAAGCTTTTAGAAGGAAAATTGATCATGGGTAAGGAATGTACTCTTTCATGTACTGACAGTGAGGAATTAATCCCGCACCATTCAAAAAATCCTATTTGCTTTCTATATTATTATTTAATCAAGTTATAGTGAGCGCACTTACAATAATACGCGATTACACCTCTATAGTATAAAGACAGTGTGAGTCAAAAGTCCTTGGACACCTGCATAAGTTTGAAAATCGACGGGAAAAGTAAAAAAAGTGTTAATGGGAACAGAGGTTTGATGAGGAGCCGCAACTTTTGGAGTTTATGTCATTCATGTCCGCCATCTTGAAATCCGCCATTTTGGATTCAAGTCATTTTTTAAAAAAATGGGAAGGGGGTGTATGAAACATCAAATAACACTAGCTTGAGCTCAGGCATTTAGTGGTGTAATTTGTTTTTTTCTATCTATACAAATAATAAACAGGGATTTTTATCAGAAATCAGAAAACTAAAAAGTAAAATTAAAAGCTGTTGCTTTAAATATTTTTCCTGCTAGCGAAATACATTTTATACATTCTGAAGACACGTTACAGCAAATAGGATTTGCATCAGGCGAAGAAATAGTTTTTAAATTATATTTTTCAGGTTTTGCCAATATTTCCGAAAGAAAGATTTTTTGTAATGGGTTCAAAATTTACACAGCACAAGGAAGATACGAATCTCAATAATATAGGGGAGACCGGGGCTATTTGAGTATAGTAAGGGAAAACTCAAAATTTCCAAAAAACTACGCACTTAAGAGTTTAAATAATTAGGCCATAATCTACGTACATTATTATAGTACAACATATTAAAGAATAAAGAACCTGTTAAATCATGGAAATTCAGGAAACGAATTTAAAATAAAAATGGCAGAATTCGAGACTAGTAAAAATCACGGGGCTATTTGGGTTTCTCATGGGGCTATTTGGGTACTTCACTGTATCAACATTGTTTACATTAATTACATTAGTGTTCATGTATATTCTGAAAGTATACCCTTTTCTATATAATTTGTAAAAAACATAACTTCATAGTAAAAGAGAATAAGTGAAGCAATTCTTTAGGAAAGGGTGTTCAGGATAAGCTAAAGCTCCTTCAGCATTGTAATGACACAAGACTTTTAATTTTCTTATATATTACATAATACCTTACACATATAGATTTATCTTAGAATGATTTGACTTATTCTCCTTAAAATAAACACTTGTAAAAGCAAATTAGAACAAAGGGAACTCCTGACAGAGTAACATAAAAAGAAACTTCGGATAGTTTTACTTTTTCTACATTAATTTTTAGTAAATAAAAAGAATACACTATAATGAAAATTATAGTTCAAATTTAACTTTTAAAATAAAAAAATGAACTCACAATAAGATTTATGTTCAAAATTAATTTAACGAGTAGTCTTGTCAATTAAAATTAAGTGTATAGTAACATAAAAATCAAAATTTGTGCTGGAGAAAGCAAGGTGCATAAAAATATTTTTTATACAAACTTATGAAAAATCACTAATTTCTAGAACTTCTGAAGTACGAGACAATGAAAGTTATCAAGGAATGTATAAAATAGAGGCACTTGTTGGATACAAACTGTTTTTCCCATAAGGTCCAACACATATCTCATGGTACCACTGTTTACAATGTTGGCAGAAAATACATTCTTCTTTGCTCGTAGATTCTTTAGAGTAATATTTCACCTTACAGAATCTGCATGGTTTATTGTTCTCGGATTCGTTCTCATTATCATAATAACGTGTAACGTAACACTTGAAGGTACATGCTTATTTATTTTTGTCTTCTTAATGCTTTTTGTTTTCGAGCAAGCTTTACCAGATACCTCCATTTATAACTTCTGTTTCGTGCGAAGCTGTTGGACATTTCCGGGAGAAGTAAGTAGACCTGTACTTTGCTTCTTCTTCGTGGAGATACATTTGACAATTTATGCAAGAGTGAGGAGAATTTACATCATTGTACAGTATATGATGGAGTTGCTGCTCCATCATATGCTGTACATCCCATGTACTCTTAATTATATTTCCCAGACTAGATTTTAAAATTCAATTGTCACTTGAACTTCCGGGCTCTTATGGACTGATGTCATAGTAATACACAGTTCTATCCAGTGGTTGTAATATTGTAATACATGAGTGGTCACAAAAGTTCATTGCCATGTTTCTCACAAAATTTGAGAGTTTGTAGCGAACAGTGAGAAATATGTCCGTCCAAAATTAACAAACATTTTCCCTCAGCTCAGTTTGTTTTTTAAAAACTCTATCCAGCAAACAAACAACTCTTTATTAACGTAACCACAATCTGATGAGGAAACTTGAGAAGCCGGCGGTAGATTGTTTACAAATTCTTCATTCATATGCTGATCTTTAAAATAATAAAGTGTGGGATGTATTGTAAAACTGCGTTCCAAGCGACTGTCATAGTGACATTTTTGCCTCTCTCAACGTAAATACCACCCATTCTCCCACCTTCTTGGCAATGACTTTGCTTCATCCACATTGTATACACGGTGTTGTTTTTGTGTTGAGACCCCATCGTTGAAGTAACGGATTTCAATAATTGAAAATCGGACTCCTGCTTCCTCATTAACGCCCTCAGCACGAGCTCTTGAAAGTCCCTCAGGCTTTCGTAATAATAAATTCAGATGTCTTTTCATCGAACTTGAAAACCAATCTTCACCAGCTAGTATCTGAAAGGTATGTATAAGAATTTAATTTATTATTACATATCGATGCACAACTTTACGAATCGTTTCATGGTGCAGCTTAGTCCTTTTTTCCGTGAGAATCATAATTCGCAATATCAACTTCCTCCTGTTCTTCTGTCAGTATTGTGGAGTGTCCTATGACTTTCGGTTTTGTACATTGAATTGTTCCATTATTATCACCCAAACTAGTCTCACCCTTTCGAACTGCACTTTCCTTCGCAAAGTTTCAAAAGGAAAATTGCAGAGCTATGAAGCTCCACGTGAACTCAAATCACTTTTTGTTACACTTTGCATGGCCTTTTCCATATCTTCATTATTCCACTTGCTGTATTTATGTTCTGATTTGCATTTTCGTACTATATAAAAAGAAAATGAAGTGTTTCCTTTTACATACATGCATTACATAGGAGGTTGAACCATAAATACGAAACTAAAATTCATAAATTAAAAATATTCACGTAAGTTTATACCTGACTCAAATAGCCCCGATTGGCTCAAATAGCCCCAATTTTTTCGACTCAAATAACCCCGTTTTGCACATATATACATAGGAATGTACTATTTTCACATGAAATAGCGGAGAGAGCCAAAAATGGCGATTATAACATGCGGACGTTCTGTTTTACGCGTACGGTAATAATTTTACAAAAATATGCATTTACACAGATTCAGCACCTTATATTATACATACGTTTTTTAACATCAGACCAAAATACGAAGCATTGCAATCCACTTTGCTTAGAATTGTCTCATATTTACAGGAACTGATGAGAAAGCAGTAGATCAACGATACATACAAACTTTCCTTTACTAACGAACTTACAAATGAATGCAAATTCAGCACATTGATGCGCATATTAAGCGCGCAGTGACATTTTTTCTTAAGTTTAACCCAAATAGCCCCTTGGCTCAAATAGCCCCGGTCTCCCCTATATATATATATATATATATATATATATATATATATATATATATATATATATATATATATATATATATATATATATATATATATATATATATGATTTTAACACACTGGTTATAACTGAAATGATTCTGGCCCTGTTATTTTAACACTTCCCTGCTGTAAAACGGTAACTTTATAATACTGCTTAAGATAATTTAAATACGTCTATATTAATTAATCTAAGTAGGATTATATTTTAGCATCTTTTGTAGTCATAACTCCATTCTATCACGGTGCTAACTTTAAAGGAGTGGTGTAAATATATTTGTTGCCACAAAATTTCCCTATTCTAATACAAGAAATATAACTACTCACTGATCTTAACTGTAAACTAGTAAATATAAAGTAGTTTTCATTCTAAAAGCATAACGTAGTAAAATATTCGAAAATTTCAATTTTTCCCAATTTTTCTGTTTTTTTTTCAAGCTTGGGAAAAAACGGTAAAAAAAACTGTTTTTTTAACCCAAAATTTCCGTTTTTTTCCAGGCCTTTACAACACTAGTGCTGACTCAATCAAAACTGAAATAAGTAAGTTTAATAAATACTTCAAAAGTAACTTAACGTTACTAAATTCGAACTCTCAATCGGTCAATTTTATGTGAAGTAACCACTTCAAGGTTATTCAAATTTTTGACGAGCTATGATGTCTCAATCTTAAGAGTATATATATATTCTAGGATGGTGTCCGGTATTTCCAGTTTCAAAGGATGGCAACCCTAATTGCAAGTGAACTACGGATTAAAGTTATACACGGATCTAAGGCGATATCGATTCTAATCAGTGTTGCCAATTTGGGGGAAAAGTCGCTAAATCTAGGGGATTTGCCTTCCAGGATAGCGACAAAAAATAATTTTTCCGATTAGCGACTTTTTTGGTGATTTTGAAATGACGATTTGGCGACTTACTTACAAATCTAGCGACTTTGCGCTGAGAACAACTTGTCATAAAATAAATACTATTAGCTCGAATCACTTCAGATATATGTTTATTTTCCTTTTGCTTATTTGAATCAGTGCAGATGTTCACGAGCTTGGAAAACACATAACATTTATCTCTATATTCCCGCTTTGATTGCTGTTATCTCTTACATTCTAATGGGGACAAACTCCAGCTTTTAATGTCCTTTAGTTTACAGGGCTTCTGTTTAGGGGCACAAATAATACATTACCGATAGCAAACAGATTATCTGTAGAAGCGTGAGTAGACCTGTTAGACCAAGATTTTTTTCTAGACCTGTAATTTTGCTCGTTTTTCTAAACTCATTTTTGATCTTGTTGAAGCAAAATTGATCATAAAATTAAAAATATATAAAAGTGAAATTATTGTTAGTTATATATGCGTCTTTGAGTCTTTCATATACGTTCTTGTAGCGTAGATAGTACTATGACTTGAATTGATAACGTATCTTTTATATATATATATATATATATATATATGAGGCAAAATCCACGAACTTTTTTTAGCGACTTTTCACCCAAAATTGGAGTCATTTCATCTCCAATTTAGCGACTTTTTGTATCAACTTGTTGGCAACACTGTTTCTAATCCGCACCGTAATTTTCGATTCAACTCTGGATCAGAAAGATGCACATTAGATTCCCACCAATAGAATGGAAAACTAGAAGTAATTTAAATATACAAAATATAATTTCGAAGACTAACCAGAGGCTTCGTCGTTTTACCAAAACTATCTTGCAATCTTGCAATTGTTTTCACTGACTTTTATTGTTGACGAAACTTTATGTGCACTCTTCATTATCCGTTTCAGATTACATTCTTGTGTGGGTGACGGAAACGAAGAACTTTCTTTAAAAATTCAGAAAGGCTGTGATATAATACGTATGTATCAGTTGGGAATTTTCCTCTCTATGTTGTTGAATGGGACAATGGAAAATTGGCTAAATAGAAAGGGGTTTCAACTCATTTGGATAAAACAATGCACTCGCATGGTGGGTGGATATACGTATATACACATAAATGGACGACATAGCTTTTCAACGACACTATTGAGTTGCGTTCGAAAATATGACCCAAGTTAATTACATTGTTGTTGTAGAACCATATTTATGTGTAACGTTGGTAGCTCTTCCCCAAATTAAACGTCCTCTAATTAATCTCTTTTTTTTTTTCATTCTGTTTCCATTCTCGAAACTTTGTTAATTTTTCAAAGCATTCGTTGTTCTATCATTAATACGTATCATGATGCAAATTATGTTTTCTCATAACTTTTCCCGTATGGAAACCGAAATGGAGCACAATGGCAGACTTTAACCGGTATTAGCGAATGCAACTACAGTATGGTGTGTTGTACTTTCTCTGTAAGTTGGATGATTATTGGAAACTTTTTTTTTAGAAATAATGTTTCGTATGATATTTTTTAATTCTAATGACAAAAAAACGCTTGTATTTATCTGCATACTACAGATAAGGGAATTATAGAAATCTCATTAAAATTATTTTCGATTTGAATGTGACCAATTAAACAATGTTCGTATCTAGTATCTTATACTATGTAAGCCACAAGTATCTACACAGTAAACAGATAATTTGATACATACGTAGGGATTAATTTGCATAACGCTGGGTTAATTGGTTTCAAGAAACCTCCGTGGTATGCAAAACCGCATTGTTAGGTATCTATTTTAGAGGATATAAATTTAGTGGGCAGTATTCGCAGAAATGCATTAGTCAACCGTTAGTCACGCGATTAGTTAGTGTCGTATTAGCTCTATACTAAGCAGGGTGTACTTTTTGGTATTCAAAGTCTGTTCTGAAAATTTTTCGCTATATTTTTCCGGAAAATTTTCCGTTCTAAAAAAAATATCATTAATGAAGTAACAATTCCTCAGCAATTATAATATTGGTTGAATTCATGTATAGAAATGTTAAAAAGCGAAAGATCGTTTAAAGAATCTGAAAATTTTTATGGCTCAGACAATTTTCAGTACTATGTAGGAACAAGTTAAACAATTTTTTATGAATCAAAATATTTTCTGTCTTATATGGAAAAATTGAAGAACTTTTTATGAGTCGGAAAATTTTCATCATTTTGAAGCAAAAAGGAAAACAACTTTTTGTGAATCGTAAAGTTTTATTGCTCTGTAGAAACAACTGAAAAAAAATCATAGATCGGAAAATATTCATCACGATGTAGAAAAAAGTGGAAAAAATTTTTCATAATCCGGACAATTTTGGATATTATGTATAGTGATGTTAGGTAGAAAATTCTCCACTATATTTAACTGCACATAGAGCTACAAAATTGAATTTCTGTAGAGAAAAGTTAGTCAGCAATAAATTATAATTTTCCAATTAGCTTTCGGGAACCGGAAAACTTTCTTATATCTCAAGTTGGGAAGTAAAATTTTACACAGTGATTCTCTCTCTCTCTCTCTCTTCCTCTGCGAGCTCCTTCGTTGCTAAGCGGTTAGCATACGCGCCTTTGGCATGGAAGACCTGGCTTCGATTACCAGCGGGAACTCATGTAGTTCGGATTCCACGTTAATCAGTTGGTCCCGTCTTATATAGTCTCGTTGCTGAAAGGGACGTTAAACTCAAAATCAATTCAATTCAACTCCTCTCTCTCTCTCTCTCTCTCTCTCTCTCTGTCTCTGTCTCTCTCTCTCTCTCTCTGTGTGTGTGTGTGTGTGTGTGTGTGTGTGTGTGTGTGTGTGTGTGTGTGTGTGTGTGTGTGTGTGTATGCAAAGTGCAGAGAACATACATCGAATTCGTAGACTACAAATATCCCATTCTATTATTTGAAATTTCAATTTATTAAAAGTCATGAATATTTTCCGATTCATAAAAACATACTCCACTTATTCCAACATCGTTGTTTAGCCGTAAAACTTATTGGTAATAAATATTGTCTTAAAAAGTTTCATGAAGTGAAAATCTAACGATTCTTCATTTCAAGAATGTTTCAGAAACTTCAATGCGTTCTTCCCTCAGAATCAACCTTTGATCTTACAATATTAGATTTCGTCAGTTTAATACGCATAAGACGGTTTTCTCATATCTTTACTACTTTTATAGATTTACATACTGCAACATTTATAAATAAGTAAATATAATATAAAGCACCTACTGTAAATTTTTGACTACCCAAAATTCCAGTTTAAGTAACTCATGAAAGCAAATACTGACCATTTTCTGGAAATAAACATTTATTTATTCATATATTCATTCAGAAGAGAAAATGAAATATAACTAATAAGGAAGCTGATTTGTGTAGTTGTTTTTCCAATAAAATAATAAAAGAAACATAAAAAGCTGCACCATTAGTGCTGTGTTCTAAAAGCAACAAATAATTTCATTTTAATTTACAAAATAAAAAACATATTTCTTTTATATATATATATATATATATATATATATATATATATATATATATATATATATATATATATATATATATATATATATATATATATATACTTGTTCTATGGAATCATCATTATTCCTAATACATTCTTATACATAATAATGGTAGTTTTACAATACAAATATCTGCTCTAAGATGTTGATTTAGAAAATTCTAATATTGAAATTATGATTTACGAGTGTTAAACACAATAAAATATTTTTCTTATTTTCTGTTACAAAAATAATCTTCATAAAAAACTTTTATGTAGTTATTGCATTACATAGGCAGGCCTACATGTGAAGAAATAGTGGAATTTTCTGTTTCTGAAATTGATAAATTCACAAAGGTTTCTTTTCAATTTCTTGTTACATTTTAAATATTGAAATGGGATACTTGTTCTCTACGAATTCGATGTTATGTTCCCTGCACTTTACACACAGATACACACACACACACACACACACACACACACACACACAGAGAGAGAGAGAGAGAGAGAGAGAGAGAGAGAGAGAGAGAGAAACACTGTATACTTTTACTTCCCAACGTGAAATATTAGAAAATTTTCTGGTTTCCGAAAGCTAATTGGAAAATGATAATTTGTTGCTCTCTAACTTTCCTCTACAGGAAGTGAATTTTATAGCTGAATGTGCAGTTAAATACTATACTGGAAAAATTTCCAACAAACATCACTATACATACACCGTAAAATCCAAAATTGTCCGGATTATGAAGTTTTTTCAATTCTTTCTACATCGTGATGAAAATTTTCCGATCTATGAAAATTCCTTTCACTTGTTTTCTACAGAGCAATAAAACTTACGATTCACAAAAAGGTGTTTTACTTTTGCTTCAAAATGATGAAAATTTTCCGACTCATAAAAGGTTCTTGAATTTTTCCATACAAGACAGAAAATATTTCGATTCATGAAAAAATTGTTTCACTTGTTCCTACATAGTACTGAAAATTGTCTGAGTCATGAAAATTTTCAGATTATTTAAACGATCTTTTACTTTTTAACATTTCTATACGTGATTTCAATCAATTTTATGAATACTGAGGAACTGTTACTTGATCACTGATATTTGTTAAGAACAGGAAAATTTTCCGGAAAAATATAGAAGAAAATTTTCCAACTCACATCACGGCTCAACAACGATGTAGGAATAAGTGCAGTATGTTTTTATGAATCGGAAAATTTTCCGTTTCAAAATTTTCCGGAAAATTTTCATCACTTGTCATGGGACTGCCTTTGACTAGCAAGTTTGAGGGGAGTATGTTGCTTGGTTACCTCTGCACAAATACATTTGAAACAAACAAATATGTTTTAGATTTTAGAAATTTTAACTTCCACCTTAATGTTTTAATTGCTTATTATTTTTTGAGAATGGCAGAGTGAGAAATGTTTTTTTTTGTTTGTTTCTATCAAACTAAAAATTCTGTGACTGCAGTGTATCCACAAAATTATTTGTGTGGGTGCTGGAGCGCCGGAGCACCCACATAGTCGGCGCGCATGCCAGGGTACCCTCTACTCTAAATTAGTCACATGTGATTAACTTAGTCATCTACTACGTGCTAATCCGAGATTCTGAATACACGTCTGATAACCATGTGTTAGTCAAACCATTAGTATGGTGCTAAACATACGTCAAAACAACTCTGCATAAAGCCCAGTTTGTTCATCACAAGCACACAAATCTGGAATAATAAGCAATATATATACGTACGGATTTCTTCAATTGCAAATGAAAAATGAAATGTTCCAATTTTACGTCCCACGTTGATGATCTGTAGATAATTGATGACAGTGAATAATTATAAACGGAATTGGTGAAATGAAAATGGAGGAGAAAACGGAAGAACTTATGGACACAATTTTGTCCGCCACAAACTCACATGTTCTGGAATCCATGTAAGGACCCTCCTCGCACCAGAAGTAAGGATTTCATTACTTTTTTTTTCAAAATTTTCCAGACGTTTTCTTTATCATGCTTTTTCAGGATTACCAGACTAAAACACAGGAACATCAAGGTTACTTAGAAACACCCATTCTTTTCAGAGGGATTCGAAAAACTGTTTGGTTTTACCTCGCGATCATCAGCTTCTCTGATCGATCATCGGACCGATCGAATATACCACATCGGTTGAACATTGAGCATCGTTCCCTTAATACTTTATCGTATTGGATAAGATGAATGTATGCAATTTTCAATTTAAAATAGAAATTAGATACTCAGCGTTGAGAATAAGAAGTATATTGCAGCTTTAGTCGTGAACATCTCTGGGCATTCGACAATGCGTAGTGACCATATTAAAAAAAAAGTTTAAGGAACCTAAAAAAACAAAACTATACAGCATACTTAAAGACTATTACAAAAATAGGAAACTAAAGATACTTGATACCAACATCGATAAAATAACTTACAAAGGCTGTCCTCAAAGATGAGTCCTCGGCTGATTCTGGAATATAATTTTTCAACCCCGTCTGGAACAACTGAACAATCTACCACAAGCAGTTGGAGTGTGAGAGTATGCATACTTTATATGGGGAACGGAAATGGGGAATGGCGAAAACATCATAACGAGGAACTGCATAATTTATACGGTTTACCCAACATTGTTAGGGTCGTCAAGTCTAGGAGGTTTAGGTGGGCGGGTCATGTAGCTAGAATGGAAGAAAATAGAAACGCTTTCAAAGTCTTGACTGGAAGACCAATCGGGAAACGACCATTAGGAAGACCTAGGCGCAGATGGGAGGACAATATTAAGATGAATCTCGCAGAGATTGGAATACAAAGTAGAAACTGGATGCAGTTAGCTAAGGCTAGAAGTCAGTGGAGAGCTTTTGTGAACGCGGCATTGAACCTCTGGGTTCCATAGGCCATAGAGTTTTATATATATATATATATATATATATATATATATATATATATATATATATGTGTGTGTGTGTGTGTGTGTGTGTGTGTGTGTGGTTGTTTTCAGCTGAGAAAACAAAATACACAGCATTCCGCGAGATCTTGAGTAGGAACCCGACAATAAAATCATAAGACATAAAAAGAATTAGAGAACATAAGAATCTAGGGAACATACTGGAAGACAGCATTTAAATATCAAAGCAATGCACAACATAATAAGCATTGGTCAGAAGGAATTTTATCTTCCACTACAAACAATACCCAGATATATACACGCACTCAGAAATTTTTGTTGGAATGGGTCCAAGCTTTGGAGGAGGGGGGGTTCCAATACTACAAGCTACTACGTCTATATAGTATTGAACAGGTATTATTCTGCACCCGAAAAGACGATAAGTAATTGTAAAATACTTCCACCAACATTTTCAGAGAAAAAATGATAAAACTAGATTGTTTTATTAGAGAAAGAGTACAGATGAATAGTAAGATCAAATTTTCATGTTACATCAATTATTTCCCTATTAAACGAGTATAGTTTTATTGAGAAAGTTGTACAAATATATGTTAGGAAGTTTTGGGTGGATCCGGACCTCGTGAACTCCTCTCCCGTGTGTGTGCGGCCCTGCGCAGATATCATCACTCAATATTAAAGTCAATAATAGACTACGGAAAAAGCATTTGGAGACATAGACGAAATATCAAAATGAGTGTACCTGTAGATTGAGTCCCAAGTGGAATACTAACATTAAGCATAAACAAACAAACGACAAGTTACTAGTTAAAACGAAATGAAAAGAACAAAGTAATTCTCAACAAAGAATCAATCGCACATTTAGAAAATGAAACAAAAGAACAAATAAGAAGGAAATGGTAGGAAAGATGGAACAGATGCACAACAGGGAGAAGAAAAGGAATACATTTTGCGTCATAAAAGGCTACAACATAACCATCCCAAAAGCGACTCAGCAGCATTTTCGACCCAGCGAGTAAACGCAAACGCTTGGAAAAGTTGTGCTCACTGCTCACACACTACACGGACAGATGCGCCTCACCGAAAAGTCGAAGTTCTTTCTGAGCGCTAGGGAAGAAATTGCGTTTGGTCAAACACACGCAATAGAGTTTTCTACTGTACAGAGTTATTATAAATGATTGGTACGATTTCACAGCTCTAGAATAACTGTATTACAGTACATATTACGATAATTTACTTCACGCAAACAGAAAACTAAAAAAAAAAAAATTTTTTTGTTAACAATTAAAAAATGTTCGATATGTGACTTCTTAGTGATTCGACAGACATCAAGCCTAAAATCAAGTTCTTCCCACACTCGGTGCAGCATGTCTTTATCAATGAATTCAAAAACATTGTTGATGCGGGCTCTCAGTTCTGGCAGCTTTGCTGGTAGAGGAGGTATGAACACTGAATCTTTCACATAATCCCACACAAAAAACGAAGGTCTACGCCTGTAGTTAGGTCAGGAGAGTCTGGAGGCCATGACATGAAATGCTTTCTCGGAGCCTGTCGCCATTTTGCCTCACTGCTCACTAGTGCGCTCTCGTGGGAGAAATCTAAAATAGTGTACACATGCAATAAACAAAAATTTTGAGGTTTCCTACGTTACTGTTCAGTTTTGTAACAATTTCTCAATTACTAGAGCTACAGCGAATTTATGAAATCGCTTCAATCATTTATAATAACCCTGTATATTACGAACAACAACGATAATAACACTTTGCATTTATTTGCTTCAACTTGCGACGTTACCATCACTACCAAAAAACAAATCATATTAGATGTCGTATCAGATTAGATTTTATGCCTGAGAGATAATTTTCATTTGAGTGAAATTCACAAACATCACTATTTCATTCAGGAAAAAATTCACGTTTCAAGATGATTTTTTCTTTGCTGTACAGAAGCAAGCTGTTGAAACGGATATAAAAAAAAATCGGTAAAATTACATAACGTGAGAAATGACAGAAAATAATAAATAAAATATTTAAAAATATGTTCGACTTAAAATATGGCCAAAGTTAGCAAAGTTAAATTTAATTGTGGAGGGAGCCAGGAAAATATGCTGTGGACACAGTTTTGTACAGGGCTACACTACAGTGATTCAGTATCAGGCACGCACCTACGGGGGGGTGCACCTGGTAGGGAATCCCCAAAACTTCCTAACTCAACATTTATTCGTCCACTTTTTCAATAAAACTATACTTGTTTAAGAGGGAAATGCTTGATGTAGTATGAAAATTTAATCTTAACACTTCATCTGTACTCTTTGTCTTATGAAAACAATCCAGTTCTATCATTTTCCCCCCCTGAAAATATAGGTGGAAGTATTTTACAATTACTTATCGTCTTTTCAGGTGCAAAATAATACCCGTCCGATACTACATAGACGTAGTGGTGGGTAATATTGGATCACCCAAAGTAACAAGGGACCGCGGTTGCTCAGTGGTAGAGTGTTCACCTCTGGTGTGTGGGGAACCCCTTGTTCGATTCCAGCTCGCGCAAAGTGAACTTTGTGGTGGACAAATACTGTGTGCGTGGGTTTCCTCTTGGTTCTCCCGTTTCCTCCCACTTTCTTCATTCCACCATTTCATTCATTTCTCATCACCGTCTCCTTTAGCCTAACCGGCATAAACGTGGGACGTAAAACTCAAAGATTTCATTTCAAAGATTTCATCTCTCCTCAAATTTAGGAAAGAATGAGTATATGCGAGGGTGGGTATGGGTATATTTTTGAAAACGATCTAGTGTATATCTACGAAAAATTCTACCATTGAATCATCTCATCGTATAATTGCCGCATTGCTGACAAATGACTTAAAAAATCAATTCATATTTCTATTCCTTCTCTCCAGATCCCTAATGTTTAATTTTTCAAATATTCGAGGGGGAAAGAAGTGTCCACACCGTCTCTACTGAACTAGCTTAGTGACGGTGGCATGTTGTTTGCTATGATGTAGTTTGCCATAATTCGATTTTGGTGTTGTTTGCCACTATTTTGCCGTAGTATTTATATTTAGGTTTTATCACATCTTTATCATGAAGATTTACACACACACACACACACACACAAACACACAAACAAAGTAAGGGTCGCCAGGCACCTCTATTTTTGATCCCTTGGGATAAGTAAAAGTTTTTGCCCCAGTAAGAGGTCTCGTTAGACACACTGCTGGAAGAGAACATTAACAAATGCTCCAAAGAAATGAACACAAAACATCATTAATATTACAATAGCTTTACAAATAGATTTATATAATTGCATAATCTCTGTGTGCTTGAAAATAGCCAAGTAACAATACAAAAGTTTTGTATTACCAAGATACTAAATTTCATTCATCGCACCAAAGATTGCTATATCAATACATTTAAATATAATTTTGTTTAACTCTAGTAAAGTTATGAAATATTAAAAGAAAACATAATTTTCATCACACCCCTTCCTGAAAATACTGCTTGCCAACATTTGTTTAGATTGCTACACCCCGTCATGAGTGGTTCTGATGATTTACCTAGAATCAACGTTGGCTACATTTTCAAACACACATACAAATTGTACATCATATCAATTTTGAAACACATTTGATGGGTTTCTGAGATCACAAATAATATACGTCAAGTGCTTGAACTCAATTTGAATAAATATAAATGTGGCGTTAATAGCCGATAACGTTCTTGGGGCCATTTGTATTGTATGTATTCTGTTTATAAATATAATATATTTGATTGTTGTGATATAGGCAACAATCAGCTTATAGATTGATTTTAATTAATATCGTATATAAGATAAATCAGAGAGAACAATACCGTGGTAAGCAACAACACCAAAATCGAGTTCTGGCAAACGGCACCATGGTAAATAACATGTAATCTTAGTGAAATTGTGTCTAGATAAAGTTTTCCGGCAGACTATTCAAACAACAACCATAAACAAAACATTCAACAATCATTTTCGAATTTCATTTATATATGAAAATCTCCTCATTCTTATTTTGAGTTGATTTATATGAAAAAAATATTTCTTACATTCTACGAGATGTATAATTGATAGTGATTCTGAATTATCAATTTGAAAGCTTTACTTGAAACTTAAAAAAAGGGAAATGCTTTTCCAATCGCATTAACATTAAGGTACTGTCAATTACGCCGAAGACGATTTTATTGAAGAAGTGCTGTAATCTCTTATTTATTTGCCCTAATGGAGTGCCAATCTGAAGTCATTTTCTGCCTGTCACCTTTTGAAAAGACAAGTTCTTCTTCCCTTTGTCCGGCGTTAGAGCATTAATAGTTAAGGGGTTATCCTGGTGATTCCCAAGAGGTTCCAGGTTTTCTCATAGTAGGACAGGTTTAGCAGCATATAGGTATTTTCCTTTTCTTCGCCGATCTCAGATTTCTATCTACATCAGGAGGAAGAGGACATGCAGTTTTTAAAAAGTTGTGACTTCTAGAGAAAACAAAACATTCGACAATGCTTATTTTCTTTTGCTTGTCACTTGAGAATCATCTGTTTCTTTATATTTAGGTTATGTAGAATAGGCAGTTTGAAAGGCACTAATTGGGGTCTTAACACTAAATTTATGCTTACGCCCTGTTCTGACACATTAATATGATGCCTGGTTATCAGCTCCACAAAAGTTTATGACAAGCTACAGTAGCTGGAACATCATGTTTTACACGTTGCTTATTCATTGCCTCCACGCATTCCGACTAGGGATGGCCTTTTTCGAAAAATCTGTTTTTCGATTTTCGGAAATTTCATTTTTCGTTTTTTCGTTTCTTCGCTTTTTCGAAATTTTTTCGTTTTTTCGAAAAAAATTCGTTTTTCGTTTTCCGAAAAACTTTTCGTTTTTTGAAAAATTTTTCGTTTTTCGTTTTCCGAAAAAATTTTCGTTTTTCGTTTTCGAAAAAGCCATTTTTCGAAAAAAAATGTGGCCATCCCTAATTTCGACTCTTGATATCAACCGTCGCACAACAATACCAACACCCTTACGTCATCTGTACAGCCTCCGCTCTCGCTACATTCAATACCACATGTCAGACGCTCCTACCATTCTTCATAAACTCCTAGACCAGACACCAGCTTTAGAATGTCATGCTGATTCCCCAATAGATTATCTTCTTGCTATCCATGAACGTGATCAGACCGTTGTTTCTCTATAACCTCCATCGTTACATTTATTGTCGCCATCCCTTCATTCATGTATTTCATCAATGAACCCTTTTGTCGTGAAGTAACAGAGCTCCAAGTGTCTAAACACTCTCTGAGTAGCTCCAGAGCAGAAGATTAACACCCTCGTCGCAACTTAGCATCCTACGTCCTCGTGTTCTGTTACCTGCACTTTACTTCATCCTTTACATTACATGTCATGTTAAAACCTGTCATGTTAAAACCTTAAAACCTGTTATGTCATGTTAAAACCTCATGTTAAAACCTGTCATGTTAAAACCTTAAAACCTGTTATGTCATGTTAAATCCTCATGTTAAAACCTGTCATGTTACATGTCGTGTTAAAACCTTCTTATGTATGCGTAAATAAAAATGCAGTTAATAAATAAAATCCTGATATCCATCTCCAATTAGATCTACAAGTAAATTGATGCTCATGGCCCAAGAGAAGGCGATACCTTCTGTGGCCCGTCCATCTCGGACGGCAATGAAACTGCGTTTTCAAAAAACAGAGACAGACTAGTGTCGAGGTGTTTGAACATTTTTTTTTAATTGAAAGTGTTTTCTTAAGAAAATGCCAATATATCGAAACGTAAACAAATTGATTTGATTTGAGTGGTTGAAGTTTCCATATCGTTTTCAGCGAGGCTAGATGCAACAGAGAACTACAACTGAGCCATACGAGCTCCCATCGAGAACATATCTGCTACTTTGGTTTCAACAGAGGGATTAGGGTGAAAACTGAACCTTTTCTTGGGTAACTAAATTAATATACTGAGGACTTCTTTCAGTTCGAAATGCAAGGTGGACAAAATAATCGAATTATCCCAATTTTTTTGAAATATCCAAAGCATGTATTCTTTAAAAAGCTAAATATCAATCGAACACAACTACTGTACCTAAAAAAAAAAAAGTTAATATGCGGTACATTTTACTTTTAAGGCAGCATGTAAAGTTGTGTACTCCAATGCCTCCTCGTGCATAAATTAAACCACAAGCGTCATGAAAAACATATTTATGTACAGTGCCACCCATATTGTAAAGTTCTGCTGATGCAGGTAGAAGGTAGAACAATTGCACATGGGAATAGTTTTCAAACACTACCAATTTTATTACAAAAAATTCATATATAACACAGTATGATACAATTTTAGTGAAAATAAGAGTTTTCTAATGATTAGGATAAGTACTAATCCCAGGAACAAATGGCCAAGGATTCATCACAAAGCTCAGCTGCAAGCTATGAGAGGTGTTAAGTTCCCAAAAGAGCTTCTCTGCAAGCTAACGAGGAAACGGTCCCAAGTGTAAACAACCGATTTGGCTGGGGTCCGGATATGTGTTACGGGAGACCAAAATAGGAGACACGTATTTTGGCGTTTGGGCCCATACGCAGAACTTTCCAAAATATGGGGCCTCAAAGTATCCCTACATGCTATAGCTAGGAAGCGAATAACGTTACTTGTACACAACCGATTTCGCTGGGATCCGGATATATGTTACGGAAGACCAAAGTGAAGACAAGTATTTTGTCGTTTGGGCCCATACCCAAAAATTTCCGAAATATGGGGCCCCTAAGTGTCTCTACATGTTATAACTAGGAAGCGAATGGCGTTACTTGTACACAACCGATTTACCTGGGGTACGAATATGTGTTAAGGGAGACCAAAGTAGGAGACACATATTTTGACGTTTTGGCCCATACGCAGAAATTTCCGAAATACGGGGCCCCAAAATGGCATTACTTGCTATAGCTAGCAAGCGAATGACGTTACATGTACACAACCGATTTGGGTGGGGTCCGGATATGTGTTACGGGAGACCAAAGTAGGAAGACAGGTATTTTGGCGTTTGGGCCCATACGAAGAAATTTCCGAAATACGGGGCCCCAAAGTGATCCTACATGCCATAACGAGGAAGCGAATGACGTTACTGGTACAGAATGTTGGCTTGGGTTGGAATATGTTGCAATATATCCAAAAGCATGAGACTTGTGTTTGTTGTTAGGTCCGACAAAAAGGAATGTCGAATATACAGAGTCCCATATTGCTAGATTTTCAATAAGGCCATGAAATTGGCGTATGTGGTACCCATGCAATTCTGAACAGATGTTCAGCTGGCACGAGCCATCGAGGGAGGATCTTCTGACCACGAGGGTGTCAACGGAGCGAAAGAATGTTTGCGTTTTTCGCTCGTATTTCTATGACTAGGATTTGTGGATACCGGGCAGAACACTTTTGTGCAAGAGAGTGAACATTAATATTTAATCGATACGGCGTGTGTTGTCAGGAAACCGGGTAGAGTGGCGGAAGTAAAGTTTGCTTGCCTGTCAGGTTTGGTCGGAAGAAAAACGACAACTCTTCGACTTGGGCTTATAATAGCCATATCCGG
The DNA here is from genome assembly GCF_964235325.1 of Thermobia domestica. NCBI lineage: Eukaryota > Metazoa > Arthropoda > Insecta > Zygentoma > Lepismatidae > Thermobia > Thermobia domestica. Next base: position 51,415,187 of record NC_137471.1, read on the forward strand.
ACCCCAGCCAAATCAGTTGAGTACAAGTAACGTCATTCGCTTCCTAGTTATAGCATATAGAGCCACATTGGAGCCCCATATTTCGGAAATTTCTGCGTATGGGCCCAAACGACAAAATACGTGTCTCCTGCTTTGGTCTCCCGTAACACATATCCCGACCCCAGCCAAATCTGTTCCGTACAAGTAACGTCATTCGCTTCCTAGTTATAGCATGTAGGGCCACTTTCTGGCCCCGTATTTCGGAAATTTCTGCGTATGGGCCCAAACACCACAAACAAAAAAAAAACGTGTCTCCTACCTTGGTCTCCCGTAACACATATCCGGACCTCACCCAAATCGGTTGTGTACATGTAACATCGTTCGCAACCTAGTTATAGCATGTAGAGCCACTTTGAGGCCCCGTATTTTGGAAATTTCTGTGTATAGGCCAAAACGCCAAAATACACGTCTCCTACTTTGGTCTCCCGTAACACATATCCGGACCCCAGCCAAATCGGTTGTGTACATGTAACGTCATTCGCTTCCCACTTATAGCGTGTAGGGCCTCTTTGAGGCCCCGTATTTCGGAAATTTCTGCGTATGGGTCCAAAGGACAAAATACGTGTCTCCTAATTTGGTCTCCCGTAACACATATCCGGACCGCAGCCAAATCGGTTGTGTACATCTGGAGCTGTGCAGCTGGTGTTCTTCTGATCATGAACGTTATCACGTTTAAGATTTCATCATGGACAGCAAGTTAGTCCGAGGGAGGACATTCGGCGAAAGTGACCAGATCTCTGGCGAGCGGAAAACTGGCTGCTCCACGACGACAATCCACGCTGTCACCGTGCTCTCCTCACACGTGAGTTTCTCACCAGAAACAAGATGTTCGTACATCTGAAGCCATCCTATTCGCCAGATTTGTTTCCTGCGGACTTCGTCGTCTTTCCGAAGCTGAAGATCCAGCTCAAAAATCGCTGTTTGGACACCATTGCTAAGATCCAGAGAGAACCGCAGAAGGTACTTGACATGCTTCGAAAAAAAGACTTCCAGTACATATTCCAGCAGTGGCAGAAGCACTGGGAGCGCTGTATTGCTGTACAAGGTGACTATTTTGAAAGTGTAGGTGTATAAATGTAGATAAAGTATTTTCTAGGTAAACAGAACTAGTCTTGAAACATTTTGATATCACCTCGTATATATAAATAATTATTTTTCTCTCTTACCATTTCTTGCTCTGAATTCGTCAACAGCCAGGCAGGAGTCACTTTATAAGATTGGTTGAGTGGCTGAAGTTTAGTTTAGGCTATATGAGATGAGGACCTACAATTTACTGACTACATTCTATGTTTATCTACAGCACAGTTTGGAAGTCTAAAACGACTAGAAATGTAGTTTAATCTGGTTCTCACCAGTGTTGCATGGGTGCACCATATTTACTTTTTTTTAGCCCATTGACTGACATAAGGAATTATTTTTCTATTTTCTTTAAAATCAAGTGAAATTTTAATTGTTTAAATTAACTGATATCATCTTGAAGTTTATTGAAATGTCCTTGACATAGGGAAAATTAAAATTTTCTTTCATATAAGTTATATTTAGTCATCTTTACATATGTGTACTGAAAGCCTGAGGTCATGAGTAGGCAAGTGCACAAGACTTACTTTTAGGTGTTCCAGGGGGGACTCAAATTCAGTATGAGTATAAATTATAATAAAATTTGTAAAATTATCTACAGAATTAGATTAAATTTACACAAAAGTGAGAATTTCGTGTGGTCCGGATCACCAGGACCTACGCCTGTGTACATCTCTAGCCATAGACCAACACTGTTATGAGTAAGGATAGAAAAGAAATGGAAAAAGAGGAAAGTTGTTGAAAGTATGTGATTTTCAATCTATGGCGAAATTAAAATACTGCTAATTTTACAGAGATTATGTAATATCTTCAAGTAGGTAAAAGATAACGAAAAAGTGGAACAAGATCGCCCTAGACAATATTATTTTACATGAGATACCGTTATCAGACTTATTTATCTCCTTTCAATTTCCAGTTATTTAGAAAATCGGCATTTATTTTTGCGTTTCTAAATGGCCGCAAACGGAAAGCTACTAGGTGACTCGTGATAACGGTACCTCATGCAAAATAATATTGTCTAGGGCGCTCTTGTTCCACATTCGGATTATCTTTTATCTATTTGAAGATATCACATAATTACTGTAAAATTGGCGGTATTTTAATTTCGCAGTGATTAGGCCTCTTAACCTCTACACTACAGTGCACTGGTAAGGTGCTATGTTAGATGTTAAGGCACTATGTTAAATGAACAATTAATGTTTCTAGTTCAACATACTGTTCGAATGAAACATACGAGCACATCGAATCAAAAATTCCACCGTTAATGTGCACATTGTTGTGTGAGGGAACCTAGAGTACATTAAATCCGTTTCTCAACAATGCTATATTATTGATATGACGGAGGTCCAAGGAAACTGCCCGCTGAACTAGAAACTTTGCTTTTTAATTTAAATCTAGGGCGCCTTGTCACAGTGGAGCTCAAATGGCTGGTGGAATTGTAAAAATTCATTTCCATTTTTTTCGTATCTTTGCTCATAACAAAGTTGGTCTATGGTCCCGGACTTTGATACACCACACTGGACGAACACACTTTTCACTACGCTCACCTACAGCGCAATAAAGGAGCAAGTGGGTGTACCTGTGAGTTGTCACTATGTATTTCTCCTCCCAAAAGATGGCAGTATCGATAAGTAACAGCAGTGTTGTCAGCTTTTGCGAGGAATGTGTTTTATGTAGGTTGTTCGGTTTTCATTTGACTGACCTTTATATTAGGGTTTCCATTTAAAGTAATTAAACACATGTTCGAGCGATTTTTACTATTTGACCTGGATAAGAAGAAAAGAGGTTGGAAGAGAAAGAAATTGCCATTATTATTTATGTGTCCAGATTTCGAAGTTCCTTAATGTTTTAGATATTAAATTTGATATTTGGACTTTTCATTTCAAGTAACTATATTTTACCCTTAAGCCATCACCTCGTCTACAAATTGCTAGCATGGAAGCGATACCTCTTGGCGTCACGTTGGAGGCAGCACAGCAAGTAACAATTACTACGCTGACTGACATCTGCTGGAATTAGCGTAACTGACAGATGGAAACGACTTACGTTTATAATAAGGATTAAGGATATATAAATATGTTTGCCTAGTTTGTTATAAAATCCGCACCTTTTAAATGTTTTGGTGGTTTGCATATTACCGTCACTTACAGATTGACATGTTTTTTGCTTTATAATAAGACCTACAGTAGAATTAAACACGAGTGTCAGCGTTTCTTGTACTTGACTTCGAATGCAACAAAAAGGGTTGAGGCGATTCACAAAGAAGCTATATGATATGCTAGAGTTTCATACAAGACTTCAAGTTCAGACGAATTATGCCAGACGTACACAGAATATTGTCCGCAACAGTGGGGGATTTAGAAGGTAAATACTGGGGGTGTTAGCCAGAATGCAGACTATGATAGGTAGATCATTAGCTTACTATAAACTTTCAAAAATATATAAATTAATAGCTTAAATTAATTTTGTCACTCAAAAAAACAGGGGGGGCTTGGTCCCCCTAGACCAGGTCTGGATACGCCACTGGTCCACAGTAGCACGTATGAGCATTTGATAGCCAAATATAATTCAAGTAATATCAAATTTGAATAAAATACAAATTCATTTGGGAAAGCAAGAAACATTTAACTAGACATGGGACTTCATTCAATATCGGCCTTCGCACAATTTGCAAAGCACTACGCAACGCAAAACATGGAAAAAGCAAATGGAAGTGCTATGCCAATCAACGCAAATTAAAACGCAAATTTTGTGTTCTGTTCACGCAATCCATTAAGGAATGAAGCTCATGAATTTAAGAATAAATAAATAAAATAAAATTCATTTCACACCAAGATGCAATATGCTAAAAAAAAACACAAAATGGCCTAAGTGCCCAACACTATCAAGGTGTTATACTGTTTATAATCAAACAATATTAGCACTTAAATATTTCGTTACTAGCATAATTTCCGGTTTCGCAGGAGAATGTTAATTCAAAGACCTGAAAGGTATGCAACCTGGACTACTGGAAGAAACAATTGGGTTACCTACCTCACAGGCACTATCGTACATAAACGTTATTTGTAACTTTCGCATAAATTTTGACGCACTAACCCCTTCTCGATTCAAAAATCAATTAGATCTGGTGAAAATATATTTGAGAACAAAATTCGGTGGTACTACGTAACTTCTTTCTTTGCGAATGTCTTACAACACAAAAACATACACATATTCTTTTATATATTTGTAACGATAAGAAGGAAAGAATGAATATTTCTTCTTTTTTAGTGCGTACAGCTCTCAAATATCTTTATTACATCTAGAAAATACATCTAAGGATGTTGGAGAAATTTCAGATATCACTACAGCAGTTTAAAATATAACTTATAAAATAAAATTTGTGCGTATCATATTTTTTTTCTTTCCTGATATAAAGTAACCAAGAAAGTTCTATCGCTTTTTGTGGACATCTGTGTTCCATTGGTCCTCATACTGTGAGTTGAACGCGAATGGAGATAAGGCGAAGGTCAGTTGTTGGTGTCGGTATATCCAACATACTACCTGGTTGTTGCAGTTCAGTCACACCGTAAGGACAGAGTGAACATGGGACTTCCACAGAGCCTCATAAGGTTGTGTAATCTGTACGAGTTCAATCTGGGGCCAAACGCCGCTGCAGCGGGGCTGAAGATATGCCAGACCTTTGGTGACGGTGTCGTGAATACGCGGACAGTGCAGCGGTGGTTTAACAAGTTTAAGGACAGTGGCGAAACACTCGAAGAAGCATCACGTGCCGGAAGACCAACACATGTATAAAATGAAGATCATCAGGCAGCAATTGAGACGAACAGTGGGCGGACATGTGAGGTACTGGGACTACAATTCAGTGTGAGTGAAGAAACCATTTGACAGCACCTTCATCAACTTGGGAAGCACTACAAGTTGGGTCGATGAGTCCCACATGATTTGACTCCGGACCAGAAAGCAACGGGAACAGACACCTATGATTCTTTGTTGACTCGTCTGAGGAAGGAGACATTTCTGAACAGGGTGTTGACATGTGATGAGGGGGGGTTCTTTACGAAGCTCCACGGCGCCGTCATCATTGGTTAGCATCCCATGAACCGGTTCCAAAATAGCCGAAACCAGTACTGCATCAGAATAAGGCCGTTCTGTGTGTTCGGCGAACTTCTCGCGGCGTCGTGTATCGGGAACTGTTACCAGCTGATCAGAGCATCAATGCAACTGTGTACTGTCAGCAATTGAGCTGTGTTTAAGAAAAACTCATAACTCTGGAAACAGCACTTCTGAATCTCAAAGGGGTCCTCCTGTTACAGGACAACGCTGAGCCCCACATGGCTAGGATGACCCAGGACACCATTCTACGCCTTGGATGGATGGGAAACACTTTTGCATCCTCGTTACTCCCTGGACTTTGCACCATCCGATTATCACCTGTTCCATTCCTTGGACAATCACCTTAGAGGACGCTAGTTCAAATCCTAGTAGAGGTGCAAAATGCACTTGATACCTTCTTCGCTTCAAAGCCCACCAAGTTTCACCGCGATGGAATTCATGGCCTTCCAGAACGTTGGCAGAAGGTCGTCGATACTGATAGGGACTATTTTTTATCTTCCAGGTACGTGTTGGGTGATATATCGATGTTCGAAGGCGGTGGGTGAAAGAGCAACAAAACGTTCTCGGTTACTTTTATAGTGTTGCTTATACAGAATACTTATTCAGAAAGAGGACACTTCGAAGAATAGGCTTAATTGGTATTTTACAAACAAAAATGAAAAAAGTAAGAGTGAATATACGAAAATAAGAAATTTTTCTTGCAAAAAAAAGTAGTTTAGAATAATAAAAGAAGTATTTAATATTCTACTCTTATGGCCTTTATGATTAAGCAGGAAACATAGAGAAAACACATGAACACATTGTTCATCACACATTCATATGGCCAGGAGTTGAATGAGGGACTACAGTAGTTATTGAGTTCTACGTTCGGCTTGACTGCATAGGGGCTACCCGATACATTTAAAGGTTAATTAATTAATGGTCACAGACATTGAGTGCTAACAATACTTGATTTTCCCTTTATAATTTTACATTTGAATTTCTTGTTTTTTCACAGTATTTTCCCAAAGTTATTTTTTGTTGCAAAACACTTTTAATTTATTCTGAAGCAAGGCATGACGTGATGACCCGCTTTTGTTCTATTAGCACAATATATTTGACAACGAGACGAAGCGAGGCGAGGCAAGGCTGCCTCACTGACTCTAAAGTTGCAGCGAATTTTTAGCTCGTAAATTAAATAAAAAAAAGGAGAAAAAAGAGCGTTTTTTCTATGCGGTTATATATGTTATATTGTGTGTGTGTCTATGCTGGAGGGTTAGTGCTGGACTTTTTGTTTTCGCAATCAAGAAAATAATTTGTATCATAACGCAAAACGAGCTTGCAGAGTGGAATTTCTACAGAGCAATACAAAGCACTGTAATAAACAAACATGGTCATGTTACCTACGACAAAAAGTAGATAATAAAAGAGACGAACAACACTAATCTTTCTCACTTCTACCTTTTACGTTAAATCATGACGTGGTAAAATATTTATTTATGTAAAAATGAAGTGAAATCTTTAAGTTTAACATCCCACGCTTATGCCGGAAGTGGGAGGAAACGGGAGAACACCGAGAAAACCCGCGAGCACGGTGTTTGTCCACCACAAACATGGCGCGAGCTGGGATCGTACCAGGAACCCCAAGCACTGGAGTTGAACGCTCTATCACTGAGCCACCGCGTCCCCATTTATTTATGTAATGTTAAACAAAATCAGTCCAGGCGTTTTTTTCAGGAAATTATCCCGAAAAATAATGATTTGTGAATTTTTTAAATAAGAATTTTAGGAATGATCCAAAAGAATGGATCAAACGTTTGCGATCTTGGCCAATAATTAGTTTTTGGATCCGGGGCCGTAAAATTTTTGAACGGCCCCTAAATTGAGTTTTTGTATTTTATACGGAATAAGCACATTATACTGAACTGAGTTAACTGATAGTTTGGATTTGGCTACACTATATGTAGTTCTCCAGATATAAGGCCTACAAGAAAAGATTTGTTGAAATATATGGGATCTTTTGATTTTAAAAAAACTCGAAATATTCTCTGAAATTTCCAAAGAAAATTTCATCCCAAGACTAAAATATCATTTGTATTGCGATGTTGTTCATCACATATTTATTTGTGAAATGTTAATAAAATCATCTGAGCTATTTTTGAGAAGTTTTTTTTTTTTTTTTTTTTTTTTTTTTTTTTTTTTTTAATGTCATGCCCAAGAATGAATTCCCTTTGAAGATTATTGCAAGAGAAAATACTTATGCCATATTGCTAGGGTTGTTAACGATATATATATATACAGGGTTATTATAAATGATGGACCCATTTCTAAAGATGTGTATTTATTAAAGTACAAATCCAAAATGAACAACCTCTATACCAATGGAAAGTGTAAGTTTCAAAGGTTTTTTTTTTTTTTTTTTTTTTTTTTTTTTTTTTTTTTGCAATACATTATAAATGTTCAATGTGTCCACCGTCTGCTGCACGGCAAACATCTATGCGGTAGCTGAACTCTTCCCACACACGAGCAAGTGTATCTACTATTACTGAGTGCGCTGCAGATCATCCAGAGTTATTGGTAGAGGTGGGACGTAAACAGCTTCCTTAACATAACCCCATAAGAAGTAGTCACATGGGGTGCGATCAGAGAACAAAATTTTCTTCAATACGTCTGACATCATCCTCTGACACACGCGGTTGGCTTGTGCTTTTCCCTTTACACACACTTCCAGTCTGTTGAAATTACGTAAACCAACGTTTAATGCTTTTTCTAGTTGGTGGTTCAATACCGAATTTTGTACGAAATGCCCACTGCACTACAATTTGTGACTCACTTCTTGCGAACTCAAGAACGCAGAACACTTTGTGCTCCACTGTAGCCATCATATTCATAACTGAGAGGAAAATGAATGGCAGCCTATTGCCGCGCGAACTCTACCGGCCGCTTCTGGAACCATCATTGCCCACCGAAACTTTCAACCTTCCTCTTTCCATTGGTATAAAGATTGTTTATTTTGGATTTGTACTTTAATTACTACGAAATTTTAAAAATAAGCCTATCATTTATAATAACCCTGTATATTGAAATACGAACCACATCGCAATGTCGATTTTCAGAAAACGTACGGAAATAAATTCATTCCTCAAAGTAAAACTACTACTTCTGAGTTTTGACAGATATGCTTTTACCATGCAAATCTCGACATAGGTACATTGTTTGACATACTCTGTGATGCACCAAGTTAACAGTGTTGCCAATCCAACATAAAATTATTTTCCTTCCAAATGGCATTACGTCAGGTTATTGCAGAGTTCATATCTATATATAAAGCAAAATTTGTACAACATGAGATTTTTTATTCAATGTTGCAAACAATGAACGTTACAATGTCACAAACATCCAAGTTTTGATGGCCTCTATAGCAATAAGAACAAAAGTGAGATTGACGGGGAAATGGACATTGAACGTATTTAGTTTCTAATATGATGATAATGATATGATGGTATTCGAATGAATAGGAACAAAAATGCAAGGGATTGCAATATTACATTTTCATAAGCGTTTATTTCGAAAAAATGCTTAGATAAGTACCTCATCCAATTTATAAATGTCTTTCAATAGATGTAAAGACCAGAATGCAGTTTACAGAAATTTCGTATCTCAAACCGTTTTCGAGATATAATAAATACTGGTAAATTTTGCAACACTACTTAAAATCTAGCAAACACAGGAACGTATTGTAATTAGACCTACCAAAAAAGTATTGTTATAATGTTATGTAAACAAAGGAAATTTTAAAAAATATTTATATAAGTTTCCACACATATATCGGGTGTTGCAAAATAAGTGTTACAACTCTTGGGAGGTGACTCCTGCCACTGAGACAAGAAAAAAAGCTATCTTGAACTTTCGGCTATCGGGCATAGTTTCAGATCTACAAGGTGCCGAAAGCGTGGGAAAATGACTTTCGGACGCCAATAGTTCGGAAACTATCCAACGTAAAAAGGTCGGGTAAAAAATTCACTGAAAAAGTCATACCTGCTCTATTGAATTTTGCATGTTTCACAATCCTACCATGCATGCGCAAGGGATTCCCCAAAGGAACGTAGGGAATCCCGGATAATCTGCCAATTGAAACTTGGTCTAAATGGATATGAATTGATAGGCTTTCTACCAGGTAACAATAATTCGTTTGTATTAAGTCGATATCTGGAACAAATACAAAATGGCGGACACCTTCATGCCCGTTGTGTGTGGTTGCATAATCGCCAGGTACGGATGCTGGCCAACAGTGACGTTCTGAGTATTAAGTGTAGCGAATTTGTACTCAAATGCTCTAGAAAGACATCTAGAGTGTCGGTAGAGCATAACAGATGGAGCAAGGTGATTCACATGTGTGGAAACACTTAACGAAAAATGCCCAGAAATGCACTCATACTCAGTAAACGTGAGTTCAAAGCGTCGGAAATGTGAGGATTAGTGTCAAGAACATGAAAGCCATTGCCAGTTCAACAATAATATTCCATCAAACCGATGCAATATGATATGCACGGTTGCATACCAATAAGGATGCAACAACTGAGACCAAGTTGAAATTGTGCAAGAGAATTCACGAAGGAACTGGGTAAACTAAATGAATGTCACTAGTGGATCCCATGATCGATATTGAAATGTGGGCAATGTGTGTGTTGATATCAACATGTAGCTAATGGACAAATGTCAACATGTCCCACTACTGCTTGGACACCGTTCCACGTGCGAAAAATAGGAAAATAACTACGCGGGTCTTGAATCTGAGGCCGTGGGCTCCCAGTAGGATTGGAAACTGCGACCACGCAAGCAAAAGCGAGCGCTCTAGCCCTCACTTTCTCTGTATTCATTTCTCTGCGGAGTACCCACTTTGTTTGGCAAGCGCTCTTGTACAGCCTCCCGACATGCTTGTGTGTTTCATTTTGTTACTCCTACTGCACAGTTGTAAGCAATCAGAGCTTTAAGACGTTTCTTCCTATTTCTCATGTCGTTTTATTTTCCATATCTATGGTGTTCCAGCTGTAGTGTTAAATGTGCCAAATCGGTTCATTTTCGTCTTTGTCTTGGCATGTCCACTGTGTGAAAGATACAAATTTCTGGAAATATTTTCCTATATTTCGAGTACGTCATATGTCCACGAAGACATGGGACATAATACAAGTTTGTTACTTTCACGCTCTATCAGAATTTGAACCATGCATTAAGAGATTTCTTTTCATATGTGTCGACTGTGGGACAATGTCCCAATCAAAGAGGGACATTGATACAATCGTGTTCTAGTTACGTTCTACCAAAATGTGCACCAGATGTAATAGCAGAATGTACAACGTTATTTTCCTAGTTTTCGCACGTGAGACGGTGTCTCAGCAGTAGCGCGACATGTTGACATTTGTCCATTAGCTACATGTTGATATCAACACACACATTGGCCACATTTTAATATCGATCATGCGATTCCACTAGTGACATTCATTTAGTTTACCCAGTTTCTTTGTGAGTCCCCTTGCACAATTTCAACTTGGCCTCAGTTGTTGCATCCTTATTGGTATGCAACCGTGCATATCATATTGCATCGGTTTGATGGAATATTATTGGTGAATTAGCAATGGATTTCATGTTCTTGACGCTAATCCTTACATTTCCGACGCTTTGAACTCACATTTACTGAGTATGAGTGCATTTCTGGGCATTTTTCGTTAAGTGTTTCCACACATGTGAATCACCTTGCTTCATCTGTTATGCTCTACCAACACTCCAGATATCTTTCTAGAGCATTTGAGTACAAATTCGCTACACTTAATACTCAGAACGTCACTGTTGGCCAGCATCCGTACCTGGCGATTATGCAACCACACACAACGGGCATGAAGGTGTCCGCCATTTTGTATTTGTTCCAGATATCGACTTAATACAAACGAATTATTGTTACCTGGTAGAAAGCCTATCAATTCATATCCATTTAGACCAAGTTTCAATTGGCAGATTATTCGGGACTCCCTACGTTCCTTTGGGGAATCCCTTGCGCATGCATGGTAGGATTGTGAAACATGCAAAATTCAATAGAGCAGGTATGACTTTTTCAGTGAATTTTTTACCCGCCCTCTTTATGTTGGATAGTTTTCGAACTATTGGCGTCCGAAAGTCATTTTCCCACGCTTTCGGCACCTTGTAGATCTGAAACTATGTCCGATAGCCGAAAGTTCAAGATAACTTTTTTTCTTGTCTCAGTGGCAGGAGTCACCTCCCAAGAGTTGTAACACTTATTTTGCAACACCCGATATATCGAATTCAGTCTTTTTTCATATCTCCGGAATGATTTGAGATCTCAAATTGGTATAAAAAACATTATGACCATTTTATCTATTGGAAATCTTGTTCTTAATTCAATGTAACACTTTTTCAAAATAAAGTCATTTGATAGAAGTCAAATTTTCAATTCCTTGTTTCTACTTGTTGAAAATAATGTTGCATGGTGGCAGTAGTGTTCGGCACTAACGTAATAAGTTACTTTAGATAGGCACAACCCCGTTCAGATCATTCACATAATAACTGTTGCAGAACCCTCCAAAATTAGGTTGTTTTTCGATGTTTGTGATAATGTAGCGCCCTTAGTCTGTAACACCGCATATGCGCGGAATAGTAACTTTTCGTTTTTTTATATATATAGAATTGAAATATGTAATAGTCTGTAATAGCGTCGTTTGAAAAAAAAAAAAACTTTTTGTTGGGCTGGCAACATTGTTAATCTGGTGGTGTTTAGGAAAACATGAAATGAAATCTTTGAGGTTAACATCCCAAGATTATGCTTGTCAGGATAAAGTAAACGATGGTTAAAGCAAGTGAAGGATGATGGATGAATTGGTGGAATCGAAGAGTGGGAGGAAACGGAAGTACCCCGAGAAAACCCAGGAGCACGATGTTGTCCACCACAAACTTATTTGGCCGGGAATCGAACGAGGGACCCTACGCTCCATAGATAAGCGCTCTACCACTGAAACACCGCGCCCCTTGTTGGTGTTTAGGAGTATGTCAGTGTTCCCTTGTCGATTATGGAGTATGACATTTCAGTGTTTTATATATAGTAGTTTAAAGTTACAATAACTTAATAACTTATGAAGGTAAATGGTCCTCTCCTTCTCTCTCTCTCTCTCTCTCTCTCTCTCTCTATATATATATATATATATATATATATATATATATATATCAAAAACCGATTAGCAGCAAGTAATCTGAAAGGTTATTAGAAACCGGAAATTACTTAAGGGAGTCATTGGCAAAGAGATGTGATAAAAAAAAAAAAAGATTCTTGGTATGAAATAAGTAATGAAAGCCTGGTCTACGATTGGTGCAATTAATTGAGGAAGGATTCAGAAAGGAAATGAAACTAATAAAGACATGCATGTTGTTGAAGCGATCATTCGAAAAGACCGGAGAATTGCTGTTAGAAAGTAAGGAATTATAAAAACAATAATGAAAATAAGATTTACCAAAGTCTTGTTGTACTCGGACATGTCCTGATTTTCTGGCACTAAAAATGCACCGGAAGGGTTATTAGGAATATGGGGAAATGCCATCTAATTTGGAGATTCAGGAAAACTGCTTCAACCTTAAAATTCGTAAAAATTGTTGTAATGTTAAATTTCCAAGGAAACACACCATATCCATCAGTAAGCGCGAAAGAAAGGAACTTCCGTAATCGATATTGTAAAAGTTAAATTTTATATGATGGTAATGGTGTTTGTAATTTGTAATGCACTAAGAAAATATCTCGTATGTGGCGTAGGTAAAAACGTAGGTTACATGTGTAATTCCTGTAGTTTTTGGACTTAACGTACAGCAAACGTATATAACTGAAAAACTATATTTTACGCGTACTTTCCGTATAAATATTCCGAATAAGCGTACCTCCCATACGAACGAAAAAACTGTATATAGAAGGTCAGAATTTCACATACAGATGAACGTATGAAACATATAGCTGACGTACGTAACATATGAATAAGTATGTAATATCCGGAACACTGTTAGATGTCAGGCAACCTGCGATGTAACATCTAAGGTCGGTGCATATGTAGGAAATGGATAAATTATGCTCCATATAGATTCCTGTAGCAAACATAAGGATATCATATATTTGTACAATATACCACTGTCCGTATAACGGATTTTTTTTCAGTGTGGTGTTCCACGTAGAATTACCATGAGAGACTTTACATGTATATTTGTCATAAAATTTATCAAGGTGAGTTCCAACTGTATTCTTCACCTTTTAAAGCTTAAATTCAAAGAAAGAAATTTGTGGTAGTTATACAATTTCTGTAGAAATGTGGAGAGAATTAAAAATGTTTCAGAATGAGTCACTTTAGTACGTATACATATTACAAAACTCATACATTTGGACCTATACATATTTGTAACTATATAAATATTGTAATATTTCTGAGAATACCTTCTTATACTCGATATACAATAATCTAAGAACAGAATTACTTATATCATTCTTTTAAATAGAAAAAGTTGCAGTGTCACTTGTACACCAGAATTGATTGGTTACTGGTACTTCCAGTTTGAATAGAAGGTTATGAAAGAAGATGGTACTTATCCTTAACACGCTAAATCGATTCTGAAAAAAAAAACACTTCTCACTACCTTATCCTTCTTTGCTTTATGTAGGTCAATATTGAAACCGGATGTTCTAGTGGATTTCTATCACTTCCGGTTTCGGTAGAGTTAAGGATAGAGATGAAATATATTCTTGGAATGCTTAATCGACAGCAGGGAGTAGCTTCTCGCTATCTAGTGCCGTTTTTTTTTTTTTTTTTTTGTATAGTGATAAATGTTAAAAACCGGAAATGGATGATTTCTAGCAATTCCCGTCGATGTATCATTTCCACCAAAATCTTCATTCCTAACTTTTGATTCTGCTGATGAAAATTGATGATGATCCATCAAAGTAGATTTTGAGATATTTTGTCTCAAGGATGGAGTGACGAAAGAGCAGACATGGCGGAGCTTTGGTAAGCCAAACTCCTTAAAAATAGGAAATCTCAGATTCATAATCTTCAAACAATATTTTTAGGATATTCTGCCTAGTTTCTAAAATCATTTTGTTAGTTCTTTAAATAGGCTTCGTACAGTTTGTCACACAGAGATTAAATTATAGTGTTATCGGTAGTTGGCCCTTGACTAAATGTTATCTTGACGGATAGGTTAGCTTAAATTTAGTTTTATTCCACGAATTGATCTTAATTAATACATGTCAATGAATGCTGCGTATCTGGAACATATGAAGGAGCACAAATTGAAATATCGAACCAATACCAACAAAATCTCACATGTCATATATGCATGATAATGTTAAAAGTATTACTATAAAAATACGTATGTTTATACATAAATTTTGCTAAAGACAGCAAGGAGAATCAGGGATTCCATGTATGGGATATGGATGGCCATCATTAAAATCACCGTTATACATGAATATATTAACAGATTGACACCATTAACGAATTCGTCCGAGGAAATCTGTGTAGCTCTCTATAGAGCCACTAGCGTGAGCCTATTAAGGATTAATAAACATCTTGCAGTAAGTATAGCTAAATATCGTTTTCTTGTAGGCAACCAACATTACTTTGCTGCTGCGCTAGTTGCATAGAAGCTAGGGAACAAAGGATTTTAAACGGAATACGGATAAAAGGTTATCCTGAAAATATTAAAAGCCATTAACGAAGTCCGCTGAAATAATCGTTCTAGTTGTCTATAGAAATAAAAAAACAATTCAGAAATTCTCTTTCGTTCAAGAGTTATCGTGTAGAGCAGCGTTTCCCAACCTTTTTCAACTTGCGGCACACTACAGGTGTAACTTGAATTCTCGCGGCACACTCATATAGATATTATTATTATTATTAATATTATTATTATTATTATTATTATTATTATTATTATTATTATTATTATTATTATTATTATTATTATTATTATTATTATTATTATTATTATTATTTGTAAATATAAAATACCATGGTATTTTTTTCTGCGATTACTGATATCCTTTTCACAGAGAAGAAGCTCGATCACTTGTTTTCCTTCGTGATAAATCATTATGCTTATTTTTTATTCTAATTTAAAAATTGAAACAATTACAATGAAGTATAGCACTCAGGCTTTTTAAAAATACGGTTTCTTTTTCGAAAACTATACTCAAACTTTCATTAAAAGGAAGATCATTAAAGAACAAAGAAACAAATCCCTTGTACTTTTAAAACACAAATGTAGGTCATTTATATCCATGTTTGCTTTGTCGAAAGGATTGAACTATATTTTAAATTTTCAAGTTACGAAATAATCTGCAACAATAAAGAAGCAATAATGGTGATAACAATGATAACAAATGCTTTTCTAACATTAAAAATGTACAGAATATTAACAGAGTATAAAACTTAAAATTATAGATTCATAATTAGTAGAGGTTTATAGTAATGTGAAACAACGTGAGACTCAATGTCTTGCAATTTGATTGTAACAGAATTAATAATTTTATTTCGATTTCCTCGCGGCACACCAGCGGCCTATTCGCGGCACACCAGCGGCCTATTCGCGGCACACCGGTTGGGAAACGCTGGTGTAGAGTAACGAACGGACTACACGGTGTGCTAAGATTACAATCTTATAAAAGAGCCACTAGCGTGAGCTTGCAAGTGTTTATGGTCATCTTGCAGTAAGGAAAGCTAGATATCCTTTTACTATAGGCAACCAACATTTCTTTGCTACGGTTCAGGTTGCATAGAAGCTAGGGAATACGGGATTTTAAACGGAATATGAATAAAAGGTTGCCCATGAAGGCGTTAAGAACGAACGGGGAATAATGCATCGATGCATTACCTCCATTTACAAACTCGGTTTAACTAACATTACGATCTCATATGCTCTATTAGTGTGTGATAACGTGATAGCGAGCACATCCGGTGATAACGTATTTCTTTGAAACCCGAACCAATCTTCAAAAACTAATTTCATATTCAAAATTAGTAAGAATTGGTTGCTTTTATCTCCAAAGCGTTTTCACTGTTGACCAGTGTAATTTATTGATCAGCTGTATATATCCCTCAGAAAACTGGAAATTTTTTACTCATCTCTCACTGTTCACTTTAAGAAACATTTCTGTTATTGTAGAGGACTTGGTTTAATAGCTGCTTCATATTTAACTCAACCGATGAGTTGTAAGGAAAAAAAGAAAGGAAGCCAGATATGCCTTTGTATACTCATAATGTAATTTTATTATGGATCTACCCACAATACCTCTTCCTAAGATATCTTCTGCTCTAAATCAAGTAGTCACATGTGATTAACTTTGTCAAATACTACGTGTTTATCAGAAATTCTGAATACACTTATGAAACCATGTATTAGTCAAACCCTTAGTATGGCGTTAATCATACGTCAAAATGACCCTGCATAAGACTCTAGAGTTTAGTGTTAAGAGAGCGATTTGATGAGGAACTATGGCTCCCTTTATACAATTGATGCAGGAACTCAGCCTCCTTGAGTTTTGCCTAATTTCTATCCCTGATTGCACTCTGTTATACTGCTATTTCAAATATGAAAATCGAAGAGCGGGTTATATTTTAGTGAGTGTTGAAGAATCATGCTAGACTAGAATCAAGCAAAACACTTTAATCCGTCTTTATTACTCATACTACACTGAAAAAAATCCGTTATCCGGACAGCGGTATATTGTATATACAAAAATAAGGATTTCATATGATTACTCCGGAAATCTGTACAGAACATATGCTATCCATATGCTACATACACACTGCCTTTTTTCCCACTTAGATGTTACACCATGCCGCTTGCAGGATGTCTGAGATCTTACAGTCTTCCGTATACGTATAGGGATGCGCACGAGACGAGTCGAGACAGGATTTTTCTGACAAAATTCGAGTCGAGACACGGCTCTTCCAATAGAAAAAATATACATTTTTTCGAGTCGAGACATCACTTTTACAGCACATTTTCGAGACGAGACAGCCACAAATCTTGTCTCGTGCGCATCCCTATATACGTATGTTACATATTATCAACTATACACATCCGTTTCTCTGTGAGATCCTTATCACCTAAATATAATTATTTCTCTCATATGGTAAGTACATATAGATGGAACACTTATGCGGAAAATATTATATGTTTGTTGCAGGATGTTACACAGAGTCTTCATCCCGGCGAAATTAAAATACCACTAATTTTACAGTAATTATGTGATATCTTCAAATAGATAAAAGATAATTGAAATATGGAACAAGAGCGCCCTAGACAATATTATTTTGCGTTAGGTACCGTTATCACAAGTCACCTAGTGGCTTTCCGTTTTCAGCTGTTTAGAAACGCGAAAATAAATGTCGATTTTCAAAATGGCTCGAAATCGAAAGCAGATAAATGAGTCGTGATAACGGTTTCTCATGTAAAATAATATTGTCTAGGGCGCTCTTGTTCCACATTTCGATTATCTTTCATCTATTTGAAGATATCGCATAATTACTGTAAAATTAGCGGTATTTTAATTTCGCCGGGATGAAGACTCTTAAGTACAAAAGCTACAGGACTTATGAATGTAACCTACGTTTTTAGGTACGCCACACACTTTTTTTTCTATATAACAGATTTCAAATCTGTCCATTTCCTTCCAAAATGCTATTTACATTTCCATACATATATATGACAGAAATAATCAAATGATTTTTTTAAAAAAAGAACAGTATTTACAAATAAACCGTACATCAAAATATCATTATAGGAAAATTTCCCTTTCATCTTTTTATAAGTGCAGAAAAAGTGTCGTGAAAGGAGTTTTTGAAGTGTCTGATGACAAGGAGTCAATCTAGTTTTCAGGGGGACAAATTTATTCTCACACTCTTTCCCTCACTCTTTTTTTTTTTTTTTTCTGTGTTCATTTCTTGATGTTTCTCAGCAGCAATTACGTTCCGTAGAAAACCACGCTGTTGAACGCTTGGTTTTCGCTAACGTATTTTGAACTTGCGTCGTTATCGCCTTCTGCCAAGTCCATTGGCGATGCGATATAGCAGACGCGGCTTTTCAAAGTGGCCATAATTCATACGAGATGTTGCTTTGTGTCACTTTCAAGCTCACTTACAGTTCACTGTAATTTTCTAAAACTTTTTTGCAGGAGTTAAACAACGAAATCACACCATAAAATAGGTTTTAAAACAAACAAAATAAAAAGAGAAACTACCGCATTTAGTTCCTTTTCTCCGCCAAAATTCCCTTGTTTATGTTTCTTAGAGATCAAAACGAGGCTAGATTTCCTATCTTTAAGTATCTTCGCTGCGTAAATGGATCTATACTAGCCTTCTTGAAACTGCCCTTGATATAAAATGGTAAATTTCCTCACTACCACAGAATTCGGAGACACTTCTTGCAAATTCCTACTTTTAAAACTATCTCACCAAAATCTAATCTACAATATTTCGAAAGACATTCAATTACTTGTTTTAATCCTGTTTTGAAGCACATACATTAACTATCACTTCCTTCCAAAATTAGTGAATCATATGGTCAAAATTATTAATGACACATTTATTATTTTGTAAGAGCCATTTCCGTGATTCCTTTTATTCATACAGGTGTGTGTTAGCATTTACGTATGAAACACCCCATCTTCCACCCACCCTTTCTATAATATATTTTATTCTGTACATAACAAAATCGTTGCAATAAGAAAAACAATAACAATAACATTTTCGAAACTAGGTTTATAAATATGAGTTTCACGGAAATAAACCTCGTATATACACAATTTTTCAACTCAGACAATCAACTTTTACGTTTCTGTATTCTGATTCGTCGAGAAATACAGACAACAACGAGTCATATATAATACTTGCCGTACACGAAGAAAATATAGAAATACTTAAGATTATTTATTAATCGGTAAGTATCGTAGTTAATTTATATTGCAATTTTGAGAAATGTTAGGCCTAAAATAAATAGTATGGTTTTATATAGAGACTAGTCTTTGACTAGCTGGGGGCTCCGCCCCCAGGCCCCTGAGTTTGCTCGGCCTACGGCCTCGCATTTCTTATCTATCGGCACTTGCATCAACAGTGAATTTCGTGAACTTGCTCTTCATATTTCCTGAATCTGGACATCCGGGGGCTTCGCCCCCACACACTGTCTTTGCTCGGGCTCCCACTTCTTGAACCCACAATTCTATCGTTTCTTTTCCTATTTCAACTATCTAAAAGATAAGATTTTGTATTCCAAGAAAACACCGATTTAAATAGCATGGGAATTTCTTCATCCCCCTTTAGACCCCTAAAAAAATTCAAAATATTCACTTTCGGCAATTTTCCTGTCGGTTAGTTCTGGAAGGCTACATTCGTGCCAAATTTCATCATTCTAATCCTGCCGGAAGTACCTAAACATTTTGGGGTGTAGACGTCCCATATAAATAACATGGGAAAGATTTTTCAGTTTCCCATAAAACCACTCTACGATTGAAAATTTTTATTTCTAATGATTTATTTCGGTAACGCTAAAGAAAACGTAAGCATACCGAATTTCAAGTTTTTATTCCCATTCTAAGTATCTAAAACATGAGATTATAGGTAAAAAAAAAAAACATTTAAATAACATGGGGAAATTCTTCATCCCCTCTTTAGACCCACTAAAAATTAAAAATATTCACTTTTGGCAATTTTCATGTCGGTTAGTTCCGGAA
Organism: Thermobia domestica; assembly: GCF_964235325.1. Taxonomy (NCBI): domain Eukaryota; kingdom Metazoa; phylum Arthropoda; class Insecta; order Zygentoma; family Lepismatidae; genus Thermobia; species Thermobia domestica. The sequence goes on from NC_137471.1 coordinate 51,435,168, forward strand.
AGTTACAATCATGCCAAATTTAATTATTGTAGTCCTACATGGAGGGTGCAATAATTTATCAGCTCATGTAGTTTTATATATAGTTAGGATATAGGCCTATATGTGTATTTAAATATTTTGGTAGATTTTGATATTTGTTTTCGAAATAATATTTACTTTTTTTTAAGATTGCTGGGGTCTTCGTTCTGGATGAACATGATGATGCCCTGTTGCGGGTAAGTGCCACGTTTATTTTTTCTTTTCGTAGATTAATTAGTTATTATTAAACTTATTCCGTGTAGGTTTACTTTTGTTGCCACTGGAAATAAATGTTGAAAAAATTATATTTCTTTTATTAATTTCACTCTTATTGTCCCCTAAATGATTTGCGCTGGGAGACATGAAAATATCTCACTTTGCATAGATAAAATTCAAGAAGGCCATCAGAAGTGGTTGTTGACAAATTATGATATATATATTACAATGATATGATATGATATATATATATATATATATATATATATATATATATATATATATATATATATATATATATATATATATATATATACATATTACAATTTCAGTATAAATATGGAGACCGGATATATGGCATAAAAACTATTGTTCAAAAGCACAAACCAACATGTGCTAGGTGGCCACTAAAAAAGCGCGAATATTATCTAACCGACTCAGAGTAAGGCGAAGTTGGTGGGCTCATGTGGTAACACCGGGAAGTACGTCAGCGACGGTAGTTTACGCGTAACCGGGGATACTGAAAACAGATAGTTATTGGCAATGACACGAATTTCAATAGCACTTGTCATGATTTCATACTAATAATGCTCCACTTGTAAACATAAGATACAGCTTCTTACACTGTGCAGAAATACACTGTTGGTAGAAAATAGCTTCTAATACACTCATCTTTCATAAGCACTCACTTATTTTATCCGTTATAAAGCATTTGTATTGACATAACACTTGTAACCCTGCACTTGTACACTATAGTACAGCTGCAATTGTAGTTATTTTGTATTTAATTGTGTTTCTTACAGAAATTTGTTCCTTATTTATATGTCTTTTCATGCAGACTATTGAATTTTATCTGTAACCTTTCCAAAATGTGGTTTTCCAAAAGTAAATCGGCACCACTTATTTTATATTATTATGATTTTATTATTATTTAAATTATTTTGTCATTTATAGTTCCTTAGATATATTTTCTTCTTTTCCTTCTACCATATTTATCTTATGTTCGTAGTGATACATATATTTCCTGTTTTTATTATTTTCACTTTAATGGCACTACATAATTGATTAATATTTCCCTTCCTTCATTTTAGTCATGAGCAGTACATACTATACAGAACATACCCACGTATCCTCTTCACTACATGGCATAAAGTGAAAATACAGTATAAGAGGTTTCAGCTGCTTTTCCCGCTGAAATTGTGAAGACTGTGGCGCCGCCATTCAAGGAAGTTGGGTACTACGAACTACTAAAAGCAAGAATGAATCAAATCATTTAGAGCGCGTGAGTCTGATCGAATTAGCCAATGATACATTTAGCTACTGGCAGTAACAGATGATGAAGTTACAACTCTAGCCGGTAGTGTCGCAGAGTCACTTTAGTTGCATTGTGGAAACGATTTGAATTTCCATTAGAAGTATAGGGAGTAGTTCATCTGGGTAATTAGTGCTACATGAACAACATATTAATGAAATAATAGCTGAGCTGACATTATCTATCTGAAATGGATGCTTCAACAGAATGTGAAACATAAAAGCATATGTACGGGATGTATATAAGTTTTAAATGTACGCAATGTATATTTGACATGTATTTTACTTGTTTAAATATATGCTTTATACTGGAAGTAACCTGAAGATTTCGAATTCATTGGCTAGGAAAAATACATGAAATTTGGAGGAGACTTATTTGATTAGTTACGAGTATTAAATGTTATATATAATTCAATAATCTTGATAGTTCTGGTAGAAAAAAATATGGAAGAGATTGATAGATATCTCCCAGCCTAAAGCTGCATGGTTCGCATAATAATCTCCTTTGTCATAAGTTATATTTCTAATAAAGTTAAGATTACCTATGGAGTTAGGGTTACCTGTACGATGTAAAATTATTCTTACTCTTTCGATCATGAAAATTTTTTATTTGCCCCACATTAAGTATACAATGTAAAATCACTTATTTCTCATTCTCAAAGATAGTTCTTTCTATTTCGCAGTTTTCTCGCTTATTTTCGCAAATTACAAAACTCGCTAACTTAAGTCTCTTCATTCCACTCATTTATTCACCATTAACGGTGTTATAAGACTACATAAGTGCACCGGACATCACGTCCCAATGTGCTAAAAATGCAGATTACACACAAATGTAAATAGACATATGTTTAAATTCTTTGACAATATATTATGAAAGTTAAATATTTCCATGACGACAGTAATGAAATACTATAATTGTTATTTTTTCTTAATTACAAAGTTACTATGAGATTTGATTGAATTCATACGTTCTATATTTTATTGCTGATGTATTTAATGTGTTAACCGCTGCCATTTGCATGAAAAGGACAGCTCTTGAAAATCGTTTCTGTATTTAACACATTTCTTTGATATATTATTTTTAACTTTCATTGTTGGAAAAATGTCGTATTACCTATAATTATAGTGAGTCTTTGAATAAAGTCAATTCAATTTGATTAGAATATAAATTGTAAATTATTTATATATATAAATAGTCATGATAATGAACGATCTTCAAATGCTTAACGAGGAAACAATTTTTTGTAGATTAAATATAGATTTGTAACTGTCCACTGTAAAACTGAATGTTATTCACAATGAATTGAATTTATATACATGTTCCACTAAAGAGAGATAAAGAACTGAAAGCACTTGCATAAGATTCTGAAAACAAACAACAGGTACACTAATCACACGCTTCCATACTCAAACACGCCATTTTGAAAAATTCCACTTAACTCTCTTGCTAAATAGCAATAGAAATTATGCAAATTTATATTAGTGTTTTAATTGCTTTGTTTCTTTCTTTTCCGCTTTTTGAAAAAGATACAGACTTAGTATCTTGTCACCTACATTATTTAAACTTCATAATCTCAAATGAAACTTCAAACAATCCACTAATGAAATATTAAGAAATAAACAGAAATATAATACAAAATATTTATTTATGCGTCGTGAACAGCTGGAGAATAGTGCCGCATTACAATATATCTGTTATCTCATTACGGTATCTATGCATATGGGTATATAAGTTGCACACGAAGATGGAAATAATTCGTGTCCGATATGGATGTGGATGCTAATCTTTATATCAACACAGACTTCTAGTTATCGAAAGCTAATTAATTCCTTTTCAAGACATATTCGAGGTATGTCTGAAAAATATACAGGCAGGATCTGTTAAGTATATGCGCTATGGACAAAATAAGGATAGAATTACTTCATCATATAATATGATGTCTTGACAATGTATAACTCTAATCTTTTTTTTTTCTTTTTTACGTTTTTGATTCCACTTTTGTCTCTGCAGGTCGTTCAACTGCAAGAACTGAGGAACTTGGAGCAACAAAATAACCTGAAATTTCAGGCACAGTACGGAAAAACTATCAGTAGCCCATGAAATGGTTTGACAAATATATGTAGAGAATATCGCACATGTGATTTTGAGTGGCGTAAGAGAATCAAAGAGAAGGGCTAGAAAATGGAAGATGACCCCCAGGAGGGCGAAAGATTTTCAATAAGGTAGGACTGACGTTAACATGGAACGGGTAAGGCAGGTTTTGTGTAATGATCGTCAGTTGACTGTTCGCATAATTGCAAGTCAGCTGAGTATGGGAATGGACAACGTTTGGAAGAGCATATTAAAAGAACTGGCCATGCAGAAAATCTGCGTAAAGTTGATGCCACAGTATTCGGCAATTCTTGGCCGAGAAGAATAGCGCCGTCTTGGACCAACCCTAGTATTCACCAGATTTTCTCTCTCTGATTTTTCAATTCCCCAAGTTGAAGGGAATTATGAAGGCATGGAGTCGATAAAGAAGTTGGCAACGAAGGAGAAGTATGATTACTTTGAAAGGGACACTTCATAATTTGGAGTTTGACATAGAAATAAATTGTTACTGCCACCAGAAATAAATTGTTACTGCCACCTGTCTGGCTATTTTCCGGATAGGCATCGTACTTTTACAATTTCCTAAGAGCTATGGCTTGTTGGTGTTCGGAAGGATTCATTTTCCTGTCATTTTCCATAGTTTCCATCCCGTTTGTGTACAAAAACCTGTCCTTACTCGATTGTTTTTCTTCAAATGCTATAATTCCTCTGTAATTAGAACACAATACAACCAGGTTTTATAGCCGTCTTCTAAAGAGAGCAAAACGTATACCAATTCTGATAATCCTGTTCCTTATGGCAATATAATAATGGCCTGCGATTGCTTTCACTCACACTTTGAGTAATTCGTATCGTCAGGGAAAGTGTGAAAATATTCATGAAATATGTATAAACTGCCTTTGTTCTCCTACACTCATATGAGTGTTTTAATGTAAAGTCGCCCAGGCATTCATACCATGGAATGAAAACGAGTGTATATATATATGTGTGTGTGTGTGTGTGTGTGAGAGAGAGAGAGAGAGAGAGAGAGAGAGAGAAGTTCTTTTAATTATGACTGGCGTTGAAGGCTACGAGAGATGTGTATAATCCACTGTTTTTATACTCTAGTAATTTGCATGTTTGTACGTGAAGCTTAGACGCTCACTGAATGCTTTACAAAAGCAAGCAGTGCACCTGTAGGCATTAAGGACTACGTTCTTTCAGGACATGTAATTTAAACTTCATTTGCATATTCTCTGAAAAGACAATGAAAAAGATTTTTTATTCTTGGAAAGAAGAAAAGAAAGACAAAAGTTTACTTTTCAACTATTGTGTATATTCAGCCCTTAATCCTTTTACAAATTCAAATCCATTTCTCTATTTAGAAAAAAATAATCCATCGCATTACCCAAGTAAAAATGTAACCTATTATCTGTTAACATGTAAAATTGCTAAAAAATTAACTTTTACTAAAAAAGAAAACTCATTACTCTTTTAGAAATTTAACTCATTATGCTGTTAAAAATTTAATCAATTTTCATAACAAAGATTAACTCACAATCACAATTAAAATTTGTTTCTGTACCCTGTTAAAATGTATCTCGTTAAATGTGTCACTAAATAATTTCCCAATGTCATCTTGTTAAAATATAACCCTTAATTTGATTAAAAAAAAAACATCGCCAGTTAAAGATTTAACCCATTATCCTGTTACAGGTTTAACCAATAGCTGTTAAAATTTTCTCATTTCTTTATTAAAATATTAAGGAAGAAACAATACACAAACTTTTTAAAATATATCTCGTTAAAATGTACATAATGTTATCTAATTAACTCAGTACTAATACTAACAATCTTAAAAATAAATCCAATATCTGTTAAGAAGATTTTCTCAATACCCTGTTAAAATATACTGAGTTGAGTTTAGGTTTAGCATCTCTTTAAACAACAAGGCTATATGAAACATGGGTCTAAGCTTAACGTGGGATTCAAACCACATGAGGTCCCGCAGGAATCTATTAAAATGTTGCCGCTAGATTTTTAATGAATTAATCAAATGCACCGTTAAAAATTTAACAAATTAGATTGTTAAAAATTATCCCATTACTCTCTTAAATATTTACTCAAATCAATATACTTTTCAATTTTTTTATATATATTTTTTTAAATCCAATTTATTAAGAATTTTACTACAATATGCAACAATTATTTTTTTATAATAACATCGTATTGTTACATAATATAAATTTAAAATGTTATTTGTTTAATATAAGTAATTTTAAAATTGTTTACAATAAATAATATACTAAACGTTGCCCACAAGCAACCACGCAAATTTGAGGTATCTTTTATGCCGTGTTTCATCTCTCTCTCTCTCACAGTTTGTATATATATATATATATATATATATATATATATATATATATATATATATATATATATATATATATATATATATATATATATATATATATATATATATTTGCTGGCTATGATCTCTATGACTTCTTGCACCCCAAGCACCACTTGTTTCAATAGCGATTGGAGTGAAAACAAACTTTTCGAGAAGGTGGTTGTATTTTCTTTGCTTTTCAGCTTCTCTGCGATTAGCAACAGCTCCAGTTACTCAAATTATATTGTTAAAATCTTAGTTATTTACCTGACAAATTTTACCCATTGTCGGAATTGAAAAAAGTGAATTCATTACTCTGTGGAATTGTCCTGAAAAATTTTTGAGCGATTATTGAGAGTTAGCAAAGTGAGCAGAAAACGCTTTTGAAACGTATATCAATGTATTAACGTTTACACATTGTCGAATAACTTATAGGTGTTACATTTGGTTTAGAGATGGCTACTTAAAAGTGTAATATTGTATTCTTTTTATCTGTTTGTTGTTTTTAATATGTTTGTTTGTTTTATGTGATTTAAAAGATTATTAGTTATGTTTTAGGAGTTCGGGGCAAAGTGGGGTCGCGTTAGGCAACACAGTCCCGAGCTCCAGTTTGATACCAAATTTTATTTGTTACTATTTTTTTTTTAGTTCAGTTTACGTTTATTACACAACTTTTCCAAAGTATGGACCTTAATAGTGCTACTAATTTTCACTATAATAAACAGTTAGCTAAGTAACAAATAGTTTAACACGGGCGACTTAGGGCTCTTTGACCGCGCCATTTTGACTGCAACTTCAGTTGTAATCAAGACAATTAAATCGTATATGAAATTTTATTTTTAAAAGAATTTTCTTCTATTTAATAATTGTAGAGTAATAGCCAACATGGCTTATGGCAGTGGTATTCCTATTATGAAACCACCACTATGGTTATAGAACAAGATATTTTAGAGGTTCCCAATGTTGGGTTTAGTAATTTATCGCACTAAATAAAGAAGTTAACTAATATTTCATTGCATATGCATGTCTATAGTCTATTTTCATAATTAATTTTCTGTTTTGACCTACTGATAAATGCAGGAATAGTACTTAATTTATTATAAACAAAAATTTCGCCCATTTCCCTGTTAAAAAATAACCCATTATCAGATTAAAATGTTAATAGAGGAATGAGAAATCTCAAATTGACTTTATGTAAATTTGGTTCAGATATCAGAAAGTATCACAATTATCATTATTATAAGTGTTTTACTTCATTTTCTGATCATCTATGATACCTAAAGAAAAATCTGTGCATTTCGGCAATCTGCTAATTTGTTTGCTTTGACATAAAAGTTTGTTTCTTTAATATAACCCAATTAAATAGTATTCATCCACTTCATTTTTTTATTCTTTATGTTTTTTTTTTTAACCTTTTACCATACATTCAATCACATCCCTAATAAAGTCATTTCTTCTTAAATAATGTCTTGACCAGTGGCGGCTCTTGAGGACAGTCAGTATGATACATTTCTAAATTTTATTGGTACGAACTAAGAGAAGAAATCTTATCCAATGTACTAATTCGTGAATAAATGAAATGAAATCTTTCAGTTTAACGTCCCACGAATATGCCCATTAGGCTAAAGGAAACTATGATTAAAGCAAGTTAATGATGATGGAAGAATTAGTGGAATGAAAAGTGGGAGGAAAGGGGGGTACCACGGGAAAACCCATGGATACGATGTTCTCCACCTCAAACTTAATTGCTTGGTCGGGTATCGAATCAGGTAACCCATGCACCAGAGCTAAGCGCTCTATCACTGAGCCACCGTGCCCGCTGAATTCTTGAATGCAACTTTGTGAAGTTGTATAAAACTTTCGTCCCTTAGCGTGTAGCAAGTGACATAGCATAGTTAGGGGTACCTGACCCGCCTCAAACTCTCCTTTACTACAATGATATTAAAAATGCATTTTGCTTACATACAGTATGTCCATTTGTGATCGCACTGTTACGAAGTTTTATACACTGAGAAAAAAAAATTGTAGGTGGCGTACTTAAAAAGATAGGTTACATGCGTAGTTCCTGTAGTTTTTGAACTTAACGTACAGCAGACGTATAACTGAAAACGGGTTAATTTCCATAGTTGGGCGTCCGTTTGCAGCAAAATTTTTAAAATTTACAGGAAGGATGTGGATAATTTGATCGTTTGTGTGCTTGATAATATATAAGAGTCTCGAGAAATCTGTTTATTTGTTATATATAAGCGGTTATAAACATGGGACTATACAGCGAGCGGAGGGAACTACTTGGCGCAAGGTAACTGAACAGTTGCATTGTAGGAAAGAAACGAGCATTTATGTTATCAACATGGCGAAAGTACAAGGGCAATGGACTAACAGTTTTAACATTTATGAAGCAATACGTTGACAACGAGCAAAATCTTTTAAAAGTTTGTGAAGAGCACGGATTAATGAACCTAATAACAAATTGCAGAAAATATGGAAAGGAGATAACAGCGAAAAAACCTGGCGAAAGCGGACGCCCAACTTCGGAATAAATGCCCTGAAAACGCATGTTTTATAATACTTTCTGTATAAGTGTTCCATCTATATGTACTTTCCGTATGAAACAATGTAGGCGGTCAGGATATCACATACAAATGGACGCATATAACATATAGCTGACGAAGGTAACATAAGTATATGCATGTGATATACGGAAAACTGTTAAATGTCAGACATCCTGCAACGGCATGATGTAACATCTAAGGGCAGTGCCTATGTAGCATACGGATAACGTATGCTTCGTACTTATTTCTGTAGTAAGCAAGAATATTCCGTATATTTGTACAATATATCGCGGTCTGGATAACGGATTTTTCTCAGTGCACACTGTAGCGTATGTATCAAAATTCAGATCTGCAGGAGCGAACAGAAAGTAACAAAAAAGAAAATAGAAGTTTCAATGTTAAAAAAAATAAAATGAGATCCTGTTTCTCTTATATGTAAATATGGAGTGCATGAAATTTCAAGTCTGGTCTCTATTAATTCTCTCAGAGATCTAGTGTACACAAATATTTATCGCCAAATTAAAATATTTGTTTGTCAATGTCGGCCTGGCGACTGAAAATTTCGTATATTATACTCTGTATACATTGTATAACTCCGGCGCCATAAGGTAAATCCTTTATGAATAAAGATGTGGAAAAAAAATGGAAAGACAGCAAAGTTGTTGGAAATAAGTGTAATGTAAAATTATTAAAATTTTGAATGTAAAATTATTAAAATTTTCCTCATTGCACCGATGTTTGGACTTCATACTGGTAACGTACGCTGTGTTAAGTTTAAAAAAAAAAATCAAAGTTTGCAGTACAGCAGGCTGTTCGAGTTCGAACGGAACCCCTTAAGGGCAAGTAAAAATGAAACGGGGTACGGGGTAAGTGAATCTAAAACAATTCGAATGAGTACCCAACAATGCTCTATTCATGATATAATGAGGATCCAAGAGCTGAACTGGAAATTTATTCAAGCTTGGCCACTTTTTCTTTCTTTTTTATATTTTTACAAGTGACATAATCGTTTTTTTTTTTTTTTTTACGTAGAAGACGATCATTACCAGCACAATTAGAGGTTTCTACCAAAAATTGAAATGAAATGATTTTTTCCTTCAGTTTAACATCCCTCGATTATGTTCCTTTAGGCTAAGGGAGAAGGATGATTAAGGCAAGTGAATGACGATCGAAGAATTAATGGAATGAGAATGTTGAAGTATTTCGAGGAAACCCACAGACACGGTGTTGCCCACTATAATTTACTTAGCCGGGGATCAAACCAGGGGATCCCATGCACCAGAATCAAACACTCTACCACTGAGTCACCGTGCCCTCGTACCTTCTATCGAAAGGAGGAAACAAAGTGCATAGAATTTAGTCCAGTAGATCTTAAGCTTCATAAAAAATTTTCGGAGATACTTCTTAATTATATTTCTATACGATTTTTTTTTTTTACACAGCGCATTTTCATTAGATTGAATTAGCTAAGTGATATGCATTTGACTGTGGCAAGTGTGTCACCGTTAGGATTGTGTGTGTGTCACTGTTCTGATAAGACGAACAAAAATATATACAATTTACTCAGTGGCGGATCCAGGATATGATCAAGGGAGGAGCTAAACCATAGTTTGCCGCTTTATCCAGTGTAAAGCAGGATTGAAGCCCATTTTATCCCGTGTATACCTGAGCGTCAAGGGAGGCTATAGCAACTATAGTTCCCCCTTGGATCCGTGCCTGAATCTACTAGTTAATCGTGTATCTTTTTCTACTTATATGGTACAAAAATAGATAATCTGTCTCAGTAAAATAAAAAAAAATCACATTATTGGAAACAACTTAATCTTTTAGCGTCATAAAAATAATTATTTAAAAATGTACAATTTTCTCGAAAACTACACGTAAAAGTATACATGTACTCTCAAGCATTTCATTTTGTTAAACTCAATATCCTCTTTCAGTTCTCATTTTTAAAAGCAATATTACCAAAATAAATAAATAAATACGTTATCATGATTTGTGCTATATCTCATTACGTATACTGGATACTCTTTCGTCTTCGTAATATTCAGTGTGATTTAGCTGAAAAAGAAATGTTTACTGGAACAACTATAATGCACACGAGTCACGAACCAATTTATTTTCACCAATCTATAACAAGAAAGTCACGAACCAATCTATTTTCATAAAATCTATAGGAAAAAAGTTACGAACCAATTTATTTTTACCAATCTATAGGGAAAAAAGTTACGAACCAATTTTTTTTCACCAATCTATAGCGAAAAAGTCACGAACCAATTTATTTTCACTAATCTATAAGAAAAAAGTCATAAACCAATTTATTTTCACGAATTTATAGGAAAAAGTCATAAACCAATTTATTTTCACCAAACTATAAGAAAAAAGGCATAAACCAATTTATTTTCACCAATCTATAAGAAAAAAGTCATAAACCAATTTATTTTCACCAAGCTATAGGAAAAAGTCACGAACCAATTTATTTTCACCAATCTATAGGAAAAAAGTCATAAACCAATTTATTTTCACCAATCTATAGGGAAAAAGTCACGAACCAATTTTTTTCACCAATCTATAGAAAAAAGTCATAAACCAATTTATTTTCACCAATTTATAGGGAAAAAGTCACGAACCAATTTATTTTCACCAATCTATAGGGAGAGAAGTTACGAACCAATTTATTTTCACCAATCTATAGCGAAAAAGTCACGAACCAATTTATTTTCACTAATCTATAAGAAAAAAATCATAAACCAATTTATTTTCACCAATCTATAGGAAAAAGTCATAAACCAATTTATTTTCACCAAACTATAAGAAAAAAGTCATATACCAATTTATTTTCACCAATCTATAGGAAAAAAGTCATAAGCCAATTTATTTTCACCAATTTATAGGGAAAAAGTCACGAACCAATTTATTTTCACCAATCTATAGGAAAAAGTCACGAAACAATTTATTTTCACCAATCTATAGGGAAAAAATCATGAACCAATTTATTTTCACCAATCTATAGGGAAAAGTCATGAACCAATTTATTTTCACCAATCTATAGGGAAAAGTCATGAACCAATTTATTTTCACTAATCTATAGGAAAAAGTCAGGAACCAATTTATTTTCACCAATCTATAGGAAAAAAAATCACGAACCAATTTATTTTCACCAATCTATAGGAAAAAAGTCATGAACCATTTTATTTTCACCAATTTATAGGAAAAAACTAAGACAAATATTTTTCGGTACTTGGTTCCCATCCAATTAAACTATTACTAATATTATAGTAATAAGTTTGATGAAGTTGATATCAATTTTCATGTTTACCAAAAACCTATTTTTTCTCAAAAACTACGCATCAGAATCTAAACTTATCTATATCATTTTGTTCAGGTCAACGAGATCAATTGATTGGTGTATATGCGTCACTCTAGAGACATTTATTTTTGTTATAACGAACCAGGAGAGCACCCAAGGGAGGTCCATTGGGTCCCGACTCCCCAAAAGCTCCAAATTCAACATACAAGAAAATTCGATCTTACATTTCATCTGCATTCTATCTCTTATAAAAGCAATCTACTTCTGTCTTTTTTGAAAAATATAGCTGGAAGTATTTTACAATTGCTTATCGTTTTTTCAGGTGCAAAATAATGCCCTTTCAATACTACATAGACGTAGTAGCTTGTAGTACTGGATCCCCTCCCCCAAAACTTGCACCCCGTCCAACAAAAATGTGTGTGTGCTCCCCTGTAAACCACTCATTTTTTTGTAGAGGTTATTTAAAAATTATAAATCAGGCGTACCTTATGCAAATTTCACGCTTAGCATCTACGTATATAATTTGTCTTTTTTTTTTTTTCTTTCTTTCTTAAATATTTACTACTTATTTGCCGTCAAGTTATTAATCGACATAAAATAAAATCTTTCAACCTTCTTCCCAAACTGTCTTGAGTTCTCTTTTCTCTACAGTTTCCTGGACAAGTAATTTATATTCCCCGCGGTAGAGTGCATTTTACGTGTCTCAATACAAATAAACGCATTTTTTCTATACTTCTATTCACGGCAATGAAACTGCAGTTTAAAAAATCCAGTTATAGGTTACTGTGAAAAAGACGCAGTGGGACTTACAGAGTCTAGGATTGTGCTGCTAGTACTTCTTTATATCTGTCTTTCTTAAGTGTTATATCCCACAGTTATGCCGGCTAGGCTAAAGGAGATGGTGATGATGAGAAATGAATGAAATGGTGGAATGAAGAAAGTAGAAGGAAACGGGAGAATCCCGAGAAAACCCACACACACGGAGTTTGTACACCACAAAGCTCACATGACGCGAGCTGGGATTGAACCTAGGACCACATGCACCAGGACACCCTGCTGCTCTACTACTGACCCAACGCGACCCCTGCTGCTAGTACTTCCATTCGTTTACTACGCACGATAACTCTTGAACGAAATAGAATTTTTGAATTTTGCTTTTCGCAATAGATAGATAGAGCGATTATCTCGACGAAGTTCGTTAATGGAATCAAGCCGTTAATATTGTAACGGGTAACGACGACTTTAATGGCTTAACAGTCAGCTATCTATATCCCATAAATGTAAGCGAATTTTTAAATTCTATGTTTTACAATACATAGCCAGAACGATTATATCGACCGAGTTTGTTAATAGAATCAAGCCATTAACATTTTAACGGGTAACGGTGACTTTAACGGTGGCTATCTATATCCCATAAATGTAAGAGAATTTTTGAAATGTGTTTTTTTTTTCAATAGATAGCTAGAGGGATTATCTCGACCGAGATCATTAATGAAATCAAGCCGTTAACAAAATAACGGGTAACGGCTACCATCTATTTCCTTTTCGTATAAGTTGTTATTATCCTCTTTACTGTTTTTAGCAGAGCATATTATTTTTAATGGACATGCACATCAAATTTTATAATATCAAGAAGCCCCTTAAGCTAGACAACCTAAACAGTCCTGTTGTAATTCAGGTTACATACAGTTCAGGTAATTATGTTTTTTTTCTTTTTTTGCAAATCTTATTCTTCCGTGCAAAGAACGGGCATTCCTACTAACAAATACATAAAAAATGTATTTAGAAAAACGAAAATACTTACGGCTCTGATGTAGAAAGTTAAGTTGTCAGAATGGAATTACAGAAATTATGACGTCTTCTCTCAGAAAGTACTTCTTTAACGGCTCACATAATAAATTATTTTATGGGAGTACTTTCTTCGAAGGAAATACATTAAGTTCTGTTTCTGTGTATTGTATAAACACTAAGTTCTCTTTGCGAGTTAAATTTTTTATTTGTCACCTCTTTTTCTACCTAAGAAGAGAAATGTGGAGAGCCACGTGTTTCTCTCTGCTGCGAGAAGAGACGAGCGTTCGCGTATCTCACTTGTCTGCGGATACGAGAGACTGTGACGCACGCATTCAATACACGCGGAAAACTGCACAAGAGATTGCCCGCTTGGTTGAGCCATCCAGGATGCAGATTTTAAGACGCAGGCGCCTCTCATTGTTGAACGTTTACTAGTTTTAGACAAATGTTGTTAGCATGTAGCTGACTTGTAACTTTGCAAGTCTTTTTCCGTTCTTCTTTCTTGACGTGAGGAGACCTGAGTTTGAATCTCGGTGGCACCTCATGTGGTACGCATCCTAGTTAAGTTGCAAGTCCAAGTCTTACATAGTCCAGTTCCATCTGGGACGCTCAATTCCAATTCAATTCATCTTCTTACTTGTTGGAATATTATAGTACTGCCAGTATTATGCTGACTATTACAAGGTGAACGTTGCGTGAGTGGTTCGACTTTCGAATAGAACATTTATACTTCCTTTAAATGCCCATTCTTCAGTGTTAAGAAAAAGAAAACTTCACTAAACCGTAATAGTTATGTTAGCAATCATAGACGTCTGCAAGGGAAGGCAAGAGAGGCCGTGGTTCCTCCCTATTATTCAAGTAAATCAATAATTTGAATTAAGTTAACGGGTACAAGTAATATTTTCTAAATTTAATTCCCTAATATTTTCCTTAATTCTTTATGCTTCCAACTTCTGTTGAAAAAGTACCTGTTATATGATAGTCGACAAAAAAAGAAAAAAAACAGAGGTGGGCATCTTTTCTAACCCTTCACCCCGCTCTCTGTTACCCTCAAATATTATTCACGCCCTCTCCGTCACTAACACTCATCTTCAATCGACTCCCTCACACTGACTCACCCTCGCGCTCAATCAAATCGCTCACTCACCCTCACACTCAAATATTATTAATACTCTCACACTCAAACACACTCAGTTTCAATCAACTCGCTTACACTCACATATATACTCACCTTCAAAATCAAATGTTGATGTCCTCACCTTCACTCATACTTACCCTCAATCGACTTCCTCACACTCATCCTCACTCGCCCTCACACTCAGCTACAAAATGAAGGTGAGAGCAGCCTTCTTGAGGGCTAAAATGAGTGGAGGTGCTCATCTCTGAAGCACTTTACTTTTTGCTGAAAACTATGCTGTGAATACCAGGATAATTCCATATAAATAACCTCTGGGTGACTCCTAGCATTTGGCTTCCTTTTCCCTATTCGGTGTTGAGTCTTATATGGAAAAAAGCTATAAAAATTATTTTCTTTAAAGAAAGGACTAAAAAACTTGCCCCTTCCTGCGAAAAATTCTGAGGACGACCATGGTAATAACATTAACAATTTTTTGTCACTTGATAGTGAGGCAATTGCAGCTCAGTAAGTAGTGTTTCTTTATGATCAAAAATATAAAGTAACCTGGCATTAGCAAAAGCTTGGGAGCATAGGCTATTTTCATTATAAATAAAGAAAGACACGAACAAACGTAAAGAGAGAAACAGTGTTGGAAATATGTAATTCTCAATCTAAAATTGTAAAATTTCTTCAATTACACCAGCCGTTTGGGCTTCACGCTGGTAATGCGCTCGATGTTAACTGTAAATGCGACGTTATGGTTCAGCAGTCACCAATTTCTTCTGTCTTATGTCTAACATTTTGATTTTGTCATAATTAAGTATCAAGAGTGACTCCGTAATTTTAAGAATACATACAGCATTTGAAACAAACCTTCAAAGAAGTATAAACAAACATTACAAGTCCTTTAATGTTCTTTTAAACAAAATGAATGTGGATGATACTTTTTAATTGACTAAGGAGTTAGTTTACAAACCAAACTACTTTATATATGTAACCCCTCTCTGTTCGCTGTCTCGAACATTAAAAAAAAAAAAGTCTCAAAAATACTTGATGTATCAGCATCGATTTTGGCCATTATATAAGAGTCAAAAGTGTAGCATTGAGTTTGTTCATGGAGGTGATCATTCACTAAAAGTAGTAGAAATTAAACATTTCCGGTTTCAGCATTACTCACTATGGAGCAAAAACGGTACTAAAGAGTGCCCCATAAAGAACGCCACTTTTGAAATGCCCGCCATTTCTGTTCTAGTAAGTTGGCAGCACTGAACGTTACACGAAATTCATCTGGTGTCCTTGTGGTTAGTAGTCACAGAGCGCCAGATAGCGCATGATCGTCATGTGTTTTCTGTACGGGTAGAAATGGATCGCTTTACGACGGAACGGCATGTTGTCATACTAAAAATTTATTACAAAAGTGGTGAATATTATGCAGCGACTGATTAATGTTTTGCGATGACAATCACGCGCTATTGCCAGCGCTTCATGACTACTAACCACAAAGACAACAGATGAAAATCGTGTAACGTTCAGTGCTGCCAACTTACTGGAACAGAAATGGCGCGCATTTCAAAAGTTGTGTTCTTTTATGTTTTAGATAGCGAGAAATGGTTTCGTGCAATCGATTAAGCTTTCCCAAAAATAAATTTCGGCTCCATTTCAAAGTCTCTATTAAGGCCGAAAGTGATAGAAACCCAGTTGTCAATTTCAATATTGATCTACATAGAACAAGAAAACGAAAAAAGATAGTGGGAACTCATGGAATTGACTCGGCATTTAACAACAGGTACACTCATGTATAGCCCCCATAAGCTCCCCCTTAATCCGGCCCTGGTCACCATAGATATTCAGCGGTTATTGGTTGATTATTTGCCGCGAACTGAGAAGCTTCCATACACCACAATCTTTAGCTAATCTTGTCGTCTTTAAATTCGATTTTTCAGTTTTAATATTGCTCATCAACTGTAAACTCTTGCACACAGTTCTTCTTTCTTTTTCCTGCCATCATACCTTCTAGCATGTATCTCATGATGCAGTTCCTTCTCAGCCAATATCCTGGCCAGTTTCCATTCGTCTGCTAAATTACATCTAAAACTGATCTCTTTTTCCCTCTACTACTAACATTTCATAATTTGTTTTTCCATTCCACCTAGCTAAATTTTTCTCTACATTCACATTTCGAAAACCTCGTCTTTTTTGTCTTTTTTAATACTCCACACAAAACATTTTATTAATCTCTTCTTTAACTGTTTATTCAAGAACCCACAATACGGTATATACTTTGTCTTTGTTAAGTACGTCTTTCGCCATTCATATCGTTGACTTTATATTACGTCCGCATTTCATGATCTTATTAATAAAACTAACTACTCACGTACCGAAAACTAGACACCGGAGTCAATTATCTAAAAAGATTTGTTATGATATATATTAATTCTTTCAAAATTGTTTCAAATTTATTACCACTATTAGTTTAATAACAACTTTTAATCTTCAGATGCAAAGGGCATGTTATATATAGGATGCCAGACGTGGGTTACCGTACATCTTACAAGGAAGATAACAGCCTCATTCATGGAACAAGCCACTAAGAAGATGACAATAACTGTGGTCCTATGACATAGACACAGAGTACACAAAGAACACGCAATTTATAGACTTAAGCAAAGTTTAGTTGCGTTCTCCAGGCGAGCTGAGCGGAAGCGTCTATCTCCGTTAGAGGCGCTCGAGATGGTCTTCGTGGCGTGGGTATCATATTCATAAAGTAAAAAGATGAGGCTTGCAGCTACGCTATCCTTGCTGACTAAGTGCCTTATAAATTAACACAGAATGAATTGGCTTCTCTTGAAGGTTTCTAGTCGACAATGTATGCACAAGAAGTAATTCTTTAACCGCTGAAACCACAATTTTCTTTCCATGTTCCCAAAGAGACAAGGACAGAGGTTTTTGGTTTTGCTGCAGAAGAAAATTTAGTTGGCTAAACCCGTTGGAACTCTTAAGAGATTTAAACATTTTTCACATTCTCACATTGCTTACGTGTAGTTTTTTTTTTTTTTTTTTTCTAAGTTAGAAACAGCTAAATTCCCTCGTGGCTATACGGTTAGCCGTGCGTCCCTTTTATGTGGAGACTTGTAGGGATGCGCACGAGACAAGATTTGAGGCTGTCTCGTCTCGAAAATGTGCTGTAAAAGTGGTCTTGACTCGAAAAATGTATTCCTCTCTATTGGAATAGCTGTGTCTCGACTCGAATTTTGTCAGGAAAAGTCTATCTCGACTCGTCTCGTCCCTAGAGACTTGGGTTTGAT
Source organism: Thermobia domestica (assembly GCF_964235325.1). NCBI lineage: Eukaryota > Metazoa > Arthropoda > Insecta > Zygentoma > Lepismatidae > Thermobia > Thermobia domestica. The sequence continues at coordinate 51,453,251 of NC_137471.1, forward strand.
TCCTGCTGGAAGTTTCTGTACTTTGGCTTCCATGTATGTAAAAAAGCCTAATCACTGCGAAATTAAAATACCGCTAATTTTACAGTAACTATGTGATATCTTCAAATAGATTAAAGATAATCGAAATGTGGGACAAGAGCGTCCTAGACAATATTATTTTGCATGAGATACCGTTATCACGAGTCACCTAGTAGCTTTCCGCTTGCAGCCATTTAGAAACGCGAAAATAAATGCCGATTTTCTAAATGACTGGAAATCGAAAGCAGATAAGTGAATCACGATAACGATATCTCATGTAAAATAATATTATCTAGCGAGTTCTTGTTCCACTTTTCGATTATCTTTTATCTATTTGGAGATATCACATAATTACTAAAAAAAATAGCGTTGTTTTAATTTCGCCATGATGGGGCCCTTTTAAACTGTAGATCTATGTCTCATATACCCTCGGTGCTCACCGAGATGGTAAACTGTAAATTGTCCGAACAGTTAACTTTGACACTACCGTGGAATGGAGCATAATAGCTTAACAGTTATCTGCGGTACGAAAGACCTGGTTTAATCTTGTTCGATCTTAGATCGTTATGTGTTTGTGGAAGGCAACATCGTATCCGTTTTTCTTGCATTTTATTCTACTACTTTTATTTTACTAATTCTTGCATATCAGTCACTTGCATTAATCATCCGTTCTCTTTCAGCCTACAGACCATAAAGGAATAAAATTAAACTTTGATCTGGTTTCGTTGGAAGTAATCCGTAATTTTAGATATTTATGTAATACACAGTAGCTATACCCATTTCATGCTTTCAAATTCAGACAAAATAGACATATCTGATCTTCGTAATAGAGCTAATCAAATCACATAAAGGGGGCTGCGGTGGCTCAGTGGTAGAGCGTTCACCTCTGGTGCTTAGGGTCCCGGGTTCGATCCCAGCCCCCACCAAGTGAACCTTGTGGTGGACAAACACCGTGCTCGTGGGTTTTCTCGGGGTTCTCCCGTTTCCTCCCACTTTCTTCATTCCACTATTTCATTCATCACTCATCATCACCGTCTTCTTTAGCATAACCGGCATAAACGTGGGACGTAAAACTCAAAGATTTCATTTTCAAATCACATAAAACTTTGGTATCGGAAAAATCTTCTGCCACAGTGGCTCGTATATGACGCCACAAATATCAAGGAGGACCAAAAGCAAGGTTCTGGCCAATTATATCCCAAATATTTTCGACGGGTAACCAGAGACGGCTCTATAATGTAGTCACAAAGTCACGTGCCTTCCCAATTCGTACGAAGAAAAATATTTAAAAAGAAACAAACAGTTATGAATATTTATTCTCTTATTTTGATATAAGAGTATATAGAAAACTTCTCATAAGCGAATCCTCACATCGGGCATTTTCTAAACAAAGAAACCGAAATTTGGATATTATAGAAATTTATCCCCTTTTTGCTTTAGGAAAAGGGTTTTCGAAAACACTGAAATGCGTATTAAGTTGCTTCTATGAAGGAGTACAAGTATATTGTAATTAAACCATACACTAAGAATTAAAAATCATTATTTTTAATTATAAAAATTATAATCTCAATTCGGTAGGAGAAAATGGAACGAAGTTCGTTGTAATATTTTAACTTTTGGATACGTGCATAACATTAATTTTAAAAATCACAAGGACAGTATTTGTAATCAAGAAATTGTTGGAAGCAGAAGCAAAATAGTCAAGAGTAAATTTTTATATTGGTTTTTGGCAAAGTAAGAAAAAAAAGAAAAGAAAAAGAAAGAAAAAGAAAGAAAGAAAAGAAAAAGAAAAACAAGGACAATAGTCCATATAATATTTTATAGACACAAAGTTTACAACTAAAATACATTCTGGATCCTGCATCAAGCATCGAAATGAAAAATTCGTTAATAAATTACAAATATAGAAAGAGATCACTGTATGGTCAAATCTAAGCAGGACCTGCAATAAAATAAAGTATAACTAAAGAAAACTTTAACTGTCTATTTGCATGTGACACATTAGGAGGTCTCTAAAAGTGAAGGGCAAAAATTTAAATGTTCAACTGAAATTTCAGAACTATAATAATATAACTACAGAAACAAAAAAATTCCTTGACAAACGTTTACAACCAATACTCAGAAGTGTACAATAATTTCCTGTTTATTGATGTCCTTGACCTTCCCAACTCTCAGTTTTCTGTCTTATCAATCACCTTACAATCGAAGTTTTAACAATACACCTCTAAACTCACATTTTTGCATCAGTTCTACAGCAGTCATTATGGCTTGTAAATCACGGATTGTGCTTGATCTTAACAACCAGGATAAAGACAATTCATGCTATTGAACGAGAAATTGAATGTAAAGCAAATCATGAAGATGTTCAACGTCGATAAAACTCAGGTGTGCTCGATAAAACTCGATTCTAAAGGGAAAAAAAAACAGAAATTTGGAAACGGTGGGAAAGCTGTAATAATAAAAAAAAATTTAAAAAAATAAAAAAAGAGAAAAAACTTAGGAAAACTGAAACCAAGACATCAATGAAATAGTGTGGGAGTGGTTTGTTGATGTCAGACCCTAAAATCACAGCATATCGGGCCCTATATTACAGGAATACGCTAAAACGGTAGCTAAAAAACGGGTAAAACCGAATTCAAAGCATATAATTTTCGCAAAAGATATCAGATAGTTTTTAACGAATTTAGTGGTGAATCGTGTGATGTAAATAGTAAAACATTTGATAAATGAGTTGCTAAACTACCTTCCAAAATCGAAGGACATGAAATTGAATTGCATCTTTTTTTAAAAGGAAATGTCTATCTCCATTAAGCGGAAACCTGACTTCAACGGAAATTTTTGCGAGTCCCGCTCGATTCCGCTAAAAGACAGGCGTATAATAAAACCAAACGCGCCTCTATTTCAAAGTGACCAATAAACCAAAACGATATTATGGCCATATATAACACAAGGAACAAACCAATCATGTCCGAGTTCCGGTATAAACAGTACGTTATAATAAAATATTAAAATACAAATTGTTGCACCTTATTCTCGCTTATTTGACGACCGAAGGAGGATAATAGACTGTAAAAAGAATATAAGGTAAGTAAATTGATGCTGGTCTTCTTCAAAATATTCAACGCTTGATTCAACGTGTGTGTGTGTGTTTGTGTGTGTGTTTTTTTAAAAAAAAAGATTTCAAGTTAAAATTTCCACCACAATGCTTCTTTCTCGTCTCCTTCGTGCGCGGCGTGGATGCGTCCATCTAGCGTTATTTGTTTCCCAATGTAGTCCGAATTACGAATTTTCCCCAAAGTTTGTAGCATTATGCGGTGCAACGTCACGGAATGAATGTTCAACATCTTTTTTTTTCTTTCTTTTTTCTTTTTTTTTTTTTTAAGAATCCAACACACAGTATGAGTAACGTGAAATTTAGGAAAAGTCTTACTGACACTTTTGAAAATGTGACAAGTATTCGTTAAATAATGATGAATTGGGAAAAATTGTACCAACGTTACCGCCAAAGGGTCTGAAAATGTCAGTGTGGGACCAACGGGAAGATGAATGACAAAAAAGGAAGGAATTTGGTACAATTGTACCAAGTGTGGCAACATTGGGTGACGCTGACAATGGCACTTGCGCTAGAGAAACAAGCAGTTGTTGTCGTCAGCGCTCCCAGTCGTTAGCGTCAACTCAATGGGGGAATCCAGGTTAGCTAACCAGACCGTTAACGCGATCAACCGAAAATGTCCCCTAATTGCTTGCGATCGACAGTTTGGTGATCATTGTATTAGATGATATGTATTTGCGATTTCATTTCTGCGTCGGTTTCTCCCTCCATCCTCCTGTTTAAGGATGCGTCTTTTCATATATGACAGCACAAAAGAAAGAGAGAAACTAACGTAAGTTTCCAACTATTACCAAAGTGTATAATTAAATTAGAGGCAGAAAGTGTGATAAATTCTTGCCAAGTTCTGAACATAATATTTTGCAAAATATGTTGTAGGTGGCTTATAACTTATTAATCAAATTAAAAGGTTCTCTTTATGCTGTTCTAGATATAAATATTATAATTTAATTAGTTCAAGGAAACTCCTGCTAATCAATTTTTGAAAAGTATTCAAAGTAACCTTTTCTTTAAAGAAAAACATATTAATTCTAACTTTAATATTCATAAACAGGGAATATCTTCCTTTGCTGCTTACGTAATTCTCAGATAAATTAGATAAAGAGAAGAATTTCCAACATACGTATTCAAATTTACTCTTAAGTTTAGATTTATCAACGTTTATAACATCGTATGTTATAGGTAGGGACGAAACTTTTTCGCAACGAATTTTACATTTTATAGCATTAATTATCACAATTTTCGCATTTATGTCGCATTTATTTTTTAAATGTAGCATAAATTATTTTTTCTTAAAAAAATATGGAGCTTGTAAACAGTATATTTTTTTAGTAAGGTGTATATAATACAAAAATGAGGATATACCTTGATTAGGTGCACATTTTAAATAATGCATTCACTGAAATATAGAAATTAATGCAAAAATTTAAACACTTCCTCTAACCTCATCCTTAGTTAAAGGATAACATGCACCAAGACACTACCAACTCTTCTTTTAAGTTTGTTCTTCTGTCAGTAACAATCACGTTATACTTGGAAAAGAATCTCTCGGTATCAACACTCGAGATTGGCAACCATATTGAACGTAACGAGTTAACAGCAAATGACCTGTGGTTAACTTTCAACTTCCTTATCCTCACTGTTGAGAACTTCAATAATTTTACTTTAAAATTCAGCGTAAGCAACCAACAGATCATGAACATTTTCACCACAAAACACAGTCAAGGATTTAAAGAGCAGCTCAGTTATGTTGATGTCTACATCTTTATGAAGTGAAGTTTCTGGATCAAATAAGTCGCAGAACTTTTCGTAAACTCTCCATACAGAAGTGTCGTCACTTGCTTCCGTGTAATTTTGCAGTTTCATCAGTACTTTTCACACCAGGTTTTCAACTTTACTTCAACTTCAGCCTGGTGAGAAGAGAAGAACCACCCTTTTTAATTAATTTGGAATTAGCAGACACAAATTTTCCTGCTTGAGCTAACTCTAATTTAAGTTTTTCGTTTTCCAGATAACAAGGTGAACAATCATAAGGGTCCGGGCTGGCCTTAGTGACGCACAAAGAGGCGTTGAAAATCCCAGAAAATGACATCACGCCATGCAAGATTACGGATTTTATGGAGAACTTAATTTAGAGTTGTGCACGTTTTCGGCAAAATGCAACGATTTTTAACTTAAATAATATTGGAAATGCGTTTTTTTAATTATTAGCAATAATAAGCAAGAATTCCACTTTTTCGTTTTTATTCGGATTTATAGCAAGTAATGCAGAATTTCGCAAAAATTCGCGATAATATAAACGTGGTGTCTGGCTCCGAAACGAAACGTTTTAGGTTTCCTGAAACATACGCAATGTTTTAAAGTTTTGCACATATCGCATTAGGGAAAAGGTTTCGTCTCTAGTTCTAGGAAGTGGCGGTCTTGAGAAAGGTCACATCAGTAGAAAGTAAAATTTTATGTTTATAACCTAAGGGAAGAAAACTTATTAATCGTAAGGTATTAATATTTTGTGTAAAAATTGGTACATTGAAAAACAAATTAACTCTATGGCCTATGGAAGCCAGAGTTTCAATGGCGTATTTACGAAAGCTATCCATTAGGTTCTTCCTTAATCAACTGGATGCAATTTCTACTTTGTATTTCTATTTCCGCGAGATCCATTTTAATATTGAGCCTCCATCTGCGTCTAGGTCTTCCTAATGGTATTTTTTTCGAATAGGTTTCGAGTTAAAATTATGAAAGCGGTTCTACTTTCTTCCATTCTTGCCATACGATCGGTGCACCTGAAATTCCTAAACTTCATTATCCTAACAATGTTTGGTAAATAGTATAAATTACACCCTTCCTCGTTATGAAACATCCCGCCATTCCCCATTCCCGCCCCTCTTAGCTCCGAATATTTGATTTCAAATTCTTCGACGGAATTCTCGAAGACTAAAGAGTTTGGATTGTATAACGTCACTAGAGACCGAATGCTTAGGCATTAAAAACCTGGAAAATAGGCATGCAAATAGGCACTCAAAATTTTAAAAAGTAGGCAGTAAAATAGGCAGTAAAATAGGCACTAAAATAACTCGGAATAATAAAGATAAAACTCAATACATTTAAAAAAAATAAATTCAAGTCGTAGATAATGGTTAAAGTATATAGAAACATACCTGTTTGTTAATATCTTGTTTTACAGTATGTGCAAAAACAAAGCTAGACATGCATTCCATGTATATTTGGTAAATACATTCTCTACAGCACTTTATCACCCAACATAACAGTCCAAATATACTTTCAGTGCACACAGTAGTACAAAGTTTTACAGCACTTTGTCAGTACACATAGCAGTTCAAAGTTTTACTGCAATTTATTACTACAAACAGCATTTATATTTCTCCAAAGATGCAAAATCCTTTCTTGAAACACTAAATTATATATTTTTTTCTCCAATAAAGTCTTATTTTGAAGAAAATACAAAGACTAGGCAATATTAGCCACTAAAGCAATTATTTAGGCAGGAAGGGCGAAATAGGCAAAATAAAAATTGGCTCAAATTGAAAATATAACACCCTGATATAAACTTTAAAACGTTATTTTTTTTATCATATCTTTAATATTAAAGAATAGACATTTTGCCTAACATCCGGCCTCTAAACATCACGAATACCCCTGGTTTTTGGTAGACATACTAGATATTTAAAACTGCCTATTTTGTCGAAAGTATTACTTGATATTTTAATGTATCAACAGTTTGGAGTACTACGGTCACGCGAATCAACATGTACTTGGTTTTCTCCACATTTACTTCTAAACCCATGTTTCTGCAGACGATATACGAAATCTCTGCATATCTTTCTGGTGTTCTCATATCATTCTCTATTAGGTAGGTTGACATCAGCATAATCATAACCTGATGAGTACCATTCAGCTCCAACTCCTGGCTTGAGGTTGCCATATTCCTCCACCACAAATACAGAAATATGGAACGTTGGTTGTAAAAAGAAAGCGAAAGTACATTTCTAAATACACATGCAATATAAAATTCATTTTGGCATTTAAAAAGGATGTTAACTTTTCTAATAATTACCTGCTGATTTGGCACTTCTCATACCATCTATTTGTCTTACCTCATATAGTTATGAAATTCATTGCAAGTTTAAATGCACTCACCGCCGCAAAATCGATTCCACTGTTGTCATATCAAGTCTGTTTCTTTCCTTACTCCACTATTCGCTCATCAACGGAAATATGTGGTCTGTACCTAGGTATTAGAATTGAGGGTTTCAGAGCACAAAAGGGTTCAAGACTAATTATCAAAGCTATTATGAGAAGAGACAAAATTTGGACTCTCTGTTTAAATACATGAATAAGTGAACACTGTTGTTTTAAATTATATGGTTTATTTTCAATATTTAGACATGAATGTTTTAACACTAAAAGAAATTTCAAGTAAAGATAAAAAAATATGAAGTATGTCTAAAATGACCAAACGTGATAAGTCCTTTGCATACTCAGCGCCTCAATTATGTGTTGTAATACTGAATCTTTGTCAACGACGACTTTTATTCTGAGAAATCGCCACTACTCACTCGCTCACCCAAACGAGTCGTTTAGGTCTGACTCGTTCGCGAACAGAACTTCACTATTAAACAGTGTAATATTATAGTTCTTGTACACTGAGCCACAAAAGTATCTCTCCCCTAAGTGCTCTAATTCCATTACTTGGAGACCAGGTCATTTGCAGTTGTGAGAACGTCTAGACAGGTGCAACCCAACTTACACGTAACTTTTCTCGGCACTGACAGTAGTTGGTAGCTCTGATCTAGGTGTTTATGCAGGTAAAATTGTAAAGTAGGTGACTAACGAAACAGTTCTCCATTCTAAGATGAATGTCTATGGTTCGGATAGTGTTTTCCAAAGGACCCCATATATTATACACTGTATATACTGTGTATAATATACTGTACTGTACGTTTAGAGAAATAAAAATACAGACCACACATGAATCAGGAAATGCTTGAAAGTAGCTGAAAATATCAAATCCAGAACAACTGCTGGAAATAAGTTTGCAAATGATTGCCTGGAGGAGAAAAGATCTTGCTTGTCACACTGAGTATGTATTGAAATTGAAACATTAGAAAAAGTTTCAACCTGGTCGGGATCCGAACCCGGGTTCCCAGAATAGAAGTTCAATACGCTAGCCACTTATCTACCGAGTCACTTCATCTTTTCTCTAAACTTGTAGCTAGTTAAAATCGTTGCATGTAATACTATACAAAACACTAATGCTCGTATAAGGAGACATTCCTTATGAGTGTCACAATGACTTACTCGAGATTTAATTCTTTAACTCAAAAACAAGTTATATAGACCTTCGTCAATGAGGAAAATATCACGGAACGTTCTTCAAGTTGAGGCTACGTAATCGTTTTTAACTGCTCCCAATTTACATTACTACTATTCTTCCTCATCGTAACTTCTAATTTCCAAAGAAGAAAAGCCGGCAGCATTTATCCAAGAGTTTCAGTATTCGCACGCTACTCTAACCACCTGTTTGAAGTTAGTCATGTAAAATGTGTTAAGTCTTATATTATGTAGTAATATTTTTTAAGAACTGGAAACACTGTTTCTACGAAATTTAGATTTCATTTGTTATTCAAGATGGAAAGTGTTGAAGAAAGACGGTGCATAAGGCACGAGGCACGAACATTTCTTCCATAATTTTGAAGTTAAGTTTGTTATTTAAGTGCAATGAACACAGTGCAGTTATTATATGTACTTTGTGGTTTATTTTAAGTGTTAGTTAAAAACCAGCGATTAGTAAGGTACAATAAAAACTAAAAACAAGTATTGAAAGTTTCCATTGTTAGAAGACAGTCCATTACCAGTCAAGTAAATCGCGTACATTTAAGAACATAAGCATAAACAGTTTTTTGGTCCTCCAGTGCCGAATGGAGGAAGTGTTGTGCCAAGAAAAAGAATAAGTGAATCATTCAAACATTCATATTGACTATGTGTGTGTAAAGACAGTGAGTGTTACGAATCAGAAGCAAAATTGACCTAGTGGACTTATCACGTAAGCGCCTACGCATTCAGCTGTGCATTGCAATCTGAAGAAAAACAAAGGTGACGTATAGCAGTCACGTAGCTAAGTATATTTTTTGTTTCTTTTTACTTGTGTAAAGGTCTGCTGTTATAAGGACTTCAGGTAGAAACATCACAAGCAATGGATTCAAATATAAATTCTCTTATAAGGGTAAGAGGCCTAGCTAAAGCGTCCCTTACAAGAATGAAAACATTTGTTGAACAGTTTGGAGTAGATGGTGATATAGTGCAAATTAAAGTTAGGTGTGCACGTTTACCCTATATATTCAAAGAATATGATGAAGTGCAAAATCAGCTTGAATTAAAGGACGAAAATAATGAATACACACAGGATAGAGAGTTGTTTGAAGCTACTTACTACGATACTCTTGCAAAAATGACGTCAATTGTTGAAACAGCTGAGAAGGCTAGTAGTAGCAATAGAAGTTCGTCAGGTGATTCAACCGCGAATACAGGGTGTCTAAAATTACCAGTCATAAAGTTACCAACATTTAAAGGTCAAGTTATAGATTTCAGACATTTTCATGATACTTTCAGTAGTTTGGTTGTAAACAATCAAAGTTTAGATGATATTCAAAGATTTCATTATTTGTTGTCCTATTTATCAGGTGAAGCAAGCAAATTAGTTGAGAATATACCAGTGACAGGTGAAAATTTCAAACTTGCTTGGGAAATGATATGCAAAAGGCATAATAATCCAAAGCTAATAGCAATTGCTCATGTAAAGGCATTGTTTTCATTACCGACTGTCAGTAAAGATTCAGTGGCGGACTTAAGGACATTATTAAATCATACTATAAGTAATGTAAATGCACTTATGGCGTTACAGTTAGATACTCCTTTGGAGGATATATTGTTATCGCACCTAGTTTTGGAAAAGCTAGGTGAACAAACACGTAAAGACTTTGAAAATCAAACAAATAGGGAACAGTTTGCTAGTTTAGAAGAACTTCATGTATTTTTAGAAAATAAATGCCAGGCCTTAGAATTGGTAAAGTCTACACAATCAAAGTCGCATCTCAGTAAATCTAATGTTGTCAAGGAAGTAAAAAATGCTAGACAATCTTATGTGAGTACTAATGTTTTGTGTTCGTTTTGTCAACAAAGTCATGCGTTACACAAGTGTAATGAGTTTCAGAAATTAAGTGTATCCAAAAGATTAAGTTTTGCGAAACAAAACAAACTTTGTTTTAATTGTTTGACAGTTGTCAACCATGTAGCGAAAGATTGTTCGCTAAGTGCATGCAAAATGTGTAATCTCAAGCATCACACGTTATTGCATAGTGATTTTAAGAAATCACAGCCTAATCATGCTGCCAGTGTTGAAAATGATTCTGTTACGGAACCTGTAGGGGAAAAGTCAATGTCTCAAGGGCAGGAAGTTGTTAATACTAGTACTTATTGCTCTGTGAAGCCTAAAAGTAATGTGCGTGTTTTACTTTCAACTGCAGTTGTTCAAGTTAAAGATTGCAATGGTAAATTACATATGGTTAGGGCTTTGCTCGATAGTTGTTCCCAATCTCATTTTGCAACAGAATCTCTCATTCAAAGGTTAAAATTAAATGCAATGGTAAATTACATATGGTTAGGGCTTTGCTCGATAGTTAGAGCTCCCTCGTGGCTAAGCGGTTAGCGTACGCGCCTTTGGCGTGGGAGACCCGGGTTCGATTCCCGGCGGGAGCTCATGTGGTTCGGATTCCACGTTAATCAGTAGGTCCACGTCTCATATAGCCTCGCTGCTGAAAGGGACGCTAAACTAAACTCAACTCAACATTTGCTCGATAGTTGTTCCCAATCTCATTTTGCAACAGAATCTCTCATTCAAAGGTTAAAATTAAAGAAATATCCTATCAATGTTCCAGTACAAGGTATTAATAATGTAAGTTGCAACGTTAAATACGGAAGTAAGTTACAAGTATTCTCTGCTGTAAGTGATTTTAGTGTAGATGTTGAGTGTTTTGTATTGCCCAAAAGCGGGAAATTTACCTGATGCTGATATTGACATTAAAGAATGGAACTTTCCACCGAATTTACAGTTAGCGGATCCTAATTTCAACAAGTCTGGTAAGACTGATTTGTTGTTAGGTGCTGGAATTTTCTTTAGTCTACTCAAAGCAGGACAACAGGTGCGTCCAGGAGCATTTCCAGTTCTCCAAAATACAGAGTTAGGATGGATAGTTTCAGGACAATATCAGATGCCAAAGCACAACAACTTCACGCCAGAACATCGAACATTCTTTTTGCACAACAACGATAATTTAAGCCATCAGCTGCAGAAGGTTTGGAAAATAGAAGATATTCAAGAAACTCCTCTATCTAAAGAAGAAAGGGAGTGCGAAGAACATTTTATCGCAAACACTAGAATTCATTCAACAGGACGTTTTATAGTGAGACTGCCATTCAAACAAGAAGTGATCCAGTTAGGTGATTCTTATAAGACAGCTGTTCAGCGTTTACAACAACTAGAAAAAAGGTTAAATAGATGTCCCAAATTACGCACAGATTATGTGGCATTCCTTGAAGAGTATGAAGCTTTGGAACATATGAAGGAAGTGGAAGGCAGCTCTAATATTACTCAAGGATATTACTTGCCTCATCATCCAGATATTAAGGAAGCTAGTACTACTACGAAGACTAGAGTAGTATTTGATGCATCCGCATGCTCAACTAGTGGCATTTCATTGAACGATGTTCTCAAAGTTGGTCCAACTGTGCAAGACGATTTGCAATCAATTATATTAAGATTTCGCACCTACCCTATAGCTTTTACTGCAGATATAGAGAAGATGTATCGACAGATTTTGATTGATGAGTGTGACTGTAAATTCCAGAAGATCTTGTGGAGAAGATCAGAAGAAGAACCCATTAAGGTATATGAATTAAAGACTGTCACATACGGAACAGCCTCAGTGCCTTTCCATGCTACTCGCTGTCTCCAGCAATTAAGTGCAGAAGAAGCTTGTGAATATCCGAAGGCAGCACAAATTCTCAAGAATGACTTCTATATTGACGATTGTATTTCAGGGGTTGAAAGTTTGGAGGAAGCTTTAAAGACAAAGGACGAATTAATACAAATGCTACAAAAGGGTGGCTTTTTGCTAAGAAAGTGGTGTTCCAACAGTACTGAGTTATTGGAATCCATCTCTGAAGAATTGAGAGAAACACAACTTCCATTACGCTTAGACGATAAGGGTCAAGTCAAAACATTAGGGTTACTTTGGCATCCAGCAACTGATCAACTTCAAGTGATGAATGGATTCACTCTGAATCAAAGGTCAAATAATAATTTAACAAAACGCAAGATGTTGGGTATTATTGCTTCAATCTTTGATCCGTTGGGAATTGTTGTCCAATAACAATCGTATGTAAGATAATTCTTCAAGATCTGTGGCAAGCAGGATTGGGGTGGGATGAAACACTTCCTAAAGAACTACAGCAAAGATGCAAGACAGTACTTGAATTCATTCCTTCATTATCAGATATCAGTGTAGACAGAATGGTTCTTCAGTCAGGTACTTTGATAGACATTCAAGTTCACGCTTTCTCAGACGCTTCAGAAAAGGCTTATGGGACATGTGTGTATTTAAGATCCGTCAACAAGAATGGTCAAGTTACTTCGAAGCTATTATGTGCTAAGTCCAAAATGGCGCCCATAAAGAAGATTTCCCTGCCTCGGTTAGAGTTATGTGCAGCAGTGTTGTCATCAAAACTTGTCAAGAAGGTAACTAAGGCATTAAAACAAAGAATACCCCAGGTATATATGTGGACAGATTCTATGGTGGTCTTAGCATGGTTAAGAGCAAATCCAAATAGATGGAAAACATTTGTTGGCAATCGAGTTGCTGAGGTACAAGAAGTGGGAGGAGAATGGAGACACGTCGCTTCAAGTGAAAATCCTGCAGATATTATATCAAGGGGAACAAGTCCTGACAAGTTAATACATAATAGTTTGTGGTGGAACGGTCCTCAATGGTTACAGTGTTCTTCACTTAATTGGCCTAAGACGGAGCCTGCCCCACTCAGAGAGATTCCTGAACAGAAGAAATTAAAATCAAGTTACTTAGTGACAACTCAAAATCGAAAGATTCTCTACTTTGAACAAACTTCAGAGAGTCTTGGCTTATTGCATGCGGCTTTCCAAGAATGCTAAAGTAGAAGCATCAAGAAGAAATGTAGACGCTCTTACTTTGGTAGAAATTGAAGAAGTTTTAATCAGACTAATACGAGAAGTTCAAAATTCAGTTCATGCTAAGGAAATGGCTGATCTTAAAGAAAGTGGAAAAGTTAGCAATAAGAGCAAACTCTTGTCTCTCAATCCTTTCATATGTAATCAACAATTACTAAGAGTTGGTGGAAGATTAAAGATGTCTGAACTTGAATTTGATGCTAAACAACAAATTATTCTACCACCAGATCATCACCTAACAAGACTAATTATAGAACATGAACACAGGCGATTGCTACATTCTGGATGTCAGTTAATGCTAGCATCACTAAGGCAAAGGTATTGGATACCCAATGGTAAAAATTCCATCAAGAAAGTTATTAGAAGGTGTATTACATGTCAAAACTTAAAGGCGTCTGGACCAGAACAATTAATGGGACAACTACCAAAACATAGAGTAGAACTAACAAGACCTTTCACAAATTCTGGAATTGACTTTGCCGGTCCTATTTACATCAAAACTGGTACCAGAAAGTCAAAAACAAAGGTGAAGTGCTACATTGCAGTGTTTGTGTGGTTAGCAACAAAGGCTATCCATCTCGAAGTTGTGAGTGATCTTACTAGTCAGGCATTTTTAGCTGCTTTGAGAAGATTCATATCTCGTCGAGGTAAGTGCAAGCATATCTATAGCGACAATAGAACTACGTTCATTGGTGCCAACAAGGAACTTCAAGAAGTCGCAAAGTTGTTGCATACAGCTGACCATTAAGAAAGGATTAGGAATTTTGCAGCTACTGAAGGAATCCAATGGCATTTTATTCCACCATATTCGCCCAATTTCGGCGGTCTTTGGGAGGCTGCAGTTAAGTCCTTTAAATACCACTTAAGAAGAGTCACGGGAATGTCATATCTCACGTTTGAAGAATTAACAACATTAATCACACAAATAGAAGCTTGCTTAAATTCGAGACCTCTTATAGCATTATCCAATGATCCTAATGATCCAGTAGCATTAACTCTGGGTCATTTTCTTATTGGTCAACCATTGACAGCATTACCAGAACGTGACTTACATCAGGAGAAGATTAGTTCAATTCAAAGATGGCAAAGGATCCAACAACAATTTCAACAGTTTTGGAGAAGATGGTATATGGAATATTTGTCACAATTACAAGGAAGAAATAAGTGGAAGAGAAGCTGTGCCAACATACAGCCAGGTCAATTGGTGGTTCTCAAAGAAGATAAGCTACCTCCTCTATCATGGAAATTGGGAGTCATCACTGAAGTGCATTCTGGACCTGACGGTTTGGTTCGAGTGGCTACTGTTAAAACTTCCAATGGTTTATATAAACGCTCAATTAGAGGACTGTGTTTTACCAAATAATGATGAATCGTAATGTCATTCATGTTAAAGTATATTTATTTCTTGTTTTAGTCTATTTTATTTGTTATGTGAAGTTTGTTTTCTTTTCTTTTTTTTAAAAAAAAAAGATCTAGCCCTTTTTTGGCGGGCGGCATGTTAAGTCTTATATTATGTAGTAATATTTTTTAAGAACTGGAAACACTGTTTCTACGAAATTTAGATTTCATTTGTTATTCAAGATGGAAAGTGTTGAAGAAAGACGGTGCATAAGGCACGAGGCACGAACATTTCTTCCATAATTTTGAAGTTAAGTTTGTTATTTAAGTGCAATGAACACAGTGCAGTTATTATATGTACTTTGTGGTTTATTTTAAGTGTTAGTTAAAAACCAGCGATTAGTAAGGTACAATAAAAACTAAAAACAAGTATTGGAAGTTTCCATTGTTAGAAGACAGTCCATTACCAGTCAAGTAAATCGCGAACATTTAAGAACATAAGCATAAACAAAATGCACAGAAAATTTTGGGCAAGAGAACAGAACCTAACTAACCCCTGCGGGGCTTCTAACCCGTTCCTACTACTACTACTAGTACTAGTACTGCTATTTATATTATTATTATTATTATTAGTAGTAGTAGTAGTAGGCGTAGTAGTGCTACTACTACTACTAGTACTTTTACTATCGATCCGCATAGTAAAACTGCAAGCTTATTTTAATGAAAAAAGTGCTATAAAATTTTAAAAATTCCTTGTGCAGGGTTTGAACGCACGCCAAAAACGATTTTTATTATTAGCATGTTGCGCTAGCACGCTCGGTTACGAGAGCACAGCAGTTTGCCTTTACTTTCCGCTATATGTAGGTCATGATTCTTGATATTTATCTGTATCGGCTAATAAAATAAGAGGATATCTGCAACTCTTGGGATCCGCGAAAAGGCAGACATTATTTTCGCATTCTTTGAATTGCATGAACAAGTGTAGAAAAATTAAGTTCCACTTTTATCTCCCGTAACTGCTAGTTTATTGTTTTATCTTTGTATGATGAATTTGTGGTAGGCTGGCAAATTATGAAACTCGTATGGCACAAACGCGGGTCCAAATCCCTTCGTTACAATTATTTTTTCTTAATTGGAAGGTATTGTTTACGTAATTAATATTGTAACTCTGTTATTTCTTTATTATTATTATTATTATTATTATTATTATTATTATTATTATTATTATTATTATTATTATTATTATTATTGCAAAGTCGAGACTTGGCTACATATTCTATATTTTATTAATTTTCTGATTGGATTTCAAGTCCTTTTGTTCAATAATAAACACACTCCATTGTAGGGGGTTTGGAGAGGGAAATATTATCCTGTTGCTTTTTATTTGTTTATTTGCACGCTACACCAAGCCTAGACACTACATTTCACCTTTCTATATCTACGGGAAGTACCCTAAAGGTTTTGATGATCATAAGAGAGTAAGCGAATAAGTGATGAGATCAATGAACTTTGAGTATTCACATTTAAAGTATCAGGTTGTCGGAAGAGTCATGACGTATTTCGGTAAAATATGACAAATGATTTGTGGATATACTAGAGTTATTCGGATCATGCAATAGTTATGTCATGAATAGCTAAAATGTTGAGCGTTTCGTGTATTATTATTTCTCTTTATTGTGTTTGGTTTTACAGATTTCACGAAAGATGGCGTGGGTCAATGAAAACTTGACCCATGACCCACTGACCCACCACTCACTACCGTAACCCACCTTGATCCACCTCCCACCGTGACACACTCTTACCCATGACCCATTATGACCCACCACCCACCCAGACCCACTGGATCCACCACCGACCATGAACCACTGACCTACCAAAACACATCGTCATTAACTCTGACACATGATCCACGGCCTCTTCTCTACCGACTAAAGAGTTTACACTTATAATAAAACCAGGTATTCAAATTCTAACTAATCGGATTTTGAATTTTTACGGTCAATCTCTCAACCACCGCTCTGTTACAATAAAGATCGATCTGACCTTTACGATATAAAATGGTAAAGTGTTTGTCATGTTCAAAATTACGATAAATTTCAATTAAATTATCACGATCTAATTATTTCCTTGTTGAATTATACTTTTCACTGAAAAAAGGGATGAAATTTGGAAGTCCCAAATCAAGATAAATAGACTAACGTAGAGAAGCTTATATTACACATTTTATGTCTATTTTTCTCATAACTTTATGGGTTGATTGCCATCTGCTCTAAGCGCTCCATATAATAAACAAGCTTCAGCGATTATTATAGTAGAAAGATCTTGGTAAGCATATATGGATATATGATGCGAAGCACTGTATTTTTTTGTTGAATTGATTTTGAGTTTAACGTCCCTTTCAGCAGCGAGGCTATATGAGACCTACGGATTAACGTGGAATTCGAACCACATGAGGTCCCGCCGGGAATCGAAGCCGGCTGTATTTTTCTCAATTTGTTTCTCAACTAATATCGGTCGTTTTCGATTATTTTTACAAACTAACCCACTATCAATTTACCATATATAGAAAGTGCCACCCCTCTCCATAAAGACGAATGTTAAAAAATGCTAGGAGACGTTCTGTTCATTTTCAATAAAGAGTTAATATACTGAATTTCAGCTCCGTAAGTTTAACGCCTTGTGAGATATTCAATCTTTTCGCAAATATTCCGATCCCCATTATCCCTTAAGATATTATTATAATGAAAGCAATATGATAAAATCCCAGTTTGGATTAAGGCCTAACTATGTACCAAAAGTCATTTTATTTGACAGCAATTTGGCCGCGATGATTAGGCACACATACTTACATTTAATTTTTTATATAATAATTTATATATTACAGTAATTCAAAAATGTATTTTTTCCAGTAGTTAGCTCCTCTAAAAACTCACAGGCTGTGTGTCTCGAAAGCCAAGTAGTAGTATAAGTCATATAACTATTATTAGAATTACAAATATTAATATTGAAAAATGCTTCAAGTTCACTTAGAGATACTCATCTCAGGTAAGTAAAAATAAAGAAAAAGGGAAATGGAAGCCTTGAAAGTAAAACGTAAGCAAATTCACCAGTGTTCAGAAGCATATTTATAAATCACCTCGACCTTATTCATAGGAGTTAATTACGCTGTTCTAGTTAGTTGAAGTTATCCTTTTCTCGCCACGTACCATAAATATAGCAGAAATCAAGTACCTGTTACTGGCGGTTTTCGTGGCCGAGCGTACTAGTGCAATGGGCTAGTGATTATAATTGCTTTTGGTGTGGGTTCAAACGCGGGCCAAGAAAAGTATTTTTATATTTTATTTTCTAAATGTTCATAACGCGTTTTTCATTAAAATAAGATGAATACTCAAAAAGTGATTTACTTACGTTACGCGTGCAGTTTTGCTATACGAATCCACAGTAGTAGTAGTAAGAGTAGCAAGAACGGGTTAGAAGCCCCGCAGGGCTCGTTTTGTTCCGCCTTGACTGCCATAATCTAAATTTAACCTCAACTGCTTCTTCAATTTCCTTCTTCTTCAATTCCAACAAAGTGACAATTTTCTTCTATTACTACAATAATACACAATACATATACCAGAAGGTTTGGACAATCGTAAACTGCAACCAATCAGAAACGTGTTTTTAGTTTCTATGGCTAGGGTCGAGGGTGAAAATAATATACTGTTCAGACGATGCTGTCTACAATACAGTGAGCAGAGTGGGTCATGGTGGGTGGTGGATCACAGTGGGTCACTTGCCTTGACCCACTGAACAACTAAAACTCTGACACTTGACAACACATAGAAGATAGAAGACCAAATATTACATGTTCACCATATGTTATTGTTTTACTTTAGGCAAGGGAAGAACGCGTAAATAGTGTTTGTGATTTTTACTGTCCTCAGTGTTTCTGTGTTTTTATCCTTGTTCTTAAAGAGTTACTGAACAACCTGTAGTGAGTAAAACGCGTAGAAATAGGAAACATAAGGTACTGAGGAAAGTTCGTTAAATTAG
Organism: Thermobia domestica; assembly: GCF_964235325.1. Taxonomy (NCBI): domain Eukaryota; kingdom Metazoa; phylum Arthropoda; class Insecta; order Zygentoma; family Lepismatidae; genus Thermobia; species Thermobia domestica. The sequence continues at coordinate 51,472,030 of NC_137471.1, forward strand.
GTAACTTTTAAAAAACTAATCCAGTGACTGAAACACCAGATTCCAATCATTATGAGTATCTGTGATGTCTTAGAGTAATGGCTTAAGCGTTATCTTTATAATGTTGGGATAGTGGGTTCGATTCCGGCTGAGACAATTAAGGGAATTTTTGTAATTTGCAATATTGATACTTCTGATATATACTAACATGAAAAATATTCAATTTCTCTGGGTCTCAACTGTGAGACGACTTCCTTCACAGGTGATGCCAACAACAAAATGACGTCATCCCTATCACCCTCGATTCGTACTGTTTGATTGTAACGTGTTTGGACAAGAATTGATAAATACATAAGGGCTAAACACGTGCTTACTGCTGTAGTATGGGCAAAAAATGAGTTCCTAGGAATTGTTCCTACTTGTGCACAAATTGAAAATAGTGATCGAACTTACAACTCTAGTCACGAGAATGATCCTATTTAAGATGTCACCTCACCTTTCTACCTAGAAGAAGGGCGAAAGAAAATGCATTATCGTTATCAGCTAACAAATATTTATATTCCATTTCTTGTTGTCATAAAATGATAATTCTATCTGTAAGTCCATAAACGTAATATTATTGCGTTCATGTGTAAACCTAAGAAACATCTTACATACTGTCAAGGGCTCCCATGTTGTGGTTTCCAAGGGGGACAAGTATAACTGACGCAATAATTTCAAATTTTGCTGTAACTAATGTAAAAATTCTATTGGATTTTCGATATTCTGAAGTACAATTTCCTCTAGGGGACGAGCACCCCACCTTGCCCCCCCCTGATGGGTGTCCTTGCATACTGTATATCTTTTCTGTTCCTATGAATACCTTCGACTATGTTATTTTTACTTTCCTTCTGTGGTAATAATAATAATAATAATAATAATAATAAAGGAATAACAGGATTACAATACCAATTACATAAACATTAATAATAACAACATTCTTTTAACAATAAATGAAACCGATATTATAGCACGTACATAGCAAAATGACATCTGGAACGTAAGGGGTTAAAGTAAACCCTCAAGGAATGCGTTTTAGTGTTCGTTGGTAAAGATGGTTTATCCTACTGACGGTCTTATTACAAGGTCTTTGGCATACATGAATTCTTCTATTTAAGCTCCTATTCTGCACATTCCATTATTTTCTCTGTAGCGTCCATATCTTTCCGTAGACACTTTTAAAACCCATTTCTTTCTTCTTATATGTTTATGTACCTGAAAAGAAAGAGAGAAAAACACTGAGGTTGTATGGTCAATTATATTTGTGAACATGAGCAAATACCTCTTTCTTTATCACATTCATTACTTCCAACCATGACACACTCAGTCTTAGTACTTCTTATCGTTTTCATATCAAATAATAGTGTCATGTGTCAACTAATTGGAATCGAAATCCGGGCGCTCTCCTCACCATACGTAGCTCAGAAAATAATGAATATACCTAGTTATGGGGACAATTGAGTGGATGCTCATAACGAACTTAACCATTAAACTCAGATAATGCAGATATTTCACCAAGTGGAAATTCAATTAACTTATTAAATAAAATTTGAGACATTAAATTTAGTTAATTTCACAAAAACTAGTGCCGTGGTCTTTTGGCTATCATTTTGGACAATGACTGTCATACTCAAATAGGAAGTAGGATTTTTGACTGAAGAAAAGATTGGCAATTATAGTCGAATATAAGCAATGTGTTTATCAAGTCATGGACCAGCTGTGTACTCACCAAATTCGTTCTGCGAGGGTGGCGGAGTAGATTATCCCTCTTCTTTGGCCACTAGTACACTATTTCGAGTTCTCTATTAATTCACTCCACCTACCTTCTCTTCCTAGTTTTTGGTGGCGTCATTATTCTTCTGCTTACCTTCTTTTGCCTACCTGCATTGCAAGAATTTCCTGATTGTTCGAAGTAGGAAGTGTTTATGTTATTACAGTGCAATAGATACTACTTGTCCCGTGTGACAGCTCGCTGCGTGCATGTGGTGCTCAATGCTGTGTTGCCAGCTTTTGCGTCGGGTATTGAAACTACACGAGTAGAACGAGTGAATTATTTCTTGTTCCATATCAACATTTACTAAATGTAGAACGCTTATTTAAAAACGCACTTATAAGGGAGACAAACATTATTGTAAATTTCATTCGTACAATATTAAAGTACGGTAAATCCAACCATTCCTCCCTCTGACTTTATTTCTATAAGAAACTTTTACTTTCACTGCAGAAAACAGAAATTTCCATGTAGCTGTAGCAAAATTACTAACATCAATACTGAACCTTGTTTATAATTACTGAACTTACGTTTGTATACCACATATCGCAAACAATACGTCTTCATTTTGAACTCGTGACATTTGTATTGCTATAATTTTAAAAATTAATATATATAGTAGTAAAGAAGAAAGAGAAATTTACTTACGTTTACTGTGTGATTGAGGATACTCCCAGTAAAGAATCACTGTCACTTTCGGAGCTGGAATTAACAGATATTATCACTTCCTCCACACACTGTTCAAGAATTCCCTCTTTATCCAATTGCTCGTCTAGGAGCTTCTTCGAATGTTGAACAACATTAGCTCAGTCTTCCGCAGTGACACTATCAATTGCTTCTTTTGTAAGTCTTTCCACTTCTGCCAGTGTGATTTTTTTTATTTTCCCTCGCGACGTATCCTTTTACTTGCGCCCAAATACTTTCTATAGGGTTGAAGTGGGCGTGGTAAGGGGGAAGTCTTGTGACCTGGTGACCCTTTTCCCTTGCTAATTCGTCGATTCTGTACAAAGGGAATTTGGGCTTGTATATGGTCTCCAGTTCTAGAAGCTCTGCCTTCTTCATGTCAGGCTCTAACTGCACACTGGTATTGCGCTTTAACCAGTCCAAGACCTCAGACTTCCGGGACTGAGTTGTTGGAGGTTTGTCGAGCATAACAGAATGGTATGGGGCATTGTCCATAACGATGATGGATTTAGGGGATATGTTTTCCAAAAGAGATTCTTGGAACCATTTTGTAAATGTATTGAAGTTCATTTCCTCGTGATAATCACCAGTTCTTTTAGATCTGAAAATGAGGAGGCAGTTTGGGACAAAACCACGAGATGTGCCAGCATAAAGAACAATTATTCTTCCCCCCTTCCCTATTGGTGCGTTCATTGTACTATGCGCAGTATGATCGGTTCAGCCTTTTTCTAATGTGTGGCCTGCATTGACCCATGTCTCATCTAACCAAACCACATTATTATAATCACATTTCTTCATAGCTCTGAGATACCGACAACTCCAAGCCACGATGCCACTTCTTTCCATCAGCCCTGTGCGTTTGGAGAATTTATTAAATTTGAACCCCAGATCTATGAGAGCTTCTAAGTGAGAACTTACTTCCGTGGAACAAGTTTGCTTATTTAAGGATGGCTTGGAGCTTGCTTAATGTAGGATGCTCCTTGCGCATATAATAAGAGTAAATGTGGACATCCCGCTGGAATGAATCGAGATTTGTGACCTTCTTTTCATAGCAGCGATGTTTTCCTGGAGTTTCAAGCAGTACCTGCGATAGTCCAGGCTCGTCCTTTCCTTGTTCTTCCTTCTCCTCAAGTTCCTCCTCTTTCCTTATTTTTACTTTCCCAATTCGCGCCACTGTTTTTCTGCTAATTTTAAGGGCAGCGCTGTCCTTTCTGTAACTCGATTTACATCAATAAGAGGACCACCATTTTCTCTTTCCCACTCAAAGTGTTCGCTTAGTGAACACACCATCTCGCGAGCTTGGCCTCGTAAAGCGACACCCTGTCCAATTTTTGAATATTTCTTTACAGGCGAGTGAATTCTTCGTCGCCCCCTTCTTCGACGAACAAGATTTGAACTTTCTACCACTTCATCCATTTTAGAGGACATACACACACACGCACAAAAGAGAGAGAGAGAATCAGAAATAAATAATGCACTAAACACTGAAGTACTGTATACAAGAAACACGAAATTATTCACTGCAAGTAAATCTCAGTTTTATAAAATTAAATGACACAAAAGAGAACTAAAACGAATGCTACCAACAGGTCCACTACTCAAATTGACATCCGACTAAAACAATGTGCATTTGTTTATATTAAAACTGGCAACGTGCGGACAGGGTGGAATGTTTGCCACTGCAGAGCGAGAGAAATGAGCCACTATAATTGGCTGAAACAAATTGCTATTGGCGTAGAAACAGTCCTTCTTGGCTGATTGTTATGACCACGTGGAGGAAGAAAAAACAGAGGAAAACAACTGTCACACGGGACAAGTTGTATAAATTGAATTATAAGTCAGCATATTGGTACATAACATAGGTCTTATTTCTTATTAGCAGTGATGTTCCATCTGCACATAGTTTTTTTTAAGTTACTACATGATTTTCTTAATTGTTCTGAAGAAATGGGAACGACCTACTGCACCTGTCTGGTAGTTGAGTTTTATTTTTCATTTAAAATATGAATAATTTACAAAGTATTGATATTATAGTTAATTAAATATCTTTCACCAATTAATTTCTGTCATGTTACAATAGGCTGTATGCACTACTTGTGTACTAAACTATGAATAGCGTATGTGTGAATTCCTTTACACTGATTTAAACCGCAACTCCATGGCTCCTCGTGTTCGAAATAACAGGTGTTGCAATCTCGCACTCTTGGACGGCCCTAGCTCTGAAACTATGAACTTTTCCCCACAGGTCCATATGATCTCTTTTCTTATTTTATTTGAGGAATCACCCCTTACAGTTTGTAAGTATAGTTATTTAACAGAAAGAGCTACGTTAATCTCAGACTGCAAAATCCATGTTCACTTCGTAGCTAACAAAAGTCAACTCTCCCTACTGTTCATATATGATATACAATTACTCAAAAATGTACTCAACTCCTGATAACCACAGCTTATGTAGAAAGAGCAGGGCCAAACGAAAGAAATGCAGGCAAAAAGACAAATGAGAAATCCACACACACACACATGTTTATAATGCAAATTTACTTGAGACAGTGTAGAGCACGTTCGTTGGTCTGTGACTAGGTATCAGTTTGGAGATGCATCAAGCGGCAAAAAGGGACGGAAAAAGTAAGGTACCAATGGAAGTGGAAAGAAAAATAGGAATGAGCTGCAACTAACAGGGTATATCATTTAAAGAAATAGGGGAAGGTCGTCTGGTATCGGACACCTTAGCTTTTTTTAGTCTGTCAGACTGAAAAATACCTATATCCAATTACTTAATGCACAAAACGATACCTTGGTATCTTATATACAACATGTTAAAGGTGATTTGGCAGGTAGAAACTAATAATATTTATTTTTGTAAAAAAATCAAAGATAATAGAAATTAGCGTCCTTAAAAAGTGGAGGGTGGTATCGGACAAACATAAAACTGTAGATAATCGCTCTTTTGAGGTAATTTAATAAACCAATTACTTACAGAACAACTTACAATTGCTAGCTGTTTACTAATAGGAGTTCTTATACACAAAATACAGTTTTATTAGGCTTTGAAACAGCCTGAAATAAAAGTAAAACACAAATTTCAAACTTCTTAGTCTCATCACCACTTATTTTTTATTGTAACACAAATCACAATGATAAAACAGTTTATCATCAACATTGGCATATTGTTCATGGACCCAGTCTTTATGTACGTTACACTATATCCAATCTTCATCAAAAGACTTCCCACAGATTATGATGTTTAGTTTTTCAGTAAGTTTGTAAGTTAGTTTTAATAATTCTGGTTTGCTTAGTGGCATTAGTTGACTATCCAAAGCCTTTACATGATTGTATAGTTTTTCCTCTTGGTCGCGATCAAACGTTCTACTAAACGTGCCTTTGTTATCCGAGAAGCAAGGCTCAGATATTGCTTCTTTCCCTTTCAACAGTTTTTTTTTTTTTTTTTTTTTTTACAATCTCCTAATGTACTCTTTGGAACATTATGTCTAAAACCGGCTACACATAGTGCCATTTATTTGGAAATAACTTTATCCATGGCCAACCTTATATTTTCTTCATCCCAATTGCCATGCATTTTCCCAATGGTTTCCTGAAAAAGCCAGAAACGTCGTGTTTATTTACCAATGTAATGTCTGATACCACCTGATTCTACTTTGTCCGATACCAGCCGAACGACTTGCAACGTATGAATGGCTATCTACCGGATTGTAACAACACGAATGCAACTATACTCCTAAATTATAATATATACTTCCTAATAACTGTTGTGATAACAATAATATATCAAAACACTTATTTTGTAATAGGTTATAGCCACATAAATCTATCTCCATGCACCTGATCACTCGAAAAAATACAAAAACCTTGAAGCATGAGACACTCCGTTCATGGGACAAATGCACTATGGTGTAGGGTTGGTTAATTCATTCCGATCAACTCACTGTTGACTGATGATTGATTTTTTAGTTTAGCGTCCCTTTCAGCAGCGTGGCTATATGAGACGTGGACCTACTGATTAACGTGGAATCCGAACCACATGAGCTCCCGCCGGGAATCGAACCCGGGTCTCCCACGCCAAAGGCGCGTACGCTAACCGCTTAGCCACGGAGGAGCTCAGATCAACTCACTGTAAGCTTATTAGGTGCAGTCCTAAGCGGGAAATAACGAAAACTGCTTTTGTCCGATACCACCCGTTGTCCGATACCAGACGACCTTCCCCTAAGCGAAATACTAAAATGGACAATCGACACAATGAAGAGCATATATAGATTTTTTAAGTGTGAAAAACAAAAGAAGAAGTGGCCAAGTAGTAGTCCTGACATCGGCAAGGAAACACAAAATAGTCAAGGTGAAACCCCAAATTAAACACTTCAAAAATTAGAGATGAAGTAGAAAGTTACAAATGTTCATTCAATTTCATCTATTGGTTTAAATATTACAAGTGTGTTTCAAGACAAATGGTCTATCCTATATATACACACATAGAGTGTTAATTTAAGCGTCATTTTCAGCAACAAAGCTATGTGGGGCTGAATCTACAATTTAGTATTTGTTAGACAGTATAAAGTTGCAGTTTATTGGTTGATTAGGTGTTTAGCACCGAAGTTAAGCAAGACATAGGCATTTAGCTTAACATGGGACCCGAACCACATGAGCTTCCTCCAGAGATCGAACCCGAGTCTTCTGCGTTAAACGCGCGTACGCTAACCATATAGTCACGAGGTAGTTTTGTTAAATCATATACGTGTTAGTTCTGGGGCTCTTTTGTCCTCTCCGAGCTCATGCTCTACAGTCTGAGACATTATAAAGCTATTTCTTTTATATAGCTTATGTATGAGCTCATATTTCTGTAATAATAGCATTTCCTGACATTTTTAAATAATTTTTGACTTGTAGGTACCTTCAGAAATAATCAGAATTGAATGCCTTTTATACGCATTTAACAAGACCATTACTCTTAACCAGAAAAGTATAGTAAAACAAGAAAAGTGTGGTAGGTGCAGATCGTTAGGTTATTCCTCTTGTTTCACTCATCCAAGTTTAAACGAGAAGCATTACATTTTCAAAAAATATACGCACAGGTAAAGAAAACCAAATCTAACCTATTCCAAATAAAGAGCATATAATAACCTGTATATAAATTGCATTCACAATACTATAGCAAAAAAGAAAAAAAAGTATCCAGATTTGTCTCCTGAATGTTACTACACTCATGCTCAAAAATTAAGAATAATTGCAGATTGTGGTACTAAACAACGTGGCACTACACAAAACTGGCGCTAATAGCATAGGCACCTAGTGAACACAACATACGAACAAACGAAACATATCGGTACCACGGTATCAGTGATATCCACAGTATCTACGGTATTGGTGATAATTTGAGAAACACATGTACTACACAACGCCACTGTTTCCTGCGCATGTACCCCGACATTAATATGGGATATGATCATCATGCACACGTACACAGACCGCACAACGGGTTGGCATACTCTGGATCAGGTGGTCGAGCAGCTGCTGGGGTATATCCTCCCATTCTTGCATCAGTGCCTGTCGGAGTTCCTGAAGTGTATTAGGGGTTTGAAGACGTGCAGCGATACGTCGACCGAGAGCATCCCAGACATGCGCGATAGGGTTTAGGTCTGGAGAACATGCAGGTCACTCCATTCGCCTGGTATCTTCTCTTTCACAGTACTCCTCCACAATAGTAGCTCGGTGGGGTCGTGCGTTATCATCCATCAGCAGGAAGGTGGGACCCACTGCACCCTGAAAAGGCGAACATACTGATGTAAAATGACGTACCAATACACCTGACCTGTTACAGTTCCTCTGTCAAAGACATGCAGAGGTGTATGTGAACCAATCATAATCCCACCCCACACCATCAAACCACTACCTCCATACAGGTCCCTTTCAAGGACATTATGGGGTTGGTATCTGGTTTCTGGTTCACGCCAGATGATAACCCGTCGAGAATTACTGTTCAGACTATACCTGGACTCGTCCGTGAATATAACCTGGGACCACTGTTCCATTGACCATGTACTGTGTTCTTGACACCAGGCTTTACGGGCTCTCCTGTGAACAGGGGTCAATGGAATGCACCTTGCAGTTCTCCGGGCGAATAAACCATGTCTGTTCAGTCGTCTGTAGACTGTGTGTCGGGAGACAACTGTTCCAGTGCACCGAGCAAGGCTACCTGCTGTACTTCGTGGCCGTCTGCGGGCACTGATGGTGAGATATTGGTCTTCTTGTGGTGTTGTAAACTGTGGACGTCCCGTACTGTAGCGCCTGGACACGTTTCGTGTCTGCTGGAATCGTTGACATAATCTTGAGATCACACTTTGTGGTACACGGAGGGCCCGTGCTACGACCTGCTGTGTTTGACCAGCCTCCAGCCGCCCTATAATTCTACCCCTCATAACGTCATCAATATGTGTTCTTTGAGCCATTTTCAACACACAGGCACCATTAGCACGTCTGACAACATCTGCACACTTACATGCTGCACCGTACTTTGACTTTCGCCAACACACCTCTGCGTATTTGGACTGCTGCCAGTGCCACCGTGCGACGACCAAAACCGCATGCACTGCACCGAATGGGCAAATGCACCGCATAGTCATACCCCGAGGTGATTTCCAACCGAAAACCGCCCACCAGAGCGTTGTTTCACCATGTATCCGCATTATCCTTAATTTATGAGCACGAGTGTACAACATATGTATACCTTCTGCGGAGTAGATATAAGTTAATGTAGCGAAACTGATCCTATGATTGTTATAGTGCTGTTACTGTACCCAAGAGATTGAAATCAGTTTTCAACACTAATCCATAACATGAATACAGTGTAAACATCATTTACTAAGCATAATTGTAAAAATTCACACCTCATAAAATAATGATTTGGCATATTTCGTAATCGTCTCTGGCCTATGTATTTATTTTTTTAATTATATATTTTAATGTTTTTAACAATTTGGGACTACAGCACAACAAACATAAACTATGCTGGATACTAAGCATGGACATTTTTCCGAAAAGTTTGTACTCATTACTCTTCTACTACATTGATACGTTTATTCATTTGCAATGCTTTTTTTCTACTTTTGATAATGACAATTATATTTCTAGTCTTTGTATAGGTCTAATATTTATAATATGTTCAAATTTGTGTATCTCACTTGGTTCTTTGGTTGCTGCAGGTCAAGGTAAGCTAATAGAATATCCTAAGTTAAATATCTACATATATTTACATTGTCACCCATGCGTTCAGCTTATACTCAATTTTTATTCAATACTCAGTAGATTTCTGATTTATGGATCATAGAACACCATATATAGTAGGAAGAAATACAACTCTCACGAACAGTACTAATGAATCTTTTATACTGCATGGACCTCCCGGTAAAAAATCAACGAAGCTCAGTATTGCTCAAGCAAATGTTCGTTCCCTTGCTCCAAAAATTGATGAATTGCGAATCTTGGCTAACGAGGAAAAATACGATCTTACTGTCATAACTGAATCATGGCTCGATAGTGCACTAAACTCATCAGCCGTAGAAATAAACAACTATCGTTTGTTGAGAAGTGATCGGACGAACAGGCGAGGAGGAGGGGTTGCTGTATATTTCCTTAGTAATTTAAATGTGAAACTGCTTAATGTTGATGTCTCGCATAAAGACGAAATTGACTGTGTATGTTTCAAAAATTACCATCAATTCCGTTAGGCTAGGTATAGGTGCCATATACAGATCACCCAGCGTTGCATACATTAAATTGGCGATGCTCGAAGAAGTGATCACGAATGTAGGTTTTATGACTGATAATCTGCTCATCATAGGAGATCTGAATTGTGATTTCCTTACGCCTTCGAAACCTGACACAGCTAATTTATGTTCAATACTTGATAGTTTTCAGCTGTCGCAAATCTTAAACGAAGCAACACGCATCACTGAAACCACTGAAACACTTCTTGATGTATTTATTACTAGTAATAACAATATAATTCATTCCAGTGGAGTAAAACTACCAATCGGTACTTCAGATCACTCTTTAACATATATATGTTTGCAATTAGAAAAACCACCAAAAGACAAGGCTAAAATAAAGACATGTCGCAATTTTAAGTATTTTGACCAATCCAAATTCACTCGTGATATAGAATGCGTAGACTGGAAATCAATTGAAAACCTACCTGACGTAGATAAAGTCGAATTCTTAGAAAACACCATAGTTAGTAATTTTGATAAACATGCCCCTCTATTTTCTTCGAGAATTACAAAAACCAACAGTGCGTGGTTAACTGACAACGTTAAACTACTGATAAAAAACCGTGCATATCTCAAATTCAAAAGGACAAGAACCGATGTTCTTTGGAAAGAATACAAACAACTACGGAACTTGTAATGATAGAAATATCGACGAGAATGCAGTTCAAAACCGTATAACTGTATATAATAATACTAAATTCTGTTCAAGTATGAATTCATTCGAACTCCGTAATATAAGCAATTTTGATGGTCAGAATGCTATTAAAAACTTAAATTCGAATGCAGCTGGGCACGGAGGCATTACAGGAAAGGTGCTTAGACTTGTTTTACCCCACATTATATCACCATTAACACATATAATAAATTATTCCATAACCACATGCTCGTTTCCATTATCCTGGAAAGAAGCAGTTGTAATGCCTATAGCAAAAAAGCAACATGTATCAACTCTAAACGACCTGAGGACTATTAGTCTATTATCAATATTGTCCAAAGTCATGGAGAAACCTGTGCATAACCAGCTCAATGATTACGTCATTAATAATAATATCTTACCCCTACACCAATCAGGCTTTCGCAATTCACATAGCACTGCCATAGGCCTACTTCATATCACTGACGACATTTTTCGAGCATTAGATAACAACCAGATATCATTTCTGGTACTATTAGATCTTACTAAAGCATTTGATACAGTTCATCACGACTTACTCTTAGCTAAAATGAAATACTATAACTTTTCCCCCAAGGCGATCCAGTGGTTCGGATCATATCTTTCAGATAGGCAACAAAGAGTGGTACTAATAGATCCTAAACTTGCAGTATCAAACCGAATTAGTCTTCAAAGAGGTGTGCCACAGGGATCAATACTAGGACCCCTGCTATTTTGTCTATATACAGCAGACGTACCAAAGCTACACTCTAGAATACATCTGTATGCGGATGATACACAACTCTGCTTAGCCATGTCTCCAGAGCACGCCATTACTAAATTCTTAGCAATAACAATTCAAAAAGTTCAAAATGTCTGCATGAGATTTATCTATAACACGCGAAAATGTGAACATATACTGCCCTTACTAAATCAAAACAATATTCTAACAATGTCAAGGAGAAGTTTGTTGAATTTGTACTGCCAGATACATAAGGTCATACACAATAATGGCCCAAAATTTATTTTAAAAGTTACCTGACGTTCCAAAATGAAATCCACACATACCAAACAAAACGTTCCCGTACACTTGACATCCCGCTGCACACACTAACAAAAGCAGTGAAATCTTTCTCTATTTCAGCTGTGAGAGCCGGAATTCATTACCTTCCGATATAATCGAGTGCAAAGGATTCTTGACCTTCAAACGTAGGGTAAATGATCATCTTTTATATCACCAGAAACTTAGCTCGAGTACCTACACCTTAGACTGCAGCAAGTAAACCAATTTTGTATGCATATTGTAGTATAGAGGACAAGTATTACTGTATCTAAACAACTATTATATTCTTACTTCATATTGGTTTTAATCATATATATATATGGTATATATATATCAAATGACTGGTCAAGATGGCGTCAGGTTCCAGGTCGATGCAAAGTGGTGCTCTTATTTTTTACCTTTTTTTGGTGGTTGTGTGTGGTGTTTGGGTGCGTGTCCTGGTGTCGTCATGTTTCTTCGGTGCTGTGACTGTCCCAAGTATAGTGTTGCCAATGAAACATGGACTGAAGTGTAGTGAAAGATCCTTCCATTACATTGCTGCTGCTTGCATACCAAGGAGACAGCCATGTGCTTTCTTAGTTTCTACTGAAAGTGACAGAGGAACTACCAGTGACTGTGTGACAAGGTATGATTCAAAAATAAAAAAAACAGTACCCCATTCTCTTTTATCTTCTCTTGCTTTGTGGTGATATTCACATAAACCCTGGTCCATTTGGTCCAGACTCCACCAGCGGTTTTAATATTTATTACCAGAATGTTCGTAGTATTAAAAACAAATTACTCGAATGCTCAATCAACCTAGGCGAGATAATGGAACTGGATTGCCTTGCAGTGACTGAATCGTGGCTCAATGATTCTGTGAACGACAGTGAACTCAATTTCTCAAATAATTCCTCCATCTTTCGTAAAGACCGCTTAACTCGTGGAGGTGGAGTGATGATTTGTATAAATAATAAGTGGAAGAGCAAGAGAAAATTGGAACTTGGACGGAATTGTGAACTTATCTGGGTCGAAGTGTTTATTTAAAAGTGTAGCTCTGTGTTTATTGGGTGATTCTATAGACCGCATAAGAACACTCCTCAGTACATCTTAGAAGCTTGCCATGACTCACTGTTACAAGCATTATCACTCGGTGACGTCATCCTATTGGGTGATTTCAACCTCTCCATCACGTGGCAGGACAGTAAGCATGGCATCGGTAAAGACGAAAATGACAATTATTTCATGGACAATTTTATTCATGGACTTGGACTGGGTCAGCACAATATGCATAATACCCGCAAAAATAGCAATCTGGATTATGTTCTCTCTAACTTAGAACCTCGTCGTATTGTTCCATGCAGAAATCTCTTTCCCTCGGACCACGATTCCTTGGATGTTTCATTCAATTTCTCCCCCTCCAATACTACAAACCAGTCCCTTAAAAGTAGGTCACAACTTCTTTGGAAAAAAGCCCGCTGGGGCGACATCTGTCGGGCTATTGAACTCTTTCCTTTGTGTTTGTTGGAGGCAGGATCTGTCGACGAGGCGGTGGACCTATTCACATCTGTTGTCCACTCAACTATAAAGGATTTTGTCCCTGTAAAAACATCAAAATCGACCGGTCTGGTTCGACAATGAGCTGCGTGATCTTCTTAAAAACAAAAAGATTGCCTAAAATCTATGGAAGTCACATCAGAGTGACCACGCATACAAACAATTCGTTAAAATTAGAAGCTTTACGAAGAAGGTACAGCGACGTAAGTACTTTGAATACATGGACTCAATTGGTGATTTTACTGTTAGCAACCCTAAACTATTTTGGACTGTAATTAAATCTCGATCGAAATCTCCCGGCATACCAGCAACAGTTCATGACGAGAATTTTGAAGCTAGTGATGGTGAGAGACCCGACCTTTTTAATAACTACTTCTGTAAAACATTTACCGCCTTTCCCTCTACAACCCATCTTCCCCCTCTCCTGCCCATTTGTACTAACCCCTTATCAGACCTCTCTACCACCCCGGGTGAGGTTTTGGTTCTCTTGCAGTCACTTTCTCCACATAGATCTCTTGGGCCCGACAACATTGGCTCTCTCTATCTTAACAAAACTGCTTCAGCTATTTCAGTTCCTTTATCCATCCTATTCAATAGATGCTTCAGAGAAGGATATTATTCCACCAGCTGGAAATTAGCTCATGTGACCCCAATATATAAAGCAGGACTTAAAGATCAAGTATCCTCGTATAGGCCAATATCTCTTCTTTCTGTAATGTCTATTATCTGCGAAAAAATAATCAAAGACAGGCTTCTCAAATTCTCGTCGCCTTACATTCACACTTCTCAGCATGGTTTTCTACCGAAAAGCTCAAGTCTCACAAACTTAAGTACTCTTCTTTCCTGTGCAGTTCAATAAATAACAATACTCAATTAGATGTCATTTATTTTGATCTCTCAAAGGCCTTTGATTCTGTCAGTCACATTCTTCTTCTCCACAAGCTTTCCAATAGGTTTAATGCACATGGTAAATTTCTCTCTTTAATCACCATCTATCTAAAGGGACGTAAACAGAAAGTTCTTCTTTCAGGGGCGACCTCTAACCCCCAACCTGTGATCTCGGGGGTGCCTCAGGGAAGCGTACTAGGGCCCCTGCTATTTGTCCTGTATATGGACGATCTATACTCTCACCTATCAGTTAATCCTAGTGGCCTTTTGCTTTTTGCTGACGATTGCAAATTATATAGAGAAATATCATGTTTCCATGACACAATTGCCCTACAAAAAGACATAAATTATCTTGTAGACTGGTGTGAAATGTGGCATTTGAAACTTAACAGTAAGAAATGTGACGGTATTACAATTACTCTGAAAAAGTCTCCTGTTCCCTCCAAATACCATATTAGCGATTCCCCTATAACACATTCTGCCAGTCATAATGATCTTGGTGTCATCTTTGATTCCAAACTCTCGTTCTCTGACCACATCTCCTCAATAGTTAAGAAGTCAATGCGTATGCTGGGCTTCTTTATCGATTCACTGAACTACGTATTGTGGCATCATTAACAACATTCTATAAAACTCTTATAGCACCCAAGATCGAATACTGCTCTCCCATATGGGCCATGGCCGCACCTACACATCTCTCTAGACTTGAGTCTGTTCTCAATTTCTTTATTGCAATAGTACGTTTTCGTGTTCCCGCAGTTCGAATATTACCTAAAGAGGAAATTTTGCGATATCTTAATATCCAGACGCCGGAAGTACGCAGAAATAACTCTGATTTAAAGTTTCTTCATAAGATTGTAAATGGAAACCTAAGATCAGAAACCCTAATTCAACAACTATCCTTACATGTCTCTTCCCGCAAAACCCGGAATACCCACCTATTCCATCTTGCACGCCCTAGGTTGACAATTATACAGAGGTCTCTTTTTCACCGAGTACCCAACTATTATAATAATCTAACTAGTGAGGTGGACATTTTTTCGAGCTACCCGGTATTTGAAAGAGCAATAAAACGCGTGCTGGCTAAATAATATTACTTGTGCACTCTTTGTTAATACTATTGATGTTACTGTTGTTGTTTATTTTTAAATTGTTTTTCTTTTTTCTTTTTTACCCGCTTGTTGATATTTCCCTGTGTAAAATGGCACAATTATGCTATATCTGGGAATTTGTTCAATAAATAAAATAAATAAAATTATATATATATATATATATATATATATATATATATTAGTATGTAGATAACTAAACGCTATATTCTTATTGTCGTTATATATGTACGTGTAAAATATCTTTATATATATATTCCATGTAACATTTCTAATTGTACTTTTGTTAGGTTAGGTGGTAGAGCAGCTTACGGCTGAACCTCGCCTCATGAATAAAGGCATTTTCAATTCAACTCAATCACTGGCGGAAATCCCGGGGGATGAGAGAGGCATGTCCCCTCCAATCTTGGAACTGATTGAACTGTCCTCCCCCAATATTCCGATTTGAAATATGATTTTGGGTGAGAAATGTGATGATTTATGTCTAGTTATCACAAAGAAAAGTGAGATTAAATTGATGTCCTCCACAGAATAAGCCTTAAATCTGCCCGCTTCCAAATATTGAAGACAACTCTGCTTCCCTGATCCTGCACAGCATTGTTTATCAACTCCGTAAATATTTTGAACATCGTTTAAAAAATATGGAAAGGGTCTACAATGTTGTCCCCTACAATGTTGCAGACAGATTTGCTCCGCTGCTCTTTAAAAAAAAATACTGTTAATAGTTTTTGTCCTTTTGACAACTCTTTTCGATACTTTAAAAATATACTTGTAATTTTAAAGCTTGAGATGCATTACTTTTGTTAGCACCAAGTCTATATGAGAGTGACACTACAGCTTAATGTGAAATTCGAACCATGTGAGCTCCAACTTAGAATCAAACAATAGGACCCGTGCTAGCCATTTGAGCTGCGTTGAAGGTTTCACTTACCTTATTATCATTATTATTATGAATTTGTTTCTTGAAGTTTAGCCTCTCTTTCCAGCACCTACGCTATATGAGACGTGGATCTATAGTTTAACATGAAATCCAAAACACCACAATGCGTTCAAATTTTCCAAGACTCGGAAATTAAACCCGGGAACCCGAGCATCAAACGCACGCGTGCTAGTCACTGCACCAACGGGAAGGAATAGTAGTAATAACAACAACTGTAAAATAAAAATTATTTTTGTACTCTTTAGGCTAAAGTAGACGGATGATTAATGAAAGTGAATAATTAAGACGGAAGAAGCCCCATCACTGCAAAATTAAAATACCGCTAATTTTACAGTAATTATGTGATATCTTCAAATAGATAAAAGATAATTCAAAAGTGGAACAAGAGCTCCCTAGACAATATTATTTTACATGAGATACCGTTATCACAACCCACTTATCTGCTTTCGATTTCCAACCTTTTAGAAAATCGGCATTTATTTCCACGTTTCTAAATGGCTGCAATCGGAAAGCTACTAGGTGACTCGTGATAACGGTAGCTCATGCAAAATAATATTGTCTAGCGCGCTCTTGTTCCACATTTCGATTTCGATTATCTTTTATCTATTTGAAGATATCACATAATTGCTGTAAAATTAGCGGTATTTTAATTTTGCAGTGATTAGGCCTGTCCGCGAGGCATCAAAGATTGAACTAGCTATTGTGCTGCCAAAATGTCTTGAGCCGTGGCAAAAATGCGAACTAAGGCTCACACCCTCACCCACCCACGCGACGAGGCAATAAGGGTTCAGCTGTTGCTAAGCGAGAGAAAGTGAGTGGAATTCCTTCAGCCGACAGCAGCGCTTGCAACGGAAGACTAGGGATCAAGTCAATGTGGCATTAGTATTGTTTGTGATACAACTCGAGACTATGCATTGCAGAGACGATTTCTGTAGCTATTAGAGCATAAAATAGCAACCACACCTCATTCAAAAAGTTTCAGTTAAACTCTGAGAAATGTGACATGATAATAAATGATTTATTCCTCTTGAAATAAAACATACTGTGGTAGAAATATACCAATAGTTGTTAAGATAAGAGCGGAATTTTCTGTAGTGAACACAGCAGTCAATGAAGAATGTAACCGATATTAAATGAGAAATCTGGTAATAAATGAGTACAATTTAAATTTCACTTCGATTGAATACACCCTTGCTGTTATCTATTGCGTTATCTGTTATATGAGATGAACTGACATTGGTTGAACAGAAAACAAGTAAATTTTTTATAGTACGGTATTGGAATTGATTGGATCGACTTTGTTTACTCAGTATTGAGACTATATGAGACAAAGTCAGTTGCTTAAAGTCAGATGTAAATCAATGTTCGGGTTTAATCTAAAGCTTGAAATATCCACTGAGGATTGAATCCTTGGACAGACGCAAAGAAAGGACGAGCGTTAGCCACGTAACTATGAACGGATTCGCGGTCTATAACAATTTTCTAGTCAGAAACAAAGTGAAATAAACAAAAAAAAAGAAAAGAAAAGAAAGAAAGAAAAGGAAAGAAAGAATAACACAGGATATAAGCTGATTTACGTACACATGTTTAATTCCATAAGTTCATTTCGAGACTATCGAGGCTAGATCGAAAGTTGACTCTCGAGACCGAGATTGAGAGAAATATCTGTTGATTGAGATGAGACGGAGACCGCTGAACAACATAAAAACTGCTGTTCATGAAAGAAGGCATTATATATATGGCAGAGAGGAGCAGAGTACATACAGCTGTTAGAAGGAATAGCCGATAACAGCGCAGGCAGCGGCAAGCAAGTGAAACAACTAATATTTTATACTAGGGATGGCCAATTCCGGAATGTTTACTTTCCGGAAACCGGAAAGTAAAATCGGAAAATTCCGGAATTCATAAAAATTCTGGAATTTAGAAAATTCTTATTTCGGAAAAATTCCGGATTTTTCTGAATTTCGGAATTTTGTAAATTTCGGATTTTTTTCGAAGTCCAGAATTTTTCCGAAATCTGGAAAGTGAAGTTAATGATTCCGGAATTTTGGCCATCCCTAGTATATTACATAAGTACCATTCTGTGAAATGAAAAATATAGTCCAGTCCCTGTCCATAAGACCCGTAGGAATTTTGAGGTGGACTAAGTTTCTCTTCAGATCCAAGTAAGACACGTCTCAGTGATGGAAAAAATCTTGGGTGATCATCTCGCAACCCGGGCATAAGTTGGCAAATTGGAAATTCAATATGGCGGCCATGCGAAAATGCCATATTTACCTAAAACACGAATATCTCATCACTAAATGAAGCTAGAAACTTCATTCTTGTACCGAATTTAAGATAATGAACACTGTAATCAAGAAACATTCGTAACGTCGAAACATAGTACCGCCATTTTTAAATATGGCGGCAGGTTTTTCGAAATTTCGATTTTTTCGTACACTATTATCATTTATTCGAAGATAACTACGAAACTATAAGAGATACCATAAACATACCTAAAATAAACGGGATAGAGCATAATGAGAGCTTTCCAACGGTACCAATATCTTTTCTCTATCTTTAAATTTGACGGAGTTATTGAAATTTTAGTAGCTCAAGGTGTTTGGCTTCAGATTAAGTTAAGAAAGGTTAAGCGCTAAAGCAAAACTATCCATGATTTTTCTGCACAAGTTTTAATGCTGATAAATTACTATAAGATCTTACAGTGAGATTTCTAGGTAAAAGTGCAAATGGTTAATAATAATAATAATAATAATAATAATAATAATAATAATAATAATAATAATAATAATAATAATAATAATAATAATAATAATAATAATAATAATAATAATAAATCGTGGTTGCTAAAATAATAATTCAACAATTTCTGTAGAAAAAAGCAATATAATTAAAAGTGATATAAATTTAGTACACTAATATAAATAATAATAAAAGCACCATATTTATAATATAACAAAGCTTTATGAAATTACTTGGTTTTGGTTTTCTTACAATCCTGTGATGAAATATTTTGATCGGTCTTGTTGAGGGCAACTAATTAAATGTTATTAATAAGTTCGTTGCATATTTTGTCTACATGGATTGAGTTACAGTTCGTAACGTTGCCGATTATTACAAATCATTGTGCACTTACAGAAGGTCGTACAACTAACAATTTTTTAAGGCATTTGCATCGTCTTGTAGAACAGCTCTTGCAAGTACATGTTCGAATAACATCTGGTAGCTCATTAATGCTAGTATCCGGTGTGAGCGATGAATCATCTGCATTGTATGTCCATCCAAAATCCGTTGGATCTAATGGTTCTTCTGCGCCTAACACCGTAGAATACGAATATAGCATGTAAAAGGATCTTTTCAGGTGACCCTGTAATGACGAACTGGTGCAAAGTAATTCCTGTAAGCTATGAAAACTACTTTGATTCATAATTTCAAATCGGAGAGTGTCAAATGTCTTACATCTTGAGCCTGATTTTACAACCCTGACCAAATATTCTTCAGCAAGTTCCAAGCACTCAGCACTTGGAGGAAGACTTCGTCCAAATTTGCACAGATACTTTTCCGGTTCTGCCTTAAGAGCGGATATTTTGTTACCTATCTAATTGGTAACATCAGACCCTGTAAGAAATTGTGCTGCAAGAAGGGCATCTATTGCTGCACCTATTTCGTTGATAAGTGTGTGAATTGTTATAATATCGGATCTCGATTTTCGCATCCATAATTCTGAAAGTCCACTTTCATGTAGGATCTTGTAAAAATGAATCAGTAAAACAAACACATCTGTGTCATTTGAGAGCACTACAACGCGTTGCACCCCATGCTTAACCGCATGGAAAACGTGAGGGATAATGCGTATGTCAGCCTCCTCAACAGCTACTTTGAGAGTTCCTGATATTTCCGTGAATCTCTTATCTTTGATTGATACAGCTGGAGTAGGACCATCGTCAAGCAAGACGCCACTGAAAATAGTTTCCCAATCTCGATTTATTGTAACTGTCTTCAAAAATTCGGCCAGAGCAGCCTGAATCAAAACTTTGTTCTCAGATGATGCCCAAAATCTGTCCATCTGTACAGGAAGTGTTGTGGTAGTGCTTATTAATGTCAATGGTAGTGGCTGTATAGAAGATTTTCTTTCCCTCTCAGCACTTTTGATTGATGTTGAAAGATAGCTATCAAACACATAGTCGACACGGCTGAATTTGCAGGCATTATTTACAATGGTGTCAAGTGATGTGAACAAGTCTTCAAATGTGACATTTCCTTTAATTTTCAGTCTTCGAAACTGGTTCATTACATCAACTACAACACAGGTTTCGAGAGGATCATTTTTCTGGAAATTTATGGCCCTGGTATCTAATCTTTTTATCAAAATATTCATAAGCTGAGACTTTGAGGGTTTCGTAGTGGCGCAGTTCTCATCTAGTAAGGATGAAGGTGAAATATCATAACTAAGAATTTCTGCCATCGACAATCCTCTCTCCTTGGCAATTTCTACTTTTCTTTGAAACAGTAATTGATCCTTAATAACGCTTCTCACAGTTTTTTTTCATCTGCATGCTAGATTGTGTTATACTTCGAAATGTGGGAAGATTTTGTCTGTGAATGGGTGCCATCAGTGATTTCGAGCGAGATATACGCCTTTCCTGTCGGAATGTGGCAAAAGCTTCTTCGGCAGTCATCAAAAATTGTAAAAGTTTCTTAGCAGTCGATTCCGGGACACACTCATTGGTTAGAAGAATGTGAAGCTTCACTTCGCCATTCACAATATATGGATTTTTTCTGCTCTCAATGTACTGGAACGTGTTTTGGATGCTTTCTCCCATTTTATTTCTGAGCCTTCCCGTTAATTCATGATGCATTTTTAACTCTTAATCACACGGTATAACATTAAGAACAGACTGAAATGTTTTTTGTATGAGCAGTACTTCATGGTAAGCAAGCTCCCATTCTGCAATATATTCCTTCTTTTTTGTTTGGCCAATAATCCCTCCAGATGATTTTTGAGAACGATTTATTGTCTGTTCGAGAGCCATGTCAATACCCACAGTGTTAAATTTTCCACTTGTCCTTCGTACAACAAAATGTTCTTGTTTGAACTTGTTATATATTTCAGGATGGCGTGTTTCAAGATTCAGCATTTGCTCAAAGAATAGTGAACCCCCTCTCAAATAGTTTATTCTGTCAAATACCTGAAAAACTGGAAGGATATCTTTTAGTGTTTGAAGATAGAGATTCCAATTACCTTCTCTGTCAGCTCTTATGAGGTTCTTTAAAAGACTTATTAGATGTAAGAACCCCTCAAGGAATTGACACTGCTCAGACATCCTCATCTGCTCTTCAGTGAAAACATTTAAGGCTTCCAAAACTTCCTGTGATGCTGCAATCAGCTCTTTAAACTTTGCTCGCGCATCTTCTGTTGTTGAGTGATTCATAGCAGTAAGAACTTCTGCAACTCTTGTAGATAACTGATAATCATCGTCAGAAGTATGCAAAAATGCTTTCCACTTTAATCTCTCCACAACTTCTGCTAACATTCCTTTGAGTGACCTTACATAATTACTCCCTTGAAGGACACTTTCAGCAACTTTAACACCAAACACGTGATTTTCGATGAGAACATTTTCTAATCCACTCCCAATTATGTACTTACCAATACAAAAAAGTAAAATTTTGGTCATATGGAAAGATCCCAAGAGCAGCACTAGGTTTGGAAATTCATTTGAAACTAACTGTATTTCTGCTGCAATATGAAAAACGCCTTCATCACATGAGATTGGCAGAGCTGGTTGATCGAGAACTGAAAGCAAGCTTTGAAAATTTTTCATACATGAATATACAGTATCATAAGATGTTACTGGATAAGGCAAAATAGGGAGAAAACCAACTTGTTGTAGTGGAACATCAGCTTCTGAAATAACAGCATGAATTCCAGACCATGTCAATGTTTTTTTGTTTGTCAATTCTCCAACAGCTTGCAACATACTTATCACTACTTCTTCTTTCTTGATCTCATCACACGGCAAAGTGTAAGAATCTTCAATGATTTTAAGATCCTGTGGAATGTTCAGCGGTGTTGGTGGTTTCTGGTAATCTCTAATTTGTTGACATGGTAAAAGGACACCAGTTAGTTTTCTGAGTTTGTTAAGAGCTACTTCAGATAGTGATGGCTTACTAGGATTTACACTTGGAGTTTTCTGGAATAATACCATAACAGTATCATGCGTACCTTGTAGACCGGAAAGGATTGCTTCTTCGTGGTCAAAGTTATCTATAGCACCTACAGTAAAGTTACTACTGACAAAATGACTTGGAAGTGCAAGGTTCTGTGAGCATACCATCATAGTGTATTGTGCGAGATTATGACGAGATTCCATAATTTCATTATAGCTGACTGATAACCCAGCTTTATTGAATAATGTTATCAGCATCGTTTTGTGAGAGTTCATAATATTACCCCCCCCACACACACACACAGATTCGAAACCACAGGAGGGTTGAAATGGATTTTCCTCCACTTGAGGTCACGAAAAAGTGAAATTTATTTAAATTCCCTTTATTTCCATTTGAAAAGTAACTTTTTCCCCTCATTTCTCCGCACATTTCGCACCCTGCACACACACACACACCTCCTTAAAATGTTATATACTAACGTAAACCCCATTCATTACTACCAAACCAGTGTTACTTCCAACGAAACCATAAATTTTAAAAGGGCGTGTCAAAAAATAACGAAGAATGTTTTTACCTTTTTGAGGTGATGTGAGGTGATTTTAGTTTAGCATCCCTTTTCAGCAGCGAGGCTATATGAGACGTGGACCTACTGATTAACGTGGAATCCGAGCCACATGAGCTCCCGCCGGGAGCTCTCTCACATTTTTGAATCTGAACTACAAAATGGTGTCTCGCAATGTATATGGAGGTTACAGTAGATCTTAGTCGTACTTTTCTGGCACAGTCTACATAAAAATAAGGCGATGCCTATTTTTAATTATTCCTTTGGATGAAAATCATGAGGAGATTGGCTTCACCTTACTAAATTTAATCTGAAGCCAAACACCTTGAGCTACTAAAATTTCAACAACTCCGTCAAATTTAAAGATAGAGAAAAGATATTGGTACCGTTGGAAAGCTCTCATTATGCTCTATCCCGTTTATTTCAGGTATGTTTATGGTATCTCTTATAGTTTCGTAGTTATCTTCGAATAAATGATAATAGTGTACGAAAAAATCGAAATTTCGAAAAACCTGCCGCCATATTTAAAAATGGCGGCACTATGTTTCGACGTTACGAATGTTTCTTGATTACAGTGTTCATTATCTTAAATTCGGTACAAGAATGAAGTTTCTAGCTTCATTTAATGATGAGATATTCGTGTTTTAGGTAAATATGGCATTTTCGCATGGCCGCCATATTGAATTTCCAATTTGCCAACTTATGCCCGGGTTGCGAGATGATCACCCAAGATTTTTTCCATCACTGAGACGTGTCTTACTTGGATCTGAAGAGAAACTTAGTCCACCTCAAAATTCCTACGGGTCTTATGGACAGGGTCTGTATTAATATAGAGACCATAGAATGGAAATATAATTATTGTTTTTAACGACAAACAAATAACACCATATGAAATGAAACATGAGAGCTAACCACAGAAATTCAGGATTGTCACTATTGATGTCAGCAACTCCAAAAACTATGAATTGAACAGTAAGATCATTCAATTTGGACATTTTATTTTTCACCTTGTCCCCCATGATGACGAGGGTGTAAACTTGGACTTGAACGGCGTCGGGGATGTCAATATTCAACTCACCGACCCCGAAAACTATGGATTCGACATTAATCTCGGTCAATTTCAATATTTTACGTTTCATCTTCGCTCTTCCTGCTCCATGCCGATGGAGGCTGAACCTGAACGGAATCAAGATTATCACTATTCATCTCAGCAATTCCAGAAGCTATGGGGATTCGACACCAATATCGGTCAATTTGGACATTAAAATTGTATCTCCTTCCCTCACGCCGATTGGGATAAACTTGCACTTGAACGACTTCGAGATTGTCACTATGTATCTCAGCGAACCCGAAAACTATGGGTTCGACACTAATATCGATCATTTTCGATTATTTTTATACATATCAACCCAGTATCAATTTCCCATATGAAGAAAGTGCCTCCACCCATAAAAGAGGATTTTTAAAAAATGCTAGGACATGTTCTGTTTATTTTATTTAAAGTGTTAATATATTGAATTTCAGCTCCCTAAGTTAAACGACTCGTGAGATAATATTTCGCAAAAATTTGAACCCCCACTTCCCCCTTAGAATACATGTTCTAATGAAGGCGATATGTTAACATACAGTTGGGATTTAGCTTAACTTTATACCAAAAGTCATTTCATTTGGCTCTTGCAATTTGGCCGTTACACTCATATACATATTCATATTCATATATTACAGATGATTCAGAAATATATTTTTTCCAGTAGTCAACTCCTCTAAAAAAAAATGCACAGGCTGTTTCTCGATAGCCAAGTAGTTAAGTCCTATTGCTATTATTACAATTACGAATATCCAAAAGTTCCTGAATTTTTTTCTCCATTTACATATATTCATCTCAGGTAATAAACAGAAACGAATGGAAAAGGAAGAAAAATGGAGGCCTTGAAAGTAAAACCTCGATAAATTGACCAGTGTTCTGAATATGCTGTTTACAATGCACTGAGCAGAGTGGTCAGAGTGGGTCATGATGGGTTGGTGGGTCAGGCACGTAGCCAAGGGGTGGGTCCGGGGGGTCCGGACCCCCCCCCCTTCGGGACCAGAAACGACAAAAAATAAGGAAGGATGCAAAAAAGAAACGAGGGAAAGAAGAATCAAATATACAAATATACAACTACAGCAAGCGTTTGGTTACTCTTTCTTCTGAGTAGCTTTGTGTAAAGCAAACGGGGGCTCAAATCATTGTAACGGAACATTCCGAATTCCATCTAGCTCTATGCTAGTCCTACGGACTACAAATGACAATCGATAAACCGGTTTGATCAGATAGACACTCAGGTAGAACTTAAGAAATACCCACAATCACCAATAACATGAGCGCGGCAACTGAACCCATTTTATAGAATGTCTACTGCCGAAAGAGATCTCATTGCTATCCTTGACGGTATTAAATGAAGATAAGAAACAGAAGAAAGAAGACAAGAAGAAAAGAGTTCGAATGACCTCGAAACACTATATATTTTTCAATATTTTTTAATATTCTTTTACTCGAGATTTCCCCATAGTTTGTTATTAAAATACTTACTAGCATATTCTCATTTTATTGTCCTAACAAACCAATATGAGTACGTTGCCAGTAAAATAGTTCAGATTGATCGAGCCTCTGGTGTGTAACCACAGTATATCATGTCACGCCTCCCCCCCAATATGTTGCCAGTAAAATAATTTAGAATTATCGAACCCCTTGTGTGATAACCATAATATTTTGTCACGGACCCCCCCCTATTACAAAATCCTGGCTACGTGCGTGGGTGGGTCATAATGGATCAGAGGATTTTAGAGTGGGTCAATGGGTGGTAGATCACAGTGAGTCAAGTACTGTTGACCCGGATCCACTGACCCACTCACAAATCTTGACTCACTTGACCCACTCCGTTTCTGGTCGTGATTTCAGCAGTGATGAGGATTCCAGGATCAAGGGACAGGGTGGGTAAATCATTAATAAAATTAAGGACATACTTAGAATATCAATGGAAAGGAATGCCACAGAAATTTTCCATAGCTTAATTTACCATGGTCCATGGTCCATATGGTGAAACAGAGCAAATGGTGCAGCTGAACCAGAATCCTCAAAAGGAGCCCCACGCATTAAATGAAGAACATTACATATAGAGCAGTAATAGCGATAGCAATCAGTGTGCAGGCCTCCGCCAAGGATAATGAAATCGAAGGCAAAAAATCCCTTCACATGAACAAAAGCAGAGAGAATTTTGTTTACAGTCTGTGAAATTTGTGTAGTTCTCGTACAATTTCAATAATAATAATAATAATAAAAAAAAAAACTTCGGCAAAACATAGTATCCTCGGCGGAAGTAAAAATTGTAATAGTAATGATACAGGTAATGATTGATAATAGTAGGCCTAATGATTGAAGAGCTGATCAAAAACTTTTCAATTTAAGCAAAAGAGACGTTTTCTAATATAAATAATGTGGAAGTATACAAAAAAGAACATTATTTTCCATTTTAAATAGGTTTTGTTTAACTTCGATTTTGAGTAATTATATTTTATGATTATAATTATGGTTATCATTATCATTATTATTATTAATTTTAAATTACGCATAATATGTGGGGCAGTAAGTACCGTAGTAAGTATCACGTCGTCAGTAAACCATGATGTAGCAAAGAGCCTATATTATTTTTTGTTTCAAGCTAAGTAAAACATTTCACAAACATTGGAAATGATTAAATAAGTGTATGCTGATGAGTGCTTATCTCGTACACTTGTGTTTGAGTGGTATACGCGATTTCCGGACGGTCGGGAGTCCTTGGAAGACGACCCAAAGCCAGGCAGACCGGAAAACAAAATTTGCGATGAGTTGGTGAACCAAGTGCGTGAAATGATTGTACACGATGGTTAATATTATCTGGGTGTTGTGGAGCGCTTGGGGAAGCTTAACGTTCACGTAAGTCCCGGGTATCGAGCGCCAGGCAGTTGGTCTTCATTGAACGAAAATGCACTGTCACAGAACCGTCGCAGTTCGTGACTTTTTGTCTAAAATAACAAATCTGTGTGCTTCCACATCATCCGTATTTGCCTGACTTATTGCCATGTGACTTTTCTATTCCCAAAATTAAAATTAGCCATGAAAGGAACATTTTATGACAATATTACACACGTTCAGTCTGCCGTGACGAAGGTCAGTGAGGCGATTCCGAAAAAGGACATTCAAAACTCTATGCTACCATTGGTTGAAAGTGCCCAGTGGTGTATTAATGCGGAAGGGATGTATTTTGAATAAAAAGAACTGCAGTTGGTAAAATACGTAATTATTTTTTTTAATTTAAAAAGTTCCGTTATTTTTATGACACACTATATATATATATATGATGCGTTTGTTTGTGTTTGTCAAAGGAGACATATTTAGTTTTAATAATAATAATAATAATAATAATAATAATAATAATAATAATAATAATACTTACATCTTTCTCTGAAATGCTGGCTTTTTTTTTAAATGTTTCTAGATTGCTGATTTTACATGTTTTCTTTTTTCGCTTTAGCCCTTTTTCTCAAACGTTTTTCGAGTCTGTCTTTGTATCAAGTAATGTCTTGTTTAGATTTTTCTCCGATGTTTTTTGGTTTCTTTGCACATTTTCCTCATCAAAATTAACACATTTGTCTTTTTCCCGCTTTAACCACTTTTGTAAAATGTTTTCCGACATTTTGCACTTGCAAAGTAAATTCTTACTTCAACACCCTGAACACGTACAACTCAAACAAATCTTCTGAACTGCTCTAATTGATCAAACATTGGAGATCCGGACTCTTCGTGGATGCTGGACATAGTCATACGCTACAAACCTTTACTATTGTTTTCCACTCTCTTCTGTTAATTTTTCCTCAAATATTTTTCATGTGAATGAAACTAAAAGCACAAAGGTAAATATTTATACCACTCCTTTCTTTTTTCTTTCTTTCTTTTTGCCTTGTAGGATAAGAAACTAGCTGCTGAGCATTTATCGAAATCAATTGATCGTTGCTTTCTTTGATGCGAATTGCAGCTAGATGTGAGTGGTATTACACCAAGGTTTCCTGTTGTAGTTAATCCTATTGGAAACAGCGATGAATGATTGACAATAGACAATGGCAGGTCAAGTGTTTTCTTGTTTCTATCCAGGTCAATGACTTCTTGGGCTCAAATATGCCCATTATCTCTTAACCTTTGAAACAAAGCAAATATTAATCTTTATTCGGAACCTTTGTTTCATAATTAGAGAGATTTTTTTTTTTTTTTTTTTCGTATCGCCTGGCTGTCCGCAAACTTTGGCTTTGGGTCAAAGAAGACACGTGAAAACTGTGGTCATTGCTATGTCAAAGAGTAGAACAATAACTTCAAGGTCATCACATGCATATAGGTCCTCCTCACTCTCTTTCCTTTCTTCCCTTTGAACAAGTCAGCTTCTTGGAAAACTAAAATTCAACGAAATCACAGCTCCACACTGGTAAAAATTTTATATAGTATAGAAAAACTAGTTTAGCCAGCATTTGTTTTGATATATAATCAGTGTTCTGTCCAGTACATTATGTTTACCTGCGACCAAAAAATATTATTATTATTATTATTATTATTATTATTATTATTATTATTATTATTATTATTATTATTATTATTATTATTATTATTATTATTATTATTATTATGTAGGAAAATTTTGGCATCCAAAGCAAACAAAATTAAAGGCACATTAGGATACATATTTAATTGTATTGTATTAAACCATAAAATACAGGAAACAAACCGGTAAGAAAAAAAGTCACCTTTTCTTACATAAGAATTTCAGTCATTTTTCCGTGATCATCACGCTGTCTGTCTGTTTTCTGCCGAGGCAAATACACCGTTATAGCAGGGCTGTTCCTTTGACTTCCTACCAACTTCAAAACGCCTTTCCTTTATGGCCAGCCATTTCATAACAGCAAGGGTTGGGCTAAAATCTTCCAGTGGACCCATATTTATATTAACGTGAAGGTAATTTTTCACAGTAGTGGGAGCCAAAGAGAGTATGTTATCTGTTTTCAATATGTTTTAGTCACTTATAAGTCTTTCAACATCGGAAGAAGATGGTTTCGAAGCAACAACTCGGGCTAGACTTGTTGACAGAGCATGAAATGACTGATTTCCACAGATTTTCATGAGAAGGCTTTTAGCGACCAGACATTTCAACATACTACACGATGATGCCTCTCTATATTGCATTGCGAACTGCAAAAGATCTGCATCAGGACGAATAACTTTGTGGCGTTCTCTTAGGGCATCATCAGTTACATTCTCTTGCAAAACACCCAAAGGCTGCAACAATACTGTCTTCATACAGCAAACGCTGACTAACAAAGTTAATTATGGAATCCAGGACTTCGTAGCGTACTACAGTAAAATCTCTTTTCTCACTGACATATTTGTTATGGGATTTATTGCGACGTGTGTTACGATGAAGTTGAATACCATGTAATGAGTAATGCATTTTTCCGTTGACGTTCTCTTGCACACGTTCGTTTAAAAACGTTTCTTCCCACCCGCCTAACAGAGGTTTCTCTTTCATACTCTCTAATTGTGCTACAGTTCTATTTTTATTTGTTATTATGCCCAAAAGACTCAACAGACAGCCCAACCTGTTCATACTGCTGACTGTGAGCGCGATTTCTCAAAACCGGGTAATATTTAGTCAGTAGTGGGTGCCCACACTAAGAAATTCCTGGAGGGATCCCTGTATAATTTTACTGAGGCTTTGAATTCCAATGTTCCATATAAAAATAAATAGACCTAATGTTCAACGCCCAGCAACATGGAAAATTGAATACCCTATGCTGCTTGTAAATCAACTAGACGAGAAGCATGTCTCAGGTGTCGTGTCTGTAGGCATAAAGACGAACTAAAGGAACATTGGCTTACCTTTTGTTTCTTTATTTCCTTCCTTTGTTCAATTTTCGTTATTGTTTCTAAAGTAATGAAATTACTTTACCAAAGACAACAATGCATCGTCACCAAACAGCGAACACTGATCTATAGACAAAAGAATTAACCCGGGCCGGCAAGCGAGATTTCTTTCCCATGAAACTTACGAACGGATAATATTTCCTGGGTTATGATTGGTTGTCGAGAGTCTACGGTGCTTCGGCTAAATTTTTGGCGGTTATTGATGTATATTATCTCTAGTAGTACATATTTCTATAACGGATTCAAAGGATCGTGTAATTTTTATCTACAAAACAACACATTTCATTAAATCGGAAAAGTGTAATGTCCTATTGAAACAACAGAAGAACGTGCAGTTAGTTGCATATTTTAAAACTATATGAATGCAACCGAAAACGTTTGAAAACTAAATGTAGTTAAAAAGTTCCTTCACCTCAAAATTGGCAATGGTTTTCCCTGCCATCTAGGAGACACCTATACGTATTAAAGTCTGGCTTAATGTCATATACTGGCAGTTATATGGAATTGAGTAACCCATTGCATAATGAATGTATTGAATCAGTAAAACTTAATTTGACACACTAACCGCGTTTAAATGCATAATCCGAGAAAAGTAACGTACTCACATTGATACCACTCCACACTTTAAGAATTATAGTTCCACACTCCTTTCCTACAGTTCCACAAAGTGTGGAGTACTCCACTCAATTTTAGGCAGGCCCTGTTATAGTACCTTGGAATTTGGAGTGTATTAAATTATAAAGTGTCTAGTGTCTATTGTGAGGAAAACGAGTGAATGGATTATAGTGCTTAGGCAGTTTGGAATGTTTGTGTTTATATAACCAAAAGATATGTCACAAAACAAATCTAGCACAAGTGTTATGGGAGCCGGAATTTATGGAAACAATCTGAGGAAATGATAACTCAAGTGCGCAGTTTTCTTATTTTTAATGCGCATCGGTCGAATCTGAATGTGAGGACGATCTACTTGGTGCTAGGATCGTAACGAAGAAATACAACTATACAATAAGTAAATGCCGTTTTATATATATTAATTAGTAATAATAGAAGAATTAATGTAATTAAGCTAATGGAAGATAGGAGAAACCCTCTGGAAAACACAAGAAACATGTTTCCACCACCAGCTTATAACGATTTGAACCGACACTTAACATCCTTGTTGCTAAACAATTAGCCTACTCGCCTTTAGCGTGTTAGACTTGGGTTTAATTCCCAGAAGGAGTTCATGTGGTTCGAATCTCACGTTAAGCTATAGGTTTACCTCTCATATATCCTCGCTGCTGGAAGAGACATCAAACTGAAAATTAAATTAATTTTTTTAAAAAAAGATGTAAGTACTCTTTCACTGGGCCACCGGTACTCCGTCTATATTTCATGAATTGATGTACAACACGGAATTATTGTCTTGTCTATAAATAATCTTCTTTGTCTATAAATAAAGAAATAAATACAAAAATAAAGTTGTAGCATATTGGTTTTCCGTTTTAGGGCCCTAAGTTCGAACCTCGTTAACTAATTTAAAGCACATTTACATTTTTGTTGCTTTTTTCGTGAACATCGAACCAAGGGATCCTAGTAGCAAGAAAGCTTCCGGCCAGCTGGTGCGTGATTGGCTTTTGGCTTTACACACTTGCACTTGCAACGCATGCTTTCGAATAATCTGCCTTTTGTTGTACTTGCAAACAATGCTTTAGATCATTCGCAAGGCGTCATAGCATTACTGGTCATTCATTGGTTATTGACTTGTCTTGACTTGTAAATCGCTTGCGTCAAGCTTGTATTGAACACCGATTACAAGTTTGCTCCCATGTAACTTCGTTACTGGAATCCAGCTTGCGGCATGCTTGCACATTTTCCAATCAAGCTGGATGCAAGTTTGGACGACTTACAATTCAAGCTTAAAACAAATGGTTTGCAAGTTGTCTTTGCTACTAGGGGATATATGATTCATACCACATTTGTAACGCAAATAATATTGTTAGCCTAATAAGACACATATTATGATGATGTTAGTAGTGTCATATTTTTGTGTTACTATAACATACTGGATGTTAGAAAAACTATTAACTTTACTACATGCAACATTCTATTGTTGAAAACTCGCTTTCTCATCGATGGTTAGCAACAGCACGCCGCCATTTGTTGACGCCAACCGCCAATTAGGCTGACGCGGATTAAAAAACACGCTTTAATACAAATCAATAATTAATTTACTCCCTGAAAAATGATCATAAAATTTCCTGTCTTTTCATAAGAATTCGCAATTTTATCCGCTGCCCACAAACGAACCCTTGCGAATCTGTCCCCTCCCCATCTCTCGATACAAACGATTTCCGCATATCAATAAAAAGTACTTCGCTTGTACTGGTTTGTACTGAAAATATTTTTGTTTGTACTGTACTGCAGTATGAGAAATAAAGAAAACAAAGTAGGGACCAGGTTCACGCAGCCCCCCCACAACGTTCTAGGATCGATTTATAATTGGCTCATTTGAAAGACTTCTGTTTGTATCGAATTGTACCATAATTTGTTTCGTTTGTACAGTCTTGGATTATGAAAAATTAACGGAACAAAATAGTGGCCCAATTCAAGCAGGCCCTCAAATCATGACAATAAAACGGGTACACATGATGTTTGTAAACCATGTGAAAGTACTTGGTTAGTACCAGATTGTATCACAATAAGGTATAATAGATTATGAAAAATTAAGAAAACAAAATTGGTGGGCTGCTTGAACGCCCCCTCCCACCTCCCGGTACAAAGGATTTCATCGGCTCATTTGAAAGATTTTCGTTTGTACCGGATTGTACCGTAGCTTGTTTTATTTGTACCGTCCTAGATTATGATAAATTAACGGAACAAAATGGGTGCCCAGTTCGAACATGCCCTCAAATCAGGACTTGATACACTGGGTATACATGGCTTTTGTATATCATGTGTAAGTAATTCATTTGTACCGGATTGTACCGCAATTAATTTTATTTAAACCTTACTTGATTATAAACAATTAAGAAAACAAAATTGAGAGGGTACGTGAAACTGTCCCCCCCCCCCAAACACCACCACGTTGTATAAACGATTTCATTGGCTCATTTTAAAGATCTTCGTTTGTACCGGATTGTACCGTAACTTGTTTCATTTGTACGGTATTAGATTATGAGAAATTAACAGAACAAAGTGGGAGCCCAGTTCAAGCAAGCCCTCAAATCAGAACTTGGGGGGCTGTGGTGGTTCAGTGGTAGAGCGTTCACCTCTGGTACAAGGGGTTCTTGGTTCGATCCCCGCTCAAGCAAAGTGAACTTTCTGGTGGACAAACACCGTGTGCTTGAGTTTTCTCAGGGTTATCTCGTTTCCTCCCATTTTCTTCATTCCACCGCTTCATTCATTTCTCATGATGACCATCTCCTTTAGCCTAGCCGGTGTAACGAATCCGTTTTACCTCAAGTATTTAACCCCTGAAAACTGTTATGGGATATATTTAATCCCCTCTCATATTATTCTTCCTGGCGTACTTAGGTAAAAAATTACTTCATATATAACACCTACATTCCTCACTAAAACCAGCAACACACTTTTACCCAGGGATTTATTTGTAGCCAGGGAAGCCTGGGAATTTCCCCCTTTCTAAGTTCTGGCTTCCCTGTCTCTAGGTTTAATTCAATCTTCCCAGCCTGGGAAGATATTTTACACCTTTCTTAGGCTATACAATCTGTTTTAAAGTACAATAATTCAACTCCATATTTTAGTAATAATTCTTTACTTTTTTAGTATATTTATTGTCGCGAGCTATGCTGGTCTTGTTTATAGAATGTTTTCCCGATGAAAAATCTTGCAGCTGGTACCACTGATTATCATACTTCAGCTAAGTAGCACAGTAATAATAATAATAATAATAATAATAATAATAATAATAATAATAATAATAATAATAATAATAATAATAATAATAATAATAATATAATTTCAGTTATCAGCGAGTAGTCACTGCAGTTGTGAATTGGTAGTTTCTTTGTTGACAAGCACCTTAAAAAGAACATAAGGAAATGAATATTAGACTATATTTTAATAAAGGAAAAGCTCCTGACGATTAAAAGGCAAGTAATTCCGGTACACAAAGTAAGAGACTTTCGTGTTAATTGTGAATGAAATTCGTGTTAAGAAGACAACTGTGGTATTTGGAACTGTCTATGTTATTGCCCAAAATCGTCTGTCGTTTACCGTGTATCTTATTAAATAGTAAGAAATAAATGGAATGAACCTCGAACAAGTTCTCTACTCTAATGTTACGTGTTCAAATATTATTGACTTTGTAGCTACAGAAATAAACGAAAAATTACCCAGTATCTTGCGAATTCCGATGAACTCTTTGCGCTAATGATGGACGAATCCTCCACTGTCTCATAAATCTGTTCTCATTGTGTATATCCGTACTATAGTTAATTAGGTGTGTAGCAATATATTTTTAGGTTTATTTGAGTTATAGGTAACAACAGGAAGAGAGGTTTGTGATTCCATAGTTAAAATATGTGAAAGTATGAATCATTCCAAAA
This sequence comes from Thermobia domestica, assembly GCF_964235325.1. Lineage (NCBI taxonomy): Eukaryota > Metazoa > Arthropoda > Insecta > Zygentoma > Lepismatidae > Thermobia > Thermobia domestica. Next base: position 51,506,737 of record NC_137471.1, read on the forward strand.
TGATATTACGGGAAAGACTTATAATAGTTTGTATTGATGGCGCAAATAACAGGCAAAGCGAAATAAATGGTGCTGTTTCTTTATTCCAGTGAGAATTAGACACCAATTTATTCGTGTTTCACTGCATGAGTCATAAGCTGGAACTGGCTGTTCACAACGTTGTAAATACGATTTCAGATATGGTTCATTTTCAAAGCCTTGTAGAGCGATTGCACTGTGTTTACTCAATGTCCCCGAAGAACAGATGAGAAATCGAATTAATATCAAGAGAACTAAGTATTCGGTTCTATAATATTACTAAAGTTTTTGGTGTATGGTGGTTAGGCTCTTCATACCGTTCAGTAGAAGCATTGCGGAAGTCCTACCCTGCGCTAGTGGAACACTTTCGAGAAACTTCTACAAATTTGCAGAGAAGCTTTCAGCAGCGTGCTATACAGTATTTTCAGATCTGTACGTAAAACTCACTAAGTGGAACTTTGTTTATGAAATGTCCATGATCCGAAATGCGGTGGTACCTCTACATAACCTTAGCCTGTTTCTACAAGAAAGGTCTGCATTTCTTGTACAGGTAATAAGCAAAATTGAAAGAACTGTAAATGTTCTGGAAGCGTTGAAAGAAAAAGGTGGCATAACAATTACGTCAGTTTGAAGAAACTGGTCAGTTTTGTGGAGTCTCACTGGCAAAACCCTTAGACAATTCTCTTGAGAAGTACCAGGCCCGTAGTTACGGGGGGGCTAGGGCGGGCTCAGCCCCCCCTAATTTTTTTGCAGCCCCCCTAACTAAAATCATAGTTGGAATTAACGGCGGATGCCGGGGAAATTCCCCTTCGGTAAAAATTTATGTCCGGCTCGTATCACAGAAGTAACATAAATTTTCGCCTTCTACATTTACAGCAACAATACATAAGCATCCCCCTCTCGTTCGAAAGTTTAATTCGAACACTGACTGAAATGTTGGAAGAAATTGTATTTCCAAATGTATTCAAATTTACTTTTATTATCCTCATTTAAAGTATTGGCCTATTTATGCTCTACGCTTCTTTGAATTGCTAATATTTATTTGAGGGTGAGTCTGTTTATATTAGGGATGGCCAATTCCGGAATTTTTACTTTCCGGAATCCGGAAAGTAAAATCGGAAAATTCCGGAATTCGGAAAAATTCCGGATTTCGGAAAAATTCCGGAATTCGGAAAAATTCCGGAATTCAGAAAAATTCCGGATTTCGGAAAAATTCCGGATTTCGGAAAAATTCCGGAATTCAGAAAAATTCCGGAATTCGGAAAAATTCCGGATTTCGGAAAAATTCCGGAATTCAGAAAAATTCCGGAATTCGGAAAAATTCCGGAATTCGGAAAAATTCCGGAGTTCGGAAAAATTCCGGATTTCGGAAAAATTCCGGAATTCAGAAAAATTCCGGATTTTAGAAAAAATCCGGAATTCGGAAAAATCCGGATTTCGGAAAAATTCCGGAATTCAGAAAAATTCCGGAATTCGGAAAAATTATTTTTTCTTTTTGTAATCCTAAGAATTTTGTTCAAATGCAAACGAACAAATTTCCTTTTTGTAATCCTAAGAATGTATGATGCAAGTTAAGCTGAAACTTACATCCTAAAGTATACACTACTCAATCTTCCCATGGTTAATGAGATGTAGTCCAAAAGTACGATGCACTCCTAATATTTAATTTTTGTTTTACTGTGATATTGTCCAGAGGTAATACATATATCACACTGAGATAAACAACTTGACAGAATGAAGATATCATACGTAGTTTTCCAGAAAATCGTGAGAAACGAATTTTTATGAAGTTAAAATATGCGTCGCTTGTTGCCAGTGTGATGCAATGATAACTTTTATGCTGGAATAGTCTTATTATTATTATTATTATTATTATTATTATTATTATTATTATTATTATTATTATTATTATTATTATTATTATTAATCGTTTGTGTACTGTAAAAGAAAAATATGAACCGTTAAGTAGTAGATTTTATCTGTTGTTTTTTGATATCTTCTAACAGTAATAACAAACTGCTTGTAAATACGCAATGATTATCAAGGACAATGGCATATTAATGTAAGGACTACTCTGCAGACTAGCAATAAACAATAAACAATAACAGATAAACAATAGTTCCAAAAAAAAAGTAACTAACTTGGGCACGTCAGAATGTTCGCGAGAATATAGGGACCCATTGAGACTATACGTGGTGTAATTATTACTCAAAGGGCCGTACAATGGAGGCATTAACGTTAATGTTAATGGTACTAATGAGCACTTACTTGCTCTAACGGTTAACCTCATTTTTGAGATGATTCTTAGAAGTGGGCGTGTTGGCATGCAGTTAGAAGACATATCCATTATTTAAAAAGCACACGTTATCTGTGGAGTGCTAACGATTTGCGTCACTATCGAACACTAACATAGCACTAGCGACGTTTAAAGTCGAAATTGGAGTCTGACATAAGTGGCTTGTCAACTTCACGGACATTATATTTCCCTTGAATGCGAGAATTTTGCGCCCAGGAAATTTGCGCCCTACCACAAAAATAGGAAAAAATGCGCTCGCAATATATTTGCACTGGGATGTTTGCGCCCTACCACAAAAAGAGGGGAAAATGCGCCGGCTATATATTTGCACTGGGATGTTAGCGCCCTACAATTCAACTTATTTTTGTACTGTGTAAAGTAACTTCCACTCACACTTGAACTAGGCTTGCCTCTCATCGTCTCAGTGAGTTACTCCATCCGTTATAATATTCCGAACAAATGAAAAAAAAAAAAAAAATACAATTTTAGTTCACTGAAGGGCAATCCATACAAATACAATTTTTCATTATACTACAAAATTTACAATAAAAGTATAAATGACTGATATATAATTATTTATTAATATAATCAAAGAGTATAATTTAATCTACAAAAGGCTGTTTGGCTCTACCCAGATATCTCTGTTCACAATCCTTGCGAGTTGTTTGGCTTTTTAGGACACAAAATATAGAAAAGAAAATGTAAAGTGAATTTAAAATCAGTTCAGTAATATTATCAAGAAAACTATGTACAGTGTGTTTACTTGCTGGAATTACACTTTAAACACACAATTGCGTTCAGTCGTTCTTTCAGAAAAAATGTTCCGGGGGCACACTTAGTATTCCGGAGGGGGTCACTGCTGGTACTATTCTATTTATTATTATATTATAGACGTATTATTATGGTCTCCTCCGAGGGGGCACTTTGAGAGCTCTGGGGAGGCCAGTGTTCCCCCAAAATCATCTCTGGAAGAAGCAGTGATTGCGTTGATCCGTTGTGTTCTTTTGGCTTATATTGAAGTTTATTCTCCCCTTATATAGCCACAATGAAAATAAATCACAAATGGCATGGTTGTGGGGGGAGGATTGTTTATGCTGTAATGTCAGCCCTTCCGAGCAAATGCGTAAGCTCGAATAGGTTCTTTTATTTCGCAGGGCTCAAACTTCCCGGTGGAGGTACATTGCAGGCGCAATTTTCCTTGTTCTTGAGGTAGGGCGCAAATTTCCCAGACGCAAAATTCTCGACACCGTTCGAATGACCTCGGAAGACTATATCTTTTTAAATACTTTTTTATAATTTTTTACTCGAGATATCTTCATAGCTTCTTATTAAAATACTTACTAATATATCCTCATTTTATTGTCCTAACCCAGCGTTTCCCAACCTTTTTCAACTTGCGGTACACTATGGGTGTAACTTGAATTCTCGCGGCACACTTATAGATTTTATTATATTTAAATATAAAATACCATGGTATATTTTTCTGTGATTACTAATCTCCTAACAGAGAAGAAAGCTCAATCATTGGTTTTCCATCATGGTAAATCATTATGCTTATTTTCCATTCTAATTTAAAAATAGAAAACAATTGCAATGAAATATTGGATTTAGGTTTTTAAAAATACGCTTTCTTTTTCGAAAACTGCATCCAAACTTTCACTAACAAGGAAGATCACTAAATAACGAACGAACAAACAAATCTCTTTTACTTTTAAAGCACAAATGTAGATAATTCGTATGCATGTTTGTTTTGTCGAAAGGATTGAATATTTTAAAATTTGAAGTTACGAAATAGTCTGCATCAATAAAGAAGCAATAATGGTCATAACGTCATAACAATGATAACAAATACCATTTTCAATATTAAAAATGTACAGAAAAGTAACGCGGTATGAAACTTAAAATTGTAGATTCATATTAGAGGTTCATAGTAATATGAAATACAAATATAGATTTTCCCTATGTCCTGTAATTTAATGGCTATAGAATTAATAATTTTGTTACGATTTACTCGCGGCACACCATCGGCCCATTCACGGCACACCGGTTTGGAAACGCTGTCCTAACCAATCAATATGGGTATGTTGTCAGTAAAATATTTAGATTGATCGAGCCTCTGGTGTGTAACCACAGTATTTCATATCATCCCTCCATTAGAAATCTTGGCTAAACGAACCAATATATGTTGCCAATAAAATAATTTAGAATGATTGAGCCCCTGGTAAATAACCACAGTATTTCGTGACAGACCCCCCCTTCCTATTACCATATTCTAGCTACGTGCCTGACTCAGCTAATTCTCTACATTCTTTACCAAGCACACATTTTCTAAAGCGGAAAATGCTCTCTAAATACCTAAGCTCATTATTTTCAGCAGATGCACAAATTGGGTAACATTCTATCTACATGAATGTTATATATGTCGATTACTGGAAACCGTTTCTCGCTATCTATTACCATATTTACTATATAATGATTAACGTTAAAACCGGAAATGGTTGATTTGTACCGCTTCCGGTTTGAATATTACATTCATCAGGGAACTCGATTCTTAACTATTGACTCTGTACATCGTGGCCAAAATTGATGATAATCCATCAGATAGTACTTGAGACTGTTTGTTTCACTGACGGACAGAATGAATATATGGCTATAGAGTTTTGATAAACTAAATTCGTTAATGAGTGATGATGGAACAAATATAAGAAAGGGAACCAAGAGTAGGCCTACCACCGGAAAAATTTTCGAACACAAAATTAGCCATCGAAAACCCACATGTCCTGGGTTAGAATACCATAGATGAAAACTCTACCACTGAGTCATCAATCACCCGCTTATTAGTTTTATTAATTATTATATTAATATAAATTAATGAATGCCTGCTTATGTTAATTATTGAACAATTACATTGTATACTTCGTAAAGTCAAAAATTATAAATTTGTATTTACTGTACATACAGTGAGTGCAGAAAGTGTTCGTACACCTATGCTATTGAAACGAGAATGCTTGCGAAAAAGAAACAGAAAATTTAAGAAGTGTAGTAACACACACAATATGAATAATGAAAACTAAGCTTTATGAATATATCAATAAAGAACCACGAAGACAAGTTTAATGGTCAGAAAGTAAATAAATTCCGTAGAAAGTGTATAGAGTAGACGCAAAAAGAGATCGTACACCTGACGTAAGAATACGAAACAAAGATACCACAACTGGGGTTCACTAGTATTCACCTGATTATACACCTCTGTTTATAGCATGACGAATAACAGAATGAGTTTAGTTGTGAATAGGAGTGAAAAAACTGCACGGTGGGCTGTAAAACTGGGAAGCAACCGAACAGAAATAAATGAGGAGACAAGAAAAGTAATTATTAAATTGCATAAGAAGGGTAAATCTTTGAGAAAGATAGCAAACCTTGCAGACAGACCTCGTTCAACAGTACAAATAATAATTGCGATGTATAATGTTTCTATCACTGTGCGAAAAAAAAAAAAAAAAAAACTGGAAGACCAAGAGTGTTGAGTGAACAAGATAAACGTTACATTATTAGGGAAAGAAAAAAGTTTCCGAAAAGTAGTGCTGTGCAATTGGCAACGGATCTGGAAACACGCGGTGTTAAAGTATCAGCCAGTACAGTGCGGAATATTTGTAGGGTATCATGCTCGGATAGCCAGGAAAATGTTATGGGTGAACAAGACAAATCGTATAAAGAGACTAAAGTTTGAAAAAGAGTATAAAGATAAGGGATCAGGCTTCTTTCTGGAATAGGGTCATATTTTCGAACGAAAGTAAATTTAATCTTATCGAATCCAATGGGAGGCGTATGGTATGACGTAAGGTGAATACAGAGATGAATCCTCAAAATCTCGTCCCTAAAGTAAGACACAGAGGAGGGTCCGTGCTCGTCTGGGGTTGTATGAGTGCCTCAGGAGTGGGTCGTCTCCACTTTATCGATGGAGTGATGATCCACAAAGTGTATATTAACATATTAAAGGAAAATCTCCATACTAGTGCGCAAAAAACAATTTATTGTTCAGCAAGGCAACAACTCCAAACATACAGTGGAAAATACTCGATTGTGGCTACTCTATAATACCTTGAAACAGCTTCGCACACCTCCCCAATCCCCAGACATGAACCCCATAGAACATCTATGGTCTGTTCTGGTGACAAGAATCAGAAGGCACAGCTTCTCTACTAAAGAAGGTCTGAGAAAAGCTATTCAAGAAGAATGGGACATAATCAGTCCCGAAGCTACTAACTAACTAACTAACTCTATGGCCTATGGAACCCGGAGGTTCAATGCCGCGTTCACAAAAGCTTTCCACTGACTTCTATAGTCCCGAAGCTACAGAACTACGAACTACTACAGGTGAAATCAATGCCACGAAGACTACAGACAATCATTAACGCACAGGGTAATCCCACAAAATAATAAATAACGTAATATACTTTATAAGCATTAATTCAATCATAAGTGTACGGTGACTTTTTGCGTTTACAAAAAAGGAATTCTCTCTTTTCTTCTGAGCAAAACAGTGATTGTCTTTGTTTGGCCTTTCTCTTGTATATAGAAATAAAATGTATGAATGTGTAGTCTTAATTCTGGTTATATATATATTTTCCACCTCCCGTTCTCATGCTAGCTGTTTTCAATATAAAGTATGCACGGTGTACGAACACTTTCTGCGCTCACTGTAGGTATGTTGACAATAAGCGAATGTTATTAGAATATTTGTTGAGATTTCTTTTCCTTCACTGCCTTTCGCCTGATTAAAAAGTAGTTTGCAGTGCTTTGGAGCAGCTGCAGGTGGGAACGCGATAATGTTTGAGACATACCGGCGACTTTTTTGTGTGTGAAAATAAGATCTTCTCATAAAGCAGTAAATAACTGCAGTAGCAATTGTCTACGTAAGTGATAAAGACATATCCAACTACAAGAAACTAATACAGTATATATATTCATTATTGTGTTTCTTTTTTAACAGCTACTAGCTAGGGATGGCCAATTCCAGAATTTTTACTTTCCGGAATCCGGAAAGTAAAATCGGAAAAATTCCGGATCTCGGAAAAATTCCGATTTTTCCGAATTCCGGATTTTTTCTGAATTCCGGAATTTTTCCGAAATCCGGATTTTTTCCGAAATCCGGAATTTTTCTGAATTCCGGAATTTTTCCGAAATCCGGAATTTTTCTGAATTCCGGAATTTTTCCGAAATCCGGATTTTTTCTGAATTCCGGAATTTTTCCGAATTCCGGATTTTTTCTGAATTCCGGAATTTTTCCGAATTCCGGAATTTTTCCGAAATCCGGATTTTTTCCGAATTCCGGAAAGTAAATTTTCCGATTCCGGAAAACAAAATTTCCGGAATCCGGATTCCGGAAAATTTTGGCCATCCCTAGTTTATATATATATATATATATATATATATATATATATATATATATATTAGTGCTGTTGAATTTTTGTGACATTTGCGGTTTTCGGTTTTTGAGAAAACCGATTTTCTGAAACCGAAACCGCAAATGCGGTTTTCAAAACCGAAACCGCAAGTGCGGTTTTCAAAACCGAAACCGCAGATGCGGTTTTCAAAACCGAAACCGCAAATGCGGTTTTCAAAACCGAAACCGCAAAAGCGGTTTTCGAAACCGAAACCGCAAAAGCGGTTTTCAAAACCGAAACCGCAGATGCGGTTTTCAAAACCGAAACCGCAAAAGCGGTTTTCAAAACCGACATTTCGGTTTTATGAAATTTCACTTTTTTCAAAAACCGGTTTTCGGTTTTTTCAAAAACCGATTTCGACAGCACTAATATATATATATAATGCTCCATGTGCAAACGACCTTCGCTGCAGGAGAAAAATAATTTATGGTTATTCTATCGGCAAACATGTATTTGTGTTCAGAAACAACATACTTTTACCTTAATCTGCGGACGAAGAGTTTACTTCTTCCTGTTCTTTTTGGAATTTGCAACTGAAAACATCCTTTTGCTGTGAGTCATTGGCTTTCGGTTAATATGCGAGAGATTGAAAAGACAGCATCCCTCAACAGGGGGTCGCAACTGCTTCGCTGTAATAATCACACAGATGTATGGGTTTGTTTTGTGTATATTGGCATGGGCGGCGATTAGGGGGGCAAAGGGGGGCAGTTGCCCCCCCACTTTTCTGAAGTGACCCATTAATGTATATAGAGTTTCATTTGGAAATGTTAAGTTTTTGTGTGTAGTACTGGTTCATAGAAAAAAATGTGCCGTATAATGTTTTTCGTTGCGTGAGTAGGCCTTCCCGCGGAGTTAAGAAACTACAGGAATTGCGTTTTAATTGCCACGGAAAATGGTCCAAAAATTATCCTTCCAGGATACTTTTCTTTCTTACAAGGGTTCGATATCTTAATCAGCCGCTTTGAAACAAATTGAGAGAATATTTCGCCCAAAAAAAGTCTTTCACGAGTTATTCTTTAATTGCACAAAAATCGAAAGTTCCTAAAATGTCTTTCATCTTTCTAATAGTAAGGAATATTGATTAAAAGGAGAGTAATAAGAAACAACTTCTACCTTCTCCATTGAGTTGCTGATTTTGAGCTTAACGTCCTTTTCAGCAACGAGGCTATATGAGACGGAACCTAGTGATTAACGTGGAATTCGAAACACATGAGCTCCGACCAGGAATCGAAGTCGGATCTCCCATATTTTTACATTGTTTTGCAGTGTAATATACGAGTGAAATGGTGTGTTTAGGGGTGTGCGAGTGTATATACAATTAAATTTAGTGAATTCGACATAACTCTAGGTTTTATAACTGGAGTGTGGAGTGATTCTAAGTATTGTTGTGTTTTGATATGTGTCCAAGAAAGTGAAAACTGCACCTAATGGCAACGAACATGTTTCGGGAATCTGCAGAAATATTTCTTTAAATGTCGTAGCATATGCTTATATTAATTTCTGTCTTTCATTTTCTAAGAGTAATAACATATATTTAATAGTCCCTACTTGCGTTGCTCTTGTCAATTTGCTTGATAAAGTATGAAATACGTTATACAATATTTTAACTGTAAAAATAGTATTCTATTAGTTATACAACCTTTCGTCAAATAGTGTTAGAAACAAACAAGGAAACTAACATTAATATACAAATATTCAGGTCTTGCCCCCCCCCACTTTTAACGTTCAATCGCCGCCACTGTATATTGGACATGGAGAGAGAGAGGAGTGGGGGATTTTGACTACGTTTTATGTCACGTGATAACGGAGTAAGAAAAGTTTCCTTTTCTGAATTGTATTTACTCTTGTTGTGTTGTGAGTTGAACATGGTTGTAATTGAAAGTTGATCGATGCTGGTTTCTGAAGATGCACTGAAGTTCACTTGAAGAATGAGAATTGTAGTGTAGCAGCAACTTGACTATTTGTTAAATAACTTAGAATAATATATCTTTAAACTAAAGATAAGTTCGATTCACTTAATCTTTATCGGGGGTAAATAATTAGATACTTATATTAAAATAATTTAATAATTGTTGCCAATTTTTGGTGCCAGAATCAAATGTTCAAGCAGATCATTAGACGTAAGCCTAATCATGCAAAGTTACGGTACTATTTTGTAAATAAATACCTTGCAGTCTTCTGGTATGTAAACAAAAAATGCAGCGGACTAAACAGAGGTAGTAGTTGCACTTATAGAAAAAACAGAATGTTCAATTAAAAATTGAACCTTATTAGATGATAATATGTATAATGCTTTATAAATTTGAAATTTCACCTTTGACTTAAAACAAGGTGCGTTGGGGAGTTTAGCGTCTCTCTTCAGCAGGGAGGCTATAAAGAAACGGGTCCTATAGCTTAAAGTAACATCCAAATCACTATCGGTTTGAATCCGAGGACTCCCAGTACGGTTTGAATCCGAAACCAGACGCGCCGAAGGCGAGTGCTGTACCCATGAGGCTACGGGGTAGCCCACAAAAGTAACAATTTGTTAATGTAGTTTCATTTTGAAGAAGAAATATCTTCAATAGAAATAAGTAAATAGCTCTTTAAATAATTAGTTCTTAACTTAAACATTTTAGAACCTACGGGAGCAACTGATCTCGAATTCTTATTTGTACAATGTAAAGAAGAATTTCATGTATACTTTGATATGAATTGTACTATACAAAGAAAAGTTAATGAACTGTTACTTCTCTTATCAATTTCGTTTCGAGAAAGAAGGTAACTGCGCTAGAACAGGGAACTTTATTGGAGTTATTTCTTATTTGAATGCTCGAGTACCAGATCATAACATATTATTTTTACTTAAACATGACTTTAGTAGCAATCATCCTAAATGATTGTTGATAGTATGTTCCAAAGAGTCTAGAACAATGGTTCTCAAACTGGAGTCCACGGACCCCAGGGGTCCGCGTGACCTGGCTACGGGACCCACGATGTCTAAAACTTGAAATGTGTTGTGATAAAATGGAACTCACAGCTGTTATGCAAAAAGTATTTTTTCAGTTACTAAAAAGAAAGCAATTAGAAATTATACGTTTGTAAATTTGAATATTTTCTTTACTAAATTTCTGCCCTGAAGCCGGTCAAAATTTATATAGAACTACTTCAGGTGAGAGGAATTCCTTCTTTTTTAGGGCATTTTTTCAAAAGGAGTTGTACATTAACTGCACCGTGCCGATCTTGTTTTGCTGAGTTACAAGGACATCACCAGAAACCTCGATCTGGACACAATTGTTTTAAGATTGGCAGCATCCAAAACAAGGAGACTTATACTGTGATAGTGTTGTTAGTGATTGTTCAAATGTACAACTTGTTTCTATTATAGTGTGCCAACATGAGGAGTGTAATATGCGTGTTGTGTTTGTGTTTCCTAATCTTATGAAATTTATAAATTTGTAGATAGCAAAAACCCATTAACATATCATTATTTCTTTCGAACATCACCATAAAAAAAAAGATCAAAAAATGTTTAGAAGTACAAGTGTAAAATAAAGCGCGTGATATTTAAAGAAATATAAAGTTTCATATCTAAGGAGATGTAAATAATAATACAGGTAAAATGTTAATTTCACTTTTCCAATATACATATATTTGTTTAGGCTACATGTATTTCAAAATATTGATTTAAGATTCTGAGACCCTTCTCTGTAGAATCTCTTTGAAGATAGTATTAAATCTCATTACTCTCTAGATGTTTTCAAGTTTCACAAATATTTTTTCAGTCATCAAAAATTAAAAAACGTATTTCCTGTACTAATTCTTTGGAAATCTTAATGATTGATTCGTTCGGCCAACTATTTTTTTAACAAATATTTTTTTTATTTCCTTGAAGATGAGAAAACGGAAGAAATATTTTGTTGCCATAACAAATACAATAAAAAGGAGACACATAGTATTCTAGCTTTCAGGTACAGTTGTACTAACGCTATAGGGGAAAATTTTAATAATAATTCCTTCACGCTGTAGTTTTAGTTTTAAGAGCATAAGAAATTATTCATCATCACACGCAGAGACAGACATTTTATATATATATAATATATATATAATATACAATATATATATATATTGTATAATGTCTGTGTCTCTCTCTGTGTGTGCCCACCCCAATTTACATTTAGCCCCCCCTAAATTTGGAGGCTGGCTACGGGCCTGAGAAGTACCAGAAAATAAGGTTGCAAGGGTCTAGCAGATAACATACGCTCGAAACATTCAGTGGGGCCGAGGTTTTGCTACAATCCAATTGGCGAGAAGAATTGTCTGCAAGAAAGTTAAACAGCGACAAAGAAGTATTCGAAATTACGAACAAATTTCGAAAATAAAATAAAAGAAAAGAATTAAAATTTTCCTCTGATGATTCAGCCAAAAATTCTGCAGAAATTTCGAGAGCATAAGATGAAGCCTGGCCCAAATCTACAAAATCTTAACATGGAAATCAATGTTCTTCCAGTTTCTTCTGCAGAGTGTGAGAGAGGCTTTTCCAGCTTAAACTTCCAGCATAGTGATACTAGAAACCATTTATCTGTAAAAACCCTCGAATTTATTCTTTTCATAAACGTTAATGGACCGGATATTACCTCGTTCAATGCAGAAAAGTATGCCATCAGCTGGATAAAAAAATGGACATCATGACATCATGCTACTACCAACAAACCAACTGGGAAAAAGACGGTATCCGATGTAAAACAACCTCGTATTGCTACACTATTCTAAAGTGAGGTACGGTGTGAAAGGATTGTTAATTTCTAAAGTCAGCGTTAGATAATGCCGTAAATCATGCTTCAGCTTAACCCTGTCTTTGTTCAATTCTGGATACATTTTAATGCCAACGTGTTTTGTTGGCCAAAAGTTTACTTTCAGCAGAACATTGATAGGTGCATACACCCCTGAATCTAATTTTATTAAGTACAAGGAGCAAAATGGTACTAAAACTTATTTATGATAATGAGAAATAGCGTCTTTCCCCTTCTATTTAATAAATTAGGCTCAAGTATATGTGCACCTATCACTGTTCTGCCCAAAGTTAACTATTACCTTTTGTTGTATTTACTGTTCAGGCGGGAAATTTGGTCTTTAAGGACCAAATTAGAAAAGACTAAAGAATTAGTTGTCATAGCAAAACCGTTTTACGTAGGAGTGTGACACTTGTTATGACAAGGTGTGCAGATTGCAATGCAACTATAGGGCTTTTACTGGATGTTGTACACTTCTCCTCAGCAGTAGGAGAAAAAGTAGAAAGGTAACTAACGCATGCAATCTAATCTATCTAACCAAATCTTATCTAACGTACCTATCCGTATTTATCATAAAATTGTTTTTTAAAAAGTTTAAAAAATGATGAACTTGGGGGTCTCCTATCAAACTAGTACCATAATTTCAAAGTAGGTAGGTTTAAAATTAACGTTGTCCCAACCTCACTTTAAAGTTGTTCTGTTATACAGAACACAATCTTGCATAAATATTCCCCCCTTCTACAAAATCCACAAATAAATCACTGCTTTACCTCCCCCAATAATTCCAACAATGAGAAACACAAGGGGGTAAAACTGTCCGGGATATTTTTATCTCCTGTCATGCTATTCTAACTAGCGCACTCAGATAAAAGATTAGTATATACACGACACCTACATCCCTCACTGAAACTAACAAAACAATTTCGCCTCCCAAATAATTTCGACATTGAGAAACTCAAGCGGCTTAAAACTGTCCCGGTATATTATTACCCCCTGCCATATTATTCTTACTAACGTAATTAGGTAAAAGATTGCTACACATACATATGACACCTACATCCCTCAATAAAACCAACAACACAATTTGACCTCTCCAATAATTCCAACAATGAAAAAAGTGGCGTAAAACTGTCCCGGGATATTTTTACACCCCGTCATATTATTCTTCCTAGCGTACTTAGGTAAAAAATTACTACATATATGACACCTACATCCCTCACTAAAACCAGCAACACAATTCACCTCTCCCCAGAACAGTCGTGTGGGCGGGGCGACCGGGGCAATTGCCCCGGGCACCGCGTCAAGGGGGCGCCTGGACGACAAATCAACAAAATTCTTGGAATTCAGATTACGTTGGTAAACGATTTTTTTTAAAATAATGTTAATTGAGATATTTTATAATGATCAGACTACGGCTAAGTAAAATTTCTTTATTTCATAAGGACAACACAACAGGCTCAATGCCCAGATATAGTGACATGTAATATACACAAATATACGTCGTTTAATTATGCAAAAGTTATTGCTTGACAATTGTTTTTGAACTTGTTTTCGGATATACTAAATATATCTACTGTTTAAAATACAATCATTTCGTTATATGAAGCACACATTCTCCACAAAGGAGACTTATGTAATATATTAGTTCTTGGTTTTCTACAATATAATGTCCCAGTGTTTGCTGTTCTAGTCTTACCTATTAGAACACGTAATAACACTTCTGAAACTAGTTCTGGACAGTCAATTTTACCGTTTAATAATTTACGTAAGAACAACAGATCAAACCCCCAGCTTCCTTTTTCTAATATTTGAAAACTAAAATTCATCACTAAGTCTTCATAGAAGACATACTTTGGGCTGAGACTGGTTTTCTTGTACGGAAGCATTTTTTAAAATTTAAACTGTATATTTTCTAATGCATCAGAGTATTTAGTGACATTTGGTGTCCAAACAGTACAACAGTATTCTAATTTTGACCTCACACACGAAAAATATAACCATATAAATGTTGATTCTTTGTAGAAATCCTGTCCTATGCTATAAATTAAACCTAGGTTTCTATATGCATTACTCGATATTGCGTCAATGTGTTGAGCAAAGGTATTTAAAAATAACTCCTTGATCTTTGATAGTATTTGGGACAGACAAGGAAGTGTCACTTATTGCATAGGTAGAGTTAATTAGACTCAATTTGCTCATTAAAGATACGGATTTACATTTGGATACATTTAAAATTAATTTATTCTTCACACCATATTTGAATACTTCCTAGATTCTGTTGAAGTTTCACGCAGACATCAATTAAACTTACTTTGAAGAAGTATAATTGGAGATCGTCGACAAAAAGAACTTGAGAAGTCTTAATACACAGAGAAATATCATTAATAACAAGAAGAAATAATAGGGAACCTAGATTAGGTCCTTGAAGGATTCCCGATAGAGCATTGAACTTGAAAATTACCGGTAGGCCTAATGTGAAACATGGTCTAGGATTATCCAACTGAAACTCTCTTAAGCCGTCTATCAGATTTTTTTTTAAATCTTGGAATTTAATATTTGTATCGTTATTTGTATATTCTATGCTATTACAATGTTCATGTGTATCACGTTCAATATAAACAAGAATAGCCCTGGATTTCAATAATTCGAAACCATGTTTTCATTATTTTTATGCGTTAACTACAAAAGCTATTCACTTTTAAAAATTGACATAATACCAACTTCTTTTATGTTACATTCCATATTTAAATCTAGGAGTACAGAATAAATTCTATTTTTTTTTCATAACACCATGGGGGGAAGGGGCACCTGAGAATTCTCGCCCCGGGCGCTTACAACCCACGCGACGGCCCTGCCTCTCCCAATAATTCCAAAAATGAGAAGGAAGTAAAACTGTCCGGGATACTTTTACTCCTTGTCATATTATTCTAAAAACAGAAGGGGCGTAAAACTGTCCCGGTATATTATTACCCCCTGTCATATCATTCTTACTAACGCAATTAAGTAAAAGATTACTACACATACATATGACACCTACATCCCTCATTAAAACCAACAACACAATTTCACCTCCTCCAATAATTTCAACAATGAGAAACACAAGGGGTAAAACTGTCCCGGGGATATTATTACCCCCTGTCATAGTACTCTTACTAGAATAATTGGGTAAAAAGATTACTAAATATATGACACCTATATCCTTCACTAAAACCAACAACACAATTTCATCTCTTCCAATAATTCCAACAATGAAAAAAAAGGGGCGTAAAACTGTCCCGGGATATTTTTACCCCCTGTCATATTATTCTTCCTAGCGTACTTAGGTAAAAGATTACTACATATATGATACCTACATCCCTCACTAAATCCAACAACAGAATTTTACCTCCCCCAGTAATTCCAACAATGAGAAACAAAGAGGAGGTAAACCTGTTCCAGGATATTATAACACCGATGCCATATTATTTTCACTGCCATAATTAGGTAAAAGATTACTACATACCGGTATATGATACGTCCCTCATTAAAAAAATAAAACACAATTTCACCTCCCCAATAATTCCAACGAGAAACAGAAGGGGTAAAATTGTCCGGGATATTTATACTCAATGCCATATTATTCATACTACCGTATCTAGGAGGTCCATTTAGTTGTCATGCGACATATTCAGATTTGAAGTTTAACTAGCTCAGAATTTTGTCCACCCAAGAAAAAATTTGTACATTTCAAATTAACAAAGGAGAGCCATTTCAAAATTTGGGCCACGTCGATCACCTGTAGTGCGGCATCTTCAAATTTGAAATTTAGTAGCTCAGAATTTTGTCTAATTTCTGTCATTTTTCTCCACCCAAGAAAAAAATTGTACCATTCAAATAAACCAGGGAAAGCCATTTCAAAATTTGCCCTCTTTGATCACCCGTAGTGCGACATCTTCATATTCGAATTTTAACTAGCTCAGAACTTTGTATATTTTTTTAGCACCAAGACAAAATGTACCAATCCAAAAAACGGAGGAGGGACATTTCAAAATTCAGCGAATTCCATATTCGATCACCTGTAGTGCGACAATCTTTAAATTTGAATTTTAATTAGCTGATATTTTTGTCCGACTCTTGTACACTTTTGTGCCAACAACAAAACTTTTGTACTATTTAAATTAACGAGGGAGGGTGATTTGATACAAAAATCTACGAAAAATGAGAAAAATTCTAACCTAGTTAAAATTCGAATTTGAAGATATCACACTACTGTTGATTGAAGTAGACAAAATTTTAAAATGGCCCTCCCTTGTTTATTTGCATAGTACAAAATTTTTCTTCGTTGGATAAAAGTGTACAAAAAATGGACAAAAATACAAGCTTGTTAAAATTCGAATTTGAAGATGTCCTACTAAAGATGATCGATGTAGCTAAAATTTCAAATGGCCCTCCCTCGTTTATTTAAATGGTACATTTTTTTTCTTGGTGGTACAATATTATCAACTAATAAAATTCGAATTTGAAGATTATCGAACTACAGGTATTAAAAAAACGAATTATAACCGAACAGGATTATACAGGATTATAACCGAATTGGCCAAATTTCGGAATGGCCCTCCCTCGTTTATTTGAATGGAACAAAATATTTTCTTGGGTGGACAAAAATGGGACAAAATTCTGAGCTAGTAAATGCATTGCCCCTCCCTCGTTAATCTCAGTGGAACAAAATTTTTCCTTGTGTGGACAAAAAATTAGACAAAATTCTCAGATAGTTAAAACTGAAATGTGATGTCACGCTACAAGTGATGAAAGTAGCCAAATTTTGAAATGGCACTCCCTCTTTTATTTGAATTGTACAAAAGTTTTATCTTGGGTGGTCAAAAATTGACAAAAATTGCACAAAGTTCTGAACTAGTTAAATTTCTAATTTGAAGATGTCACACTACATGTGATCAAAGTTACCCAAATTTTAGAATGACCCTCTCTCGTTTATTTGAATAGTATAAAGTTTTTGTTGGGTGGACAAAAATTGGACAAAATTTGAACTAGTTAAAATTCGAATTTGAAGACGTCACACTACTGTTGATCGAAGCGGCAAAACATTTAAAAAGGCCCACCTCATTTATTTAAATGGTACAATACAAAGCAAAAAACCTGCAACATGAAAGTTTAAGTTCATTGTGAAACTACGCCTAACAACATAGGCAACCAACCTAACGTCTTTGTGGCATTGATCACGCCAGGATAACCTTCGGCTTCGTCCCTCTGCACACTTCGTTTGGAGCAAGAAATGCATAGACCACGTGACTACAAACCACAAATTTCTCACAAGATGGAGTAATAGATTGAGGTTCTTCTCATTTCTCTTCTCATTTTACATCCTCAGTTTTAAAGAGAGAGAAAGAGAAAAAGGTTAACGTGATAAAAACTAAATAAAGAGAATATGCGAAATGTAAAGGAAAAGAAAACGTGCGCATATATTGACAAATGACACATGCACTTCAAAGGAGACCACCACAAATTTTGTTATGAACCATATATAATAACTGTGAGAATCAGCAAACCACAAATACATAAGTACACACAGTAAGTGTTATATAACACATATTTATTTAAACAAATAAAAATGCTCGCAGAAAGCTGAAAATTTCTTTAAAATCTCTACCATAACTGAAAGGAGAGATTACTTCTCTATTGTTTTTCTTCGTAGCATCCATCCCCATGGGGAAATGAGAAAGAGAGAACATCTTAAGAGATTCGCACGTATACAACATCGGAAACTGCTAAATGGAAAAAAATACAGTCTTTGGATGGGATTCGAACGCAG
Source organism: Thermobia domestica (assembly GCF_964235325.1). NCBI lineage: Eukaryota > Metazoa > Arthropoda > Insecta > Zygentoma > Lepismatidae > Thermobia > Thermobia domestica. The sequence goes on from NC_137471.1 coordinate 51,525,076, forward strand.
AACCATAGCATTAGAAATCCCACACTCTACCAATGTAGCTAATCTGGCACTAATATCCTGTTCCTCCATCATTACCTATGAAAGATGGAATGGAGTCTGCAGAAAACTACGTCTAACATGTCCATGACAGACCGCCTATAACCTATGTCTGATTGGTACTTTAAAAAGCTAGCTATACAAGTGCATAGAAAAGTAAAATCAAATGAGTAGTTAGTACACATCACTTTGTCTGTCTCACTCTATCTCTGACTATATAAATCGAGAAAGAAGAAAAAAGTATAGAGGTTAGAACACAGGAAGAACAAGCAAAAATAAAAGTTGCAGGAAACTGAATATCAAGAAGAGAGAGAGAGAGACATAGAGACAGAGAGAAAAATAGAGGGAACGGAGCAAATGATTTAATATACATCCGAAAAGAAGGTTCACAACTGTGCTATACATTTAATGTATTGAATACTCTGTTTCTTCTAAATTGCTTGCTAGATGACAAATATTAATTTGTGAAAACGTAGCAAATGCCCGCGTTGTCTTGTTTTCTTACTGTTTCAGTAATAGTGAAAAATGTGGTTTATGCAACATAATAAATTACTAATTTTCCCACAACAACCATGTAGTCGTTGTTGATGATTTTGAGTTTAACGTCCGTTCAGCAGCGAGACTATATGAGACGTGGACCTACTTCTTAACGTGGAATCCGAACCATATGAGCTGCTGCCAGGAATCGAAGCAACCATGTAGTGTTGGAAAGAAATTTCTAATCAAAAGAAAAAAACTGATTAGCAAAATACATAAAACGATAGTCGTGCAAACTATTACTTAAAGAGAATTTATTGTAAAATCAATACATCCATGTGGCGGTATATAGTCGTAAAGTGATTAGAAAACTTAATATTAAACTGTCGATCACATCATTTTATTTATTTAAATTCAATGTCGTATAGCTTCGGTTTTAGCTCTAGATTTCAGCGTTCTCACTTCGATTCTTAACTTGTTGGAAATATGCATTAATCGAAATGATAAAAGTATGCAAAATTTAACTAGCTAAAAGAAGAGAATAACATAAAAATCCGGATTAGGGTATTACAATAAACATGTGTATTTTGTTTAGGGTTTTGCAAGTCATAGCTTATTGAATTATAGAAAAAACGTTCGTTGTAAAAGCACAAGAAAAAAAAACAGAAAATAGACACAAACCTCTACTGTACTAAACCGCTCGGCTATGTCTTAATTCTCTAGTACGTTTTGATAAATATTGTCTAGAGTATTTGCACTTTACTTGTTTCTGTTTTGTTGTTTTTCATATAATGTATACGAGTGGCGAATAATAGAATAGAACTGTTTTAGACAAGTATGAACAAATTTCCCGGACGAATCGTAATCTTATACGGTATGTATCTAAATTGCACAAATAAATCAGATTAAATCTGTAAAGTGCTTCGGGGATTTTGATGGAGGTAAACTGTTGCATAGTTACGAATTTGTGTTTATGCTCACCACTCGATGAAAGTTATGTTCTTGAAAGATAGTAACTGCTACTATATTCTAATGTATTGGATTTAAAAAAAATTGGAAAATTTTTGTTACTAACAGTGAGTGAGTATTTTTGCGTGCAACAACAGTTGATTACAGGCACATCTACTTCTTCTGCGCATACCTTGTAATACTCTAATCCGGATTTTTATGTTATTCTCTTCTTTTAGCTAGTTAAATTTTGTATACTTGTATCATTTCGATTAATGGTTATAGGCGGTCTGTCATGGACATGTTAGACGTAGTTTTCTGCAGACTCCATTCCATCTTTTATAGGTAATGATGGAGGAACAGGATATTAGTGTCAGATTAGCTACATCGGTAGAGTGTGGGATTTCTAATGCTATGGTTCTGCGTTCGAATCCCATCCAAAACTGTATTTTTTTCCATTTAGCAGTTTCCGATGTTGTATACGTGCGAATCTCTTAAGATGTTCTCTCTTTCTCATTTCCCCATGGGGATGGATGCTACGAAGAAAAACAATAGAGAAGTAATCTCTTCTTTCAGTTATGGTAGAGATTTTAAAGAAATTTTCAGCTTTCTGCGAGCATTTTTATTTGTTTAAATAAATATGTGTTATATAACACTTACTGTGTGTACTTATGTATTTGTGGTTTGCTGATTCTCACAGTTATTATATATGGTTCATAACAAAATTTGTGGTGGTCTCCTTTGAAGTGCATGTGTCATTTGTCAACATATGCGCACGTTTTCTTTTCCTTTATATTTCGCATATTCTCTTTATTTAGTTTTTATCACGTTAACCTTTTTCTCTTTCTCTCTCTTTAAAACTGAGGATGTAAAATGAGAAGAGAAATGAGAAGAACCTCAATCTATTACTCCATCTTGTGAGAAACTTGTGGTTTGTAGTCACGTGGTCTATGCATTTCTTGCTCCAAACGAAGTGTGCAGGGGGACGAAGCCGAAGGTTATCCTGGCGTGATCAATGCCACAAAGACGTTAGGTTGGTTGCCTATGTTGTTAGGCGTAGTTTCACAATGAACTTAAACTTTCATGTTGCAGGTTTTTTGCTTCGTATTGTATCCTCGTCGCCAAAAGTGCCTTTACATCGCCGTGACGGGTATGTGACACCGCAGTACTCTAAGGAAGGGATGGTTGCATAAGAAATTTTGATTAATTTTGAAGAGTTTTTATTTTGACTAGGGAAATAACGTAGGTATAGGGAGTAAGGGCATAGATTTAAAGCATCAGTGCACTGTCATCTCTGAAAAGATTTGTATTCTCAGTTTTTCAAATTATTGTCTTATATGTTAAGTTAAAAACTGCTAACAACTGCTACTAGCGCTTTTCACTCTTCAGGAATTTACTACGACATGTTCGGGCTTGAATTATTTCATTCGCCTCACTGTAATTATTTGTGAATGGAAACTGATTACGCTGAACATGAATATGTTTCGTTGTCGTAAAGCAAGGGCCGTAATAAATGTAGATCAGGTTCTTATTATTATATAAAACACATAAGTATTTATTCCGTGTATAGAATAATATAATACAGTAACTAAGCAACATCATAATCACTAACGCCCGCAGGATTTTTTCTAACGGGGGGGGGGGAGACCGATATAGAGTTTTTCGTTTTATTCCCTATATATATTACGTTAACAGTCATAACACTGATAACGTATATCGTCTTTCGCCGCTGTAGGCTATTAGTCAGAACACTGATCTCCAGATATGTCGAAAGAAAAAATAAATTGATATGAACAGTGATGTGATTAATTTTACTGCGCCCTGGATCGATCTACCTTCGATTTACTCATACTCCCCCAGGCCCCCTGCCCCAGGTATTTCAGCTGCTGCGTTATATATACGGTTCCATGTCAAAAGGGCCTGACAAAAGGGAAAAGACCGAAAGGCCAGAGTCAATATGGCCCGCAACAAAAGGACCCGAGTCAAAACGGCCCTGCTTCAAACGGACCCGGGTTGAAAGAGGCCCCGCTACAAAGGGGCCCGAGTCAAAATGGCCCATGTGAAAAGGACCCAGGTCGAAACGTCTCCGCAACAAAAGGGCCCAAGTCAAAAGGGCCCGAGTCAAAATGGACCATGTTTTAAAAAAGCCAGACCACAATGACTCCGCAACAAAAGTGCTCGAGTCAAAAGGTTTCCGAAACAAAAGGGCAGGAGTCAAAATTGCCCGAATCAAAACGACCCTCATCAAAAGGGTCCATGACAAAAGGGCCCGAGTAAAAAGGGACTTGCTTCAAACGAGCCCGGCTGAAAAAGAGCCCTGCTACAAAAGAACCCGAGTCAAACGGCCCAGGCTAAAAGGCCTCCGCAACAAAAGGGCCCGAGTCAAAAGGGGCCGAATCAAAACGGCCCTCATAAAAAGAGCCCGGGTCAAAAGAGACCCACGACAAAATAACCCGAGTCAAAAGGCCCCGGGTCAAAAAGGGGCATCGCTGCAAAATGGCCCGAGTCAAACGGCTCGGCGTCAAAAGGGCCCTGTTCAAAAGGTCTCCGCAAAAATGGGCACGAGTCAAAACGCCTTTCATTAAAAGGACCCGAGTCAAAAGGGTCCCACGACAAAAGGGCTTGAGTCCCAAGCGACCTGCGTCAAACGGGCCCGGTTCAAAAGGTCTCCGCAACAAAAGGACCCGAGTCAAAAAGGGCCGAAACGAAACGCCCCTCATGAAAATGGCCAGGATAAAAAGAGTCCCGCTACAAAGAGCCCGAGTCAAAACTTTCCCACGTCAAATGGGCCCGGGTCAAGAGATCTCCACAAGAAAAGAGCAGAAGTCAAAAGTGGCCCCTCTACAAAGGGCACGAGTCGAAAGGGACCCGCGAAAAAAGGGCTTGGGACAAACTTCTCCGCAAGAAAAGGGTAGGAGTCAAAAGGGCAAGAATCAAAAGCTCCGCGTCAAAAGGGTCCCACGACAAAAGAGCCCGAGTCAAAAGAGACCTGCCTCAAATGAACCCGTGTCAAAAGGTGCCGCGTACAAGAGGGCCCGAGTCAAAATGGCCCGAGTCAAAATTGCCCGGGTCAAAACCTCTTCGCAATAAAAGGGTTTGAGTCAAAAAGACCCGAATCAAAACGCCCTTCATTTAAAGAGCCCGTGTCAAAAGGGTCCCACGACAAAATGACCCGAGTCAGAATGCCCCGCGTCAAACGGACCCGAATCAAAACACCCCTCATCAATAGGGCCCGAGTCAAAGGTTCCCAGTACAAAGGGGCTCGAGTCGCAAGGGCTCTGCGTCGAACGGGCCCGAGTGAAAAAAAGCCCCGCTACAAAAGGACCCGAGTCAAATGGCCCCCTATCAAAAGGGCCTGGGTCAAAAGATCTACGCAACAAAAGGACCCGAGTCAAAAGGGGCCGAATCAAAACGCTCCTCATGAAAAGGGCCTGGGTCAAAAGAGTACCACGACAAAAGGATCCGAGTCAAAAGGGCCCTGCGTCAAACGGGTCCGAGTCAAAAGGGGGCCCGCTACAAAATGCCCGAGTCAAAACAGCCCCGCGTCGAAAGGGCCTAGGTAAAAAGGTCTCCGCGACAAAATGGCTCTGCGTTAACAGGGCCCGGGTTAAAAAGGATCTGCAACAAAAGGAGCCGAGTTATAAGGACGCTGCGTCAAAAGGGTCTGGATACAAAGGGTTCTGCGACAAAAGGGAAAGAGTCAATAAGAAACTTCGTCAAACGGGCCCTGATCAAAAGGAGCACCATTACAATAGGGCACGGGTCAAAACGGCCAGGCGTCAACTGGGTGCGAGTCAAAAGGGCCCTGCGTCAAAAAGGCACAAGTCAGAAAGACCCCGCCCGGTAAATACGGTTCCACGTGTAAAAAGCTTGAGATCAAAGCAAGAGTGGAGATCAATCATGCAAAAGAGGATTGTGTCCCCTTAGTAAGTTGAAGTGTTTATGCAAATGAAGGAAATATATCTGTGGTTATTAATAACAAATAGGAAATTTGAATGATAATATTAGTTTTGTTTGCTTGTTGATTGTTTTGGAACAATCGCTATCGCTTAAGTCGTTCTTCATGAAAGGTTGCTTGCACTCCCGTCATAGGCGGACTGGGTGTATTAGGGCCTAGGCCGCGGTTACTGTGGAGGGAGCTCAGACTATAACACCAATTTCTAAAATAACGTACAATCAGTGGCGCAACGAGCTATGAACTCGGGGACCCATGCCCTCTCCGAAGCAAACCTGATCTATCTTATACAGCAGCGTTGCAGACAAATTTTGGTGAAATTTCAAAATAGATCAAAGCATAAATGAATATTGAATTAAGTCAAAGCACTGTACGAAAGGAGAAATACCCAGTGAAAACCCCTACATTAATTTCTTAGAGTAATAAACGTTAGTAAAGAGTGCGTCATTTTATGCAAAAATAAAGATGTTCAAAATATTTATTATAGCGCAAATTTTAAAACTTGTAACCGTTAATAATAGGGAATTTGTGAATTGGAATTTTCATTTTAAGGCTTTTTAGCATGTTAATAATAAGGATAACTAAATTGCTTGTAATGAGGAGAATTCAAAATTTCAATTTTGTCCACATCAAATGGTGCAGCACGTCGTTTGCAGACTACTGTACTGGATATTCTTGGCCCCTCCCGAAATAAAATCCTGGTTGCGCCACTGCGTACAATCAACATCTGCGATGAGCCATCGCGTTGTGCAGTTGTAAATTGGTTGTTACTTGATAGTTTTTGCAAGCTATAATTTATCATTGGTCGGTGAAAATTTGATGACACAGCAAGCACAGAATTTCCAGAAGCAAACTTTCAAGAGAATATTTTATAATTATTATTGCATTGCCACACGGGGTGTCTAAAAAGTCCCCTGACATGGATAACTCTGTTGTTGTAAGAGAGGAAACCGCCTACAAATATAATGTTTTTAATAGACAGTAACTTCATTCATTTATGTTGTGGGTCCGTGTAAATGGTAACGTTGCATTTTCATGTAACATTGGGCGCATATAGAGTGTACAGCCCAAACGGCTTGTCCGATTTGAAAAATTCTTTCACTTTAGATTGAAAACATCATATTTGGAGACCGTTTCCCCGCCTTTATTTTGTTGTAACTCTGATAATAAGAGAGTTACCGTATGTCACGGGACTTTTGAGACACTCTGTATAGTAGCTGAAACACTAAAAAAATAATAGCGAATAACTTTTACTATGGAATGAACAGGGCAGCTTACTAAAAATTGTAACACTAAACAACTAATAATAACTTTTGACTGTGGAATGAACACGACAGTTTTACTGAAAATGATAAACACTGCTGAACCACGAAACAACTAATAATTTTAAAAAGTTAAGATTCTTTGCAGTTCAGCTTATGAATCGCGGAGTTTCTGAATAACTTCGTTCACAGACACTAAATTTAACATGTCTCTTTCCATATTCATTAGCAAAAATGTGTCCAAATGTATTCACACAAACTAGCTCTGAGATTTGTTTACTCTAACTTTAACTTTGAGAAGCACCTTCCACATGTCACTTGTGTGCATGGTAGAGACAACGCATGTTTGTATACAATGTATAAATTATTAAAGCAACTAGACTGACGGAAATTGGTGCAAAATTTTCCCTGCACATGACAAACAATTTTTATACAAGGTGTTTGCAGCATCATTATCACTCTTACCGTGAATCCCGTCCAAAGATGTTCCATCTTCCATAGCATGCTCAGATGCATAATCATCATCATCTTCTACGGATTCAGGGGCATCATTCTCTTCAGGATCATCAAAAACGAGAACGTTTTGTGACAGGGAAATACACGACAGAGAACTGCTGGAGCTCTTTGTATATTTTCTCCTGTTTTATATTTAGTTTTTTTTCGGAAGAACTCTGAAAGCTCTTGCAGATACACCATTCTTCTTGATTTCTGAAAAGTCCTTAGGTTCCAGTATTTGGAATTCTTTCGGCTGCTGAAATCTATCACTGACACATGTAACAGCTGTATTCAGAATTTTCGTTGAAGTTTTTTTATTCTGAATAAATCATTTTCACTTATATTTAAGTTCTTTTCCAGTTCATCTGCACTCCTGGCATTTTCTTTTTCTTTAAGATTCTTCTGTGCAAAAAGTCTTTTTCCATTGCTATCTCTACACCAGATTGCGCAAGCTGTTGATTTATTTACACAAAATATTTTTGTGTTTTCGTAAAGCATTAAACAGACATCTTTTGCCTCTATTTTCTTCTGAAGCTGCTGCTGCAAATTGTCTAGAAATCTCCAGGTAGTAAGATAGTCCAATCCGTGAGACTGCAGGTATTTTGAAACAGGCTCCGTTTCCGTAAATAAGTCCTGAAACATAGAAGTCCTCATTACAGTGTTAAATTCTGCCCATTTATTCAGCAAAGTTTAGCTTAAAATTTTCATTTCGCATTAAAACCCCTGTTCTGTACATCACTGAGGAACAATAAAAATGAAAGAAATCTTGATGATAGACAGTCATTCTCGTCTTGGTTTCATGTTTCGTAGCGAAACTCATTAGTGTCCACTACTGTATTCAGTGCCTTGTTTCTGCTCCATCATCGTGTTGTACCAACTTGTTGAACTTTTCGTAGTCTGTCATGTCCCTCGTGGCTTGCATCAATCATTTTCTTACAAACATCCTTTCTTTTGTAGTATTTAGACAGAACATGGCACTGGTTTCAAATAAATTTGCAGCTTCAGGTATCTACTCAGTCGAATTTGTCATAACGAAATTAAGAGCATAAGCCATGCATTGGGTGTAAATGATTTCAGGATTATCCTTCTCCAGTAATGCTTTAACTCCTTAATAGCATCCACTGAAGTTAGCAGCTCCATCAAAAAAGCAACTTACAATATCATCACAAGCATCAAAACATTTTTGTCACAAAGTACTCTTTTGATTTCATTATAAGTTACTTGTCTTGTAGTGTCATTGTTTACCACTGGCGTCTCTGGCATATACAATTTGGGGAGGACATCAAAGAAAGTTATTTAAATGGTACTATCTAGCCCAACCTGTTTATTATCTTTAATTCCATTTGTTACATTTCTGCTTACCTTCACGGACCCCGTGAGGCATATGAAGAACTCTGTTACACAGCCTGAATATTATATGACAAATAAATATAATTATTATCATTTATATGTTATTCTGCCGTTAGTAAATAAATTAAATTAGAACAAAATATTGAATAATTTGTACTTCAAAATATTGGAGGGACGCGTCCCCATCGTCCCCCTGCCAGAGACGCCCAAGCTGTTTACGACAACTACTAACAGCCGCTCAAATACTTGACCGATTATAACGCAGAGAATTACTATAGCCAGCTGATTAAGCCCTGAAACATCTTGGATAGAATCAACCATTATGTTGAAATGCCCGCTTTCTTGGCGTCTTCCACTGTTTTCTCCTGTTATTTTGTAAACTTTTTGATAGAAAATAAATTTTTAAAAATGCGTTGTTTTCCCATTTTTGAATTATCAAATATAGACCTACAAGGTGTATTAACATCCATAAAGAACCAACCAGCCTGTGGTTAAATATGAACCCAGCTACAAACCAGGCACCAGTCTTCACCCTTGAAAGGGATGCAACTACCCTACATTATGAAAAAAGGTTCCAGGTCCCAACAGCTCAACATGATGAAAAACATGCCTAGGACCGCAACTGCTCAATGAAATGAAAGAAGGGCCCCAACTGCTCAATATAATGAATAAAGGGCCCAGGGCTCCAACTTCTCAATGTAATGAAAGAAGGACCCAACTGTCCAATATATTGAAAGAAGGGCCCAAGGTCCCAGGTACAAACTAAATCACAGTTTCTGATAATAAAAGACCATAGTGAAAGATGGATCTAGCCACAAATCTAGTAACGAAAGGACCCTATTAAAAAAGATAACTTACTGATTGATGGAAGGGTGGAAGAGGAGTGTGTGTTGGTAGCATAATAACACTGAGCTACCGAATTATTTAGCTCTCTTTTGTTTTAGCTTTTCTTTCTCTTTCTTTCTTTATTCTTTCATCATTGTTTTCTTAGAGGGCCTAGGCCGCGATTGCGACCTAAGGCCCCTGGCCAGTCCGCCCCTAACTACCGTCTTTCTGAGTTTGTATTCTCGTGACATAGCTCAATCAAACTTTATCTATTGCTGACTTTTCCCTTACTTCTAGAATTCCATTTCTACTCCTGGATCAAAGTATAAAAATACATATTAGTATGAAAAATATTCTGTGGAAAACATTAGATTAATTTTGCTGTGAGAAGACATGTGGATCTGTATACAGGGTTACTGAAAAGTATTGGGACAGAACAATAATAACGACATAATTGATTTAGTGCACATCATGGCAGCCATCTTGAATTCCGAATATTGTATACCACACAATATTTTTAAATAGAAAAAAGGTATGTGTTGAGTTTTGATTTAGAGTTTAACGTCCCGTTCAACAGCGATGTTATATGAAAAGAGGTATGTGTGTCACATAAATTGATGCTAGAATCTTCGTACAAACTACATTCATCGTCCGTTTCAAAAGCATCGGAGTCTACATTATTTACTATTTCCATAATTTCTCCGGACGAAAATACGCCACTATCATAAGAACCACGACTTGTCGCGGTGGTATTCATTAGGGATGGCCTTTTTAAAAAATCTGATTTTCGGAAATTTCATTTCTCGTTTTTTCGTTCGTTTTTCGAAAAAAAATGTCTTTCGTTTTTCGGAAATTTTTTCGTCTTTCATTTTTCGAAAAAAATTGTTTTCCGTTTTTTCGAAAGATTTTTCGTTTTTCGAAAAAAATCGTTTTTCGTTTTTTCGAAAAGATTTTTTTCGAAAAATTCGTTTTCCCTTTTTTGATGATTTTTCGTTTCTCGAAAAGTTTTCGGAATTCGTGGAATGATAATGTGGGAGGAAATGGGAGTACCCCGGGAAAATACACGGACACGATGTTGTCTGCCACGAACTTACTTGGTCTGGGATCAAATGCACAAGAGGTAAGCGTTCTAACACTGAGCTACCGTGCTCCTTGTATTTGGATCTAATGAAAGGTTGAATTGATTTTGAGTTTAACGTCCCGTTCAGCAGCGAGGCTATATGAGACGTGGACCTACTGATTAACGTGGACGTTCGCCTCTGGTGCTTGGTGTCCCGGGTTCGATCCCAGCCTCCGCCAAGTGAACTTTGTGGTGGACAAACACCGTGCTCGTGGGTTTTCTCGGGGTTCTCCCGTTTTCTCCCACTTTCTTCATTCCACCATTTTCATTCATCTCTCATCATCACCGTCTCCTTTAGCCTAACCGGCATAACCGTGGGACGTAAAACTCAAAGATTTCATTTCATTTCATTGATTAACGTGGAATCCGAACCACATGAGCTCCCGCCGGGAATCGAACGCGGGTCTAACACGGCAAAGGCGCGTACGCTAACCGCTAAGCCACGGAGGAGCTCGATCTAATGAAAGGATAGTGTGTAGTGCTACTATTGACGAAACTCATCCAATCACGACCAAAATTAGTATGGTTATGGACTGGAATGTATTTAGTACACATGTTAAATATTATGGTATTTGGGACTTTGGTTCCCGAGTTATTGCTAATCAAATTTGTGTTTTAAGTTAGTGATATCAAGAAATTTCACCAAGTCGCATTTGATTAAACTCAAATGATCTTGACTAAAGTTGGTAGGATCGTAAATATTGACAAGCTTGGTATGCATGGAAGCTCATATAAAATATTATGATGTGCAGACTTTTTTTCCTGAGTTATTAGCTATCAATGTTAGGTTTGGAATCAGTGAAATCAAGAAATTTCATTAAAGCGCGAAAGATGGAACTCATCCAATTTTTACCAAACTTGGTAAGGTGGTAGATCTTGACGAGCTTAGTAACTATAAAGGTAACCAAGAAAGTTCTGTCGCTTTTTCACCCAACACCTTCAAACATCGATATTTAACCTAAGACATACTGGAAGATCAAAAATAGTCTCCTTCTGCCAACGTTTTGGAAGGCCATGTATTCCATCGCGGTAGAACTTGGTGGGCCGTGAATCGAAAAAGGTATCAAGTGCATTTTGCACCTCTACTAGGGATTTCAACTAGTGTCCTCTAAGCTGATTGTCCAAGGAATGGAACAGGTGGTAATCGGACGGTGCAATGTCCGGGGAGTATGGCGGATGCAATAGTGTTTCCCATCCAAAGTGTAGAATGGTGTCCCGGGTTATCCTAGCCACGTGGGGCTTAGCTTTGTCCTGTAAGAGGAGGACCCCTTTGCGATTCAGAAGTGCTGGCTCCAGAGTCTTTTTTTTTTTTTTTTTTTTTGAACACGGCTCAACTGTTGACAGTACAGAGTTGCATTGATGCTCTGACTAGCCTGTAGCAGTATTTTTTTCTCAAAATACTGTTCAGAAAATTTGGACTTGAACTTAGTTAAATGAATAAATTTCATTAAAACGCGTTAATCTCATCCGATATTGGCCAAAGTTGATATGGTCATAGACTTTAACAAGTCTAGTACGTGTGCGAGCTCAGCATGAAACATTGTGATCCACAGACCCTTGGTTCTCGGTTCTTGAGGGATATAAATTAGAAATAATAATTCACAAAGGTAAACAGTGTAAAATTTATATTTTACAGAATATTAAAAAATAATTATTTACTAGTGATTATTAATGTGTCATCGACAATATGGCATTACTGCTGAATCGCCGGATCAATTTGAAAATCGAAAAACTGGAACAAAATATACTGCATTCGGTTATATTTGGTTGGATTACATTAAGTTACGTTAGATTATGTTATTAGGTGCGTAGGTTTACTATACGGATCCATAGTATAAGTAGGAGTAGCAGTAGTAGTAGGAGGAGGAGTAGGAGTAGGGGTAGTGATAGTAGTAGGAACGGATTAGAAGCCCCACAGGGGTTTGTTGGTTTCTGTTCTCGACATGAAATGGGAAAATTAAAGATTTGCTCAAATTTATCTATACATTTTACAATCTATGGATTCGTATAGTAAAACAAGTGTACCTCTCCGCGAAATAGTCCATCCGTCTCCACATACAGTGCCGCTTACAACATCAAAAACAACCAGCAAATGCAATCACTATCTGAGCTTTTGCTATTCCCCTTACCTGACTTTCAATCACTCTTCCTCATAAACTTAAATAAATTCTCCAATTGACCCGGTAAATTTCCTAAAATTAGTCCGGCGATACAGCAATTAGCCCGACATTATATTTTATAATGTAAAAAAAGACTAACAAATTACCAAATAGAAGGATGCTGTATAAACTGATCGTGATAGTATCAGGCAACTCTGTAATAAATTGACTTTTAACAATTGATTTTAACAAAATATGAAACATGAAGTGATTATATGTACTGATACTAAAGACTTCTCACTAAGATCCCCCATTCATTTATCTTATTTTCTATAACTAATTAAGTCAGTATCAAAAACAATTTGATTGCTTTCAAAAATAGGCAATTTAATACTAACAAAATACTATTGAATGGTTTATTTGTTCTAAAGATGTTTTATATACGGTAAGACAAAGAACTAAGTATCTGACTATAATAATCTCATCAAACGAGAATTCAAATTTTAAATAGGTGGGTCTTCGTTTTCGTATTAGTTTTTACTGCTACTAACTTCAGTAGAAGAATACTACTAAGATGAAATGTTTTTTATTTGGTTGTTTGTTGAAGTTCAGCGTCCCTTTTCAGAATCGAGCAAGACTATACAAGACGTGGACCTACATTATAAAGTGGAATCCGAACCACCATAACACGTTCAATGTTTTCCCACTCGGGACCCTGTGCATCAAAGGAATACGCGCTAGCCACTAGACCAGTTGCAGGGCTTGAAATCTTTTCTTGGAATTATAAAATTATATATTGAAAAGAAACGTTTGTCGCTTCCTAGTACTTCTCTCGTTCTATGAGAAAGAAAGATTGTAACCAGAGATATAGTAAGTATTTATCACTTTCGGTTGTATTAAACTTAGAGATGGAAACTACCATTGTGGCATAGAATCCATATCAAAAACTGCTTCCGGTTATCGCCTTTTCTTTACTATGAAATCGGAAATGGTAGTTTCTCACTATTTCCGGTTTACATAGAGGGATAGCGATCGATATGACAATCTTCGAATCCTGGATTCATATATATAAACATATCTCATTATCTCTTATTAGTTTTGCTCTATGGTGATCACTATTGAAATTAGAAGTAGTAGTAAATTTCTACCACAGGATAAAACTTGGACATAGTCTATTGCGAAGGTACTGAATTCATGCTTCTCGCTTGCTCTATGATGATCAATACTGAAACCGGGAGTTGTGATCAGGGGCGGATCCAGGACGGACTTCTGGGGGGGGTTGTAATACTGCTACTTAGAGCTATTTTTACGAGCTCCAACTCTGGGATGGGTTTTATTTATATATAAAATAGGAGTGTTCTCTTCTAGGGGGCGATCGACCCCTGGATTCCCCCTGATTGTGATACATTTTTTCCTGTTTTTGTAGAGAAACAAATTAGATTCGTTTCACAGTGTAAAACTGAGGCAGACTTGCAGTCCATGCGAATTGAATATTCAAAACTTCAGTACAACAAGTAGCACAACTAAAACTCTTGGTTGGAATAGGTTAATAAAATCAAAGATAGAATCTGTTCCTCGGATGCTGAATCCATATCAAAAAGCCATTATTAGCTATCACTTATCGTTTTTGTTCTATGGCGATAAAGATTGAAAGCAGGAATGGCTAATTTGAACCACTTCCGGCTTGAATAGAGGGTTAAGGGAGGAGACGGAATCTATTTTTAGGACGCTGAATCGATTTCAGAGAACTTCTCGATATCTTTTATAGTTATTGTTCTATGCATATAAGTATTGGAACCGAAAGTAGTAGTAAATATCAAGCATTTCCGTTTCAGAAGAGTGGTGCAGGTTATGAAGATATGTTCTCTTAAAACCCTGAATTGATTCAAGAAAATTGCTTGTCGCTATCTATTACAATTTTGTTTTATCGCGACAAGTGTTAACACCGGAAATGGTTAATTTGAACACTTTCGGTTCAAATAAAGTCTTAACGAAGAAGGTGGAATCTATTCTTGGGATGCTGGATTAATTTAAAAAAATGCATCTCGATATCTCCGACCGATTTTGCTCTATGGAAATTAGTATTACCTATAAAATCAAAAATAGTAATAACCTTCAACCATTTCTGCCTTTGTGGAGTGTTGTGGATTGTAATTGTATTTCCTCTTGAGAACCTGAATCGATTGTAGATGAACCACTTGTCGCTATTTATTACCAATTTTCTTCTGTGGCGATTAATGTTGAAACTTGTAATCGTTAATTTGAACCACTTCTGGTGTGAATAGAGATCAGGGGAGAAGGTAGAGTCTATTCTTAGAACGCTTAGTCGATTGCGAAAAACCGCATCACTATTTCTTCAATCTTTTGCTTTATAAAAATCCGTATTGAATCCCTATTGAATATACTAGTAAATTCAGCCACTTTCAATTTCGATAGTATTGTGCGTTGAGATGATATATAGCTTATATACTCTTGAGACGCTGTATAGATTCGTTTTTTTATATAAAAAAAAAACACTTGTGGCTATCTATTACCATTTTTGTTCTATATCGATCAATGTTAAACCGAAAATGATTATTTTAAACAACTTCCGATCTGAATAGAGGATTAATGGAAAAGGTACAGCTATTTCTAGGTAGTTGAATCGATTGCCAAAATCTACATCTCGATATCTCGTAATTCAGTATTAAAATCGGAAATAATAGTAAATATAAACAATTTCTGGTTTTGATTAAATGTTGTGGATAGTTGTATGTTGTCTAAGACGCTAAATTGTTTGCAACAAATCGCTTCTCGCTATCTATTACGATTTTCGTTCTATAGCGATACAAATTGAAACCAAAAATGGTATTAGAACCACTTACGGTTTTAAATGGAGGGTTAATTTAGGAGATCGAACCTATTTTAGGGGCTCTAAATCGACCGCAAGAAACGACTTCTCAATATTTGTTACTGTTTTGCTCTGACACCTCTCGACAGACAGACGGACAAAGCCATTCTCGAGATTTTCGACACTTATGCATAGCTTAAGCTGCAAGTGTAATAAGGGCGAAGATTGAATATATTCTTGGGACACTGAATTGGTTCTGGAAAATCGCGTCTTTCTATATGTTACCGTTTGTGTTCTGTGTTGATCAACAATGTAGCAGAAAGCGATAGATCTCTACCACTTCTGGATTATTAAATAAAAGTCAAATGCATTAGATGAATCTATTCGTGTTGCAAACTTACATGTATGCTTCTCGCTATTTCTTGAAGCTCTTGCTCTGATACCAGCTGACAGACGAACGAATGGATAGGCAGACAGATGAACATAGCCCTTCTATAAGACTTCCTATACGTATGCATAGTATACTATAGTTTGGAAGTACTAACAAATGAAATAAACTCAGTTTGTTTTACAAAAATTATCCGTTTTCCGTTTTTCGGTAGTTTTCGTTTTCCGGTTTTCGGAAAAATTTCGTTTTCGTTTTTTCGAAAAAAAAATCGTTTTTCGTTTCTCGAAAAAAATTTCGTATTTTCGAAAAAATTTTCGTTTTTGAAAAATTCATTTTTCGAAAAAGTATTTTTCGAAAAAATGTGGCCATCCCTAGTATTCATAGCCGAAAGCTCAACTAAAAAGATGAAGTGAAAGTGCTAAGCAAGCTACAAGAAGGATGTTGAGTTGAGTTGATTTTGAGTTTAACGTCCCGTTCAGCAACGAGGTTATATGAGACGTGGACCTACTGATTAACGTGGAATCCGAACCACATGAGCTCCCGCAAGAAGGATGTTGAAACAACGCTTCCACGCTAATAGAAAAAGGAAAACAAAAGTAGCTACAGGCTTTTGCCTTTTGAGTACTCATATCTTTTTGGGAATATATACTTGACACAGCATGCCTTTTAAATGTACGCCAGACGTGATCTGTACACATGAAGGTGAAAAATATTCGTGAAAAGTAAACAGATGAGACTAGTTATATGCTTCTGTTTTCTAACAGTCAACTTCGTGTTCAACTGCAGGAACTGACCTTGATACTACCTGACTCAACACCTTGTAACAAGAGGGCAACTATAGTTACCCATAGGTCTCTTGCAGGTACACAGCGAGCTGTGTGTTCTGTGTGTGTGTCTCTCTCTGCCCCTGGCTGTGTTTGCTTTTCATGCTTTGGGGGAAGGGGTAAGACACCCATGCACACCTTCGAACATAAAATGATCGAAAGACGACCTATGTTAATGTAGACTTCATAGTTTCAAACAGTGGCGTATACTGGTTTGAAGGCATGGGCTACCACTGACCTTGCATATTATTATTAATAAAAATGGTAATAATAATAAAAGTAATATAATAATAATAATAATAATAATAATAATAATAATAATAATCACAATATGCATAACAATGAACAAAAAGTGATTGATGTGTTTTGTTTAGTGATGAGCAAATGCAAGGTCTTGGTCTGAGCTCCTCCGTGGCTAAGCGGTTAGCGTACGCGCCTTTGGCGTGGGAGACCCGGGTTCGATTCCCGGCGGGAGCTCATGTGGTTCGGATTCCACGTTAATCAGTAGGTCCACGTCTCATATAGCCTCGCTGCTGAAAGGGACGCTAAACTAAAATCAACTCAACTCAACGCAAGGTCTTGGTCTTGGTCTTGCACATCGAGCCTTGGTCTTGGTCTTGCACATCGAGTCTTGGTCTTGGTCTTGCACTGGAACCCTTGGTCTTGGTCTTGGTCTTGCATGCAAGAGTCTTGCAAGTCTTGCATTTAAGAGTTGAGTTGAGTTGATTTTAGTTTAGCGTCCCTTTTAGCAGCGAGGCTATATGAGACGTGAACCTACTGATTAACGTGGAATCCGAACCACATGAGCTCCCCCGGGAATCGAACCCGGGCCTCCCACGCCAAAGGCGCGTACGCTAACCGCTTAGCCACGGAGGAGCTCTTTGCATTTAAGAAATCTCAAGCTTTTCATAGGTAAATTTTACTATGGATATAAGGGATAATAAACTCTACAAAGCACCAGTAGTAACGTAAATACAATGTATGTTTCTAAATGTAATATAATTTAACGTCGTGTAAGTATGATAGCGTACAACATAGGTTATGACCTTTATTTTTTTTTAATGGGTGCCCATGCTTCACTACTTATAAGATATGCCTAAATCACAGGGTTTCGTAATCTGTTTATATATATTTTTTTTAACAGATCCAACATTCCACTGGTTCCCAAACTGAGGAGGCTACCCTTGTTTCGCATGAAAGAAAATCAGACGGCACAGATTATTGAAATACCATGAATTGCAAAATTATTTTTACACTATAAGGCGTCAGATTTTTCTTTCCAACCACGATTAGCTAATTCTTGTATTAAACAAACTTCCAATTAAATATTGATTTTTTGTTTTACTGATACCAATATGTACTCCATGGGGCAGAGGGGGCCGCGGTGGCTCAGTGGTAGAGCGTTCACCTCTGGTGCTTGAGGTGCCGGGTTCGATCCCAGCCCCCGCCAAGTGAACTTTGTGGTGGACAAACACCGTGTGCGTGGGTTTTCTCGGGGTTCTTCCGTTTCCTCCCACTTTCTTCATTCCACCATTTCATTCATCACTCATTATCACCGTCTCCTTTAGCCTAACCGGCATAACCGTGGGACGTAAAACTCAAAGATTTCATTTCATTTCCATGGGGCAGAGACATTCACATTACGCAAAAGCGATGAAAAAATTGCAGACTTTCGAAACATGGGCATGGAGAAAAAAGGAGAGAATTAGCCGTGTTGAACGAAAACGAATGTGTTAGAAATATTAGTAGTAGGAGAAAAAAAGAAGAATTTTAGATATTGTTAAGAGGGGGAAAGGGAACTGTTTAATATATTGGCTGACGAGGAACTGTATTACAAGGGACGTGCTAGAGAGTATTGTGGAAGGAAAAAGAGGGAGGGAGCGAAGCAGACTAGTTGAAGGAAGGTATTGAAACAGAAAATTGCCACGTCAAGACGAAGAGACCAGCTGAGGACCACCGAACGTCAAACCTTGTCTGTTGAAGCAAATAACCTGCCAATAATAGCAGAATAGCTATTATGATGATGATATGTTTAGCAATATTGACAAAAAAAAAAAAAAAAAAAAAGAGGGAAAGAAAATTAAAATAATAATTATTATAATCAAACCTCTTAATATTTTAGAATAATTTGAGGGAAAACTGAAAACAACTCAACTGTCTATGTCTTTTGTGTAGACTCAATTATTTATATAAATACTGTTGACCTGTATTAGAAATACAAAATAAGGGCATCAAACTCCAAGTTATTTGAAGTCTCACTTGTGAATATGGATTACTAGCATCAAGTATCTACTTTGTTGGGTTAAACTAAAATAATAATAATAATAATGATAATATATATATATATATATATATATATATATATATATATATATATATATATATATATATATATATATATATATATCGTTAGTCAATCACTTTTTTTACTATTAGTAAAGTGCTCTCTAATATCGGTCATCTTCGATTATTTTTATGTTTCCCTCTCTTCCTCCTCCCCAAGTTGCCGGGCTGAATTTGGATTTAAACGGCATCACAAGTGTCACTGTTCGTGTCAGAGACCACGAAACTATGGATTCGGCACTAATATTTGGTCATTTTTAATCATTATTATGCATCTCCCTCTTCCCCAAATTACGAGGCTGAATTTGGTCGTAAATGGTATAGGAAGTCTCAGTATTCAACTCAGCGACCTCGAAAACTATGGATTCGACACTAATATTCGCCATTTTCGATCATTTTTATATATCTCCCCTCCCCTCCGCCAAGCTACGGGGCTGAATTTTGATTTAAACAGCACCGGAAGTATCATTGTTTACCTTAGCGGTCCCCAAAACTATAGATTCCATTTCAATGTCGGTCATTTTCCATCATTTTTAAATATCTTTCCTCTCCCTCTCCCCGAAACTTCAAGATCAAAGTGATTTGATAAAAACCATCTCAGGCCCGATCCTCATCTATCTTAAAATAAGATCGAGTTCGGTCGGGTGGTTCAAGAGTTATTAAGTTTATATATATATATATATATATATATATATATATATATATATATATATATATATATATATATATACCCTTTCGCTCTTCTTCCCCTAGGTTCTACCACCAAAGTAAACTGACATATAACATTCCAGGCTTGAACCTCCTCTATGTTAAAAACTTGATCGAGATTACTCGTTTGGTTGAAGTTGTTAAGTTTTATTTATTATTCTATAACTCCCCCTTCTCCCCTTTCCTAAGCTTACCGTCAAAGTGAAATGATGAAAACACTCCCAGGCTCAAACTCCATCTGTGTTGAAAATTTGATCGAGATCGGTTGGGTGGTTCAAGAGATTAGGAGTCACAAAAATAGTCACTTTCAATTTTATGACATAGATTTATTGTTGTAGGATAATGTTATATCGCTCAACCCTCGATGTGTCGTATACCTAAGGATGCTAAAAGTTATATTGATAAACAATTATTCAACGTATAAGCATCCGCCCATGAAATCAAACTTGCGGTTACATGTATTAAGTTGTTTCAATGTCATGAAAATGTTATTTCGATATTAATTTTATGAGCACACATTAAAAATTCCCAACGGATGCTTGAGTCTGGGAGCCAAGGCCATACCCATGTAGTCGACACCTATGGTGTACGGTATCACCAATGTTCAATACTACATTTCACTTTAGTTTTGGAAGAAAAACACCACTAATATGTTTTAAAACGAAACGAAATATCTAGTTTAACGTCCCACGATTATGCATTGGGGCTAAGGGAGACGGTATTCATGAGAAATGAATGAAATAGTGGATTGAAGAAAGTAGGAGGGAACATCAAAACACCGAGAAATAGAGACCTGCACGGGCCGAAGTTTTTGGCCCGAGCCCAATCCAGCCCGAATGTATGTAGGCGCGGCCCAGCCCGGACCCGAAACGTTTTGGAGATTTTCGGCCCGAGCCCGGCCCGGCCCTATAAGTTTTTTAAAATTCTTGGCCCAAGCCCGGCCCGGGCCCGATAAATTTTCGAAGTTTCATTTTATAACATTTTTCACGGGCACACTTCTTCAACGTTTGCCTTTATTCTAATTATCGTTTAACGAATGTCAATAAT
Source organism: Thermobia domestica (assembly GCF_964235325.1). NCBI lineage: Eukaryota > Metazoa > Arthropoda > Insecta > Zygentoma > Lepismatidae > Thermobia > Thermobia domestica. Next base: position 51,545,783 of record NC_137471.1, read on the forward strand.
TATTAACCCTCGAGTAGTCGCGCCGCGGTCAAAAGCACCACAGGGAAATTATTTTCGATCGTGTGTCCATTCTGTTTGTCCGACAGACTTCTCCGTCTAGCTAATCTTGCCCCTCACCTTCCCAAACATTCCTGCTCAATCACTCCGTTATCCGTTGTTTAGTTTAAGTACTAGTGATTGTTTAGTGATTCTGCGGTGCTTTCCACCGCGCGCGACTAACCGTGTAATGTTTTTTCTCAGTGTTTCGCTCTGCACGTGAACTTTGCTTTGGAGGTGTTTAAGCTTTATAAACATAAATATTATTTTAATGGACGGAAGAGAGGTCGACAGAGTTAACAAACTGATACCAAGTATGAGAAAAGAGAAAATTAGAACTGAACAGCTTAAAACAACGGAGGGAAATGTTAGGGATTGACTATTTGGATAAATCAGCCGACATGATCTCGTGGAAGCTTTGTCTGAGGAAGATCATAACGAATATTTATATATGAGGGAACACGAAAGGTCAAGTGAGGAGTCTGCGAGCGAATCTGAAGACCTTAAACCCAGAAATGACCAGCGATTCCCCGAATGTAGTCAGAGCAAGAGGGGACGAAATAAGCGACGACGAAGTGTAGAACAGTGTAAATTTGAAGATAACTTAAAATAATTCAATGTAGTGCTGTATAGGTGAAGTTTCAAAATAACAGGACCTTAAAATAATTCAATGTAAATTTGATTTGATTTCAATTTAGCGCCCTTTTCAGCATCAAGGCTATGTAAGACGTGGACCTACTGCTTAACGAAGGATCCGAACCACATGAGGTCCCACCGGGAATCGAGCCGGCAGTCCCACGCCAAAGGCGTGTATGCTAACCGCTAAGCTACGACTGAGCTCTAATTGAATGTAAAATGCGCTGTGAAGCTTTGTTTTATTGTTATGTTTATATAGTATATTTTTAACTAATTTACTATTGCATTTCTAATTTTAGACGAACCAAAGTTGACAAAAACAAAAGATCATCATCAGGTTTAGAATTTTCAATAAAACCAGTGCGTAGCTATCTATCTAAAGAAATATGTAACGACAAAAACATTTTATTCCAAATGAGAAATAAAAAAATAACATGTCTAGTTGTGGGTTTCTCTAATAGTTATTACTGTAAAACTTATTATAATAATAAAATTGTTATTCCCTCTTAATCAGAAAATATACAAAATTACGTTTCTAATACAAGAAAACTGTTTAAAACGATTTTTGCAACACATTATGTTCGTTCGGTCCATTTGACCGCGAGCGACTACTCGCGTTACTTTTTCAGCGCGACTTCTCGAGGGTTAAAGAATTGCAATTAATCGGCCCAAGCCCGGCCCGACTCAAAGAAATAATAGAATCGGCCCGCCCAAGCCCGGCCCGCGGGTAGGGCCGGGCTTCGGGTCTCGGGCAAGGCCCGGCCCATGCAGGTCTCTACCGAGAAAACCCACGCACACGGTGTTTGCCCACTAAAAAGTTTCCATGGCGCATGCTAGAATCCAACCAGGGACCCGTATAACCACATGTGACTGCTCTACCACCGAAACGGTACTTGTGCAAGACTCTTGCGCAAGAGTCTTGGTCTTGGTCTTGCAGGTGTGGTCTTGGTCTTGGTCTTGCACCCCTTGGTCTTGGTCTTGGTCTTGCATCGGGATTCCTGGTCTTGGTCTTGCATGCAAGACTCTTGCAAAAACTGCAAGACCAAGACTCTTGCGCTCATCACTAGTTTTGTTTGATCTTTTGTTTTGAGACCGTTAATGTTTTCCACCGTAAATGAAATTCCATCATACATTTGTGCAGTTAACTTCTTGTGGATTGCGTTCGTAAAATGTTAATTTTTACCAATGTCACTTCCCTCAAGAGTCGCCTCTGTTACTGACGTTGGTTGTCATTCCGTACCAGTATACACAAAAATTCTGCAGACATCATTATAATTGTTATGTTTATTATCGCTATCTAAATCTCAAATTTTTGCGTTGTGTTAAACGATTCTCAGGCCCTTTTGTTGCGGAGACATTCCAACCCGGGCCCTTTTGATGAGGGGCGTTTTGATTCGGGCCATCTGTCTCGGGCCCGTTTGTTGAGGAAATATTTCGACCGGGCCCTTTTGACGCGGGCCCGTTTGACTGCGGCTTTATTTGACCCGGGTCCATTTGACGCAGGGCCTTTTGACTCGGGTCCCTTTGTCGTGGAACACTTTTGACTTGGGTTCTTTTTATGAGGGGCGTTTTGAGTCGGCCCCTTTTGACTCCAGCCCTTTAAACCAGCACCCTTTTGACGCACGGCCGTTTGACTCGGCCACTTTAGTAGGGGGACCCCTTTGGACTTGGCTCCTTTTTATGAGAGGCATTATGATTCGGGCCCTTATGTTGTGGAGACCTTTTGAACAGGTCCCTTTTGATGTGGGGCAGATTTCACTCGGGCCCTTTTGTAGCGGGGCCCATTTCGACGCAGGCGCGTTTAATGTAGGTCCTTTTGACTCGGGTCTTTTGTCGGGAGACTCTTTTGACTATGGCCCTTTTGATGAGGGGCGTTTTGATTCGGGCCTTCTGGCTCGGGCCCTTTTGTTGAGGAGACCTTTCGACCCGGGCCCTTTAGACGCGGGGCCGTTTGACTCCGGCTTTATTTGACCCGGGTCCGTTTGACGCAGGGTCTTTTGACTCAGGTAACTTTGTCGTGGAACCCTTTTGACCCGGGCTCTTTTTGAGGTGCATTTTGATTTGGCCCCTTTTGACTAGGGACTTTTTAATCCGCGACCTCTTGACTTACGGCCGTTTGACTCGGGCCCTTTCGTAGCGGGGCCCCTTTTGACTCTGCTCCTTTTTATGACGGGCGTTTTGATTCGGGCCCTTTTGACTCGGGACTTATGTTATGGAGACCTGTTGACCCGGGACCTTTTGATGTGGGGTCGTTTTCACACGGACCCTTTTGTGGCAGAGCCCCTTTTGACCCGGGCTCATTTGACGCAGGGCCTTTGACTCGGATCCTTTTCTCGTGGGCTCCTTTTGACTATGACTCTTTTTATGAGGGGCGTTTTGATTCGGCCACTTTTGACTCGGTCCCTTTTGACGCAGGGTCGTTTGACTCTGGCTCTTTTGTAGCGGGGTCCCTTTTGACTCGGGCTTTTTTATGAGGGTCGTTTTGATTCGGGGCCTTTTGACTCGGGCCCTTTTGTTGCGGAGACCTTTCGACCCGGGTCCTTTTTATGAGGGGCGTTTTGATTCGGGCCCTTTTGATCCGAGCCCGTTTGACGCAGGGTCTTTTGATTCGTGCCCTGTTGTTGCGGAGATCTTTTGACTCGGGCCCTTTTGTAGCGAGGGGGCCATCTCGACCCGGGCCCATTTGACGCAGGGCCCTTTTGACTCGGGTCTTTCTGTCTTTGCCCTTTTGTTTGGCCCTTCTAACATGGAACCATATATATAACGCAGCAGCTGAAATACCTGTGGCAGAGGGCCTGGGGGAGTATGAGTAAATCGATGATCGATCGATCCAGGGCGCAGTAAAATTAGTTACACCACTGTTCATATCTATTTCTTTCTATTCTCTCGACATCATGTCTGGAGATGAATGTTCTGACTAATAAGCTACAGTGGCGAAAGACGATATACGCTATCAATGATAAATGTTATGACTGTTAATATATATAGGGAATAAAACGAAACATTCTATATCGGACTTCCCCTCCACCCGTTGAAAAAGATCCTGCGGGCGTTAGTGATTATGATGTTGCTTAGTTACTGTATTATATTGTTCTATACACGGAATAAATACTTATGTGTTTTATATAATAATGGGAACCTTATTTACATTTATTACGGCCCTTGCTTTACGAGAAACATTTTCACGTTCAGCGTAATCAGTTTCCATTCTAAAATAATTACAGTGAGGCGAACGAAATAATTCACGCACAGATTTAGGACTTAGAATAATGTTTTGCGAACATGTAGTAAATCCCTGAAGATTAAAAAGCGCTAGTAGCAGTAATTAGCTTAGTCGTTTCCTATAGTCCCTTAGTGAATTACATAAATCTTACAGATGTTGTATCTCTTTCTTTCTCCTCTCTATACATCATGTCTGGAGATTAATGTATGGACAAATAGGCTACAGAGGCAATTTTAAAAAGTAAGATGATCTACGCTATCAGTGACAGATGTTGTGGTGTTTAACATATAAGGCAATAATACGAATCTTTTCAGAGATGACAGTGCACTGATGCTTCAAATCTGTGTCTTTACTCCCTATACCTACTTTATTTTCCTAGTCAAAATAAAAACTCTTCAAAATTAATCACAAATTCTTATGCAACCATCCCTTCTTTAATGTACTGCGCTGTCACATACCCGTCACGGCGATGTAAAGGCACTTTTGGCGACGAGGATACAACATTCTTTCTTCGTTAGACAAAAATGTATAAAAATTTGACAAAAACCTAAGCTTGCAAAAATTCGAAAATATGAAATCTTTAAGATTTACGTGGTACGCTAATGCCGACTAGGTTAGAGACGGTGACGATGAAAAATAAATGAAACAGTGGAATGAAGAAAGTGGGAGGGAAGGGGAGAACCCGAGGAAACCCAAACACATGAACTATAAAAATTCGTAGTTCAAGATGTCGCACTAGAGATGATCGATATGGTTACAATTTCAAATAAACTTCCTCGTTTATGTAAATAATAAAGACTTTATCTTGGTAGTACGAAAGTATACAAGAATTAGACAAAATTATCTAACTAACTAACTAACTCTATGGCCTATGGAACCCGGAGGTTCAGTGCCGCGTTCACAAAACCTCTCCACTGACTCCTATCCTTAGCTAATTGCATCCAGTTCCTACTTTGTATTCCTATCTCTGCGAGATCCATCTTAATATTATCCTCCCATCTGCGCCTAGGTCTTCCTAATGGTCGTTTTCCTATGGGTCTTCCAGTCAAGACTTTGAAAGCGTTTCTACTTTCTTCCATTCTAGCTACATGACCTGCCCACCTAAGCCTCCTAGACTTGACGACCCTAACAATGTTGGGTAAACCGTATAAACTATGTAGTTCCTCGTTATGGAGTTTCCGCCATTCCCCATTCTCGTTCCTCTTGGGTCCGAATATTCGTCTCAGGATCCTATTCTCAAATACTTTCAGTCTATGTTCTTCCCTCAGAGTAAGAGACCATGTTTCGCAACCATACAGAACAACAGGCATGATTATCGTTTTATATATTTTAAGCTTCAAATTCTTCGACAGGATTCGCGACGACAAGAGATTTTGAACCGAATAGTAACACGAATTTCCTGCTTTTAGTCGACACTTAATTTCTTCGTGAATACGATTTTCGTCTGTTAATATTGATCCTAAATATTTGAAAGTATCCACTTTATCAAAAGTATTATTTAATATTTTAACGCCTCCACGATTTGCCGTATTACGGTCCCGACGCACTTCCAAGTATTTAGTTTTCTCTGCATTTACTTCCAAACCCATGTCCCTGCAAGCGTTTAATAAGATCTCTGCATTTATTTTTACTGTTCTCCTATCATCCCCTATTAAATTTACATCATCAGCATATGCCATAACCTGGTGAATTCTGTTCAACTCTAGGCCCTGGTTGCTATCTTTGATTTTCCTTATGGCATATTCCAGCACAAAGTTAAATAATAATGGCGACAACGCATCTCCTTGTTTCAGACCATTTTGGACGTGAAAGCTCGTGGACAAAAATTTTCCTACCCGGACTTTACTTTGGGATTCACTTAAACATATTTTAATTAATCTAATTAGCTTTCTCGGTATTCCAAGTTCTGTAAGAACGTTGTATAATGTTTCTCTCCTAACCGAGTCGTAAGCCTTTCTAAAATCAATAAATAGTTGATGTACCGGGGTATTGTATTCCCACTTCTTTTCGAGTATTTGGCGAATGGTAAATATTTGGTCAATAGTTGATCGATTTCGTCTAAATCCGCACTGATAATCTCCAATAATTTCATCTGCGTATGGGGTCAATCTTGCTAATAGAATATTTGAAAGGATTTTATAGGATGTTGACAGAAGAGAAATGCCTCGATAATTATTACAGTCAGTTTTGTCGCCTTTCTTGTGAATTGGAACAATGATTGATTCTTTCCACTCTTGTGGCAATTCTTCCTTGTTCCAGATAAGAAGAATGAGTTTGTGTATCTTGTTCCACAATTTTTCGCCTCCAGCTAAAATTAACTCAGCCTGAATTTCATCTACACTCGGAGATTTGTGTTTCTTTAATTTCTTTATAGCGGCTTCTACTTCTATTCGATTGGGTTCTGGAATATACGGTTCTGCGGTGTGTATCTCCTTTTCTCCACGCACATTAGTTTTTGACTGCGTGTTCAGCAAATCGTCAAAGAAATCTTTCCATCTATTTAAGAGGCTATCCGTATCAGTGAGAATTGTTCCGTCAGCTTTCTTTAATATATAAGCACAGGGTTGATAGCCTTTTTTAAATTCGCTGATCCCCTTATACATGTCCCGAATGTTTTTATTTTTACTATTATCTTCAAGTTAATTAATTTTAGCTTTCAAAAAATCGCGTTTCTTTGTTCTAAAAGTTTTGGAAGTTTCCCGCCTGATATCTGCGAAATTTTGTGTAGTTATTTCATTAGGATTTTGTAGCCACCGTAATTTTGCCTGTTTTCTCTTCTCTGCTAGTTTAATGCATTCTTGGTCGAACCATGGTTTGTTCCTACGTATTTCCGCGTGTCCCAATTTTTCTATTGCTGAACTTTTAATGCTATCTCTAATTTCAATCCAAGTATCCTCAACACTAGTGCACTCCGGGTCTTCTAAAACCGAGAAGCTATTCGAAACTTCAATCTGGTATTCCTCTCTTATCTGGATATCTTCTAATTTCTTTAAATTAAATCTCTCCGTTTTCGGACATTGAATATTACCTTTATTGAACGATAATCTCTCCCGTATTATCGCTACTACCAGGTAGTGATCAGTGTCACAATCAGCCCCTCTAAACGACCGGACGTCAATTATGGTAGATTGCCTTCTTCTATCTACTAAAACGTGATCAATTTGATTATGCGTTTTTCCGTCTGGTGATGTCCAAGTGTATTTATGAACGTCGCGATGTGGGAATTTTGTACTCTTCACGATTAGGTTTTCGGATGTTGCAAAGTTCACGAGTCTAACACCGTTGTCATTACTTTCCTTATGCAAACTTTCGTTCCCTATAATCGGTTTGAAAATATCCTCTCGTCCTACCTTCGCATTGAAATCCCCTAATAAAATCTTCATATGGTATCGCGGGAGTTGGTCAAATATCCGTTCCACTTCTTCGTAAAAAGTATCTTTTATATCGTCACCCTTATCTTCAGTTGGAGCATGTACATTTAAAACAATAATATCACACCACCGTCCCTTAAGAGTAATAAAAGAAAGTCTGTCAGTAACAAATTCAACCCGTTTAATTGCTGGTAATATTAGTTTGTGAACGTAAAACCCTGTTCCTAACTGGTGATTTTTATTTCCTTCCCCGTGAAAGAACGTAAAATTTCCGGAATTCACAGATCCATTTCCTTCCCACCTAACTTCCTGAACTCCTACTAGGTCCATCCTGTATTTCTCTAACTCACTCGTTACAGATTTTAACGCGCCTACCCTATAAAGACTTCTAATATTCCATGTTCCAAATCTCATGTCCATTTTCTTTTGCTGATGTCGTGCCAAGTTATCAGTCCTTGTCCGAGGCTTTTGTGAATGTTTCTGAACAAGTACTTTTTCTTACAGGATGAGGGTGTTAGCCTTACCCAAACCCCCAAGCTGGAGGACCACTCCTAGTCGTCTGTCCGCGACTGCTTATTCAGTATATTCGCAGCTAACCTCTATATCTAGAGGCCTTCTCCTCGATCCGCAACCTGAGGACGCGCCATGCCGTGGTGACAGGAACCCACGTTAGCTAATTAAAATATGAATTTGAAGATTATCGCACTACAGGCGACTAAATTATGTGCAAATTTTGAAACGGCCCTCCATTGTTAATTTGAATGGTACAAAAGTTTTTCTTAAACGGAAAAAAATCGGGCAAAATTCTGAGCTGGTTAGAATTCAAACTTCAAGATGTCGCACTACAGGTACTCGAAGTGGCACAAAATTTTGAAATGGATTTCAATTGTTGACTTGAATGGTCAAAAGATTTTTCTTTGGTGGACAAAAATGTACAAAAATTGGACAAAATTCTGAGCTAGTAAAATTCAAATTTGAAAATGTATCACTACAACTAAAAGGACTCCCTAAATCAGGCCCGTGCTGGGACACTAATGAGGGCGGTGGACAAGTGTACTAAAAGGGCGCCCATACAAATGGGATTATTATTATTATTATTATTATTACAGACTTTGAAAGAAAGTATGGCTGCCATTTTATATCAAAATCACCACCAAATTTGTTTTAGTATTAACATAAATAGCTAATTTGTGAAAACCTCGAATCGAAATCCTCTTTACTAGAGAAAAACTTTATAGTTCCTGTAACAGCATTTCTGTCAAATAAAAAGAAGCTAAATATATCAACAACTTAATGTAGCTCTATTGCTTATGGACACTGGAGGTTCAGTGCCGTGTTTACAAAAGTTCTACATTGATTTCTGTCCTTAGCCAACTGGACTCAGTTTCTACTTTATATTCTGCGAGAACCATGTTAATGTTGTCCTCCCATCTGCTCCTCGGTCTTCCTAATGTCGTTTTCCTATTTGAATTTCCAGGTAGAACTTTGAAAGCGTTTCTAATTTCTTCCATTCTAGATACATGACCTGCCCATTTGAGCCTACTAGACTTGATGACCCTAACAATGTTTGCTAAACGTATAAATTATGCACTTCCTCGTTATGAAGTTTCCGCCATTCCTCATTCCCTTTCCTTTTGGAGTCTGAACCTTGTTTTCAAATACTTTCAGTCTGCAATTTTCCCTCAGAGTCAGTGACCATGTTACGAAACTTTACAGCACAACGGGCATGATTATCGTCTTATATTTTCAGCTGCAAATTCCTCGACAGAATTCGCGACAACAAAAGATTTTTAACTGAATAATAACACGAAATCCCTGCTTTCAGTTGACGTCAAATTTCTTAGTGATTATAGTTTTGGTATGTTAATAATGATCCTAGATATTTGAAAGTATCCAAGTTGTTGAAAGTAAACATTATCTGGTATTTTAACGCATCCATAAAATGCAGTATTACGATCCCGACAAACTTCCATGTATTTAGTTTTCTCTCCATTTACTTTTGGCGCGGGAGACCCGGGTTCGATTCCCGGCGGGAGCTCATGTGGTTCGGATTCCACGTTAATCAGTAGGTCCACGTCTCATATAGCCTCGCTGCTGAACGGGACGTAAAACTCAAAAATCAATCAATCAATCTCTCCATTTACTTCTAAGCCCATATCCCTGCAAGTGTTAATTAAGATTTATGCATTCCTTTCTATTGTTCTAACATCCCCTATAAAATTTACATCATCAGCATATGCCATAACCTGGTTAATACAATTCAGCTCTATGACCTGATATATGTATTTGATTTTCCTTATAGTGTTCTCCAAAACAAAGTTAAATAATAATGGCGACAATGCATCTGCTTGATTTAGGCCATTCTCAACTCGAAAGCTCGAGAACGAGAATTTCTCTATTCGAACTTTACTTTAGGATTCATTTAAACATATCTTAATTAATCTAACTTTTTCGGAATTCCAAATTCTGTAAGCATGTTGTTCAATATTTCCTTGTACCCGAGTCTAAAGTCAATGGGTGATATCAATAAAAATAAGTAACTACTCCTGAGAAGTCCTGCTCGAGAATCGGAGTAAATACGCCTGGAGTAATCTCCTCCCTCAATTTCATATCAATAAAACAAGCCACTACTCAGGTCTAGTCTGCTCCAGATTTATGAACGTTTACTCGCGCTTCCTCTGCACGTAGCACTGAGTCGTATCAATAAAAGAAGTGATTACTCATTTCTCCCATTCATCGCGCAGTCATTTCGTTGTTTTTAACCTATGGCGTAGTATTTTAAAAGCCATGAAACGGGCAAGTAGCAACGATAGCTTCAATCAAAGTGCATTTGTGGATATTGTAAAAGAGTTTCCAGTGGTACTTTCAAAGTCACAGCTACCAGAAAGTAAACGAAGGAAAGCCGAAACTTTGAAGGTGATTACAGTGAAATGCAAAGAAATATCAAATACATCTACGACTGAGACACAAATTCAAAAGAGAATCTTTAATATTCGAGCGAGAATAAAACAAAAATAAAAAAGAAGAAAAAATAAAAAAAAGGGAAAGAAGAAAGTAATACTGAAACCATGGGAATGAACCTATTTGAGCTGATGGATGTTGATTGGATTCCAGCAATATCAAGATTAACACGACAAGCGCATATCACGTGTTGTCCAAGGTCTTTGTATATAGTTTGGCTTTAAGAACGAAATCAGACACTTGGCTCCTTTGTTTTCTTTTTTAAAAAGTCCAGCCACCCACATCATAAATCACGTCCATCTGATTGCGTTTTCCACACCATACGTGTCCCCTTTCGCTTTGACATAAACAAAATACATTCTCATGTATACACCCTTTCTATCAACGTTGAGTTGAGTTTATTATTAGTTTAACGTCCTTTTCAGTACCGTGCCTATATGAGACAGAACCCACTGATTAACGTGGAATCCAAACCACATGAGCTCCTGCCGGGAATCGAACGCGGGTCTCCTATGCCAAAGGCATGTACGCTAACCGCTTAGCCACGAAATAGCTCTTCCTATTAATGTATTACTCTCCAAAATACTAGGTTTCTTTAATGCCACTTGTATATAGTCAAGTGCTCCGATAGCACCCGGAAATGTATATTGTTCTTGCCACTCTGCCTTTGCTGTTTGTATATTACGCACACTTCCGGAAACAATCCATTTTCAGGTAGTCATAGACAGTACTTTGAGCCACACCAGAATCCCCTGACATTCCGACCTGGAATCCCGGATCACTCATGTAACGCAAGAAAACCAAGGGCACCGATTTCTCTGTAAATTTGGGGGGGGCATTCAGATGCAGAAGGTATATATATCAGGATTTTAAGACAAATTGCACTCTAATTATGCCAAATATTGTATATTCATAAATACAATAGGGGCCCACATGAGCTTTGGGGGGCCCGGGCCCCCACAGGATCGGCGCCCTTGAAGAAAACCCGCATCTTTTCATCATTACGTAGTCCACCACACCGAATTTCGGTTGATTCTCTTTAAGAAATGTTGTGCTAATCACTACATTTTCTTTCATAAACTTATAATGCTTTTTGTAATCTCCATTTCCAACATTTCTATGCAGTTTATAAGTTTTTCTACGTAGTAAAACAATAATATACTCTGCCATATTTCGCACGGAGTCACCTATTTAGCTTGCTCCACAAATTTGGAGGTTACTAGCATCACAGAGGAGTCTTTGATTTTTATTGATATCAAACGCGGAGTAGTTACTCGGCTCGAGAATAGAGGTGTGGTTACTTCAAAAGGGCGGGGCTTCTCCGAGGTCAGCCAAGACGACTAGTGCGCAGTTCTCTTTTTATTGATACCAATGCGAGTAACTACTTCAAAATTGGGCGTAATAAGTAACTTCTCCGTTTTACTGATATCACCCAATAACTGATGTGACTGATAGTAATCAGAAAGAATATCAGGATATTGTAGGACTGGCCCTAAGTAAAGTAACCTTTCTGATATACGGCGCCATTCTAAGGTTTTATTTACCTGCACTTGCATCTCAACTTTTAGTTTACGTAATACTGAAACCAAAATCACTTCATTTGATGCAATCCCACGACATATCAACAGTTCCACTTTTAATAAGAATTGACAGAAAAGCAAACTATCACTTCCATCTAGAAACGGAATATTCTGCAGTTGATTTTGGACGGATTTATGAACAGTCTCTAATAAACTTAAAACCGTATCCTAAAGATTGGTTCCGTTTAGGCTGTGCACATATGGGTCCACAATATAAAGTTTCAACCACCATATTACTCTTCCTTCGGTTGGAACCGATACTACTCTTGGTTGGTTACCGGTATTATTATTATAAAACATTTTAATATGTGTTCTCTGATCACTTTCAGTTGAAAGAGAAGGGCTACATTTTTACTGATCCCCGAACGTATGCTAGGTGGATTTCGGTGGCCACTTTCATTCCCAGTTAAATTTTCATAAAATATCGGCTCCTTTGTTACATTTTCATTAATACTATTAAAACGACTTCTATCTCAACTAAAACATTCATTGTTTACACTCTCTATATGCGAATTTACGTTTTCATCTGTTGTAAAGTCGCCTAACATGTGGCCGCTCCATGATAAATCTGTACCATACGAGGTATTACTTTCACTATCCATTTCTATCAAATTGCAAAAATGATGCATCAGGGATTAAGATTTAGAAGGTTAAAGCCATCGAAAGTGTTTATACTTTTATAAATTTTGAAAAAGCTGAAACAAATATATGCCTACTAACTTTCTTAACACAAACGCATCACTTAACTCTACTTTCATTCAGTCTCTTTGGCCTATAGAGAACCGAGTATTCGTGACAGGTAAGTTCATTAGTACTATGTAACGTAATTCAATAGCATGCATAGGAATCCCGGTTCGATTAATGAGAACTCCATGAATAAATGTAACTAACCTTTTATTTATTTATCCTTTTTTATATATAGAATTTCAACGTTAACTTTAATAATTGAATTTCTGATATTAAAACCAAACAATGTGTAACAAGTATGTAAAGAAAAAATTACTAGAATAATGACATATTCAGGAGCAAAAAATTTTGTACTGTAATTTTACAAATGCATAATGATATATGCAGTAATTGCGCATTTTGATTAATTTGGTTAATGTAGAAATAAATAGGTAGTATAGAAGCAAAGAACTTAACATGCAATAAATATCAAAACGTAGTAATTTTATGATACTTTTATATCATTTTAGTTCCAATCGAAACAAGCATTCGTGTAATTTTCAGCCAATGATAGCAAATTATTCATGTTCGAACAAGTTATTTTCACAAGGCAAAAGAAAAAAGAATTTCCACTATTTTAAAAAGAAAAAAGAATAGGATATAATTTAGTTAACGTTTACCAAAAATGTTAGCCTCTTATAAAGGTGAATATTGTAATTTTTGATTCTAGTCCAATTTACATTTGTTACATTTAACCCTTAAAAAGTATTTCAAAAGGATAGAAAAAAGGCTAAACCATCCCGATCTTACCTGTTATTAATTAGGGGCCGTCCACATATTACATAACGCTATTTTTGACCAATTTTTACCTCCACCCTCCCCCTTGTCACACTTCGTAACCAAGGCCGAACTCCCCACCTCTTTGTTACGTAACAGTTTTATATTTTTGTTTTTTTCACCAATTTTGGTTAATTTGGGGGTTATTGAAAAAAACTATTTTAAATTGTAGAACTTTTTTATTACAAAATGCTTGTATTCTAAATATATTTGTAGTGTTCTTTTCGAAAACAAATCAAATTATTAGAAAATGGTAATTCCATAATAATATTTTAACCCCATAAACTTGTTTAATTAACCAGTCTTAAATTGCATACTGTCGCTTTTCCAAGGACCCATCCTTTTATGTCACTGGTGATTAGCGACAAGAAACACTGCCGGAAGACGCAAGTGAAACAGTATGTAAAGAATTGACATCAACCTCTTTTTCCAGGATCCAAGATGCTACTTCCATTTGTAGTTCGACAGTGTCGACAATGCAAAGATCTCTTCCACCACAGATTGGAAGTGGCTGCATACGTAAAGGAGCACGGGCATCTTGTTCGTGTACAAGCTTTCGAGCATTTTATTTGGAATTTAGATTTCAGTTTACCCTTGTTCAAATTTTTCTTGTCCTAAATCAGTGGAAGAGTGCGAATAAACTTGATTTCTCCAGAAATATTCAAATCCAAAAATTGAAAAGTTAAGTACAAGATGAATATCCGACGAATTAGGTTTTTAATATCTTATTTTGATTTGTAAATCGTGGATCGTTAAGTCGCGGAAAAGATTATTTCACGAAAAAGTGTTTATTTTATTTCAATGCGAAACTCCTTAGAAGAATGGAGTGAGTAATGATTCAAATCAAAAGTTTTGAACCATATTCTCAGAAATAGCGACATAAGTGGGAACGCGAGAGCATCTTTAAGAGGTGGTTAAGATCTCTAAGAACTAACTCCAGAAAAGCTAATTATCCCGTAAATGCAATGTGTCGATAGCCACAAAACGGGAGTTTTATTGTATTGTAATATACACAGGTTCGTCACCAGTCATGCTAGTGTCTAGTAGTGTCTTCGAATACCTTCTACATGATTCAATTTATATAGGCTACATGTTTGCAATTTTCGAAACAATAGAAACATTTATTTATAGTAAAATAACTGAATAAACTTATTTGTTTAAAATATCGCATATATAATCTGAGAGAAAAACTAAAGCAAAAAACATACGTTACATAACGAAGACGTAAACGCCTTACTCCCCCTTGTCACACTTCGTAACACAAGGCAGAAACCCCTCCCCCTTTGCCGCGTTACGTGATATGTGGACGACCCTTGCACTGCCCAACAAATAAAAACTTTTTTATATCTCCGAGATCAAAATAGGTGATTCTTAAGGAAACGGTCACGCTGATTTCGAAAATTTCCATAAAATTGTCCTGTCACGTTGGTTCAAAAGATATGAACAGATTTATTATTCGGATTATAGACAGTACAACCACGATTATCCGACATAGTTTTCGGGATATTTCTCAGTCCTTATTCAACCGATTTACAGCAAATTTGAAAGGCGTGCTTCTAAGAATATCTAGTTATATTCCCTAAAATGTGAAACAGATAGATTGAATAGGGGCTGGGATATAGCCTGGAAACTGTATCGGATAATCGAGGTCTTACTGTATTATACGCACACTAAAACGTTTTGATACAGATTGTTACATGGTCACGCCTGTAAGGTTTTAACATGCTTACAAAATAGTGAAACTCTCTTTTTAAATCAGTTTACTGAATCATTCGTAACAATGACGTAGAGAAGAATTGAAGAACTTTAGGGTTTACGGAGGTAAGATATTTATAAAAGGCCTTGGAAGTATCTATTCAACCTTATGGTGATGATTTCATTATTAAGTGTCCCCTTTTATCAGGCTATATCTACACCATTGATACCTTATATTGTAACGAGATATGCCTCTTACCTTTCTTACAAACGCTTACGTTTGTGCTGCCTCTTGTAATCCTGTTTACTCTCGCGCAGAAGGAACCAACAATAGTCTCCCATCATTGCAGGATCTTTACGATCTTAGTATCTCTTGTTCATCATGGAAATGTCTTGATGAAACGTTTCAACTTGTTTATCAATAAAATCTCCTAGATTGTCAGGGGAAGAGTCTAGATGTGAATGAAGGAAGTGAATTTTCACGACATGCTGTAACACATGATTTTGTAGCATTCTAAAAAATCGGACGAATGTTTCGCAATTTTCTTCTTTTCTGTTTCCAAGAAACCCGCGTACGACGCTTTTAAAGAACTCCCAAGCTGCTACTCAGCTCCTTGTAGAAGATTTTCAAACGTTTCGTCCAAAATGACTTTTCTAATTTGGAACCCAATAAAAATTCCTTCCTTCAATTTAGTGTACGTGATCTCAGGAAACATATTTTTCAGGCACGTAAAACCGCCACCACCATTGTTGAGTTCCTTCACGAAGTTCTTCATAACCCAAGTTTTATATGCACTAAACTAGCATTATTTCCATTACAATAATTTTTCCAGCGACTTTTCGTAGTACGTTTAGTGATACTATTGTTACCGTCGTTGGCAACACTGCTTATAATTGTTATATACTTGAAAAAAGGGATAAGTGGAGTGGATTTTAAGAGGCACAATGTCCTTATGACAAAGTGTTTTAAACTTCCACTTTTCGATTATTAACGGTTAACTGGGCTTACTTTACGTTCTCCATTTTAATAAATTACATGTATGAGCGAAATATAGGGTAAACCATACAGTGATTGACACTTTAAGGATTTTTTAAAATATAGATGTCATATCTTTCATCTTTTTAAATATATTCTCTTGATTTTTTCTCTAAATATGCATTAATTCATATTAATTACGGAGAACGGATATTTTTTACGTATTTCAGAAGTCGAAAATGTTTGTAGAGCTTATAGTGAACACAGGTATAAAATTATAGTGATTTGCACTGAAAATACAGCAATTGGCACTTATTCCTATAGTGATAGTAATCCGCAACTCAAATGGTCTTTATTTATATAAGACAACATAGTTTTACATTATGTGCCGAAATATATTATCAGGTTACTCTTTGATCAATAATTACAAAAAAAAACTTAAAATTGTTTATAACCTTCTACAAACAATATTTAAATTCAGACAAAACAACCAATGTTTTTTTTAACTCTATCTTCATAAATCTTTAAATATGAAAGAAGGAAACGAAAAACAAAGGTCGCACGATTTGTATTACAAAGACTGATATTACTCATTATGATCATATACCTGCTATATCTAGATCTTCGCCGTCCGCGTCCAGAATGTAGCAAAAATATGGCATACAAAATCATTATCTTGCAGGTCTGTTGGAATCTGAGTCTTGTGATCTCTAAGAATGCAATATAAATGAAAACTATTTCTACACAAAGAACGCGTTATCATGTTGTAAGTGTTTAACGGTAGTGCACATTTTCGTCATGATTTATTGGACATGATTTATTGATATTCATTTAGGCACCGAACAAATTTCTCTTTACAGTTAGTTCCTGCTTTGAATTCTGAGGAGAAATGCTTCCGGTTCTGGCGCTACTCTCATATATTTCTTATTTCTTTCTGGCTGTACAATTTTTCAATTCATTTCTGGCTGTACAGTTTTTATATCCTATTTTTGCTGGCATTTTCCTGTTTTTTTTTTTTCTGCCTTGGATTCCTCTCTCATTTTTTTCTTCTTAGCTTTTTCTTCTTCAATTTGCTTCTTCCGGGTTTCCTTTTCTCTTATCATTTCTTCGTATTTCTCTGAGGTGACAACAAACGGTAGGCGCTCTATATTGCATTTCTCCTTGAGCTTAGATATCTCTGGCTAATGCAGCTGATCAGCAAATAACGCATAATTTAAAATGCCAGTTTTCAATTATCTGCTTGAGCCTTTACTCATCTCAGCACTTTCTGAACACAATGCACTGACTTCGTTCTCAAATGTCTCTACATTTACACTCCCAGAAAATAATGATGGTCTAACATTGTTGGAATTATTTTAATCATGAGTATTTATGTTTGCTAATTGTTCGTATATAACGGCACCTGATATTTCTTCTGTTTAATTGACTGACGGGTCCTCTACTAGAGAATATTGAAGAACATTTGCATTAATTCCTTTCCCCAATGAAACTGGGGTACTGCTTTCTGTAGATGTTTTGAAATATCTCCACGAACAATATTAGGCTGACATTTCCATACTACGATTCTTTCCCGAATCCTTCTCCACTTTAGTGCTTTCCAATTATTGCAATACATCTTCCCCTACAATGTCTGAGAACTGCTCAGCTGTTAAGACAATAGTTTCGTTTGTTTCCGCACAAGAATGTTCAGCAAAAATTGGTGAGGACGTAGATGTGATCTCAATGCATTTACTATAGTCCATACTATTTGGGTCAAAGGGAAACAAGTCAAAGGAGGGAAAGCTATTTTTAATAGTTGATTGGAAAATATAATTATTCACTACTTCTTTCAGAAGAGGATCAAATTCAGCTTATTCACATTTCATCGGGATGGTTATGCCTCAAATTCCGAACCACTTATCACAACCCCTTCTTTATTGGTCGAAATGCTGCAACATGTGCTATTTGAAGTATTCGAGTTGCATTTGGATATAAAGCAATAAATTATATTTGTAACTCACAGCATAGCGGACTCAATTGGTACGTTAGGGGAGTCTTATGTCCATCAATAAAATAAATTATTGGAAATTTAACATTTTGGTGTTTGTACAACATATTAGCAACGTATTCATCCAACCGTTATTACTATGTCCAACACCCCATCCCTTTGGAACAGACTTTGCCACATCTTTTGGAATATGGACAGAAGGGTGCACTATCATTGGTGGAGTTGTATCACCGTTTGCGTTAAATGTAAACATTACTATTGTTGAATCTTTAGCATTAATTTCATACATATTTTGGCACCCTTTTCAGCTAGAACACTCCCTGTATCCTTTTCACTTACATAGGTTCTTCTTTATGCAAAATTGGAGTAGGACTGAAGTCATCTCTGCAACTAGGATTTTTTTAACGGAATTACTATGTAGATCTTGGTATACCGTACACCTTTGAGGCCGTTTGATTCCCATGCCTTCTGAAATTGCTTGGAGAGCATCTTCAAGAATTTGCTTATAATATTTAAGACTTCGAATTCATGGCATATTGCAATATTGGGCTTGGTCTCTAATCAACAGAAATTACTCCAGTATAAGATATAAAAATTAACATTACCATAAAGTACCGCCATAAATATAAATTGAATCGATGAGTTCGAAGACGAGTCATTTCCACTTTTTGATAAAATTGAGATTTTTGCACGTTCCAGCTTAACTCATGTTAGAACACCATTTAGGCTGAAAACAAGTCATCTCCTCCCACTGGTTGTAGAAAATATTGAGCAATGGATTTTTTCTTTAGTTTAAAAACATACCATATCCTGGAAAGACTTGTTGCGATGGTGATGACAGGTTTCCAAACTCAATGATTCAATTTAAACAAACAACAAAAACGGACAGTGTTTTGCATCAATAGGCAAAGGTGTCCCTTCTTAGAATTTCTGTTTTATGGCGCACTCTATTTGGGAAGTCATGTAAATAAAAATCACTACCAATTCTTAGCAGCGTTTGTCTACAAATAGTTTTAAAGACTAAGCACCAGTTTACTTAGATGTTATTCACTTGAAAAACTTTAGACTTAATTATCTCATAATGAGATTCTGGCGCTTGGTCTAGTGTTATATAACACTATACTAATATGTCATGACATGACTTTTGATTCATGCGATCGAAACTAAGAGCTCAAATGATCAACTTTTTTCAATTTGATTATTTTTGAATACAGTGATTGGCACCACAATATGCAGTAATTGGCAGGGGTGCCATTAACTAGAAAGAGCTAACGTAGGAACACGAGAATTTAGTACATTTGTATTTTCCCAAATTGAAAGCTTTTAAAATCCTTATATCGTAACCATATACAAAATATTAATTTGATAGTTATTGGCAGGGGTATGCCAATTACTATATAGATACATACTTTTTCATACAGTGATTGGCACCCCCATTTTTTCAACAATGGAGATATGGATTACAAGAGTGCTTGAAGGGAAAACACATTTTGATAGTTCCTGATCTGCAATGGCAATAAACGAAAACGTAAGTAACGTTTAATAAGTCGGAACGATGGTAAATATTTTTTAAACATCCTTAACAAATTCATAAGAAATAAGACCACATTTAATTTTAGGAAAATATACCCATCTGTTCCATAATCCACTTCACTCTAATACCAAAATAGCAGGAAAGAAACTTTACAGAATATAAAAGCAAAGACTAGTATTGCCATCCGTTAATGAATACATTTAAAAAACTAATTTGTTTTCTTATTATTTGAATATTAACTGGAAAAGTACCAATTACTGTATGGTTTATCCTATATCATGCAATATCTCAGAACTGTGACGTGATGTGCAAAAATTATCATTTTCGTTTTCTACGCACCAAAATCAGTCACCTATTTATTATTCTCCTGGAGGTAAAAATCATGTTGGGCAGTGTTACTCACGTGCTTGCGCTAGCTACTTAAGGTTTACGATTCAGCCACCAGATGGAAGACCAAGCAGTGACAAGCTAGGCAGGCCAAGACGAAGCTCACTCTTGCGTTAGAAACGCGAACCAATTAATCAAGTCTAGCACACTGTAACAAACATACTACAATATTTCTCTCTTTAAAATTTTTACATTTTTTTTTCTGGAGATCAACGAAAATTCACGTTACATCACCACTTTGTTTTCTTAATTTTTCATACTGCAGTACACTACAAACAAAAATATTTGCTGTACAAACGAAGTACTTTTTATTGATATGCTGAAATCGTTTGTACCGAGAGGTGCGGGCAGATGCAGAAGGGTCAAAACGGAGCACAGACAAATGCGAGTACGGAGTACATTATATTGTGTTCATGGAAAATCAGTAGTCTGGAAAATATATACTACGCGTAAAATTGTTTACTGGAACTGAACAGAATTTCGAAGCAAGAGCATAAATCACCCTTTATTTGCTTCTAAAAAAAAAAAAAAAAAAAAAAAGTATTTTCTACATGTAACAAATGTGCCCTAATTCAGTCATTGTCGTGGCTATTGTTGAGTGGTGAAGTGACGGGCTTGAGCCCTTGCCTTCCATGTTTGTTGCGGCGTGGCTTGTTTTGAGTGGCGTAACTGTTCTTCGGGGCCGCAACTGTCGCTGGCTCCGTGCTGGTCATCTGGGGTGTTCAGGGGCGAGGCATCCTGTACAAATGTCTTCCTGGTTCTTTGGTGGCGATGTTCTCAATGTGTGGGTATGCAGAACTTCTGACCTGGCGCCAGAAGGAAGCTGATTGTTGTTGTCTGACCTCATTCAGCGTCGCCAAGTTGAGATCTTCATGAAGTTGAGCCACTCTGGTGTCCCACGAGTGTCCTGTGATTGCTCTCGCAGTTTTGTTCTGAACCACTTGCAGCTGGCGGAGATGTGTGTGTGGTACGTGGCCCCAAGCTTGGTGGGCGTACAGCAGTACCGATCTGATGCACATCTTGTAGACGTGAAGCTTGGTTTCATGGGTGAGTTGGGGGCTCAGGAAGAGCGGAAGGAGGGCTCGGAAGCGTTGTGTCGCCTTCTTCGCTGTCGTGGAGAGGTGGGGGATGAAGGAAAGTTTCTTGTCGAGAATGACACCGAGGTACTTTGCTTGGGGACTGAGTGGGAGATTAGTTCCTTGTAGGGAGAGATGGATGGGGCTCTGCTTCCTGTTTTTTGTAAAGTCCACCAGGGTGGTCTTGTTGGGATTTATCTTAATGCGCCAATTCCGTGTCCAGTTTTCCAACATGTGTATGTGTCGCTGCAAATAGACTTCTGCATACCGGTGATTTAGATGGCTGGCAAACAGTGCGGTGTCATCGGCATATGTGGCAGTGGTGGTGTTGACGGTCTGAGGGATGTCGCTGGTATATACGTTGTAGAGAATGGGGGAGAGGCAGGAACCCTGCGGAACTCCCGCCCGAATGCTTCTTGACGTGGTGGTATGGCCTGCATGGTGTACATGGAAACTCCTGTTTTGCAGATAGTTGTGTAACAGTTTCACGAGGTAGGTTGGGAAACTCGCTTGCATGAGTTTATGAATGAGACCTTCGTGCCACACTTTGTCAAAGGCCTTTTCTATGTCCAAGAAAAGGCCTAAAGTGTGCCCACGTTCGTTAAATCTGAAAGTGATGTCATCTGCCACTCGCACTAGTTGGACTGTCGTGCCGTGTCCTGGTCGAAAACCAAATTGATGCGGCGGGAGGATGTCCTGGGTCGTGATATGCTGCTGCAGGCGTCGTTGGATGACCCTTTCCACAAGTTTGCTGAGGTGAGATAACAAACTGATAGGGCGGTGGTGTTTGAGTTCTGATCTGTTCCCCAGCGTCTTAGGGATGAGTATGACTCGTGCGTCCTTCCAGGCTGGGGGGAAGTGGCCTGTGTTGAAGATGGCGTTGATCAAGCGGCAAAGGAGCACTATGACTTTCCTTGGTGCGTGTTTGAGCGCTTGGGGTGGGATACGATCCGGTCCAGCGGCACGGTGGGTCGGGAGATGCTTTACAATTTGTTCCACTTCTCTTGGACGTACCAGTGGGGGGTGGTTCATCAGTTGAAGGTGATTGGCAGTGTGGATGGAGTGCTGAACTGCCACCAGCGTCTCGGCGTCAGGTTGTATATCATTCGGTTGAAAAGCACCTTCCAGGTAGTCCGCAAAGAGGGTGGCTTGCTCTTCCGGTTTGTATACCAATCCTTGTGGACCTCGGAGGGGTTGCGCACGTGGTGGGCCAGTTGGTCGGGCAAGTGTTCTGACTAGTCGCCAAAAGTCGCGTGAAGGGGTGTCCATCTCCTGGAGGGTGTTATTCCACTTCTGCAGACGCCTGCGTAGCAGCCTCTTCTTGATTCTTGTAGAAAGGGAGTTCCATACGCGCTTGTATTCTGGGTGTCGTGTTCGCTGCCAGAGTTTTCGAGCTGTTCGTTTGAGGTGGATGAGTGCCGATGTGCGAGCCTCTGCCGGGTCTGGTTGCTGCTGGTGAGATGGATTGCTGGTGGTGGTGGTCACATCCATCGCAGTGAGGATTGTGGAGGTTAAGGATGCTACTGCTGCGTTGATGTCTTCGGGGGTGCGTAAAGGGAGACGAGGGTCCACCAACGCTGCCAGAAGGTCCGTGTATTGCTGCCAGTTGGTCTGTCGCAGTGGTGGTAGTTGCCTTGCAGGAACATGTGTGCGGAGGGCCACTGTTAGCTTGATGGGGATATGGTCTGAGCTGAGTTCCGGAATGGCAATGGGGCCGTCCGTCAAGGCGATGTTTGCGCTAAGCACCATGTCCAAGATATCGGGCTGTCCGCCATTCCGGGGAAAGTGCGTGGGTTCCGTGGGCGCGGAAGGCAGAAAGTCGACGCCACGGAGAGCCTGATAGAGAATGCGGCCATTTCGGTTGGAGGTTCTTGAGTTCCAGTGTGGGTGTTTACTGTTTAAGTCTCCACCAACCAGCACTCGGTGTCCCAGCCTCCTGAGAAGAGTGAGGTCTGGCGGGTGAAGAGGCCCATTATGAGGTTTGTAGGCGGAGATCAGCTGCAGTGGGCCGTCCGGGGAGTGGACCGTGACTCCTATTGTTTCAAGTGAGGTTAGTGCCGGCGTGGGGAGAGGGTCGTGGGCAATGTGCGACTTTATGAGAATGGCCATACCACCCATGGGTCCTTGTCGGTCTGAGCGATATGTGGTGTAGTTCCTGACAGTAAATTGCTTGTCGGGCTTCAGGTGAGTTTCGCAGATGAGGGCCACGTCTATTTTTTCGCGGGTGAGAAAATCCTGTAGTTCCTCACGTTGGTCGGCTATGCCGGCAGCGTTCCAGCACGCCACTATCAGATTGCGGGTAATAGCAAACTTATTTCGTCCCATCATCCAAAAGGTCTGCGGCTACTTCCAGGATAGTAGTCATTTTGGTGATGGGATCTGTGGCTGCAACTATCTTTCTTAAACCTTTCTTCAGCTTCTCGATGATGGATGTTAGATTCAGTTCCTTGAAGAGATCTAGAACTTCTTTGATAGAGGCAGCTAGCGAGGGTTCGTTGGCTGTATTGGTTTTTGCAGGTGGAGGCGTGGTCTGTTGGTTAGTGCGGGAGTGCTTGGCGGTGGCATCCGTGGGGCGTACTGACTGAGTGTTTTTCGTAATCATAGCATTGTCACTGGTTGCATTATCACTAGTTTTTCTGTCACTGTTCTTATGTGGTTGCTGCGGGGCTGTTTTGGATGGTTGAGAGGTGTTCTTGTTGGCAGGTGTGGATTTGGCTTTGTGGGCCATTGAAGGGCTGGAATCAGTTTGAGCTTGCTTATTGGGTGCTGCAGCAGTTTGTTCTGTGCAAGTGTTGGACTCTTGTTGGTTGGCTGCTCTTCTGCTCTTAGCCGTTTTGATATATTCACATCCTTGGTAGTTGGCGGGGTGATTGCCGCCGCAGTTGACACAGGACGCTGGCGAGTCACGGGTCTTCTTGGGGCATTCCGACGTATGGTGCTGGCCGCTGCATTTTACGCACCGGGCGTCCGCTCGGCACGTCAGTTGGGAGTGACCGAGGCGCTGGCAGCGGAAGCACTGTAAGATGTCAGCGCCTTTGTAGGGCTCAACTGCCACCCTATAGCACAGGATATAGCGGAGGTCATAGATTTTTTCCGCTTCCTTTGACTTAGTGAGATGCACCAGAAAGAGAGGGAAGCGAGGACGCTGCCCTGTGCTATCAGGTCTGCCTTGAAGCTGGGTCACCGAGATGACCGGGAATTCTTGGTCCACTAGATCGTCGTAAATGTCCTTGGGTTCAGCGTCTATGGGAAGCTTGCGTATAACCACTTTCATTGGGCGGGATGCTTTTGGAAGTTCCGTGGAATAGGAGTAGCCTTGGCTGGAGCAAAAGGCATCCAACTTCTCGAAGTCGCGCGGTGTAGTGCATTGAAACTTGACATAGTCGCGACGCTGCTCCAGTTTGGGAGGGGCAGATAGGGTCTTGACTATGGATTTCACGAAGGCAAACCTGTTGGTGATGTTATAGATGTAGATTGGGGGGATCTTTTTGGCTGCTGCTACCGGTGGGGGCGCTGTCGACGTGGAGGCTGCATTGTCATCACTCTGGGCATTGGCACTGAGGGGAGAAAACATGTTTCTAAACTGCATTAGGGAGGAGATGGGGCCCTCTGTTGGAGGTCGCGCCGTCTTTCTGGGATATTGAAATCCAGGGGGGGGATCTGGGGCCTGGCCTGTGGCGTCGTCCATGTCCACCACCACCACCACGTCGTCGATGTTCAGTGTCGAGAGGTCCACTGGGGAGCTGGAACTGGGGTCGCTAGCAGAAGAGGACTCTTCAGGGGGGGGCGCTATGGTAACTTTTTGTGCGGTGGGATCAACTGGAGCATACAGCTCCGTGTTCTGGAGGCTGTCTTCTAGCACTTCTTGGCTGCACTTGTCTAGCTTGCTAGCGGGGAGGGGTACTCTCTGGCGGGGGCCGGTGCCGAGTGCTGTGTATCGCAGTCCCTTGAACTTCTTTTTAATGTCCTTTGTCTGGCCCGGAGGGACTTTCCTGCACTTGTTGGATGGCGTGGACATTATATGCACTGGTAGAATGTATATTGGTTCTGAATAAGACCGCGTAGTGAGGGTCTAAGTGATTATTATAGGTACATGAACAGTACTCGAGTGATATTGTTGGTGGTAATTTGTTGGTTCCTATTGTTCTAACACTGGTCACGAGCGTATTAGACCTGCTCGGACTGGCAGAATGTGTCTTTTCGCCTTGTATTCCTGAGTTAATATAGTCAGTTTTTAGGCATATGGGGATCACTATATGTTAATGTTCAAGCATCGATGTTATTCGAACGCACCCTACCGGGTGCCCGTAGCGCACTATACACAGATATACGGTGGAATCTGCTTGTATATGAGAGAGCTAGAGCTGGTTCAGCCAGCCAGGTGAAAGCGCTTTCGTTTTCGTCCGCGCTCTTTGATCACTACGTTTTCAGCGTCAGTGCGTGGCGAGGTAGTGGGGAGTGCTTTGTCCCTGGTTGCAAGCAGCATACGACATGCACACACGACCTACCGAATATTAACTATGCACTCCACTGCACTATCATAGCACTGTGCACTGAACTGTAGTTTACAAATGGTTGCAGGAATGTTTATGATGGTAAGTAAAAGTTTATTTTCCACTAAAAGTTTATTTTTCCTTGCGGAAAACACGATTTTAGAGGAAATGAAAACGCGCACGACGTGGCTAGTTTACACTAACATCCGGGTATTGCCCTAATTCAGCTACGAGTCTGAGATCTAGTATCATAAATCTCTCAGTTTACTAACGAGTAGCTTTACTTTATTGTTTCATGCATAGGAATGATATTAATACACCATATTTAATATATACTAGCTAAACTGCAACAATTTCAGAAGTAACTTCGTGTATAAATGTTTGTATCGACGTGGAATTGTTGGTAACTTCTTAGAAGTACCAATTACCGATAGTGTGCTGCCATCTCTAGACTGTATTTTAAACCTATTAAGAATTGTTAGAAGCTGAAGCTAGACGAATTACAACCAATTTTTAAACAATGACGAGTAACATTTATGACTTGATGAGCTATGACAGAGGAAATTTTACCCAGTGATTTTCCAATCATTCTCAACACATGCCTATGCAGGGGTGGATCCTGGGCAGAACCAACTAAGTTCCTTAGATTCACAAAGCACCTAAATGGCGCTCCCCTCAATATAGGTCGTATGTGTAATTCAAAATAATAATAATAATAATAATAATAATAATAATAATAATAATAATAATAATAATAATAATAATAATAATAATAATAATAATAATAATAGGGTAAGGTGTCAATATTACGGAAAGATTCCTATTTTTGGATACGTTGGTATTTCGCCACAGTACAGCACAAGCCCTCACTGGCTATACCAGTTGGGCCCAGCGGCTGACTTATTGTGTGGGCCCCGAATTCTCAATCCACCACCACCTCCCTCAACGAGTGTTGCTAACGACCTTTGAAGAAAATAGGCTAAATGGTCTTCAGAAATAAGCTTTTTACGCAAAAAATGGCTACATTTTGAACTGCTTACCTATAATCTACATTGTAATTTTTAAACCTCTCTTTTGTGTGTAGAATTATACATGTGTTATAGGAAAATCTGAAATGTTGAATTTTATTTGCTGAAGACTAACAAGCGACATATATGACTTTAAATTACAATGAGATCCATCACTAACTCATATGATTTGTAAAATTCAACAGCCATTTTGTCAGTTGAATTAAGTAAGTCATCATCGATGAGGTCGCAGCTAGCCGAGGCTCTGGAACTTGCTATGAAATGCTAAAAACTAAAATAATTTAAAAAGTAGCGAATGGGACCGTTACGGGAGCAAATTTAAAATTCTTTTTTAGTCGTGGGGATAGAAAGAAGAATTTAAAAAAAACAACTGTTTGTTGCGTAATAAAACACCCTCTGCCTACAGAAATCAATTAATGTGACAATATATAGAGGTTTAATGACAAATAGGCTAATTTTTAAAAATTACACTTTATTTTCAGTTAAAAAGTATTTTTAGAATTAATTTAACGGCCAATAAATAAGCCAAAAACGGCAAAAGTTTCATAAAATAAGCTATATTTAAGGCTATAAGTATTTCGTAATTTGTATGGCTAAATGTCTCTCCAAATAGGCTAGATTTAGCCAAAAGTAGGCTAAATTGGCATCACTGCTCTCCATCGCAATTACCCGACCGAACTGCCCACTGTTTTCCCACAATAAAAGTATGTTATATAACAATACGAGAATAAGAGACATAATTATAACTTCAGCATTCTAGACACTTCGGTGGAACTTCCCGCAATATCAGGGGCATAAATAAGGGCCCCGCAGACCCCGCATTGCGGGGGGCCAAGAAATCAGAGGGACATAGAGAAGGAGCCCCACTCCACGCTGCCTGCGGGATGACTCCAAGCCTTTAGTTACGCCACAGCGCAATATCATCTATTTCCTTGTCATAATCGACATGAAGATCTCTTTCTACATTAAAAAAAAGGAAAATATTTTTTATATAGAAAAATCTAATAAGCTAAATTAATAAGTGAATTTACATTCTTTTATGTAATCATGTGCAAAACTGTCCAGTTCACCAAACCAAACATCTTATATAAATTAACTAGCAGAATACCCGTTCTTCGTATGGGGAAAATACATTTCGTTTTGGACATGAGGTACTAATGGGGCTGAATTTGGATTTAAACGGCATCTGAAGTGTCAGTGGTCGACAATGTGAGCCCTGAAAACTATGGGTTCAACACTAATATCGATTATTTTTACAGCGTATATATATATATATAATATTGTCACGGTATGCGTGTCACGGTACGCCAAAATTCTGGAAGATTTTAAGATCTAAATTTATTCAATCTCATTAATTGGTTTCAGAAGGAAATAGTAAAATGTTTGTTTATGATTTAAATTGTTGTAATTAGGTTGCAGACATATTATATCATCATATTACGCATTGCTGATGCTTGTTGTTTTCTTGAAGGAATAGACACGAGTCTGCAGTGTCATAAGAATATAAAAACAAATACGAAACAAATAAATGTAAAACGTTGTAGAAATTTATGTCAACATGTACACATTATCAAAATTAGGAAAAAGTGTGAATTTCGCAGACATAAGCTGTCTGGAGAATTTGGTTAATGAGAGAAAACGCAGAAATTGTGAATCAGCACAATTTCGGCTCAGAGATGTAAGAGTTTCAGAATTTGTAATCAAAGAACAACAAATTCGTCATCATGAACACGAAGATAAAAAGCTAATGTTTGACTGAATTGGGATCAGTCTTGGGGATCAGTCTTGGAGAGGTAGTTTTGGATCAGTTCCGAGGATCAGTCTCAGGGAGTCTTGGATCAGTCTCCATGAGCAGTCTTGGACTAGTCTCCGAGGATTATTCTCGATAGAGCCACTATTGGGAATCAGCTGTTAACAACATTTCCAGTGGACATCCATCCACTGTGAGGAAGTTAGAAGACGAACTTCGTAGCCAGAAGTTCGAATCCAGTTCATCGAGGTATGTTATAATACATCTCTGATATTCTAACATTGACCAATCCACCAACAGTTATATGAAATGTGATTTAATAGTTTTACCTAATAATTTACATCACAACATCCTATTAAACTCTACTTTAAAGATCGCTTAATAAATGAATACTCTAAAGGTAAACAATCTAAGTTTTAATCAATTCAATCTCCTTTCGCATTATAATTAGTGATTAAGTCCTTTACGCTCCCGCAAGGAGGTTGAAATGGTGGAGGCGACCTTTGGTTCGATTTCCGGGAGGTCTACCGTTTAATAAGCTTAATAACCCATTAGTGACAAAGTGAAGGCGACCCTAGGTTCGATCCCCGGATCAAGATTTATGAAATGTGATTCAACAGTTCTTACTTAAATTTAACATAACAACATCTCACTCTCTGCTACGTAAAGTATAGTACAATAAAATGTTTATTTAAAATTAAACGCTCGAATGCTAATCTATTCAAATCTCCTCAGAATAGTGATTATCACTAGTAAGTTGTCATGGTGCAGATGCTTAGGAGTTCGATTCCCGGTAATAGTAATTACCTGTCGCAAGCCAAGAGTAATTTGTAAGAGTAATAACATGCGTTAGGTTTGATTAGCCATCATGATTAGGATAAGAATCGAACCAACGGATTCGATTCCCGTTACGATATTAAGGGATATAGTATAGTAAGTAGGCTATAATCATGGCTATGAGCCATAAGGTTAAATTAACCCGCACCACCCGCCCTCACTGGGTGATAAAATTAAGCATAATACGTTTAGAAATGTCGTTTTCAAGGCAACAGTGTTGTCATCATTGCTATTCATCCAGCGACATGCTTGGATGCTACAATAAGTATTCATACTTAGACATGTAAATAGAGGATAAACTCATTAGAATGTATATAGCATTATTATTAGTTAGATTTGTAAGATTTATGTTATGGGATAAGGATATATATATAAGGAGTTAAATAAGATTATAGTCATAGGAATTATAATTAGTTTTAAGAATAGGTTAGTCACTAAGAATTATTATAATAGATATTTAGGTTACAGGGTTAAGGATTTGCATATATTATGTTTTTAGTAAGATTTAAATAGGTGTAATTATTAATTAATAGGAATTAAAAATGAATTTAAAAAGAAGTAAATACTAGAATTTAATTGAATAAATAAAGATGTCTTTACGACATAATAAACGATACATTATTAAAGAAATAAGAATTTAAAGTTTTAAGTATAATTAAATAACGAGATAATAAAGAAGAAAAAGTTATGACTAAGAAGCTATCTGGAAAAAAAAAGAGCATATTAGTAAATAAGAAGGCAAGATAGAATGAAAAAAAAATGATTGATGAAATGTTTAGTGATTAAGTTTTAAAATGTTAGTAAATATATTCACCAGAATTAGGAAACTTCTTGATAGGAAAATCTAGGTAGGTTAGAAATCACATTTTCGTTATGTTGAACTGGGAGTGCACCAAACCTCTCACGAAAATTTTTATTTAAAATGAACACATAAGTCTTCGGCGACATTAAGGCGGTACAGAGAGGAAATAGATACCCACTTGTCGTTTCGCAAAGCAGTGAAATTTTTTTTGTGTGTGTGAATCTTACCTATTTTGCTGAGTATCTAGAAAGATCAAAATTTTGAATTTTTTTATTATTGGATTCTAGGCATAGTAATAATTTAAATCTTAAGGAAATAAAAGTGTAAGGAAAATAGGAATAGAGAAATAAGGCTTGCTATCTAGCGTTTCAAGTTAGAATAGTTAAGTTCTAGGATAAGGAAAGGTAGAAAAAAGATTAATCACAAGCATTTAATTAAGGAATGAGAAAATGAGAAAGAGGAGAGATGGAAAGATCTGGAAAGAGAAAGAGAGGAGGAAAATAGATGAAGATAATAGAGAAATAGATAGCTAATTTAATAGAAAAATAGATTAATAGATATTTTATTACGGATATGACAGTCAAGATTTTGATTAATCTTGAAGAATTTTATTATAACAGGAAGTGACAATTATTAATTATTAATTATTATTATTATTATATTATTAAACTTATGATTATATTTTATTAATGTTAATAAGGAAAAAAGAAGTTAGCTAAATAAATAAGTAAATGAGTAAGCAAAGAATAGATATATATACTAGTTGAAATATAGAGAGCTCTAGCTATAGATATAAGAAATAAAGAAGCTTACTATAAGAGATATTTTAGGGGAAATAGGACTTTGCTATATGCAGTCTGCTGAGAAACCCTTAATAGATACAGAACATTAAGAGACGAGTTAAAGAATCATGTTTATTAAACTGATCGGAGATATCGTTTCAAAGCTTAGGCCATTTGGCAAAATGAATTAATTAAGTATTATTTAGCATTATTAACATTACATTATTATTAAGATTATTATTATATTATATTATTAATTATTATTATATTATTGATTAAACCCGAAAGTGACAACAGCTTGGATAGTTTTTATGTTGCAAGGCCAGCGACTAAAGACGTTTAAGTTAATAACTAAGAATAGACGATTATGGAGTACAATAGATGTACTATTGATTATCGATACAACATCTAGAAATATCAATTTTTATTAAGTTTATACCCGATTTTGACAAATTAAATAAGATAAATACATAATAAAATATTTTTGAGTATGGAGAAGAATGGAGATTTAAATTAAATAATTTTTTTAATAAATAAATAATAGTAATGAAAGTTAAATAAATAAATGAAGTAACTGTATACAAAATGGTATTTATAGATGTCTTGCGAATATGGCCGCAAGTAATCATCCAAAGCCTATTCCCAGATTCATGGAAATATGAATCTGCATCAGTAAAATCCCGAATCTGTAAATATGTTTTGTGTACAGTGAATTGTAATAAAGTGAGTGATTTAATAATAAGAAAATAGGTTACGGGAAACATAAATAATAATAGGAATAAAAATATTTTAAATAAGACATTTGTAGTATTATAAATAGAGTTTAAATTTAATGAATAATATCAACTAATAGAAATAATAAAAAGTAGGGTACTTACCATTAAAAAGTAGATGGATATAAGAGTAAAGGATGTGAAAAAAATATATAACACTGTCGCACACGTAAAGTAATCACACATCACATATTTGAAAAATGCACACTTAATTTTAAAAAAAATAATATATTCAGAATCACATTTAGTTCACATTTTGGACTGTGAATTGGTTAATTCAGATATCGAGGTGGTATTATTTCATGCAGTAAAACTGTAAGAGTGAATGAACAAAGAGTGGACGTGGATCATTATGTGTTGGAAGGACGTTTTACACGTAGAACGGATACATAATCTGGTCAAGGTTAAACGGAAGTCAGAGAAGGAGAAGAAGAAAGATGAAGTTTTGCTAAGATCATTACTTTAACATAAAAGCGTTGACGCAGAGTTGACATTGAGTTGCCAACTATGTTGATCAATTTGGGTCAAGTTTGCTGAAACAATAATGCTGTTTTGTTAGTGTAGTAGTGTTTTGGTGAATTTAAGATAACAAATCATAGTGAAAGTGCATGAAAATATACTATTGTGTGTGTGTATATATATAAATTAAATACAAAGATATCAGTTTCAATTTCCCTAAGAAAGGACTTAGGTTGGAAACATTTGTTAGTGTGTTGACGACAGACAAGTTTCAAGTAGTGTTGAGTTTCTACAACAGATGGCAGATAAATGCAGTATACTGTTATCAAACAGATGTGGATTTATAAGTAGAAAAGAATTAATTGAACTTTTGAAAAAAAAGAAAAGAAAATCCGTGAGAATTAATAATCATTAATTTTTGTTTGTTTTTCTCAACAGTATAATTTTGGCTTTCAATTTAAAAGAATTATTTTGTAATTTGCACATGAATTAATAATTTTGAAATTTTATATACAGGGAGTTCTTCGAAAGCCGATCTTTTCAAAGATCTAGTCGTCATCGGAGATGCCTCAGTTTAAAGTGGGGGCGTGTCACGGTATGCGTGTCACGGTACGCCAAAATTCTGGAAGATTTTAAGATCTAAATTTATTCAATCTCATTAATTGGTTTCAGAAGGAAATAGTAAAATGTTTGTTTATGATTTAAATTGTTGTAATTAGGTTGCAGACATATTATATCATCATATTACGCATTGCTGATGCTTGTTGTTTTCTTGAAGGAATAGACACGAGTCTGCAGTGTCATAAGAATATAAAAACAAATACGAAACAAATAAATGTAAAACGTTGTAGAAATTTATGTCAACATGTACACATTATCAAAATTAGGAAAATGTGTGAATTTCGCAGACATAAGCTGTCTGGAGAATTTGGTTAATGAGAGAAAACGCAGAAATTGTGAATCAGCACAATTTCGGCTCAGAGATGTAAGAGTTTCAGAATTTGTAATCAAAGAACAACAAATTCGTCATCATGAACACGAAGATAAAAAGCTAATGTTTGACTGAATTGGGATCAGTCTTGGGGATCAGTCTTGGAGAGGTAGTTTTGGATCAGTTCCGAGGATCAGTCTCAGGGAGTCTTGGATCAGTCTCCATGAGCAGTCTTGGACTAGTCTCCGAGGATTATTCTCGATAGAGCCACTATTGGGAATCAGCTGTTAACAACATTTCCAGTGGACATCCATCCACTGTGAGGAAGTTAGAAGACGAACTTCGTAGCCAGAAGTTCGAATCCAGTTCATCGAGATATGTTATAATACATCTCTGATATTCTAACATTGACCAATCCACCAACAGTTATATGAAATGTGATTTAATAGTTTTACCTAATAATTTACATCACAACATCCTATTAAACTCTACTTTAAAGATCGCTTAATAAATGAATACTCTAAAGGTAAACAATCTAAGTTTTAATCAATTCAATCTCCTTTCGCATTATACTTAGTGATTAAGTCATTATACGCTCCCGCAAGGAGGTTGAAAATATATATATATATATATATATATACGGATGTTTCAAAACAACACCGACAACTTTTGGGAGGTGATTCCTGACACCAAGATAAGACGAAAAGTATAGACCAACATGGGTGCACAAATGCTTGCTTGCGGAGTTATAGGCTGCCGAAAATATGAAAAAAAATGAAATTTAAAGGCCCATAGCTCCAAAACTGTGGGACCTACTGTAGTCGGGTCAAGATTTCACTTAGGATGTGTCCTATCCGAAAATCCACGTTTCAGAATCCTGCAGTATTTCCGCAACACTTTTTAAAGAGGTAGTTACGGTGAATACTTCAAATTATATGTCCATAGCCAAATTTCCTCTATAAAAATTGTTGCGTGAGTACTGAGGATTCTGAAACATGGCTTATTGGATGGGGTACATATTAGTTCCTAAGTAAAGTATTGATCCGACTCGGTAAGTCCCATAGTTTTGAGCTATGCACCTGTAAAGTTCATTTTTTTTTCACGTCTTCGGCAGCCTATAACTCCGAAAGGAGGCATTTGTGCACCCAGGTTGGTCTATATATATCCCTTCTCCCCAAGTTGCGGGGCTGAATTTGAATTTAAACAACATCGGAAGTGTCTGTTTATCTCAGTGATCCCGAAAATTCGCCATTAATATCGGTCATTGTCGATCGATAAAACCCATCTCAGATCTGCACCCCATCTATGGGAAAGGAATATAAGAGGACGTGGTCGGAAGTGTGCGCAGTGGCTTTTTTTTTTTTTTTTGACAATTAGCAACATTGAAAGAAAAGGCAACAGTTGTATATTCATTCGTACGTTGCACTGCTGCATTTCCAGTAGTTTGATGTTCATCATTGAAATTTTAGAAGAATAAGAAGTAAGTTTGTATAATAAGGTAACACGTCCTTAATTTTTCGGAGTTATGCCAGGCATTTATTCCGAAGTTGGGCGTCCGCTTTCGCCACGTTTTTTCGCTGTTATCTCCTTTCCACACTTTTTGCAATTTGTTATTAGGTTCATTAATCCGTGCTCTTCACAAAATTCTCAAAGTTTTTGTTCGTTATCAACGTATTTCTTCACAAATGTTAAAACTGTTAGTTCATTGCCCTTGTACATTCGCCATGTTGATAACAGAAATGCTCGTTTCTTTCCCACAATCCAACTGTTCGGTTACCTTGCGCCAAGTAGTTCCCTCCGCTCGCCGTATAGTCCCATGTTTATGACCGCTTATATAAATAACAAATAAACAGATTTTTTGAGACTCTTATATATTATCAAGTACACAAACGATCAAATTATCCATATCTTTCCTGTAAATTTTAATAATTTTGCTGGAAACGGACGCCCAACTTTGGAATTTAACCCTTATGCCATAAGCAATTACACCTATGAAGTTTCACATAGGCTACTATTCTCTGTTTCACATAAGCAGTGATAATTGCATTACCTGAGGCAGTTTTTGCGCTCCCGAATTCTGGCGCCCAGGTCAATGACCTAGGGGTACCTAAAACCACACCCTCTAGATTTTGGCAGGGGTACCTTGCCCCACCCCCTAATTTTTGGCAGGGGTACATAGGACCACTACCTTAAATTTTGGAAATTGCCAAATCTAAAAACTTGGTGTGGTAGTTTAGGACCATGGTATGTACCTCTATTAGTATTGGGGGTCCGCCTCGTTCCCTTTCATGGGTAAAAAATTGCCAAAAAGTCAAATTTCGGGTTTTTGGGCCTAATTTATCCCCTTTGATGAGGTTTTATTACCCTATATAGTTATATGGACGTATACAGTGGTCCATTCCCTTTCATAAGACATGGGTATATTGGTGCACCCCTTTAAAAATTGGGAGGGGTACCTAGGCCCACCCCTTCAATTTTGGAAATTGCCCAATTTAAACATTTGATATAATAGTATAGGACCCTAATATAGATCACTATAAATTTGGGTGGGCCACCTCGTTCCCTTTCATGGGTACAAAATTGCCCAAATATAAACATAAGCGA
Organism: Thermobia domestica; assembly: GCF_964235325.1. Taxonomy (NCBI): domain Eukaryota; kingdom Metazoa; phylum Arthropoda; class Insecta; order Zygentoma; family Lepismatidae; genus Thermobia; species Thermobia domestica. The sequence continues at coordinate 51,581,207 of NC_137471.1, forward strand.
TACGTTCTACTACGTGTTTGGTTTTTGACCTAATTTATCCCCTTTGATGAGGTCCTATTACCTTATATGGTTATATGGTCATGTATAGATGTCCATTCCCTATCATAAAACCTAGGTACATTGATGCACCCATTTAATTTTTTGGGAGGGGTATATTGGTCCACCCCTTAAATTTTGGAAATTGCCCAATTTAAACATTTGGTATTATAGTATAGAACCCTAATATATATTATAAATTTGGGTGGTCCACCTCGTTCCCTCTTAGGGGTAAAAAATTGCCAAATTTTAGTACAACCACGTGTTTGGTTTCAGGCCCATTTTGTCCCCTTTGATGAGATTACCCTATATGGTTATATGGGCGTATACAGGGGTTCATTCCTTTCATAAGACATGGAAGGGGTAGCATTCCCTTTCATGGGTACATTGATGCACCCTTTTAAATTTTTGGAAGGGGTAGCTTTGCCCAGCCCTTAAATTTTGGAAATTGCCCAATTTAAACATTTGGTATAAGAACATAGGACCCTAATATATATCACTATAAATTTGGGTGGTCAACCTCGTTCCCTTTCATGGGTAAAAAATTGCCAAAATATAAACATAAGCGATACGTTCTACTACGTGTTTGTTTTTTCACCTAATTTATGCCCTTTGATGAGGTTCTATTACCCTATATAGTTATATGGGCATGTATAGGGGTCCATACCCTTTTATACGACATGGGTACATTGATGCACCCCTTTAAATTTTTGGAGGGGACCTTGGTTCACCCCTTCATTTGTGAAAATTGTTTAATTTAAACATTTGGTCTATTAGTACTGGACACTAATATGTATCACTATAAACAGGGACGTACGCAGGAATTTATTTCGGGAGGGGTCTAAAGGGTTTCGGGGGGTCCAAATACAATTTGAGGCTAAATTACATGAAAATTTCTAAAACTGCCCCTAAAAGTAGACTACATTTACAAAAAGTTGGGATTTTGGGAGGGTTCCGCAGCCCCAGGACCCAACCCCTGCGTACGCCCCTGACTATAAATATGGGTGGTCCATCTTGTTCCCTTTTATGAGTAAAAAATTGACAAAATATAAGCGTAAGCAATATGTTGTAGCACGTGTTTGGTTTTTGGCCCAATTTATCCCCTTTTATGAGGTCCTATTACCTTATAGGGTTATATGGTCATATATAGGGGTCAATTTCCTATCATAAAACATGGGTACATTGATGCACCACTTTAAAAATTTGGGAGGGGTACCTTGGCTCATCCATTCAATTTTAGAAATTATTCAATATAAGCATTTGGTATCATAGTACAGGACCTTAATATGTACCACTATAAATTTGAAAGGCCCACTCCGTTCCCTTTCATGGGTAAAGAACTACCAATTTCGGAGGTTACTGACTCAATTTATTCCCTTTGATAAGGATTTAGCACGTTATATGGGTATGTACAGATGCTTATTACCTTTATATGTTTATATTCCCTTTTAAATTTGGGAATTATCAAATAACAAAATTCGGTAAACGTTTTCTAGGACCCATTGTAAATGTTGGTGTCCCTCTTATGGCCAAATATTCAAATTTTATAGCTTATTGACCTATTTTATAATTTTTGATACGGCTTTATTATTGGATGAGCACAGGACTTATTACTTTTTCATAAGACACAGGTGTATTTGTGTACCAATCTTAAATTTTGGGAGGAGTACATTTTTTATTGTTAAATTAATAATTGGTAATTGTTCTTAGGATTGGATGGTATCTCACTCTTTGGGTAAATCATTGTCAAATATGAGTATGGTCACGTGATCTGTTATTGACCTATGATGGGATTAGGGGTCCAGGACATTGGTACATTTAAACTTTGTAGGATAATTTGAGAATTGTCAAAATGAAATTACGTCATTGGTTTTGATTATTCCCGCCTATGGGACAAATATAAACGTAAGCAACATGATGTACCATGTGATTAACCTTGATGAGATAGTGTACAGGGATTCATTTCCTTTTCAAAATTCGTGGAAGTTATCAAATAGCACGTTTCTAGACAACAGTTGGTTCTGCTAAGGTAAACAATTGACCTAATTGAGTCCTAACTACAACATGTAATTATATGATTAATTCTAAGACTTAGGTATATCGAGAGAGGTACGTAGGACCATTCTTCAAATTTGGGAATTGTGATAAACAATATTTTAGTACGAGGTGCGAAATTTGAAACAAGACTTTGAACTTTAGTCATAGCTCATAGTCTAAGATCATTGGTGGTGGTTGATTTTACCTTGAGTTTTCAGAAATCTGATAGGTAACCTTATTGAATCTTATGACTCTTAGACGAAAGGAAATACATGCTATAACACGTTGAAATTTAATCACAAGGTGACGTAATTTGATTCGTTAATCACTAGCAAAGTTATTGTTGATGCAATTTGATTGGCTGATTGGCATATAATAATAATAATAATAATAATAATAATAATAATAATAATAATAATAATAATAATAATAATAATAATAATAATAATACACTCTCGCCCCGAGCGCCTCAACTCAGCCGAATGGCCTGATTTCTATTGATTATTTTTCAATGAAATCATTTTCCTACGTTTTTCTCTTCGTACGTGCACCTGATCTGATGGGGCAAAGTATATTTTTGTTTGTTTGTTTGTTTGTTTGCGCACAGCACAAAAGGGTAAGAGTTCGTACCTACTGTAAACTGTAGTCATAGTTATCTTCTTTTTGTTATTCTTTATTCTTGCTTTATTTTCACTGAATTTTTCATTATTAAAATGTTGAAAATAGTCATTATAACTTTGTTTAGCTGTTTTATATTTTTCCTTTTTGCAGGTTGAATAACATGGTAAATACAAAACAAAAAGTGAGAGGATGCTTGTCTTTGATAACCAAGGAAAATTAGAGAGAGACTTGACAATCTTCAGAAATGATACAATGAAAAAATCCAACTCCATAGAATATTCAATATGAATGAATCAGACTCGTAAGACCAGATTCGGTAGGATTAAAGTCACTTGCTATTACTTGTGACGGCAAAAGGTTGTCTTCAGAAAAGACATCAGTGCTGAACGGATGTATACCCGTTAAAGAGAATCCTGTAGCACTGTTTGAAGAGTAGCTACTTGTAAGTATGCAGCACAGAACAGTTTTCTAATTTGTCTTTTTTAAACAGAGTCAGCCTGATTTTTTTCTAGCAGTCATCCATTTTTCAACTTCTGAGCCATAAGTCGCTTTCAAGGGACAAAAGAAACATCTCAAGTGGCTGGATCTTGTGACTAGAGTGTGACGGAAGGGCAAAACATGTTATAAAAATACTCTACAGAACTGGATAGCTGCAAGTGAACAATGCGAAGTATGATTGTCTGCAATGAGAAGAGGATCTTCACCAGAAGGCTTTACATGGTTAATAAAATACTGAAGCAAAGATACAAAAATTTCTGTGTTTATAAGCCACACTCGAACATGAGCTTCAATATTCCACGAGGAGTGTCTCCGTACAATTCCACTTTCATTCTTTGCCTGGAAAATTCATTGCTGGAGGAACATTGGTTCCTGTTGGACTACAGTAGCAAATCACGGTTACAAGTTCACCTCTTTCTTCAAAAGAAATTTTGCAGTTTTCTTTCCGATTGGACTGATAAGCTTTAGAACTTTTGAAGAAGAATCTATGAATGAATTTAGTTGTTTCCTGCAGTTTTATTATTATTATTATGTTGCAACATTTTCTTTTGACCTGGTCGTTGATCGTTGTTTATGCGCATAGATCTTGATCTCCCTATTGCTTAGGAGGATCAAGATAATTAGTTGATTGCTGCTTTACTTAGCCTAATGTTTTCATGATATGTAAATAATTAATCATTTTCTAGAATACCATGTCTAGCAAACGGGTACCGTATCCTTAACATGACTACTGTTATGTATTTCATTTTTTTAACCAATGCTTCTCTATTTGATTTCTCAATTCTACATTCTTTCAACTCTCATAAGAATACTAATTGAAGTTAATTTTCATTTCACAAATACCTACTAGAAAATGTTAACACATATCATTATTTCATACTAACAAAAATATTCACTGCATGACTTTATGTGTTATACATACAGGTAATACTTGGCCATAGTATGTTTTGGACATTTTTAAATAATTCGACATAAAAAGAAATAAAATCATAGTTGAACGCTGGCGTTACTTTCTTAACTGACATTACATACTTAATATTATAAAGAGTATCTGGAGTTTTTTTTTTTTTTTTTTTTTTTTTAGCGGTTACATCTGGATAGTTTCTTCCCATGAACAAATTTTAAGCTACATCTTGTAGAAGCAATTTACTAAAAAATGTAGAAGTTTTCAAGATTATTCAGAATCGCTATAGTTTCTCGAGAGCTAAAAGAAATACTTTTAAAACCGAAGACATTGCTTATTTACGTCGAATGTCCGAAATAGAATACTAATTTCGAAGTGATGAAAGCAAAGTTAACGTCTTTCCAAATATCAGTTATTCTGGCCCCACCTTGAAGCCAATTGTCGCCAAATATGCATTCTAAATAAGAGAAAAACAATTTAAAACAATTGGTAGGTCAAATAATTTAGATTTAGGCAAAACTTAGTTACGGATGGTCGTCTGTCTAATGTGCACTACGGAAGTATGAGGTATAAGGTTTACTTGCACCCACTCACCAAAAAATCAGGTATACATATAAAGATATGATCGTAGCAACCCTCAAAGATCGGAAGAAAATGCGTGGATACGGAAGATGATTGCAGTGATGGATAGAATGGCAAAAAGAGAAGGATTGAAATTACAGTGAGCGGGTCAGTTTGTAAGAAGAAATTATGGCAGGTGGGCGAAAGCCATCGGTGACTGGATACGAATAGACAAGAAGAGACCTAGAAGACATCCAAATACAAGGTCGTGAGACGAAATGAAGAGCACTGTCGAATAAGGTGGAAACAGAATGCCCAAGCTAGATAGTTGCTGAAAGGTGTTAGAGAGACCTGCATCCAGTAGTGAATCAACAACAATTGATGACGAGGATAAGATATATGTATAAAGAGAGACAAGGGAAGAGAAATAGATATTTAGATATTCAAAAAGTTGTAACCGAGATTAGTAAAAATTAGTATAAATGAACAGTATATGTTTGCGTGTAACACTTCAAACAGATAACACAGGCACTGGCAACATTTTTAACTTACTGGCATTTTACATGCAAAATCTGTTATAGTGAATTGTAGGTGTTTTTCATGCGAAACTACCAGAACTGTTTACAGTGTATATTTTGTATGCATATTTCGCGGCTATATTGGATACACGATGTACAAATTGTGATCCATTTGTATTATTTTCCTCACCTACTAGTGGTAATGGACCTTTACACCAAATTTCGTTTTTGTAGTACGAGCTGTTTCGTTCAGGATTTTGTTCAGCCATATTGGTTTTCAGATGGCGATATTTTGAACCGTTTAATACTTTTCGTACAAGTCTAATGATACTGTACTTCCATAGTACAATTCATTTTCCAGACACGAGTCGTTGACACATTGACATTTTGATCGGCCATATTGGGTTCAATACATCAACGTCCGCTAAATTTCAAACCAATAGATGTGTAGTGTTCATACATATATCAATCTGCAAAACATTAAATCAATCTGCCCATGGGAAGTGAATGAGAGGTTGCTTGCAGAAGTCGATTGGCATAACCTTCGGGCGGCCATATTGGATTTATCCTTTGCTGTCGGCCCGGCATATTTCACCAGTATTCAAGGGCGCCCGAAGAAAATTTTCTAGGGAGGGGCTCATCTCCATGGTTGCTATATTACGTCTGATATTTAATATACGTGATTTGCTATATTACGCAGACATTTTCGTGAGCCAGAGGGGGGGCCCGGGCCCCACCCTGCCCTCCCCTTCGGGCGCCCATGCCAGTATTCCTTCGTGACCCTCCTCTATCTAAATAGACGCGCAGTTTCCGGATCCCCGATTCTTGGGAGAGAACCTTTACTTGTGACAACGTCACGTAAACTTAATCAAGAAAAAATGAAAAATGAAATTTTTGAGTTTTAGTCCCACGATTATGACGGCTAGGCTAAAGGAGACTTGAAGATGAGAAATGAATGAAATGGTGGAATGAAGAAAGTGGGAGGAAACGGAGGAACCACGAGGAAACCCACGCACATGGTGTTTGTCCACCAGAAAGTTCACTTGGCAGGAGAAGGGTTTGAATCCGGAATGCCATGTATCAGAGGTGAACGCTCTACCACTGAGCCACCGAGGCCCCCACAAGAGAAAATGAGTTGAAACTAAAGATAGATTTTTAAAAGCATAAACATACATAACGTATAGAAGCACGGCATGTTTCAATGAAGGAATACCTAACCAGGAGTTACAGGAGTATTGATCGCAAAAATTCTATATAGGCCTACAGTAATGCAACGTAAAATATCATTAGACCCTATAACTGAACTATAACTGAATAATTACTATTTCAATAAAGAAGTACATACTCTGGTCAGAAAAATAGTAATTATTTGAGTAATAATCTCAGAGTGAAGATGGATGGAGCCACATTATAACTGGTATACCGATTATCACGAACTAAATCACAAATTTTGATTTGTTTTGACGCAAACCGTTACGGAATGTGGCCATAATTTTAAAAGTATGAAATTTTTGAGTGGGAATCTGTCAAGTGCAATAAAGAATGTGTCATTGAACAGAGGAGATGAGCACCAATGCTTTGCTAATTCTCTTTTAATAAATTTAATAATTTGAATCGAAATCACTAGAACCTAATGACAATGTTAATTTAACATGAATTGTTGCGAAAAACGTTGGTAATTTTAAAATTAAAATCAACATTGTAAAATATAGTACGAATTAAAAATCAATTTGAAACTATAAACAAAAACATTTTTAATGACTATACTTACGCAGCATCATAACCGCTGATTTCTGTTGGGTCTGTAAATAAGGTAAGTGGACAAGTGTACTCAGAAATAGTATTTCTTAAAGTACGATGGTAGCGCCCTAAGCTATTGCGCAGCACTACTAGTCTAGACAACAAGATTCAGGTTTTATCATGAATATATTGGGTTAAGTTTCAAAGCAAAATTTTCTTCTACCGTTTCTATCAAAATTTTTAAAATTAACAGGGAAGAAATGGACTATATGCTCGTTTGTGTGTTCTGCAGGTGTACAGAGACGCTCCAGTTAGTATCTTACGCAGAGACGAGAAATTACACACTATTAATTCTAACAAAAAGGGTACAAACTCCCTTACCCTAAGTTAATCTGACCCTACCCTACCCATCTTATCCCTACACAGGCCCGAAAGCAGCCACAGAAGTTTGGGGGTGAATGAATATGTTAGGGGGCCAATTCATTAAAAATTCTCTTACAAATATCTAAATTGTTTTTTTTTATTAAGGTCTGGAGGGACCACGAAAAGTTTAGGAGGGGCCAGGCCCCCCTCTAGTTACGGGCCTGTCCCTACCTTATTCTACTCTACCTTACTCTACCCTTAAATCTTTACAGGACTGATTGAGATGTCAAGAAAATCGTAAACCTTTACGTTAGCGGCCCTAGTACCCCTTCTAATTGTCACAGGGACATGAACAATACCTCGTTGTAAAGGTTATGGAACACAAATTTCACCGAGCTAGCTTTTGTGCCGCTTGTGTTAAACCCATAGTACTAGAAGACATTTTTGCACGAAATGAGATATTTTTGTTTTTGTAAATTTGTGAGAAGCTGGCAACACTATTACTTATCGTACGCAGGAATAATATTTTTACGTGTACACCAGACATTGGGTACAATCATGTAAAAAAGTGAAGGGCGAAAGTTCAATAGCAAGTGAGAAAAAAATTCCGAACGTGTTTCCGACGAGAATCACCCTGTACATATTTTTCGAAATATGTTGGTCTATCCTGACTCCCTTAATTAGCACAGAGATATAAGCCATACCTCGTCGGAAAGCTTATGGGACAATATTCCAACGAGGTAACTTTTATGTCCCATGTGCCCAACCCGTAAAAGAATAAGAAATTCAAATATTTGAAAAAGGAATACATTTTTCGAAGCTTGCGGAAATATGGCATCACTGTTATTTGTCATACGCTGGAAAAAATACTTTCACGTGTACTCCAGACAGTGTGTACAATCATGTAAAAAAAAAATTAAGGGCAAAAGTTCAATACCAAGTGAGAAAGAAATTCCAAAGGTGTCTCCTATGAGAATCACCCTGAATATATTTTTCGAAATATTTTGATCTACCCTGACGCCCCTAATTGTCACAGAGATATAAGCCATACCTCGTTGGAAAGTTTATGGGACACGGATTCCAATAAAGTAACTTTTGTGCCCCCGTGTCCAACCCGTAAAAGAAGAAGAAATTGTGGGAAAAAAGTACATTTTCTCAAAGTCGGTAACACTTATTTGTCGTGCTCAAGAATGGCCATACACAGGGTATCATTAGTTACGATGTTTATTTATCTTTATTGGTACCAGTTTTTAAGCTTGTAGTTCTTTTGAGGGGAGAGTTTCTCTCCCCCAAATGTTGAGCCCCATGGAGTCGGCGCCTATGATGGAACGCAAACTTCTCAACTTTAAACTTGGAAGACAAGTGTGAAATGAAGTTGATTGGCGATAAATTATTATTTTGTTAAAAAGATAATTTCATATATATATATACAAGGCGCCAAATTTCGAAGTCAGACGCACTCTCCAATCCAAAAATGATGGTCGCTAATATGTCTCTCATATGTACAAATTACACTGGTCAACAGATTTTCACTTTTTATTTTTTACAGAAACGAAAGTAGCCAATTTTTATAGATTTCGAGGCGCTGAACATGAATATCACACTTAAAATTAGCTGGTAGCTCAGGGTTGCCAGTAAATGTGGAATTTACCTAAAAAATTCATGTTTTTCACATTTATTTTGTTAGGTTTTTACTCAGGAACGTATAATTACGTCCCTATTTATCGTTGCGGAATGTGTTATACCTCTTTCTATTCGTCAATGACCGTACTTTCTGAAAATTTAACAATCGTTCCGGTAACCGGTACCGTTGGGAAATTATATACCCATATATTCGAAAATATCTCTTTTTTTAGAGGAAAATCCGATTTTTTATTTTTTACTGACAACCCTGCAATAGTAAAATTATAATTTATATTTGAAAAGTAACCTGTCAATATTGGAAATGTTTTCTGCAAATGTCGTCATGATCGAAACGAGCCGAACTGTGAAAAAAAATATCCCTTCTACCGAAATTTTCCCTACCTTTACAACATGTACATTAAAAATGTAATATTGGCTTCCGTATGCCGAACAGAACTATAGGACAATACATTCAGACAATGTAACTATCATTTCGGTAGTCTGTACTGGGGTGGGGGATTTTATGTACTGAAATATTGCACGAAAAAAATCCCTTTCTGCAAAATTCCGACTTTTTTCTGCCTACAGCTGGCAATCCTGCAATAAATAACTGCACTGGCAATTCTCGGATAAATATAATCATAAAATATACGTTGACACCAACAATTTATATTCTATTCACATCCACACAAAAAATGTTTTTCCTATGGGATGACCGTATTGTCAAGAAATTTCGAAGGGGTAAATGTCACACGTACTTAGAGAACAAATGAATTGCGTTGTTGTTATAATAGCAATATACGAAGAAGTGTAACAACGGTTTTGCTGCCGTCAATAAGCAAGTTGTACTTGTTGGATCTGGCAACAATGCGTAAAGCTCACTCATGTGCCCACGATCCAATCACCTGATCATTCGACAGGCTGAAACTTGTTGGCGGCGTGCGTGTGTGTGTCCGCGCTCTCTTTTACTGTACTGTAATGTGTCTTGGTTGAGAGGTGGTTGGTGGTGAATGTGTATACAGTAAAGTATTTGAATTAAACTGTGAGTGTTTGTGTTATTTGAACGAGTGTCGGTTTTCATGAAAATGCCCCGCACCTGCATGAACAATCCTGATAACTTTTGTTACATTTGTGCAGACGCTATTTGTGGTAATAGAAGGCGACCACTTACTGATGCAGTAAGGAAAGCCTATTCATTGTATTTTGGTTGTCGAGTGGGAGACCAAGACAAATCTTGGGCTCCACACGTGTGTTGTACGTCGTGTTCTTCCGTACTAAATGCTTCAATGCATGGGAAAAACGTCTCTATGAAGTTTGGCGTGCCTGCTATTTGGCGTGAACTCAAATCATGTGTCTGATTGCTTTTTTTGTATGACACCGCCCTTGAAGAAATGAATCAATACCAAAAGGAAGAGAAATATCGAATACCCTGACATCCCATCTGTAATTCGCCCTGTGCCTCATGGACAAGGACTGCCAGTTTCTGTTCCCCCAAACGCAACAACATCAAGCAGTGATAGCGAGAATGCTGATCCTACACATCCAGCCAAAGAAGTGCATCCATCCACCAGTGTTGTTGATGCTTCATTTACGCCATCTTCATCTAGCGAAACACACAAAATCACACAACGTGAATTCAGTGATCTGATTAGGGATTTAGACCTCCCGAAGTGTAAAGCTGAAGTGTTAGCTTCACGACTGCAGCAGTGGAACCTTCTAGTTGAAACAGTGCGAGTGTCAGTTTTTCGGGATCTTCAGAAAGAACTTGAGAACCATTTCAGTACTGAAGGTGACATTACATTCTGTAGTGATGTTGAAGGTTTGTTTCATGACCTACATATTTCATACAAACCGAACGAGTGGAGACTATTCATAGATGGTTCCAAAACAAGCCTGAAGAGTGTCCTGTTACATAATAATAACGAAATACCGTCCATCCCTGTCGCATATGCTGCTTTAGCGAAAGAAACGTACACTACGTTGAAATCTGTTCTACGCGTCATTAGTTACAGTCAGCATGAATGGCTAGTATGTGGAGATTTCAAAGTAATTTCGATTTTGTTGGGTTTGCAAGGAGGTTATACTAAGTATTGTTCTTATATATGTGAGTGGGACAGTCGCGCAAGAGATAAACACTATATACAAAAGGAGTGGCCTTTAAGAACAGCTCTGGTTCCTGGCTCAAAAAATATTGTCAATGAACCCCTAGTGAACCCTCAGAAAATTGTTCTCCCACTACTGCATATTAAGTTGGGACTTATGACAGCGTTTGTAAAGGCAGTGAACATGAATGAAGCAGCATTTGGATATTTGTGCATGAAGTTCCCACGATTAAGTACAGAGAAGTTCAAACAGGGAATATTCATTGGTCCACAGATACGCCAGCTCCTAAATGACCCTGACTTTGAGGCCACTCTAACCCCTGGTCAGCTGCATGCGTGGCGTTGTTTCCGTAATTTGACCACAATGTTCTTGGAAAACAAGAGAGCCGACAATTACAGAGACCTTGTGGATGAATTAATTCATGCTTATCAAAAACATTGGCTTCAACATGACACTGAAAATGCACTTTCTTCACTCACACCTCGATGTCTTCCCAGAGAACTGTGGTGCTTTCAGTGATGAACACGGCGAGAGATTTCACAGGGATATTTATCTCATTGAACATCGATACACGGGTCGGTGGACAGCTGCAATGTTGGCTGACTTCTGCTGGACACTACAAAGGGATGCTCCAGACACAACCTACAAGAGGAAGGCAAAGAAACGGCGCATTCATTGAAGGTGAGTGCATTCATTTATCCTAGGCAATAAATTTGTGTACAATTTACTTTTGTGCAGCAATAACGAAGGTCTGAGGACCAATTTATTTTTTTTGGCCAGAAATGTAGTAGACAGGGGAAATTTGCTGTATTTCAGTTCAAAGGATAATATTTATTCTCAGTTCGGTCTTCTTGATGGCACATAATATTATCAGTCTTAGAATAACTTTTCCAGCATTCTTTCCAGTTATTTATTGCAGGAGTGCCAGCTGTAGGCAGAAGAAAAGTCGGAATTTTGCAGAAAGGGAATTTTTCGTGCAATATTTCTGTACATAAAATCCCCCATCCCAGTACAGACTACCGAAATGATAGTTACATTGTCTGAATGTATTGTCCTATAGTTATGTTCAGCATAGGAAGTCAATATTATATTTTTAATGTACATGTTGTAAAGGTAGGGAAAATTTCGGCATTTCGGTAGAACGGATAATATTTTTTTCACAGTTCGGCTCGCTTCGATCATGACGACATTTGCAGAAAACATTCCCAATATTGACAGGTTACTTTTCCTAAATATAAATTATAATTTTACTATTGCAGGGTTGCCAGTAAAAAATAAAAAATCGGATTTTCCTCTAAAAAAAGAGATATTTTCGAATATATGGGTATATAATTTCCCAACGGTACCGGTTACCGGAATGATTGTTAAAGTTTCAGAACGTACGGTCATCGACGAATAGAAAGAGATATAACACATTCCGCAACGATAAATAGGGACGTAATTATACGTTCCTGAGTAAAACCTAACAACATAAATGTGAAAAACATGAATTTTTAGGTAAATTCCACATTTACTGGCAACCCTGAGCTACCAGCTAATTTTAAGTGTGATATTCATGTTCAGCGCCTCGAAATCTATAAAGATTGGCTATTTTCGTTTCTGTAAAAAATCCACTGTAGACCAGTGTTATGAGAGCTCTTCCCCTGCCAGGGTCTTTGACAAAAAAAGAGATTACATCAGAGCATAAAATTTCAAAGCCAGACAATTATTCTCTGTTCAGCGTAAGATCTAAACTCCGATAAACAAAATATTTGTATCCTTCCGCTTGTCACAAATACGATTGGCTAGTGATGTATCACTCCCACTCCCCACGGGGAGGAGAAAGTTATACACGTGGATTTTGACAATACTGTCTCGTGTTGTCCAGATACTGACAGCAGCAGCAGACAAGAAAGAAAAAAAGCTCGAAAGATTTTTTTAAAAAAAGTATTTGAATTTCGCTGGTAAACAATTGTTGCTTAGTGAGTAAAGGTTTGCCTTGTTGGCGTTTTACCATAACACTCGCGGAACCGAGATTCATGACAGCCATCTTTGAGACTTTAGAAGCAGAACACCCGTCCACAGTTGAGTTGGCGCCAGAATTACTGCGCATGCTTAGTGTTTATTTCTATTGTTTCATTAGCCACACTCGATTGCAGTATTATTAGATAATCCGTATTAAATTTTTGTCATTTATAATAATATAGCAGTTTTATACGAAGCTTCATAATAAAAGTAATAATCCAATCACATGAACTATTTTGCGGAGGAGCACAAGCGTCGGTAGGACAACAGGAAATCAGCGAGATTTAGTTTCACGCGGCTTTGTTTATCGCAGTTTAGAGCTTACGCCGAACAATGTATAGATTCAGGATAATCAATTTTGAATTGGACAATTCATATACACGTTTAAGAAAGAAATTTACTAAAAACTTACTTTAAGACTTCACGTTTGTGTAACGCTCTCTCTCTCTCTCTCTCTCTCTGCACTGAAGTACTAGTTGTCGATTGCAGTTTTCAGCAGTGGCGGACGGTGGATTATGGTTTCGGGTGTTGCAGTACGAACGATCGGAGACAGAAGATACAAAGTGGACTCATTGACTAATCAGCATAAATTTAGATGCAAATAATATGTGACATGTCAAATTAAATAAAATTCTCTTTTCAAAAATAAAAAACAAATTGCAAAACATTTTATCCGATTAATCGCCTTATTTATATAGTAAGTTCATTCTCCTCTCTTCGATTGGAGCAAATCTGCCTAATACATGCTGTTTGAACTCTGCTATTCTTATTGTCAGGTCTTTTTCGATGGAAAGCATATCCAATGGTGATAACCTTTCTCAGGACATTCAATTTCTTGAAAGTGTCAATTGTTTTTGATGTGGGAAAAACTTTTCTTCTTTTACTGACGCCATAGGTATAGTTAATATTAATTTCAGAAGCTTTGTAGATTACTCAATAATTTTTCTAGATTATTGCGAACAATTCCTTCTAGCAAACTCAGTCCCTGACAGTGATCCGAATTCATCTTTAGCATAGACTGAAGAGAGTTCGTAGCAGAGATTAGTTACAAAAAAATGTACATTCATAGTTTACCTAGGAAAATTTAATTTAAATAGTGTAAAATGTATCTAGTGCAAACAACATTACTGCCATATGATGTCCTGTAAATTTAAACTGTATTTTTTTTCGAACACTCTCCTGAATTGCACTTTGCTTGCTTTGTCTACGCCTTAATTGCAAGTTCTTCCTCAGTTGAAAGCTGGTCAATATTTTTGTAAGTTATTTACAGAAGTCATGGTAAACAATTCATCCAGAATTTGTAGGTTGTTTACAGAATTAAAGCACACTCAATAAAATTAAATCTAATAACTAATAACCAAAACAGCTGATACAAAAGAGGTACTGGTATATGAATTGCAAATGTCACATATTCATACATTAACACACACACACACACACACACACATGTGCGTAAAACAAAAAAACTACATTCCAAATTATCCGTCTTGGTTGCAACGCAATGCATGATGAACACAATATACTTCCACGTGAGGCGAAACAACGCTTATCAATGTCATACGTTCTGGAAAGCAAGCCTTGAAACCCGTCAGATGTAGGATCAGCATGTAACAGAAGCCAAAAATCAAAGAACGTCAAAACAAACAGCATTGTCAGTTCTACACCCAGAAATGTTAACTGGGATGAGTCTAGAGTATTTGAGGGAGGTCCAATACGTCTACGTAATATCGAACCTGTCTTATACTGCACCCGATTCTACATATTGACTTATTTGGTTCACACTGTGGAAGAAGCCTTTATTATCTATATAAGCTAAGAATTAACTTGTAAATGCGGGTCTACTTTCATTTGTTTTCTGCTCTACTACATATTTTCTTTCTTATTTTGTAATTCTGTAATCACTTTTTTTAAAAAATTATCATTATATTGATTTGCTTCAGTATAGTCCCGTAATTTAAAAATATGAATGCATAAAAACAAATTCCATTTGTTAATTGCTAGTGAAATAAAATTCAGAAATCTTATTTAGCTCGAACAACCTTCTCGTTCACTGGAAACCGTGCTGTGTTGCAGAAGGTCTGCAACGACCAGAACCTTTAACTTCTGAGACACGGGGAAAGAAAACAACATTCGCTCCAATTGCAACGCTGAAGGAGTCTGGTCGTTGTATGCTCGCTGCAACGCAATATAAATTAGAGACTCTGTGACGGATTATTTTTGGCTTTTTAAAACTGATTCCTTGTAAACATCCTGCAGAAGATACCTTCATGTTTCTTAGAGAACAAAATTTAATGGCACGTCTCTGCTTTTCCCCGTATATTCATTTCATCCTGGAAACAAATCACAAACACTTATAGAAGTACAGAAAACAGCATTTACTCAAATTCACCTAACAATCAGAATACGTGTGATAAGCACCTGCCCTCTGTTTATACGAGAACTGTCTAGAAAGTGCCAGACGTTTTGGCCTATCACGGCAGTGGGCGAGGCTAGTGTCGCCACGTTGGTATCAAAAGTTTGCCACACTCAGTACGCATTCAGCTGTGGTAGAGTGAGGACTGTGACGCTCTTACTGTTCTTTCTGTGATGTGTTACAATGTGCACTGCAATAGAAAATCCCGCGTCTTGTCAGGTGCGTTCTGTGATTAGGTTTCTGTTGGCAAAAAAAAAAAAAAAAAAAAAAAAAAAAATACAAGCCAATTGAAATCCAGCGCCAACTGTGTGAAGTGTACCGACATTTAATAATGAGTCATGGCCGAGTGAGGCAATGGTGCACATCCACACACAGCCAAGCATATCCGAGAGCTCTTAAAGGGTTTTGGATGGGAGATGTTCGATCACCCACCATACAACAGCACGGATTTGGTGCCGACCGACTACTACCTCTCCTCAGCGATGAAAACATGGCTCACTCCACAACGCTTTGATACTTACGTCGAATTGCATACCGGTGTAAGCCTGTGGTTGAAATCGCAGGCGGCAGATTTTCTACCGCGACGGTATTGAGAAACTTGTGCCACGGTATGATAAATGCCTTAATTTGCACGGCGATTATGTGGAAAAATAGCTTAAGAGTACCTTTCAAATGTATATAATACAATTTGGTTTGTTCATTCTCGTACAGCTTTTAGAATAATCGGTCTACACATTGCAAAACGTGTCAAGGTTATACTAAGCCCTGCCAAATGTCAATACGAAGTTTCACAGCTGTCTTAAGAACTTTTCGATATACTTATAATGCAATCCATTTTGAGAAAAAACAAAGGACATTTAGCTAAACTTGACAAAAAAGTAGTAAAATCACATCATTAAAATTTCACTGCATTTCAACGAAAACTGAAAAAAAATATTCCTCATCTAAATCAGTGCGCTAAAAAATCAAATATGGCGTACGTTATGTTTAGATATAGGCATATTTGTACATTTGCTTCCATGAATAATTTCGAAATGTGAATTCGAGTGAGGAATTTCTGTTCTAATTGCAGGCGGAAACTGGAAAATCGGTTCTGAACTAGAATAAATGTGAAGATGCAGCAAGACACGAGCACTCGTAGCAATAGACGATCATCTCTTCGTCAAACTACGATTAACATTGGTATTCTGTTAACGGTAAGCATATAAAATAGTCGATATTTAATACAACGCCCCATGCACATAGAAAGTCCAGGTGCTGGTATGCTAATCTAATATTAAGGAGTACAGTTCCTCAGTGGTAAAGCACTCACATCTCTTGCGAAGGCCAAGCTAGTTATGGTGGACAATATGATGGCTGTAAATTTTCTCGGGCTTCTCCCGTTTTCTCCCGCATTTTCATTCTATAAACTCTTTCATAATCATTGACTTTCATTGATTATCCACCTCCTTTAACTAATGAGCATTACCGTTGGACTTAAAATAGCAATTTTATTTGATTTTGCTAATTTTCTAGTCTAAAAATAAATATATTTCAGGCCTACAGTCATTTCTTTCAAAATCAATCACTCCATATACATTCGTTACAAAGCAATTTATTACTTCATTTTAAATGATGGACTGTACTTTGTAAAATATTGCACTATAGCATAATTACCTAGGTATGCTGTGCATATATTACTTTTTATATATATTTTTCAAACATTTAATTCGAATAACCACTAATTATTCAAACAATTAATTTGGATACCATATATTTATTGGAGCAATTTATTCGGGTGACAATTATTTGGACAACTAATTTGGATAATTAATTATTCCAACAATATGTTCAAATAAGAAATAATTAATTGAAATAGGGAATAATTATACTGGTCAACGAAGGTTTTGTCTCAGAGCTAAAATTAACTAACTTTGATATAGTTTTGCTTGCTAAAGTGGAATCCGTACTCGAAATTTATTCATCACCCACACAGTTTGTCAGAGTCAGGATATATATCATGGTTAGTGCGACATTCTCTTCAGAAGGAAATAAGCTTTCCAAGGACATAATGTGCATCTGTGCATACGCAAAAAGGAAAATTGAGGATAATGCGGGAAATCTGTTTTAAAAATTCCTATTGGTAAAGTTTGTGCCTATGGAGCTGCCCCAGCTACAGGTGCTAAAATATGATGTATCTGAAAAAAAAATACCATAGGTTATAGGTAATTTTTGTGTACCAAGTTGCATTGCAATACCTTGAATCGTTATGAGAGAAAAAAATATTTCGCAATCCTCGTTGACAATTCAAAATATCATATATAAATAAGGAATAAATACGACAGAAACAGTTTCCAATACTGCATTACTCATCCAAAAATCATAGTTCGTGTGTCATTCTCTGCAGAATGAAACACTTTGAATTGTAACCATGCACATAGCGCATGTGTGCATGATGCACGTGCATAGGGAACTTGATGATAACGTGCTAAATTTTCCGACGAAAAACCCCGTATGGGAAGTATGGCCGAAACGAACTTCTCTGACTCCAGGGGAAAAGACCGTCATGCATCTTTCTTTAGTTGATCCACAAAAATCTTTCTACCCCCTCTACATATAAAACTTGGTTTAATTAAGAACTTCGTCAAAAGTATGGACAGAACTGGCAGAGGTTTCCAATATCTGAGAACTAAATTTCTCAGAATAAGTGATGCTAAAATCAAAGAGGGTGTTTTTATAGGCCCTCAGATCAGGGAACTGTTTCGTGATGTGCAGTTCATTGATGAACTTAATGAGCTCGAAAAAAAAAAACGCATGGCTGGTATTTAGAACAATATGCATAGATTTTTGTTGAATCATACCCAGGTAGGTCCGACAATTTCCGCGACATTGTGTCCGACCTCGTAACTGCCTATCAGCCTATTGGGGTGAAACATGGGCCTTAAAATTCTCTTCTTGGACTCTCACAAAGACTTATTCTCCCCACACGTTGGAGCTATGAGTGACAAGCATGTCGAGAGGTTTCATCAAGCTATTGCAGAAATGGAGAAACGTTACCAGGGAGATTGGACCCCCTATATGTTAGCTGATTATACCTGGACTTTGCAGAGGGATATTCTTGACGCCAAATACAGGCGAAAATCATAAATCCAAATATTTTAGAGGTAAGTTTTCGTTGCAAAAGCACCTTCTTCCATGCATAAGTTCCATGAACCGCAGTACACATTTCTTTCCCCTTGCCTAATCAAAACTGTGGGTGACAGGAACAAACTAAAACCTGATCTGAAATCACCGCTGTCAATACTATTAGACCCACCTATTGGAATTCTTGAGACAGAGAAAAACTTTTCTTTTGTTGGCTAGTGTTACTTGAACAATTAATTTAAATAAAGAAGAATTATGCAATAATTAATTCGAACAAATAATTGGATATCCGACAGACAAACATTCGGATATTCGAGTAAGTGTAGAAAAAACTATTCCCACAGAACCCAATAGTAAACGACACAAGTTACTATTTTCTCAACAGAAAACTTTTTTGGACACAACACGAAGTAATAAGGAAGATTTGGAAACAAAAAGAGAAAGAGGACCAACATCAGGGTGAGCTGTAAGTCAGTTGAAAATAATGCATTTGAAATTAATTATTTATCAATTGCGATGCCATGAAATTATTGTAAGTTGTATCATAACATTAAGTTACCGTATTTTACTTAATTCAAGTGTTTAAAATGTCTTCCGTCACCTTCAATGAATAAATTATATCTTGAATAAGCACAGTAGAACATTATATCATTAATGTCGCTGGAACAGTATGTTTTCAGAGGTAATATGTTCTTTCAAATGCTCTACATCTTTATTTTGTCTAAGAAAAAAACATTTTCTAGACAAAAAAGTACACTGAACTTGAATCTGGTAATAAGTCAATCAATTCTTTGTAATTATATCCATGAAACTACTACTTTTGAAGTACAAACAACATTCATCCTTTGATAACTTTCTATTCATTGTAAACACACTTAATTACACATGTATCAAGGTTTAAACCCTTATAAATTTACTTCTAACAATATATTATTCACAAACCACACCATAACATATTCTTCACGTCAATCAGCTACTGCAACTCTCGTCAATTGAGAACTACTAATGTCAGGCAACTTATGACTCGCGCTGAATTGAAGCCAATTAAGTATGGAAAAATGTATTCTAATAAACATGCCTAGAGGATATGCTAGGAAGAATTCCAGTGAGAAGAAGGAAAAGTATGAAATTGATGGTACAATTCTTACGTGAAGACCATGTTGAAATCGTGAACCCATGATTCTCAGAAACCTAGCAGCACAGACAGTGGACCTAACCATGGGAAACTGTAAAATAGCTACCTGGAAATATTGATCTCTGCTTTGTAAATTCCTCATTGCCAAGCGTTTGTCAATCAATTACATCGCCAACAAAACCCCATACGAAATAAGTAAAAGTGTCATTGGGCGTTCGAAGCTGTTGGATAAATGACGGAAAACTGTTATTTGGCCAACTTATTCCTGAAACAACTTTGAAACAATGTAATTTTCAAATTTATTTTTCAACTTATTTTTGTATATACTCTGGTTGCAGGATCATAGTTCAACGTGTTTGTATATACGTTGGTTCCACTGTCTTGTGTACGTAGGTTCCACTATCTTCGTTCAACACATTTATGTATTTTTAATATATACGTTGGTTCCATGGTCTTAGTTCAACATATTTCTCTGTATATGCCTTTGTAGGTTCCATGGTCTTGGTTCAACGTATTTTTGTGAATACGTTAGTTAGACGGTTTTGGTTCAACATATTTTTGTGTATACGTTGGTTCAACGTATTTTTGTGTATACGCTGGTTCAATGTATTTTAACACTTTATTGTTGCAATTATCAGCTTCCAACCATGTTGACCGCTAGGTACGTAGAATCTACCCGCTAGGGAATCTTTTTAACTTGCACAAGTGACCTGTCATGATGGAAGAATACTATAATTGTGATCAAGGTCATACTAAGTTGAAGTTAAAGGGATATTATCTTTTAAAAAAGCACATACATACACCCATAAAGAAGAAAAAAACAGGAACCTCTTCGGAAGGATTTGAAAATCATTTTAAAATGTCATATTATTCTGTATAAACTCAATAATTACTGAGTTAATCCCTTAATAATTATCAGGATTAGCTAGAAAAAGATTGCCTTAAAGTTTCGTTTTGGTGTTGCTTATTATGCTAATTTTCGTTGTATTTTGTCAACACAGAACAATTTAGAGGAAAAACAGTTTCCTTTGGCTGCTCCTTAAGTAAAATTGCACTGGCATTTAACGTTCTTGAGACTTAACCTTGAACTTTTGCCACTCAAAATATAGATAATCTGCTACGGTAATTGATGACTGTGACTGCCGAGCTGAGTCAAGATTAATTTGAAGAAAGAAATATAATAAAATTGCTAGTTATTTCCATACTGAAATCTTCTGATAATTCAATTTACGGAACACTTATAGTATTGTAATTCAATTGTATTTTTTTAATGTGTCATTTTCTTGTGTATGTTTTAGTATTATTACATCGAAACTACCATTTTTCCAGTGTTACCATGTGCTAACTATATTCTCTGGACGTAGGTTGGATCTCCCGAACGATGTTAGACTTACAAGAGAAGAAATAATTCAGCTAAGGATATCCAATAACGTCATAGGTAATTAATTACATGTTGCAAATTTATATACCTATTTTATATTTGGCTTTCCAAATTATGAATCAATCGTATACACTAATGGTCAAGTTCTCTGTTGAAATACAAAGTTAAATATCTTCATCACTTGGGGGTATATACTAATGTTGTACTGATACTTATTCAAAAAATAGGATTCCACTGAAGTTCATAACCCATCATCTAAATATACTTAGTAAGCTTAAAACCAATACCAGCATAAAGAAGTTACTCTTCGCAACACTTTTATTATCTTACACCAGAACTTCATCTGCTATAATATACAAATATCTCGAACATAACCTCATGCTATTCCGTAATCACAAATGGTCTGAATTTCAGACACACCTAGAACAGAGTTCGTCAATTCCTGTTTGCACACATACACACACACAGAGGCACATGTCACACAGAGGCCGTGTCCAAAAGTGCGAAGTACACACTTCGAGCATGCACGCTCGAAGTCTACAAATGGACACTTAGAAAAATTAACTTTTGATCTCCACTTCCTTCCAGTGCCTCATTGTGGTGGAACGTGAACATTGATAACAGAAGAAGGGAGAATTCGCTTCCTAGAAAAAATAAACTTTTTTTAGACGAATAACTTTCCAGGTATATTAAAGATATATCGTACAGATTGAGAATATGTGGGGCAATGATAAAATGACTTGAGAGTTTCTATTATGTGTGCCTACAGATTCAGTTTTGTCGTACCTGCAAATATTTGTCATTTAGGATCTCTCACGCACATATTAACAAGAGCGGAGTATAAATGCAGTAATTATGTGCATAATGTGTTATGTGCACGATAAACTTGTACCAACATAAAAACCACTAAACTATTGGTGATGTTCTATTTTATTAGGCATGCTTACGTGAGAGAATATTTATTAGTCCATCGGGATGAGTGTTGCACTGGTTAGTGAGCTAATAACACTGTTACTTAGTAACTTAGGAATTTCATTGCAAGCAAAAGCAGGAAACGTGCAAGAGCGTTAGGATATCGAAGGTACTGAGGGAAACGCTATTTACAATAATGTGACGTAAACCTCCTTTGGGAGAGAGTTCATATTGTGTATAATTGCTTCCTGTACGGTAGATTACTCAACAATGACACTGTAGTTGTAGAGGTTCTACCTTATTGCTTCAGTTACAGATACTGATTGTGCTATTTCTACCATATTGCGGTAATAATTAAGGTCCTTAGATGTTACTCTTTCTTTGTGAATATATAGATTTTACCCGTAAATCTTCGAAATAACGTTTCCATATTCTCAATCTGCACCAAAAGTTAATACTTACAAGAATGACAAGGAAAGAAGTGGTGCAATTGAACATCATGAGGACCAACATTTACAGGAAAAAGCTATTATGTCATTACGAAATGCCAATGTACGAGGATCACATACTCAAGGTGGAGAACCCTAATTAAAGTAATATGGTGAAAATAACAAAAAAGTAAGATTACTATCTTATAAGCCTGCTTAAATGGAGTCCTGTACATTGTATATACTCTACACTTACATGCACTTCACTACGCTTTCGGCGCCCTGCATCTCTCTTGATATACACCCGCTCTCCCACACACACACACACATGCTCCTCACTGCGAAAATGGTTACTGAGTTATGAAACAAATCCCCTCGTCCAAGTATAACCATAAAAACTACTAATATAATAAGAATTTTATGAAAATTAAGAAACGGTTTTGTGAAAAAAATACAGTGTGTATGTTAGGTAATGGCTCCCATTGTTCAATTATATGGAAGGAATTACTTGTTCATAATCGTTTCATAGTGAGTACAGTAAAGGGATTATATGAATTCAGAGAACTTTGTGTGGAATTTTTGATAAACGTGTAGAAAGAAATCTTTGACATGTATTTCAGTTTTGGTCTGCTGTCAAAAATGTAAAATGTACGGTAATTGGCATATATATATATATATATACGTATGTTATATGTGTTTGTACGTGTACAGTATACGTAGGGGGTGGCTCAAAGGTAGGTATACAGTCCCGTACTTATAAACTCATTGTTTGTTTTTTTTTTTATATATATATATCATTTCTTACTGTTATCCATCAGGTAGACTTAGTTTCTTTATTATTTGTTCTTAATATGCTTTTACTTACATCTCAAACTCGGAACAGCCGAAGCAACCAAACATATAGGCCAGAATGTTATACTTGATAAATGCAAGGGTATATACCTCCTTTTATGCCACCCGTATATGACCCCATTAACAAAAACGTTTTACGGTAGTTTCAGCCGATTCCACATACTGCTCAATTAGAAATTTCTTGAAGCGCGAACACTTTTAGCATTGGCATAATTGATAGATCTACAATAGAAAAAAAGAGAGACAATTCATATTATTCTCTATACCAATAAGACATGTATTAATTAATACTCGTCTCTATTTCAGATCCAAACCCACTAGGCAGATGTCTCAGTATTTTCATTTCGAGTGGTCTCATCATTGCAGCACTGATTGTAAGTAGTTTGGGCTTTTAAGCATTGAATTCATATTGGAAATAAGTAAATACTAGCATATATTACCGGCTTCGCTGGGTTGAAATGAAAATTTAAATGTATCTCATGTGTTCAGTACACGTGAAATATGCTGTTTTCTTTTTTTATGGCATCGATTTAAACAGCATCGGAAAGATCATTGATCATCTCGACGACACCGAAAACATGGATTCGACACTAATATTGGTCATTTTCGATCATATATATATATATATATATATATATATATATATATATATATATATATATATATATATATATATATATATATATATATATCCCCTTCCCCCAAGTTGCAGGGTAGAATTTCAATTTAAAAGGGATCGAAAATATAACTTCATCTAAGCGACCCTGAAAACTACAAATTCGACACTGATAGTGGCCATTTTCGATCATTTTTATATATCTCTTTCTCCTCTTACCCCGAGTGGCGGGGCTGATTTTGGGTTTAAACCGGATCGGAAATGTCACTGTTCATCTGAATGATCCCGAAAACTATGGATTAGACACTAATATTGATAATTTTCGATTATTATTATTATTATTATTATTATTATACTATATATAGCTCCCCCTCCTCCATGCTGCAGCACACGGCGTCAGAATTGGCACTGTTAATCTCAGCTACTCCTAAAACTATGGATTCGACACTAATATTAGTCATTTTCGATCATTTTTAAATGTTTATTCCTCTTCCCTACGTTGTACCCTCCTCCTTCCCAACTATCAGGGCTGAACTTGGATTCAAACAGCATCAGAAGTGTCGCTGTTTCTCTCATCGACTCCGAAAACTATGGATTCAACACTAATATCGGTCATTTTTGATAATTTTAAAATTTATCTCCAAGTCCCTTCCCCTACGTTGCATCGTCAAAGTAAAGAGCCTAAAATAATCTTTGCTCCTACTCATGTATGTTGAAAATTTTTATTTTAATTTTATTTTAATTTTTATTTTTATTTTAATTTTAATTTTTTTTTACATATATCTCTCCCTCCCCTACGTTGGCTCGTCAAAGTGAAACGATAAAAAACACCCAAGGCCCGACCGTCATATATGTTGAAAATTTGATCGAGACTGCTTGGTTGGTTGTTCAAAAGTTATTAGTTTTTATTTATACGTCCCCCTCCCCTAACCCCTTGGATCTACCGTTAAAGTGAAATTACAAAAATGTTTCCAGATCCGAACCTTATGTATCTTGCAAATTTGATTGAGATTGGTCGGATAGTTCAAGAGTTATTAAGTTACAAAAACATTAACTTTCAGTCTTATATAAATTGATTTTTATATATCTCCCCCTCCTTCTTCTCCCCTACCTTGCTCCGTCAAATTTAAATCATAAAAACAATCCCAGGCCCGAACCTTATCTATGTTGAAAATTTGATCAAGATCGGTCGAGTGGTTCAGGAGTTATTAAGTTTTATTTATTTTTATACACCCTCCTCCTCCACCCAACCCTAAGTTCTACCATCAAAGTGAATAGCCTAAAACCTCAGCCCAGCGGCCCAGCCCAGTCTCGAACCCCATCCATGTTACAAATTGGATCGAGATCGGTCGAGCGGTTCAGGAGATTTAGAGTCACAAACATAGTGATTTTCAATTATATATATATATATATATATATATATATATATATATATATATATATATATATATATATATACAGTAAAACCTGCCTTCAACGGACCCTTTATTAAACGGAAAACTGTCTTAAAGGGAAATATTTCATGGTCCCATGGATTTTGGAGTAAAAGACATGTAAAAGTCCCTTCATTAAGTGGAAACTGTGTTATGTGGACAACGGAAAGCAAAATAAACCTTTAACGGAAAATTCTGAGTTTCAGACTACATCGTTTAGAAAATTTTTAAACATCCTGTGAGAGGGTAAACATATACTGTCTGCGATAAATACTTCGTTCTTTTGTTAAATCTTTATAGGCAGTGTTGACCTTCGTCAATCACTACTCATATTCAGCTCCCACAATTTTTCGTTAGTCCTACGTAGCATGTCAGCTGTCAGTCTTCTTTGTAGGCGTACTTCTGTTCCGCTTGTGTAGCAACTAGCGACAGCCCCCCCCCCAAAAAAAAATGAGAAGAAATCTGACAAAACAAAGTTCTGCAAAAAAGGAATTGAGGTAAAGCAGAAGTTATATATCTCCATCACGTGTCGTGAAAACAAGGAGGAAAGAGTTCAGAGGACTTTCAAAATTCCAAGGAAAGCTTTTCTGTGTCCTGAAGTATACCGCAGCCAAGTAGTAGCAATGTATGCAAAAATCCTGCTTGACTATTGGGAAAAATAAAGGAAAGTGTACACAGCATATTTTGTTTATTTTAAGTTTTTTTGGGGGGGTGTGTATTAATCCGTAGAAGGAAAAAGGACTGTAATTGAACAAGTTGCGTACATCAATATATTTTCTCATTATGTCCGTTATAAGCATATATATTTTTTTAACGGAAAGGTCTATCTCCATTAAGCGGAAACCTGTCTTTAATGGAAATTTTGCGACTCCCGCTCGATTCCGCTGAAGACAGGTTTCACTGTATATATATATATTGTTGTGTCAATCATGAAAGGTAATATCCTAGCAGCGCTTGTCTACTAACTCTCGTGTGAACAGTCAAGTTCAGCAGAACTGAAACCGAGTCGGAGATCCTATCGCTCATTTACACTCACTTGTCCTCACCCTCACCGTCACTCACATTCGCTAAAATTAATCACTATCATTAGTACACACTTTTAAGTAATATTGATTATCCTCACCCCCATTCAGTATCAACTCTTCCTCACTTATCTTCACCCTCAAAAATGTTGATTCACTCATACTCGCTTGGAATCGTCCTCAAATATTATTGATGACCTCATCTTCCCTCATACTAACACTCACTGCCCTCACATACAAGAGCTGAATAAAAAGTAATGACAACTATTATAATTCATATCTAGTACTTGTACTGAAGAACGCCTGTTTCTTATCTACACTGTAATCGCCTCCCATATACAAGGGCGCCGATCCTGGGGCCGGGGGCCCGGGCCGCCAATGCTCATGTTGGCCCGCCAAATAGTTTTATGAATATGTAGTTTTTATACATATTTTTATTGTTATTGGTATTTTTTTATAAATATACAATATTTGGCATAATTTGAATTCTTCAAATCCTCATATATGCCTTCTTAGACCCTTGCCTGCAACCGAACACACGTCTCAATGCCTCCCTCCACCCCAATAACGATTTACAGTCCGTGGTTATTCAATTTAGGCTAACAGAAACAACAGATGCTGATGGAACTGAATGGTTATGGAAGAATTAGTGCAATCAGAATGGGGAAAGAAACGAGAAAACCTCGAAAAAACTAAAAAACACGATGTTGTTTACCAGAAATTCACTTGGTCGGGCATCGAACCAAGGACTGCTCGCTGCAGAAGTTAGCTCTATATCAGTTTCATTATTATTACTGAAAGAGTTTCTGACTCATTTCTCCATTGTTCAGGAATACCGGACTGGACAGGAACATGTACAGTGGGCCACATACATTCTTGAGGTACAAAATCCGTGAGTTAGGAACCCAACTAACTCCAGCTCCAACATTAATTACGCCTGATAGAGTAGTTAGAGCAGCAGCATAAAGTTGCCACCACCTGTTAAAAGAACAAATCGTAAAGTGTTTTTGTGCAGGAGTCAGGCGAAACACTGGCTGACGAAGTGACAAAAGGGAGTCTTTGGATACTTGTACTCACAATACACGGACAGTACCAATATATATATATATATATATATATATATATATATATATATATATATATATATATATACGAAGTGTTGTGCTGAGTTTTGAAACTATTAACAGTAGTCCTTCCACAAATCAATTAAAGTATGGATGGGTCATTCGGGGGAAGAACCCAGTCCACAATGAAAATTTTGGGAGAGTAACAGAGCCTGAGCTCCTAGGTTCCGGCACCACTGATTGATAGGTAATACTACTTTGAAAGAAGAAATTGTCTGATTTCATAATTCGTTAAATGATTTTTGAAAATGCTAAATATGGGTATTCAGTAATTTATTTGTAAATATTAAAAATGCAAAATTCGATAACACTCAAACGAGT
Organism: Thermobia domestica; assembly: GCF_964235325.1. NCBI lineage: Eukaryota > Metazoa > Arthropoda > Insecta > Zygentoma > Lepismatidae > Thermobia > Thermobia domestica. Next base: position 51,608,975 of record NC_137471.1, read on the forward strand.
TGGAGACTTATCCGTACTAAGCGTAAGGTTGCAAATATAACTGAGGGTTCCTCATTTGTAAATATTTCTGAAAATTTACACATTAAGACACAAGGAGAAAAGGGAAGGATATAGTGTCAATAAACAACAATTTTAAATTCCTGAAATTAACTGATAATATCAAATATAGAACAATTAACAGAATTAATTCTGTAACTCCTTTCCTTCCTTCCTTTATTTTCAAGATTACATCTTCACTGAATTTCTTCACTGGAGATTATCTTTCATTTAGCAGCATCCAACTGGAGCTCAGCCTTGTAAATGAAATATTTTAAAAAGAGTAAACGGTGAGTGCGAGAATCGAACTCGGATCGCCGGATTAAGAAAGCTCATCTAAAGCGTTACTTATTCTGGCTTGCCTAAATAAAGAGCCTTTTTAACTCGCTCAAAACAGTAGCTTGTTAATAGTCAAATTGATTAGTAAAACACAGGAATATGTAATTGAGGACTCGGAGGGCATTATATCATTGTATTAACTAAATTATTAACATTACAGTTTTTTTTAGAAATGAAATACAAAACTCCTTTATTTTGAATCAAATAAGGAGCGTAAGTTATACTCGTAAACAAACTAAAGACGAATCGAATTAATTATCGCGTATTGGTAGCATCTAAGAAGATTGCAAAGCTACTGAATTCGGTCTTAGCGATCCTTCCTGCTGGGTGCCTACACCTACTCCCGGCTGGGAAGTTTTTTTTTTACAGGGTGGCCAGTCTTATATTTAAATTTCCTTCTAGATATCACGATTCAAGGAAACAAAAATGGATGCAAGTGATGGAATAAATATTAAATGGTTAGAATTTAATGGCGTAATTACATAATTTAATAAAGGTAAAAAGTACTTTCAATTACACCAGAAAATGAATCCATTATATGATCTAGCTAATCCTTAATAGCCTATAGTTTTTAACCTCGATAAGCTAATTTCGTTAAAGTGTAGTAAAGTTCTTTATCTAAAGCTGGAGATAACCCGTTTCGAAATTATCTTTGTCGTTAGCTGAATTTAAGTTTGTAAAGAATGTTCGTTGACGTAATTAATCCTCATTACGAATAAAAGGCAAACGTCTCAGCCTGTAAGTAACGCCAATTCTTAATAGATCATAGTCATGCTTATACGCCAATAGATATCGCTAACGTGCAGTCAACTTTCATATAAAACTATTGTGAAGATTTAATTGCAACCTTAAAACTGTATTGTTTCAATTTAATCATTTGAAAATAGGGCAAGGTCTGTGATCATACGTAGATTTGAACATTAATACTTGTATTTGTGAATTTCTGCAGCAATACACTAAAAACCAATAAACAATCAAAATGCTCTTAAGAAGTTTTGTCAGTGCTACGCGATCTGTCAAAACAGTTCCCCATGCCGTAAGCGTCGGTGGACCACCGATGGGCAACTTGAGATATCTCCCCAAACATTGGCGGTTCGCAGCGAATCCTCTGGCAGTCAGCAAATCCTCAGGAGATGGTACAATTGAAACGAAACTCCCCTAAATTGAATGTGTTTTGTGCCATATGGCGGAAAGTTTATGGGCCTTTCTCGCCTATCGACTAGATGTGTGCCGTGTGATAAATGAATCTCACATTGAACACTTGTAGTAAAGGCTGTTTGAGGTCCTCTTTTACTTGATGCATTGCTCATAATTGTACGTAAAATGTAGTAAGTACTACGAAGAGTTAAAATCCCAAAATTTATTTTGAAACACTCGACATTTCTCACCAACAGTGTTGGAACTAAGATGTAAAAAGGAGAGAAAATTTTCCCTATAAAGTTATTGTTTACAACGATATTATTATTAGTCGAGACTATAACTACTACAACAACACGAGTTAGTAGTCAAAAAATGTAATCAAATGTGTACTCGGTGGCCCAGGTGGCCAAAATGGCACACACAGGTGTGTCACTTGTTTAATCCGCTCCAGTGTGGACACTAATTAAGATATCGGGATATTGTTCTTGCAAAATGTGGTTGGACTATAGTTTATCATATTAATTTCTTTTTCTTCTGGTGTCGAATTTCCTTCTCAAATTTCACCCCAGTAAAAAATTCGAGAATTTTCTAATTTCGAATTTCCTTTACTTTTCTTTTTCCTTGTAGCTTCCTTCGTTGTAGAAAGATATCCTTAAGACTTGCCAGGTAGATACCTCGGTTGGATACCTAACTGTTGACATCAATTGGACGGGCCTGCGCGCAGTGTTGCCAACTAGGGAAATTAAAATTCTTCTATATTTGGGCAAAAAATTAGAAATTTTTGTTTATAAATCCGTACCTATACGTTCGAGCGCAAGTCAACTTACGCCAATTGAACATTTGTCCTTACTTAACAAACGAAAGTACAGATCGTTACAATGGGGTAATTAGGGGACGCACGTAAAATTCGTATTTAGGTTCTAGCCCTTGATTTTTCTAGTTTTTCCTTACTTTTCTGTTTACCGTAATATATTTTTGGTAATTAGAAGCTTTGTTCCTTAAATATCGCCATAATACTTGTAGGATATATTAGTGGTGTACCAATGTTTAATTTAAGATAGTTTGCGTCTGTCTAGTTGCAGTGTTGCCAGCTACAAAATATTTTAATTCCAGATTTTAGGGGGAAATTTTGGAAAAATTATATGTTTTGTCTCTATTATTTCCCTCTTGTTGGCTATATCGGAACAAACGTAACAGTATCTGGAAGTCTCGTCTTTGCTCTACACAACGCACTATACAAAGTTCCAATAGGATAATTAAGGGAAGTACATTTGAGGTTTACAGTGGACCTTGTTCTCTAATTGAAAAGATAACTGTGATTTTTCTTAAGGTAGAATGAGATATTTTTTATTGACATGCTTACTTTATTAGATATCATCACAAAACTTGTAGGATATATTAGAGAGATACCAAAGCTTATTTTAAGATAGTTTGTGTGTGTCTGATAGTAGTGTTGCTAGCTACAAAAAATTTTAATTCCAGATTTTAGGGGCAAATTTTGGGAAATATTCCCTTTTTTATTTCTATTATTTCCTTCTTGTTGGCTACATTCAAACAAATGTACCAGTGTCTAACAGCCTCATCCTTAGCCTACACAGCGCACCATAAAAAGTTTCACTAGAATAATTAGGGGAAGTACAGTTGAGGTTTATAATAAACCATGTTCTGGAAATGGTAAGAAAATGGTGAATTTCTGAGGTAGAATGAGATTTTTTTTTTAATTTCATGCTTACTTTGTTATATATCGCCATGATACCTGTAGGATATATTCTTTGAGTACTACGGTTTATTTTCAGATAGTTTTCGTCTGTCTGATGGCAGCGTTTCCAGCCAAACAATTAATTCCCGCTATTAGGTGAAAAATTCGGAAAATTTCCCTTTTCCCCTCTATTATTACCCTCTTACTGGCTACATTGAAACAAACGTACCACTACCTGAAAGCTTCCTCTTTGCCCTACAGAATGCACCATAAAAAGTTTCAATAGGATAATTAGAGAAGCTGTACCCCGGAATATTTGATTTTTGCCTCTTAGGCGTAAAAAGTGTCAAAATTTCATATGTATGACAGAATTTTTTCTTTCTCTCTTTGAGTGGAAGCCAGCGACTTCAGGATTTCACTGTATCTTGTCAACACACCAAAGATTTCTTTAGGTTACTTGAACCCATATAGCAGCAGTGGTGCTAGATACAAAAAAATTTTGAAATTCGGTTAGGGATTTTTTGTAAATTTTCACCCCTACATTTCCCTCAATAATTTACCACCCGTTGGTAACACTGCAATGCAACTAACACCAAAAAATAGCCACATCCATTTTCTTAAAAACAAGGCCTTAACTATATCAATCGAATGAATAGTTTTTGAGCAATAAGTCACTAGCTGGAAATGTAGGAAAACGCCAAAAATGGCCTGGGACCGAAAGGAATAATCACACAATTTTGCTTGTATAGGTTCGAAGAAACAAACGATTTGTAAGTTACGAGGGCTTCGACTCAAGTTCTGTTGATTATTTCAATAATCTGCAACATAAATCAATAAATAATAGTTGCCAGAAAAAAACAGACTTTTGAAAAAAAAACATGAAAAAGAACGATGTTTTTTATTGAAAAAAACTTCACAGGAAAAAAACGTTTTTTTACAACACTATTCTTACTGCAAACTACAAATATATTTAGTAGAATATTGAAAGGAAAAGTGGCAAAATAAGTAATACACTTACTGTATATAAACGTAACGTGTTAATGAGACCTATTTTCCTAGCTTGAAATACATTAATGGTCATTTGTGATGTTCTATCATTACAAATATGTTAGATACTTATACACTTAAACAGGATTACTTTACTATTGTATTACCCCCATAACATTAGAATTCAAGCACTATATCAGTTCATGCACAGATTGAGAATATCTAGGCCATCATATTATAGCTTTCTTTATTTTGAAGATTTGTCGTGAATCTCCTGCTATTATACTATGGCTACAAATAAGCACTTTCGGCACCAAAAAGTTCGTAAACCCTTTAAAAATATTCATATCCTATTACACCCTTTCATTTTTTCTACTATTGACTTTGCATACTAGCAATTGGTCACCCCACACCATTGCTACAACTATTCTTATTTTAATTCTACAAGAATCGTATTATATACCGGTAGCGTTTTACTTCCTTACTACATTTCTACAAGGGAAATAGAAATGGTCACCGCGGTGGTTTGAAGCTGAAGAAAGCTGTAGCGAATAGAGGCAGACAGATGGTTAGGCTGCCGAAAGACCGTCCTCGCATTCAGGATTTTCGAGCCTGAATAAGAGGAATATTGACAGAAATTCATTATATGTTACTTATGTTGTTAATTTGAAACTTCAGCGTTTTATTTTGAATAACCTCACACGAAATAGTGTTCTATTTCCCCTTTAGATAAGCCCGTTTCCACGGGAAGCGGCCCCCCCTAAAGTTTTACTGCCCCCTAAATTTTCATGGTAGGTTTGCAAATAAAGTATAATATGGTGATTAACTATAATATAGTTGGATTATCCCCCTAACTTCTACTGAGCCTCCTTACATTTTTGTGGTGGCTACAAGCCTGCCCTCAGCTCTGAGATGATTGATGTTTGGTACATGGTGGTACATTTGCAAAAGATTATATCCTGAAAGTATTGCACTTTGTGTTCTGAGGTCCACAAAAAAAAAAAAAAAAAAAAAAAAAAAACTCATCAAAGCAAACGTTTCAAGAGTTCAGCCTTTGATAAGTTTCGTCCAGTAGATTGATTTCTCTTATATTGTTTCAGTCACTGGAACAGAATATTGTGTTCATCACTCGTCATCATGACACATCACAAACATTCATTATCAAAGGACACAGTGGATCAATAGTGGAGCGCTCACCTCTAGTGTGAGGGGTACCTGGTTCGAATTCAAGCCATATGAATTTGTGTTGGACAACATCGTGTCCGTGTGTTTAATCGCGATTCAGACGTTTCCTCCCACATGACCATTCCATCGATTCTTTTAAAATCAGTCACTCTCATTAATCATCCGCCTCCCTTTGCCTACAGGACTTTTTCCTGGAACATAAAAGTAGAAATTTCATTTTACTTTATTCAGTAATAAGCCACTGTAACTAATTTTATTATCATTACTCTGAGACCATATCTGTTTATTTGTTGCTTTAAATATTAACTCATGTGTTCAAAATCCCTCAGCCAATTTGTAAATGTTCACATGGACTAATATAAACAATATACGAGTATGTTCCATGGGCTAAAGTAAAACGACAGTAACCGCGAAAATATTATGATGAAATAATATTGCTAATGTGTGGAGTAGTTCGATAATAGCACTGGTAAATTATCAGAATGCTCATGAACATTATTATTATCGTAAGTTTTTGCGTCGTTATGTTGAACTCAATAAAGAATTTAGATTATTTTTACTTGGAGATTTTTTTTTCATGTATCAATTACCTTGGGCTTCCCTCTGAGCGCCTAACTATCGAATCCATAATGAACTTGCATTTAAGAAGTTAGCACTAGAAGACCGAATTCGGTAGCTTTGCAATCTTCTTAGATGCCACCAGTACGCGATAATTGATTCGATTCTTCTTTAGTTTGTTTACGAGTATAACATACGCTCCTTATTTGACTCAAAATAAGGGAGTTTTGTATTTTGTTTCTAAAAAATCTGTAATGTTAATAATTTAGTTAATACAATGATATAATGCCTCCGAGTCCTCAATTACATATTCCTGTGTTTGCCAACAATTTGAGTATTAACAAGCTACTGTTTTGAGCGAGCAGAAAAGGCTCTTTATTTAGGCAAGCCAAAATAAGTAACGCTTTAGATTAATGGGTAGCATTGTGCTTTCTTAATTCGGCGATCCGAGTTAGATTCTCGCACTCGCCGTTTACACTTTTTAAAAGTTTCATTTACAAGGCTCAGCTCCAGTTGGATGCTGCTAAATGAAAGATAACCTCTAGTGGAGAAATTTAGTGAAGATGTAATCCTGAAAATAAAGGAAGAAAAATAAATGGAGAAAACGAGTTACAGAATTATTTCTGTTAATTGTTGTATATTTGATATTATGAGTTGATTTCGTGCATTTCTAAATTGTTGTTTATTGACACTATATTCTTCCCTTTTCTCCTTGTGTCTTAATGTGTAAATTTTCAGAAATATTTACAAATCAGGAACCCTCAGTTATATTTGCAACTTTACGCTTAGTACGGATAAGTCTCCAACTCGTTTGAGTGTTATCGAATTTTGCATTTTTAATATTTACAAATAAATTACTGAATGCCCATTTTAGCATTTTCAAAAGTCATTTAACGAATAATGAAATCGGAAAAGTTCTTCTTTCAAAGTAGTATTACGTATCAATCAGTGGTGCCGGAATCTAGGAGCTCAGGCCCTGTTAGACTCCCAAAATTTTCATTGGAGGCTGAGCCACTCCCCGAATGATCGATCCATATTTTAATTGATTTGCAAGTAGGACTATTGTTAATAGTTTCAAAACTCAGCGCAAGGCTTTCTGTTTACTTATAAAAAAAATAACCTACTACATATACGGCATAATCTATCCGTATATTATTTGATACACATATATGTATAGTCATTTGAAGTTAGTGAATTTGTTTACATAATCCTTCATTAGAGTTAATTATAAGATTATTTAAGTGACCCGACTGTTTTCTCATCGGGGCCTGTGCTATCCGAATATTTTTTTCTATTACTGTCCGTGTACTGTGAGTAGAAATATCCATGACTCCCTTTGTCATTTCGTCATCCAGTGTTTCGCCTTACTCCTGCACAAAAAACACTTTACGATTTGTTCTTTTAACAGGTAGTGGCAACTTCATAGTGCTTTCTAGCTACTCTACCTGGCGTAATTAATCTTGGAGTTTGCGTTAGTTGGGTTGCCTAACTCAGGGATTTTTGTACCTCAAGAATTTATGTGGTCCACTGTACACAAAAACATCGATGACAGTTTTAGAAATAAGCCCATGCTCTGCAGAGCAACTCCAAGCCTCATTATCCGACGCCGAACCCCTGAGACTGCTTTGGAATTACCATCGGTTCTTTGCCACAATCTTCCCCATATAAATAATAATAATAGAAATATACTCAATTTCGCTCAGTAGGGACACTTTGCCCACGTTTACTAGCGATTATTAACGAATTAAAGTATGGTGAAAATACGAAAAATTGCAGTATATGCGATCGAATAGATTAACTATGAACCATCAATGAAAATCCGAAATAATATTGCTTCATCGGAACGTGTTTCACCATATAATATATTGTTTAATTATGATAGAAATTAATGTTGAACACATTTTTAATTGTGTCTACATTTTTTTTAAATATCTGTGCCATCTTTGGTTTTGGTCATTGAGTTGCATGGGGAATTATCTTTCTGTTTTTTTTAATGACCTGGACCTTTAATCATTTAATTCTGATTTCTTCTATATAAAAATCTAGATAGAAGATAAATGTCTAGATAGAAGATGGAAGCTCTATATAAACGTCCCTTACTTTGAGAAAATTAAACTTTGTCATTTATAGTTTTAATGTTTACTAGTGAAATTTAATTTAAATAATATTCAACTCATATACGAGGTGCATCCAGAAAGTTAATTCCAATGGACTCTAAAATGAAATATGAAAATGAGAAGAAAATGTTATTATTACTGTGCAGTTAGTGATATATAACCTACTTTTCAGCCTATGGACGATCTCTGTTGAGGTATTTGTCACAACGTGCAAACAACTTTTGCATGCTCGTGTCAAAGAAATCCGCTGCCTAGATTTGGAATCAGAATGTCACAATTATCTGCAAATCAGTTTTTCTGTCAAAATGTTGTCGGGCCAGAAATGGCTTTGGGTGTAGAAATAGGCGAAAGTCGCTAAGTGCAAGATCGGGGCTATTAAATGAGATCAGTAGCACACCCGTGTTTCATCCCCATTGACGATGCAATCGAGGGATTGTACACTTTTCTGATGGTATCGTAGCTAGGCACTCCTTTTTGAGATCCGTTGTCAGTTGTTTTGGAACCCATTGTGCACATACCTGTCAAAACTGAAGTAGCTGGGTGATGATCTCATGCAACAGAGAATGGGAGATCTGAATAAGTTGACATGAGAGTTCGGACATTGTGAACTGTCGGTTCTGCAGAATTGCTTGCTACGCACTTTCCACAGAACTTTGGGCGTAATCCTGGATGGTTGGCCATTATAATGTTCATCGTGCACATTGGTGCAACCTGCTATGAGTTGTCTGCGTCATTTTTTGACCATACCTTCGCTCACAACATTCGGCCCTTAAACTACATAGAACTGTCGATGGATTTTCCACGCCGACGAGTCCTTAGTGTGGCGTGTACCTTGAACTCTGCGGGAGATTTTATTCGCTCAGCCATGTTTGTCTATCAAGTTTTCTCATCACTGGCTTCGCACAACTGCAATAGAAATAGAAAATAGAAACAAAAAAGTTTTTTTTTTTTTAAAAAAAAAAAAGGACATTCCTCGGGGAAGCTCGCCTCTTAGATACGAGTGAGGCATCAGCCAACATTCTACAAGCCTCTCCGTCATGCAGTTAGTAGCCTAAAGTTGATATTGGTGGCAGTACGTTGCGGCTTCTATCTATAATGTAGGCATTTACCACCAATCTATGATTGTGTAAGATATAAAGAAAGAAGGATAATGAAGAAGATAGGAAAGAGCGAGAGAAGAGTTATTTTGTTTTCATAGCGGGATAAAAAAAATGGAAAAAGAACAAGTATCGGTCATGCTGCATGCTTAAGTGTTTACATGACAAAATACATTGAAAAGGTGGCAAATACGCATGTGTTTAGCAAAAAAATAATTATGTTATTTACCAAAGTCTGTGAAGTGTATTATTGTGGGATGTTTGTTATTTTTTTTTAACATGGAATGTCCGCTCGTAATCCTCAGTTTGTGATTGAGTCGTGATCTGTTAGCGGGTTGCAGATATTTCTTCAGTTCACCAACTTTTTCACTGCTACTACTGCCTTGTTGTTCTATAATAGAGATTTGTGGTTTAAATTCGGCTGCTTGGTTCTAGATTTTATTTTGTCGGCATAAGTTGGTTGGGTATCCTGTATTGATTCATTGGTGACGGTTAAAGTGTTCACTACTTTTGCAAATATTTTCTTTGTTGCTTGCTGAATGGTACCTAGTATGCTATTTCGTACTTCCTGTTGAGTAGCTGATGTGAGAATTGTTGTAAACAAAGTAATGATGCTATTTGTTGCTACTTATATTGCATCTTTGATTTGTTGTTCTATGTTTATTGATTGGTTTTCTGGAAATATTGTTTGTGTGGCGTTTGTCGTTACTTCAGTGATGCTGTAATCCTGGAAAGAGCCAAGTTGTCTGGATAGGTTCACTTCCTCTTCTATTGAGATGCTGGTGTACTTTTCTGTTGAGGTGTGCTTTTTGGTCTTCGAAAATAGATACAGCTTCCCTTCTGTGACCCGTCTATTTGCAGGTTGCGCAAAATCTATTGTCCACTAGTCTGTAACAGTGTAGCAATCTTCTTGGTGGGTGTTGCCACAGCGGAAGCAGACGCGTTGGCTGGAGCATCGGAATTTCAGATGCCCATACTGGTAGTAATTCCAGCAGGGCATCGGTCTTGGAAGCTGTCTAGAGTTTTCACTTAACGTTTTCTTCGGTTTCCAATCCTTGAGTTGTAAGTCTATTGATTTCCTCGACATGTTTTTGGAAGAGAGACTTAACAGCAATGCAGATCCATTATTAGTATTGATACAAATGAGGTTAGTAAATCAAATTGTCTGTTTTTGTCATGCTTCTTTAGTTGAATTAATGCTGGTTGTGGTCGCTATCCCTCGTATAACACATGTATACGTAGGTATTGTTTTCTCCTGCTTATGTGAGGTATGCTGCCGTGTTCCTTGCTGCGACATAGTATTGTTTCTTACGCTTCCTGCATCTTCTTTAGGGTGTTGTTTTCGTCCTTTTTTGTGTTGCAGTAGTGTGAAGCTGTCTTCTACTTGATCTTCTGCTTGTGGTTCTTCACATTATATGAGTGGTTGTTAACCTATTGATCGACGTGGTCTTGAGAGGGGCCGGTTGTTAGCGGTCACACATGTATGAGCTGCACCGTGTTTCTTCGTATGATATTTTGCACTTTGTCACTGGATTTCCTTCTAAATGTGTCATCTCTGCTGCGTTGAGAAACTGTTCTAGGATGACTCTTCAGGGCCAAAGTTGTCTCTCTTGTGGCTTCAGATTTGAAGTAAACACAACACTTCCCTCCTCCAATGTTGACAATAATAAATTCGTCTGCATCGATCCTCTGGCTATGCTTATTTTCTAGGCTCTCTTCTAGGTTGGTTTTTCAAATACTCATGGCGAAAAGTTCAGGTAGCGCCCGGTTATGGGATATGTATATTTATTCTGTACTTCTGCGCAAGCGTCTACTCTGACTACTCGTGCCATCTTGGGAGTACCTTTGGAACTTACTTCTTGGATGCGCTTCGCATAATGTGTTTGTGTTTTTGGAGAAGAAAGGGACATTTAACTATAGACTTAGAGAATAAATCACTAAAATCACATTATTAAAGTTGCTTTTGATTCCAAAGAGAACAGAAAACTAATCCTCCATACAAAACAAAATGAAATAAATACTCATCTCCGTTAAGTACATTGTTTTTTTTAATTCTTATTCATAAAATTAATACTTTTGCGTTCTGACTTTCCAGGAGGATAAATGGCTGTTGCTTCCGTGGATATTGGTCTGTGTCCACTACTTGACAACGAGGGTTCTGGTTATTTCTGCGCTCGTGCTCTCCTTCATTGATACCAAACAGCCTAGAATAAATTTTGTTTGCAATCTTGTTTCAGCATGTATATATTTGGGTAAGTTGTTTGCATTTGTAAGAAGCACATACAAGCATTTGTAAGTTCAGTCGTTACTTCTCAGTAAACCACACGGAGAGGAGAAGGAGCTGGCAAATAACCTGACGTCGATAACAGATAGTAGTGATAGGCAAATAAGAATATCGATAGCGTAATCGATGGTTTTGTAGGTATGTTATTCGTGGATTCATGACGTTGACGACACCTGCTTATTCCACTCTGCTACCTAATTTCCTTTCCTTCTTCTCGCACTACGATTTCTCTTTTACCGTGAAAGCACACTCATATGTGATACAACAGCCACAGTAACATTTCAGCTTTTAGCAGATAGAGTGGGAAAAGATTCTCCATTCACGCTTTTTGTTAGTATACTAAATATATACCACATTGACTTGATCCCTAGCTCACTCGGGCTCGCGCTCACTTCTCTCTACTGGACTCGCGCTCAGTTTTCCCAACTGAGCTCGCGCTCACTTGGGCTCACGCTCACTTCTCTCAACTGGGCTGGAGCTCACTCGGGCTCGCTCTCAGTAATCTTAACTGCGCTCGCGCTCACTAATCGTAACTGGGCTCGCGCTCACTGCTCTCTATTGGACTCGCGCTCACTCGCGCACGCGCTCAGTTTTTCCAACAGAACTCGCGCTCACTTTTTTCAACTAGGCTCGCGCTCACCTGTCTCACCTGGGCTCGCGCTCACTCGGGCTCGGGCTCAATTATTGAACGCGAGCCCGGTTGCGTGCGAGTGCCGAGCTCACGAGCGCCGGGCTCGCGAGTTTGGACACCTATGGTGTATGATGGTGTGAGGTTTAGTTCGCATTTTTGCCCTGGTTCAAGACATTTTGGCAGCACAATAATATACAACTGATCGAAAAGTATATGTTTCGCAATCTCTGGGGGCAGGAGAGCACTCACGGGGATCCATCGAGTCAGGACCCACCACCTCAAAAAAAAAAAAAAAAAATCGTAGTTCAACATACATGTTTATACTTTCTCAATAAAACCACACTTGTTTAACAGGAAAATGATTGATGTAACATGAAAATTTGGTCTCGCATTTCATCTGTAATCTTTCTTTTATAAAAACAATCTAGTTCTATCATTTTTTTTTTCTAAAAATATAGATGGAAGTATTTTACAATTACTTATCGTCTTTTCGGGTGCAGAATAATACCCGTTCAATATTACATAGTCGTAGTGGCTTGTAGTATTGTATCCTCTCTCCAAAAGTTTGAACCCCTCCCAACAAAAGTTTCTGGTGCGCGCCTGCCTGGGGGATGCTCTTTTCAAATAATGCCCATGATCGACCAGTTGAAAGCAACTGGCTTAAAGAAACTAGGGATGGCCACAAAGTTCCGGTTCCGGCGGCTCGGAGATCCGGTTTTCAGAGCCAGTTCCGGAACCGCTTCCGGACCTGGATCCGAAAACCCGGTTCCAGAAAAGGATCTTAGGAACCGGTTCCAGACCTGTATCTGAAAACCCGGTTCCAGAACCAGATCTTAAGAACCGGTTCCAGACCTGGATCTGAAAACCCGGTTCCAGAACCGGATCTTGGGAACCGGTTCCAGACCTGGATTCGAAGAACCGGTTCCAGACCTGGATCAGAAGAACCAGTCCCGGAACCGGATCTTCTAGAACCGGATACGTTCAGACCCGGAAACCGGTTCCACCAGGAACAAGTTCTGGTCATCCCTAAGAGAAACCCAGTTGCATCTAGACGAGAAATTTCTCATCTCGTCTCGAAATCGGGACGAATACTTTTTTTAAAATTTAAAATGAGACTAGAAACATTACAATTCTCCTCTCCTTTCCAATATGTAAAATGATTCGAGATTAGAATTTGAGTCTCATCTACAACACTAGTTTAACCAAAGCTTAGATCTCAAACACTTCAAACAGTTTTAGTGTTACATTATTAATAGTACAACAGTGATTGTACGAACACAATAAAGTACATTTATCAACGCTTAAAGATGCGCAAGTCATTACACATTGTACTCCACAAGGGCGCCGGAACCGGGGGGGCAAGGGGGCAGTTGCCCCTCCTGAAATTTTCAAAGGGGGCAAAATACTCGTTTTGCCCCCTCACTTTCAGACTGTAAAAACATCACACAACACTGATTATATGAACTAAATTTTGCTTTTTATAGTAACGTGAAAAAAAAATCTCTATTCCAGATTCATCTTTCTCTTTGAAACAAGGGACCGGGTGCTTTTTCTGCCCCCATGTTAGACAGAAAGAGTTAGGAAAAAAGAATTGAAAGTTCTCTTTATTTCCATTGGTGTACATTCTCAAAACACTGTAAATTCTTTTAAAATTGTTGTTTAAGTAATCGTAAGTCTGCAATATGAAACGAGTCGTCGAGCGAGATTTTAAAGTTTAAAAAAGATAATAGTTTAAATGCGTAACAGGACGTTTAAATATATTTTTTATAAATTTAAATTATTCTTAAAAACAGTATGCAGAGTGCAGTAAGTTTTATAGTGAAGAGGAAAAATGTATAAGGTAGGATTAATAATTCAGAACATATGAAAAATGCGAACTCTATTGTAATTCCGTTCGTTTAATCCTTTCACTACCATTTTTTCGGAGTAAGAAACATTAATATATGGCTATTTTAAGTTGTTTTCAAACGTATAAATATATATAAAAAACATTTTCCACCGTTTCGTTTTTCGACGTGGGAAGGGTGGGACATAATGTATGCCTCTGATATTTTTACGTGAGACTTTCAGTGGTATTGACATGAATGATCATCTTGTATTTTCAATTATGAAACGTATATTGTCAGAAAAACAATTGGTCGTATTTATGATTACAAATATTTTACTTTTCTGCATCCTTTTCCAAATTACAGTACATGCAACCTCTGCTTTATCACTAGCACATTGTTCCTCACTTTTATCTGTTCCATTATCACTTTCATTGTTCATGTTCACTTCCACTACTGTCTATTTGATAATAAGAATTCTATGAACCATTAGCAGGTTTCTCTTTACCAGTGGAACATCGATTCATAGCAATAAAATGTGGTAAATTACCAGGAGTCCTCTGAGAATGTATCGTGGGACACATATGTCCCAGTGCTAGTGAAAGGGTTAAGATATGAGTGCAGAAACATAACACCTGTTTCAGCTCTCCTTTTACACCAAGTTTGTAAACAAAAATAAGGAAGACAGTCACTGCTTATAATAACTAGTAGTGTTAGATATTTAGCTCGCAGTGGTCAAACAATCAGTGGACATTTAAATAGTACGGGTAATTTGATGTCAATCCTGGATGAAAGAAAAATAGATGTGCCTGTTCTCAACCAATGGATTAATCGACAGGATAACTGGCTTAGTGCTGATTGAAAGAATGAAATTTTAAAGATTATTAGACATGCAATATAGAGAGACTTGGTAGCAGAAGTTAAAGAGTCTCCATTTTATGCAATCATAGCCGACTCCACGACTGATATTTCAAAGAAAGAACAGTTGGCTCTGTGTGCGCTGTATTGACTCTGATTCATCAAACCCAACAAAATATTTATGGAAATGATCACCCCACATGACACAAAATCGGAAACAGAATTCACGATCAAAGATATTCTAACGAAACCTAACCTGAATGCAGAAAATATACGCGAACAGTGTCATGATGGTGCAACTATCATGTCAGGACGAGTGAATGGTGTGCATAAGATAACTTCGACTCAACACCCGAAAGCTGTATATATTCATTGCAATAATCATGCATCAGATCTTCCATTGCAGGAAGTAGCACGAAAATGCGAATCTTTGTGTGACGTGCGGGCCATAGTGAAAGACGTTTGAAACATCAACCTGGATTTTGCAAAACGATAGACAACGTACGCACGCCGACATTGTTCTTGAACCCTGTAAAACTATCAACGAAAGTAATCCTAAACATTTGCTGCTTGTTTGTCCTACTCGCTGGTGTGTTAGGCGAAAATCTCTAATCAGATTTCAATCTACTACAAACGAATTCAAATCACGTATTGGATGAAAAATCAGTAATACAGGTGGTCCAAATAATGATCAAAATGTAATTCTAAAAGGGTATTTGAAAAGAATGAACACATTCGGAATGATATTTTTTCTGATAGTCGGTATACGTGCTTTTGTACCTTGCGGACAACTGGCGAAAGTGCTTCAAAATTCTGAAGCTTCTGCTTTTGGAGCTAAAAGAGCAGCAGCGATTCTATCTAGAGGACACTCTGAGAAACCTACGAACGGACAGTGCATTTGAAAACATCTATAAGGAAGCAAAGGAAAATGCAGACAGACTATACTTAAAATTACCCACTTCATCATGATCAAACAGAACACCAATCAGGTTGGAGGAGACTGATAATCCTTCTATAGCAGCTACCCTAGAACCTGTATCAGATTTTTCAAAAATGTACTTCGAAATCATTGACTATTTGTTGAATGAAGTGCAGCGTCGTTTCAATCAGCCAAGCCTCAAACAACTCATAAAACTTTAGAAGATACTTTTTGAAGGAGCTATATGTGCTGGTGGGCCTCTCTCAAGAAAATATTTGAAGCAGGAATTGGAAGTTCACTCGTCGCATTTTAACCTGTATAGATCATGAGCTCAGCTCTAGTTGCTTCCACCTACTTTGATGACGACTGAGTCGCTGATGACCATCAGAATATTAAAAACTATTAGTGCTGAAACCCCAACTGTTCGCAGCCTTCTCGACCAAGTTGTTTGTCTAGGGACTTTCGTTCTCACTATGCCAGCTTCTTGAGCATTTGCGAAAGATCATTCAGTTATTTGCGTCGTCGAAAGATATATTTGAGGACGTCCATGACGCAGGAAAGATTGACTCATCTGCGTTGTTGCATATGTGTAGCGACCAGACTTAAACACCATTGCAAGAGAATTCATATCAAAGACAAGCAAAAGAAAACATACTATTGATCAATTTTGAAAAGAAATAAATGTAGAATTACGTAAGTGAAAATATTATGCGTATTATAACCAATTATTTAAATTACAAAATAGCACTTAAAATTCAATATAAACTTGAATTATTTCTTATTAATTGTGTCGTACTTTATTAGTATGAAGTGAAGTGAATATAATGAGATTAGGAAGAGAGATGAATGTAATAACAAACTGGATATACTGAAGTAAGTGTAGTAAAAAATACAAAAAACTCTGGATAATTAGTGTAATTGAATTTTCTATATAAATTTTATGGTCTTTAGTGAAAATTCCATTTTTCCATTTCTGCTATGAAGTCAAGTAGAAAAAAAAATCTTATTTTTTACTTAATTATGTAGCCTGTTTTATAATGTACAAGTTACTTTCTACTACAAAGTGCTACAGAGTTTGTAGTTCTAAATAGCAATTTCTAATATTACAGTGTACTGCAACACCAGAACTGGATTTTTAAAAATGTAATTTTAATTTCCTCTTTTCCAAGTGATTTAAGTAGCTTTAAGATTCTTTAATAGTGTCCGTGTGACCATGTCCAATACAGTTAAAAATATGTACCAGTATATGTGTGTAAAATGGTAAAATTTGTACTTACAGACAGTCATTGTGAGCAGTACAAATTTTACAATTTTATATGTTTTAAATTCTGATTTCAGTGGTTGAAAATTTCTGCACCAGACCAAAATCCAGCACACAACTGACACGGGATTAATTAATCTAAAGATGTTAACTAAGATGCCTCTAATAGATGGAAATTTCACTCTTACGAAACTGTTTACAGCTTCATTATATTATTATTATTATTATTATTATTATTATTATTATTATTATTATTATTATTATTAACCAATCAAATCAAATTATTGTTACACTACAAACATATATTCGTATTATCTTGCCTATGTTATATTCCCGTGTCTATTTTCAAGCAGTTTGCCCCCCCCCCAGGTGAAAAATACTTCCGACGCCACTGATACTCCAATAATAACTATTTATTTATTTATTTATTTATTTATTTATTTAAAGAAGAAAATTAATATATTAGATGTATCCAATATATTAAAGAATATACATAAAATACATAAACATATTAAATTATAAAGTAACAATATACAAAATATTAATGAAAATAAAATAAAAGAATAAGAAAAATAACTGTTACAGAAATTAACAAGTAAATTTTCTACTTATAAGTGCTATTACTTCTCTAAAGGAAATCGGACTTCCTAGATTCCCTTTATTAGTAGAGTTTAACGTACCCGGCATTCAGAGATGACAGGACTTCGGACTTCCAAAAGTCATGTCTATCTCCCAGTGTCGGGTAACTTAATTCAATGCACTTATTTCTATATTACGATTTGTTTGTATTTTTTATGTAAAGAATAAAAAAGATAGAAAATGGCTCACATAAGCAAATGCTTGTGTGTGAGCTTGATTCTCGTGTTTTATTTATTTTATTATCGTAACATTTGAGGTTTATCCTTACTTTTAGCTAACAATAGTTTTTTTTAACACTTTTTAATTCTTTTAACCACTGTAAAATTAACCTTTTATATGTTTTGAAATTACTTTCATCTTTGATTCGGAGTGGGAGTTCATTATAGATCTTCGGAGCTCTGTAATATGTTTGGTATTGAGTTATAGATTTACTCGTTACTCTAATTTCTAAATTTTAGTTTGTCACATTTCTGGTTATATACGTATGTTTTATTACTTCCAATTTGTTTCTGTTCTTTTTAACATATATTAATACCTTCTGCAAATATAATTTTGAAAGTGGTAATACTGAGAATTGGTCATAGAGTCTATCTAGTCTACTTTCAAGTCCCTTTTTTAAACATATTCTTACAATATTATTTTGCTGAACAATCAGAGGTTTTAAATGAGTAGGGTAAGCAGCACCCCAAATTAATATACCATATGTAAATCATTGAGATAATATATAGACCTATAGGTCTATATATAGGTCTATATTATCTCAATGATGTAAATATACTATTTACAAGAGCATAATATACAGTTCGTAATATTTTTATGCTTACAATGTTTCATAATTGAACAAATTTATATAATAATTTTCTTAGTATTGTGGCGATATGTGTAATGTGAGATGACCATTTTAGATGCTTATCAATAAATATACCTAAGTATTTTACTTTATTTTCACTAATAAGAGGACTACAGTTACATTTTTTAGTATTTTGACAATAATGCAATTTTAGTGACATGTTTTCTGGCTGTCCTGTTATAGTTGGTGAAAACGTTATATATCTGTTTTTTTCAGCATTTAACTAACTGATGATTATCAAGCCATTGTTTTACTTTCTTCATTTCTGCTTCAGTTTTTTTGAATACATCTGTCATTGTTTTACCAGTAAATATTGTTTTACCAGTAGTATGGTTTAAATATTGGTATATCACACCCTTCTAGGTGGTATATCACATTTACCCTAACGCGGCAGGATTCTGTAATTTCTAGATGAAATTAAGGGGGGGGGGGATCAAGGCATAAACTTTGTACATAAATTCACAAAATGATATGAGAAATATTTCAAGGCAAAATAAAGACGAAATGAGCAAGAATTCTTCGAGAATCGACACAAGAAAGCCTTACTTCTGGTTTTCTCGGCAAAACTGGAATTTTTTTTAAAAAAGAAATATTTTAAAGGCAAAACTTTGAAGACCATGAAAATAATGGAATTGAATTTTACACAGAATGCCATGCCGCTATTTTATATTTATCTTCTGTTAATAGAATACGATTTAAGACTCAGAGGGCTTAGATCATTCCATAACGGTTTAAGTCAACGTAACGTAAAATTGAAAGACTCCTTCAGAGAAGTAATGCTCTCGGAAGTAGGAACTAAATACACGGTTCCGATTGGTTGGCGTTATCCGTTTCTCGTCACGTAGCATACATATAGTAGAGAGAAAACGCTAGATGCTGTCGTCCCTCGTAGCCGAGCGTGCTAGTGAGCCTAGTAATGAAAGTCGATTCTGGCGTAGGTTTAAACCCGGTCCAATGAAAGTTTTTTTTTTTCATTTTTTAAAATTTTCATAATAGTAGTAGAAGTAGTAATAGTATAGTAATAGTAGTAATAGTAGTAGTAATAGTAGTAATAGTTGTAGTAATAGTAGTAGAAGTAGGTGTAGGAACGGGTTAGAAGCCCCGCAGGGCTCGTTTCGTTTCACCTTGAACCCCATGATATAAATTTAACCTCAGCTTCTTCCTTGTGACCAACTTAAAACAGCTGGTTAGGGTAGCGTGAGAAAAGAATTACTTCCGTGATTATTACTCTCCCGAATGGGATGTAAAATTGAGTTTTAGTTTGAAATAATAGAGACATAGTAGTTATAATTAATTTTTGCATATTTTGCGTTGCGTTATGCTCCGCCATATATTAATTAATGAAGAGTTAAATCCCAGACTGTTATTCACTCTGCCAATAGATTACAATATTATGAATGGATAGGCATTCTTAATGTTATGCATTGAGGTAAATAAGAGCAAATCATACATTTTTTTCGAGGGCTTATATTTGGCCTTCACTGGTTTGAAGAATACATCCAATAAATCTTTTTGGTCATCACTGGCTTTTATATGGTTTACTCCAACTTTCTTTAGTTGCTGGATAACTGTATCATATTTAATGGACATTGTACAGTCGTTAGCGAAAGTAAATACCTTCTATTTTTTCTTTCATCTACAACTTACGCATAAAAAACATAGTACCCAAATTGTTTCATTTGTTCCAAACTTGTTGATTGACCAACGAATCTGTGAAGGTATGGATTTTCGGTGGCGACTGTATACAACTCTGACTGTTAATCTTGAACACAATATTACACGTTACTCATATGTTTACATCTGCTTTCTTTGCAGTGCCAGTTGTATTTTCTTGTTACACCGTTTGCAGTTATTATCGAGTGCTTATGTTGGAAAACACGTAACAACGAAAGGACTTACCATATTATGTTGTTTTAATAAAATAAGAATAAATGACAAAATGTATTTTTATTCACTTGTGTTTTATTGTTGGTTCTGTGTTTGCAAAAAGAGTAAATCCATGGGCGGCGATTAGGGGGGCAAAGGGGGCAGTTGCCCCCCCACTTTTTTGTAGTAACCCATTAATGTATATAGTTTCATTTAGAAATGTAAAGTTTTTGTATGTATTACTGGTTCATAGAAAAAATGGTGCCATATATTTGCCGTTCCGTGAGTAGGTATTGGTTGCCTTCTAGTGGAGTAAAGAAAACTAAAGGAATTGCGTTTTAATTGCCAGAGAAAATAACCCCAAAATTAACCTATTGGAGCACAACAATTTCAGCATACTTTCACTTCTTACAAGGGCTCAATATATTAGTCAGCCGCTTTGAAACTAATTCAGAGAACATTTCGCAAAAGAAAAAAGTCTTTCACAAGTTATTTCTTAATTGCACAAAAATTGACAGTTCCTAAAATGTCTTTTCTTTCTAAAGTAAGGGGGGAAAAGCGTAATAAGAAACCACTTCTACCTTTTCCATTGTTTTGTAGTGTAATGTATGAATGAAGTGATGTGTTAGAGGTTACGAGTGTATATACAATTAAATTTAGTGAATTCAACATAATTCTAGGTTTTAGTGTTATTTTGTATAACTGGAGTATGGAATGATTCTAAGTATTGTTGTGTTTTGATGTGTTCCAAGAAAATTAAAACTGCACCTAATGGCAACGAACATGTTTCGGGAAGTTGCAAAAGCAAATATTTCTTTAAATGTAGTAGCATATCCTTGTAGTATTTACTGTCTTTCATTTTCTAAGAGTAACAACATACATTTAATAGCATGTGTGAAATTAAAAATTAAGTTGTTCATTAATCCCTGTTTCAATATGACTTTTGCAAAACAAACATCATTATTAGAGGCACGAGTTTTTCGCATTGCGCGACAAAATGAATTAAGTCAGAATTAAGTAATTTTCAGTTTCTTGACGTTTTGTGATATTCTATGTGTATTTTCATTGTTTTCTGTTGCGCGATAAAATGCGAAATTGGCAGTTTTGCGCGAAACTTCTAACAATTCGCGATATAATGCGAAATTTTAAACATACGTTTTCATTAATTTGGAAAGAGAAGACTCCAAAGTATATGATGCTTTGGGAAAGCTATTTGATCCTTCTGTAATTGCATGTGGCAGTGAACTAGACATTGTTACGTTAAGGAAGTTTTTTTAAAGCTTGGCCTTCATTTAAAAAAATGAAAGCATCTGATTATGAAGTACCGCATTTGGAGTTTTACAAAGTACCCTGTGAATTCTTGACAAGTGATTCGTCTGGAAAGTACAGTGTAATGAATATTTTGAATGGACAAAAGTTCTGAAGTGATGATTGTTTGAAGTTGGTTGTAAACGCACTTACATATGTGTGGCTTCCAACAAGCAATGCCAATTGTGAGAGTTTTCTTTCCCCAAGTATGGACTGGTGATAAGTGGCAAACGTACAACAATGAAAGAAAATGTGGAAATATGTAACATGCTTATGTTTAATGCTTAAATGTAACTTGTTCCTATATGTAACTTGTCCCTTCATAAGACAGCAAAACTTTCCTACTCATAGTAAGTTTAGTTACTGATTTTCTTTCATTTGATTTTTAAAAAAATATAATTTTCAATAAGTCAAATTTACAATGTCAAGTGCAATATTCAGTGTATTTTGTTTTCAGGTTAATAATGGTTTATTTCTGTGGTGATCTATGAATAGAAGGAACAGTTATAAAAATGTCGGGGAATATCTTTTTCACAAGAGCTAAAAAATGCAGAAGTTATTTGAAAAAGGCGACAAAACGCGAAATATGAAAAACGAAACGCGAAATTTTCAAATTCTTAGTGCGAAAAACTCGTGCCCCTAATCATTTTATTTATTACTATGATTAATATTATCCTTTCTATTTATTTGTTTTGCAAATTTGTTATTCAATAATCTGATCACACAGTTTTCCAGACAGAATTTTAAGATGTTCATGAGCAAGGAATCAAATCTCTTCTTACACTTTCGTTGTTTAAGAGTACAAAGGGCTACTACCTACTGGCGTTGCTCTTGTCAATTTACTTAAAAAAAAATATGAAATATTATATACGGTATTTTAACTGAAAAATATAGTATCCTATTAGTTATACAACCTTTCGTCAAACAAAATATTAGAAACAAGCAGGAAAACTAACATTTATATGCAAATATTCAGATCATGTCTTGCCCCCCTACTTTTAACGTCCAACCGCCGCCACTGAGTAAATCTATTGACTTATTCACTTACACACAATCATTAATCTCCGAAACTGTTGACCCAAGAATTTTAAAATTTTATGCAAGTGTAAATAAATTTTCAATTTATTTATTTATGACTTTTTTTTTACGTGGCAAAGTTAAGGCTCCGCGCACTTAACCACGTACATACACAAACAACATAAGTAATTACAAAAGAAAAGGATTTGGACCACATTAAAAAAGAATATACTACTTAAGTAAAGAAAATACAGTAATTAAATACTACGTAGCATAAAATTAAATAAAAATACAAGAGAAGAAAGAAAATGTTTATGTACGAAGAAATATAATCCAATATAAAAAAAACAAAATGTATAAAGCGGTACTAAAAATATAAATATATTGTAAAATTATCTTGTTGAGGTAGAAAAAGGTAGAGCAAGTTACACACCGGAATCGGTTTTCTTCCACAACCTTTTACTATAAACGTTTCCGTTATAAAACAATATTACACAGATTCAATAAGATCAATACAAAATCCACTAAGTAATTAGGATAAACAGGTGTCCCAAGGCGCAGGCAGCCAAAGAAAGGATCCCCACAAATCTACAGGCAAGCTGAGTGGAGGTAGGCTAGGATTCTCAGTGCTCCCCGCAAGCAAAGAAAGATTGGAAACCAGTAAAGTTCCAGACAATCTGAGCGAGAAAGAGAACCTTAAAGCTCTATACAAGCTAGATGGTTACGGTTAGGAATCTCTCAAGAGCTCCACGCAAGCTAAGAGAGGGGGATTCTCCAGCCGAAACTCATGTCGGTTGTGGCGATTAGGGATGCGCACGAGACAATATTTGAGACTGTCTCGTCTCGAAAATGTGCTGTAAAAGTGATGTCTCGACTCGAAAAGTATATATTTTACTATTGGAAGAGCTGTGTCTCGACTCGAATTTTGTCAGGAAAATTCTGTCTCGACTCGACTCGAGCGCATCCCTAGTGGCGATGCTTGGTGTTCTATGTCTTTTTTTCTGAGCGGCGTTGGTTTTCATCTTCCATCACATGACCAAGTAGTGACGATGATTCCCGTCGTCTG
Organism: Thermobia domestica; assembly: GCF_964235325.1. Taxonomy (NCBI): domain Eukaryota; kingdom Metazoa; phylum Arthropoda; class Insecta; order Zygentoma; family Lepismatidae; genus Thermobia; species Thermobia domestica. The sequence goes on from NC_137471.1 coordinate 51,632,658, forward strand.
CTTCATGTAGCAACTCGTGGTAAAAAAAAAAAAAAAGAAAGAAAAGAAAAAAAAGACGTGAGTTTCTTCATAAATAAAAAGCATCTGTTGATGTTTATCAACATAACCACGTGAAGGATATTATAATATATGAGCAATAGAAATTAACAAAGCTTATTGATTGAATGTGTGTTCACTCATAACTAATTAACAATCTGGTAAGACGAAGACGACTCATGTCCTTCACCTTTGCTTTAAGAGAAGGAAATTTACAATTTCTTTTTTTTTTTTTTTTTTTTTTTTTTTTTTTTAATTGACAACTGTTGAAACTTATATATTAATTGAGGTAAACTGTTTCAGAGTTCACGGCTGCTACATTTAATCACTGGAACTTAAACTCTGAGTGCTAATCATATATTTATACCGAGGGGCCGAACTTTTGGGGACTTCGGATCATGTATAAATACGTGTTTTCATTTAAAATGTATTTTATTGGTTTTTCTTTACGCTCGTACGGAGTTAGCAATTTTGAATTAATTTTTGAATTTCATAGATTGTAATTTTGTTACAAGATGGTTCTCAAAGGCTCCTTACTGTTAGGGTCGCCAACTCTAAGCCTGCTTCAGTACTCGGGCACTTCCTAGATTTTTTGTGAGGATTCTGAGCACCCCAAAAAGAGAAGAAAACTTTAAAAAAAAGAGAAAAAAAAGAAGAAATGAGAAGAAAAAAGGGAAAATTCTAATATTTCACCGCAAAATAATAGTAGGGCCTGATATTTCCACAGAGTGTAGGAGAGTAGGATATAAAGTTTGGACTTCGTCAGAAATAACAGCATGTATAATTCCAGAACACTGAGCATTTTTAGGTGACAAATTGAACGAATTTTCTACACTTCTTTATTCCAAACAGTCGGCGTTCAGAACAGGGACAAGAACTTAGATCAGGGGTTAAAATTTTGGATCCTCCATAGTTACACCACCATACTCTCACTCAAGAAAACACTCCACTCTCCACGTGAAGAAAAGGAAAACAAACACAAAAAAAATCAATTTTAATTTGATAATATCTAAAACTGCATTTTTAAGAGACTCAACTTTCATTTTTTTCGGAGAAGGACCTCTGTTAATCCTGAGTAGCATTCCATACCCGAAGATCCCCGGTGTGAATTGCGAGACCAACCCAACTGATTTTCGAAACCCAGAGTCCTTGTCTACTGTTAGAAACTTCAGAATACTAGTGTCTTTGTCTGAATGCGATGTGCATGTTGTTTTACGGGGAAAAGGAAAAGAAAATGTGTGTCTGACAATGTCATACGCCTCAATTTTTAGAGAAATTCAGTGCAAGTAATGACGATATTTCGGATGCAAAGCTATTTCACATGCTTCTAATGATTTTGTTCAATTTTTGCATACTGCACAACAATAATAAACCAGAAATACCTTTCTGAATTTATGAAAAATATTTCTGATCCATTGGTAGTATACAAAGGTGAGGACCAACGCGAGGAATAATTACTGGGCTGACTTCAGGAAAATGCTTTTAACACAAAATTCCACCACGAAAATCACACTTTATAAATAATCCTGCTTCCAAGGGCGCTGATTTCTCTGTAACTTAGAGCGGGTGGAATTGAGATGTGTATTTGGTTGCAGACAAAGGGTCTAAGAAAGCATATGTGAGGATTTTAAGGCAAATTGAATTCAAATTATGCTAAATATTTTATATTCATAATAAATACATATAACAATAAAAAATACATATAAAAGAACACATTCAAAAAAATACATGTGGCCCACGTCAGCATTGGGAGTCCTGGACCCCCAGGATCGTCACCCTTGCTTACTTCGATTTTTTTTTTTAAATCAAAAAATCACTTCATACCATAAATGTATACACTGTAGTGGAGTAAAGTTGTTGAAAATGTAATCCAATGTTTAAAAAATATTTTATACATAAATATAAGTCTTAGTAAGTAAAACAAACTGGACGAGCTTCCTTTTCGCGTTTTACGTGTTTCATCAATATTTTATTTTTTGTGAGTTTTATGAAATACATAATGCACTTGCCAATATTGCCAAGTGAACCAGAATAAAAAAGAAACGTCAAACTTTACATGATACATAACTTTCGCATTTTTAGGTTTGAGCTCTATATATAGAAAAAAGACCAGCATTCTTGGGAAGGCCTGTGTCTCAGAGCCTAGCATTCAAACTGCTAAAGACAGCAATATAGTGGGACACTATAAACATCGTGATATATTTGTTACGATCAATATCACGATAAGTCCAAGTACAAACTAATGGATAAAAATAGAAATTTTGGGTATCAAAATTCTATGAATTTCATAATTAACAGCCTATTTGTGAACAGAGACTTTTTTTAGAAAAATAGAAAATCACGTCGAAATTTTTAAAACAGAATAATAATATTACGACAAGTTTAGTTCGAACCGCACGAAAGAAAATTACAAAAATTTCACATGTGAAAAATACTTCACATTCAGTCTATAATTAGTCATTCACTTGTGTAATTTGAGTTAATTGTCAAGTCATGTAGGGTTGGCTTAAGACGGGGAACAATCACTGAGTTCAACAAATTCTCTCTCCGCTGAACTTACGGGACTTTTTTTTTTTTTTTTCGTATTTTTGAGTTTCTCTATAGACATATTGATATATGGTTAACAAACTCGAAGTCGGTTTGTCAAAGATAGGTTTCTCAACAACATTGTCACAGTGATGAAACTTGACAACACCATTTTGATCTTGAAAGCAGGAGTACTTCCATGCAATATTGTCCCCCTACTCTTCCCAAATGGATTGTAAATTTATTAAAGAAATTCCTGCTTTGGGCGAAAGATACCTGTTAACGCTGTTTTTCCTCCAATTGCAGCGATAAAATTAAAACTTTTACCGTTGTGACTTGTGTCGCACTATACGAAAATAACTAAATATTTTGTGAATAGTTTAAGCAGTTTAATAGTTAAATGGTATTGTATAAATAGTGTTATGTCTAAACTATTAAATCATATAAAGACGTGTGACGAGGGTTTAACTTCGAACCTTCACTATTTCTTATATATTTACACGAAGAAATTGGTGTTAATTTATCTAGTTTCATGGGCGCACCCACCAGGAGCACATCAGGTCTGGACCTTCCGACTTCCTAATTCAGGGGTGCCCACAAGGGGGGGCTATGACGCAAAGTGCGTCATTGAAATATTGGGGGGGGGGTAAAAATCTGTATAAATATGTTTGAGGGAGTGTAAAAATTAATCGAAAAGAAGATTTTTTCATGGAAGAACACCTACGGGTAGACAATTGGGGGGGTGCGTCATGGACATAAGGGGGGGCACCACTGCCTAATTCAACATACATGTGCATACTTTCTCAATAAAACTATAATTGTTTGACAGGGAAATGATTCATGTAGCACGCAAACTTATCTTACACTTCGTCTGTGCTCTTTCTCTTATAAAAACAATCTAGTTCTATTTTTTCCCCCTGAAAGTATAAGTGGAAGTATTTTACAATTACTTATCGTCCTTTCGGATGCAGAATAATACCCATTCGATAATGCATAGACATAGTGGCTTGTAGTATGGACCCCCATGTATTAGACTGTAGTATTTATATTTCAGCCATATTTATAACTGTAGTATATTGTATCAGGCCGGTAGCCAGCCCAAAAATGTAGGAGGGCCCGGCTGAAGTTAGGGGGGCCCAATCCAAAAATATTAATGTTCATCACCATATCATAGTTCATTTGCAAGCCTACCGCGAAAATTTTAGGTGGTTCGCAAAAATTTAGGGAGCGGCGGCCCCCTTAGACCCCCCTGGATACGGGCCTGTATTGTATAATGATTTGCGTATTTCTAAACATTGAAAAATGGTCTTTCATTGCGCAGAGTGGCCCAAAAGTAGGTATACACTCCTGCATTGATCAAGCATAACATTCTAGTATATGGGTTTATTTGCTTCGGCTCTTCCGAGCTTAAGATGTAAGTAAAAACACATTAAGAACAAACAATAAAGATACTAAGTCTACCTGATGGATAATAATAACAAATTATATAAAATGCAATGAGCTGATCAGTACCATACTGTACACCTACTTTTGGGCCATCCTGTATTTACAGCCACTTTATCAATTTCAAGTTTTTGTACAATTAATCGTGTAATACTAAAACAGTGTTTGAACAGGGATTTTTCTTAAATCAATCTCACGTCGTGGGCAACACTGAGTGTGATTTTCCTCGAGAGCCGCCACTGGACCAGTGGTAAAGTTACGAAGTTATAAAGAATGTATCTAGGACATTCAGGGTTTCTTTTATACTAATTTTCAATTACTATGCTAATTACTTATGAAAGCGTAATTTTGATATTATTCTCTCTCTTTTTTCCCCTTTTCTCGTGTACGGATTGCACAAAAAAAAGAGGAAAAACAACAAACATACAGTATTTTTTTCTACTGTATTGTGCTTCTACGTTTCGCTAAAACTCAAAAACAAAGAGGTTAGAAAGAAAGAAAAGGGTTTAAAAACAAACAACCTTTTCGTCAGCGTTATAGTTTTAAAATAGTAAAAGAAACTAGAGAGATTTGCAGAAACTTGGCAACAACGGTTCCTCCCAGGCACCTTGAGTCAGTTCTTTTTTGAACTTGAAACTCTTGAAGAGAGACACCAAGCCCAGTGAGAAGAAACAGCAGCGATGCGGTCACTATCAAATGTAGTGTTGCTATCGTGCGTGTTGTTCTGCATCTGTGCCCACGCAGCAGGATTTCAAATAGATCTGACTCACTCGGTGGACAAATCTTCACAATATTGGTATGGTTATCAAACTTTTAAATTTACGAAGATCAGAGCAGAATATCGGAATGGTGATTGGTAAGTACACATCCTTTTTTTTTTTTAATCTAATTTCTTGGTTCAATAATTATTTAAATTCCACGCTCTTATCCAGTGACGGCGAAACTGGCCCCCCGCAAAATCTCCCCTTTTCCTCAGGCTTTTGGGCTTCCACTGATGGTTCACTTTGAAGGCGTTATTTATCTGCTAATGTGAGGTGTAGATATTACATATTTTCCGTTTACAAATTCAACCTTTCATTTTTTCGTTTCTTGAATAGCTTTTTTTTTTTTTTTTTTTTTTTTTTACTTTCGTGAAATAATTTTCCCACAGAAAGAAAAGAAAAAGATTTGCAAATAGTGTTACTGACCATCTCAACGTAACCAGGGGCTGCTTTAGGATTTTAATTTTGGGGCTCCCTCGCTTATGGATACATATACACATCTGATTGATTAATGACAGTGGGAAATTACTGTTACAATAGTGGTTGATGCTATTTGTTAAATAATTATCTACCATTAATATAAATAGTGGAAAACATATTTATTCCGTATTGTATCGTTTAGTGTTATATTTTTTTTTAATTTTTGAGTTAGGCCCGTGCCTACCCGGCCCACCTGCTAAAGCCGCCACTAAAGTTGACACTGTCGGAATTTGAATTTCTCTTGATTTTCATGTTCATTGATGATTTTCATGATGATGATGATGATGATGATGATGATTATTATTATTATTATTATTATTATTATTATTATTATTATTATTATTATTATTATTATTATTATGACCTATTGAACCCGAAGGTTCAATGTCGCGTTCAAAAAAGCTCTCCATTGTCTTCTATCCTTAGCCAACTAGATCCAGTTTCTACTCCGTATTCCTATTTCTGCGAGATCCATCTTAATATTGTCCTCCCATTTGCACCTATATGTCTTTCTAATGGACGTTTTCCGATTGGATTTCCAGTAATAACTGAGAAAGAGTTCCTACTTTCTACCATTCTGGTTACATGACCTGCCCACCTGAATCTCTTAGATTTGATGACCCTAAGCAATGTTTGGTAAACCGTATAAATTATGTAGTTCCTCGTTATGAAGTTTCCGCCATTCCTCATTCTTGTTCCTCTTGGGTCCGAATATTCGTCTCAGGATGTTGTTCTGAAATTCTTTCAGTCTACGTTATTCCCTCAGAGTAAGCGACCATGTTTCGCAACCATACAAAACAACAGGCATGATTATCGTATTATTATTATTATTATTATTATTATTATTATTATTATTATTATTATTATTATTATTATTATTATTATTATTATTATTATTATTATTATTATTATTGAAATTTAGTGTCCACATCATTATTGGGGAGCTTTGTAAATTTCTAAATGGAAACCTCACAATACCGGCAGGCACTTAACATATAGTCCTGTACAAGTACGTACTATTTAAGTTTGCTTGCAATAGTTTCTTGTTATATACTAGCTGGAATGTCCGATCTTCGCACGGGGAGGATAAGGGTTGTACAAAATATTTAAAAATAAAAGAATGAGTGAAGTATATAACGAAAAGAAACCACTTCGGCTACTATTAACTTCCAAGTCAGCTAACTTGTCCCTTCTTGCCTAAACTTGGGTTTAAATTTCATCAACATTGCCACCAATCAGCTTAGCGTTCTAGAGAACTAAGAATTCGACATTAATATTGTCACTTTTCGCATATTATATGTTACTCCTTCTCACCCACCTTGGACCCTTAGAATAACATAACGATGAAGGTGTTCCGTAATGTCACCCCGTATCCACTCGCTGTCCTCACCTCTATGCCGACGTGGGAATGAATTAGGACTTAAACGGTATCAGGATTGGACACTACCTGTAGTATCAGTGATTTCGATTGATCTTACATATTACTACTCAATTTTTTCAAATATTTTTGGCGCCCCCGTTAACCCTTATCCTTCAAGCGGAGCCTCTCAGACCCAGTAGCTTTCTTTCTTTCTTTCTTTTTTTTTTTTAATTTCTCAATAACCATAAATATTTCGATGACATAAAATTCTGAATTCTTCTATCGTTAGTCGAAGTTAAAGTCATGAACATATCGAGTTGGTAAGGCTAATAGACTTGGTTAGATCCAGTTGCTCGTCTACGTTCAAAAATATGTTAACCGGACAAGGGTTAAGATATACATTTTAATCAACTTAATATCGTAGCGGCAATAAAGTTGATAATCATGCGATTTCAGTTGGTTCAGTCAGTAGTTATTACGTGATGCTACCACACAGAAACATTTTCGTTTTCATAATATGGTGCCTATCTGGTTTAAATTGTCTCAGTTTTTGCTTTTATCAATTAGATGGAAATGGTTTGCTCTTCACTACGAAGTCTTACAGAAAAAGGACCGTTGGTACATTTCCCCCTCCTCTATTAGCTACATGAACTGTACTTAGGGCTGCGTTGGCTCAGTGGTGGAGTGTTCACCTCTAGTGTTTGGGGTCCCTGGTTCTATCCCAGCTCGTGCTAAGTGAACGCGGTGTGGTGGACAAAGATCGTGTGCTTGGATTTCCTCGGGGTTCTCCTGTCTCCTCCCACTTTCTTCATTCCACCATTTCATTGTAGGGCAGTACTGATCAAATGGCGACCTGCAAGCAGAATCCAGCCCTTGAAAATATTTCATCTGGACAGCGAATACCGTATATTTCATCTGGCCGGCGAATAAACTGGAAAAACTGGCTAGTTCTGTACCCTCCAAGATAAACAATTATGCCAAAAGTTATTTTTCTCGTGGCCTTTTCAATTATATATCAAGTAATATACCTTCCTGTTTAAAATTTTCGAGTGACCCCTCAGTATCCCATGATAGGAACCCTGTGGAATATACAGCATGCTCCATTCAATGTGTTCTATGACACTTTCCAATCTCACTTTCTGTTTAATCTTTTTCCTTCAACCATTTGTGTCTCTAAGCACTGGATGTTTTATCTCATTACGCCATTGTCGTAACTAGAAGGGAGCAAACTAGGCATATGCCCCATGCGCATAGTTGGAGAGACGCGTAAAAGAGTAATATATATTGTGGCCATTTTGTCAACGGGGCCTCACAGGAAAAAAATGTTTGAGTGTTTTCAATGGTGTATCAAATGACATACTAATGATAGAAGACCCTGTGGGAAAAATACCACGTTGCATTCAATACACCCTGTAACGTTTTCTCATCTCATTTTTTTGTTTCGTCTCTTTATCTTCAGCTGTTTGTGATTTCCAGCATAAGCACTGGATGTTTTATCTAAAACATTGCCGTTGCGCTAATTCCTACAATGTTATGTAAACTGCAAAACATTTAAAGATATGCGGGTTGCATAAATATTTAGGGGAAATACTGAATTCAGGTATTCTCAATAGAGAAACGAAAGGACTGCGAAACAACTAACTCTTTCATAAATGAATCATCAAGTAACAATTTTACCCGGATACAAATATGTACGTGTGGAAAATATAGGCTTTTTATGTGTATATATAATATTCTTTACAGACAAATATGTATTACGTATGTTGCCTCATACTGCAATGGATATTAAAGACGCCAAAGCCGTAAACGTGCTCACTAATTGTTTTGATTAGAGTTTAGCGTCGATTTCAACACCGAGACTATGTAAGACCTGGACCTATAGCTTGACAGAAACCAGGATCCGAGCCACATGGGCTACCTCTGGGAATCGAATCTGAGTCTCCCACGTCGAAGTCGCGTTCACCTAAGTGTATAGCAAACGTGTTCAGGTCACAATAGATGCAGTGACGTAAACAGAATTTCATCATACGGGGTAAGGTTCAAACACTCAAATTCATATTGTTTCTAAAGACAACGATTTTGTTTATATATCATAAATACGATAATGTTTATTTTTCAATAATATTTTTTAAATGAAAAAGTTAAAATCCTCCTTTGCGTTAGGGTTGCTAACTGGCCGGTATTTCACCGGCCTGGCCGGAAATGTGACTCTTATTTTGATTCAAATCGGTGACCGGTACCAACTTCTTCCCAGCCCCCTAATGACCGGTATTTTGAAATCTGTAATCCAGAATAAAACATCGAAATTTTTCAACAGTGCCTTTAAACATACAAATTTCCGTTGTGTTATACATTAAACATATACATACATATATATATATATATATATATATATATATATATATATATATATATATATATATATATATATATATATATATATTAATCTATGACAGTTTTTTTTATTTATTTTAACGTAAGAAACTTGATAACAATTAGAATCTATTGTGAAACATTGTTTTCAACAATAGATACAGAAGTGTATAATTTATCATAATTGAGCGGCATAAATATAGCGATAAATAATACATTTCATTCCCATGGATTGGTTCAAACAGAGAAACTTCAGAGATATCATATTGAATTTTGAGGTAATTTTATTTCCCAGGATTGGCAACCCTGCTTTGCGTACTTCATTCAGTACCTGTACCTTACAGTATTTCTTACGTAATTGCAAATTGACGTAATTCTCATAAAAGAGATACTAACTTGTTTAACAATTCAGAAACTGTACCAATTACAGGCCTATGGATATGAGCATAGCGATAGTAATTTATTTCCAATTCGCCCACTGGCCACAATGAAAGAAACCCTCTTGTTCACAAACATCAATGAAATTGTTCTTTGAATTACTTCCACGACAGCTGCGATGCTGCATTAGCCAGAAAGACCCATGTGTATTTTGGCACGAAACGCTCAACCTTGAATTTTCCACAGTACAATATGAGGTGCGGAAGGTACGAGATAATGAGTCATCCATAAGCGCAAAATTATATAGTGTCAGCTGCAAGTCTTACCCTGAATATTAATCCTTGATATTGGGGAAAATGAACATTATTGTCAGTGTTGCTTACAGTAATAGCATTATGAGCCCTTAGAACAAATCCACTCACTTTGACATGAAACTCACTTGTATACCTGGTAAATATAAGACTTTATTAACACGAGCAATTGGGCACAATTCTTTCAAATTAGTAATTAAAAGGATTCTTTTAATCTTAAGATGAAGCAATGCACATTACTACTATCTAGTGTTCAGTTTATTTCTTCAAGGTTTAAGATTCTATACGCCTTTGCTTGGAAATCGCACTACCAAGAGGAAGCAATTGTCCAGCGACTGATAATGTGGATAAAGAGTGCTTACACAAGATATCTTATCAAGTTGATAAACTAAATAATGGCCTAATGATAAAAGTTTTCTGGAACACTTGTTGTAGTCTACATAGCATATCTCAGCATAGTGAAAGAAAATCTGTGTGCGAACCAGGGACGAATACAGCTTCTCCGAGTGTAATCAGTTACTTTTAAATCCTAATGATGATAATTTTTTATTATAAAAGGGAAGTGTGTAAGTGTATGAGTAACATTAATTCTTAATAGTTAATAATCGCCGCTCCGCTACGTTTTCTGCCTGCTTGCCTTTATTTGAAAATGGATAGTGATGATATCCCCATGGAAATGTGCCCTTGTAGGCAGTGTTCGAAGTGGAAAAACGGTAGAGGTGGTATGTTTTATTATCATTTTGACTCGACATACCAGCTATCTAAATATTGATATACAATGAGGGTATGTTGCCTTAAAAATTGCATTTCTACTTACAAAATGACTCAAAACCATGATTGAAGAGCTTCTCTGTAGTTACAGGGAGAACATGGAGAGACTTTGACCCCCCCGCCAACAACTTTCTGAAAAACAAATGTCCCCTTATGGTGTATTATAGAGAATTATACACGAAAATACTCAAGAACCGAGTTTTTATATTAACAATTTTCTGTGCGGAAACTCCCGGACCCCCCACTTGACAGAGGAGTATTCGAAACCCCCGGAAGATTCACACCCACAGCAGACAACCCCTAAATCCACCATGCTCAAAACAGGACATTATATGCATTAAGGCAAGAAGACACACTTACACTAAGAAACAAAATTTAATAGGCACATTCTAACTATATACAGGGTGTTTCAAAACAACATCGACAACGTTTGGGAGCTGATTCCTGACACCAAGATAAGGCAAAAAGTATAGACCATCCTGGGTGCACAAATGCTTCCTCTCAAAGTTATAGCCTTCCGAAAACTTGAAAAATTGAACTTTAACGGTCCATAGCTCCAAACTATGGAACCTACCGTAGTCGGGTCAACACTTCACTTAGGAACTAGTATGTGCTGTATCCAAATATCCAAGTTTCAGAATCCTGCGGTACTTCTGCAACAATTTTTATGGAGGTAGTTGGAGAGTACTTCAAATTATATGCCCGTAGCCAAACTCCCTCTATAAAAATTGCTTCGTGAGTACTTTAAGATACTGAAACATGAATTTTTGGATAGTACACATGTTAGTTCCTAAATGAAGTCTTGATCCGACTACAGTAGGTCCCATAGTTTTAAAGCTATGGACCTTTTAAAGTTGATTTTTTCATGTTTTCGGCAGCCTATAACTCCGAAAGGAAGCATTTGTGCACCCGGGTTGGTCTATACTTTTTGCTTTATTTTGTTTTCAGGAAACACATCCAAAACGTTGTCGGTGTTGTTTTGAAACACCCTGTATAAAACTACATGAACTGGCATAAAATAAAGGGGTACTTCCGGTTAGGGATGGGCACGAGCGAGTTTTCTTTGAAATTCGACTCGACTTGAAACAGACATCTTTAAGCTCGACTCGAGAACTATCCTCCAACTCGACTTGAATTCGGGTCGAGTTTCGAGTTAAGTCGAACCAAAACGAGCCAATTCGAGCTAAACTCTCCCAACTCGCGCATTGTGGACTTTGTGGTGGACAAACACCGTGCTCGTTGGTTTTCTCGGGGTTCTCCCGTTTCCTCCCACTTTCTTCATTCCACCATTTCACTCATCACCGTCTCCTTTAGCCTAACCGGCATAAGTGTGGGACGTTAAGCTTAAAGATTTCATTTTTTCTAGCTAAACTCTGTGTGTAGTTCCACGTCCTCTCTTCAAGTATCCTACGTAGACAGTATAATTATCAATAACTACTACTACTAAAACATTATTATTATTATTATTATTATTATTATTATTATTATTATTATTATTATTATTATTATTATTATTATTATTATTATTATTAATACCGTATATAACCATAAAAGATAGGCGGTTTGTATCTGGATACTGAAAACTAGTTGACAGACGATCTCGGTCGTCAAGATGTCTTCAGAAGGCAAGGACATCGATCACGGTGTTTCTGGTTTGAGTTCCGGAGGAGCAAGTATTCGGGCTCGAGCCAAAAATTGTTAAAACTTACAGGGCGCCGGCCAAACATGTTCAAAACTGCTCGGCCAGGGTTTAGGGTTGTCAACGGCTAGAGCGGCACGGCTCATAGCTCATTCAATATCGAGCCGAGCCGGGAAGTGACCCGAGCCAACAGCTCATCCAATCGAGCTGGCTCGAACCGTTGGCTCATCCGATCCGAACCGAATTGAGCTGATTGCTCACCTAACCGAGCCAGTTCGAGTCATTGACTCAATTTAGCTGAGTTGAACCGAGCCGGTCCTCTTGTTTCAACAGGCTGGCTCGAACCGATGGCTCACATGAGCCGAGCCGGTGGCTTATCCTAACCAAGCCGGATCGAGCCATCGGCTCAATTGAGCCGAGTCGATAGCTTGTCCCAATCGAACCGATGGCTCATCCCAATCGAGCCAGCTCGAGCAGTTCGTTCAGTTGAACTGTGCCGAGCCGGTTCACACCACTACATGGGTTGGGCTTCTGCTTGGGCTAAAAAAAATTCGACAGTGCAAGTCTCGCCCTTGATGGTAAGAACTACATACTTATATTGATGCTCACGACATTTGAGGCTGTCTCGTTATAAAAATCTATTGTCCTCTCGTTATCGAGACGAGACGAGACACATTAAAAATATCCCACAAGGCGCACTGAAAGTACGAGACGAGATGCACCCCTGTCGCGAGTAATACTAAAAGTATTCCACATTACTGCTGACATTTCTCATGACTTTTGCTTTCCAGTCAAATCAGACCATGATGTCAAAACAAGTTAAAACTAGCTGAACGAGCGAGCCATTTATTAAACTCGACTCGACTCGAAACTCGACCTCAAAAAATGACTCGACTCAGAATTCGACTCCAGAAAACTACCTTTGACTCGACTCGAAACTCGCGACAAAAACTAAAACTCGACTCGTGCCCATCCCTACTTCTGATTGACGTGGAAAGTTCAAATTTCGTATGATTGTAGCTTTTTGGGACTATCCAACACGAACATTGCCAAAAGTGAATATATTTAAGTTTCAGGGAGTCTAAAGGAGGTATGAAGAAATTCCCCATGTTATTTAAATGGGCATTTTTTGGACCTATAATTTTATATTTTATGTACTTGGAATTCGAATAAAAACTTGAAATTCGGTATGCTTGTACGTTTTTCGTTATCATTACCTAAGTTATCACTAACAATAAGAATTCCCAACTTTAGAATGGTTTTATTGGCAAATAAAAATCTTTCCCATGATATTTATGTGGAACATCTTCTACGCCCAAAAATTATTTGGCACTTCCTGTACGGTTACAATGATTAAATTTGGTATGTTTGTGCTTTTCGGGACTAACCCACAGGAAAATTGCCAAAGGTGAATATTTTTAATTTTTAGGGGATCTAAAAGGGGGATGAAGAAATTCTCCATGTTATTTAAATGGACCTTTTTCGGAGGAATAATCTGATATTTTAGGTACTTGGAATTGGAATAAAAACTTGAAATTCGGTATACTTGTACGTTTTTGTTAGAGTTATTGAAGTAAATCACCAAATTAAAAAATTTCCAGCTGTAGAATGGTTTTATGGGGAACTGAAAAATCTTTCGTGTGCTATTTATATGGGACATCCTCTATTAGGCACTTGCGGCAGGATTAGAATGATGACATTTGGTATGATTGTAGCCTTCAGGGACTTACCCATAGAAAAAGTGCCAGAAGTGAATATTTTGGTTTTTAAGGGGGCATGAAGAAATTCCCATGTTATTTAAATGGTTGTTTTCTTGGAATACAATATCTTACCTTTTAGATAATTGAAATAGTTAATGAAACTTGAAATTCCGAAGAATTGTGGGTTTAGGAGGTACGAGGCAGTAGGCCGAGCAAACGCGGGGGTCTGGGGCAAACGTGACCCAGTGTAAATGTAAAACTAGATGAACTTCTTTGAAGACTAATCATTTTAAAAACAAAAGGTAGGAAAAGAATAACAAAAATGTTGGTGTTGTCAACTTAGAAATTATTTCTACATAAGAAATAAAATCTTCTTACATGCAAACCTATTCGTCAATTACTGTGTATAAAAATGGATTTATTAAACGTATTTTAGCATCTACTCTCCAGTGATGGTATGTGTTGATCACTGAAACATCAGAGGTGGTATGCCTTCATCACTGAAAAACCAGAGGCGGTATGACATACCACCGCATACCGCCCCACTTCGACCACTGCTTACAGGTCAAAGTAGAACAAAGAGAATTTGAAGAGGTCGACCATTTCAAATATTTGGGAAGTATTTTGGCGAAAGACGTGTACTGCACAAAGAGATCAGGTCAAGAATTGCCATAACCAAAGAAGCACTCAGTAAGAAAAGATCACTATTAACTAGCAGGCTTAGTATTGGACTACGGAAGAAGCTGGTCAACTTTTATATATATATATATATATATATATATATATATATATATATATATATATATGAAGTATTGGACTTATAGTTCAGAGACTTAAAACATTAGAGTATTAGAGTATTTAGAGAGCTTCGAAATGTGGTGTTGGGTGAAGATGGAGAAGATATCATAAACAGAGAGAGTAACAAATGAATATGTTACTCTCATGGCGAGAAGAGGACGATTCTAACCACAATTCTTCCAATTGGATTGGACATATCTTGCGAAGAAATTGTCTTGTTCATACCGCCATAGAAGGAAAGATGGAAGGAAAGCGAGAAATAGGAAGAACACAAGTGATCGATGATTTGAAAAATAGAAGAAAATATTGGGTGTTAAAAGAGGAAACTGAAGATCGAGAAACATGGAAGAAACATTTCCAGACCCAAACTGAAAATTAAGAAGCAGATTACTTAACAGGGTTGGCAAAAAACCATGGTTTTTATTTAAAAAAAAAAAAACCGTTTTTTTTGTTTAAACCAGGTTTTTTTTGTTTAAACCAGGTTTGTTTGGTTTAAATAATTTGCTCTATATATTCATATCATATATGGACAGAAATAAGTTTGTTTCGCCTTAATGTTATTATGCAACAACCGGGCTATGCTGGAAGGAGTCACATAAGCTTAAAGCGGAATAAAAACCGCTTCTCGAGTTACATCCGAAAGAAATTGTCCTCCATTTGAACTCGGAACCAGGACTAATTGGCCACAAATGCGATACGTCTGCCGACTCACTCACGAAGGAATCCTGATAAAAATACGTTGTACTGATCTTTACATGCTTCTTAATATAACTGTCAAGAGTCATTTTAGAAGGACAAAAAGATAAACAGTTGCACAAGTGAAAACATTATACAGAATTACATATGGACAATTTCAAAGTACTGCGGAGTACAGGAGAACTAATTCAGTTCAAGTTAGTTAACAACGACTTTTATTGGTCCAAATTAAAGAAATACAACGACTTAATTTGCATTTAAGTAAGAAAAGTGAATAAAGATACGAATTATTTGAGTCCACTTTGGTTTAGACTCATTCATACATAAATAGATACCAAAGATACTTCTCATTTTACTAAATGCCTCTCGTGGGGTCTGTATGACTCCCCCCACACACACAAAGTACGGCATTTCGATGTATTTTATCAATAGTAAACATTGAAACGAAACAATATTTAGAATTTTTCTTTGATTGCAATTACATAACAATAACAACTACAAAAAATCACAAAACAAACATTTATAAACTTATGCAAAAAAAAAAAAAAAAAAAAAGTTGCTTTTGTAGTATAATCTTTTTGAGTAATGCATGGGGAATTTAGGTCTGAATATAATACGAATAATATACGAGAGTGAAACGTGCTAACCCACAAATGTGTGTTCATCAAGATTTTACAAACACTTACACTTTTACGAACATTTTTCGTTTTTTGGTTTAAACCACTTGGTTTTTTTGAAAAAACCAGCTGGTTTAAACCTTGGTTTAAACCATGGTTTAAACCACCTTGGTTTAAACCAGCCAACCCTGTTACTTAATAATAATAATAATAATAATAATAATAATAATAATAATAATAATAATAATAATAATAATAATAATAATAATAATAATAATAATAATAGTGATGATGATTTACTGTTCACTATTAAGGCAAGGGTCGTATTAAGTGTAAACAAGTCCTCAAGTGTATATTTCATATCAAGCATAAAATATAGGGGCACAGGTGGCTCAGTGGTAGTGTGTTCACCTCTGGTGCGTGGGGTCCCTGATATGATCCTAGATCTCGCCAAGTAAGTTCTATGGTGGACAGACACAGTACGTGTGGGTTTCTCGGGGTCCTTCCGTTTCCTTCCACTTTAATCGCTTCCACCATTTCATTCATTTCTCACCATCACCGTCTCCCTTAGCCTGGGCGCATAAATGTGGGACGTTAAACTAAATATTTCATTTCATTTCTTCAAGCATAATATAGTTTAACCCATTAGTGCATGAAGTTTCCTAGAGGTAATATTTGCGTACAAGGTGTTATTTTGGAGTATGTTTAGAGCACTTTAAAGGACTGTAGCGGATTCTACCTGAAATTTTCGATTGTACTGGGCGACAAGCGTCATAAAATACTCACTTGCACGGGAAATACTTGACTAATATGCCTATATTTCACCAATGTTTTTATAATAAATAATATTTTCTTTTTCATACAAAATTAGCACTTGGTACTTTGGTTAACGGTTTTAGTTATTGGCAACGAATTCACATCTCTTTAACAGTCATGTTCTTGAAACATTATTGATATTTCAACAATAACGGCCGCCTTTGAACAATAACATTCTCTGACGACTATTGAAGGATCGGGCAACAATGTTTTGTTCGCAGAAGTTCTGGATGTGATATTATAATGAATTAAAACGTAATTAACATAACATGCGATTTTTCGGGTTAATGCCTAAACAATATGAACACAGTATATAAACTACAGACAGTTGTTACCGTTTACCTTTAGGACAGTGCAATTGTTAACCAGATTTACCGAAAATATGCATGAAGAGGACACTACCATTTACCATAATTTAGATTTCAGCATTAATATTTATTATTATTATTATTATTATTATTATTATTATTATTATTATTATTATTATTATTATTATTATTATTATTATGCCTTTCGGCAGGTCCTGGGACTAATGAGGATTTTTTTTTTCAATTTTAGATTTTGGCCTGGAAATGTTTCTTCCACTTTTGACGATCTTCAGCTTCCTCTTTTAACTCCCAATATTTTCTCCTATCTTTCAAATCATCGATCAGCTGTGTTCTTCCTATTCCTCGCTTCCCTTCCATCCTTCCGTCTATGGTGGTTTGAAGAAGGCAATTTCTTCGCAAGATATGTCCAATCCAATTGGCCTTTCTACTAAGGATGGTGGCTAGAAGTATACTCTTCTCCTCTATCCGTTTTAAAACATCGTTTGTTGCTTTCGCTGTCCATTTTATCTTCTTCATCTTCCCCCAACACCACATTTCGAAGCTCTGTAAATATTTCTTCTCTAACTTCCGTAATGTCCAATGCTCCATATATAGCACTTGACCATCTTCTTCTTAAGCTCAATTAATATTTATGTAACCACAAATTAATTCATGAGTAAATTGGAAAGAAATAAGAAGGAGAAGTTAAATGAAACAATTAGAACTGTTAATTAATCGCAATTTTAACCTATAGCGTACAATGAGTCAAAAATTTGGGGAGAACAACTAGTAGTCATAAACAACCATGAGTTTTATGTTGTGGTCTGCCAGGAAAATATAATATTAAGCAAACATACAAGTAAATACTATATTTTCCAGAGACATTTCGTTGTTGTATAACCAATATATTAGACATATCTCAAATATTGCTATTTAAAAAAAAAAAATGAAATGCAATCTTTAAGTTTTACGTCCCATGGTTATGCCGGCTAGGCTAGGGAAGACAGAAATCAGACAAATGAAGTAAATGGTGGAATGAAAAAAGTGGGAGGAAACGGGAGTTCCCCGAGAACTCCCCCCCACACACACGGTATTTGTCCACCACAAAGTTCACGTGGGGCAAGCTGGGATCTAACCATGGACCCTATGCACAAGAGATGAACGCTCTACCGCTGAGCCACCGCGGCCCCTTGCTATTTGAGTTAACATTTGTATCCTTATATATGTTTTTACGATATATACCGAAGCTTCGAGTCATAGGCGACGGAAGCTTCATTCTTGACATATGGAGTTGAAATGGTGTATCTCAAGGGGAAAGCAGATTTAAGTCATCTCCAAATAACGTAAGTTGAGATAACAAAAGTAAAGAGTCAGAGATACACCTTTTGATTATTTCAATGAAGATCTATTGACCACCCCATTCCAAACATTCTTAAGAGCACTGCAAACTGCAAGATACTTATTTTACGAATGTACACCAATGTTTGTGAGTGGTAAATGGAGTCTCTTTTGCAGTGGATGGTGTTCCAAAATGCATTATTATTATTATTATTATTATTATTATTATTATTATTATTATTATTATTATTATTATTATTATTATTACTTGGCAAAATTAGGTGTCTCATATCAATATTTCATGATGATTTTAGCACGTGAACAATCGGAACAAGAAGTTGTTAAGCCCGGGGGGGGGGACTCCGGATTACCTTCAAGAAGTCAGAATGATTGACCTTAAACACACAAAGTCACAACCAGAGCCCGGATGTTGTTGACCTAAAATTTTCTAAAAAGTGACCTATAAAATGACACTAAACTTCCTGTAAAATGACCCTAAAAATCACAAAAATTGACCTTAAAACTTGCGTTTTCTTAAACGTTTATTTCGTGAAACATTGACATTTTTAAATATCCATTGGATTTTTAGTTAACATTTCTCACTCATATTCAAAAAGTATTGTTTCACTTAGTTGCAGTCCATTGATCATTTATTTCTATTGATCAGTCCATTGTACGGCATTGTAAGTATTGAAAGCGTCAATTCACTCCCGAGTTAAACCTAGGAAGCACTCTTAAACAATAAAAGTTCGGAAGTATAGACTACATGAAAATAATAGATAGAAATATGTGTAAAATCCTTGTACGCCTTCTAATCCATTTTTAGTTATTCACGTGATCACATCCTTTCTGGTCAACCCAAAACTATCTGTTTGGCCACCTACCAACCCCCACCTTTCGTTAACCAGCTACAGCTTAGTTTTCATTAGCTTGTTAAGAATGCAGTTTTTCCACTCCAATAGTCAGGAAGTAAGAAAAGAGATTATTCAACTTCGTCTTTTCCACATCCGTAAACCGTTTTCATTTAAAGATTTCCTTATGTAGAAGAAAAAGAATAGAAAGACCATAAGTGACCTAAAAGTTACCTTAAAATATTAAAAAAAATGACCTGAAATTTCAAAACGGCAAAAAGTGACCAAAAGTTGACCCTAAAAAACTATATATTTAGAACCTAGAGTTGATGGATAACGTTTTTATTTGAACTTGCCTTGTCCTATGCGTAACAGAAAAAAGTTGACTTGTCAACAAGATCCGGGCCCTGGTCATAACACAGGCTTAAATTGTTACGTAATCTAGACAGTGAGCACCAACTAATAGTGCTCTCCCCAATGGTCTACCAGTTAGCATGGGCACCTATAGTGCACGGGTCCATGGTTCTATTTCCTTTGGGAGAGCATTGGAATTTTAACACATTACAGTGCTTCGGATTCTATATTAAACTGTAGGTCCACATCTCATATAGCCTCGATGCTGATTCAGATGCTATACTGCAATATAACCAACCAACTAATATCATATGACCCTTTTTGGCCGAATAGCTAACGCGCATGCTTTATGTGCATATGGTCCCGGATTCAATTCTTGGTGGAGATTGTGATGGTTAGAAGTGGTGCAGTGTATACAGTGTTTTGAGTGGTGGCATGAAATATGCACTGGATTAGGTTATTTTGAGTTTGATGCTCTTGATTGATGCTCTTGATTAGATGCTGTTGATGTTTTTGATTTGTGTAAAGAATAGCTAACATATTGCTCAGCTCGGGATAGATAAGTAGTACTCAAATAATTCTGAATTGTTAATTATTTTGACATAAAAGTGAATGAAGAGTGCATAGTACATTTTTATTTTAATCATTGTTCTTCTATTTTTATTACTTACGTTTTTGTATAGCGATTTTCTGTGGTTACGTATCAGGAAAGTAAAACAACATATTATCTTTTGGTAATAGTTGAAAGTTCGAGGCTAAAGTGGAACCGGGGTCCACTTTATCCGACCATTTTGCAAACGTGCATAACTCGCCATTTTTTATTTAACGAGGAATAACTGAAAACTTAACACAACGTATGTGAAATTGTTGTGTTCAAATGTTGTACAAATAAACAAAGGATTGTTTTCTTCTAATAGCATACAATAATTTGTATATTGACAAATTTCTGTTTAAAAATAAAAAAAATGGGGGTCCAAATTAGTCGCACTTCCTCTATATAATAAAAAGAGTAAATAACATTACAGAAATAACATGTAAATACTGCACAAGTCGAGTCGAGTGTTAGCTTCTGAAATGATGATTATTAAATATGATTGAAAAACGAGTGGCTGGTTTGATTTATTTATAGATAAGCTCTTATAAATATATATCAAATTCAATGTAACGTTAGCCGGTTAAAATACCGGTTATGTCAGTGTCTCATCAAACAGCAAGTTACAGCAGATCGTAAGACACATTTGTGAATGAATGAACTTCCCACATTCAGATATGACACAGGAAGTAACATACGCATGATAAAATAGAGCAATGATTTCCTGTTTTATATAACTGAATGTGGAGTAGCAGAAGAACGAGGATGTTGAAGATAAATATTTTGTATGTCGCTTTATACAAACTTTTTATCCATTTACTTTATAATTATTACCGTCTGCTACGCTAGGGTAAAAACAAAGTTTAATTAGATCAGTCATTTCCAGCTGGTTGCTCTGATGCTACATTTGTATGTTTGTGGTCAATTTCGTTTATATGTTTGTGGCCAGTTCCTTTCGACAATGAGATCTCGGAAACTAGAAACTCTAGAAAAGCACCGTTTTCCCTGATCGATTCCAAATGTTGTATAGATTTGTAACGTCCAACTCAAATTTTTAGAAAACTTGTCTTTATTTTTCTATTCCACATTTTAGGCGTCTTTTTGACCCTATTAGTTAAAAATTTCCACTAGGACGTTAAGGTTGATACCCTAGTGAAAGGCAACCCGTAGAGGAACTACGTTTGATGGACATTTCAGGCGCTTTGCTTTAATCTGAATGACAAAACCTACAAGCTGGCAATTTGGAAGGCTTTGAACCCACAATGAGGCGTACTCGGTAATGGAATTATAAGGAAAAAAAATGCATTTGGTATCATCTACAGCTACTTACTCAAGTTTGCGCCTTTGGCGTGGGAGACCCGGGTTCGATTTCCGGCGGGAGCTCATGTTTTTCGGATTCCACGTTAATCAGCAGGTCCACGTCTCATATAGCCTCGCTGCTGAACGGGACGCTAAATTAAAATCAACTCAACTCAACTTAATCAAGTTTGCATAAACTCCGCAAAATCCTTCTATATATTAAAATACTACATTTATATGTTTGTCTATAGTAATTCACTGTCCTTGAGAGTCTTACTGTCCTTTACTTCTGTCCGTAAAATGATGTGCACTATACAGGGACGTACGCTGGGGGTGGGTCCTGGGGGTCCGAACCCTCCCGGAAATTTCGACTTTTGTGTAAATTTAGCCTAATTTTAGGGGCAATTTTAGGAATTTTAATATAAAATACCCTCATATTGAGTTTGGACTCCTCCCGAATAAATTCCTGCGTACGCTACTGGCACTGTGTAAATAGCACAGGTTCAGTTAGTGTGATATAAACACATTTAAACTATATTCATTATTGGTGTATATTGTGTATCTTTAACACGTTGATAAATGCTGTTCATTATGTGGTACAGTCACTTTATCTATTTATACTTTTCATTCTATTAATCATCGAACACTAGAACAGTGTTTGAGATTTAATATTTGGTGGTGAACTAGTGTTGCCTACTAGTTTCGAGAAAATTCTCGTCTCGTCTTGAAAACGAGACGAGAATTCTAATGTTTCTTCTCGCCGCTCGAATTTGAAAATGTATCCCTCGTCTCGGCTTCTAGATGAAAATCAAGACTAGACAAACAGCCGGCTTTGTGACCAACGCTAGATACAAATATTTCGTGACCAAATATGAGATGAGACAGAAGTCTTGCAGTAAAGATAGATATATTGTCCGAAAGCAGAGACCACTTCCCCGATATTTTTTGTATACAAGACGCCTCAAAACTTGTGTAGTGCGTGGGAGGCCTGGGTTTCATTCATAACTCATGTGGTTCAGTTTCAATGTTAAGCTGTAGGTTCGGTCTCATATAGCTTCGCTGCTGAACGGGACACTAAACTCAAGTTCACTCTTGTGTCGTGTGCGATCCTATGAGATACACGAGTCGTGGATTAATATCTATTCGTATATTGCCAATATTTATTTATTCCATTTTCTTACCAAAGTTCCTTCCCCTAATTCTCCCATTGTGTCTGTCGTTTCTCAGAGCGTATAAAGATGCCTTTTTCCCATACACCAACAAGTTCGTAATTTTATTTTATTTTCTTGAGTTTAGCGTCCCTTTAAGCAGCGAGCCTCTGTGAGACGTAGATCTACAATTTAACGTGAGATCCGAACCACATGAGCTCCCGCCGGCAATCGAACCCGAGTCTTCCACGCCAAAGGCGTATAGCCATCAGTTGGAAATGTCTGAATTAGAGTTATATACAGGGTGTTTCGAAACAACACCGACAACGTTTGGGATGTGATTCCTGACACCAAGATAAGACAAAAGTATAGATCAACCTGGTTGCACAAATGCTTCCCTTCGGAGTTATAGGCTGCCGAAAACATGAAAAACAAAATTGAAATTTGAAAGTCTATAGCTTCAAAACTATGAGACCTACCGTAGTCAAGTCAAAACTTCACTTACGAACTAGTATGTATCCTATCCAAAAATACATGTTTCAGAATCCTGAGATAGTCGCGCAACAATTTTTATAGAGGTAGTTGGTGAGTACTTCAAATTATATGCCCGTAGCCAAACTCACTCTTTAAAAATTGTTACGTGAGTATCTTAAGATTCTGAAATATGGATTTTTGGATAGGATACATACTAGTTCCTAAGTGAAGTCTTGACCCGACTACGGTAGGTCCTCATAGTATTTGATCTATGGACTTTCAAATTTCATTTTTTTCATGTTTTTGGCAGCCTATAACTCCGAAAGGAAGCATTTGGGCACCCAGGTTGGTCTATACTTTTTGTCTTATCTTGGTGTCAGGAATCAACTCCCAAACGTTATCGGTGTTGTTTTGAACACTCTGTATATATATTATTGATTTTTGTCTCATGACTAGGCTTACTATATGAAAGGCATTAGAAAAGAGGTCATTTTCAAATTTCGTACAGAGATTTATATTATTTACCAATATTAAGTGGTACCTATATGAAAAATTATAATTTATAAATCTAATAGTAGATTTATACATACATCTAATAATCTTATAACTATTTTTGTATAATTAAAAATATTAGGAATATTTTCTTCGATTCAAGAAGAGTACTTCATGAAGCGCACAAAGGTCATGAAAGTACTTCAAAATGTCTCAGGATGCTTTACGATACGAATATTTTTATCTGAGATGCATATATATATATATATATATATATATATATATATATATATATATATATATAGAGAGAGAGAGAGAGAGAGAGAGAGAGATAGGGTATTTCAAAACAACAGCTACAACTTTTCGGAGGTGATTCCTGATGGCAAGATAAGACAAAAAGTATAGACCAACCTGGGTGCAGAACTGCTTCCTTTCGGAGTTAGGCTGTCGAAAATACGAAAAAATGAAATTTAAAGTTCCGTAGCTCCAAAACTCCGGAATCTACCGTAGTCGGGTCAAGACTTCACTTGGGAACTACTATGTGCCCTATCCAAATATCCATATTTCAGAATCTTGCAGTACTTCCACAACAGTTCTTATAGAGGAAGTTAGGCTATGGGTATATAATTTGAAGTACTCACCAACTACCTCTATAAAAATTGTTACGGAAGTATCGCAGGATTCTGAACATGGATATTTGGATAGGGCACAAACTCCATATATGTAATGGGTGTGCGTATATATGTGTTTTTTCTGAAAATAGCCGTATAGATTTTTTTCAGAAGTAACAGTGTCCCTCAACGTTCTCAGGTATTAAGGAGGACAGCGAGGCAACGATCACTTTTTTTTTTTTTTTTTTTTTTTTTTTTTTTTGTAAATTTAGAAATTGAATTGAACGTTGCAAGTGACAATAATCTAACTTGTTAGCTATGCGGCGAACACTGGCACGCATAATGTTCCACAGCAGATGACTCACTTGTCACCCACTCTTCACGATTTGTCACAGTCGACTTCGTCGCTCTTGGGCACAGGAGCGCGCTAATTGAACCGCAGATGACTGGAAAAGGGTGTGCTTAGGGGTGTTCCAAGAACCGGTTAACCGGTTTCGGTTCGGTTTGTAGTCTAAACCGAATCAATGGGTTTGGACTTCAAACCGGCCCGGTTTGGTTTGGGAACGGTTCGGTTCGGTTCGGTTTGAGTAAGGTTCGGTTCGGTTTGGGAACGGTTCGGTTCGGTACGGTTTGGGAACGGTTCGGTTTGGGAATGGTTCGGTTCGGTTTGGAAACGGTTCGGTTTGTAAAGTGTTCGGTTCGGTTTGTAGAATGGTTCGGTTCGGTTTAAGAACTGTTGGGCCCTTTTTAAGGACTGTTTTGTTCGGTTTCAGTTCAATATTTGAAATCGACAGAAATGCAGTTTGCATTATTAGCAACCGTCCATCCAGACATTGTAATAAGGGTGAATGTTGCGTTTTTCGGTATAACTTTATTCAGATTAAAATTATTTCGATATTACTGAAACAATTTAGGGGTCGTACTTGTGTGGGTACTTTTACTGATGCTTTGGATTTTGGAATAAAATTCTTAATATCAGTTGGAAGACAACTTTACGGCATTGGCGAATTTAGGAGATACCGTGGTGGGGGTGGCAGTTACTTGAAGGGTGGATGCTATTCCAGGAAAAGCTACGTTTAGAACGAAACATTAAATTCGTCTTGAAATGACTTGGGGGGGGAGGGCATGATTTACACCTGTATGTGGAATATATCGTGGTATAATATTATCAGGTAACCAAAAAAAAACTATGCGGTTTTTGAGAACAGTTACTTTTGTCACGTTAGTGTAGTCAAATTAATTCTGATGACGCTACACAGTATGGCGCTAAATTCGTTGTACAAAAACAGAGGGGTGATTCCTGAGAAAAAAAAATTCCAGTACACATAGGACGAAAAACGTGTCGTTTACGTGTTATAGGCTGCCGAAAGCGTGGGAAAACAAACTTTAGAGTTAAAATATTGCACAAACTACTGATTAGACGTGATGTGGCATGATATCGACAAAATATCCTAACCTGCTCTATCCAAATTTGCAGTTTTCAGATTTGTGCAATGGCGGCACAGGGAATTCCCTGATATTTTATGACGTAAATTGAGTGTATAACATGTAAAGGACATTTCACTGCCTAAAAGTAATACTACGTGGCAGGTCAGTACTCATACACGAAGATAAAAGATGGCGGATGAAGTAAAAATTACTGTATGTGATTGCATACCTCCTCATAAAGTACTAGTAAAGTCGTTGTACAAGAACTCAGTGGAAACTTTACGTTTCTAGAATGTTAAAATACGTACGGCACAAGCCGATAAGTAACAGAAAATAAAGAAATTCCGATTGCTGATCTGCTCATATTAATGATATCGCAACGTTTTTGAGAACGCATCTACCTTTACAACTACAGTAATTGAACAAGAACTAGACAAATAAAGAACGCATAATAATAATAATAATAATAATAATAATAATAATAATAATAATAATAATAATAATAATAATAATAATAATAATAATAATAATAATCACTGTTTTAGCACATTCATTTCGATCAGTACATCACACAAATGCGACTACAGTACGTTTTTTTCAATCAATGTTCTAAACTGACGGGTGTGAAACAAAATATTCCTTCCATTCACGATATTTGTACGTACTGTAACAGGGGCCGATATTTCTGGATCCAAATCGTATAACGGGACTGCATACAGAAGGTAGTTGTAGGGAGCAAGGTACAGAGGGGAGTCTTTGTTTACATGGAAAGAAATGGATGTCAGAACGGACACTGCAAAAGGTGTTCAAAGTTTCAACCCACCACTTCAATGCAAAGGTTACAGCGGCGTCGAAGGGAAAGACGCTGCGAACGCGTTGAAACACTCCTGCCGTTTCCTGAATGCTCCACGCTGCAGCAACAATTCGAGCAACCAAATCCTCTTCTGACTGCACAGACGTCGCGCAGATTAGTTGTTTCATATGGCACCAGAAAAAGAAAATCAGGATCTACTGCGGAAACATAGAGAGTTTCTTCTTGATGTAGACAAGACAACCTCTGGCAGTCTCCCCTTTCAAGATTGTGAGAAATGCCGTACTCCAAAGCCACTCCCTGGCCCATGTGGCTCTCATGTAGCAGACCTCCCGAAGGACCTCAGTGACCATTACTGGGAAATTCAAGGTGCTCTGTTCAATATCTCCTACGACTACAAAAAATTAACTGGACAAGACTTAGTTAATTTCGTTACTTCAACTTTACAAAATAATAGTACTGAAGACACTGGCCTTTCTCAGGCTCATACCAACACCCATCAAGAAGCTCGGATCTTTAAGAAACCGAAACGTACCATTAAACCATGACCAGTGGAAACTACAACAGTTTCAATCAATAATAGTTATACTCCACTTGCAACCCCTGACCCCCCTGAGGCGTCAGGTGCAGAAACTATGGATATTTCCTCTCCTGATGGTTCACACATCGCCAATCAGTCAGAGAAGACAGGAACTAACTCTACTGTCAATATTCAAAGAACTATTAAATCATTAACCATTTACGACTACCCTAAAGATAAGGGCTATCAGTTGACTCATGGAGCTAGCACGGTCTGCAAAGAGATTCCCTCCTGTGCTGTCTATCCAGACAGAATTAAATTTCAATGCAACAATCAGGATGATTATCTTGCATTGATAGCGTTCTGCAAAGAGTACAAATTACAATATGCGCTTGACTCAGTGAAAAGGGAGAAAACATTGAAAGTCGTCATCAGACAGTTACCTATCGACGCTTCAGTGAAAAATATCAAACAGGACTTGGAAAATCGAGGTTATCCCTCAATCTCTGTACAACAGATGAAAGGACGAGGTGGGAATCTCTTTCCCCTCTTCCTAGTCACCTTAGTAAGAACGCCCACTATAAAAAGTATCTTCAATTTGGAATATCTTGAATCCTATAAAATCAAGATTGAACCATTCAAAGCCAGGCCTTATGTCCAATGTTATCGCTGTCAGCGACTTGGGCATACCCAATCGTCATGTTTTGCTAATCCCAGGTGTGTGAAATGCGCAGGGGGCCATCACACTTATGAGTGTACGCGCAAAATTCAAGATAATGCAGTGAAACGTCCAAATTGCAGAGGTAACCATCCTGCAAATTATCCAAAATGCCCAACCATCCACCGAATAGTATCAAGAAGAACAACCCAGGAGAAGCTACCTACAACTCAAGACTTTCCGCCTCTCTTATCAGATTCTGTACCGGAACCTCTACCACAGAAGACACAACAACCTTCATATGCAGATAAAACGAGTGCCAAATCCACGAAGTCGCCGTTTCGGACCCCATCTCCCACACCAGACCCTGCAGTAAATTGGCGCGATTTACTTCAACTGTTACAAGATTTGCAACTTTCCAGACTGCTTCCAGCCATTCAACGACGTTATCACCAAATTAAGACGGCTCCTGACAAATTCAGTAAACTTATAATCTTCTGCGAAATATTAGAAGATCTTCAGGACTAACTGCACCACAATCGCTATACAGGACCACACCCTCATGAGGGCCACTCCAGACACCATCGATAGGACAAGATGACAGCCAATCACCAACTCCGAAGAACTTAAACTAGCCAATCAGTTCCACCTTCATACAAAACAATAGATACCTCATTTAAGGTGCGACAGTCGCCCTTAGACCAAACATACCAATGCTACCACTTCACATGCTTTTACAGCAGAGATAGGAGGTATGGGATCCAGTATTAACCCGGTACTCCTACATGAAACCTGTCAAGTACAAGAGGAAGGAAGGAAGGAAGGAATCTAAGTGGTTAAGGTCAGATGAGCGAGGTGGCCAAGATACCGGTCCTTCTCTGCCGTCCATTTGTTCGGAAAAGATGCGTTCCGACAATTTCACAACTCCACAGCAAATGTGCTGGAGCACCGTTGTGCATAAACCACATGTTTCGATGAACAGCCAGTGGCACAGTCTCTAGTAGTTCAGGCAGAATCTCTTTCAAAAATATCCAATACTCCCACCCGTTTAGGCATTGTGGTAGTAGGTACGGTCTGATTAGAATTATCAACGATACATGCCCACACATTCACAGAACACCGTTCCTGATGGGCAGGAGTTGACATTCCATATGGGTTTGCCTCAGACCACAAATGTTGAGTGTGAGTGTTCATCACTCCATCATGGGAAAACATAGCTTTATCTTTGAAGAGAATACGAGACATGAAGCGGAATATATTAGCATGGTTCGCGTAACCACTGGACAAACTTCCGCCTACGTGGATGGCGTGTAATGCATGCACCCTTTGGTCATGGAAAGAGTACATCTGATTTTCGTGAAGCATGTTCCAAACCTGCCGATGATGGGTGTTAATTTCAGCAGTTACTACCCGTGTGCTGGTGGACGGTCTTCTCTGATCTCAAGCAAGAATTTCCTCCTCAAAAGCCACAGTCCATACGTTTCTGTTTCGTCTAGCATTGGGACTGTGTCCTTCCAGCAATCCTGTTTCTTGTAATCTTCGTCGCTCTGCGTGGTGTAGAATTCTAAGATTAGGAAACTGTTGTCTATACACCCTTGTGCCACACGGCCATTACCGTCCGCTTTCCCGTATGCCAGATCAATGTCTGCCAATTTGAATTGAATTGAATTGAATTTCTCTTTATTTCAGCGGGCGAGGTTTAGCCGGAGGCTGCTCTGCCACATAACTCTTGTCATCATTACAAAGAAAAGAAAGAAAAAAACAAAGACACAAATAAGATACAAGATACAAATAACAACATAATATGGTACATTCAATAATACTAAGGATAAACAAGACACTCAGTAAATGTAAATGTAAAAAAAAAAAAAAAAAACTAATACTGTTAGTCCAATTTCATACTGTAGTAAATCTTTCATGTGTGCCAATGCTTTGTCTCTGATTTCTAAATAATAATGTTTGGGGTGATGATTTAAATGAATTGTATGGTTTGTCAGTGATTGACTGTGGTAGGGAGTTCCAGATTCTTACTGCCGAAATTGAAAATGCCTTCTCTGTTATTTTTCAAGAATGCCGGGTCATATTCAGTTTATTATTTCCTCGGGTATTGTAACGGTGAATTTCTGATCTACATGTTAATTTATGACGCAAGTAAGGTGGTGTTTTATGTAAATTTATTTTGTATAGTAAACAACAGTATCGGAGATATTGTCTTCGGGACATGGTTAGGATATTGTTTTCATTAAGTACCGGCAGAATATGCTAAGACTTCCTGTAATTGAGAGAGAAGCGTAAAGAGTAATTCTGTATTTTCTGAATTGCCCTAGTATTTTGAGTGGAGAGAGGGCTACCATATATTGAATCGCAGTAGTCGAACAGAGGCAAAATGAGAGTGTTAACAAGATATAGTCTTGTTTCTTGCGACAAATAGTCTTTTAATTTATAAAGCTGTCGTAAGGTGCGCTTAGCTTTAATACACTGTTCAGAAATGTGTTTACTCCAGCTAAGCCCTTGGTCTATTATTAAGCCTAGATCTTTTACAATTTCTCATGTGTGTACTCCTTTATTACCTCTGTAATCACACTCGTTGGTCGTATGGTGATGAAATAAAGAGAAATTAAAGTGGGAAATGGTAGATGTTTCCTCGCCATTGTGTTCACTGTCCAGAATCGCAGATAGCGAGATTGCAACTTAGTGCAACTCTTGTGTCAAGAGAATGATATTTATGTGTACGATTAGCAAATGTACAAAACCTACATCGTGACGGAGAAGATATAACACCCAGAGCCGTAGCTACGGGGGGGGGGAGGGAGGAGCTGGTAGCAAGAGGGCGCCGAACAAGCAATAAGAAAAAAAGAAGTGTTGAAAATGAGTAAACGATGTGGTGCCCCGTAAAAGTATTGGCGCCCTATTAAATCAATATTGTTGTCGGTTTGCAAAGAAATAGATTTGTTAAAAATTTTCTTGCTCGCTACGCTCGCAATCCAAACGTTTCAGTAAAACTCAGAAATTGTTTTTGCTTATTATTTACAGAAAGTAATTATATAATGAATTGTTAACGATGTGATATACAAGGTGCCGAGTATTGACTTACATTGTACGTAGGAGCGTTTTCAAAATCAGAAACGGTCAAAGTCTGAAATATGTGTTCGGCGTTTTGATGATGATGAGTCTGGTTAGTTAATCACGCTTTTCTTATAATATTAATCACGACGGTGAGAATGAAAGTATGAAAAATGAGAGAAATGAAGACACACATGCAAGCTGCTATTTGAGCAGGAATATTAAAAGTGAAGGTAAACAAGAATAATAATAACATTTTCGAATTTGAAGCAGTTGTAGAATGGGGCTTAACAGGTTAGAACTTAACCCAACGAATTTCATCTTTTTCAAAGACTGATCACTACCAGTGATTTTTTTTTTATTCCGTTGACATATGAAATGCTTCTAATTTGAAGGAATTTATTGGGATCATTTCTCCATCAAATACTTGTATTGCCAGGATTTTTTTTTTTTCATACGTGGTATCTAGTTGTGTGATATTTTTATCTATCTACATACATACAAAAGATACTGCAATGAGTACTTTCAGGCTCTTTGCTATTTTATTCTTTTATTATACACAAATCTGCTAACTGGTCGTATGTTACGAGTGAGTTAAAGATTAAATTCAGCTCCATGTGGACACAGCTGAATTAGCTTTGACGGAGTTCGCTTAAGCTTTGGTTAGCCAATAGTAAAGGAAACCACGTTTCAAACCCATTGGACAGTTTAGGGGGCGCGGTGGCTCAGTGGTAGAGCGTTCACCTCTGGTACTTGGGGTCCCGGGTTCGATCCCAGTCCCCGCCAAGTGAACTTTGAGGTGGACAAACACCGTGCTCGTGGGTTTTCTCGGGGTTCTCCCGTTTCCTCCCACTTTCTTCATTCCACCATTTCACTCATCTTTCATCATCACCGTCTCCTTTAGCCTAACCGGCATAACCGTGGGACGTAAAACTTAAAGATTTCATTTCATTTCCATTGGACAGTTTAGTTTGTCAAAGTTCTACGGACAGTTCTGAACGGTACGATTAGGTTCGGTTCGGTTTGGGATCAGTTCGGTTCGGTTTGGGATCGGTTCGGTTCGGTTCAGTTTGGGATCAGTTCGGTTCGGTTTGGGATCGGTTCGGTTCGGTTCGGTTTGGGATCAGTTCGGCTCGGTTAACCGTTCCAAACCGGTTTAAGTGGCAAACCGAGACCGCGGTTTACGTTTTCAGGAACCGTCCACCCCTAGGTGTGCTGATCCGATGAATTACGGTTTGTGCTACACCATTCGGGTAGGTGCATGAGTGTGTGGTGCAAAAGCACGAAACTATGGACTTCTCGTGCATAGTGTGTACCGTACAAGCAGGTGAAGGCGGGCGGAATGCTTCTGTTGGAATGGACAGGGACCGTTGGTGTGCATGGACCACAGTGTGCATAATGTTGTGCATCTGCAGGTATTAGGGGATCACACTCAACCTACAATGCAACACTTCTACCCACACGGAGACGGCATTTTCCAGGACGACAAGGCACGGTGCCACGGAAACAGGATTGTATTTGTTAGGGTTGAGGAACAGCCCACAGAGTTCCAGTATATGAATTGGTCCTTTAACTTACCGGATCTTAATCATATCGAACACCTATGGCATGTTGTGGAACGAACTCTTGCCATGACTCCTGCACCGACATCTATGGGCTCATTATGGGGTGCCATCAGGAATATATGGTATCAGATCCCAGCGGAAACATATTAGCAAATTGCAGAATCCATGCCACACCATGTCCAGGCCGTCCTTGGAGCAAAAAGTGGACCAACAAAGTATCAGATAATTGGTCGCAATTCAGTGAGCACTCAGTGTAGAAAATTTTCAAGTGATCAGATAAAAATTTCATTCAGTTCTCTCAGAAGACTTAGTAGAAGTAAGAACCAGAAGAATACTGTTGTCCAAACAATGCAGAAATTCTGGCCACAGGAATTATTTTTTCATCCCAGAATGCTAATGTTACTGGACTCTAGAAGAGTAGACTTAATGCTATCCTATTAAATAAAGCAATTAAGAAAAGTAATAGTTACTTAAAACAGGGAAGAAGACATCCTTATTTCACTTTTTTAGTCAAAGCTTAAAATTGTTGGAACTTTAGTGATACTAATACAGATTATAATTACAACTGTTATATTTGCTGTTATTGCTAGCTGTATGGTCAGAACGACAAAGGATAATATCGATAGTACATCTATATTTTTGACAGAAATTTCAGATTTAGCTTGTTTAACGCTCCTTAATCATTTGGATTGTGGCGGAGTATCATTGTCTACTACAGACTTTCTTTTTTAAATGGTGATTGCAATTGATTGGACAGCGACAGTTGCAGTTTCTTACGTTTATATACAAGATAAACCTGTTCGTAGTCTTAAGATGCTCTTCGATATCAGTTTGAGCAAAAATTCCTAAAATGGTTTGCAAAACCCCTGCTGTAGACGAGAATCGTATAAAAAAAGAGTGGCGTGGTATTCTTCTAAAAGAATTCTCAGATTATCCATAAGCGATGTAAAACGAACAATGAGTAATATATACTAAGTATATGAAATGTAATAATCTTATGAAATCGGTGTCATGAAAAATTCTCACTTATAAAAACTGAGAAATGTGTACAAATATTCGTATTGGTATCAGGCCCGTATCCACGGGGGCACGGGGTTCGACCCCCCAAAAATTGTCACAGTAGGCTTGCAAATGAACTATTATATGTTGATGAACTATAATATGGTTGGATCGGGCCCCCCATACCTTCCACCTCCCTCATACATTTTTGGGCTGGCTACGGGCCTGGTTGATATCAGAACAGAAAACGTGTTTTTAAACTATAATGTAAGGCGTACAGAAGAAAACATATGGGTAAGGAAACAACATAGAAGATCGTGTGTATATAAATACATGGTAGTAATGTATGGTTTCCTAATACTACATTCTATTTATTTACATGTGCTTGGTATTACAAATTTTCATAAACGTTATTACAATTTCAAAAGAGAAACACGACGAAAGGATTGCATTTCTTTACTACATCAAAAACTCGTTTTACGGCAGAAAGAGCAAATATACGCCTACTTATATCGGAAACGAGTGTTTTTTTTTTTTTTTTTTTTTAAGTTTAATATCCTCTGATTATGCACGGTTATGAAGTGATGGATGGTAATGGTGGAAAGTGGGAGGAAATGAGGGAACCCTGAGAGAAAACACTTTCACGTTGTCAACACAAAGCTCACTTGACAAGATTGAGATCGCACCAGGGACAGGGACCCCACCGTCCAGCGCTCTACCACCACGAGAGAAATCAACAGGTCTTTCTTAACACATGTAAATCTAAGCAAAATATTGTGCATGTGTAATAATTCTCCCTAGAGAAAGAGAAAATAATTGTTGATAGATAAAAGAAGTTCTCCACAGCACAATTCTTTGTCACATTGGCTTTTTACGATTGATTTCTCTGTTAAATATTTTCTAGGATTCTCATCAGAATGCAATTTTGTAAACAGAGCAAATAAAGAGTTTCAAGTTCATCTTGCAATTATTGTTCTGTGTTGTAGTGCATTTGATAAATATACAGTATTTTGTGGTGAATAGGTTTTCTGTCTGCTGTGCTGTATCGCAGATTTATTTTCAAATTGCGACCCTGTGCCAAATATTTATGAACTGGGAATAATTCCTCTGCGTTATGAAGAGGTGTCCCGTAATAATATAGTTTTGCCGAAACAAAAAAAAAAAAAAACTTCGTATTATAGAGGTGTATTTCAGATATATCTCACTGTATTTCAGTTATTTTAGACGTAAGCAATACAAGTCATATCTCGTTTTATTAGCAACTGAAAACATTGTCAACGAACTTAAAAAGTTCGTTATTGAGTACTCTATCTGTGTGTGTGTGTATCTCTTATTTGAGATTTTTTTTAAAATTAAGCCCTCCATTCGATAGAGGGAAAAACTATCTCAAAGAAATGATGGAATTTTTCGCGTCACTCTTACCGTTCCCGAAATATTGGCCAAAGAAGTTCCGATTTCGGGAGATTTAAGGAACCATATCTCGGGAACCGTAGGTCATAGAGAGATCATGTTGGTATTGATCAATCCTAAGAGGTTGGTGAACATTTTGGTACCGAGTAGTAACTGGTGGCCACTGGCCAACTGACCACAACTCCCCAGATGTTGGCCACAAAATTTCCCATTTCGAGCAATTTAAGGAACCATATCTCGGGAACTGTACGTCATAGACAGATGATATTTTGCGATTTTGTTTTTGAATTTTGAGCTCTCCATTTTGAGCATGTGTTCTCGTAATACAACATATCGTAAAGAATTTTAACAGAACTCTTAAACAAAACACGTGGAAAAGATCTAGTAGTCAGGGAAATTATAAATGGATAGGTATATTACAAGAATTGTTTAATGAGTAATGATAAAGTATATAGAACAATAATTGGTATAAAACCTGTAGAAGTTAATAAGAAAAAGTAATGCTTTTTAAGTTCGCTCTGGCAATGCTCGTGGAGCATTCTCAACTGGTTTCATATGATATTAATATCGAATGGGTACAGTGTTGCCAGCAGAAGATATAATCAACAATAAAAGAAATGAGCATATTTATCGTCAATATGGCGGCGAGTTTTTATTATTTTCATAACTGTCATAAAAACCTTTCGTACGGAAAACATAAGCATATTTTTGACCTCGCGGTTTTGGTTGACTTAGAAACAAGCGAAAGGTAAACAGTATTAGAGTTTTTTTTTTTCTGAAGTTCTGTGACGCATCATGTATATATATTTTGACATCAGCAGGAACACTTTAGCTAGACGTGCATTTAAGTCTTGGCTTTTACATGACGTCACAAGTTGGCGCGAGGTGCTGTCTCAGGATTTAATATACATCATGATAAGAAAACCAAACCAAACAAACGTACTTGAAGACCGCATACACTAGCTATCAAATGCTTCCAAGTGTTACTGAAGCCAATATTTTGCCTTCTTCCTTCTGCATCTTTTAACGTTAGAATTCATCTAAACTCGACGTCTTCCACGGAATTCGAACGGGGGCACGGTGGTTCAACGATAGAACGCTTATCAATGTTGCGTAGGTTTCTAGTTCGATTCGCGGCTAAGTAAGTTCGTGGTGGACAACATCGTGTCCCTGGGATTTCTTGGAGTACTCCCGTTTCCTCATTCCACCAATTATTCCATCATAATTCACTTGCTTTAATCATTCATCTTCCTTAGCCTTAATGACATAATCGTGGGACGTTAAACTGGACGATTTAATTTCATTTCATTTTCAAAATTCGTTCGTCTTGTATGGATATTTTTATGAACTATCATCACTTCTTTTTTATTTCATTCTAAGTCCAACATTAAAAAAAAAAAACGCCGAAACACATATTCAATTATTTTAAATGAGAAGTTCAGACAATAAAAAAAAATCATGTTTCTAACCTTAAGAGATTCCCATATATGACTATTTTATTATTAATATTCCTACTCCCCACACCTTCTTCTAATCTCCTTTCAACTTTCTAGTTCAAGTACCAGAAATCTCTTAAATACGCTCTACATTACTTTAAATGAAAAACAATATCAAATTTCATCTCTGATCAGACCCACAACCAGCCACAGAGGTTTGGGGAGGCCATGAAATGTTAGAGGGGGCCAAGTCATTATACATTCTCTTACCATAGCTAAATTGTGTTTTTGTATTAATAATAGCATTTTGTGTTAAGGTCCAGAGGGGCCACGAAAAGTCTGGTTGCGGGCCTGTCTCTGACCTTAAGGGGTTGCGAGATATCAATATCTTATTATAATAATTGAAACCCTCATTTCCTCCCATTCTACGTCGAATTAAAAAGAATCCTTTCTTAGCGGTACCTTACGTCACAAGTCCTATGTAGTGTAAGCAGTCTTAAGCAGCTTAGGAGTCGACCAGTCAGTCAGAGAATTATCTCTTTCTATGTACAGATACGGTTGTCACTTATCAACACCAATTAGAACACGGTATATGGTGTGCTATTGTCCATGATTAACTGATTGACCCATATACACTACCATGAAGACTGAATGAAGACTGGCTGGAGTACAGCATTTGATCTTACTGCAGGATACACTGCCTAAATAATGGAAAATGTTCCCCTAGCGATTCGCCACAACATGTGGTACATGCATGATGGGTTTCCCGTGCACTTCAGTATGAATGTCTGCCGGTGATTGAGCAACAACTTCCCAAGATTGGATCGGACGTGGCGGTCCAGTGCATTGGGCTGTCGAGTCTCCGGACCTGAATCCACTGGATTTTTACCCGTAGGCCACATTAAAAATGTGACATATGCTATTCCTGTCAATGACTTGGAACAGCGTATCCATAACGCCTGTACAACTGTCCACCATGACCCCGGTATCTTAGAACAAGTTCGACAATTCATGATTCGGCATTCTCACGCATGCATTGCTGTCCATAGCACACACTTTGAACATTTCCTATGATATACCCAACAAAATTATGATTGTTTCTCTCAGAGTTGGCGTGGGTCAATCAAAACTTGACCCACGACCCACTGACCCACGACCCTCTGTGACCCACGACCCACTGACCCACCACCCACCATGACCCACTCTGACCCACGACCCACCGTGACCCACTGACCCACCACCCACCATGACCCACGGTGACCCACCACCCACCTTGAACCACTCTCATCCACTTTGACCTACTCTGACTCACCAAAATCCATCGTCTTCAACTCTGAACACGATCCACGGCCTCTTCTGAACTGATAAAGAGTTTACACTTGTAATAAAACAAGACTGTGAAATTGTCACTAATCGGAGTTTGAATTTCTAGTCAATCGCTTAAGCACTACTCTGTTACAATAACGGTGGATCTGACCTTTACGTTATAAAATGGTAAAGTGTTTGTCAATGAGAAAATTGAAACAGTTCGAGGTGGGGGGAAATTAGTGTGTGCCTAAAATATACTTGTACTAAAAGAGTATTCTTGCAAGTGTTAATTTCTGAACGCATTCCACAAGAAACTTCTATTCGCAGGAAAATACCCCTGTACAATATGGAAAAGGTTATGGTTTCTCAGTTTACAGTGTTTTTCTCACAAAAGACTTGAAAAATCAGTTGTTCATAGGGTATAAAGGTGCTCGGGTACCCTATGTGAGAACATTTCCATAAAGCATGCTCATAATTGTAATTTGTGTAATCACTAAAACACCACGTTAAATTTAAGTTACAAATATGCATAATTGCAATTATTATGAATATTTATTCAAAGTAGCTTACCTAAAACAAAGAAGAGACTTACTAAAAATTAGGTACAAAGTTGAATAACACAAATAAGCCATTAGTAATACAAGTATACATTTTCCGTAACTCGTAATTTTCCATCTTAAAACAAATCTGAAATCGGATTTATTTCTTGTTGGTAACTTTTTGGCGGTAAATCATCCGCAGTGGAATGATGTCCATCCTTCAGCCAAGAAATAACTAGCTCGTCTACTTTGAGCATGTCTAGCGGTGGGCGTGGGCCATTAACATTGATGAGCAACAAGTTAGACGATGTTTGAGCACTTCGTCTATTTCTAATATCAGTCATCTGTAAATTCATAAGGGGAAATCCCCGTTCGCACTCTGTCGTGGAAATTGATAATTCTTCTACCCGATTTCTGCAACTTCTCATCGACAATCTACTTGTTAGACTTAAGTCTGATAACGATTTTTCTTGCTCAGTTTTGAAATACTCAGCTAGAAGTATCATCTCTCTATCACCATACAACATCTTTTCCATATCGACCATGTCAGTTGGCAATGTCGACCCATGTAGAACAGAAACTTCATCTACCACGCCTTTGATAGGGAATCTTGTGAATTATCAATTAAACCCTGATAAACTGATGATTTCTTATTTGTTTATAAATTTAATTTTTGTAATTACACATGAAGGTTTGATACCATCACCAAGTTCCCTCCCCCGTCTAGAAAGCGAAAGGGAACGAGGTTCCTGGAAAGTGTTTCGAGGTGAACGGGAATTTCCCTCCTTCTTCAACTTCAATTACCAAACTGCTGTTTGCCATGTGCCAAATTACGATGAATTTCAATTAAATTATCATAGTATAATTATTTCCTTGTTGAATTATCAATACTTTTCAGTGGAAAAAAGGATGAAATTTCAAAGTTCCAAATCAAAGTAAGTAGACCAACGTAAAGGGAAAAAAAGTGTAAAATTTTCCATACAATTATGCGTACAATCCAAACTTAAAATTTCCGTTCAATTAAGCGTACAGTACAAATTTTATGCCTGTTGTTCTCACAACTTTATGGGTTGATTGTCCTGTGCTGTAAGCGCTCCATATAATAAATGTAAGCTTCAGCAATTATTATGTAGAAAGCAATGGATATATGAAGCCAAGCACTGTATTTTTTGTTTCTGATTTTTTCTTAAATAACATCGATCGTTTTCGATCATTTTTACAAACCAACTCACTATCAATTTTCCGTATATAGAAAGTGCTTCCCCCCCCACATAAAGAAGAATTTTAAAAAATGCTAGGACACAATCTGTTTATTTTCAATAAAGAGTTAATACGCTGAATTTCAGCTCCGTAAGTTTAACGGCTTGCGAGATACTCATTTTTTTTTCGCAAAAATTCGGATCCTCACTACCTCCTTAGGATATTATGCATTATAATAAAAGCAATATAACATTCCAATTTGAATTAAGGCCGAACTATATACCAAAAGTCATTTCATTTGACTTTGCAATTTGACCGTGATGATCAGGCACACATAGTTACATTCATTTTTTTAATAAATAGTTTATATATTACAATGATTCAAAAATGTATTTTTTCCAGTAGTTTGCTCTAAAAACTCACAGGTCTAGAAAGCCAAGTTGTAGTGTACATCCTATTGCTATTATTACTATTAAAAATATAAATATCCAAAAGTGCCTGAAGTTCTTTTTTCACTTGGTTAGATATACTCACCTCAAGTAACTAGACAGAAACAAGTGGAAAAGGAAGGGAAATGGAGATCTTGAAAGTAAAACGGAGACAAATTTACCAGTCTTCAGAAGATACTGTCTACAATGCAGGGAGCAGAGGGCCGGTAGATCATATACTTAGTCTGTGGGTCGCAGTGGGTCACGGTGGGTGGTAGGTCGCAGTGGGTCACGGTGGGTGGTGGGTCGCAGTGGGTCATGGTGGGTGGTGGGTCGCAGTGGGTTACGGTGGGTCACGGTGGGTGGTGGGTCGCAGTGGGTCACGGGGGGTCACAGTGGGTCATGGTGGGTGGTGGGTCACAGTGAGTCACACGATGTTGACCAACGACCCACGACCCACTGACCCACCGACCCACTGACCCACTCCATCTCTGGTTTCTCTACAAGCCGGTGTCCTACCACTTCGAACTGTTCCTATACTTTCGGCCATCGCTTACTCTGCCAATATACTCAAATATACTCAATATACAGGATTTTTTTTTTGCTTGTATCGGTGTCAGGAATCACCTCCCGAAATTTGTAGGGCGTAAAACTAAAATATTGCATTGTATTGGAAAACAGTGATCTACTGCAGTACTCTCATGTTCTGTTCCCCTCCGCTCCCGGATAACATTTTCAGGAAATTTTTCAGGCCTGGTCCAGATATATAGGCGCGTGTATTAATTTTTGGCGACCAGATACACGGAATTTATACATTAATCTTTTTGGCAATGACTCAAACAAGAACATTAATATTTCGGCCACTAGGACTTTATATTACACACTAAATATAGAAATCTTCACAACATATAATATTAACTTATGTTTGACCAGTTCTCTCATCTGGTTTCTTGTAATATTTGAGTGTTAGCTCTGTTCACAAAGTTCTGCGTTACATCTTTATTGGTGACACATAGCGTTTCCTTTCGACTGCATCCGACGTCTGAATTGCAACTTTGTTTATCTTAATTTTGTCCTCATTTTTCTCTACTCTACAGTCAAAAGTTCTGTTTCTCGCAACGAATGCTAATAGAAGTTTAATTTAGGAACGATGACAGAAAATAGAAAAGTTTTTACATCTGTAGCTGTATGTATCAAACAACAACAAATCACCTACATGATTTATTTTTGTTGGAATTTATAAAGATTATATTATTACGGTCTCATAACTTATGCATCCATTGTAATACAATAAGTTGATTAATTGTTATATGATATTTATTCTTGTTGTACTATGATAGTATTGTTTGTAGTGGAAAATAGAATTTGTTCTGGTCGCTTATTGCTTTGTTGCTCATCACTTTGATTGTTCACACGTTGTTGTCATGTGTTTGTTGACACTTCTTTTTTCGGCCCCTAGATACTATACACTTAGATACTTATGGTCTCTTGTTCTTTTTTATGGTGGCTCTTCCCATTTTTATTGTTGGATTCCTATTCTAGCTTCCATGGGGTAGCATGTATTTTGTTTTCTCGGCCGAGATTTGCAGTTTGTATTCTCACACCATGTGTTGAGCTGTCCAGTGATGATGCTTCCTTTTTTCTTTGTGTTTCTCTTCTGTTGTTGATGCTGAAAACGATAGGTATATCGTCTGTATACGCTATCATTCTAGTCGTTCGTGGTAAATTGTGTCGTTGTTCCAGATAAGATTGAAAAATTATATCCCAAATAATTAGGCCGAGGACTGTTACTTGAGCATAACATTTCATATTTATTTTATTGATGTTGGTATCAGGTATCTTTATTTTTCTATTTTTGTAATAGTCTTAAAGTATGTTGTATAAGCCTGCTATGGATATACCACATTGACTTGACACCTAGTCTTCCATTCCAAGCGCTGCTATCGGCTGAAGGAATTTCACTCCCTTTCGCTAAGACTCTCTCGCTTAGCAACAGCTGAACCCTTATTGGCTCAACGCGTGGGTGTGTAGCGGGTGTGAGCTTTAGTTCACATTTTTGCCACGGCTCAAGACATGTTGGTTCCTTATAGTATTACAAGTAATGGCCACCACACGTTGTCGAATGCCCCACAGATTTCCACGAATAAAGCTGCAACATACTTCTTATTCTCTGCTATTTCTAAATCTGGTTCAGAGAATCTCTTTAAGTTCATCTATGATGACTGTTCTTTTCTGAATCCAAATTGTATTTGGTATATATCAATGTTTGGCCTATATTTGTTCATTCTGTTGAGCAATGTTTTTTCAAAGACTTTTCCAAGAGCATTTAACAGACATATTCTCCTATATGATTTCGGTTTTGTTTTGCTTTTGTCTTGACTTTTTAATATTACTACTAGTTCTCCTTGTTTACAAGCATTTGGAAAGGTTTAATCATTTATGGACTTGTTGTAGAGTCGAGTGAAGTAGGGAGTTTAAAAGTCCTTGTTATTTAAGAATACTTTGTGTTTTTATCTCGTCTGGTCCTGATGCCTTTTTGCGTTTTAGTGTTTTTAAGATATCTTCGATTTCTTTATTGTTACTGGAGTTATTTCTGAGTCTACATTTGGATTATAGTCTTTGCTGAATTTGTACCTTAGTATTTTATTTTTTGTGGTTGTGTTTCTGAAGAATCATCTGATAGCAAAGTGTCTGTCAGGAGATGCACTGTTTCATCTAGAAATATCATTGAATGATCCTCCTTTTCAAGAGTTGTTATTAATGTTGAGTTTTTCACTTTTTTTATTTATTACTTTATATGACATTCCGCACCTGTCTAGTCCTAAATGTCTTTTATGGTGTTTCAGTTTTTCTCTTTTGATATGCTTAATTTATTCTCAAAGTTTCTTTTCGCTTCTTCAATACCTCCCAAGCCTTGCTCTTCTCAGGGCTGGATCCAACGCGTTTTGACAACTTTTCCTCTTTCCTCTACATATTCTTTTCAACTTTCTTAGTTTATCATTCCAAAACGAAATAGTGTGTTTTGCATTTTATTTTATGTGTGTGATTGTTTTTATTATTGTAATGATATTTACTGGTATTTTTGAGGTTAACTCTTCCATGTTTCCTTCTCTTGTGTTTTGAAGTACGTCTAGTAGTTGTACAAAATTTCTTTCAATCTATGTTGTCAGGGTTGTATCCGTGCTTACGTTCCTCTTCTATTTCTTCTGGGAGGTAAGTTTCGTCCAAGTTGAATCAGGGGGGGACGATCGGGGCAATCGCCCCCCCCCCAGTAGAGGAAACTTTCTTATTTTACATATATAAATAAAACCCATTCCAAAGTTCGGAGCCCTTAAAAGTAGCAGTATGACACCCACCCACCCAGAATTCCGTCCTGGATCCGCCCCTGAGTTGAATGGGATTACCCTATGATCACTTGCAGTTCGAGCACTCGCCAAGTTCGTATGATCCTTGCAAGATTGGTTCAGTCCGAAGTGACACATCAATAGTTGACTCTGATCCTGCACTATTTTTGAAAATAGGTAAATTTTCTTCAGCACTGATGACAACAGCTAGAAGTTACACGTGATTTTATATTTCGTCCATTGTATTTGCGAATTCTTGAATGCCATTGAAATCCCTGTGAAGAAACTCCAGGCATTATATTTGAGGAGTGAGAAATTGCATCATATTGTGGAGTAAGTGAAGTTTTCTGTTTAACCATTTTTAAAGAGTTAGGTTTACCACTCAAAACTCCTTTATATATTTACGTGTCTGTCCGTGTGTCCGTTCGCTCGAAAGAATAATCCATGTCTGTTAGTGTGTGCATCGTCCTAGAAACAAAAATCTCAACAATTACTTTGATAGATAACCATCAATTTTGGCCAGGTCGTAGAAAGTCGAAAGCTAGAAATCGACCACGTTGATGAAGATGGAATTCAAACCAAAATTGATAGAAATTAATCATGTTTCAGTAACGTTGATCACTATAAAGCAAAAGTGGTAATAGGTTGAAAGAAGAGATTCCCTGCAATCAAATACGCATCCCAAGAATACATTTCATCTATATTGTTAACTATCTACCAAAATCTGAAGTGATAGAAAAAAACGTTAGAAGTTCCGGTTTCAATATTGGTGTAAGTGCAGTAAAACAGGTAAAAGATAGCGAGAAGCGGTATTTTTGGAATTGCTTTAACGCTTATAGAGTAAAAACGGTAATAGATAGCGAGAAGCTGTTTTCTGCAATCAATTACGTGATTCAAGAATATATTTCATCTCCACTCTGATCTCTCTACTAAAACTAGAAGTGGTGGATATCTACGACCGCTTCCGGTTTCAATATTATATGATATATTATCATAATATACCAACCAAACTCCTTCACGTGGGTGTACATACAACCACTAATTGTTTTGTTTTCTGTTACTTCGTAACTATTTATTGTTTGGAGAAAGAAACAGAAAATGAAATGAAATCTTTAAGTTTAACGTCCCACGATTTTGTCCTTTAGGCTAAGCGAGACGGGTGATAAAAGCAAGTGAATGATGATGGAAGAATTAGTGGAAATAAATTGTGGGACGAAACGGGAGTACCTCGAGAAAACTTACTCATGGAAACGATGTTCACTAGAACCTTAAGTGGCCAGAGATCGAACCAGGACCCACCCACAAGAGGTAAGCATTTGGAAGAAGAAAATGATATGAATATGACAATTAGTTTAGTGATTTTCCTTGAGTTTTGTTCAAAAAAACAGGCTGGCATCGATTCGAAATAAACATTTATTTGTTTTTCCTTCGCGTTGATAAATCGTATCTGTTTGTCAAAGCTGTTTAGTAAACGAGCGACTTGGTCGCAAACTAGAATGATCGCAAACAGTACGGTTGCATATTTTGTAGAATTACCATTGAGTCAAAATTTCCCTTGCTACATTCCATTATTTTGGATAGAGTTTATAATAAAGAAGAAAAAGTACTTAGTAGCAGTAGATATTGAAATAGCCTAATATGTCTTCAAGAGATCGCGAGAGTAATTCTATAATAACTCATGTGGTACATCATGCGGGTTTTATGGATGCAAACTACATCATGTGTAATTCACACTTCTTAATTATTCAAGGTTACAGGAAAATAAAAATGTACGGTTGAGTTTCATTTCCGAGTAGATGAAATAGTATAATAATGAGCCAGTAAAAATTTTCTTTTATTAAAAAAAAGTGTAATTTATGATAATATATTAATATTACTTGAGTAAGTAATTTAGTTTCAGGCTGGCGCTGACGTATTAAAATGTTACGTTAGCGAAAGGTGTATTTGCATATTTGCATATATGTGTAAACTGAATTTAATAAGCAACTTTAGTAACGCTGAATATATGAATAT
This sequence comes from Thermobia domestica, assembly GCF_964235325.1. Taxonomy (NCBI): domain Eukaryota; kingdom Metazoa; phylum Arthropoda; class Insecta; order Zygentoma; family Lepismatidae; genus Thermobia; species Thermobia domestica. The sequence goes on from NC_137471.1 coordinate 51,677,552, forward strand.
AATTACTGAGTTAGTGACTTGATGAGTAATTTTCTGCAACGTTTATATCTTTTGCTTGAGATAATATATTTCAAATATCCTGAAGATTGAATGTAATAAAGCTTCGTGTTATACATAAGTTTATTAACCCCTTTTAGGATTTTTGGTAACTTTTGTAACCATGGCGTAATATCGTCTTTAACCGCTTATTTAGGTTCTATAACAGGTATTTAAGCTGTTTTTTTTTACTGGTCAGGTCAAGGATGGACCAAAGAACACCTCAGATGCGTTTTGGAACCAGATGGGTCAACTTGGCGGTGTCAAGTGGGGGCAAAGGAGCGTGACTTTTTCTTTTTTCTTAAGACAATTTTCAAAAAAATTTCAGGCCTTTAGTTTTTAAGATATCAGATTGAAACTTTGCATACGGATTGTGTGTACCTTTGGGTATTTCTCAAATGTTTTTGTGATTCCTACATGAAACCGGGGTCGGGCTCGAGGAGCACAAATGTTCCGAGGGGGTGAACTTTTCAGAAAAATTTCCGGGTTTTCCCGATTTTTCCGGTTCAGGTGTATGATACGGAAATGTAAAACGGAACCATTGGAAAGGACTCGTTACACTGAAGAAAATGGCGTTTGAACCATGACTCTAGGTCAAATAGTAATGAACCAGTAAATTTTTATTATATATATATACAGTGGCGGATCCAGGATATGATCATGGAAGGGACTAAACTATAATTTGCAGATTTATCTAGTGTAAAGCAGGATTAAAGCCTATTTTTATCGAGTGTATACCTGAACGTCAAGGGGGGCTACAGCCTCTATAGCACTCCCTTGGATCTGCGCCTATATATTTTTTCCGCCCTTCGCAAACCAATCGCAAATTTTTGCATAAAAATTCAAATTATGAATTATGTGCAAATTCTCATTGCTTATCATTAATTAAACTAAAACATACCTGTTGGAGTAATTTCACGACAACAGTGTTGCCAGGGGCCGCGTTTCTATAAAAAAAACACCCATTTTACGGACTTGCATTAAATAGCCTTTTATATGGCAACACTGCATCAACCTTGTCACATTTTCACACCAATGGATAAATGTTGATGCATACTGTACATATACACAGAAATTCACATCCGCAGGAAATCAGTTTTATGCAACTGGATATTGATTTTCTTCATTTTGCACATTTTTTTTTAAAATTTTACACTTAGGTAATTTCTTTCGTTAGTACACAAAGACATTACAAGTTCCAGCATTGGTCATAATATCGAAAATATCTGCATAGAACATGATTACATTTGTTTCAAGTCTCAGGTCTTTATCATTCTTAGATCAAAAGATATACGCAATCAAACGCAACTTTACGGACACACTGTACTTTTGCTTATTGATTTGCCCGGTCTTTGTTTTTCATTTTCAAGTGTATAGCATAGTATGACATTGAAATATATATATATATATATATATTAGGGATGGCCAATTCCGGAATTTTTACTTTCCGGAATCCGGAAAGTAAAATCGGAAAATTCCGGAGTTCGGAAAAATTCCGGATTTCGGAAAAATTCCGGAATTCGGAAAAATTCCGGAATTCGGAAAAAATCCGGAATTCAGAAAAATTCCGGAATTTGGAAAAAATCCGGAATTCGGAAAAAATCCGGAATTCGGAAAAATTCCGGATTTCGGAAAAATTCCGGAATTCAGAAAAATTCCGGATTTCGGAAAAATTCCGGAATTCGGAAAAATTCCGGAATTCAGAAAAAATCCGGAATTCGGAAAAATTCCGGAATTCGGAAAAATTCCGGAATTCGGAAAAAATCCGGAATTCGGAAAAATTCCGGAATTCGGAAAAAATCCGGAATTCGGAAAAAATCCAAAATTCGGAAAAATTCCGGATTTCGGAAAAATTCCGGAATTCGGAAAAATTATTTTTTCTTTTTGTAATCCTAAGAATTTTGTTCAAATGCAAACGAACAAATTTCCTTTTTGTAATCCTAAGAATGTATGATGCAAGTTAAGCTGAAACTTACATCCTAAAGTATACACTACTCAATCTTCCCATGGTTAATGAGATGTAGTCCAAAAGTACGATGTACTCCTAATATTTAATTTTTGTTTTACTGTGATATTGTCCAGAGGTAAGACATATATCACACTGAGATAAACAACTTGACATAATGAAGATGTTATCATACGTAGTTTTCCAGAAAATCGTGAGAAACGATTTTTTATGAAGTTAAAATATGCGTCGCTTGTTGCCAGTGTGATGCAATTGATAACTTTTATGCTGGAATAGTCTTATTATTATTATTATTATTATTATTATTATTATTATTATTATTATTATTATTATTAATCGTTTATGTACTGTAAAAGAAAAATATGAACCGTTAAGTAGTAGATTTTATCTGTTGTTTTTTGATATCTTCTAACAGTAATAACAAATTGCTTGTAAATACGCAATGATTATCAAGGACAATGGCATATTAATGTAAGGACTATTCTGCAGACTAGCAATAAACAATAAACAATAACAGATAAACAATAGTCCCCCCCCCCAAAAGAAAAAGTAACTAACTTGGGCACGTCAGAATGTTCGCGAGAATATAGGGACGCATTGAGAGTAGCAAAAAACGTGGTGTTAATATTACTCAAAGGGCCGTACGATGGAGGCTTTAACGTTAATGTTAATGGCACCAATGAGCACTTACTTGCTCTAACGGTTAACCTCATTTTTGAGATGATTCTTAGAAGTGGGCGTGTTGGCATGCAGTTGGAGTACTAACGATTTGCGTCACTATCGAACACTAACGTAGCACTAGCGACGTTTAAAGTCGAAATTGGAGTCTGACATAAGTGGCTTGTCAACTTCACGGACATTATATTTTCCTTGAATGCGAGAATTTTGCGCCCTACCACAAAAATAGGAAAAAATGCGCTCGCAATATATTTGCACTGGGATGTTTGCGCTCTACCCCAAAAAGAGGGGAAAATGCGCCGGCTATATATTTGCACTGGGATGTTAGCGCCCTACAATTCAACTTATTATTGTATTGTGTAAAGTAACTTCCACTCGCACTTGAACTAGGCTTGCCTCTCATCGTCTCAGTGAGTTACTCCATCCGTTATAATATTCCGAACAAACGAAAAAAATACAATTTTAGTTCACTAAAGGGCAATCCATACAAATACAATTTTTCATTATACTACAAAATTTACAATAAAAGTATAAATGACTGATATATAATTATTTATTAATATAATCAAAGAGTATAATTTAATCTACAAAAGGCTGTTTAACTCTACCCAGATATCTCTGTTCACAATCCTTGCGAGTTTTTTGGCTTTTCAGGACACAAAATATAGAAAAGAAAATGTAAAGTGAATGTAAAATCAGTTCAGTAATATTATCAAGAAAACTATGTACAGTGTGTTTACTTGCTGGAATTACACTTCAAACACACAATTGCGTTCAGTCGTTCTTTCAGGAAAAATGTTCCGGGGGGCACATTTAGTATTCCGGAGGGGGGTCACTGTTGGTACTATTCTATTTATTATTATATTATAGACGTATTATTTTGGTCTCCTCCGAGGGGGCACTCTGAGAACTCTGGGGAGGCCAGTGTTCCCCCAAAATCATCTCTGGAAGAAGCAGTGATTGCGTTGATCCGTTGTGTTCTTTTGGCTTATATTGAAGTTTATTCTTCCCTTATATAGCCACAATGAAAATAAATGACAAATGGCATGGTTGTGGGGGGAGGATTGTTTATGCTGTAATGTCAGCCCCTCCGAGGAAATGCGTAAGCTCCAATAGTTTCTTTTATTTCGCAGGGCTCAAACTTCCCGGTGGAGGTACATCGCAGGCGCAATTTTCCCTGTTCTTGAGGTAGGGCGCAAATTTCCCAGATGCAAAATTCTCGACACCGTTCGAATGACCTCGGAAGACGATATCTTTTTCAATACTTTTTTTATATTCTTTTACTCGAGATTTCTTCATAGCTTCTTATTAAAATACTTACTAATATATCCTCATTTTATTGTCCTAACCAATCAATATGGGTATGTTGTCAGTAAAATATTTAGATTGATCGAGCCTCTGGTGTGTAACCACAGTGTTTCATATCATGCACCCATTAGAAATCTTGGCTAAACGAACAAATATATGTTGCCAATAAAATAGTTTAGAATGATTGAACCCCTGGTAAATAACCACAGTATTTCGTGACAGATCCCCCCCCCTTCCTATTACCATATTCTAGCTACGTGCCTGACTTAGCTAATTCTCTACATTCTTTACCAAGCACACATTTTCTAAAGCGGAAAATGCTCTCTAAATACCTAAGCTCATTATTTTCAGCAGATACACAAACTGGGTAACATTCTATCTACATGAATGTTATATATGTCGATTACTGGAAACCGCTTCTCGCTATCTATTACCATATTTACTATATAATGATTAACGTTAAAACCGGAAATGGTTGATTTGTACCGCTTCCGGTTTGAATATTACATTCATCAGGGAACTCGATTCTTAACTATTGACTCTGTACATCATGGCCAAAATTGATTGGTAATCCATCAGATAGTTCTTGAGACTGTTTGTTTCACTGACGGACAGAATGAATATATGGCTATAGAGTTTTGATAAACTAAATTCGTTAATGAGTGATGATGGAACAAATATAAGAAAGGGAACCAAGAGTACCACCGGGAAAATTTTCGAACACAAAATTAGCCATCGAAAACCCACATGTCCTGGGTTAGAATACCATAGATGAAAACTCTACCACTGAGTCATCAATCACCCGCTCATTAGTTTTGTTAACTATTATATTAATATAAATTAATGAATGCCTGCTTATGTTAATTATTGAACAATTACATTGTATACTTCGTAAAGTCAAAAATTATAAATTTGTATTTACTGTACATACAGTGAGCGCAGAAAGTGTTCGTACACCTATGCTATTGAAACGAGAATGCCTGCGAAAAAGAAACAGAAAATTTAAGAAGTGTAATAACACGCACAATATGAATAATGAAAACTAAGCTTTATGAATATATCAATAAAGAACCACAAAGACAAGTTTAATGGTCAGAAAGTAAATAAATTCCGTAGAAAATGTATAGAGTAGACGCAAAAAGTGATCGTACACCTGACGTACGAATACGAAACAAAGATACCACAACTGGGGTTCACTAGTATTCACCTGAGTATACACCTCTGTATAGCATGACGAGTAACAAAATGAGTTTAGTTGTGAATAGGAGTAAAAAAACTGCACGGTGGGCTGTCGAAATGGGAAGCAACCGAACAGAAACAAATGAGGAGACAAGAAAAGTAATTATTAAAGTGCATAAGAAGGTTAAGTCTTTGAGAAAGATAGCAAACCTCAGGGGCAGATCCAGAGGGGGGCGATCGGGGCCATCGCCCCCCCCCCCACAAGAGGAAACTTTCTTATTTTATATATAAATAAACCCATCCATAACAAGTTTGGAGCTCTTAAAAGTAGCAGTATTACTGCCGACCGCCCCTTCCCCAGAAGTCCGTCCTGGATCCGCCCCTGTATAGAGTAGCCACAACCGAGTATTTTCCGCTGTATGTTTGGAGTCGTTGTCTTGCTGAACAATAAATTGTTTTCAAGAACCATCTTCTGGCACTAGTATGGAGATATTCCTTTAATATGTTAATATACACTTTGTGGATCATCACTCCATCGATAAGGTGGAGACGACCCACTCCTGAGGCACTCATACAACCCCAGACGAGCACGGACCCTCCTCCATGTCTTACTTTAGGGACGAGATTTTGAGGATTCATCTCTGTATTCACCTTGCGCCATACCATACGCCTCCCATTGGACTCGATAAAATTAAATTTATTTTCGTCCGAAAATATGGCCCTATTCCAGAAAGAAGCCTGATCCCTTATCTTTATACTCTTTTTCAAACTTTAGTCTCTTTATACGATTTGTCTTGTTCACCCAGAACATTTTCCTGGCTATCCGACCATGATACCCTGCAAATATTCCGCCACCGCGTGTTTCCAGATCCGTTGCCAATTGCACAGCACTACTTCTTGGAACCTTTTTTCTTTCCCTACTAATGTAACGTTTAACTTGTTCACTCAACACTCTTGGTCTTTCAGTTCTTTTTTTTTTATTATTATTATTTTTATTATTATTTTTTTTATGGTTTCGCACAGTGATAGAAACATTATACATCGCAATTATTGTTTGTACTGTTGAACAAGGCCTGTCTGCAAGGTTTGCCAGGGGCGGATCCAGGACGGACTTCTGGGGGGGGCGGTCGGCGGTAATACTGCTACTTTTAAGAGCTCCAAACTTGTTATGGATGGGTTTATTTATATATAAAATAAGAGTTTCCTCTTGTGGGGGGTGGGGTGATCGCCCCCCTCTGGATCCGCCCCTGACTCTATAATACCTTGAAACAGCTTCGCACACCTCCCCAATCCCCAGACATGAACCCCATAGAACATCTATGATCTGTTCTGGAGACAAGAATCAGAAGGCACAGCTTGTCTACTAAAGAAGGCCTAAGAAAAGCTATTCAAGAAGAATGGGACATAATCAGTCCCGAAGCTACAGAACTACGAACTACTACAGGTGAAATCAATGCCAGGAAGACTACAGACAATCATTAACGCACAGGGTAATCTCACAAAATATTAAATAACGTAATATACTTTATAAGCATTAATTCAAGCATAAGTGTACGGTGACTTTTTGCGTTTACAAAAAAGGAATTCTCTCTTTTCTTCTGAACAAAACAGTGATTGTGTTTGTTTGACCTTTCTCTTGTATATAGAAATAAAATGTATGAATGTGTAGTCTTAATTCTGGTTATATATATATTTTCCACCTCCCGTTCTCATGCTAGCTGTTTTCAATATAAAGTATGCACGGTGTACGAACACTTTCTGCGCTCCCTGTAGGTATGTTGACAATAAGCGACTGTTACTAGAATATTTGTTGAGATTTATTTTCCTTCACTGCCTTTCGTCTGGTTAAAAAGTAGTTTGCAGTGCTTTGGAGCAGCTGCAGGTGGGAACGCGATAATGTTTGAGACATACCGGCGACTTTTTTGTGTGTGTGAAAATAAGACCTTTCTCATAAAGTAGTAAATAACTGCAGTAGCAATTGCCTACGTAAATGATCAAGACATATCCAACTACAAGAAATTAATACAGTATATATAGCCTATTCATTATTGTGTTTCTCTTTTAACAGCTACTAGCTAAGGATGGCCAATTCCAGAATTTTTACTTTCCGGAATCCGGAAAGTAAAATCGGAAAAATTCCGGATCTCGGAAAAATTCCGATTTTTTCTAAATTCCGGATTTTTTCCGAATGTCGGAATTTTTCCGAAATCCGGAATTTTTCCGAATTCCGGATTTTTCTGAATTCCGGAATTTTTCCGAATTCCGGAATTTTTCTGAATTCCGGAATTTTTCCGAATTCCGGATTTTTTCCGAAATCCGTAATTTTTCCGAATTCCGGAATTTTTCCGAATTCCGGAATTTTTCTGAATTCCGGAATTTTTCCGAATTCCGGAATTTTTCCGAATTCCGGAATTTTTCCGAATTCCGGAATTTTTCTGAATTCCGGAATTTTTCCGAATTCCGGAATTTTCCGAATTCCGGAAAGTAAATTTTCCGATTCCGGAAAACAAAATTTCCGGAATCCGGATTCCGGAAAAATTTGGCCATCCCTAATATATATATATATATATATATATATATATATATATTAGAGCGTCGATTATCCGAACGTCGGTCAACCGAACGACCGCTTAACCGAACTGTGTACTCGCTCGCACCTTTTACTCTTCCACGCTACCGTCCATCATCCCCCTCACTCCCAAACCAAGTTTCCCACAGTAGTTGCCGCACTGAGCCACCGCTGGCGGAACATTGCTTCTAATGGGGCCTTCATAAGGCGTTGCCTTTGTACGTTACTTTGTAATACTTAAAGAGATGCCTGTTTTTATGAATAAATGTACTGTACAGTACTTCTTTTTGGCAAATAAACATGTACAGTTCGATTATCCGAACAAACCAGTTTTCCGAACACCCATGTCCCCCAATTACTTCGGATAATCGACGCTCTACTGTATATATATACATTCCATTGTGTGTGTGTGTGTGTGTGTGTCCAACTAAAAGAAACTGAAATCACAAGCTCTAGAGATTGGTTACAAGTAGACATGCAAGGGCTCGAAAAAAAATGGCTTTTTTGAAAAAAAAAACTCGGTTATTTTTGCTTTGCTTTTTTGCTTGGGAAATTTTGGGCTTTTTTTCAAAATTCTCCTTTAAATTGATAAAACAGACTTTGTTTCGCTTCTCTATAACACAAAAAATCATTTAATTTGTGGTTGGTGCTGATAATAATATAAAACCTCGAAAATAAACTATGAATTTCGAGAATATATTTCAAACAATTTTTCAGCAACATATTTACATTATGAATTTCACAGGATTAACCAATGTATATAATAAGAATTTTTTAACCTCCTATATACAGAAGTAAGCAGAGTTGTCAAGAACCATGGTTGTTTTGAAAATGCCAAAAGCCCGTTTTTTGGGGGGATGTTTAAATCAGGCTTTTTTGGTTTAAACCAGACTTTTTTGATTTAGATTTTTTGCATTATGTATTTATATTACATATTCACAGAAATAAGTTTGTTTCGCCTTGGTGTTATTATGCAACAGCGGGGTTATGCCGGAAGAACTTCCATAAGCTTAAAGAAGCCCGGTCAGTAAATTTCTTAAATTGAGAATCTCCTGCCCTAGCCATCGGGAAAATCCCGTCATTACTTGAAATGTAAGACAATAACGGGAAAATCCTGTTATTGCTTTGCATGTAAAATTTAAAGGTCAACGTATCATAATCAGTACGCTAAAACTGAGGTTTTAAATTACAAATTTAGTATGTAGATATCATTGAAAGTCCAATCCAAGCTAATGTTGGAAGCTATGTAGGCAATCGATAAATTTTGCCAATTTCTATCAATATATTTAAGCAATCTTGGCTTCTTTATAGAACAACAGGCATTTAGGCATGTAGAAATATACAATTTGGTTTGTTTCGTATGTTTAGGCTTAACATCCTTACGAAATACCGAGGTTATCAAGGAGAAGAAATGAAATGAAATCTTTGAGTTTTACGTCCCATGGTTATGCCTGTTAGGCTAAAGGAGACGGTGATGATGAGTAATGAATGAAATGGTGGAATGAAGAAAGTGGGAGGAAACGGGAGAACCCCGAGAAAATCCACGCACACGGTGTTTGTCCACCACAAAGTTCACTTGGCGGGGGCTGGGATCGAGCCCGGGACCCCAAGCACCAGAGATGAACGATCTACCACTTTTTTTTATGGTCAGTTTTATTGCGTGAAATTACATTACATATATGTAGATATAATAAGAATAAAAGAGTAATCACAAATTACAAAAGGTTACCACTGCAATACAATGGAAAATCTATCACATGAAGTATACACACAAACACACACACGAAAAAAAAAATTAGTAAACAGCAGTCGGGTAGTGGGCAAACTGACGCAAGCGTTGATCTGAAGGCATTGTTTTTAAAGAGCACTGTAGTCGAAAAATGTACATTGCTTGTGTCACCAGCTCATTTTCGGTAAGTAAGATATCCGCTGTGTGAATAATTAACCACACTATGATATTGTGTTTAGGACGTGGGAAGTATTTGAAATCAGGCAAAAGAAAAAACGGCTCACTATTAATAATCTGTTGATCCACACGAAGTATTCGTGCTATAATATGTGTATAGCTACGCCACAAATGCTGGATGGATGGACATGTTTGCAAGCGATGGATGAGTGTGTCAGCTTGTCCACATCGGATACATTGAGCATCTGGTCGAAAACCTAGTTCCCATGCTCGATAGTTAGTAAGAAATACATTATGCACTAACCTATACCATAACTCTCTCATTCCAAGGGGTAAAAACGAGGAATTAATATTATGCCAAATTTGCGCCCAAGAACAATTGGGATGGCGAGTAACACATTTAGGGGGGTTATAGAGATAATTTGCATAATGAGTATACAATTTCTTCACAGTCAGATCAATAGCTGTGTGACTGATAAGAGCATACGAAATGTCTAGAATGACGGTGCGCAGGTAATGGTAAGGTTGGGACCAGTTCAGAATAGAAACAGGTGAACTGAGAGTCACGTGCCGAAGGCAACGCATGATATGGCACGCGGAGAAAGACTCAGAAAAGGCAGTTAACAGCTGACACGTGCGGTGAAGTAGTAGACAACGGCCTTGAAGAGCCACGTCTTTAATACCTAACCCTCCTACTTGCTTGGTCGTACACACAGTTTGACGATGTACTCGCAGTGTTGATTGATACCACAAAAAGGCAAACAGATGTTTGTTAAGTGTGTTGGCGTCTGAGACAGAAAGCGGAAAAATCTGCATTATATAGTACAATAGACTGAAGGCAAAAATATTTAAGAAGGTCGCTCGCTCATGTAATGTAAGATTGCGAGCTTTGTGTTTATAAAGCAAGTTAATGACCTTAGGAACAGCCACTCCATATGTTGCCTGAATAGATGCTTTGATATTGGTATGCCAAGTAATGCCGAGAATTTTATGAGTGTTAACAACAGGGAAGGGGGAGACAAAAGGGCAAGAAGACTTATCATTCAAAACAAGTAATTTGGTTTTCGTGGGATGTAATTCCGCACCAGACAGTTGACTAAATATCTGGAGATTAGTAAGGATAGTATCTAAATCGCGCTGGGAGCGAAAGAAAAAGCAAATATCATCTATGAAACTCTGAACTTTAATAGTAGCCGGAGGAACACACAATCCCGTCATTTCATTCCGGATCTTATTCAGAATCGGCATAACGGCAATGCTGTAAAGCATGGGGGACAAGGGACAGCCCTGAATTAGCCCCCGGTTAATTGGAAAGACCCGCGTTAAGGCTCCGTTCAGTTTAATTTGGGCAGTACGCTTGGAGTATAACGTCTTAAGCATATTTAAATATACTGGCCCGAAATGAAGTCTCTCAAGAACTGTGAATAAGTACTGATGGCTTAGTTTATCGAAGGCCTGAGAGAAATCAGTACTCAAAAGCGCTGCATTGAATTTCGAACGACTTCCAAAATAAGCGATCGTGTCCCTAATATTCGATAAAGCCAGATATGTAGGATGTTGCTGATCGTGACCAAATTGTTCCGGTAACAGAATGGAACTTAAAGTATTACGTAATCGAGCTGCGAGAACTTTTGCGAGAAGTTTATAGTCACAACATGCGAGACTGATAGGTCTAAATTGGTTGATGCGTGTACTCTTGGGCTGCTTAGGAATGATCACTATAATACTGTGCGTAAATGTTTTGCCGACTTGTAAATTAGAACGAAAGGCATTAAAAAGTTCAGTAAAAAAAGGAACGAAAAGATCTGGGAATGTCTGGTAAAATTCGTAAGGTAGGGAGTCAATGCCACTAGATTTATTCTTTTTTGCCTGGTGGAGGGCATGCTGAATTTCTGCTTCGGTAAAGGGAGCATCAAGCTCTGCTTGGAGTGCAACTGGGAGAGGGTTCAAGGTATCGAAAACACCGTCATTACTAGCTGGAACATCATGGTTGCGATATAAATCAGCAAAATAGCGCACAAAGGATGGAATAATATTAGTTCCTTCATATAAAACACCTTTATCATCCAGTATATTATGAATAATCTGTTGCTTGCCTCTGCGACGTTCAGCACTGATATGTACAAGACTCGGAGGCTCAGTGGGTGACATTGATGAGATTTTGCTGCGAACAGAAATACCGTGGAGTCTTTTGCGGTGTAATGTTAACAAGAAAGCCTTTACCTGTTTAATTTGTGGAAGTACAGGTTCACCCTTAAGGAATGCCGTATGATAGTAGCGTAGAAGCTGAGAGTAGTAATTATATTGTTCATGGAATCGCTGTGACCGATCTCTGCTGTATTCTTTACAGATTTGTTTCAAAGCTGATTTGCCCCGTTGTTCCCATCATTGGATAATATTGTTCCGTCGCAAAAGTTGCTGATTAATTTCGCTCCAGCGTTGGCGTAGCAACTGCTGGAATTCTGGCTCAGAAAGGATGTCGGTATTGAGGTGCCATAAGCTATTGTGCTTTAGAAGCTTTCGAAGCGGTAGCTGGATAGTCATAACTAGGGCCATGTGATCCGAAAAACAAACAGGAATCTTTTCCACAGATTGCACATGTGGAATTAATGACCGTGAGATATAAAAAGAATCGAGGCGTGAAGATCCAGTGGCGTAGAAAAAAGTGTGTCCAGGATTGTGGGGATGAAAATGACGCCAGACATCACATAAATTAAATTGGTTAATCACCTGTAATAAAGTAGGGCAGAAGTTCGAAGTAGAAGTGGAATCTTGAGCGGAAACTATACTGTTATGATCTCCACCCCATATAATCAAACGAGAACTGTCATGTAAGGCGGAGGCTACCTCGGAATTAAAGAAATTATGACGTTCACGCCGTCTGTGTGAACCTGCAGGGGCATACGAGGTACAAAACCGGACATTGGCCACATTTCCAGTAATAATCCGGCCGGTGGGATGTTTGTATAACTGCTCAAATTCTAAATCATTACGAAATATAAGTGCAGTACCCGTGCCGTTAACAGTTTCGTTAGAAAAAAAAGTGTGCTGATAAAGGCCTTGAAGGTCGGTCAAGGTCACTTCCTGAGCAAACAGTATATCAAGAGAATAACATTTAATGAAATCCAAAACAGCACTTTGCTTGGTAGTAGATGTTAGACCATTAAAATTGACCGTTCCTATTTTAAAAGAGTACATTAAGAGCTGCAAGGAAAGGCTCGGTGTGGAGGAAAAGGCACACACAAAAAAACCGGCAGGCCCAAGGAAAGCAGCAAAAAGATGCAATATTAACAAAAACAAAAGTCCCAAACAGACCACTAGCATATTCTCACTGCGTAGCGGGTCTGTCCAAGGTCTCGGGGACACCCTCCCCATCATTACATGTAGTAGCATCTAATTGAGACATCTGTCGTAATCTAGTGCGGGTTAATCTACTGGTCGAATCATAGGTCTTCCCGGTCACTTTCAGAACTTTCCCAGTATTCACCTCGTGACTGGAACGTTTCTTCTTTTTCAGTTGTTCACTAATAGAGGGTTCAGGAATATCATCAACACTGGATGTAACCACTACCAGTCGAGTCGAGCACATCGGAGTCGAGGAGGCACCGTGTCAAGGGAATCACTAACAATAGGTTCCGGCCGAGCAGTTGCTGAAGTATCGAAAGACATTGGCTGGGGTCCGGGACACTCAGTCTTATCAGATAAGTCACCTACCTTATTTGCGTCGGGGTTAACCTCAGGAAGAATTTGGCTGGCCATACCTTCGTCATGAACCGGGACCTGTGAGGATGTATCACTTGGGCGGGACACAGAAGCTGCCTCGCAGGGGGCTGGCGGGGTAGAGTAATCCAGAGTTGTCTGCATGGTAGTAGTAGCGGGCCCGCTTTTTGTCGGCAAAACCGGAAACACACTATAGTTGTGAATAGCAGGCGCATCCTTCAGTTGTAGGATAGGTCGAGCAATTCGGCTACCCAAAGTAGAAATTCCAGAAGGATCACTGGACCGATGATCGAAACGGGCGCTAGATGTTCGGCGATCACACTGGGACACCAAATGCGTTTCACTGTCACACCTCGCAGAAGTTTTTGTCTGTCCGGGATACGTCACCCAACAACGAAGAGAACTCAGAGTAATATAGGAAGGGATATTCTTTTTTAAAATCATTTTCACAACTTTGCGGCCAGTACGTACTTTATAATAATGACCATCAGTATAAAGTTCGTCACTAACGCTAAGAATTTCACCATACACTTGAAGCACTTGTTTCACTTGGTTATCAGAAATTTCCATAGGTACCGCGTGGATACGTACCAATTTAATTGTATGAGAAGCCGAGTCAAGCGGAAGGTTGTACGTACCTTCTGCATCTTCATATGTTACTTTATTGTCAAATTTAGTAATGATCTGTTCACAGAGCTGTTGAGTAATTAATTTGATATATAGAAGTTTACGTGGAAAGTCTAGTTCAATACTTAATACGGCATCTTGTGCAAGATCAAAAGTGGTTCGTATCCACTCATGGAGCGAAATCGAATTGGGGACTTTGGAGACAGGTTGAAAACTAATACGAAGAGTGTTAAGCCTAATATTGGCCATCGTAATCAGTCGTAATTTTGCACTTCACTTAACAAAAACGGGGAGAAATCACCCAAATCAAGTGGTAAGCTCACTCTGCTGAAGTCCAGAAAGTACAGCAAAAACTCACTAAAAAAAAAAAAACTATCACCACTAACAGAATCAGCACCAAGGCGCGAGCAACTCAGGACGTGTTGCCTCGACGAAAACTCAGGCGCAACTGTACCACTGAGCCACCGCGGCCCCTATCAAGGAGAAGACTTTCGCTTAAACTGACATCCAAACCGCTACTTGGTTACGAATGAAAGAAGGGTTGTGGTTTGACAAAGAATTGAACATGGGACACCTTGATTAAAAGGTGAAATGGAAATAAAACTATTGCAGGTGGTTTGATATCTGGAAACGTCACCATGAAGTTCACATGATTCGCATTTTTCATTCTTTTTATTTTATTTTATTATTATTATTATTATTATTATTATTATTATTATTATTATTATTATTATTATTATTATTATTATTATTATTTGGTTTAAACCAGCTATTTAAAAAAAAGTTGGTGTAAACGAGCCAACCCTAAAAGTAAACACTTCTTTTAAAAGAATACACAAATAACTAGCAAAATAGTATGTAGTATTTTTACTTCAAAATATTCCATACCCTCTTTTTAAAACAAAATAAAATTAAAATAAAACATAAGAGAAATACTTAAATTTATATGATACACTTAAAGGCTGCACATCTAGAGCTTTTGGTTCTGTATATTCTTGAAATTCTACAGTTAAGTTTTATATAACCACCATCACGGTTTACCCAATCCTCAAGTTTTCTGAATTTTTAACGAGTGATTCAACATATCATTACGGAACTCCCCCCCCCCAAAAAAAGGAGGTGAGGTGATTTTTTAGTTTAGCTTCCCGTTCAGCAGCGAGGCTATATGAGACGTGGACCTACTGATTAACGTGGAATCCGAACCACATGAGCTCCCGCCGGGAATTGAACCCGGGTCTCCTACGCCAAAGGCGCGTACGCTAACCGCTTAGCCACGAGGGAGCTCCCCCCAAAAAAGGACTACGAAATATATTTAAGTTAAGCTAAATACAACTGCACAACAAACATGACTGAGTGATTAGCTTTTGGGCTTTTATCGGGAAGTCCGGGATTCAACCAGCATACAACCATTCTGACAAAGCTTTTCTTCATTCCATCTGTGAATGTAGAAATAGTGTGTGTACTGTGAGTTGGCCGACTTCCTTTCTTATGGTTTTTAAATCGTTATTATTACTAATTACCAGCAGTGACGGTTTTGCGAAGGTTAGGGGGGCGGTCTTTCGGACTGAAGCCCGTTCCCCAAAGTTACGGAATGTCTGCAACAAACGAAATATCTATTAGTTATGCCTTTACTCATAAACTTTAAGCTGCCGTCAAATAAAAATTAGAATGTTTAGAAAAACTAAACATTAGTAAGAAAAACCCTTCCCAAAATACTTTTCTAAATCCGCCACTGATTCTCAGTATAAAATGGTTTTTAAGGTTGTATGCGGAAGATTATTGCTAAACATATAAACGAAACGAAATAGTTATGCCTGTACTCATAAACTTCAAGCACCTCCCAAATAAAATTAGGACTTTTTAGGAAACGAAACAATCAGAAAAACCCCTCCTAAAGTACTTTTCTAAATCCGCTACTGATTATTTGTATAAATTGGGATTCAAGGTTGTGTCCGGAAAATTATTGCTAAATCACTTCACAGCTACAGTATAACAGAAATGTGGAAGCACGGTTTGACGGATATATTGAAAAACGTACGCTTTGAAGGATAAATAAAAAAACGGGCAAGTTTAACTTTTGCTCTAGAAGCTAGAGCACTAAAAGCTCTTAGAAATGAAACACGGATGACAAACTAGAGAAGAAAAAAGATGTCGATAACTCAAAAGTTAAAATAAAGCTAAATAGCCTCTAAAATTGCCCTCAAATACTACATTCTTCTTGTTAGCTTTAATTCGTAAAACATGTGCTCCATCCATCTTGATGGTGAATTTCAGAGCGAAATATCGCATTTAGGTCATGGAATTCTTATCTAACTATAGAATATACTATAAGAAAGCTATATAGATAGAAAAATCATGAAAATGAAAAAAGCCAAAATTTCCAAAATTCCCGTTTTTTCCCAAAAAAGCCGGCTTTTTATGTGAAAAAAACCATCGATTCAAAAAAGCCGGCTTTTTGCATCTCTAGTTACAAGCTGTTCAAATTAACACGGAAAACCTTCTAGAATTGTTTTATTGAAAAGTGTTTCTTTTGTAACCTTAAGGTAAGTAAAATAAAAGATTCAAAAAATACGATAAACTTTCCTTTTAAAAATCTGTTTAGAAACACAGTTATAAAATGTTTCTTTTGTAGCTCTCAACTAAGTTCAAATAATTTTTAAAAAAATACCAAAAATTGAAACCACAAAATGTTCCCTAAAAATGAGTTTGTAAATTAAGTATTAACTAACTCTATGGCCTATGGAACCCGGAGGTTCAATGTCGCGTTCACAAAAGCTCTCCACTGACTTCTATCCTTAGCTAACTGCATCTAGTTTCTACTTTGTATTCCAATCTCTGCGAGATCCATCTTAATATTGTCCTCCCATCTGCGCCTAGGTCTTCCTAATGGTCGTTTTTCGATTGGTCTTCCAGTCAAGACTTTGAAAGCATTTCTACTTTATTCCATTCTAGCTACATGACCCGCCCACCTAAGCTTCCTAGATTTGACGACCCTAACGATGTTTGGTGAACCATATAAATTATGTAGTTCCTCATTATGAAATTTCCGCCATTCCTCATTCCCGTTCCTCTTGGGTCCGAATATTCTTCTCAGGATCTTGTTCTCAAACACTTTCAGTCGATGTTCTTCCCTCAGAGTAAGGAACAGAGTAAATTAAGTACTCATATTCTAATTTTTTTTCTGTGTTTTGGGGAGATGACATTTTTTGACTTTTTTTTAAAATTTCGTGTCATTTTTTTCAAGTTTTAATGACATATTTACATATGTATTTTACAGTTTTATAGGGCATAAAGTCCCAGGCCCTAGTCATCAGCAAACAGCATACGCCAAGGTGACGCATCTTTAATAGCTTTAGATAGGATATCCATAACTAGAGATGGAGTGGGTCAGTGGGTTGTAGGTCAAGTGGTTCAGTGGATAGTAGGTCAACAGAACGTGACCCACTGCGATCCACCACCCACCGTGACGCACTCTGCTCAGTGCACTGCATCTTTCGAACATTTGTGTATTTGTCTAAGTTTTGCTTTCAAGACTTCCATTTATCTTCCTTTTCATGTGTTTCTATTTACTTACCTGAGATGAGTATCTCTAAGTGAAAAAGAACTTCAGGAGAAGGACTTTTGGATACTGATATTTGTAATTACAATAATAGCAATAGGATTTATTACTTAGCTTTTGAGACAGTCGAATTTTACAGTTATTTGAGACTTTCAAATTTTATCTTATTTTCCACTGAAAAAAAGTATCTGTATTTCAACAAGGAAATAATTATATATGATAATTAAGTTGAAATTCATCGTAATATGACCCATGACAAATACTTTACCATATCGTAAAGGTCAGATCTACCGGTATTGTAACAGAGCAGTGTTTGAGCGAGTGATCGTAGAAATTCAAACTCCGATTAGTGATAATTTCCAGCCTTGTCTTATTACAAGTGTAAACTCTTTAGTCAGTGGACAGAAGTGCATGGATCATGGGTCAGAGTTGATGACGATGGATTTAGGTGGGTGGTGGGTCAGTACGTAATGAGTCAAGTTTTCATTGATCCACGACACCTCTTGTTCATAGCTAGGTTCAATATATATGGGTTCAGTGAAAATCGTTGATTTTCTCTGGGCTCTGAAAAGTATCCAGCTTTTATAGTCTATGCTGTTCTTGACCCTTGTCCTAGCTTCTTACGAAAACAATTATTATTAACAATGAAAATGGTGATGAAAGTCTTAAGGGTCACTCCACGTCAAGGAAACAAATTTTTCACCATTTTGATCTTGACCATTTCCGAATTCTGTAATATTTAACGTGTGTAAAATACTCCTAGAGATAGAAGAAATAACAAAGTTTCAGATTTTTATATGGCATAGTTGTCCAGTAGCAGTCCTTCAAAGTTCGAAAAAAAAAAATCTGCCGACGTGTATTCACAAAACTAACGATTTCTCAGACTAGGATAGAGATAGAGGGATGAAAATTGTACCAATTTGTAGGTTTTGTAATGAGCTTTCATTTTATATCCTGACTACTGCTCTCCAATTTTTCGCTAACCTTTTCTTCTTCATGTACATTTTTTCCGTTTTAATATCGTCCATTAATTGTAGCTTCGTTTGCCCTCTCCCTCTCTTTCCTGCCACCATAATCTCTAGTACGTCCCTCATGATATAGTTCTTTTGTAACCAATGTCCCAACCACTTTCTCTGCCTCCTTCTACTAACATCTAAAATCGTTATTTTCTGTTCCACATTTCTAAAACCCTCTCATTCGTTTTCTGCTCGACCCATCTAAATTTCTCCATTCTTCTCCGCATTCATATTTCGAAAGCTTCCAGTCCTTTTTCATCACTTTTGCGTTATGTCCATGTTTCGGACCCTTACAAGACAATGCTTCATAAGAAACATCTTACGAGTCCTTTTTTCAACTCTTTACTTAAATAATATTTGAAAATCTTCCAGTTGTACAGTAGCGTAGCCAGGATTGTTGTTTGGTGGGGGCTTAGTGTTATATATATATATATATATATATATATATATATATATATATATATATATATATATATATATATATATACGTTTGTTGCGTCAGAATGTTATTTTAATAATAATAATAATAATAATAATAATAATAATAATAATAATAATAATTATTATTATTATTATTATTATTATTATTATTATTATTATTATTATTATTATTATTATTATTATTATTATTATTATATCTTTTTCTGAAGTGCTGACTTCTCTAGATATTTCTTCGTTGCTTCTCAATTGCTGTTTCTGCATACCACTACAATCATTTTTTTCGTTCTAGCCGTTTTTCTAAAGCGTTTTGCGAGTCTTCCTCTGAATCTCTGAAAAATCTTGTTTAGATTTTTCTCCGTTGCTTTTTGGTTTCTTTGCACATTTTCCTCACCGAAATTAACACAATTGCCTTTTTTCCGCTTTAACCACTTTTGTAAAACGTTTTGCGATATTTTGCAATTGAAGCGCTTGGAGGATAAAGGTGTTATGTTACATTTTCTGAAACGTTGCATTCTGGCGATTCATGCACGTGTTATATGTTAATCATGCTACGTAACATTTATGTAGTGAGTTCTCGTCTCAGTGCAGTAACGGACAACATTGTGAAAGTCAATTTTTCCGTCATATTCAATTTGTTACATAACACTTTTATCCTCCAAGCGCTTCAATTGCAAAGGAAGTTCTTATTTCGACATCCTGAACTCATCTTACTTAAACAAATCTTCTGAATTGCTCCAATCGATCAAACATCAGAGATTGCTGTGAGATAGTCACATGCTACAAGTGTTTAGTATTGTTTTCCACCCTCTCCTGTTAACATTTTTCTCCTCAAATATTTTTCTTTTGAATGAAACCAAAACCTCAAAAGGTATTTTTACCCTTCCTTTTTTCATTCAGCTTGTCTAGAAACTGTTTAGTGACATGTTTTGTTCTGAAATAGAGTACGTGAAAGGCAATTGCTGTTTCTTCGAAGATAAAAATTACAAACATCAAAGCACCAAAGTAAATTGTCGGAACCCCTTGGGGGGGCTCAGCCCCCCTGGGCCCACCCCTTCCCTACGCCACTAAGTTGTGACAAGTTGTTATTGCAAAATTATAATTTTCTGTTATTTAATATTCCTATACATATATTCGACCTATTTTATAGCTTGATACGGAGTAATAATTGATCATGGACATTTGTTAGGAACGGAAAATTTTCCGGAAAAATACATATAGTGGAAAACATGGAATATCTTCTATGTCGCATCTTTATATTCATGATAATTACTTTTTATTTGTAATCATTTATTTAGTACATAGGCTAATCTATATCCTCCGTATTTCCGTTTGTTAAACTCTGGTCCGCGGACCGAAAGTGGTCTTTGAATTACGGCCAAAATTTATTTGAATTACACGTTATAGTTAACAAGATCTTTAACCTGTAGGCTATGCTTAAACAAATAATGGATTGTGCAATTTAACCCCTTCAGGCCCATAAGGATTATAAGGCAAGTGGAACATATTTTCTTTTAGTTATTTAGGTTAAATTCGGCACGTACACTCATGTTCAAAATGATTGTCGCATATCTATAACTTCCTTCTTGTAAGAATATAATTTGATAATGATTTTTCACGGTACTTTTAATACTGGTACTATGTGTATAATCGAGAAATGTATATTTGTTTTAAATTTCATAGGAAAAGAATTATAAATACGAAAATTAGAATGAGTAAAACAAAATGTTGCTAAATGGACAAGGAAGTTTTATTTTCGTTTTATTGTTCTTATTTACCGCTCTTTTGACATGAAATTTTCCTCATACATGTCTTTGCCGATTATACACATACTATCATTATAAGAAATACCGGGCGAATTCGTTATCAAATTATATTCCTACTACAACATATTTATAGACATGCGACAATAATTTTGGACATGAGTGTACATTCCAAAAGGCGTCATAACATGTTTATCACTTCAACGGTTACCTAGTTATGTCCTTGGATAAATATGTCCCTATGGTCAATAAAGGATTTTTTTTTTTAAACAAATAAGCATAGGTAATTAGGTATAGGCTATATATGAGAAATTTTCTTAAGTTTTACTTCTCTGAATAGTGTTGGTAATTATAATGTTTATCGATAGTAATATTGGCGTTTCCTACATTCTTCATAAATCCATGAGTAGTTGATGAAAATTATACAGAACTAGAGGCTGATTTTCAAACTATTATACAGCAGTTTATATTTAATCCAATTTTGGTAATCCACAAAGCCCTAACATCCAACACGCAAAAATAGAAGCATTTTAAACTATTCAGTACAAATATGTCTCTTGGACGTGAAGGAGTTAATAGTAATAAGGTAAGAATATAAAACTGTTGGCCAATGTAAGGATTTATTGGACGTGGAAAAATCGGTACATAAACTTAAATTGAACATGTATTTCAGCGCTTTCAAGAATTGCGCTTTTAAAGGATGACAATTTTTACAAAATTCAAATTTCTCGTCTTATATTTATTAAATATTAACTTCCCTCGCGAAAAACAGGCATTGTAATAGTTTCTTTATATATGTTAAATATCTAATATCATAATACTTATTAAGAGTAGTAATGTTAAACCCGCATGAATTGAAAGTGCTTGATCTATGTTTAATGTGAAATTTGATTCTGGTGTTTCTGTTGCAGGTATGCAGGCAATGATTTCTGCTCGGGGGAACACGGTGGGACTCACTTAGATGCACCTTACCATTTTGCAAGAGCTGGCTGGAAAGTTGCTGATATCCCCCTCTCTCATCTCATTGCACCAGGTAAGAGGCTAAAACGGAAGTCCCCTACTTTTTATATTTTTGATAGTTAAAGAAGTACTGCTCACAGATACAGAAAATCCGTGATGCAAACAATACCTTGAAAATTATTGAGAGAATTGTATTCTGACTTGGAGGTAACGACGTGAAGGGGTTATTAACAATTTTTCTATGGTGTACTCAGTGAGTTTTGTATTGATGTGGTCATTTCCTCTAGTACGGTTCTTCCTCCAGTTTGCCATAGTCCATTCTGAGTGGTGAAATAAATAAATTTTTTTCTTTTATCTATAGTGGCGGCAATTGATGGTTCAGTTTGATTCGTTTAGTGTAGTACCAGTGTTCATAGTAGATTAATGTAAAAGTTCATTGCAATTAGACAGAAGGAACTTTTCGCGACGAAATGCTAAAAGTCAAGGGAAATAGTTAAGTTCACTTATAAACCGATTTTTCCTTCTATTATAAAAAGTCTCAGTTTCCTTCTAAATCTTCTTTTTTGAAATATTGGAAAGTTTGACCTTCCCGGTTGACTCCGTTCTCCTGACACTATGGAGACAGAAGACAACATTGAGGCAGTAAGCAGATTATAGTGGTCAAAATCCAAACGCCTACTTTGGAACTACATTACTTCCTATCTTTGATTTTTGTTGTGGTACTTGTTCTGAACCTACTAGGCGAGTAGAAGCTTGTCCTATCTCCCAATAATCTCTGACATGTGCCATTGGATTCGGGAATATACGAAGTACATCAGTACGTTTAGCCCAGAGGTTTCCAGACATGGATTAGACTCTGCCATGCGTGCCGAATACTTGGGTGCTCCGGGGCTCCAGCACCCATACAAATATTCTTGTGAGTGCGGCGCAACCACAAGATTTTTATTTTAATAGAAACAAAATAAAATAAATATTTCTCACTTCCCATTATCAAAAAATAATTTTAAAAAACTAAAGATTGAGATGGAAGTTAAAATTTCTAACCTCTAAAACAATTGTTTGTTTCAAATGTGTTTGTGCAAAGGCAACCAAGCAACACACTTAAGTCACCTTGTATTTTAACAAGATCCTTGCACAGTTCTTTCTGCAATACCGTTAAAATTATTTGCTTTTACGAAGATTTTTTCATTTTAATTTGTATGAATGTGGTATTTTCGTTTAGTAACGTGCTCATAATATAATATAATTGCCTCTTGCAGTCATTGTGCTTCATGTAAGTTGTTTGAAGTATACACTTAATGTTACGATGAAATATGCTGAGAATATTCATTACAGTAGCTTATTCTTAACCGTGGACCAGGGTTTGAACCAGTTTCTCTTGCGTTTAAGTCAGCCGTGTTGCCGGCTGAGTTAGGGCAGCCCCAACTTATCCTTGTAGTACCGGTATATTTTACTTTATCACAGCACAGTCCTTTATGACGGTGTTAATAGAAACTAAAAGGAAATCAATCAAAAAATATCGAGACTTCCCTGAAAACATAACATGTCCCGCCATTGATATGCACCCACATAACTTTTGGAAACTCGGCGCCGTTGGATTCTGCGTAGTAGTATTAAGTAAACAAGATGGTCGTAACAATTCATGAATTAAGGCAAAATGTTTCAACAAGTCAAGAGCTTTGGATTTTAACTTGAAATTTTGTGAATTTAGCATAATTAGTATTACGCAACAACAAGAGAAGCAAAAGAAATAATTAGTAGACGACGTTATATAACTAAATGCAATAACAATTCTTAAGAATTTAATAAATTGTTCAAACTTCAACTTCAGTAGTCACAGTCTATTATCGAGATAACAGATACTTATCTTTCCTAAGTTTCCGATTAAATGGTTTACAAGTGTATTAAGTTTCTAGAAGTTTTCAGGTTTATCGAGATTAAATATTTTATTTTCATTCAAAGGTGAAGGCCCAATCTATGACACGAGATGTAATAATTCCTGGTCATGAATGACCAGTGTTCTGAAAGATGGCTAATGATTCGATTTTCAAATCGATAGTCTACTAAATCTAATGAACCAAGCTTGGTTCGTATTTAGTTCCGAACAATATTGCACAATACTACAACGCAATGAGCAGAAGCGTCGACAGCAATACGTCTTCCACTCTTAATAATCAAGAGATTAGAGTCTACATCTTGTATAGTTATCACCTTTCTCATCTTATAAACCTTGAGGGACGCTTTAGCTTCGTAGCCCCACAAAAGTCACTCATCTTAACTGGTGGAAATGCCGGCATTCTTGACGTCCGTCTTCCTTATTCAATACTGCTTCAGAGAGTCGATAGCCAGAGGAGTGGCTTATGCACCTCTCACTTCTTAACTGGTAGAGTACGTTTGTTTTGGGGCGCGGTGGCTCAGTGGTAGAGCGTTCATCTCCGGTGCTTGGGGTCCCTGGTTCGATCCCAGCTCGCGCCGTGTGGACTTTGTGGTGGACAAACACCGTGCTCGTGGGTTTTCTCGGGGTTCTCCCGTTTCCTCCCACTTTCTTCATTCCACCATTTCACTCATTTCTCATTATCACCGTCTCCTCTAGCCTAACCGGCATAACCGTGGGACGTAAAACTCAAATATTTCATTTTTTCATACGTTTGTTTTATCTTGGCAACCTTTCCGCCTAAAGGATGGATCTGTCTGCAACGCGTTCTTGCCAAGCCGCAGTCAAGTTGCGGGTTACAATATGTAGGAAACACAACAAAACGCCACGCTACTCACAAGTCCCTGTAACACACTTGTTCGCGTGTGGCAACTAAGCACTTCAAATACCCGCCAAATAGCAATGACCTCATTTGATGGGCTGGCTGACAACTAACGTCACCTACACGACAAAGCCAATAAGACGGCAATTGGATTAAAACGTTCACGTGAGTGCTAGCAGAAAATACTTTAAAAACCAACCAAGTGTACTGGCGGGAAGCGTGCCAAGATAAAACAAACGTACTCTAGAGGTGCCGGCGTTCTCTGCGCCTACGCCTCCTCACACGTCTTACTGTTAGCAGAGGCGCAAATGGTATTGAGAAAACGTAATCAAATTAATCCAATGAATCTACCTAAAAGCTGTATAACAAGTTGTCTGGGACACCCTGTGTAGCTATATGCATTTATTTATTTCTCTATATATTATATTTAATATATATTTCTTTCATTTTGACAGAGTTTCAATATGGAAAGCATGTTTCTGAGAAAATTAAGCACTCTCAACAATGAATGTTAAAAAAAAAAAAGTGCATGGATTATTCTCTTACTTGTATTTATTTACTCGTAACCCTCGTAACTTGTCTTCGAACAAATTTTAGATATTCTCTAAATATGTCTTGAGTATGAATTATGAATATTACCAATCAGTAAAAACACCTTATCCTATCATTGTTGATACGCCTTGTCAATGAACAAAGTTGAATATTCATTTCTTGAATTTGAATTATGAATATTGTCAAACAGTAAAAATACTGTTCTTTCATTATTGATCCAACTTGTCTTTGGACAAAGTTTTAAAATTCATCTCTTGAATGTGAATTATGAATATTGTCAATTAGTAAAAACACTAATTACTCTTTCATTATTGATTCAACTTGTCATTCAACAAAGTTTGAACATTCATCTCTTGAATTTCAATTATGAAGATAATCAATCAGTAAAAATATTGGTTATCCTTTCTTTATTGAATCGTCTTAGGATTTAAGATTTAGATTTCTGGGCTTTCGGCATCTATGGCCATTTAGCTCGTCACGTTCGAGGGACGACGTTCCTCGGCGATCACAGTGTCCGGAGAAAGGGAAGAAAGGATTGGGGAAGAAAGGAAGCGGCCTGGGACCTATAAGTTAGGTATCATCCCGGGATTTGCCTGGTGTGGATGAGGAAAACCCAGGAAAACCTCATTCAGGGTGGCTGGCCTGAAAAAGCATTTTACACTTTTTCGACCGAGTTCCTTCACCGGGAATCGAACCAGGAACCGCTCGCACCGAAGTTTATTGAATCATCTTGTCTTTAAACAAAGTTTGAATATTAATCTTCTCAATTTGAAATTTGAATATTGTCAGCCAGTAAAAAAAAAAAAAAAAACTGTTCATCCTTTCATAAATGATTCAATTTGTCTTTGGACAAAGTTTGAATAGTCATCTCTTGAACTTGACTTCAATTATTTTGAAAATTGACGCTTCCTACGAAATATTGGACATATAAAGACCAAATACTGCCATCTGTTGGTGATATCTGACACTTTTCACTTACCTTCAATGATGCCAAATGTTTTTAGGCCCAATTTCTTCATTTTATGCCACGAAAAACCCCTTTGTAGTGCATGTTATAAAAGAATTGTTATTACCGTGAAGCATTGTTTACGATCATTATTAATTTTTTAGTACTTATTCAATATCCTGAATAAATTAACAACTTCCTTAACTTGAAAATGCTACGTAATTTCAGTGTGTGCTTATATATTTTATTTTTCTAAGAACATTTTACAAGACGGGAAACAGTTAATTCGAACTTCTTAAAAGGGAATATTATTTATTTTACCTTCTTTCAGGAATCCTAGTAAATGTATCCTCTGAAACTGAAAACAACCGTGATTTCCAGCTTCAAGTGGGGCATTTGGAAGCATGGGAAGAGGAGAATGGCCCAATTCCTGAGGGTTCCGTTGTTCTCATAGACTTTGGATGGTCCCAGTATTATTGGAATAGAACCAGATACTTCGGATCGTATTCTCTTCAAGAGAACGCACATTTTCCTGGTAAGTGAAAGAAAGTTGTATTTCCACAAGCAATTCTCTAATCTGTGAAGAAACTGTACTTCTGAAGAGAAAGTTATGACTCATGGTCCATAACTGTTTTCCTAAATCCTTTCGGCTTACCCCAAAAATTCTTCAGTACATTTTTGTATTATTATTTTTAATAATTAACTAGCTGAACCTGCGCTCTCTATACAGCTCATCATTCACGTATGAGTATGAATCTCCTTGTCATTCCTCACAGCATCTGTACATGTCCCTTTACAGACACAAGTGAAGGACGTCTTGATAAAAATCGCCAAAGGGTAGCATAAAGGGGTGATTTTTTTTTTCAATATCTCGTTCCATTTGCAAGATTTGAGCCTACGTGTGGTTGGAGTTTCTAATTCACGTGTGATCAGTGTTTTCTTTCTTCTTGCATGCAGTATGTAATAAGCAAATACATTACATATACAATTAATTATAATGTCAGTTATATATGGTGTTCATTGGGCAAAACACTCAAAAAATAAAGATTCATCTTAGAATGGAGAAATGGTGATCCTTCGTTTTTCATTATCATTTGGCCATGAAACAAACGCTTAAGAGATATACAACCCCGGTATACAACTATGTTATGTTGGAATGTATTCATAGGATATGGCGCTTTTTTAAAATTTCAACACTTCCAGTGTACTCCTAAAAAATATAATAAAGAAATAACAGCCAAGTTTCCTAAATATTCGATTAGAACTGGACATTCTACACAAAATCTGGAATGGACTAGCGAAAACGGCACGTTTCTAGCACTTGTGGTTGTTTGAGATCTCATCGTCGAAAAAATTGGAGACAAACATATAAATTTTCTTTGGATTTAAACAGTGATACGTGCAATTATTCAGGTATTTGATAGGACTGTGCTGTAGAGGGAACTATGTAAAATGATTATATAGTAACGAAGTACGATTAGGGCTATTAGGTGCACTTTTTGTTTCGTTCTTTTTTTTTTAAGAACAAAACCAAACTCCGAAATTACTGGAGTTTTCAAATGTTGCTTCTAGTTGGGTCCCAAAAAAGATAATTATCTTAAATATTATCTTAAATTATCTTAAAATTCAATAAAGATAATTATCCAGTACTTTTACCTCTCCCTTTTATCTCCTTGATTCCTTTAATTTGCCCCAATCTCCTTTTTTCCGTTTCCTGTTCTTTCGTTGCTACATTTTGAAATCGTGTTTAAAATTCCCCGATTGCCGTAAATTTGATATGATTGTGTCTTGTGAGAGAATTTTGACATCATGTAGTTTGTACTTTCTCTGGATCCAAACGACACAGGTTCAATTTCGAACGCGCATCAACTTCTTCAGCCAGCCAAGGTTCTAGATTTGTGGACAACACTGTTTTAATCTACTTTTTGTGCAGATGGAATAAAAATGACATATATTTAATTCATATGAATATATCAAGAATGAAATTTATTTAATTTATAAAGAATATAAGAAAGACAAAATTTCTAACTTGTTTTGGTTTTAGCCAGATTTTTTTCCCATCTTTAACAGGATTGTCCCTTTTTCAGCAAGTTGTCCGATGTCCCGAGAAAAGTGCAAACGGTATGCAAAATGTCCCGTTTTTGCTCGTAGTTACAGAGTATAGTCTACTACAAATTTCTTGTATGGACTTGCTCAGTTTTATTTTAAAAGAAAGATCAAGCCTTCTACAAGAAATTCAGTCGTAAGAAAACGACATTCAAGGGACAATTGATCCTGGTTCCTGTTAAAGATAATGTAAGAATTAAAATTGGAATAAAGTTGAATAGATAAATAAACATCTGATTGTTTTGAACAACTAAATACGTTTTCCTCACTCATATGACTATCAACATACCAATGACTATGCCTAAATGGATTGCTAAATTATGTCAATTTGCCAAGCGTTCCATTTTATTTTTAATTATTATTTCCTAAACCTGGTCACTCTAGTCTGTGGTGCCAATTAATCAAATCTACATACATAACTCGCTAAAATCAGAACAAGTTAGGATTACTGGATTAGAAATTTTCCTTTCCTATCTTCTTTGTACACCAAATTACTTTAATTACTTTGATGTAGCCACAGGCGTTAAATTTATTTCTTAGTTTATTATCGTTTTATTTGCAAACTTGGGACAAAGCAGGCTACAGGTTTTAGTCAACCGAGTCAAGAAGGATTATTTCTTGGATATGTCACAAATTCTGGAAGTTGATTTAAGATTTTTGGACGAAATACAGCCGAGATATTTCACTGTTTACAACTTCAATTATTATGAGTACAACTACAATGAGAGTAACTGAGGACCGAAAGAATAAAGCGACTCTTCAAAATAAAGGCTAGCCTATAATGTGTTGATATTGTACTTTTAGGTATATTAAGTTACGTATACTGCTAAGTGATTTTTCTTGTGTGGTTTAAGTGATTGTAAAAATCTCGGTAAGCCACTTTAGTATGAAATACTTTAACGTGGAACGAATAGGGTAACGAGTAGGGATACAATATACAAAATTGTAGGAGTGAAGCTAATGAAGACTGCACAAAAGAAAAATCTGAAAATGAATCTAGTTCTTCTCTATCAAGATTGAATAAGTACGATGCTAAGCATAATGCAAAGATAATAGGCTAAGATTGCTGACAGCAATCAGTCTAATCTCTGATTTAAAGTCTCTGAGCATTTACGTAGACTCTAAGGTCACAGATTGGAAATAGTAATCAGAGTTTAAGGTCAGAAATTCCTAATGAAGCCTCCATCAGTAACCAAGTCATGGGTAGGCTACAAAATCAAATTGTAAGTGCAAAAGAGAGTTTTGGGAAATAGCTAACGTGAAAGGGGAATTTAGTTGTGTGTTATTACGGGTATAAACGAACTTGATGAGGGGCTATTCATCGCTGAATCCGAAATACAGTCGGTAAAAATCTCGGAACTCTGTGGAGATGATCGAGGTTCGATCACAGTTTGTCAAAGTGGCAGAGACTTCGTAGGCTGTTAAAGTCTTCTGCCACAGACAGCGCAGACGAATGTGAAATAAACTGTGAGGCCATTAATAAAGACGAGGCGCTGAATAGAAATAATTCATTACCATCTATGACGGCTGGAAATTCCAGTACCACGACCAATGCTACCTTTAATACTTCAAAGACATACAGAAGATCGTTTCAGATTGATAGTAATGAATTAGATCGGTAGGCAGAAACATGCGTGAACACGTTGGAGAAATTATTTCGAGTGTTTTCTATATTGATGATGCACCTTAAGAAGTAACTAAATTACTATTCCACATTTAATTCACAGGTGTGTCCCGTGAAAGTGCCCAGTGGTTAGTTGGTAAGAACATCGTTGGTATTGGAGTGGATGCCCCATCGGTGGACTACGGCCAAAGCAAAGACTTTGCTTCACACATCATTCTACAAGGGAAGAACATCTATGTACTGGAAAATGTTAACTTACACGGCGTGGATCTACCTCCGACAGGCTTTACGTTGATCGTTATGCCTATGAAGATCAGAGAAGGCACTGGAGCTCCAGCACGTATAATAGCAACGGACATGATTTCAAATCGGGGAGTTACGATTGGTACAAAATTCTACTCTGTAATTTGTCTGTCTCTATTAATAATTCTGAAATCACTTTATCAAAGGGTGTAAGAGTTTTAAAATATTTTAAATAGAAGAATTCTCTTACATTGTAATAGTACGTCTTCACACAACTTCAGGTTTCCAAATTAACAAAAAGAAACTACTATCACCCGACACTCATTCCTCGTTTTAGTGGACTAAAAGAAATAATAGCGATTCATTTTTGCTGATTGTCCATAATTACTAATATTCACAATTACATTACGAAAAAAGAAATAATATAGTACTCGTAAAAAAAAATCAAGCACACTTTCTAATATGAGAATGTAAAATACATGGTACACTGTAAATAGATACTTTAATACAGTAATTTCTACGTTTTTAATTTAAAATCAGATTTACCATGGATAGTGAAGAAATGTTCTTGATTTTCCGGGATTTATTCTGAGTCATCGGAGATTTTGTTCATTGCTTCTGATATCCGTCAAATTGAGGTCCGTAAGACCAAGGGAGGAGTATGTTTTAAATCAAAAGAATTTGAAAAAGTCAGAAAGTTTAATTCTTTTTTTTTTTTTTTTTTTTTAATTTCGACTCAAAACAACGATTTGTTACTTTCCAGCAATAACACCGAAGTACAAGGGCTAGATACACATGAAACTGGTAAAAGGACGGAAAATGCAGTCAGACTTCAATATTTTCCATCGTATCAGGTAATGTCTTTGTTGAAGAATTTTTGCAGCTGTATGAGTGGAATTGATGCTAGATGGGTTTTGTCAAGATACCATATATCTTGGGTCTTCCATTGTACACAATGCAAAACAGCTGTTATTTTATAAATCGATATTGATGATTAGACTTCTTTTCAAGAATTTCGGAAATATAGACAATAGACAAATGCTGCTCAGAGAAAGGCACTAATCTACTGTTTTCCGTTGAGTTTTCGTTTAACTGATCCTTATACAAGTCACTTATTACAGACGGTCCTGTAACAATATTTCACAGTTAAGGGCTCTGACATTTTAAAATTAGCTGAGAAAACAATGACAGGAGAAAAATTGAACTGTAAATTGATGTCTAAAAAATGTAACTGTTAAAGAGGCATCTCTTGAAATTCTCAGGTGAAATTCTTTGGTGAAACCACTATTCACAATTGGACAATTTATAGAAATAAAAATTTTCGTTGATGTTCAGAATAGTGGTAATCACTTGTGATACAGATTTGGAAATCTGTTTATTCTTAAGTTAGTTACATTTCATGTTCCAATAACAATACAAAGTTAAAAAAAATTCTTTCTTAAATTTGAGAAACAATTTCTGATCTGTGCACCGAGAAAATCTTTTCTAAATTCTCATTGATACGCAAAGCAACAGTATGGGTTTGAGTTTCACTTTATACAAATCCTTCAATTTTTAAGTCTGATTTCTAAGTAAAGGTTCTCGGTACACAGATCAGAAAGGGTTTCTCAAATTTAAGAAAGTATTTTTTTTTTAACAGTATACATTTCTACTTATATATATAAAATCATATATCTTCATTAATAGGTTACATGCATGTGTGTGTTGGATAGTTTACAACTGCCCAGCAAAGCGAGAATTATCAGAGAAGCAATAAGATTTTTGCAGGTGTAAAACTTATTGCAATTGCAAAAATACTGGAGCAAAGATATCACAGAATTCTCAAGAAAGCTGAGCGCTAAATAGATCTGGAATCTTTCGGTTATATAGTCAGTAGCATTGAGAAAGTTGTGCCTCATTCACACTGCGTTATTTCACTACCTCAATGCAACTTCTAATTATATAGCGGATATTCTAAAAATGGTGCCCACAGACCACAGAGCACTACTTTACACACCAAAATAAAGCGACAATGTTACGTGATGATTTGCCATCCGAGTCCTCCTTCAGCCGCTATGGGGAATCAAAATTTCACAATGTGACAACGTCGCAGATTAACTTGGAGACCATTAGCATCACCCTACAAATACGTCAAGCAGTTAAATCGATTGCTACATTAATAAATGATGCCAGTATCAATCTATATCAACTTTAGCTGCTATCTGGAAAGAATCGATGCAACTATTTGATAGATTAGTAGATCTACTCAATAATTCTTTATTTGCGGCGTTGCCACATTGTGCAGTTCGTGTCTCCAGACAAGGACCCGCAATATGTATACTTTTCTTGCCTTATTATGACTTATAGAATAGTGTTCTGTGGTCCGTGATCGCCATTTTTAGAAGACCTATATATGACGCATATTACACATTAATAAACCATGGTTGCTGTTGCTGGGTACTGACCAGAATATGCCATGAGAAGTAGTGTTATGGGAGTATGAAATTAATGTCAGGTGCTAATTTAAGGGTGTTGAGTACCTTTTCCATTTTCATCTCTTAACCTATTGATTTATATTTAAAAATATTTTTGTTTCTTTTGAATTAGATTCGAATTTTAATAGATTACATTTTACTGATTTCTTCTTGGAGTATAGGTAAAAAAATGTTCCTTGTTTTTCCAAATGAATTTTCATTATATATAAATTTAATATTACATAAAATTTGATTGTTGAATATTAAAATTATATGTTATAGCTAATATTTAACTTTCACAAAATAACATACATTTCAACAGATTTGACGAAGAAAGTACTAAAATTCGAGTTCGTTTTAAAAGAAATGATTCATCTAATAAAACAATGGAGCAAAAGACAGAAATGGCTCAGATGAATCCTGTTAAATTTCTGTGTGTTTCTAATCTTTATACAAAGATCTGATGGAAAACGACGTTGTCAAGAATACTCTTCTAGCTACCAATAGGAAGTACTGTTAATTTACTGTAAATGGTTGAAATTAGATCTTTTCGCTACCACAACTTATGAACCCTTTCCGCTCTCTCTTTCATAGTCAGAAACCCACATAAATTTAAATCAGAGCATTACGTTTCAGTAACACATTTCTTTACTTGCCAATTACGGATCTAAATGTGTACAAATGTAATAAAATTATGAATTTATTACTAATAAAAATTTTAAAGCCAAATTATTTGTTTATTATTATTTGTTCATTTGCGTATTAGGTAATGTGTAAAACACTTCAGATACAAAATGTTTGTACCTTGTGAGCTTAACAGGTATAAGCGCAACAGAGAAATTAGCATTAAGTATCGTCTCACATATTTACAAAATCAATATGTAAATGGCACTTTTATGCATAACGATTTGTCGTGCGTCATAAATCTCCACGGTTTCAAACTCAATGAGAGTATATTGCTTCTTTTATGCATATCGCAGCTGAAGGTTTGCAACCGCGATTTATAAAACCTGCCGTCGTGTTTTAGAAATCGTACTCGTTAAAAACTGCGTAAACATGAACTATATGAGAAGTAACTTTTCTGTTATACAAATGCGACGTGTCGTTGCCAACTATTTACGGTATTGCCAACGTTTAGTTAATTTTGCTCAGGAAATAAAATGGCATTTGCCATTTCTTACAACATTTTCCGCTCAAACTCGTCTGTACAAACTCCCAACCATTATTACTTTCCTAGTTAATAATTTTATAACTGTGCATTAACCTAAGAAATAGACAAATAACGTGTACGCATATTTCTAATGTCTTATACCTATATGTCAGGGCGTCCAGGTGGGGCAATTAGATCTAAGTTTATTATGCCCCCGAAAGAAACGTAAAATTAGCTAGATACTTATGTTGGTGGAGAGTCTTGCCCTTCCCTGTCCCCAAGCAGCACCTGAAATGACACTTTTATGTGCATATTACAGATTTGCTCAATAGCTACCTTGCTGCAAGTCAGTTTTGCATAGTAATGAGACTGTGGCGATCACAGATTATTTCAAGTAGTCATCTGGAGAATTCCCCAACTGTAGCTACGATTTTTTTCTTAGGGCATATATATCTCATCATGCTCAACATACATTACCACTGTAATATTTCCCATTGTACAAGCTTTGCTCTTAACAGACTTAAATCTAATTTAAACTACTCGCTGAGCAAAATAATATGTTTATTGTAAAAATAAATGAATAAATAAAAATAACATTCAACAGTTTTGCCAACTATCCACTTTGGATTCATCAGACACTTTGATAGTAGACGCCTGAGTTACGATATCTCTCGCAAAATATTTACTTGTGTGGTGAATTGTTGTGTTATTTTGACCTCGTGAAATATTTCTAATACTGCAGTTTATTGCATTATGTCGTCCATAAAGGTAACCTAATCATATTCATACTACAGTGAAACCTCTACCAACGGACACCTCTATAAAGCGGACACCTCCCGTAACGGACATATTTTGTAATCCCCAAACACTGTAATAGGAAAAAACATATTGATAAACCTCTCTAAAGCGGACACTCTCTAGTACGGACACGGACAGTCTTTCCTGTCTTTTATAGGTATTATTTACTTCCGTATTACGGACACTTTCTCTAGAAACAAGTTGGAAAGTGCAGTAAAAATTCATTTTTAGTAATTCATACATGTGTCATCAAGGAAGCATTGTTACATTTTGCCTCCTCAACTGGCTTCTCAGCAACCCAGACGAAGTCTCTGTTTAACAACACTCTCATGTCCTTTGCTTGCATCCACTCCCACCCAAACTGTTTTAGACAGAAAAGTGTTTGACAGTTACCCACAATTTGGGATGACACGTTATGGTACTGTTCCGCTAGAATCTGTAAGCAAGCAGAAGACAAGTTTGGTATTTTTGGCTCGCGGGTACACATATTGTCTGAAAAAAGACACTACTGGACTGCAATTAACTCACAAATTAAAACAACATACCGAAAATGTAGTAAGTAGTAGCAAGTGTAAAGAGCAGAGAACTCGTATCTTATTTCCATGTTGTGCCTCAAACATAGAGTATTGGGTGGCGGAGGATCATTCAGGCATTTTTGTAATATTCGTAAATACATGATTCATGCAAAAATATTTGTTTTCTAATTGTGTATTACCTTGTTTACTAATTTACGTCATAAAATATTGAAACCTCTCTAAGGCGGACACCTCTCTATAGCGGACAATTTTTGATTCCCCATGGCTGTCCGCTTTAGAGAGGTTTCACTCTATAATTATAATATAGGCTAAGAAGAGTAGTTTTAAATTACACGAAGTTTTGGTAATTCGTTTCTGTTTACGTGATGTATATAGTTGAAAGTTACCACACAACCTACGTTGCCAAATATGGGGTAGTGCATAGGTTCCAAATATCGGATATAAGATATTAAGGAACAGTATTGCTGATGTCATTCTTCGATTATTACAGATGATAGAAATCGCTCGAAGGAAGAAATGGTATCCTGAGGCTATGCTCCAGGCTATTGCTGCCGTCAAGGGAAAGAAAATGGGGTTTCTCAAGGCAATCAAAATCTTCAATGTCCCTCGATCTACATTAAAAAATTATGTGAACAATAAATGCACAGAGATGAAAGATATAATATCAACCAGATTGGGAAGAAAGAGTGCGTTAGGTGATAAACTTGAAGAACTTATATAATACTGTAAAGTTATGGATGACCAGTTTTATGATCTCACAGCTCATGACATCAGATAGCTATCACTCCAATTAGTGATCAGAAACAATATTGAACATCCGTTTGCTCTTGGAAAAGGCCTTCCTGGTAAAAAGTGGCTTCGCAATTTTCGCAAAAGACATCCGGAAATTCCACTATGGACACCACAATCTAGGTCATTAGCCAGAGCTAGAGGGTTTACAATGGACAAAGTGAAAGCCTTTTATGATGTCCTAGAACCTGAACTCAATAAAGTCGGCATGAATCCAGCTAAAGTGTTCAATGTAGATGAAACGGGTATCACCGTGGTGCAGTAGCGACGCGATAAAGTAGTTTCTGTGAAAGCGAAAAGGCAGGTCGGAACTCTTTCATCACAAGAAAGAGGCTCATTGATGACAACTGATTCATGTATGGGTGCATCCAGGCTTTTTGTACCATTACTGATTGTATTTCCCAGGAGGAATTTGAAAGCTGAACTTTTGGAGGTTGCCTTCCAGGAACTATTACTAGATGACACCCATCTGGGTGGATCCAGGTTTACATTTTCACTGACTGGTTCCAACACTTTATAAACTATGTTAAACCCACTCAAGAAGCCCCAGTTGTTCTGATTTTAGATGGACACTATTATCATACCCGATACGTTTATGTGATTCTGTTGGGACGAACGCATGGAGGTATTTCCGCCCCACACATCGCATAGGCTTCAACCAATGGATGTTTCATTCATGATAGTATTTAAGACCTACTACTCACAAGAGGTTGATATGTGGATGACAAATCATCCATATAGAGCTCTTTCAGCTTACCAAGTAGGAGGATTGATGGGGAAAGCATATGCAAAAGCTGCTTCTTCGCAAATAGCTATGAGTGGCTTTAAAAAATATTGTATCATCCCTTTTGACAAAAATTACTTTTCTGAAGTAGATTTTATTCCATTTGAAAGTGGCAGAGGGGATGAAGAGGTATCTGCACGAAGAAGTGTCTGAGCAGAAGAAGATAATCACAACTCTTCTGTAGTCGTTGCATCATTCAGACTGTCCTGCTCAAGAAGCTTCAACTTCACAAGTTTCTGCATCATCTAGGATAACTCTCTCTCCTTTCGACATTCGACCACCTGTACGGTCCTCCAACCTTACCTGTACGGTCCTCTAAACGTGGTAGGGGGCGTCTTGTTGGAAGTGCTACAGTCATAACTGCTTCCCCGTACAAGAAAGGTCTGGAAAAAGCTAGAGGCCAGAAAAAGAATACGAAAGACAGTGCGAGAAACAAACAAGGAGAACCCCTACCATCTTGCAGCAAAGCACTTTATCTTCACAAAACAAAAGCGCAACTCAGATCTCATGAGTAAGCGTTCTTCCAAAAAGAGAATCATAGATGAACTGTCTTCTTCAGACGATTCATTAAGTTCTTTTCTCAACCGATGCGGAAGAAAGTGCGGATGACGAATGTGTGTTTTGTACACAGCCGTATAAACTTGACAAAGGTGGTGAACGATGGATACGATGTATCCAATGTCTTAAATGGGAACACGAGCTATATGGAGTCACTGATCCAAAAACGTGGAAATCCTTCGTTTGTGATTTTTACCAGTAATTTAACTTCTTGGTATATTCTACTACAGATGAGTAGAACAACGTTTAGTTACAAATAAATCTACATTATTAGTAAGTAGCCTCTTTTGTTTAACAATATTTATGTACAAGAAAAACTGCACATTTAGAAAGTTGTCTGTTTGATAGAACAATGTTTAGTTAAAAGTAGATCTACATGTTGAAAACGTTTACGACTTTGCAGAATAATGTTTAGTTAAGATAAATTTACATATATACATTTTTAGAAGGTAGTTTATTTTGTAGAGCAACGTTTAGTTAAATCTACATGTTTTGCAACTTCACGTTTTGTATATGTTTACCATGGGAGCCCGAAGGGGAGGGCAGGTTGTCCCACTATGGCTCACGAAAATGTATACATAATATAGCAAACCAGGTATATTAAATACCAGAAATACCAGACTAATATAGCAACCATGGAGGTGAGCCCCTCCATAGAAAATTTTCTTCGGGAGCCCCTGATGTTTACACCATGTAATATAATTAAAATAATGAATCTTCTCCAATTGTGGTTTTCCTTAAATCCTTCTCATTTAATTTCCGTCCGATATTAAAACCCCTTTCTACCCGATATTGGGCAACTTTTTCCGAACTGAGGAAAATGCCACTTTGTACCAAAGTGTATGTATCTTTATTTTAATATTTCCTTACTGCTTCGAAACTTTCAAATTATAATCTACAAAAGATAACAGAACATTTAGAGGAGGTGTCAATGAAATATCTGTTGGTAAAATTTTTTGTTCCTTTTTTTCAAACAGTATCCGATATTCGGCACCTTTCCTATATCTTTAGTTCTGTACTTAAAGCACTACCAAATCACTTATACTACCAAAGAAAGAAAAAATAAAATTAAGAGAGCAGGGATATGTATGATGGATATCACAACACAAAGGAACAGTAATCTGTCATTTATTCCTTCTACCGAATCCTGCACAAGTAAGTAGTCGGCGTTGTTATTTGCCTTCTCCATTGTAGAGAAAATTGAGTGAATCACCATTTCAAAGCTGACCTTGCCCTCATCTTAGGAGACTTCCCATTGTTTCCAGCAGATGATCACAAGAGGCAAGATTTAGGAATGATTCTTTCTAATGAATTTAGATTTCTTCAGGTTAAAGGGTACTTCTTCTGTTCTAATGGTCAAAATACAGGATAGAACCATCAGAATTCTTAATCGGCCTGTCATTTCATTTCGTTTATTTGCCTGTTTCATTAGAAAATTCTCATGTTATCATTACAGTTGTCACGAATATACATACAAAATATGATGAGGTAACAAAAGGTATACATAATATTGCATTTATGCATGAACTATAAATGAACTATAAAACCATAAATAAGACATATCATGTATTTGCATGGTAATTATGAAACCATTTATATCACATCTTGCAGGTACTAAGGAGTAATATCTGTTACAAATTCTTCATTTAATGAATCATTCAAATATTTCTTAACACTGTAATAGCACTTTACAGCAAATAGGTTAAATAACTTCTTACGAAAAACGGTAACTTTAGGCATATTCTTTAAGTACATGCGGAATTTACTATATAACCCAACACAATTCATATACAAAGTTTGCTTATATTAGCATATTTTTGATGCATCACAAACATGTTACTTCCTTGTCTTGTCTATGAACATTCTTGTAAAACATAAAAAGATGCCTGTCTTTCACAGTAAAAAGAATAGATTTGTAAATATATAAGCTTGAAATTGTTAAAAGTTTTGCTTCTGTGAAAACCTTCTAATAGTGACTTTGTGGGTAATCCGAAAATTATTCTAATCGCTTTCTTTAGCAATCGGGAAGTGCTTAAACTACAATTTTCAATATTTTCAGCAATTCCTCAGTATATTATTCCGAAACTAATTAATGAACTAAAATTAGCGTAATAAAAGTTAAGAAGTGCTTCTCTCGACACCGTACCTTGAAATTTATAGTATAAGGCCAAAACACAGGCTACGTGGCTACTTGTTTCAAGTGGAGATGTGAGCAGACCATGAGAGATCGTCACTTATAGTTACACCTAAAAAAATTTCTCCTCCATGAATAATGAAGGGAATGAGAAGATCGTGTAAATATCACGAGATTTTGATGCATTAAAAATATGAAAATTGTGATAAGAGTGCTAACATTATGTTCTCTTCATAAGGATATAAATACTTATAAGTAATCTGCGTGACGGTAGGATATAACTTAGGTAAAGCCACTAAGTTAATAGAACAGGGGTAGGATGACCAGTTTTATTTCCCTTGTGGTTAGGAAAGGATTAAGACCGACTAAAAATAAAGAACAGGACTAGAGGAACAGGTTTAAGAAAAGGATATGGATGCCATATCAAAAAGGTTTGACAACTTATAGCTTTATTACATGGATATAGGCATAGCGATGAGCTATCATAATCATCGTCTCGCCATATCTTGAACCTTACTGCTATAGATATGCTACATTGACTTGACCCTAGTCCTCCGTTTCAAGCGCTGCTATCGGCTGAAGGAATTCCACTCGCTTTCTCTCGCTTAGCAACAGCTGAATCCTTATTGGCGCAACGCGTGGGTGTATGAGGGTTAGTTCGCATTTTTGCCACGGCTCAAGACATTTTGGCAGCACAATAGTAATGTGTGGAAAATTTGGTTTCGAAATTAACCTAATGGTTTGAACATATGTTTTGACCGAATGAACTTGTAAATTGTAAAGAGACTGCTTAAAAATGTTGGGGAAGAATTAACGACTCGTACAAACCAACTTAGGCCTATATATAAACGAATATAACTTGGAAAGCAAGGCAAAATAAAAAAAAAGTGACTGAAATTGGAAGTGGTGTTCGACAAAGGTTGCTGTTTTTTTCTTTCCTTTTTTTTATCGACTTTACAAGTACTGTCAGGAGCGGATCCAGGACGGACTTCTGGGGGAGGGGGAGGTGGTGGGTTGTAATGCTGCTACTTAGAGCTACTTTAAACAGTTCCAAACTCCGGGATGAGTTTTATTTATATATAAAATAAGAAAGTTTCCTCTTCAGCAGGGGAGTTCCCTCTTCTCCCCGATTGCCTCTCTCTGGATCCGCCCCTGAGTACTGTAAGTATTTACACCACTGTTAGGAAAAAACTAACAACAATAGATAGAATTTACTATTAAACGGGTCATATCTCTTTTTATACAGCACATAAGTTAATAATGAAAACTGTACAAGGAGAGTAAAAATTATATCAACACCATCAGATTCGCAACCATACTTTTTTAACGATATAAAAATTGGTTTGTCTGTATTTTCTCGAAAACTACGCATGAAAATTCTTTGATAATCTTGTGATCTATCGATTGATACAAGATATGGCAAGATACTGTTTGGACAATAACCTTAAACAAACAGTAAATTTTAGGAGTTTATCATTATTTGTTTTTCTATATCTCCTTACCTCTCTGTACACTGATCGATTATTTGAAAAATAGTCGAAAATATTGAGAGTTAAAAGAGGAAGCTAAAGATCGAAAAACGTGAAAGTATGGTGGGAAGACTAGGCTACAAAGTGGATGCAAAGCAGTGCTACATTCTTGTCGCTCTGGCGCATGACGTCATCTTGGTCTCACTTGTCAGACGTGGTCAGTGAGAGTCAGATGAACTTTTAACAAGCGCTTGCTCGCTGGTATCTTACACGAAAACTTCTCTTCTATTTATAGTGATCTTTTAAATTTTAGTACAAACAATAATTATATAAACGTAATGTAATCAATGCTTAAGCTAAGTGAATTCAAAGGAAGATATTTACAATAGCAAAAGAAACAGCAATATCAGTTCATATTAAACAACTTTGAAGCTTGAACAAGCCAATATTACTCACTACCAAGATTTGTATATATACTACATTTTCTGCTTTTTCTTTCTTTTCTTTTGGAGCTCCTCCGTGGCTAAGCGGTTAGCGTACGCGCCTTTGGCGTGGGAGATCCGGGTTCGATTCCCGGCGGGAGCTCATGTGGTTCGGATTCTACCTTAATCAGTAGGTCCACGTCTCATATAGCCTCGCTGCTGAAAGGGACGCTAAACTAAAATCAACTCAACTTTCTTTTCTCTTTCTTTCTTTTCTTTTTTTAAATATCTGAAGTAATACACTCGAGTATGTATAGGCCTGAATAATCTATAACACAATGTGTCATTAATGCATTTCATAATTATATATTTATGTATGCTCAAGTATATTTTCGTAACAAATTGATCGGTTTTGATTTACTATTATTATTATTTTGCTTGAAAGAGAATTCTTTAGTGATGACCCCATATAAATTTTGAGAATGTCTCAAGGGAGAATTCATGATTTTCATAAACAGAATGCACGTACGTACGTATATTTTCCTTATGCTTGGACAGGGTTTTTTTTTTTTTAAGAGGTTGCTCCCATGTAAGTTTGGTCAGAATCTCAGGGAAGGTTAAAATTTTTATTGAGCAGGCACGCACGTATTTAATATTTTAAACATCGTTTTTATTTTTGATTTATGTAAAAAAAATCTTAATTAAAATCGCTGATCGCTTATTTATAGAATTTGTATTTGAATAAAATGTTTGGTGAAACTGACAGTTCTCTGAATATTAGTGTCAAAATTTACGCCATAACAAGCTGTATTATTAAACATTTGTACGAAATAAAACGTTACATATACTATTGTGTTCTAA
The DNA here is from genome assembly GCF_964235325.1 of Thermobia domestica. Taxonomy (NCBI): domain Eukaryota; kingdom Metazoa; phylum Arthropoda; class Insecta; order Zygentoma; family Lepismatidae; genus Thermobia; species Thermobia domestica. The sequence continues at coordinate 51,719,458 of NC_137471.1, forward strand.
AAATATATAGAAATAAATATGTATATACAAAGCACCTCAAACAAAGAAATAGCAACATGACTATTTCAAGCAAGAAACAAAGTACTAGGCGTAGGTGAAGACGATGTAGGGGTGTAACAGCTAGACTAGAAAACATACAAACCATAAAATTACATAATTATCTTAATTTTCTTGATAAGTTTTCTCTTTTCTGTCCCGTGGACTAAAGGAGACAAAAGATAAATGCAAATGAATGATTATGTGGAATTTGGTGGAATGAGAATGCGGGAGTACCCCGAGCCACCCTTGTACCAGAGGTGAGCCTTCTGCCACCGAGCCACCGTGCTTCCTTGATTGGTTGAGAATCTACCATATTTTTAAATTTACTGCAGTCATTCTTAATTTTGTAATTCTTGAAGGAGCCCCTAAATATGTATCCAAAGTAAATTATCCGAGGTTATGATTCAAATGAAATATATATATATATATATATATATATATATATATATATATATATATATATATATATATATTCAAAATCTGAGCGTAAAAATGTCCCGACAATGTCGCCCTGACATGGTAGGTGGATACTTTATTCTCTTGATCTAATACATTGTTATATATCTTTATAACCGTTAGTCGTTAGTACGAACCTTCCATTCGTTACTTAATTTGAAGTGCAACGTCCCGTTTTAGCACCGAGGCTACAGAGAATGCACACCTCCAGAATGAAATGGGACGTGAACTACTTTAACGCGTTCAGAGCCGTAGCTAAGGGGGGGCCAGCGGGGCGCCCGCCCCGGGCGCTGATAGCAAGGGGGCGCCGAACGAGCAAGGAGAAAGAAAAAGTGGTGTTGGACATGAGTAAAATACGAGTCGCCCCCAGAAAGTATTGGCGCCCTATTAGATCAATATTGCTGTCGGTTATCAATGAAATACGCGGATTTCTTAAAATATTTTCTTGCTCGCTTCGCTCGCAATCCAAGAGTTTAAATAAGTCACAACAAGTTTTTACTTATTACTTAAAGAGTTTATTATAGATGATTTCTTAATGACATGTGGTATACAAGGTCCCGAGTAATGACTTATAGTGTATGCAGGATAGTGGCGTATTTACGATTTTGTTTCGGGAGGGGCTTTGCTAACTTTCGGGGAGGGGGAGGCTTTGCCTGAAAGTGTGAAAATTCTGCAAGATATTTCATATACTTTACTATAGTAAGTAAGATTTCGGGGGGGTTAAGCCCCGAAGCCCCCTTCAACACGCCACTGATGCAGGAGCATTTTTAAAATCAGAAACGATCAAAGTCGGCGTTTTAACAGTGATGAGTTTGCTTAGTTCAAAACGCTTTTTTTTATTTACCCAATCGGATTAATCACGACGCACAGTGGGGCCAAAGCACTGAATTCTTGGCAAAAATAAGAATTCGCAATATGAAGCAGAAAATTGAAAGAAAACAAATTAATTTGGTGTGTGCAGTGGCTACAATAATGTTATTTGGACATTATTTCATCAAAAGCATAGAGTTTTACATCATAAAATGAAATAGGTCTATTCCTTATATTCGCGCCTAAATTATATAACAGATTATGTGATTAGCATAAAGAAACGCGTGGGCAAAATGCTTTCATTTGGCAATTTATGATTGGCTTATATTCTTACGCATGAAAGGAAAAAGTGTACTTATTCATTTTACAACTGAAGAGTAATAAAATTGAAGAAAAGTTCTTGCTTCTCAAAATTATTAAGTTGTGGAGGATTCGTTATGACAATGAAGATGCAAGGACGCTTCAATACATAAAAATTATCTCATCAGAAGTTCTCGATATGAATATATTATCAGATATATTAAACATATTATGGTTTACAAGCATCAGTAACTTGTTCAGTTTGTTTTATATATTGCATCGTGCATACTTGAGCTCATTTCAGGGCTTGATTGGAACATTCTCAGCTGGAGAGAACGGAGGCTCATTACAGTTGATTCCAATGTCACTTCTGTGCACGCACCACAAAAAACACAATACTAAATTGATCAACACCATTTTTAATATGGTTCTGCGTTATGGTCCATAGATTGTTTAGCATTGGCGTTTCAAAATGTCACCACCATTAATCAAATATATTTGACTAGAGTTTAGTTCTGTTGGTGAATGCCAGAGAAGTATGACTAGATGTTGGAAACAAGATGGGTCCTGGAGGCGAAACCCCCAACGAGGTCTGGGGGCAAAATTCTCAGAATCGACCTATATTCAACTTCGTCACTGCATGCATGGGGATCACACGTCTAATAACCTAACACTTACTCTCACATTCATCCCAGCTAAATTCAAAAGCAGCATTGCATCCAGAATGCGGTTTTCTTCAAACATTTTCATGTGCTATACTTCCCAAAAGTGCGAATATGTGCAGGTTTTCTCTTTGCATACAGTAAGAACAATGTTTCCGCTACGACATATTAAAAAATCACAGACTTATTATGCCATATTTTCTACTAAAATGTCATTCTATCGTTTGACCATAGTTTATATGCTTTCAGTATCACAGCATTTTCCAAACATGATATTAAGTAGGAGTTTATCATAGGGATATGATAATGATATTAGCATCATTGCAAATATGACTATTGACTACACATCACATCAACATTCTAAATATACAAAACGATACATACATGTCGGTCGTGTCACCATGTTTACCAGCCACTGAATATCTACACGCAATGTAGAAATAGTAGCATTCAAAGTCAATTTCCTATCTTCTGTCGCTAAGCAGCGCCTCTCCGGCTTCGGCGGATAACCACATATACACGTCCCATGAGTTCATTGTAAACTGCTATCACTTCTTTTCCTGCACACTATCTTATGTGTACACTATTAAGCTTTCATTAGAACAAATCATATCGAGTCAATCTTTTACTTCATTTTTCGAGTTTTTGCTCAGAATTGCCGCGTTTGGACCCACTTTGGTGCGACGGTGAGAATGAAGGTATGAAAGTGAGAAGAGTGAAGGGACATTCAAGATGCTGTTTACGTGGAGTATTAAAAATGAAGGTAAACAAGGGGAACAATGACATTTTCGAACTTTAAGCAGTTGTAGAATAGGGGCTTAAGGGATCAGAACTTAGCCCAACGAAGTTCGACTTTTTCAGACACTAGTCACTACCTATGATTTATTTTAAAATTTCATTGACATATCAAATGCTTCCAATTTGGAGGAATTTATTGGGGTCATTTTTTCATCAACTTTTTGTATGGCCAGCATATTATTTTGTGCATACGTGTCTAGTTGTGTGATGTTTTTATCTATCTACATACACACATTCTTTATATATGTACGTGTTAGTGTATTTTAATATGTCAATTAATAATAAGTACCTTAAATTCGGAACTTTCATTCATTAAGAAATTAAGTACTAAATAATTACTTTAATTTCAAGTATATGTAGTAGTCAAATATATACAGGGTTTTCATAAAGTCTGGACGGATTTAATTTGCTTATAATTTTCTCATATGAATCAAATAATGTGCTAACGGTAGCGGAAGGATTAAATTTTTACCTGTAATCTGCACCAGCTTAGTTCATTCACCGCCAAACCTCCAACTGGGCGCCATTTACGTCCACATATTACGGTACATTTACGTCCGGTACATTTACATCCACACATTGATACGGTAAAAAAAATAGTCATCTCAGAGGAGTTTTTCATTTATTTATTTCTTTAATGACACACACACCAATACAGCTTACAACTTACTTTTAACAGTCAACATTGAAACAACAATGAAAACAACAATGGATGGAATTTGGTAAGAAACTGACCCTTGCTCTCCCTCTCCCTCTCTCAACGTGTTCAGAGTTGCCGCTTATCTAACAGTGTTGCCAACTAAAAATTTAATCCTTCCGCTACCGTTTGCACTTTATTTGATTTCATTATGAGCATTTTTATGAAAATTATAAGCAAATTAAATCCGTCCAGACTTTATGAAAACCCTGTATTTTGGATTTTAAGTACAAACATTGAACATATTCTTCACCTATATCGATCAATATTTAGAAATTCACAAAGAAGGCTCCTTCTGAATTTCCATTACATTTCACAAAATATTTTTTACCGTAAAAAGATCGAAATTAAAATGCTATTGATGTCGTCACATACAGAATAAAATTAAATAGTTTACAATTATTACTGGGAATTAATACTGTCACTCATTTCGAACAATTAAAAGAGCATAGTCTAAATGTATTGAAATTTCATTTCTTATCGTTAGTACGAAGCATTGTAAATAGTAGTAACTTTCGATAACTGTTCTCCTAGTGAATTTGTATACAACCAAAGGTAGTTTTAACAAGTTTAACAAAAAAAGTCCAAAATAACACTCTTGAAAACAGCTCTTATTTGAAAAAGGTACATAATGATCGCGTTTGGTTCTTGCAATGGTCTTTCCAAGAAGATTAATAAAAATTCAACATAGCATAACAACAAAAAGCTGTTTTGCTTATATATATATATATATATATATATATATATATATATATATATATATATATATATATATATATATATATAATGATAGGTAAGTTGAGTGTAGGGGGCGCCGAATTCTGCTTCGCCCCGGGCGCCGAAATCTCTAGCTACGGCTCTGAACGCGTTCAATGCTCTCCATTTGCGTAACTCGAGGGAGGTAAGCCTCCTAGATCATCGTGCCTCCCTTCTCGAGTTACATGCCTGCCTCTGTGAGGAAAATTTTGTCTCCAGCATTTTTTAAGATTGAAACACACGTATGAGCAGGATTGGCAAAAACCATGGTTTTTATTGAAAAAAACAAAAAATCTTTTTTTCTTTAAACCCTTTTTTTTTTTTTGTTGTTGTTGTTTAAACCAGGTTTTTTGGTTCAAATAATTTGTTCTACGCGATCACATATGGACAGAAATAAGTTTGTTTCGCCTTGGTGTTATTATACAACAATCGGGTTACGCTGGAAGGGGTTATATAAGCTTAAAGCGGAATCCAAACCGCTTCTCGGCTTACATCCGAGATAAATTGTCCTCTATTTGAACTCGAAACCAGGATTAACTGGCGATACGTCTGCCGACTCACTCAAGAAGGACTCCTGATAAAAAATACATTGTACTGATCTTTACATACTTGTTAATATAATTGTCAAGAGCCATTTCAAAAGAAAAAAAAAAAAACAGTTGCACAACCATTATACGGAATTACATAGGGACAATTTCAAAATACTGCAGAGTACAGAAGAATTAATTTAGTCCAAGTTAAAGAAATACGACGACTTAATTTGCATATCAGTAAGAAAAGTGAATAAAGATACGAATTATTTGAATCCACTTTGGATGAATCCACTTTGAATCTGACCCATTTATACATAAATAGATACCAAAGACACTTCTGATTTCATTAAATGCCTCTTGTGGGTTTTTTATGACCCCTCCCCCCTTCCAAAAGTACGGCACTTCGATGTATTTTACCAACAGTAAACATTATTAAAACGAAACAATATTTAGAATTTTTATTTGATTGCAATTGGATAACAATAATGAACTATAAAAAAAAATAACAAAAGAAACATTCATAAAGTTATAACAAGAACAAAAGTTGCTTTTGTAGCATAATCTCTTTGAGTACTGAATGGGGAATTTAGGTCTGAATATAATACGAATAATATACGGTAGTGAAACGTGACAACCCACAAATGTGTGTTCAAGATTTTACGAACACTTACACTTTTACGAACGTTTTTCGTTTTTTTGGTTTAATATAAGCCATGGTTTAAACTACCTTGGTTTAAACCAGCCAACCCTGCGTATGAGTAACGTGAGATGTAGGAAAAGTCTTACTGACACTTTTGAAAATGTGACAATTATTTTTAAAATATTGCTGAATTGGGTAGAATTGTACCAACTTTTTCACAAAAGGGGCTGAAAATGCCAGTGTGGTACCAACGGGCCGATGAATGACAAACAGGGCTTAATTTGGTACAATTGTACAAAGTGTGGCAACACTGGGTAAGGGGTCGTACAGCCTTAAACATGGCCTCATCATGATGGAACGTAATAAAATGTTGAAAAATATTCAACATGGCCGGTACTTGGGATTCAACCAGAATCTTTACAGCAGGAAAGTACGCACCAAAACGAGCGGTACAACGTGTAACTTGCCGATATGAATATGTAAATTCTCATGTAACTAGCACATTTGAATATCTAACTAATTTAAATATAATTATAGGAAAATTTTTAAATTGGACTAGATAGACGCATATATAAGAATAATTTACCAATATTTTATTAATAATATTTAACAATCGTTGTGTATTCTATTTCTATCAAGAAATCATCTTCAAAGATATTAAAACTGAAAATTCGGCTAGGAAGACGAAAATCAACAATCAATGTCCAAAACAGAGTAAGAAATAGCAAACTCAGACCTGTAACAAGGAGCTAAGAATGATAAGTTTATAAAGGCATCTGCGATACCTAAAGAGAGCATAATACGCGAGAATATCTAATACAAATTCCATTGTAGCCTAACGCTAATTGAGGAATGTTAGCTATAAATTCCACCACGAGAATCGAACACGGGACCAGTATACAGAAAATATGTGTATAGCTCCTCTACTCGGTAACTTCACGTAAACTAAATATAGGAAATAAAATACACTGGAATGTAATGGACTTCCCTTTCTTGCATATGTGATGAAGTCACAGGCAGGCGTAAAAGAAATTCTTGTAGCGCCACGTGTATGAAATTCCAGTAAACCTTATCTCGCATAGTGATTTTAGAAGGGTAACCTTTAACCTTAATCTGCCTTTTCACGTTGTGTCAAAATACTTAACAAACTAAGAAGATCCAATTACGAAGCAGAACATGTCAATCATTTTACCTCTCAAGGGTAGCCAGGCAACGGAAAATTATGTACTCTAATAGCATTAATATTTTTCTTCTTTAAATCGGTATAAAAAAGTGAAACGAACTTTGCCACTGTTAGCAGAGCTCAAATAAAATTAGCTATTTCGTTTCTATTTATGTTATAAAGAGGCTGCTTCTGGTCCTTATTGCACATCATGGAAAGAGCCATTTCCATTTTCCACTGAAAACTCTCCACAGCTGTACAGAAAATTGACATCGACTAACGAACGTAGCTTTTCGTACTGAAGAAAAAGATACCTTACTCCGGAAACCTACTGTAGTACCATTGGATATGTCTTGGTATTGTATCTTGAAAACGGGAGCGCGGTGACTGTGATAGAGCGTTCACCTCCGATGCTTGGGGTCCCTGGTTCGATCCCAGCTCGCGCCGTGTGGACTTTGTGGTGGACAAACCCCGTGGTTTTTCCCGGTGTTCTCCCGTTTCCTCCCACTTTCTTCATTCCACCATTTCATTCATTTATCATCATCACCGTCTCCTTTAGCATAACCGGCATAATTGTGGGACGTAAAACTTAAAGATTTCATTTGTATCTTGAAAACTTCCTAACTACTGCGTTTCTATCTCTTACCGTTCTTTTAAAATCGGCATAAATTAAATCGAAGCGATGACACAGCTTGGTAATTAAAGTCTCTCTTTCTTCAGTCCGGAAAGCTACGTTGATTAGTCAATGTCAATTTTCTGTATAGCTGTGGGTTCATCTCAGTAGAGAATGGAAATGGCTCTTCGTATGAAATTGAATATGATGAAATATGGCGCGTTCAGTGCACAAAGGAATCAAGTTTATTTTTTTGGTCATTATAGGAGTATTTCATCTTTAAGATCTCTGTCTGAAGCTTCTTGTGTCCGGACTTGTTCGGATATTATAAATAAGGTATAATGTTAAAAAACAAAAAAAAAAACTTTTTCTCCAAGTACTTACACGTACCGCACAAACTTTATAACTCGTACCTGTACCACTCTTTAAGAGAGATCAAACAACATAATAATATGTTAATTAGTAGTGTATTTTTTCGTATACAATACATAAATAAGTGAATACATTATCATTTTATCGTCTCGTCTTTAAATGTTATCTAAAAGTTACTAGAATCCTCCAGTATCAGGAGAGAATGACGAATGGTGTCATATAATAACATGTTAACCATATTTATTATTGGAGTATTGAACATTATGGTTCAGAGACTTGGACATCGATGTGTTGGAGTAAAATGGAGAAGATAATATGGATAGAGAGACTAACAGACGGAGAAATTTTAAAACGAATAGGAGAGAAGAGGACGATTCTAGTCAGCTTCTTTTGTAGGAAGTCCATCCAACTGGATTGGACATACCCTAGGAAGAAATTGTCTTAATACTGCCATAGAAGGAGAGGTGGAAGGAAAGCTAGGAATAGGAAGAAGAAAAACACAAGTGATCGATTATTTTTAAAAAGAAGAAAATATTGGGAGTTAAAAGAGGAAGCTGAAAATCAAAAAGCATGGAAGAAACACTTCCAAGCCCAAACTGAAAATTAAGAAGAAAAGAAAAGAAAAATCCTCATTAGTTCCAGGACCTGCAAAAAGGCAGAATACTTAATAATAATAATAATAATAATAATAATAATAATAATAATAATAATAATAATAATAATAATAATAATAATAATAATAATAATAATAATAATAATAATTGTATAATGACTTGCGTATATTTAAATGTCGATAAATGTTCTTTATTCTGTTCGTATAATCAAGTTATCAATTTTAAATTTTAATAACTGTGAATGATGTTACACTAAATACGTTCGAGATATAATATTTGGATGAAAAGTTTCGCAAACGAAATTCGAGATATTTCTCCTGTGGGAAACGTGACGAGTATTCTCATGTTCATTATCATATTTCCAATTTAATAAGGTACTTTTTGTATCGTTCTCGAAACGAGACAAGAAATTTCTCGTGTCATGAGTAACATACAAATGGCACAGTTGTTGACATCCGCATTGTATCCCCAATCAATCAATATATCTTTTTATGATTACTCATTATTATTGTGATTTGCTAAAATATATCTGAAGTAAACACTTCTTCCCTCGATTTCATGGAATAGCTTTGGCTAAGATATCAATTACTTTTGATTTTAAGACGATAAAATAATTAAAGATATGGTTCTACCAACACTGCATTTATAGCAAACATGATGCTAAAACAACACTTGGCAATTAAACCATGTCGCTCGTAGTGAAGAGTAAGCACAAGAAGAAGGAATCTGGTAAGTTTTTTTAAGAAGAATTTTCTATTTATTTATGCTAGTAGCATACGTTAAGAGAAATTCAGTCATAAATAACTTCAAGAATTATGATAGAAAGTTGTGTTTAGGAATAAAAGTTTCCCAGAAAAAAATGAAATAAAATCTTTTGTATTACGTCACACAGGTATGCCGGCTAGGCTAAAGGAGACGATGATGATGAGAAACGAATGAAATGATGGAATGAAGAAGGTGGGAGAAAACGGGAGAACTCCTAGGAAACTCACGCACACGGTGTTTGTCCACCACAAAGCTCACTTCTCGCGAGCTGGGATAGAACCAAGGATCCCATGCACACGGGGTGAAGACTCTACCAATGAGCCGGCCCAAAAGTTTCCAGAATTTGTACTTTCTGTTTAAGACAAAAAGTAGTTTGGTATTGGCAGGGCCGGATTAGGACCCTTAGAGGCAATACGCGCTTAAAACACATTGGTACCTCTAATTCAAAACATACCGTGAAATAGTAATATGTCAGTGCTCTTGTTATTATCGTATATATATATATAATTCTTCCATTTAATGTGTGGAGGCCCCTTTCTAGGAATTCTGGCTCAGCTGCACCATTTGCGATACTCCACAGTATGGTCCATAGACCATGGTAAATTCGGTTATGGAACATTTCTGTGGTGCCTCTTCATTTGATGTTCTAAACACGTGCTTATTTTGCTTCACGGTTAATCCAACCCTCGGTACTGAGTATAAGAATGACTATGTTAAGATTGAGATTTCATTAAACTAATAGATTACGCTTATCCTAATCAGTTGATTTGTTTACTTAAGTTTACTGTTACTTTTCAGCACAAAGGTTATATAAGACGTAGATTTACAACTTAAGGTATTGTCCGAACCACTACAAAGCGTTCAGATTTTTTTAGTACTCTTCTATCAGGAATCGAACTGGAGACCACGCCAACAAAGCCACACGCGCTAGTCACTATACCAACAGGGAGAGCTTTATTCTTAGACCAACAGAGAGGGCTTTATTCTATCAATGAGGTTTATATGGAATGTAAATTATTAATTACGTTTACCAGCACTTCAGAGAACTCCAAAACTGCAAGATGGCACCTTGATTTTCGCATAAAATTTGCTTTTTAATGTATAATTGGCTCTTAGCGCTCACCCAGAAAGTTTTGTTGTTAGGGGTTCAGATAATATCCAATAATGTGTTGTATTCGGTACTATTCTACACCCGACAAGACGATAAGTAATTTTAAAATACTTCCACCTATATTTTCGGAAAAAATATAGAACAAAATTATTTTTATAAGAGAAAGAATATACCTAGGTAGAGAAAGTGTGAGATCAAATTCTCTGCTACGTGAATCATTCTCTTGTTAAACAAGTATAGTTTTATTGAGAAAGAGTACAGGCACCAGCAAAAGTATCTCCCCCTAAGTGTTCTAATTCCATTACTTGGTATCCAGATGTGAAAACGCCTGGACAGATGCAACTGAACTTACACGTAATTTCTCTCGCCACTGACAGCAGTTGGTAGCACTGAGTCAGGTATTTATGCAGGTAAAATAGTAAAGTAGGTAACTAATGAAATAGCTCCCCACTCTAAGATGAATCTCTATGGTTCGGATCGTGTTGCCTAATGAACACACATATGACTCTAATTTTGCTGGGTATGTAATGTATTATTTCATTATAACATTATATCGTATGTTCAGATAAATAAAAATACTGGCCATTCATGAATCAGAAAATGCCTAGGTCCACTGTGTCTGATGTGACAGTGAAGTGGAAACGTAAAGCATACAGGCCGACCTCGTCTGTTGACTGACAGAGACCGCCGACAGTTGAAGAGGGTCGTAAAGTGTAATAGGCAAAATGAAATGAAATGAAATCTTTAAGTTTTACGTCCCACGTTATGCCGGTTAGGCTAAAGGAGACGGTGATGATGAGTAATGAATGAAATGGTGGAATGAAGAAAGTGGGAGAACCCCGAGAAAACCCACGCACCCGGTGTTTGTCCACCACAAAGTTCACTTGGCGAGGGCTGGGATCGAACCCGGAACCCCAAGCACCGGAGGTAAACGCTCTACCACTGAGCCACCGCGGCCCAATGTGTAATAGGCAGACTCTATCCAGACCATCACACAGGAATTCCAAACTGCATCAGGATCCACTTCAAATACTAAGACAGTTAGGCGTGAGGTCAGAAAACTTGAATTTCATGGTCGAGCGGCTGCTCATAGGCCACACATCGCGCAGGTAAATGCCAAACGACGCCTCGCTTGGTGTAAGGAGCGTAAACATTGGACTATTGAACAGTGGAAAAACGTTGTGTGGAGTGACGAATCACGGTACACAATGTGGCGATCCGATGGCAGGGTGTGGGTATGGCGAATGCCCGGTGAACATCATCTGTCAGCTTGTGTAGTGCAAGAGTAAAATTTGGAGGTGGTGGTGTTATAGTGTGGTCGGGTTTTTCTTGGAGGGGGCTTGCACCCCTTGTTGTTTTGCGTGGGACTCTCACAGCGCAGGCCTACATTGATGTTTTGAGCACCTTCTTGCGTCCCACTGAAGAAGAGCAATTTGGGGATGGCGATTGCATCTTTCAACACGATCGAGCACCTGTTCATACTGCACGGCCTGTGGCGGAGTGGTTACACGACCATAACATCCCTGTAATGAACTGGCCTGCACAGAGTACTGACTTCAATCCTATAGAAACACCTTTGGGATGTTTTGGAACGCCAGGCCTCACCGACCTACATCGACACCTCTCTTCAGTTCAGCACTCCGTGAAGAATGGGCTGTCATTCCCCAAGAAACCTTCCAACACTGATTGAAAGTATGCCTGCGAGAGTGGAAGCTGTCATCAAGGCTAAGGCTGTGCCAACATCATATTGAATTCCAGCAATACCGATGGAGAGCGCCAGGATCTTGTAAGTCATTTTCAGCCAGGTGTCCGGATACTTTTGATCACAGTGTATATATACACAGACAACAATAAAACCGCGGAAAAAATAAAATTTCTATTCGCAAATACGAAGGCCTGGCGGGCGGCACAACACTTAAACCTTGCCCAAATGAGACAAAGCTCACAAATTTAAATCAGAGTAACATCCTGAGAATAGAAATATTTTTAAAAATTATCCTACTTCTATTTGGAGTAAGAAGAGGAATGCTTCCACTACTTACATACGATATGGTGCTGCTTCTTTAGAAACTAGCAAATCCCAGTGTATGGAAGTAGTTCTTGGACTTCATTGTTCGAATGTATGCCTACATGTTCATGAGAGTGCGAATTGAGAAGTCAATCTCTAGGCGCATCAAGTATGAGAGCGGAATGTGTAGCAACATGAGGCGAGTGATACCTCGTTGGATAGATCTTTCAAAACTAAAAAGCGTTGTGGCAAAAGATTTTTCATATCGGCCACCGTATTCAAAATAGCCGCGAAGATATGTTGCCTGTATCAGACAAAATGTCCATTACCAATAATATGAAAACGGCTGAACATAAATGAACGGAACATAAACTTAAATAGAAAATGACATGGGGCACAGCGATTGGTATTGTCGCAGTGGTTCCCAGGGCCACCGTTCAAGGGGGTTCAGGGCCCAACTTCAAAATTGTAAATTGAAACATGGGATAAGTGATACCTTGTTCGACATATCTTTAAATACTAAAGACTGCTGTTGCAAAAGATTGTTCATATGGGTCACCGTTTTCAAAATTACCACCAAGACATGGCACCGGTATCAGATAAAACGTCCAGTTCCACTAATATGAAAACAATTGGAGATAAATTAACAGACTGTAACTCGTATAAGAAATCACAGAGGGTATTTATCATTCCACGGCTCGAGAATTTTGCGAAGAGGAAAAGATGATTAGAGTGCCATAATTTCACTATCTTACTGGGATATCTTATTCACTATCTAAGATAGTCAATTTCACTATCTTACTAGGGAAGACCCTTTAGAAAGTGATTCCTTATATAAAATTAAAGAAAAAGATTCTAATATACATGTAACAAATTGTATAAAGTAAGTTGGGGTACACTTTTAAGCACTAATTGAATATTCATCACATGGGTACCAGAGGATTATGAATCATTAATATATTTAGTAGAGTGTGCACCATTTTCTGTGTAATTTCTTGAACCACTTGCAGGAGTCACTTCTTTTTTCTTTCTTTCTTTTTTTTTTTAAGGTCAGGGTGTCTAACGTAATGTTTCGCATTTTCGGCGGTTTATAATTCTCAAACCAACTCATGTTTATTAGGACATTTTTCTTTCATTTGACATAAGGAATCGCCTCCTAAATTTATTACACTGACTTCAATAGCATCATGTACAATAAACTATACTTTTAAAAAGTTCCAAAAATAATAAACAGTTAATAAAAAAGAAATGAAATAAGATGTTAAGAAACGATTAGGTAGGTGATTTGGAATGGTAGGTCTGATTATTATATTAATGGTTCCTACATATCCTATTATTTCTGATTTCCACAAAGTAGCTTTTTATCCCAACTTAAATTCATAATTATTAACAAAAATCACAAACGTAAGCAATTTTTGGTAACCAAATACTCTTCGTGGACCCATATATCGCACTGAACACATTGTATCCACGTTTCACCTCGGACATCATCAGAAACGTTATTGCCGAAAATAAACTTACTACACTTCGTTTGTCAGACTATCGACAATACTGTAATGTCTTCCTCATTGCTCGATTCTTGAGGGTTTTAAAATTAATGAGGTTATAGAATTAATACGTGAAATTAAATGAACTCTGAATTGTGTCTAACGCACACGAGCTTAGACAAAAGTACGAGCAATCCCACTATTACTTGTAAGCGTAACATAAACTCCATAAATTACACGAAAGTTTTGCGTTTAATATAAATTCATTAAACTTAAATAATGAAATGTATACCTGAGAAACTCTTTGGCATTTGCACAATTAAATTTTTCCCATTACATTTCATTCAAATACATAACATAAAATTTCATTGTTACGATATCATGTGTGATATTTTTGTCACTGAAACCCATTTTAAGGTCACTAAGAGTACAACAGAGCGGATCTAAACTTTCCCTCAATTTCTTAACTGCTAATTCTGTATACTCACGTCTAGGCCAGTTGGCAAATTTTTGACAGTACTTACTTCACTATCTAATACATTATACCCATATATATATATATATATATATATATATATATATATATATATATATATATATATATATAAAGTATCCGTTTTAAGGGATACTTTATAATAATTTTACACTTGTTCTTGGATTTATCTTTCAAATCTGTATTTTAACGTAAACATCCATTTATTGCCTTGGGAGAATCCCTCTTTAGCACGTAGAGAACCTTATATAATCTCTCGAACAAAGATAAATTAATATGCATATTACTAACTAGTTCGGGAAGAATTCCTCTTAAATTTGTATCGCTTACTGTAAAAGCTGTAGTTTTTGCGCTACATTGACTAGATTTTGATTTTCCCGCCGAATAGTGGGAAATGGTATGGCCAATGTCAGCCCTACATTGTAATTTGTCACTATGCCTAACCTATGCAGAAACCAGATTGAATTGCCAATGTAATACTTACTAAATGGGTAAAATTGCGAACTGTTGGCTAAATAATGGCCAATTGTTGGTTGGACAACATACGTTTTAAACTACGTTGGGTCAAAGTCTGCTCGTAGTGTCGCGTTATTTCGTTTTGACTCCATGAAATAACGAATAGTACAATATAAAATGTGCAACAATCATAATCATCTTCATACTGCCATCAAGCATATTCGGCCATAATGGGCAACTTACTTGCCTCACATAATGAAGCTTTCGTGTACTGTGGTCCTGGGTTATCTCTTTTTGTATTGCGCTCGATACGAGGCGAGAAATAAGTTTTTTATCGTCTCATCTAGTAACTTTTCGCCGAAATCTCGTCTTATCTCGACTCTCGAAAAGCTTTTCTCATCTCGTCTCGAAAATTTTCTCGTTCCGTTTTGTAACTTTATAAACAAAATTTATGTCTTGATTTTTTCTTAATTTCATCTACAATTTATCAGAATCCTTCCCTATCACGAGAGATTTGTGAAGGGTGTGATATAGTAACATTTAAACCATATTTATTATTGAAGTATATTGTGAGTGAATATCAACGCCCAGTTCAAACCGCTTAAGCTAGAAACTTGAAATTTTGACAGTGCATAGGATTTATTACGTAAAGCAATAGTAAGTAGTGATTTTCAGAAATTCCAAGTTTTTCTCGGTCTTGGAGAAGATTGTGTCTGTCACTGTGATGATTGCTGCTTCATTTCCGGGCTATAACCATAGATCTAAGATTCATCACCCGTAATAATTCTGGATAAGAAGTTTGGACAGTCTCGCTCGAACTCTTTGTTGCAGCTCAGTGCAAGTCCGAATCCTGACGTTCTTTTGGTCAATGCTGAGAAAGAGAAGGACAAACTTCGCTGCAACTTGTCTCATGTTCAGTTCATCGGATGGAATTCGTTAACATGTACCTGCGGCAGTCCAAGTCTGTAACAAACATCGTGAATTATCTGCCTTCTGTCTTCGCGAATCACACCACACGCTTTCATGATCATTTCCGAAGCTGTGCATGTCGACTAGAATTTTGTTATCTTCCACAGATTCGCGGCCTTCTATGAAACTCTTGAACCACTCAAATGTTCCTGCTTCGCGCACTGTCACCAAATGCCTCTTTCAGCATGCAGTGGGTTTCGCTTCAGTTTTTTTCAACTTGACACAGAATTTGATGCAAATCCCTTGCTCAGTCATTTAACAAATTGCAGAAGCACTAAAACACGTAATAACATGCATAACTACATCTCACAACTGAACGCGCCAAAGATGACGCACTTTTGTGATGCACTAGCTAATACATGTACCTCGAGACATCTAGCTGCGGAATGTCTTACTGTTACTAGTTTGCCCGGTAAAAAAGAAATTTTCGGATATTTTGGGTAGCACCTTGTATGTAAGGCTAGTTTTAGACGGAAACATTTATCGTAGCAAAAATAGTATCATCGATATCCTACATAATGGCATATTCTATGGCATTTCTTGTCGATAAAACCTGCTCTATTTCGTAGCATTTTTGGTCCGATTGTAGCGCCATGGTGTATTAAAAGGAAGTGGAAGATTTTGTGGCAAATTTCATGCTTTTATGTGGGAAATTGAATTGTAGTAAAGAAAAATGAGTTGGAATAGGGATGCTCTTTGCCCACATAATTTTTTGTGGTTTTCGTTTTTAAATATAACTGGTGAGAACTGTCGTTACAATCACTATAGATTTAGCTACCTCACGCTTTAGTTTCGGAGTCATAACATCGCTCTTCTCTAGTGATTTGTTAGCTACGTCACGACAAGATGCTCATAAAATGCTACCGTGTAAAAGCATCATGCACTTTAGATGCCATAGAATATTATACGAGATTTTTGGCAGCACATCTGCTACGAGAAATGCTACGAAAAGTGTTTCCGTGTAAAATTATCCTAAGAAAGCTGATTTGTGAGGCGAGCAATCGCTAAAATGAGCCAAGCCAAAACACATGGAGAGAGAGTAATACCAGTCATGGTGACTTACACCATGTTGCCGAATCTCTCATAGACTTCAATCAGGTTTGGAAGAAAAAAAAATTAATAATTTTTTTGTCCTCCTATTCTCTTAGGCTAATAATCTTCCAAGCATGAATATCAATTCCGTATAATTAGCGATAACAGCTAATTACTTTCTAAATATTCAAAATTTCCTATCTACGTCCTTACAATAGTATCTGCTCGTAATGTCTAGGGTATTAGGCTCATATCAAAGAATATTAAATGAAATTTCGAGAAATTAAATAGGAGATTATTCGTTTATTTACAAATAGAATACTCTAATTTAAAGGTAGGTTACTAACTTTAACTCAGGACGCCACTCCGCCCTATATGCACTCTATCTTCCTTCTTACCCTTCCCCAATAACTAATGGAGAAAGGAAGTATTTTAATCTAAACTCTAGAAATCCTAATTTCCTTATTAATCAAATTACTCTCTATTATAGCAGGGACCTGTGGAAATACGGTTTACAGAATTCAGTTACTCCTGGACCGTACTCCTTGCTTTTAAAGACGGGACCTTGACTCATAGGTCACTGTCTGGCCTAAACCTGTCTCTGGGACTCCAAGTTAAGTCCACAAAAGGATTCTATCTAGCTTAAGCAAATAATTTTATAGGATAGGTTTGGTATTAGGGATAGGGTTGTCAGCCTTTACTCACGGCTCTAAATTTCCTTACACTCAAGGAAATAAAGGAATTTGGTTAAATACTCACTCTAACTCTCTTAAATGAAAGTTGCAGTGAGAAATCTCTAATCTCTTACAGCACCTAAATATGCTATAATTACATAAGCAGGGATCGAACCCAAACGCATTTGGATTTCAAAATAAATGTTGCTCCACCACTAGGACGGAACCAAAACCTCGAGTCTATACGTGCGTCACTCACCTCCGCCATAGACCCTTAGGAAGCTTATATACTCCCATTCTAAACAAGCAATAGTAATCCAATAGCCTCTGTTATAGGCGTAGGATTAAGCATCTAAAAATAACAACTTATTTCCTAAATCCCTATCATTTGAATATCCTATCTAAACGGCCAAAGCTCAATTGCTTAAGCGGGCATCTAATGTAGTAGAATCACTATTCTCTCTACATACAGTCTCTAACTAGAGGGGACTCTCTCCAAACTGCACTATTCACTTCCAGTGCAGCGGACTGGCTGGCCAAGATCCTACATTCAGGAATCCTCAAATTGCACAGCGACGAAGATAGGGGAGGCAGCCTTTTTATACGTTTTGACCTGCTAAAAAAAAATAGCAACAAAAATTCTTTAGAAAGTTTTTTAGCGCCAACTTCTAGAATGGAAAATTCCCAGTAAGGGAGACTGAAATACAATGGATTTAGCAGCTAGCCTCCTCGACAGGCTTCTAAGAGAAAAAGTTAGCATGGAAAAAAGCAACGATAGAACTAGCTAAACTTTAAATAAAAATATGGTTAATTCTTAAATAATAGGGGATGATGCTCTAATATATATATACATAAATATACAACATAAATTGATTAAATATTTCTTTACACTAATAATAATAAAATAAATGAATAGATATATATACCAATAAATTAATATACTCCAGGCCTGGATTTCTAACTTATAAATAAACACAATTAATAAATAGAGCAATATTTAAATTATATCATTTATATTTGAATCTAATATCAGCAAGGTCGCAAGACGTACCTTGCATATAACCCCATCACAAAAACCAAAAAAGAAAGAAAAAAAGAATATTATTCTCACTTGTTATTTTGAGTATTCAGTTTATAGTCCGGATCAGTCTTATATTTCAAAAATTTTTCATCACAACACTATCACAATCACAAAAACAAAAACAAACAAATTTTTCATTTAATTTCGTAACGACTTAAAATTTTTAGGTAGAATTTCCCTTCAGTACTTAGTCTCGTGACCGTCTTTAAAAAACATAAAAAAATTGTTAATTTCCAATTTAATTCAATATTTATTCACTTCACTTGTTCACTCACTTCCACTGTTTTTTTTTTTTTTCTGTTTATCTGCACTACCGACTTGCAGATTTCTGTTCACTAGAAGTCCAACTTCCTTTTTGCCGTCTCGACTCCGTTCACAGTACCTGATAAATCTAAGTCCTTACCTGGTGTTAAGGGAAGGTTATCTAATCCCTCACCATCAGTGATTAGATCCAAGAAACAACCATCCTCGACAATAGCATCTGGATTACTGGAAGAATCTTTCGAACTCGGTCCACCAAGGTTGGAGTCCTCTTTTGTGAACAACTGCTTATTAAACTTTTGCAACGATTCTTGATATTGAAGTGCTCTAATGTCCTTCAGAGTATAACCTGGGTCATTTACTCGAACTTTCTTAATATTACTGTTATTTAACTGTGAAAAACGCATACGACGTTTATTGTTTCGTGAAGCATCTACGTGACACAATAATTCAAGTTCAAAACGCATCTGCTTTAGGACGAGCAGCAACGTACACACTACGTGTAGGTTTCTTAAATCCGTTCGACATTTTTTCAAAGCTTTTAGACTACAAACAACGATGTTTACAGTAAACGACGAGACGAGAAACTGTGATCTTGGCCAGGCTTGTTCCCTAAACTAGCTAAATTTCTCTAAGAAAGAAAAAAATAACAGCACAAAGAATTTTTTTTTAAAGCTTAAATTACTACTTCTGTGGGATGTTTTATTTTCCCCCCAACTTTACTTTCTCTTTCGTTTGGAAATAGCGTTTTGGCAAACTCTGGCTGTAGTTCACGGACCTTCTTACAAAATTCTGGGGCCATAAAAACAGGTTTGATCATATCAGCGTTTGTCTTGACTGTTCTACCACTGTCTTGATTCCGAATTATATAAGTATTTGCAGCTAACTGCTTTTCGATCTTCCAAGGACCGCTGTATCTCGGTAAGAGGCCTGCACTCACTTTATTAGTGGGTGAAGAAAACCGTATTATCCGCCACCATACCATCTGACCGGGTTTGAATGGATTCGGTCGTCGACCTCTATTGTAAATTTGTTTTCTGTCAGCATGTTTTCGTCTCTGTACCTCACTCGCGCGTTTGTAAGCAGTCTCCATTCTCAGTTGGATTTCCCGAACATATTTACAATAATCTGGCTCCTCTTGAACTTCTTTCTCTTCTTGGGTTTCATATAACGGGTGTTTAAAAGACCTACCAAAGAATAGAAATGCTGGGCTGTATCCCGTAGCCGAACAAACTCTGGAATTTATTGCAAATTCAATAAGTTTAATATCTCTCGCCCAATTTTCATGCTTGTTAGCATACATGCCGAGTATTGTCTTTACATCTTTTATCATTTTTTCGCTTTTATTTCCCTTTGGCCTATAAGCGCTAATAAAATGACATCTTGTCTTAAGCAGACTCATTGTTTCTCTCCACAATTTTCCTGAAAATATTGAATGATTGTCACTAGATATCTGAGAATAAGGTCCAAACTCAGAGAAAAAAGTTAAAAGACAGTCTACCATTGTCTTTGCAGTAAGTCTTCTGACAGGATAAATCTTTACCAATCTTGAAAATCCATCAACAAGGACTAATCCATATCTATATCCTCCTATTTTACTCGGCACTAAGGATCCAAAATTATCGACATACAATATCTGGTTAGGCCTAACAGCTAATGAAGATTCCATAAACCCATACTTAGTATTAGTATTTTCCTTGTATAAACTACAGGGAACACAAGCTTTGCAGAATTTTCGTACATCATCACGCATACTTGGCCAGAAGTAAGCTTCCCGCAACTTTCTTAGCGTTTCTATCCACGAAGGATGACCTGATTCTTTAATTATATGAGCCATCACACAGAGAGTTGCCCTCAATGAGTTTGGGATCCAAACCACATCCCTAACTTCATCATTTACTCTCAATCTTCTTTTCAGAATTCCATTCTCGTCTATAAAACAATTTCTCTTCAGTCTCTTAAATTTTTGTCTCAGCTTACTAGAAACTGACACCTTATCTCCCTTTAAAAAAGCAATGAATTTCGAAATAAAAGAATCTTCATTTTGACTTTCTCTAAGTTTATCTAAATCTCTGATTTGCGAGAAGTCTGCATAATTATTTTCTCCCTCTTCTTCTACTAACATGCAGTAAGGTAATTCTGATAGCATTTTTCTCTTTTCTTCTAGAGAAAATTTTCTAACTTTGCTCACGATTAAGTTCTTTCTTCTCTTCTTTTCCTTCATTTGTTTCTTTAATAGTTTTACTTCCCTAAAACTACTATAATCAATGGGTAAAACCTCAGACGTTGGTAGCTCCTGAACGTCAATTACTTTTCCTTCGCTTGTCTCTATCTTTAGAAAACCAGAATCGTTTTCAGCTTCTAACGGTAATAATTCATTAGCCTCGTTGCTCCCCTCAAACTCTGGGCCTTCAGTGTGCGAGTTTTCGAGACGAGACAGAAAATCTACGGGATTTGTCTACCCTTGCTGAAATCTCAGCACAACTGGAAATCTCATTATTCTTGTTAACCACCTCTGTACAAGCGCTGGGACTTTCATAGATTTTATCAGTGATAAAATCGGTCTATGATCTGTATATACATAAATGACAGGAGCATGAATTAAATATAATTCGAACTTCTCAAGTGCAATAACAATGGATAAAAGCTCTAGATACGTAGAACTATATTTACTCTGAGTGGGAGATAACTTTCTAGATCCATACGCTACTACTGCTAAACGGCCCTTATCATCCTTTTGGGAGAGGGTGTACCCAGTAGCCACCGAGCTTCCGTCCACATATAAGTAGAACGGATCATCTAACTTTGGTAGAAGTAATTCAGGATCTTTGGCTAATTCCTCCTTTAGTTTCAATAACGCTTTCTCGTGCTTTTCTTCCCATTTAAATTTTGCATCTCGCTTCAACAAATCTGTAAGCGGTGAAACTATCATAGCCATATTTGGTATCCGAAAATGAAAAAAACTGGAAAAATCCCAAGATCGCTTGAAGCTGTTTTACATTCTTCGGCCTAGTAATTTGCTGCGCCATCTTTAATTTCTCCGGAGTGCATGTTATTCTACCGGGAGTAATAGTATATCCCAGAAATTCTATTTTCTGCGTAAAAAGAACTGCTTTATCAGGGTTAAGGGTAACACCTGCATCGCTAATTCTCTTCAACGTTTCTTCCAGAGTTTCAATTAACTCATCAGGTGTTTGACCGCCCACCACTATATCATCATAGAATGAGATGACCTTAGTATAATATAGTTCCTTTAAAACCATTTGCATTAACCTGGCTAAAGCAAATGGGTAATTACATAATCCATAAACTCCTCTAATGAACTGATACGTGCCCAAATGAGTTATAAAACCTGTATACGGTTGACTTTCTTCATCTAATTCAATCTGAGCGAAAGCATATGATAAATCAAAACATGCATAGAAATTCATCTTCCCTAAGTGAGTTAGGGCTTCCATTATACTTGGCAAACCTACTTTTTCCTTCTCTGTTAGTTCGTTAACTTTTCGACTGTCTAATATGACCTTGAAACTACCATCCTTTTTCTTATGCAAAATCGGGCAGCTTACGTACGGAGTACTCGCCTTTTTTATAATTTTATCTTTTTCCATTTGATCTAACACTTTCTCCATAATCTGCCTTTTCTCTATAGACATAGGTCTAAGCCGACAGGAAAAGGGTTTGGGGTTTTTAATATTTATATGATGTTTCATTAAATGTGTAACTCCTGGTTTGTCTGAAAAAACGTTCTTATATTTTTCCAAAATATTTCTCATTTTATTTTTTCTTTGTGGGTCTAAACTAACATTGTTTAACATCTTTTCTATAAGCTGGCTGTGGGCGTTCTCAATGGCCGCACAAGGGATATTTCCCTCCCCTCTACTTTTATGAGGTTTGTCATACTCGCATACCGCCATCCCTCCGTTCTCAATACACCATCCTCGGAGCGATGTACACAAAACAATCTTTGCCCTCGCCAGGCAGTCTCTTCCTGCAATCAAGGGTTTTAAAAGAGAAGATACCACGTGGAACCGTTGCCTAATTTTATGGCCGTAAAATTCAACTTCTACGAGCACACTCTCTAAGGAAGTCGTTGAACCACTCGCTAGACTTAAATACAATGGATCTTTCTTAAACTTTGCCCCTCTCTCTCTCCACAAATTTGCTTCGTTTTCGTCAACAAAGCTCAGTAGGCTGCCAGAGTCGCAAAACAAGAATACCTCTCTATTTAATATTGTCGCTTTTATTAGTGGCTCTGTTCTCCACCCTTGAGATTCCTTTTTTGCTTTCGATGCAATAAAAAAGAATTCTTTCTTTTTCCTGACGCACCATCGTTTCCCTCTTTACAAAGAGTACCGTTATCCCTCATTGATGTTGTCAAACTTTTTGAAGTTCTCTCTCGATCCTCTGGAATTACGAATCTCGTAAGAAACGACTCATCGCTAAAGCACCATGAATTTTTCGCAAGGTAAAGATCTATCTTTGCTTCTGATAGAAAATCAGCACCAAGCACTAATTCAATAGAAGCGTGAGAAAGAGCATAGAATTTATGCGTAAATTTCCTCCTTTTTATGAAAAAGGTTGGCATAACCACAAGACTACAGCTAGCTTCACCTGTAGCTAACAAAATCTTTTCATTTACTTTTTCCGACTTCGCTCCTTTCTCAATCCATTTTTTCGCGGTCTTAACATCAATTAATGAAATAAATGATCCACTGTCCAAGTAACAGTCTTTAATCTGTCCGTAAAATTTTCCAAAAAGATAAGGAGGTGCATTTTTCCCTCTAGCAAGTTTTCTAGGAAATCTAGTGACCGTAGCTGCAATATTTTCCCTTTTCCCGTGGTTCTCAACCTTTTTCTTGCTGGGGCAAACATAGCTTTTGTACCCAAAACCTCTACACGCATGACATTTAATTTCAGCCTTACTTGGTCCCTCTTTTTTACTTTCTCTCCTTTCATTTGTTTGCCTGCTAAAATATGCTGGATTTAATGCTTGCGGCCTAATCGGGGGGACTGACTCAGTGCCTATCTCTCTACTACTCACTGCAGCCAATTGGATACTTTCTTCCTTCCCTGCGCTATGCTGCTTAGCATAGTTATAATCTTCTAATAAATACGCTTGAATTTTCAAGGCGTATTCCTCCAACTCCCTTAAGTTAGCAAATTTCCTATCATGAAGAAATTGTTTATACTTAGGGTGTGCTTTACTTACAATCTTGGCTATCTGTTCTATCTCCTCGACTGGATTTTTCATACGAGAGAAAAGCAGTGCCATTTCTCTAATAAATCTTGAGAACTATTCGTCCGGTCTCTGAATTCGTGTCGCCAATTGTCCTTCTATTTCGCTTTCATAATTAAAGCTAAAATATTCCTGCAGTAGACTATGCCTAAATGCAGTAAAATCTGTAAATTTCGACTTGAAATTAAACCATTTACGGGCGTCAGAAACTAAGGCATTTGGAATAACTTTCTCTAGCAATTCATTCATTGTCATATTTTTGCTCTTGGCAAAATCTGTCAATTCATCGAGGAAATCGAATGGATTCTCCGATACTTGTCCTGAGAACTTCGGTAACGGTAGTTTTATTTCATCCAAATTACTACATTTACAATTTCTGTGCTCATTATTTTCTTGATTCCCCTCTCTAAGCTTACGTATTTTCTCTACTATTTGGTCTATTCCTAGATCAGCATCCGAATCTATCCCTAAAGCGGATTTTAACAAGTCTAATTCAATTACGTTCTCCATTTTCCTCCTACGTCTGTTTCTCGGTTTCATTTAATTTCTATGCCGGACGAGAATTCCCCACTTTTGAAAGAAAAAAATTAATAATTTTTTTTTGTCCTCCTATTCTCTTAGGCTAATAATGTTCCAAGCATGAATATCAATTCCGTATAATTAGCGATAACAGCTAATTACTTTCTAAATATTCAAAATTTCCTATCTACGTCCTTACAATAGTATCTGCTCGTAATGTCTAGGGTATTAGGCTCATATCAAAGAATATTAAATGAAATTTCGAGAAATTAAATAGGAGATTATTCGTTTATTTACAAATAGAATACTCTAATTTAAAGGTAGGTTACTAACTTTAACTCAGGACGCCACTCCGCCCTATATGCACTCTATCTTCCTTCTTACCCTTCCCCAATAACTAATGGAGAAAGGAAGTATTTTAATCTAAACTCTAGAAATCCTAATTTCCTTATTAATCAAATTACTCTCTATTATAGCAGGGACCTGTGGAAATACGGTTTACAGAATTCAGTTACTCCTGGACCGTACTCCTTGCTTTTAAAGACGGGACCTTGACTCATAGGTCACTGTCTGGCCTAAACCTGTCTCTGGGACTCCAAGTTAAGTCCACAAAAGGATTCTATCTAGCTTAAGCAAATAATTTTATAGGATAGGTTTGGTATTAGGGATAGGGTTGTCAGCCTTTACTCACGGCTCTAAATTTCCTTACACTCAAGGAAATAAAGGAATTTGGTTAAATACTCACTCTAACACTCTCTTAAATGAAAGTTGCAGTGAGAAATCTCTAATCTCTTACAGCACCTAAATATGCTATAATTACATAAGCAGGGATCGAACCCAAACGCATTTGGATTTCAAAATAAATGTTCCTCCACCACTAGGATGGAACCAAAACCTCGAGTCTATACGTGCGTCACTCACCTCCGCCATAGACCCTTAGGAAGCTTATATACTCCCATTCTAAACAAGCAATAGTAATCCAATAGCCTCTGTTATAGGCGTAGGATTAAGCATCTAAAAATAACAACTTATTTCCTAAATCCCTATCATTTGAATATCCTATCTAAACGGCCAAAGCTCAATTGCTTAAGCGGGCATCTGTAATGTAGTAGAATCACTATTCTCTCTACATACAGTCTCTAACTAGAGGGGACTCTCTCCAAACTGCACTATTCACTTCCAGTGCAGCGGACTGGCTGGCCAAGATCCTACATTCAGGAATCCTCAAATTGCACAGCGACGAAGATAGGGGAGGCAGCCTTTTTATACGTTTTGACCTGCTAAAAAAATAGCAACAAAAATTCTTTAGAAAGTTTTTTAGCGCCAACTTCTAGAATGGAAAATTCCCAGTAAGGGAGACTGAAATACAATGGATTTAGCAGCTAGCCTCCTCGACAGGCTTCTAAGAGAAAAAGTTAGCATGGAAAAAAGCAACGATAGAACTAGCTAAACTTTAAATAATAATAATATGGTTAATTCTTAAATAATAGGGGATGATGCTCTAATATATATATACATAAATATACAACATAAATTGATTAAATATTTCTTTACACTAATAATAATAAAATAAATGAATAGATATATATACCAATAAATTAATATACTCCAGGCCTGGATTTCTAACTTATAAATAAACACAATTATTAAATAGAGCAATATTTAAATTATATCATTTATATTTGAATCTAATATCAGCAAGGTCGCAATACGTACCTTGCAGGTTTACAAACACAATATTAAAATAAATAAATTTATTCTTTGTTTGGTGTTCCTCATATGTACACAGGAGTAAATGTCATTTGTTTAATATATATATATATATATATATATATATATATATATTCTCTTTGTATTAATTGGGAAGGTACGTAACTTTGGGCCTTATGCAGAGTCGTTTTGACGTCTGATTAAGGCAATACTACGAGATTGACTAACAGATGGTTATCAAAAGCGTATTCAGAGTCTCTGATTATTACATAGTAATCGACGGATTACATGTGACTAATTAATCTAGAGCAGAGGGTACCACTTAGCCACGATTTAGCTTGTGCGATACATTTCGGATTTCGTATGTCATCTATTTCCATTTTTACAGACTCAGTAGCGTAACTAGAATTTTTCTCCGGGGGGGGGAGCAATGAAGGGCCCAAGAAAATTTTGAGGGGACCATCTCCAATGAATGATTTTTGTCATATATATATATATATATATATATATATATATATATATATATATATATATATATATATAATGTGTGTGTGTTTTCAAGGTGAATGTTTTCATCTTTGTTGTTCATGATTTTACTCTTTTACGGTGAAAGTGTAAGAATGTACTACTTCAAACAACTAGGATACATTAATACAATTGATTTCCAATATAAGTAAGTAGTAATTTAATCGCTGCATTTAAAATATGTGTGGCTGGTAGGTTTAAGTGGAAGCAGAGAAATACACTTTTACAGGTCAAGAAAATAACTTAGAGGTTCATGCCTCGACTTAAAAGAGGGTCTTTCTATTCTTGTGGGCAGCAGCAAACTTATCAACAACTTCTTTAAGATCTAACGATTTAGCAATTTTCTTCAGTATAAAGTAATCCTAAGTTTTTCAACCTATCATCAGTCATTGAATTGCCTATATATCTTTAATCTTTTCAAACATGAGAATGGCCTTTCACATGTAGCACTAGAAACTTATATAGTATATGTAACTTGTTGGTTTCTAGGAATGCGTTTTTGTAGACGCAAAGATGAACGAAATTCACCAAGGAATCAACTTTGGTTTTCTCTCATCTTCATACAACTTAATTGTGTTTGGGAGGATTTTGAGTTTACATTTAAATATTTCCAGATCACTTTCATAATACTGGACTATCTGTTCTACAATGTTGTAATTTAGAAAGTTTTCACCTTTTCGATGTAGAGTAGTGATTGATCTAATTTTGCTGCATGATCCAAAGCGTTTTTCCGTCTCAGTGATTGCTTTATCAATAGTAGGCAGAAAAATGTCTCTTAATACATTATCTTTAGAAAATTCGTTTTCTGCCTCCAATGAAGGAAGAGATTAATCCAAAATGAATTTGTGATAATGTGATGGGGAATGTCTAATTCGTTTCCACAAGGAACCCCTATAGCCTATCTGTTTCCGGCTCTGGAATTTCAGGACCATTTTCTATGCATATCGACAAATATTCTTGATAAATTTGTTCGAATGTTGTTCGTTGAGAGTCATATTCTCCAGATCACATTTTCGACAGCGTTTGAACTAGTGAATCTACAAGAATCAAACCTTCCGACATGTCTGCATCTACTTGAAATACGACGAAGCTCAAAGTTACAGCATGAGAGCAGTCATATTAAATTTTACCCGAAAGCATTCCATCTCGTATAGATGACATTTATTTCCCGGATAGAATGATGGAAGTAAATAAATATCACAAGTTCCAGATTTGGTTTAATACCGCATAATAATATAAATAGTTGTTTGGTAGTTAAACTGTATTATTATTAATAATAATAAAGTAAACTGTGAGGTACGAGGACAAAAGTGCTTACGAGACAAACGTCGCACAGAAACAGGAACTGAACTCTAACAGGACAATGATTTGCCGTTCCACCCCACTTTAAATTATAAGCCTTGCTCTTGAAGCTTAAGTTTCACTCTAAAGTAAACTGCCAATAAATTATCATGTATTCTTAATATTATTTCAGAAAAATGTCAAAATTTCACGCTCTAAAAAATGGTAGCCTAATCAGTGACGAAACTAGACATTTGGTGCCCAGGGCAAATTTTGCGATTAGTACCCGTTTCATCTACATCCACACCAATAAACACACATATTAGTTTGCTGGCGCCTGGGCAACTACCCCGGTTCCAGTATCTTGTTTTGATCTGACCGTAGTTCAATTACTTTTTGTTACTTTTACCCTTGAGCTCTAAAACTGAGTAATGAATGTGCCTTTACGTTATTAAAATGATGAAGTGAGCACTCTTTGAAGCAAAAAGAGGAAATATGTTTTTCTTTCCCTAATATCAAAAGTGTTAGAACAGGCATTTAAATCGGGACTCCTTACAGCAAAAGAAGTATACGTGGTCCTTTTCCTTTCTTTCGTTTGTTTACCTTCACTGCTTTTTAGAATTTGACGTGAATTCAAATACACAAACACTTCACACCCACACCGAATGACCAAAGCTCAGCAGTAGAACATCAGCTTAAGATTCGGAAGATGGTGTGATTGATCCCTCGTGGATAAATATTTCAACTGAGGAGATTACCAAGATTGTTCCTCGGTGGCCCTATTGACTAATTTCCCTTATTTCTATTCTCTGAGTCTCGGATGTTTCAAAGCCTTAAAATAAATTCAAATGTAGTTGAAATAACGCTACTATCCTGTAGTCGATGCTAAATTAATATTGTAAGTTTTGAGATTAGATTTGAAGGAGGGGCATTAATTAGTATATCCTGTTGAAAATCCATGTCACCACTGATTTACTGTTCTGCATAATTCCTACAATGTAATTTTCTCAGCTGAACTTACTGAATGGAATATCTGTAGACCAGTCCCACAAACATCAGATAACAGGATGATACAACCTGGTCATGGGAGTAACTACACTTTTACACAAAACAGCATTACTGCCGCGACCAAGTTGTATCATCTCGGTATCTTACCTGATGGTTAGTAATCAGGAGATTGTAGCACTGGCTCTGTGATAAATTTCGGAATTTCTCTAGTAGTAGCAGTTTTGGGATTAAACTACAGTTAAAATAGTTTAAAAGAAAATACTTCTGAAAAATTTATTTGTAAAGAATCACTGATTTTTGTTAGCCACATTTCCCCAGGCTTTAGTTAATAGAATAGGTCCACCAAGCGCTGACTCCGTTTTTCTTGGAGATCGCTAGTATAGCTTATTAACATCGCAGGAGAAGGTTTCTACTTAGTTGCCACGGCCAAGAGCGTTAGGAAATTAGACGTACTAGAGACAAGACCAGAAGGAAGACGAGGAGAACCAGTACCAGTAGCAAATAGTAGGTGTTGATAGTATTCAGTATCTTAATTTTCTCCAACTATTGGGATACGAACAGCAGAGAGAATGACAGAAATAATAAAAACTTCTGCTCTCTTCTTTTACTGTATATTAAACAAGACCTCTCGATATTATTTGATAATAATAATACCAAATTATTTAATGGATGCTATGTATTTGTTCTATGTCGCCATAATCGATGAAAATTAATTACTTAGTGTACGAAGACTTCTTTCGTCCAACACGAGTGTAAAGTTTTACTGCAGTGCATGCTATTTAGGAAGCATCTCTTATTTTAGTATGACTCAACATTGAAACAAATCAGAATGCAGACTGATTTTGCCTTTTTTTTTTTTTTTTTTGGTTCTTTGTCGAAAACAAAGAAGACAACCAGATAAGGGACAGAGGTTAAAAGGAACGTTCAGATGCTGAAGTCAATGCATGCATCTTACAGATTTAGAGAAACTAGATCTTGCTGTACTCCAAACAAAAAGGAGCCTGCTCGGAACGCAGAGTATTGCAACATACGATATTCTGCAGTTAGTAACTTTGTTGTCGAGATATGTTTCGGTAGTAGTTTAACTTGCGGGCACTATTAATTCACCGTTTGTAGACCTATAGCAGTATCACTCTGTGTGTGGGGACCATTAGGGGGGCCAAGATTTTGAGCAAGGGGGCCTGCCCCGCAGGCCCACCCTTGACTCCGCCACTGTAACAGACTACGCATGCGCACATCTCTTTTCCGTAGTTGCCAAATTTATTTTTCTCACCGATGCATAGGGATTCTATAACTTAATCATACCCAAATCATCATTTTAGTTCTACTCAAAGTAGACTCTGAATACCAAAAAAGTGCACTTACCTTAGTAAAGATTTAGTATCCTTACTAACTAATCTGTGACTAACCCTCGATTAACGAATTCTCTCTGAATGCCGCCCTTTGTGATTACATTATAAAGCCGCTCCTATGTTCCTTATGGATTAAGACTTGGTAAACACCACACTTAGCATTTCGTATTCCTACTTTATTATACACGTGGGAGGTAAGATCCCGATATACTTCGAGTACTTATACATTGTTGTTTCGGTTAAGTTCCCATAAGCCCCACGCGTCAAATCTATGTACTAAAGAACGAAACCTACTCTAAACTATTATGAAAAGTTCCGCATGGTTAACGAATAAATGCCGGTCTTCCAAAAATAACAACACATTTTCCCCGTAAGTTTTGTAAATGGCTACACGTGTAGCGTAGAATAACTATGCGTAGCCCCATTAAATTGAAATAGTAATCAGCAGAAGAAACATGTTTCTTTCCCCTCCCGGCTAACAAACAATGTATTTGTTTTTCTTTCTCTCCTATGAAATTTTGAATG
The DNA here is from genome assembly GCF_964235325.1 of Thermobia domestica. Classification (NCBI taxonomy): domain Eukaryota; kingdom Metazoa; phylum Arthropoda; class Insecta; order Zygentoma; family Lepismatidae; genus Thermobia; species Thermobia domestica. Next base: position 51,750,406 of record NC_137471.1, read on the forward strand.
TAAATAGCGAAATGTATACAAAGATAATTTTTTATTTTTTTAACAAAAAGTCGAAGAAATTAAATTTTTAAGTACTATGTAAGATATTCTGGCCGACACCGGGCTGGCAACTCTGCAACAGTTCACATTTGAGAAATCAGAACTGATGAGGATTTTGATCTGTACTAATTTTACGTTTTATTGGAGATTTTATTTTTATATATCTATTTTTGACGATGAGGTGAGTTGATGGCAGCATAATTGATTATAGTACTTTGTAAGTTATAATTGGGAAGAGATTCGAACATTGACAAGAATGCCTGTGTTGTGATTCAAACAATGCATTCAATGAAATATTTATAATATATTCATTTTCTGAACAATTACGTAAAAAAAGGTGCAGGTTAAGCATAGACACCACGTTTTGGAATATTTAAAGGCTCAATACTCTGCATCGAAAGACATGTTTACAATGAAGATGTCGGTGCAGATTGTAAATAGTCCGTCATATTAAAAAGCATTTTTTCTCTACTTTTTTTCTTCAAATTATTCCCTAAGACGTTCCGGACTAATATTATCTCGGTACATACTCAAATAATTGCTTACAGATAGATAATACGCGTGCAAACTGTTATGCCTGAGAAATGATTACGTGTTATCCTATTAATGCAATTATTTCATCACAAAATACCCTCTCAGTGTCTTAGAACTTTTCGGATATAGTATACATGAAGCTGCATCAGTTCCCGAAGGAGCAGGACGCTCATACTTTTAGGGATTATTCATTGAGTATATACGAACTTACAAAGGGGGTAACAAAGCGACTTTTATTTACTTATCGACTGATACGAAAATAAAAAAGAACGTATCTACTTTATATCTGCATGTGTAGTGCCCTTGTACTTTATCTATGACTATGTGTGTGTGTGTGTAAGGAGGGGGAAATTTAACGCATCTCTCATGTCTTGTGCACTGGATACTTCTTACTATTGCACTACGTAGAAAAATTATGGTATTTCATGTAGAAGTGGTAATAGAACACAGAAGAAACGCAGATCAGGGGGTTCTCATGTATACTATTACCCTTGTTTCTTAGGAGCTGTATTCATGGATGTAGATTCACTTAAGCGAGGATTTCTCTTACGGGTACAAATACGCATTGGGACGTATGACGTAAAAACTACTGTACAAGGAAAACGAACCACCGTATGCTAGGTTGCCACATTAACCGAAAATGCTGTCTTAACAGGGGGTCAAGGCAGAAGGGTGCACTCCCAGTGCAGATTCACTTCAAGAGGTCTACCAAAACACCAACCAACCTGTGCTAGTTGGCCACTATAAAGCAAGAATGCTATCTCCATAAAACATAGCTGAGCAAGCGAAGGGTCTGCAAGGCTCATTGTCACTTTAAGAGGTCTTCAGCATCTCAAAGCAAAGTACCATGACCATCCCGAACACATTACCAAAACCGAAGAAGTTTCAAATTTAACTTCCGGTTTCACTACTGACTTCCACAGGAAGAACTGTAAGAAATATCCAGATGATGCGGTTTTATCCCAAGAATACGTTCTGTCTTTATAACCCTTCAATTTAAACCGGGAGTAGTTCGGATTAGCCATTTCCGGTTTCACTATTATCATCATGTTTTGTGTTACTGAATATATTTGAAATTCAGTTGATCACCGGTTCCAGTTTCCTGTTCGTTATTATTTTTGTGTCAAGTCTTATTTGACAGAAGATATTCAACTGCTTAGACTTTACAATAAGAAAGCAAGTTATATTTATGAGTGTATCTTTCATATCAACCATCACATTAACCAAGCAAAAGAAATATTCTTTGAAAAAAAAAAAAAAAAAAAACTTCAACTTTGATTTCCCTTTAAGTAGTTCTAAAGTAGAGTATGGTTACTACTTAGTTATAATTGGTGTTTATTTGTCAGATGGTATCACGTTGAACTAATCAGAGAAAATCTTTTATTTAGTGTTTTCTTACTAACTTAATAAGAATCTGTTTCCTTCGGAAGCAAAGTGGAAGAAAAAAAAGTTTTCTTCGTGACATTTTACGCTTGGTGACCATTTTGTCTATTTGCTATTTACCTCAGTATGAAAACAAAAAAACATCTAACATTATTAAATTTGTTACACATCATATACGAGTTGTATCGAGTAGTTCGCTCCTTTCTCGGTGAACTATCACCGCTAAACGAATTACATAATTAAAGAAAGTAAATAGACTCCGTACAATTAGCTAAATGTAAGATATCTGACTTCTTGGCCAACACCATTACCTCACTGAAGTAGCAATTCTGGTCAGATCCTCTTCTAGTGAAGCAGTGCTGGCTGTCGTCAGAGAAAAGAGAAATGCCATCTCGTACTCACAAGATGGTGTGGACATTGCTGTTTAAAAAGTCAGCATTAAGGGCGAGGGGAGCCGATGTGCTTCAAAGGGATGAGTGATACAAGACGGCTGGAAGTCCCTGGCCTCTTAAGGGCGGAAGGAGTTATGGTTTCATCTTCCAATTGCCGATGTGCACTACTCTTGAAGATCATTGCTTTCCTGTGAAATACTATTACAAAAAGTTAGATCTCTTACATTTAGTTTTTATAATTAGCTGGCATCAATTACCCGCTTCGTTGGGTAAAATTAAGAAAAAGTAGGAATATGTTCTGGTAGTCAGTCACGTTTTACTATTGCCTATGGGTCATTCCATAGTAACGGACGGGACATTCATAGATATTTCAAGTACAATGAAGTTTAATTTTCTAGTTGTCCTTAATAATTATAAATGTAATATACACAACAGGGAAAACGTAAGTAAAATAGGCTTTCTGTAGCTTAATTTCAGAATATTGTCAGAGATATGAACTGAGTTGTTAATATTTTTATGGAGCGTAACGGACGGGACACATATTGGACGTGGTTCGCAACTGTCAAATAGGTAGTGTAAATTTCTGCGAATTGTTAAGAAGTTTGCAAATATTAAGTATAGTACGAGGCGTCTTGATCTTTCAACTACTGCTACACAACATATTGTGTCAACTTGGTTTGTTGGACATGAGTTCTGCTTGATTGATTAACCATAGTATAGCGAACGGACGGGACAATTTGTCCTATGTTTCAAAAGCCATATTTTATACATACTACGTTATAATTTCTAATACACGTTTTACAATATGTGTGATATTAACATAGTTTTACTGATGTAACGTTATTTGTAACTAATAGGATTGTCTATTACACAACAACTTTGGCAACATAAAGACCATAGACGTATTCTGTAGAAAAAAAAAATCAGTTTTCATCGTCAGAGCACACATCAGAAAAAGACAGTTTCTGTTTTACTGCTTCTTTTGTATTAAACATACTCAAATCCAAATCAGAACTACTGCTGCTACTACTACTATCGTCCTCGTCTAACACTGTATATGAATGGAGCTCTGATAAAGCTGTTCGTCCAGCTACAACCTGAAATGGATTGATGCCCCTAAAGTAATGTTTGGTTTGAATGTGTGGTATAGCCAGTTAACAGTTTTCCACCTGTTTTGTAGGACGGATTTCTGCATGTCTATTGTTCGAGTGTCAACAAAATAGAGTTTTATCCCTTTACAATAAGAAGAAGCAACATGAAAAAACTCTTTGGCTGAGCTGACCATCACCGTTCTTTCTTTAACCTCTGCCAGACCGTTCTTTTTAAAGTCCCACCAACACCATCTACAGCTCCTTTACCGTGGGATGTTGCAAAGAAATTCCATTCTACCTGTACTCCGAAATCGTTTTCCATGTAACACATGTTTGCAATGTTAAACTTGTTTTTAAACTGCGCGGCACAGCCATCAGAAAATATAGACACTTCAGAAACATTGAAATTTGATCGAAGATCGTCAATAATTATCTTCAGAAAACACCACACACTAACCTTATCATGAAACACATGATCACTCACAATAGCGTAAGAGATGGTATGATTTTTAACCCATGCAACACATGTGAAAATTGTAACTTGTTCATGATTCCAAGGTGCACTTTGTATTTCATCTTGGGTTAGAGTAGTATAATTCTCTGCGAAGTCCACTTGTAACACTGCTTCACATTCTTCCACGCTTCTTTTTTTATATTCAAAATGTTGTTCTTGTGTCTTTTTCACAAAATAATGAGTCTTGAAATTTGTCAGTTGACCCTGAAGTTCATTTATAGCATCAACTACGGACCCCTCGACAAATACTTGCTTTAGGCGGCCATCTATATCCTCCCATTGCTTCCATTTTATCCTGTCACCTAAGTTAAAGTCATCGGGTTCGGGCAATAAGGAAATGATTTCCTTACAGCTTTCGCATGATCCTGTCATGCACTTTTCGGATCCCACATTGCAGTATATTTCTTGCATAAGGTCACTGCTGGTGGAGGGAAAGCAAGGTACCTTCTTCGCCAAAGCTTCAATAATGAAGGTAAAATTTGAATGATATTTACACACACAAATATTGTGAGGCATTTCCGATGACGGTAACACAAACTTCGGTCGTAGTTCATAAAATTTGCTGAGTTTAATCTTAACCGCAGGGTTTTCAATTGTAAACAGGCGGTAAGCTTCTTTAACTGTCATCATCATGTGACGTTTCTGTAACTTCATTCTACCACCATCACTGCACTTAACACTTTTAAAGTCCTTTTTCCCAGGGGACTGACGGCTTACATCATCTCTGCAGTAAAATGCTTCAACCGTACGTACATCTTCAGTAGACATTCTTTTCCCAGATGATTTTATTGTTTTGGTCAACGAATTCACGGATGAATCGCAATTTCGAAGAGTATCCGAAAGCAGTTTCTTGAATACAGCTCTTTTCTTTCGTGGGCTTTGTGGCCGCGTGATTTACTAACCTTACTAATGCATAATAAAAGAGCGTTTATTAAAACGCACGTTCAGAAATGTAGTCGTTGGTTTAATTCTATTTATCTCTCTCTTTCTCTGTCTTTATCGCTCTCTATATATTCATAACAGTTCCAGTACAAACCACATAATTACAGTACGAACTGAAGTATTGTAAGCACAACTATACTTTTATATTCATCAGATTAGTAAACATTAAATGAAATGCTGATATTCTTTTCTTTCTTTTCAAGCACTTATAATATAATTTACATTAATGTAAACCAAGAATAACCTTGACCCTAAGTCTGTACGAAAGGAAACAATGAGAATACACTCACAGTCTGAAATCCGTAACGGACGGGACATTTTTTTAGTAGAACAACACGTGAACTTCAATAGCACATGATCACACAACAATTAGTAATTTATAACTTACTACTTGAATACTCTTTAATACCAGCAGCACAAATATTAATTTTACGAACGTCAACATAATAATAAACTTTCTTATCTTTCAGCGTAACTTACGGGACACAACACAATCGATATTTCATTCACACTTTCCTAACAGCTCCAATGATGTATGTAGCTTGAACAACGTCAAATAAACTCTACCTTCCTGCCTTCGTTCCTCACTAACAAACAACTAAGAAACACGTGAACACATTGATTGCTGCATAGGTACAAACATTAGACTATTCTCACTCCGTAGTTGCTCCCACGCGGACCCTTGATTTCAGCGAAGCCAGATGACGTAATTTTATTTCACCGCGAAAAATGTTCTCGTATCATTACCTGGAGACTTTCTCCCACATGACTACGTACTGAATGTTTTTTTATATCAATGTTTGTAAAATGGTACCCAGGCTCAGTTCGACGTGGAATGACCCTAATGCGCTCTTTGATATCGGCCATTTTCGATGATTTTTATATATCCTCTCCCCTCCCCATGTTGCGGGGTACGGCATCGGACATGTCATTGTTCATCTCAGCGAGCCCGAAAACTATGAATCGAAATTTTTTCATTTCGATCATTTTAATATATTTCCGCCCTCACCTAAGTTGCGGGGCTGAATTTGGATTTAAACGACATCAGAAGGGTCACTGTTCACCTTAGCGACTCTGAAAACAGGATTCGACACTAATATCGGTCATTTTCAATCATTTTAAAATGTCTTTCCCCTCTCTACCTTTAAGATACCCTATCAAAGTGATATAACAGAAATCATCTCACGTTTAAACTTCATGTAGGTTGTAAATTTAATCGAAATCGGTCCGTATGTTTAAAGTTTTATTTATATCTCCCCTTTCCTTAAGTTCTACCCTCAAAGTGAAATAATAAGGAACACGTCAGACCCGAACCTCATCTATGTTCAAAATTTGATCTTGATCGTTTGATTCAAGAGTTATTAAGTTTTATTTATTTTTTTAACTTTTTCCTCCCCTCTCCTAAGTTCTATCGTCATAGTGAATAGATAAATACCATTCTAGGCCCGAACCTCATATGTTGAAAATTTGATCGAGATTGGTCGAGTGGTTCAAGAATGAAGTCGTCACAAAGAGCCATTATCATTTTTATTTCTTACATATATCTCCCCCGTCCCTACGTTGCATCGTCAAAGTTAAATTACAAAAATTATTCCAGCCCAAACGTCATCTATGTTGAAAATTTGATCAAAATTGTTGGGTGGTTCAAGAGTTAAGTTTTATTTATTTTTATATATAAATTACCCCTCCCCTAGGTTCTAGCGTCAAAGTGAAAATATATATATATATATAAAAAAAAATGCAGGCCCGAATCTCCACTAAGTTCTACCGTAAAAGTGATATGATAAAAATCACCCCTGCTCCGAACCTTATCTATGTTGAAAGTTTCATCGAGATTGGTCGTTTGGTTCAAGAGTTAATAAGTTCTATGTATTGTTTTATAATTCTCCCTCCCCTAAGTTCTACCGTCAAAATAAATAGCTAAAAACACTCACAAGCCAGGACCGCATTTACGTGAGAAATTTGATCGAGATTGGTCGGTCGGTTCAAGAGATTAAGAGTCACAAACATAGTTACTTTCAATTTTATAATATAGATTACAATGAGAAATATCTTGAGAAATACAATGAGAAACATTGTGGTTTGTCTAGCAGCAAGACTTTACCAGTTAAAAGGCGAATTGTATCTTGAAATCGAAACCGTATTAGGTAAAAAGCTTTAATAAATAACAGAGTTAGAAGCTTTTAATTGTCAATATATGACAGAACATTACAAGGTTATTTTATTCAAAACATACAACCCATACAATGTAATGTATCGTGACCGATAATCGATACGTTACAAACTGATTTATTTTTCCACTTGGTACTAAGAGTAATTCACCGAAAATAGTTTATGCTCTCTCCACCTGGGAATGATTAGAGCATTCCGAAAGAGGCAGTGAGTGATTGATGTGATTTGTAGGGTTATGGTAGGCAATTTTCATACCTTATTTTTATTTTATTATTATTTATTTTTTTCTAGTTTCTCTTTTCGAAGTACCACAAAGATTTGGTGTGCTAAAAGCTTCAAAGCATTGTCCTGGACTTTATTCGGAGGGGAGAGCAAGAGATAAATGTTTATTGAATAATGATATAAATGTGAGGATGATTTTTATTCATTATAGGTTGCATTGAAAGGAAGATGGTAGCACCAAAGACAAAAGCAATAATTAAACCCAAAGGAGGCCACTACTTGATTGGGAAGGGGGGAAGAATATCAGAAAAGAATGGGGAAGTGCATATCAGTCATGGTAGGAGATGGGCACTGCTCCCCTGAACACTGCGGCACATCCACAAAATTTTTTTAGTTTGATACAAACAAAGTAAAATAAATATTCCTCACTTGCCATTATCAAAAAAATAATAAGCAATTAAAACATTGAGATGAAAGTTAAAATTTCTAACCTCTAAAACATAATTGTTTGTTTCAAATGTGTTTGTGCAAATGCAACTAAGGAACATACCTAAGTTAGCCACTTTGTAGTTTATATTCACAACAAAATTCTTGCAAGTTCTTTATGTAACACCATTAAAATGATTTGCTTTTATGAAGTTTCTTTTCATTTTAATTTGTATGAATGTAGTATTTTCTTTTTAGTAACGTGTTGATAATATCATTGCCTTTTGCAATCATTGTTCATCATGAAAGTTGTTTAAAGTATACACTTAATATTACAATTACGTATGCTGAGAATATTAATTACAGTAACTTATCCCTAACTTTGGACTCTGGTTTGAACCCGTTTCTCTTGCGCTTAAGTCAGTCGTGTTACCGATTGAGCAAGGGCAGCCCCAACTTATCTTTATATTACCTGTATATTTCACTTTATCACAGCAGAATCCTTTATGACAGTGTTCATAGAAGATTTTAACTAAAAGGAAATCAATCAAAAAATATCGAGACTTCCCTGAAAACATATAACACGTCCCGCCATTGATATACACCCACATCAATTTTGGAAAGTCGGCGCCGTTGATTGTATCCATAGAACTCCTTAGAAGGTGTCTCTTATATCCAAATTGAGACAAAATTATCGTGAAGAATTCTAAAGAATAAGCTTAGAGGTTCGATGTTCTCAGCTAGCTAATTTATAAATGTAAACAATTTCTCTCATCGCTGGCTAGCGCGTGCGCCATTGATGCGCATAGTTCCTGGTTCGATTCCCAGTGGGGAGCACAAAAAAATTGATTCTGCAATCATTAATTCTCATCATTCTTCCGTCTCCATTTGCCAAAACGGTATAATTGTGGGACGTTAAACTAAAGTTTCAGTTCAAAGAAGTAGCCGGGTCACGTGTATACCACGTCAGCAAGTTTAGTTATGTTGAAAGTAACTAAATTGTATGTACCCAGGCCGACGTTTTAAGTTTAGTTAGGCTACATACTACAAAGAAGCAATTATATATATATATATATATATATATATATATATATATATATATATATATATATATATATACATGGAATCGATGTTGTTGATTGTCCATATCTTGGGATCACCTCCATTAACAAACCAATTCTAACTTTTGACCCTCTGCATCAGAGGTCGCCAAACTCATGAAGATTCTGAGCTACCATACCGTTTTTACTAGCGTACTACTGTGAGTTACAATCAGAAGAACTACTAAGATTTTTTTTTTTTAACACATTTGTTTATTCCCTATAAACTTACATTTCTAGTAAATATGAAATCAAACTATCCAAGTTAGCAAATGTCTAATATACACACAAGAAACATAACGTGCACAACCCCATACGTATACAATCAACTGTGAGATGAAGCTGACAATAGCAGTTGTGCGGGAGAAACAAGCAGTTGTTGACAGCGCCCCCTGTCGTTAGCGTCAGCTCAGTGGAAGAATCAAGGTTAGCCATCTGGAACGTTAACGCGATTTACCGAAAGTGCCTCCGCCCGAGTAGCTCGCGATCGACGGTTTGGCGATCACTGCTCTACATCCTGGCCAAAATTTATGGTGATCCACTAAGTAGTTTTTCAAATTTTGTCTCTTCCAGACGGATAAGTAAAGTAAATATATAAATTAGTTTTGGTAACCGAACTCTTTTTGTTTTTAGATACACTTAAATAGATAACCAGTTTTCAAAAACAAGAGAAATAGCTGTTTATGTATCAAACCCGTTGCTAAAAATAAACTAGTTCGAAATTTCATTGATATGTGTCCATACGCTTAAAATTACAAAAAGCGAAGGTCTGTAAACTTACGTGCCGGCATTGTTATTTGCTGTATTATTATATAGGCTTTGAAATATTGCAGATGGTTACTTATAATATCTTTCTTCGGGAAACATAAAAATGAGTATTATAAAAAGGAAAAGCAGGAGTATTGTTTTATTGTATGAATTACTATTATTTTTATTTTAGGTAAACAAGGTTACAATGCAGCAAGGGAAAGGAGCCGAGTAAAAAGCCTACAAATAGCGTTTCTGGAGTTGCAGCGATCGTTACCTGCTGTGCCGCCAGATACTAAGCTTTCCAAACTAGACGTTTTACTTTTAGCTAAGTCGTACATTCAATACTTAACAGGGATTCTGGAAAAGGATAGAAGCGTGTATGTTTGTGCCGAAGACAGCACTGCTATTACAAGCTCTGATCATATTTTACACCCAATAAAGGTATGTGCTAAGGCATTTAAAATCATTTATGCTTCTAGGGATTATTTGGCTATAAATAAAAGAAGTGAATTTTACTTACAAGGGACATGTTTCGGTTCGAACGCGAGGATCAACATAAAACTTGGTAGATATATACAGGACTAAGTACTGACCACTGTAGGGAGAGTCATTTCCATGTAAAATTCGTTTTATACTGACAGTGCCCCCTATCCTTCGAAACACTAGCAGTTAGATTCTGTGTTATAGGCGCTGAGTGAAGATCATTTAGGTGCGTCAGTGTGTGGTAGTAAGCTCCAATTAGTATTAGGTGTGGTAATCAGTGTGGAAAAATGGGGCGGGCTGTTGGCATTAACTCCTTTCCTGTAATTTAACTGTTAAAAAAAAAAAAAAAGCAAACTAAGGCGCAAAATTATGGATCAAACGTCAGTTGGAGCGGAAGATGAGTCATTTGAGATATTTTGTACACTTTAAGTATCAGCGAGTACGAAAATGAATTAGAAATGATACACAAATCGACACTCTACAGATATTATGAAAAAAATGGCAGGGCACAGGAAGACATCTATGATAGCAGTTCAGAACGGGAATAAGACAGTATTCCATAGCGGGAACAAGACAGTAGTCGAAGCAAATACGACGTATCTCCAGCACGAAAACTGAAAAGTACAGATGTTTTTTGCAGTTTACGGAAGAGAAAATCCGGAGTATTTACAAAGATTATCATGAAGGAGGATACAACTCGTATAGGAAGCTTCTGGAACGACATAAGAAACTTATTTCGTTAAATAACCCCAAAAAAGTTTGGATTATGGATACGCGCTGTCTACGAACTTTGCTTCATTCAAAGGGAATCGGGAAATGAAACTCCAAACAGTGAAATGTGAAGTCATCAGAGAGCATTGTGTATCAGTACATTACTAGCATTTACAGTGCTGAGCTTTCCAAGCGGCAAAAGAAGTTGGCTTATCGGAGTTCAAAATGTCGCCGACTTTCATTGGAAATCTTTAGAAACAAGCAAGAATTATATCACGGACAATTCATAATATCTGTAGAGTGTCGATGTGTGTATCATTTCTAATTCATTTTCGTACTCACTGATAATTACTTTGCACAAGAATGTCGCAAATAACTCATCTTTCACTCCAACTGACGTCTGATCCTTAAATTTGCACGTTTGTTTGCCTTGTAACAGTTCGACTACATGAAGGCGGTTAATGCCAACAGCCCTCCCATTTTTACACACAGTCTACCACACCTAACACTAATTGGAGCTTACTACCACACACTAACACACATGACTGGTCTTCACTCAGCGCCTACAACGCGGAATCTAGCTGCTAGTGTTTCGAAGGATAGGGGGTGCTGTCGGCGGAAAACAAATTTTACACGGGAATGACTCCCCCTACAGTGGTCAGTACTTACTCCTGTATATGTCTACCAAGTTTTATATTGATCCTCGCATTCGAACCGAAACATGTCCTTTGTTAGTTAAGTTTGATGAAGCCCCAAAATTAAAATTTTTTCTTGTATCCAGTGTATTAGAGGTAAAGTCATCTTGTTTCAACATTTCGCTAATACTTTTTCAGTGTTATCCGTACGCTACTAGATCTGTGGAGATAAAATTTCAGTGTAACGTCTTACAGTTGTACCCTTTAGGATAAAAGAGACGGATGATTAATGAAAATGGTTGATTGTGAGAACAAATTTTCTGTTTTTGAATTTAGTTTCAACCTGGGACTACGTGTATCTGTTTTTTAGTACCGGTATCACATTATTTCATCTGAATGACCTTTTTAGAACATACTTTTTTGTCATAAATAATTTGTGAAAATATGTAATCAAAATATGCTTCATGTATATCAATACACTTCTTTCATCGAATACAAAGTGTTTGTTCGCCAGTTTCAAACATCTTAGTCCTATAGTCAATGGATTCTTTAAACGTTGTTTTGACAGGTTTCTGATTGACAAAATATTTGTTCATTAAAAAAAAAAAAAAAAGTTTAAAGAGCTTAGTCAATAGGAGGCAGATCTGGTGAGTATGAAGGATGAAGCAGAACCTCAAATTTCAACTCTTTCAGTTCCTGTAGGCCTATACATGATACATGTGATTGTGGATTATCACGGAGGAGAATTATGCATTTTCTGTTTACAGAGGCTGGATTTGAAGACTATTATTTTTTATGTGCAAAATTGTTGACAGTAATGCTGTGTATTAATTCTTTCACGTACTCCTAGAAACTAATGAATCACTTGCATCACTTTGACTCCATCAAACTGCCACCATTATCTTCCTTGAATGTATGCTTGGCTTTTGATCTGCGTCCAGCCATTTGCTGTTATTTTTTTTTATCACATAAGATTAGACGAGCCAAAAAGGATAACTTTTTTTTTTTTTTCTGCCTGATACTCAACGATATACAGATTTTCAAACGTTGTGGTTTGTGTTGTTCTATAAACACATGAGGAACCCATTTGTGAAGCTTTGTCACATTCCCAAGAGATACAGAGAGTCTGGGAAGTGTGGCTATACCTACTTCCAGTTCGGTAGCAAGTTCTTGAGCAGTTATGGAAAGGTTAACTTTCACTAGTGCCTTTAGGTCATTATCACTGAGGGCACTCTTATGTCTACCACGGTGCTCATTTTGTAAGGCCGTATCTCCTTAACAGAATTTTTCAAACCAGCGTTTCACTGTGCGTTCAGTAGTAATATCCACCCAAAAAGCAGATTAAGAATTACTTGGGCTACAAGACGCTCCAAGTTTGAATTCGTTAGGACTAACAAGTAACACTTCCGAAGAGTAACACTTCGATTTTGATAAAATTTGCCAGGTAGGTACTACACATGAAATAAACGTGTACGTGTTTTTATTATTATTATTATTATTTTCTGCGGAAAAACTGTTTTAAGGGGCAAAAGCCCCCACCCAAAATTTTGAAAGTTGATGCCCGAAAAGCAAAAACAAGTGAACCGAAGTCAACGAAATTGTACACACATATTGTAGACGCAAAATGAGGGAATAGGGGTTTCATATTTTTCTGAAAAAAGGTTAGGTGAGGCACTTGACCCCTCCAAACCTTTGATCACGAAATATCAAAAGTGCTAATAACAGTACGTCACATGTGTGTAAAAGACATGAAGAATCGCAACGAAACTTTGTATAAGGACAATAGGCAAAAAATAAATGAATACTGTTTTTTTTATTTTGTGCGGAAAAACTGTTTTAGGGAGCAAAAGCCTCCACCCAAAATTTTGAAAGTTGAGGCCCGAAAGTCCAGAGGAAATGAACCGAAGTAAATGAAATTGAGCACAGATATTGTAGACATAAAATTAGGAAATACGGGTTTCGTATTTTCCTGAAGAAAAAAGAAAAAAAAAAACGTTTGGGTGGGACACAGACCCCTCCAAAATTTTGGTATTTGAGTCCCAAAAGGCAAGAAGAAGTGCACCGAATTGAATGAAATTGTGCACAGATATTGTAGACGTAAAATGAGGTAATTGGGTTTCGTATTTTCCTGAAAAAAGCGGTTGAGTGAGGCACGGACCTTCGAAACCGTTGATTACGAAATATCAAAAGTGCAAATAAGCATACGTCAGAAGCTCCTAAAAAAATATGGAGAATTGCAGCGAAACTTCGCATAGGGACAATTTGCAAAACAATAAATGCAACGTGTTTTAATTTATGCGGAAATAAAGTAAATATTACTGTAACAGCGCAGGAAGGGATGGACCGAAGCAAATGAAATTATGTATAAATATTGTATAGACCCTATGTAAAATAAGGCATTTCGTGTTTCTCAAGTGTCCCTAGCCGTTTTGCTTCAAATTTGGCACATCAACAGCAAACAGGAAATAAATCGACACGTGTTTTTGTTTATACGGAAAAACATTGTAAGGGTTAAAGGTGCCTCCTGAAACACTATAAAATACCCTATACTCTTTGTGCTTGTTGTTGATCTGCCAAATTTGAATAAATCTGTTGGAGACACTTGTGAAACACGAAAGGCCTTATTTTACATATCCAATATCTACATACAATGTCATTCGCTTCGGTCCACTCCTTCCGCCACTAAACGCCTCGGTCTAGTCAACAGTCTTTTTGTTGTGAGGAAAATACGAAACACGTATTCCCTCATCTTACCTCTTCAATATTTGTGCCCATTTCATTCACTTCGGTCCACTTCTTGCCTTTGGGGCGTCAAATTCCAAAATTTTGGACGGTGGCTTTTGCCCCTTAAAACCATTTTTCCCCCAAAATTAAAAAAAAAAGTATTCATTTATTTTTTGCTTATTGTCCTACACAAAGCTTTGTTCCAATTCTTCATGCCCTTTTTGCACATCTGACATACTGTTACTAGCACTTTTGATAATTTTTGATCAAAGGTTTGGAGGGGTCCGTGCCCCACCCAACCATTTATCCCAGGAAAACACGAAACCCGTATTCCCTCATTGTATGTCTACAATATCTGTGCACAATTTCATTCACTTCGGTTCACTTCTTTTTGCCTTTCGGGCGTCAACTTTCAAACTTTTGGGTGGGGGGATTTTGCCCCCTAAAACCTTTTTTTCTGCAGAAAATAAAAAACCCGTATTCGTTTATTTTTTTGCGTATTGTCCATACACAAAGTTTCTTTGCAATTCTTGTCCTTTACCAAAGATTTGGAGGGGTCCGTGCCCCACCCAACCGTTTTTTCCAGGAAAATACGAAACACATATTCCCTCATTTTACGCCTACAATATCTGTGCACAATTTCATTCACTTCGGTTCACTTCTTCCTGCCTTTCGGGCGTCAACTTTCAAAATTTTGGGTGGGGCTTTTGCCCCTAAAACCGTTTTTCTGCTGAAAATAAAAAGCACGTATTCGTTTATTTTATGTGTAGTATCTACCTGCCAAATTTTATCAAAATCGGAGTGTTACATTTTGGAAGTGTTACCTTTAAGAAGGTATACATGGTGCCTTCCATTTCAACTCAGGCAAAAAAATATAAAATTGTACCATCACCATCTCAGATATTGTTGAAACTTTTTTTTATAGCAACTAGACATGTTTTTAAGAGACCCATATTTTTTTGTTTTGTCGAAAAAAATTTTCCCGCCAAGTAATGGGCCATCAAAGACGGAGAGTACAATTTATGAATTGTAGAAGACATGGAAAATGGTCAACTTCGGAGCCTCACCATTCGGCTATGGAGACAGGTAGAGTTATAATTCTTGTTGTGGTATGTACATAGGGATATAAATAAACTATATTTTATTATAGTTTGGTTTGCGCGTGCGTATCTTTTTGTACATAAATTAACAAATGAACGTCAATTTATCTGAAAAGTCGAAGTTTGCGAATTTTTTTCGAGCACTTCTAGTTCGAATTTTAAAATTCTGTTTTCACGGTTGCTAAGACCTGGTTACCCGCTTTCCGAAAAAAATTTTGTATCGCTTCTGTGTGCAACCGTTTTGTCGCAAAAAATTCGAGAAATTGTAAAATTTTCAAAAATCTCCATGTTTGGGCGCCATTTTCTCGAAAACACCATCTTTTAAAATTCTGAAATTTTGTCAGATGGTTCAACTTTACATGAATAATAAACACACCAAACACCATTCTCGACCAATGCTTCATGAATTAACTGCAGCCTTTTAAAGTTAGCGAAGTTTCCTTAACTTTGATGTCACAGTTAGCAACACTGGAAACAATAAAAGTGCAATGATTTGATGATGTTTGTGGTTCACATTCATTAAATGAAGAATAAAAGGTTTTCTTGACTGTTTTTTATTATTATTTTGATCAAGAAAGCTCTCTGAAATAGTAAAATGACCCTCCCCCTACTCCTCCGTTTTCTTAAACCGAAATAATCTGAGGTGGAAATTACGATTACGAAACGCAGAAATTTCAAGTTGACTTACTTAAAATGGTCTTCGGAAACAAAATTTCACTGATTATTATTATTATTATTATTATTATTATTATTATTATTATTATTATTATTATTATTATTATTATTATTATTATTATTAAGTACATGGACCAATCATTTGCTTTGTTGGTGTCTTCTTCGCTAATAGCAGGTGCTCCAATAGGTGTTGGCTCACTCACAACTCGTCCAGGAATGGATCTAGGGGGAAGAAATGTTATTTTATATACAAATAAAACCGATCTCAGAGTTTGGAGCTCTTAAAAGTAGCTCTAAGTAGCAGTATTACCCCCTCCCCCTTCCAGAAGTCCGTCCTGGATCCGCCCCTGCGTAGCACATTGGCGATAGTCACAAATGCTGAAGGTCCATGTGGAAGCATAAACAGCACTTCAACTTCACGTAATTCATGATTTATTCATATTATTTCTGCTACGCACCACTGGTTATCATACATATAGGCCTATGTATGTAACAAAAGTTCCTTTTTGCAGATTTCTTAAATCTTCACTTTGAATTGCAGAAGTTCGATTTTGGGGGAAGCATGAAGTTAGTTCATGGTGACCCGTTACTGCCATAAAAACTTCGCCATTTTCCGAAAGTCAAAGATGATTTCGTTGAATACCAGTTACCGGTCGCATACTTTCCCTTTTTTTCTTCCGGAAGTCGTCGAATTGAGTTCCAGGCAACAAAACGAGAGTAATACCCGGAGTTTGTACTAGCACTATACTCACGAATTCTTCTGCGGTTTTAGTGGGGGCGCGGTGGCTGAGTGGTAGAGCGTTCACCTCCGGTGCTTGGGGTCCCTGGTTCGATCCCAGCTCGCGCCGTGTAGGTTTTGTGGTGGACAAACACCGTGCTCTGGGTTTTCTCGAGGTTATCCTGTTTCCCCCCACTTTCTACATTCCACCATTTCATTCATTTCTCATAATCACCGTCTTCTTTAGCCTAACCGGCATAAGCGTGGGACGTAAAACTTAAAGATTTCATTTCATTTTTTTTTCTTCTGCGGTTTTAATACTGTGTATCTGTTTTAGCTTAAGGTTATGTCGCGTTGCCACATTCTTTACACCCCTCCCCCTCAATACCGTCGCAGAGACCCTTGCATGGCCGGTTTCACTGCAAAACCACTGCTTTATCGGACCTGTTTGCATCTCGAACATCTGACAGCGATTTTTAAAGTGGGATGCAGCACCACTAGAAATCACTGACACGGTTTGGGAAATTGTAAACACTGTTTTTGTCGTATTCAAACCTTTTTCTATAAAATATATTTTTGCTTTTCTTCGAGTATTTTTAGAATCTTGTCTATGGCTATGAGTAAATGAGCCGAATCGTGTGTTTTATCGTCGTTTATTACAACAAAACTGTCAGTTGTTTCATATTCCGGTGATAACTCTGAATTTCACTTTGCAGAATAACAGTCCAGTTTTCAGCAAAGTCCACATGAAGTAAAATATAATTTGTATCTTGAAATTTTATACGGTGCTTTTCGGTAGCAATTAATTCTCTTTGGATTTTCTTGATGTAGTCATGAATTAGAATTCTTACAGTTAAATCAGCAATGTACGATACGAAAAAGGAAGTGTCTGTTTTTTTAACGAGATTATTGTTTTCCCATATGGCATACGTAACACTCATTTTCATCAGGATCAATGATTAAAGACTCCACACTTATTCGTTCCACTCCAGGACATTGACCACATTCTTGAAGAAGACAGTTGTCTTTTTCTACGGATCATACTACTAAAGGAAATAGGTCACTCATGACAGCTTCAATACAGGCTGAACCTTTGACTTGTAGCAACGCAGTAGCAGCTAACCTAGAATTTGCAGAATACACACACACACATACACACTTCCCTCGCAGGTTGCGGACTGACCCACTTTAGTCGAATACTGTAAAATTCCGAGTGACCCATTCTTATGTTGGGATTGTTTTGTTTAAAAAGTCAGTAAATTTCTTTGGTACGCGTAAGAAAACGTTTCGATTTTTTTTAACTTTTTTGTCCTTTTTCGATCACTGTAATGACATCGCACTTAATTGAGACTTTGTCTGGAGCATTCCAAATCATCACTGAAGCAATAATTCAGACTTTTTGTAGATCATCAGAATTTATTGGATGGCCATTTCAAGTAAACTTAAAATTTGTGTGTTTCGTAATCGTAATTTCCACCTCAGATTATTTCGGTTTAAGAAAACGGAGGAATAGGGGGAGGGTCATTTTACTATTTCAGAGAGCTTTCTTGATCAAAATAATAATAAAAAACAGTCAAGAAAACCTTTTATTCTTCATTTAATGAATGTGAACCACAAACATCATCAAATCATTGCACTTTTATTGTTTCCAGTGTTGCTAACTGTGACATCAAAGTTAAGGAAACTTCGCTAACTTTAAAAGGCTGCAGTTAATTCATGAAGCATTGGTCGAGAATGGTGTTTGGTGTGTTTATTATTCATGTAAAGTTGAACCATCTGACAAAATTTCAGAATTTTAAAAGATGGTGTTTTCGAGAAAATGGCGCCCAAACATGGAGATTTTTGAAAATTTTACAATTTCTCGAATTTTTTGCGACAAAACGGTTGCACACAGAAGCGATACAAAATTTTTTTCGGAAAGCGGGTAACCAGGTCTTAGCAACCGTGAAAACAGAATTTTAAAATTCGAACTAGAAGTGCTCGAAAAAAATTCGCAAACTTCGACTTTTCAGATAAATTGACGTTCATTTGTTAATTTATGTATAAAAAGATACGCACGCGCAAACCAAACTATAATAAAATATAGTTTATTTATATCCCTATGTACATACCACAACAAGAATTATAACTCTACCTGTCTCCATAGCCGAATGGTGAGGCTCCGAAGTTGACCATTTTCCATGTCTTCTACAATTCATAAATTGTACTCTCCGTCTTTGATGGCCCATTACTTGGCGGGAAAATTTTTTTCGACAAAACAAAAAAATATGGGTCTCTTAAAACATGTCTAGTTGCTATAAAAAAAGTTTCAACAATATCTGAGATGGTGATGGTACATACTCTGCCTGAATTGAAATGGAAGGCACCACATGGTACTTGATATTGGGTTTTCGATGTTTATACTTATGTTTAGGATTTCTTCAATATTTCTGGCGTAACCTGAAAAATAAATATTAGATTAGATAGAGCAAAGAATAAGCAATAAATGATATGTAACAACTTACATTAAGCTTAAAACTATACGAGTTATTTATAAAGAAAATCAGCCAATATAAAAACGGAAATTTCGTATGGTACCACCTGATAGAATCCTTCAGAAAGATGGAAAAAAATTTAAGTACGCATATTTGTAAAAACTCCGTACCCGGAAAAATGGAGTCCGGTTTCCAGCGTAGTGATTCAAGTATGAGCAAAGGTCACCGTGACTTACAACCACTCCAAATAACTGCTCATAAATGCAATAAGATGCATATTGAATAAGTAAAGTAAGGAAAACCTTACGTTGCATCCAGTGAATTACAGATTAATTTATATTTTTATTAGCTGAAATACCTGTTTTCCATGGGGAGAATAGGTGTGTGAAAAGCGCAGAAAATATAACACGCTCAGAAATTCTTACAATAATTTTACTTACAAAAACTGTAATTACTGAAATCAACTCGCATTTTTAATCTTTCGGCTCATTCCTGGAAGCGAGGAGTGCGACAAAGAAGTCCAAGTCAGATTGCTCGACCCTAGTGAGTCCTTTTATTTTCCTAATGTTTTTATTATTCTTTCTCCTGTGTTTTAATCTCCGTGACCAAGGCTCTAGGGGAAAGCTAAAAGCTTGGAAGTGCAAGTTGTTTTCAGGATTCTACAATTATTTTTAAGTAAAATGATTATGGAAAGTGTTTGAAACCCCCTTTTCCTCTTAGGATATGTATTTTAATGAAACTGTAATGATAAAAATCCGTAGTGTCACCCCCCTTTTCCATCCCCATCCTTCGTCCCTCTCATCTCCCATGCCGATATGGCTGAACATGAACTTAAACGATATCGAAAGTGGTACTATTCATCTCAGCGACCTCGAAAACTATAAAATTGTCGGTCGTTTTTGATTACTGTTACATATCAACATGGCCATAGGGAATAAATTTTGACTTAAACAGCATCGAAAGTGTTACAATTCATCTCAGCAACCGTGAAAACTTGGATTCAACGCTGATACTGGTCGTTTTCGATTATTTTTACATGTCAGCCCTCACTTCTCTCCCCGTGCCGAAAATGTGATTCTAACCTAAATTAGGCTAGGGTCTACTTATGTACCAAAGGTCATTAAAGTTGGCGCAGCAGTCTAGGAGGAGTCCGCTAAATATTGTAACATTCATTCTTATTTATATAGATTAACTTGGGAAATGCTCGGTTCTTCGCACGGGGAGAATACCTTTCATTTTGGACATAAAGGGCACCAAAACTGTCACCAATGAACTTAGGGATCCCAAAAACTATGAATTCAACACTAATATTGGTCATTTTCAATTATTTTTACATGTCATCATCTCCCCCCCCCCCCCTTTAGAAGTACTAATGGAGGCTGAATTTGGATTTAAACGGCATCGAAAGTGTCACTGTTCGTCTAGCGACCCTGAAAACTGGATTCGGCACTAATATCGATCATTTTTATATCTCTCATTCACCCGTACCTCATATATGTTAAAAATTCGATCGAGATGGGTCAGGTGGTTCAAGAGTTATCGAGTATTATTTATATTTATATATCTCCCCGTCCCTAAATTCTACCGTCAAAGTGAAGTGATAAAAAAAAATAAAAACTTTCCAAGTCCAAACCTCATCTATGTTGAAAATTTGATCGAGATCGGTTGAAAGGTTCATGTTATTAAATCACTTTCATTTATATATAGATGCATTGATGCAAAAGTCAACTCATTTTACCATCCCTCTGAGGGTTCTGCTAGAAGACAGGAATCCATGCACTTGGCACTGATTTAACAGCGTACAGATGTCATTGAAAATGCCGAAACTGTATGAATTAATTTCTAATTAAGAAAATACAAGCAGATTTTCTGTATAATAATTATTCAGTATTTATCCTATCACATCTACGAGCAATTATTAAGTAGAGAAATAGCTTAATGATAATATTAAATAGTTGAAACCACTCAATTTTAAGCGTTCATTAAATGAAAATAAATTACATACAGTTTCGATGATGCCGTACCCGCTGGACTTGGGGCTAGCACGTGCGCCTTTGTGCATGTGATTCCATATTTGATTCCCCCCGGCGGGAGAGCACATAAAATTTAATTTCACAATCATTTACTTTCATAAATCAACCGTCTTTTTTTAGCCTAAAAGGCATAGCTGTGAGATGTTTAAAAAAATAATAATCCACTATCATCATTGGTGCAGTGTAAGAAAACTTACGTTGTTAGACTACTTAGACTATCATTTTTTTTTTTTTTTTTGTATGTGTGTATGAGAGAGAGAGAGTGTGTGTGAATGAGTGAGGTACGAAAAATTTATGACTATGAACTAACCTTTTTACACGTGTTCAAAGTAATGCCCTGCGTCACTCTTGTCTTGAAAAACTCCATAATCGACCCTTCAATTTCGTCTTCTGTGTGAAAACTACGTCCTCGCAGGTGCTTTTTAACGTTAAAGAGGAGCCAAAAGTCACACATAGCCAAATCAAGGGAATAGGGGGGGCGGGTGGAGATGCGGAAATATTCTACCATAATGAGCCTGGAAATACTCCACTGTTTGCTTTGCAGTGTGCGAGAAGGCATTGTCGTGTTGGAAGAGTAAACCTCGGATTTTCAAGGAACCAAGAACTTGGGTTAAACAGACTCCTGTGTACCAGTTTGCTGTAACCGTCTTCCGTTCTTGTAACCTAATAGCTGCGACGAGACCAGTGCTTCGGAAGAACACAACGTACATTGCTTTCTTCATCACTCGCTGTTTTTTTACAGTAGTTTGCGTCGTGTCATCTTCATGAACACTACTTTTCTGACGAGCGGGACAGTCATAAAATGAGGTATAAGCTTCATCACCTGTCACAATTTTAGAAATCAGCTGGTGTCAACGTTGGTTTAACATACCCAGGATTTCACAAGCAGTTCTGATCCACTCTGCTTTCTGGAATTCAGAAAATTGATGGGGTACCCACCGAGAAACCACCTTTTTCAGTTTGAGATGCTCGTATAAAATTATGTGCACTGACGAGGATTCAATGCCAAGTGCCTCCTCTATTATCGCATAGGTACACCATGAATCTTTAGAGACCGTCTTGCACAGCAGCCACTAAATCCGGCGTTGTTGAACACGGAGGTTTTTCTTCACGAGCTTCATCTTGCAAGGACCACCGACCCCTTTGAAAGTCCTTGTACCATCTAAACATTGTTGTATATGATGGAGCGGTATCCTCAAATGCTTACCTCAATCTTTGGTGGTAGTCTTTATCGTTTAGGTCAAGCGAAAATCATAGTAATTCTTGACTCGAAATGCTTCGCGTGAGATCTCCATTCCAACCACACTTTGATAACAAGTGTCACTCTTACACAAAACTCATAGATTGGACAATGCAGTTCCGTATGTTTTCAATACTTCAGATGCCTCACCTGTAACGAGAGAAAAAAGAAATCATTACTTTATCTCTTATAGTACTTGCGTATTGCAAAATACATGAAGTGTCCCTCGTAGACCAAACAGGTGCTTTACGGGTAAAGATCACGAAATGCCAGTTAATTTAGCTCTTGCTTTCAAGAAATTTTCTTCTTTACAGAAGACTAATCATCTAATGAGTGAGTTCACTACTTGAATTCTATATTTGTAGTCTATGTTCAGTATTTCAATACATTATTTGGTCATTATTTCAATTTTTAGTGTTTGTATTCATTGTTTCGTATTTTAATATACCATATTCAGTATTTGTAGTACTTGCATATATCTAAGAGGGAAATACACATTTTAAAAATATTTTCTAATTACTTTCTGTTTTCAGAGAATCTCCGAATGATCTTAATACAAATTACATATCTTATAGTTCAGCATAACGACGATCACTCAGGTGACCCCTCCCTTTTTTAATCATAACATTTTTCATTAGTCTGTTCTAGCGAGTTTCTGGCAATCACTCTTTCACTGTTATTCGTTGGCACCTATACAAAGTTCTACAGCAAAGACTATTATAAAAACAAGTAAACACGAGTTTGGCAAAAATACATTCAGTAAAGTGAAGTATGAAGTTTGGTGTTTCGTACTTCATTATCTTTTTTCTTGGAGAAGTTAATTTAAAGTTCAATTCATTCCATTTTAGCGCTAAGAAGACGTGCCGAAATATTTGTTTTCCTAATGTAGTCACTGTGAATGAATACGATGTATGGATAAGGTTGTTTTGAAAAATTGCATGCTGTGATGGAATGCCTTTAAAGTTATAATTGCCGTGTACTAGCAATGCTAAAAATCAGTATCAAAGGTACAAAGCTACATTAACCATGTTTGGTAAATTTCATACTCTAACTTTCAATTTTTGTCATTAAGTGCTTGCAAATTGCTCCCAATTCAGATTTGCACCCATATATATATATATATATATATATATATATATATATAGGGTGTTTCAAAACACCACCGACAACATTTGGGATGTGATTCCTGACATTAACTGACACTAAGATAAAACAAAAAGTATTATAGACCAGCCTGAGTGTACAAATGCTACCTTTCGGAGTTATAGACTGCCGAAAACATGGAAAATGAAGTTTAAAGATTCATAACTTCAAAACTATGGGACATACTGTAATCGGGTCAAGACTTCACTACTCAATATGTACGCTATCCAAAGATACATGTTTCAGAATTCTAAGGTACTCACGCAACAATTTTTATTGAGGGAGTTTGGCTACGGGCATATAATTTGAGTTACTCACCTCTATCTCTATAAAAATTGTTGCGGAAGTAACACAGGATTCTGGAACTTGGATAGGGCACATAATAGTTCCTAAGTGAAGTGTTGACCCAACTAAGATAGTTTCTTTAGTTTTGGAGCTATGGACCTTTGAAGTTCGTTTTTCATGTTTTCGGCAGCCTATAACTCCGAAAGGTAGCATTTGGACACCCAGGTTGGTCTGTAATACTTTTTGTCTTATCTTAGTGTCCTCTTAAACGTTACCGGTGGTGTTTTGAAATACTATATATATATATATATATATATATATATATATATATATATATATATATATATATATATATATATATATATATATATATATATACACGAAATAGAAAAGCAGTATATTTACAACTCTATTTTTTCTTCTTTCTTTCAGAAGTGGCCAATGAGATCTCGTCTATATACTGGATTACAGTACATTCCCTGCAATCGATTGCCACAAAATAAGAGAATCTCAGCAGTATCTTCTAATACAAATGTGAGTTGTTCAAACGACTCACAGAATTGTGATACTGAAGCAGATAATTGCGATGAGTAAATAGTCAAATATTTAATTTTCCTGAAGTTTTCGTGATACTGCTATTATTGTTTGTTCGTGTCTTACGTGTGTTTCCAGTTAAGACATGTCCTCGTCAGGTGTATCCAAAACGGTATTTTCTTCGCCAGGGCAGGTTGATCAAGGATCAGAAGTAGGTTCCAGTGTGGTTATGAACCGTTTACTTTTTGAGCATACTGTAGATCAAAGTCACACATTTCTTCAAAGAGATGAACACCAGAAGCGTTTAAAAAATCTTAGAAAAGAGTTGGATTACTTGCAAACAACAGCCTGGAAATACCAACCAATTGAAAAATACATTGGCCAATAAGATTCTAACGTATATTATAGTTGAAGCAAAAGAATAAGACAAATAAAATGTGGGATTTTGTAAGGAATATATTTACTTTCTGGGGTAAAGAAGAGACAAATATACCTTCTTCTGAAACTTTGAAACATGCGCTATCGATTCTTGACAATAAGGAAGATGATAATAATATTTTATTGATGAAAGGTAGTAAAAAAGTGTATCGAACTGGAGTCATTACAATTCTGAAACCAGATTATGGCCTTATAGATGACAAATATTATTTTTCAATATCGAGCTTCCCTGAAGAGAATTTCAAAGTAGGAATGCGCATTGCATTTGAATTGTATTCCTGTTCCGACAATGACGAGTGGAGAGTGTATAAAATCTATAATGTTGCTGATGAGGATTGGGAAGCAGCAGAGCACAGTGGAGCTCTGAGCAAGCCTGTTGAAGCGGTTGCAGAGGAGGACGATTTAGCAACCAGAACAGCAATTGTGAGCCAAGTAATCAGACGTGAAGGCCGTAACCTAATCTTTGCTTCAGATGACTTGAAATGCAGCTTAGATTATGTCGTTACCGAGTTTCTGCCTGTTGAAGGTAAGTATTATATATATGTATATATTTAGGTGTAAATTTTATTTATTCATGGGGCCGGGGTGGCTCAGTGTGTCAGAGCGTTCATCCCTGGTACGTGGGGCCACTGGTTCGATCTCAGCTCGAGGACAAATTGTATGTGCGTGGGTTTTCTCGGGGTTCTCCCGATTCTTCTCATTTTCTTCAGCCGTACATTTCATTCAATCTCATTGTCACAGTCTCCTTTAGGGTACACAGCATAACTATGGGGCGTAAAACTAAAAGATTTATTTATTTATTCATGTATTTATTGAGCTGACCAAGTGAAACTATTGAGTGTTCGGTTTGCATTTTTTTTTTTTTTACTGCTTTTAACTCGAGAAAAACTAAAATATCCAGACTTTTATACTAATAAAGGATATTGATGACAGTGACACGAGTAAATACTTCATTTATGTTATTGAAGAATAGTAACGCCAAAAGTTAATCGTTTTAACAGGAAATCTACACTACAATATTTGACAGATTATCAATGATCTATTAATCATTAACTTTTAAATAATTTCACTACATGACGTGAAGTGAGTATTAGGCGATTGGAAGAGCTATTTCGTACATTTTATATACTAATTATCGTAAAACGAAATAATTAAAAACTCGTTAATATCACCAGTGAATTAGCCTTTAAGTTATAAGTAAAGACACTAAATAGCACCTATATATCAACAGCCAGAGGAAAGGGTTCCTTCCTACCACTGACATAGGATCACTAGGTCTGAGCCAGAGCAATAAGACAAGGGGCCGAGATAATTTGTGTATTTGTCAGTGGTGTTGAGCTAACTGAGTTCATCTTACTGGCAAAAAATGAGGTGTGAAAATAACACAAAATGACTACCACTTTAGCGTGTTACTTGTGTGTTAATTTAACACCAAGTACAATGCCTTCCAAGCATATCAAAAATAACTAGTAACTGTCAGTAAGAATTTGTATTGGATTTTATTGTTTCTATGAGCAAAGCTTTGCGAAGTATATTTGGTATTTATGCCAAGTAACGAATAACGTACTATGTTTTTTATAATCTGTGACGAAAATAATTTTGTAAGCCTATGAATTGTTTGATAGCAGTCACATGATTAGCAGTTTTGTCACCTGTTGTTATGTTTTAGCACATACGAACAGCAGATGGCAGCACTGCTACTCATGTAACTGTTGTCGGACAATTCATAGGCTTACAAAACTATTTTCGTCACCGTTTATAGAAAAGGTAATACGTTACTCGTTACTTAACATAAATGCCAAATATACTACGTAAAGGTTTGCTTATAGCAAACAATAAAATCCAATGGAAATTCTCACTGACAACTACTAGTTATTTCAGATATGCTCGAAAGGCAATGTCCTTGGTGTTAAATTAACACACAAGTAACACGCTAAAGTGGTAGTCATTTTGTGTTATTTTAACACCTCATTTTTTGCTGTGTACATCCGTAGTTTGTAATGATACAACTGCTTTTATGAAATACGATTGAACTTAATGAGCTACGTAGAAACAAAACCATTTGGAATACGCTGGAGAATTAGCACCACTTAATGTGATATAAGTGACACGTTTTGATAATTCTTCCAACAACACAGTTGAATTTTTTAAAACAAGAAATGACTAACTTCATCCTTTCAAATGATACAAGGAATTGTTGTCAAAGTCAATGACAGGAACTTCTACGGTAAGAGAACGGTCAAGTTAAGAAAGACAGATGAATAAAATAGAACCGCGTTAAACTTTTCCTCTTCAATCTCTTAAACTAAATCGTGTTGTTCTTTGTTCTGGAGAAGACGTTTTCTGAAAATTCCACCCAAAGAAAACGCACCCTCTAAATTAAGCTATCCCTTGTAGATTTCTCCATAAGAAAATGACATACCGTATGTTACTGTTATTAATGAAATATTTCTATATAACTAAATCTATGGCCTATGGAACCTGGAGGTTCAATGCTGCGTTCACAAAAGCTTTCTACTGACTTCCATCCGTAGCCAAATGGATCCAGTTCCTATTTTGTATTTCTGTTTCTGCCGTACCTTTTTGTTACACCCTGAATAGAAAAATTTATATATAAAATAACAAAATCGCAGAAGTCATATTTCATAAAACTTAAATAAACTCACTCCAAGAGAAAGCTACTGCTTACAGATATTTTCATGGCTAATCACTTATGGAACAATATAAGAATATTAATGAAATATGAACACAATCACCTGAGTCCTTTTTAAGAGTGTAGTTTGAAAAGAGTAAACTACTCCTTGTGAATATATTCGTAAGGAATAATTTACCTAGCATTGTAAAGTTATTAATGAAATATGTACAAAATCACCTAAATTGTTTCTGAGAAAATCGTCCGCAAAAGCTCACCCCCAATATTAACTACCTCTCGTACATTTCTCGTAAAAAGCTCATCCGTAAGAGTAAACGACCCCTTCTCGATTTTTTTTCCCCAGAAAAGGGACTTATACTACAGTATGGGGTTGTTACCGAAAAATTAACTTATGAAGTATAACCAAATAGTTAGAGTCGTTTTTGAGAATCGCAAATTTTAATTTTCATCCTTCAATAAACTACCCTTAGTTTTAGTAGTAGGAAGAAATAAAAAAAAAAAAAAAAAATCTGGAGAATCACATGAAAGCCTTACATTTAAAATTTGGTCTCGATATGTTGAACAGTATGACCTCTAGGCGAAGGCATATCAGGACAAACAGACGTACAAACATCCAAAGATCACTTTTTTTTCTTTCTTTTTTTTTTTTATTATTATTATGCATGGGCTATGAAACGTGTAAATCCGTTAAATCTCGAATTCGATTTTTTTTACGATCGCCATATTTTCTTCTTTACTTTCGTCGTTCGAAAGTAATGAAAATGAAAAACTGTGTCATCTTCTTGAGGAAGGAATGGGCCAGAAATACTACTTGTATGACTTCTAGAAGACGGTATTCACTGTAGATTTTTTTACCCGTTTATTTTTCTCTTGTAAGCTTAACACGTCCATTAACACAGTTCATGAGGTAAAATCGTACCGTTTTGTTAAGCTATTTCTAATAGAATCTGTTAAGGTAAACTCTTGCCTAAAATAGTGCTCTATAAACTTCTTTAAAGCTTCTGACATTCCTGTTCACTGCTCATATACAATAATATGTACTTTTCACAATACTCTTTATTTCATACTTCTACAATAACATATTCTCTGAATACCATCACATCTCTTGACTAATTACATCTCTTTTCTCTTACCTAACTCTGTTTATCATTTTACAACATTATTCCGCAACAAGCTCCGAAATAA
This sequence comes from Thermobia domestica, assembly GCF_964235325.1. Taxonomy (NCBI): domain Eukaryota; kingdom Metazoa; phylum Arthropoda; class Insecta; order Zygentoma; family Lepismatidae; genus Thermobia; species Thermobia domestica. Next base: position 51,779,002 of record NC_137471.1, read on the forward strand.
TAACAACTAACGTGATATCTCTCTAAATTCCATAAACAACTAACTTGATATCTTCATAACTACATAGCAACCATTCTCAGTTCTTCTTCACTCTCTCGGTTTTTCTAGTACAGTTCTAATACTAAAATACTCTCCACCCTAAAGTAATACTCAAGCCTCATTCCATACACTAAGCCTCATACCCCTAACACGTTTAAATATCAGTTTTTTTTTTCTTTTCTTCGAAGAAATCTCTCTCTTTGCCAAAATTAAACCACTTTTGAATATAACTTTCATATTTCTAATATATGAAAAAGCCCTCTCGTACCAATCAAATTTAATCATTTCGAGGGAATTCTACATATTATTATTGATTAAAAAAAAAAAGACTATTTACTGTTGCAGTCCATAATGCTCAATTGTTTTGTCGGAGGGAGACTTGTAAATTCATGTCTTTAAAAATTACGAACGATTATAACGTTTACTCCATAGGATGGTGGTCCAAATAGAGCAAGCATTATATTTGATAGTCGTAAATAGAACGTTTGCCCGAGCGTTGACGATGAAACAAGTAATTATATGAAAAGACTCCCTTCAACGCCAACTACACGTAAGCAAAAATTCTACGTACAACCTATAGAGACACAACAGATTCAGCATCATATTTCCAAAAATTAACAAATTACACAAATAATAAGTAAAAAGTAAATTTTGCACCATGTACTCAAATAGACAACCACGAGGCATGGGAGATGACATGCACAATCGCAGAAAATACTCGTCAATCGATTCGAAAATTTTAATTATATTGATACTTACATAGCTTTAAACTAGGAGATACAGTTGTAATAATAATAATAATGGATGTTTCTTATATTGTGAAAAATAATTCGATTCGACTAAGCACAGAATATGATTACACAGTGTCTTGTTGCAGCAGGGTAGGAGACGCTGTTACACATTCGTCTCTTCGGCGCCAAGTAGTTGCCTCTCGCTAAAACTCTTCGGCTCTCGCTGTACGCGTGGGCTTCACGCGTTGAGTGACGTAAGAGCGGACAGAGCTGTGATTGGCTGAAGAAGTGCTGATCAAGGTCACCTCGCCCACATGCTTCCGTTGAGTGAGAGAACACACACACATATTAACGTCGTCTGCTATGATGTGCTAGTCCTTTTAATTAAAAAAAAAAAAAAAAAAAAAAAAAAGAATTAAACTGCATGAGCTGCATACAGCCAAAATAATGTCATAAATGAGTTTATGACACGATTGATAAACCAATGATGTGTCATGTTTACGTTTGAACAACGATGAAACTTGGAATAATTTTTAAATCGGGCAGAGCTTACATAAGAAAGTACCAGTCTAATATTCACTAGGTAAGACTGAAAGAAGCCTGCCAGGCCCTAGGATTCGGTTTAACTCTCGTCGCTAGTTTAGTGGCTAGCGCGCGCCCTTTGGTGCTCGGAGTTCCGAATTTGATTCCCGGTGCGAGGGCATTGATCGCAATATCGTGGTTCGAATTCCATTCCACTTTAAACTGTGAACCCATATCCTTAGTAAAGCCTTAGTATTGAAAACGAATGTTCCACTTCAAAAAAAGAAATAAATAAATTATTTTAGTCTTTACAGAATGTTTGTAATGGTTAAAACCTGTTGGTCGTTTCTCTAACTTGCTCACAAGTATGTCAAGTCGCAAACCTGTGGGATATAAACAAACACTTATTACTCAGTGAGTTGAAGATTTTTTTGTGAACGAAGAGACGGAAATTTAAACATATTTCATTATAGAGTTCTAATATTCAGTCCAATTAACCGTATTTACGCGAATCTAAGATGCCCTGAGTGTAAGACGCAGCCTCAATTTTTGAAGGAAAAATTTAAAAAAATAAAAAAAAAATCCTCGAATGTAAGATGCACCCTTGACGAAAATGAAAGAAACCTGCACTGCATTGATTTTAAAAAATGAAAAATAAAGATTAATAAACACGGAAAGACAAATAATGTTATAGGAAAATTAAAAAATAAAAAAAAAACATTGAACTTACTGCTGTAATTTGCATCTGCTGTTTTTTTTTCCTATTTTTTTTTTTCAACACTTGCTTGCGTCAGTTTTATAGCAATCCATTATTGGTACCATATTATACCTGTGAAGGAAGATGTGTGACTCACTTGTTTGTGCTCTTTAAACAGAGGAAGATATCAGCTACGGTATGCGGGAGGGGAAGGAAAATTCCGGTGTCGTAACTTCACAATAATGATTCATCTCTTTTATTCGCCCTGGTTTGCGACCTGATTTTAAAGGGTTTTTATTTCGCGTAAAATGCACGATTTTAATTCTATTCGTACACACAAAATACACATTCTTTACAGAATCGTGACTAACGGGATTAGCAGTTTTTGGCAGAACTCCCATCTAATCTGGCCGAAATTTGCATAACTCAAATCTAAGACGCACCTTGATTTTGGAAGAAAAAAAGAAAAAAACGACAGAAAAGTACGTCTTAGAATCGCGTAAATACGGTGTTTATTTACATATATAGAAAAACCCATCTAAGTTGGCTGCTCTTGCCTGAACAAAATGTGTCCAACTTTTGAATTTTACTGTTACATGGTGTGACAAATCTGATCAAATTGTCAGGTAACCAACGTAACGGGTTCATTTATTCGTTTTTCTGTGTCTAGGCATAAGGAATGGGAAATATGATGCGATCATGATCCTCGAGATATTTACAGAAAAGAACAAAATTAGTTTCACCAGACCAGATCGCTTTATCGAAGTATTTCTGTTGAGTATCTGTGTTACCTTGCTAGAGACTCAAAACCTTCGCCTGGGTAAGAACTTCTTAGTATTCACCTGGAGATTCAACTAGGATCGTCAGTCTAGCGCAGCGTTTCCCAACCAGTGTGCCGCGGCACACTGGTGCGCCGCGAATGGACCGCTGGTGTGCCGCGAGGAAATAGAAACAAAATAATTAATTCTCTAGCAACCAAATTGCAAAACATAGTTAAAAAAAATATTTTTTTGTATTTCACATTACTATGAATTTCTACCATAGAAAAAATTACTGTAATTGTAATATATTATTCTACATCTATTACTGTGTAGCAGACAGTATTTGGGCTCGTACACATTTCCATGGTTAGCTGCTATGTTACGATTCAATTGAGAGTCATCTAACACCGAGAAATGGAAGCACTTGTACGGTACGCGTCAAGTGAACGTTCGTAGAACACTCATTCGCACGTAAATGACAGAACAACACTTTGTTTAACAGCTGTGTTTTGACTTCGACGCATCGCAAGCTGTGTGATTGTAATAATATGCACCGGTTTTGGTTAAAACAGCAAAGTTAAAAGTACAAGACATTTGTTTGTTCGTTCGTTATTTAGTGATGTTCGTTCTTAGTGAAAGGTTGGATACAGTTTTCGAAAAAGAAAGCGTATTTAAAACAATCTGAGTTCTATATTTCCTTGCAATTGTTTTCTATTTTAAAATCAGAATAAAAAATAAGCATAATGAATTAGCATAGGGGAAAACCAATGATCGAGGTTTCATCTCTGTGAGAAGGAGATCAGTAATCATAGAAAAAAAAAATACCATGATATTTTCTAGTTGCAAATAATAATAATAATAATAATAATAATAATAATAATAATATCTATGAGTGTGCCGCGAGAATTCAAGTTACACCCGTAGTGTGCCGCAAGTTGAAAAAGGTTGGGAAACGCTGGTCTAGCGGAACGAGAGCCTAACACATATCCTTTCTGTATACGTGGTCCTGAGTCCAATACAAATCCAATATTAGTTCAGATCCTGCTTTGAACAGTATCTCCCGTCTCAGATAAACCTGGTGCTGAGAAACGACGCGGAATTCCGTTGAACTAAACCAGGCACGTAGCCAGGATTTCGTAATGAAGGGGGTAAGGGGAGGGATCCGTGACATGAAATACTGTGGTTATCACACTAGGGGTTCAATCGTTCTAAATTATTTTACTGTCATCATATATTGGTTCGTTTAGCCAGGATTTCTTAATTGTGGGGGGAGGGGGACGTGACATAAAATACTTTTCACACCAGGAGCTCGATCAATCTAAACTATTTTATTGGCAATATATATATATATATATATTGATTTGTTAGGACAATAAAATAAGAATATGTTAGTAAGTATTTTAAAACAAACTATGAAGAAATATTGAGTAAAAGAATATAAAAAAATGTATTGAAAAAGATTTTACAATATCTGCTTTCCTTTTTCTATTGAATGAAGTGTTAACAGAACTTTCTTTCCACTTAACGTTTTATTTTTATTCTTCCGTCAACTACTTCTGTTCCAAATGACAAGTTAAAGGAGCAGTAGGAAACTGTTTCTGAAATAACCTATTTGATACTGCAGAGAAGCGATGACGAAAAATTACGATAAAAAATGTCCACACTATTACAGAACGGCATTATGTTTTCGAAAGCTTGAAGTTTCCCTGATTAGTAGCAGAAATTCTGAGAATTCCATAACTTATCTAGAAATTTTAAATTCCCTGACTTTTCCAGGATATCCCACTCATTCGCCACCATTGCAAGTATTGCAAGTAATTCGGCTAACGTGTTCCTCGTAAGGCTGGAGAGAAAACATTGAGAGTGGCACATGTCGATAACACTATAACTTTTTATTTTTAACGCTGATTCTTCTTTTTCTCGTTTCTTTTTGTTTCATCCTTCCATAATTTTTTTCATTTTTTGGTTGCGAAGGGGGGATCCGACCTACCCCCCCCCCCTTGGCTACGTGGCTGACTGAACTTAAGTTAGTCTAGCAGAGATTTCTTCAGCTTTTTAAATTTAGGAACCTTTCTATATAGAGAGCACAATTTGGTTATAACTCATCAAAGGGACCTGAAGAAATAGTATTCTTGTAACTGAGATATGTGTAATATCAAGATATCAGGCATAGAAGGTGGACAATGATTAATATTTGACCAATCAATGAAAAAAATGAATAAAATGAAATATTTGAGTTTTACGTCCTACGGGTATACCGGCTAGGCTAAAGGAAACGGTGATGATGAGAAATGAATGAAATAGTGGAATGAAGAAAGTGGGAGGAAACGGGAGAACCCCGAGAAAACCCATACACAGGGTGTCTACCACAAAGTTCACTTGGCGTGAGCTGGGCTCGAAGCAGGGACTCCATACACCAGAGTTGAACGCTCTACCACTGAGGTACCGCGACCCACCATTCGATGAAGTCTTCATTACAAATATGACTTTTTTCCGGTTATTCAATTACTGCATTTTACTAATGTGTTAAAATGTACTCACCAAGTTAAAGTGCGTTACATCAATATATAGATAATACAGTAATGGACTATTTGTTTTCTGTTACTTGCCCAATACACACATTTTAAACTACAGCATTTCTCCTTCCATTTTGTATTTTCTGAATTACTGTAACGTTATGTTCAGCGCTTAAAGCTTTCCATTTCATAGCGATGCAAATTCCCTTATACTGTTATTCCAGGTGTGGGCAGAAAATAGTATACATTAACATCGCTATGGTACCACATATCATTTGCTGGGTATAAACTATGAGCAGTGCTAGGAAGTGAACGAAAACTTGACCTTTCCAAGACCAGACAGAGAGATCCTTTGAAATTTAAGAATGACAGGAACAGAAGGAATACAGTTCGACAAGTTTTCACCTTCATATACTAACTTCTCATTCGCTAGTTGTTGATGTGGCGTGCAGTTCACTACACAAAGCCATTACCATTCGCTTACAGCACTGACGTTATATACGAGTTGGATGCATTTGTTACTGTCATCCTAAAAATGATACCAAAATATTTGCCTTGTGAAGAATTAGTTGGTCCCATTGCATATTTGACTCAATAGACGAGGTATCGCACAAATTAATGTTGCTATAACCAACTTACACTGTGAATATACGATTAACTAGCTTAATAGATTGTATTTTACAACGGGAATTTATTATTTTCTTTGGTTCTCTTATGTATAGTCTTTATGAATCAATAACTATGTAGAATAATGAAGACAATCAGTGTTAGACTGCCCCCCCCCCCTCGGAGCCCCGGCTGGAAAAGCAGATTAGGGGCCCACGATAGGAGTCGTATACATCCCGTGTGCAAAATGTGTCATTTTCCTAGCCCTACTGATAACAAAATTCAGTTACTGTAATGTAGAAAAGAGGGCACATTCTGTTTGCTCTATTGTAAATTTAGGCTATAGTGATTGTCAGAATTGAACGAGAAATGACGGATTTGCCATGTTTTCTAAATGGTATTTCTGTGGAACATCGCAGTAGCCTTCGGGAAGGAGCCCGTAAGGTATTGGGGCCTTTTGGACGTAGTAAGATCTACAGTTATCTTTCTTATATCTGTGGGAATACTCAGTGACGCATCTGATGTACGCCCGAATTTCGTGGTTCTTTTTGTTATGTTGTAGATCTTACATAAAAGTTAAAAATTTATACAAAAAAGTTCAGGGTGGGCCCCCGGCCGGGATTCCGGCCCTGGCCAGTCCGAGACTGAAGACTATCATTCAGGACAAAGCGAGCATATTTTATCTAGTAATAAAATTATATTTGACGTAAATGTTCCGTGCGTCTTTTTTCTTTCTTTTAATGTGCGATTTTTATCTTTCAGGAGACTGGGTATCTCTTAGTGCGATAGTAGAGCTTGATGTTGTCAAGGAAGGAGCAGAACCAAAGATTTCGAGAATTGAACGTATTGACCCACTTCGACATAAAATAGTGTGTGGCACTGTTACACGCTTAAGTGGTAATGACGCTGTTGTGAATGGAGAAATCTATGTTAACATTCGTGAAGTATGTGAAACAGGATATTTTCCGCAGTTGAAGGATGAAGTGATAGTCCAAGCAATAGAAAGTGAGCAATCAACGTTCTCGTGGAGAGCGATAGCTGTGAGTCCTGTGCAAAAGTCTGGCAACGTTAAGTCTAACATTAGTTCTGTTAATCATGTGGATAAAGCGCTTGTGCGGAACAAAAACGGTATTTCTATTACAGAAAATGTGGATATTGGAATATTGGAGAAAGGAGAAACCAAAGAATTTGTTGTTGACATTGAAAATAAAGGGGATAGAAAGCAGTTGCTGCTGTATGGAAAATTTCACGGCCGTCGCTGTGATTCTCAAATGCGTGTTTTGTCACCAACTGCCGATAAAGCAATTGTGATATATCCAGGTGAACGTGTAACTTATTATTTCTCATGTACAGGTAAATTCATTGGTAAGACTTCGGAACTGTACGTGTTTACTTTCAAAGGTTTTAAAATCGGTCGATATTTCAGCATAGAAGTACAAGATAAGAATATGATGTCCCTTATTCCTTCTGGTAAAACAGATCAAAAGAGAAACACCCACCCTCTGAAACCAGGACAATTTACGAGATCAAATGGTATCATTATACCAGGTGTGAGGCCTATCAAACCTAACCCTTTTGCGCGTTTGGCTGCTTATAACGTTCCAGAAAAATTATGGGACATCGTTCTTAGACCTAAACAGGAAAGCGATACGGGAAAGTCCATTGAAGATGTGAAAAATGCTTTGCAATTACAGTACCCGTGTTTATTCCAGGAATTAAGCATTTCCAACTATTGTGATAAGTTTCATACATTTTTATATCTAGAAGAGATAGCAATGACCGTTCAAATGAGAAGCTACGATATGACTCGTGTGAATTTTGGACGAATAGGAAACGAGTTTTTAAGTCTTGAAGTACCAGGACTTGCAGAGAAAAGACCATCTCTATTAGTAGGAGACAGAGTAATAGCTACTCTTCCTTGGGAAGATCCAGAGAATCCAGGTAAAATCACGAAATTCCTTCTTTTGTATGTGATATTAGGTTATATAATCTACTTGATCTTTCTCGAGATAGATAGTACACCACATATATGTTGTTTTAACTCAGGCAATCCTGTTAAAATAACAAAATTCCTTCTACTATATTCGACATCAAACATTGTTCTAGAGATACGAGGAGCGTCCAAAGAGTTATCTACCTAGATAGGAAGGGAGGGGTGGATCATAATAACGCCTGACACGCACGCCAAGGCCACTGTGGGGAATCCCGCTGCGCAATTTGAGGTCAGTCGGAGCAACACAGTGGCCGGCCGTGAGCAGAGTGTTTGTGTTACGCCACGTAGCGAATGTTTGTGTAACGCCGCGAACAATGGATTTGCAGAAGTTGGAGCACCGCTATTCCAAGACTTTTTAGACTTCTTTGAGAAGGACCCGGACAAATTGCTGGCTCAACTGGTGACAGGCGATGAAACCTGGATCCACCATTGAGATCCTAAGAGTAAGCAGGATTCAATCTAGTGAAAACACCGCGATTTCTCAGCCCCAATTTTTTATTTATTTAATATTTTTTTTTTTTTTAATTTCTTCGCTGCCCACAAATTGGCGACGGTGCATAGACCTCCATGAGGACTACACGGAAAAATAGTGATGACCAGTTGAGCCTATCTGCATTCCTTCCTGTCTAGGTAGATAACTTATTGGACGCCCCTCGTACTTAAACTCTATGTCACTTTTAGAAAGTGGCAAAATAGAAGTGACGTTTAACGTAACGACGTGCAGCTCTAAATTGTCATTGGGTAGGATCAATGCGATCCAAATAAGGAAAGAAAGAACCAAACGATGATCAGTGATAGTAATGTCAATACAAGTGATCAGTTTTTAGCATTGCATTACGTTATTTTATTTAAGGATTGTTTAAGCAACAAAATCGCACGATGAAGCACTGAATTCCTCACACAAGTCTGTCAATAGCAACCATGATCCTGTCGAACGATAGTGGCAACAATTGATTTGAGTTAAGTTGCCAAACTTAACTATCACAAGAAATTCCACAACGAAAAAGATGAGTGTACCATTTTTTATTTTTTATTTTTACTGTTATTCTAACAGTTATTTTGTATCGTTTACCTGCCTAATGAGAAAATAACTACATTATTAAAGTTGAAAATTATACTTTGCTTAAGTGTCGGAAATCTTATAGAACGGCTATGTTCGTCCATCCGTCTGTGTGTCAGTGGACAGGTATCAGAGCAAAAACATCTTGGTAAGTGTGGTGGTGTAACCACCACTTTTGAAGTACAAACACACGTTTATCCTATAATAACTTCGTATTTACTGTAAACGTATTTAGTTACAAATGTAAGATTTGTATCCTTTATAAGTTACTTCTTACACTGAACCACTCCTTAACACATTGTTTACGCCAATCAGCTACAGATGGTGATCAGAAAAATGGAAACACCTGTAGTTGGCAACACGTCAGATGTATGGGTTGGCAGTGGTGTCGTGGCGCCCGCAGCGCCGGACCGTTGGTGGTGGTGTGTTAGGTCGGTCTCCATACTACGTCAGGCGCAGTGGAACAGCAGTGTCCAGTGGCTGCAGCAGACGGAGGTAGTGTAAAATGGGAGACCTCTCAGATTTTCAAAGAGGGCAAATTGTTGGTGTGCGGTTATGTGGAGTCACTGTGACGGCAGTGGCTACTGTGTTAGGTGTGTCGCGTGGGACAGTGTCAAAGGTGATGACGGCCTACACAACACACGGGAAAACCACATCGGGGAAGCGGAACAGTGGGCGGAAGAAAATCATGAGTGACAGGTCACGCCGGGTATTAAAGCGCATTGTCACGCAGAACCGTCGTGCCACTGCGGAGCAAGTGACGGAGGAACTCAACCAGCACCTCCCCCACCCTGTTTCGACAATCACAGTCCGCCACGAATTGCATGACATGAACTTACGGGGTCGTGTTGCACGGGCCAAACCGCTCATCAGGAACCATAACGCTTTCGCACGCCGCAAATGGTGCCGCGACCATGCAACTTGGACCGTTGAGGACTGGAAACGTGTGATATGGTCGGATGAGTCATCCTTCATCCTATTCCCAACCACGGGCCGTGTTTATGTGTGGAGAACGCCCAAAGAAGCTTATGATCTGCAGTGTCTCCGCCCAACTGTGAAACATGGCGGCGGCTCGGTGATGCTGTGGGCCGCTATATCATGGTTTTCATTGGGTCCCGTGGTCACATTTAGCGGACGAATCACTGCCAACGATTATGTCGCAATTTTAGGAGACCACTTGCATCCTATGGTCCGGATGTTGTTCCCGGACAATGACGCCATCTTCCAGGATGATAATGCACCCATTCACACAGCTGGCGTTGTTGCAGCGTGGTTTGAGGAATATCGGGATGAAGTTCAACACCTCCCCTGGCCCGCCCAATCCCCAGATCTCAACATAATTGAACATCTGTGGTCCGTCTTGGAAACACGACTCCGGCGACGATTTCCACCTCCATCCTCTCTCACAGAACTGGCCGATGCCCTGCACGAGGAATGGAGTAAAATTCCACTCGCTACCATTCACGGCCTCTATGCCTCCATCCCACGTCGCATCAAGGCTGTTCTGAAGGCGAAAGGTGGTCCGACACTATATTAATTTGGTAAGTTGCAATTTCGTTCAGGTGTTTCCATTTTTCTGATCACCATCTGTATTGCTACTCTAGTCAATTGAGAACAGAATAACTGCTAGTCTCAAGTAACGCACGCCCACGCTATAGAGTTGAAAGAAAAGGGAGTGGATAGCCGCATCAACTCAGTACAGGGACATTCGTTTAAGAGTTTTTTTTTTTTATTATTATTGTAATTCAGAATATTTTAAAGATAAGGTTGACCATGATAAATATAGTTCTTCTTTTTGAACATTTGAAATGGACATTCTAGAAATAGCACAAATAGCTAATTTCCTTTGAACGGTTTATCAAATAAACGCTTCTTAGGTACTCTTCTCGCTAGCAGTGGATTGGTGCGATTGAAATGTCTCATATTTTGTCCGATAGGAAACCAGCAACTACAACGTAACGAATTGATGGATCGTGGTTACGCTTACGAGGTCGACGTTGCAAACTTCCTACATATTTAGAAAACAGACTGGGATACCCAATCATTCAGGAGGTAGTATATTGTTGAACGGGCTCGTGTGAAAGAACACTATGGAGAACGTACAATTACAAGTGATCTTCCTTTACGATTCAAACTGGGACATTCTGCACATTAGCTGCAAAAAATATCACTGATGCATTTGGGCAGGAGTGGTGAATGAAGCACTACACGCCGTTGGTTTTTGAAATTTCATGTCTGTGATGTGTTAGAAAATAGCCACCCATCAGAACAGCATGTTCTGATGAGCTCAAGAACCTGTGGAAGCGGAATCTTGCAAAGATGCAATCGCAGACGGGGTGAAAATACATCGTAGCACTGTCGTTCGGCGGCTTTATGCAATTGTTAAGGTGAGAATTTTGGACTCTTGGGTGCCAATGAGTCACCGGCTAACGATGATCGCTGTCTGAAACCGTTCCGGTCTGTGAGTACGGAATAGCTAGGTAGGTGTTCTGCTTCGAACAATCGTGAACTGTGAGGAGATTTTGATAGTGATCAATGTCCACGACGGTTTCCGAAACCACTCCTACATACGCGCCTTTGGTGTGTGAGACCTGGTTTCAGTTCCCGACGGAAGCTCATGTGGTTTGGGTTCCGCGTTAATCAGTAACACGTCTCATATAGCCTCGCTACTGAATGGGGCGTTAAACTAAAAAATCAGCTCAACTCAAAACCACTCTTTCGCCTGCAGTAGGTGGTGTTGCTGATATAGTGGGCGATTGATTCGTCATATCTTTCTCCGAAGAAGAAAAGCCATCACTGCGTATCATTACAGTGCTAAACTCCATAAAATGCACCATAAACTTGACCAGCAATGGTCAACAGACATGGCAACCTCATGGTACATGTCCACATGTCGCTCAAAGGACAGTGCAGACACACTGTGAATAACTTACTAACTACCTCTATAGCCTATGGAACCCGGAGATTTAATGCCGCGTTCACAAGCTTTCCATTGACTTCTATCCTTAACCAACTGGATCCAGTTTCTACTCTGTATTCCTATTGCGAGATCCATCTTAATGTTGTTCACCTATCTACACCTAGGTCTTCTTAATGGTCGTTTCCCAATTGGACTCCCAGTTAAAATTTTGAAAGTGTTCCTATTTTCTTCCATTCTGGCTACATGGTCTGCCCACCTGAACCTCCTAGATTTGATGACCCCTAACAATGTTCGGTAAACGATATAAATTATGTAGTTCCTCGTTATAAAGTTTCCACCATTTTCCATTCCCATTTCTCTTGGATCCGAATATTCGTCTCAGGATCCTGTTTTCAAATACTTTGTCTCCGTTCTTCCCTCAAAGTAAGCGACCATATTTCGCAACCACGCAGAACAACAAAAATGATATCGATTTATGTATTTTAGCTTCAAATTCCTCGACAGGGTTCGCGACGACAAAAGAGTTTGAACTGAATAATAATACGAATTCCCTGCTTTCAGTCGAAATTCAATTTCTTCGTGAATATAATTTTGGTCTGTTAATATTAACACTATGAATTGCAGTGTGAAACTCTTCCTCACCCACAGCATTATACTGACGTTTGTCCCACTAACTACTATCTGTATCACTTCTTAGTGACTGGACGGTGCGTTGAAGCTCCTTCGTGGCCAAGTGTACGCGCCTTTGGCGTGAGAGACTAGGGTTCGATTCTCAGCAGTTCATGTACAGGGTTCCTACTGGTCAGGGAAAGTCAGGAACATATTATAAAACATATTGTTTCTAACATTAATTGTACATCAATTTTTGTGTAGCCAACCATTACCGATCACAGTATGGAACGTTGCTCACATTTTTATGAGTGGTAAATGGAATGTACGTTATGAGCAGTTGATTATTATTTATCTATGAAGTAAATGTTTTCATATATAAATATTCACCGTTATTTATTCCTATTTATATGTCAACGTCATCCGACACCTGTCATGGAAGTCAGGAAATTTCCTTCCAAAGGTCAGGGAGAAGTCAGGGAAATAGATTTCTCCAGATCAGTAGAAACCCTGATGTAGTTCAGATCCCACTTTAAGCTGTAGGTCCACGTTCCATATAGCCTCCTTCTGAAACGGACGGTAAACTCCAGTTAAATCAAAATGATCAGTGCGATTGATTACTTCTGTGCATCGTAGACTCCAGATATATTTCGTCATGGAATCCGATCGTTGGCTGAGTGAGTGAAAATGTGTGGCTACAGCCGGATAATACTTTGACCATCCAGATATTGTAGTTTTCATTTTTTATTTTTGAAGATGATAAGCATCATTGGACATTTCAATCGCACCAACGGGATATTTTTTCCTCCTGTTTAATGAAGCGTTCAGCTCGTTTTTTTAAATGTATTTGTTTGTTTAGTAATATTGTTTTACTATTGTAGTAAGAGCTTCGGTTTCCATTCTGTTAACTGACATTTTGTTACAAACGATCCTTGACTAATGACATATTTTATTGGATTGCCTGAGTTGAATAGATTTAACGAGAAATATAGAAGTGTGTACGATTTGTGAGAGTTTCTTGGGTTTTAAAACTTTTGTATCTGTTTTCCAGAAGTCCAGTATGAAGGCTACATTCATAAGACACATCAAAAGGAAATTTGGCTGAAATTTAATGAGAGTTTCCATTGTTCATATGATGGGTCAGACTACAATGTGTCGTTTCATTTTAGTAGAACGGGCTTGAGACGTTGTCACTTGGCATTAAAACTCGCCTTAACACATTTGGGTCCTCAGATCCTGTTCCCAGATAAAGTTAAAGTACAACAACCACAGTTGCAGGTGGAAGTAGATGATACTGAAGTTGAACTTGCATATAGTTCCCCAAGAAGTAACACAGAAATGAGTTTAGGTTTAATCGAAGGAAATACAGGGAATGATTCACAAAATATTGAGAACACTGATGAGAATCGTGTACAAGACAATAATATTAATCGCAGTGCTTTGCCTTGCAAAGAAGTGTCACGAAGTGAAGAATGCCCAAATAGACCACGTGAAACCTTAAAACAAATAGAAAACTTCAGCGCCAATAATAAAAATATTACGGAAAATGATCAAGTTCGTAACAGTCAAGTGATAAAATGGTTTAATCCCATTTTAAATTCAGAACAAAAGGCTGCAGTGATTAATATATTGAAAGGAGAAGCTCGTCCATTACCATATGTGATATTTGGCCCTCCTGGCACTGGGAAGACGATAACGTTGGTGGAAGTTGCCTTACAGATTCTTCATCTTATTCCTTCTAGCAGGTATGCATACAGTCGAAAATAGCACTGAATAATATTTTACTATCTATAATTTGTATTTCTTTTTTTTAGAGAGAGAACTTTAAATTTCCAGCTTCAAAAAATTTTTACTGTAAAATTACTTAATGATATGATAGAATGCATATCAATTGATGAAATACTTACATGAAACGAAAAACTTCCATATGACATTTCAATGCATGCGTTTCAATGTCCAATTTTCTTCTTTCCCAATACACATTCCTTAAGTAAACACGTGTTGTAGAAGGAACTATGCATTCTGATTAGTTCCCTCAGTTGTGTAAATAATGTTAATAGGTCTTGAAACTGCTGTTAAATTTCCTTCCAGATAAAGATGCCCTTAAATAAATGTTTTCTCCTGACATGTTGGGGAGGGAGAAAATAACTCCCCAAATTTATAATTGCCCCTAAATTTTTTGAAGATGTAGATATAGCACAGGCATGTGCAAGTTAAAAGAGGGTATGAGCCAATCACAGGGGATTTATTGGGTCGAGGGCAGTACGAAACATTTTTACAGGAGTTGCATAGCCATATTGAATTTCGAAAATCGTTCGTCAGACACTCATACCACAAATAGATGTACACAAAACTGTTACAACTGTAACCAAAATATTTACTTACCAAAGAAAAGCTGGTATGAATCACTGGTGGGGAGCACGATGTCTCAAGGGCAGAGCGTTCAGCTCTGGTGCGTGGAGTCCCTGGTTTGAATCCAGCCCGTGCCAAGTAGGCTTTGTAGTGCATGGGTTTTCTCGGGGTTCTCTCATTTCATTCATTCTGATCATCACCGTCTTCTTTAGCCTACGCGACATAATCCTCGGATGTAAAACTGAAAGATCTCATTTCATTTCATTTTGAATCACTAGCAGTTAAATCATAAAACCTGAGTTGTTTTTCTTACCTTACCTTTACTCAAATTTTCTTGTTAGTTAGTGAAAGCATGTAACTTATACAGCTCTGTCAAGCAAACTTGTGAATATTACTTTACTTGACATGAAGAACCGATATGAATATCTCACTCACTAAATCACTTGGACGAAACTTCTTCAATGTATTTTATTCTCCACCTTGTCGGTAACTCAACTCAAAATTGAGACAATGCTGTCAATATTAGGGATGGCCACAAAGAACCGGCGGTTCCAGAACCGGATCTTAGGAACCGGTTCCAGATCTGGATCTGAAAACCCGGTTCCAGAACCGGATCTTAGGAACCGGTTCCAGACCTGGATCCGAAAGGCCCCAAAGACCCGTAAAGGAGGGATAAAATTCACCTTCAAAAATAATGCAAAGAGGACCATGCGCTTGTGCCTTCCCCGCCCAGACCCGCTTGTGTCCCCAGAAAAAAAATTTTGGTCCACCAGTGGGTGTTTAGCCAAATGAGTTGGCCAGTTTGCCTGTTTAACCAATGAGTCTGCCAGTTACCCAGTTTATTTAGCGAAATGAGACAGGCTGCCGCCGCCTGGGCGCCTGCCTGTCGCTTCCACCATTTCATCTAGCACACTGTTCACAGCTTGCCAGCAGCTCGGGTTTAGCGTAGGGATGGTCACAAAGTTTCGGTTCCAGCGGAACCGGTTCCAGACCTGGATCCGAAGAAACGGTTCCAGACCTCGATTCGAAAAACCGGTTCTGGAACCGGATCTTCTAGAACCGGATCCGTTCAGACCCGAAAACCGGTTCCACCAGGAACCGGTTCTGGCCATCCCTAGTCAATATAATTATATATATATATGCTCCAACTTTAATTATTCCATTAAACTAACTATAAAACTTCGAACTGAAACTCTATTTTCCACTTGTGAGCTACGTTTAAACAATGTACTAATGCATGAATACTCAGGATAGTCACACGCACTTAACCCTGGAGCGTAAGTTTTTATTGAATTGTAAAATTTATATCCCAGGTTTTGGTGAATAATCAGGTATGTCCGAGAAACGAAATTTTATAGAATAGTAATTGTTGTAAAAGTTTCAGGACTCGCTTTAAATCAGATTATATTAGTTGTAACTCGCCATTTAATGGCGAAATCATTATCATAAGTTAACAAAAAAATCTTTATTACCTATTTATTGGCTAGATACCCATAATACGCTTTGAATTACATCAGTTAAAAAATTGAGGTTTACATACGGTTACAAAAAAAAAAAAAAAAAAAGAAAAGAAAAGAAAAAGAAAGAAAAAAATTTGACCAGGCTGCAATGTTCACAGCGATTTTGAGGGTTACATATGGTTACAAAATTTTGCAAAGATAGTTTGGCTTGGCTAAACTATTCACATCGATGTAAATTAATTGTCTGTTGAGTGATTATAACGAGTTTTAAAGAAGACTCATCCATCGGAAAGAACCCTAAAACACTAATAAAAAAAAGTTATTAGTAAATTTAGCGCAGTAACATTAAGGCCATATACATATATTGTTATTTAGGAAAGTAATAAGAGGAATCTTTAACTATTGTGAAAGGTAAGCGATCGAAATATCGAAATTTTACACATTATTCATAAAAAACCACCACACAGGAGAAAGAAAATAAAAAAGATCGTGTTATGGAAAACGGCTTAAGCGATTGTGTACCCCTGAAGAAGAATGGCCGAGTGTGTCATTCGAAATATTAAAAAAATAAAAATGAAAAAATAAAAAATGTAAAATTTTGAAAGTTGTGTTGGCAATACTGGGCGTTTGGTAACACTGAATAACGTACGTCAGCGTGTCAACAACACCCTGCCATTTAGTTATCATGAATGCTTGGAGTAGTACGCAACGTGCTTTCGCGACCAAAGCGTTTTACAAGAACAATGACTCTGTGGAGGGGCACATAGAGAATTCCGCCACCATTTTAATTTAGGACGCCACGATCGTGTTCTATCAACACATGCAATTAAAACATGGATACGTAATTTCAAGGAAAGTTAAATATATATATTGAAATTATTTAATTTTCATGTTTTTTCTAATCACTCTGTACTTGCTGCAATTGAGAAGTTTCCATGTTGCGGTCCTCAACAAACTTGTGTGTCTTGACGTAGCAATATTCAGTTCTACCATTTCTGTTCTTGCCTTTTAGTTCATGTTCGCATTTTATGTCTTCACCAATAATAACTACAAACCAAAAATCTAGTAAATTGGTATTCTAATCATCATTTTGTTTTGGGGAGGCCGCGGAGGCTTAGTGGTAGAGCGTTCACCCCTGGTGCGTGGGGTCTTTGGTTCGATCCCAGCTCGCGTCAAGTGAGCTTTGTGGTGGACAAATATCGTGTGCGTGGGTTTTCTCAGGGTTCTCTAGTTTCCTCCCACTTTCTTTATTTCGCTCATTTCTCATCATCACCGTCTCCTTTAGCCTAGCTGGTATAACAGTGGAACAAAACTTAAAGACTTCACTTTCATTTTCTTCTAAACTTCCATTTTCATTCTGTATTCGTCACGGTTTTTCTTCAAAAGAGAGATTAAAAACATTGTGAGAAGTTACACCTCTATCAAATCCTTTTTTCAATTGAGCATAATGCGTTTCATCTCCAATCTTTAGTTCATATGTAAGTTTCTTATCAGTCTTCGACTCTCCTGTTTCATTCTAGCGTTAGAAATACACTACGTCGTATATGGTTAAGGGTGTTTGCTAAATTCATTCTCACTTCAAGATATTCTATTTTTTAATACTTTTTAGTAGGAAAGACCACATTTTAAAAATAAATTTTATTTTTCAGTCAAAACTAAACGTGCGCAAGTAATATTTAGACGGATTTTTTTTTGAGTTTAGATGAATTACGGTCGTTACCTTGATATCAACTTTTAAAGGGTTAAAATTCAGTGACTAGCTATTTCATACATATACACACGGGGTGGACAATTTATCTTGACGCGCCGTTGTAATTTTTAAACTTACAGACGAGAAAATGCTGAAATATTGTACCATGGAAATGTTGGCAGGGGAACATTGTTTGACACGGTGATATCACTAAGTTAACAGTATTGCCAACCCAGCATAAAAAATTACCGTTTTTTTTTTTCAAATGACACTACGTCAGGTTATTACATATTCCGAATTTTCATATCAAACAAAAACTTATCGCATTTCTTATTCATTGTTGGAAACTAAGGGAATTACAGTGTCACAGATATCTACATTTTGGTCTCCTCTATAGCAGTAATAACACGAGTGACGCGGACGGGACAATACACATCCAAAGTACAATAGTATCCAATACTATGGCCACGATATCATGGATTTCGAGTGGTACAAGTAATTGAAAATTTGACGTTTGAACCCTAAATTGCAATAGAACTATTAGTTTTCTGTTCAGTGATAAATTTTAAGCTAGGATTGATCATGTTAGGTTGTTAAATGAAAAATTCAAGTCGTCTTACGTCTACAAGACTAGAATATGTAATGTATTGAAGTTCAATATCTGTTAAAAATTAGCCCTTAAAATTGTTGAGAACATTGTTTGCTAGAAGTGGATAAAGGAAACTACCCATTCTCAAAGCACCTGTTGCAAGTGCCTTTTCGTGTGCTTTTACAAATATTATTGAGTATCTGAAAGAATGATAAAGTGAAAGAATTTAAGTTCCTCAAAGAAGTTCATGGCTACCAGGGTGTCTGCTGACTGGAATTTAACCAGAAACTCTTAAATTTGTAGTTCCCCAAAGAAGTCAGTGACTAACAGGGTGTCTGTTGGCTAGAAAGCTTGGAATTTAATCAGAAACCCGTAAATTTTTTAAGTTACTTTTCCCAATGGTCTCAAAAAAATTTAGTTTTAAAAATATGAAAGTCTCAATTCTGTTTTAACATTGTCTTGAGTGAAGTTTTGTATAACATTGTTTATCGTAGTCAATACATTTTTTTTTTTATTCTTTACGGAGGGGCATAGTAGCTCAGTGGTTCAGTGCATACCTTTGTTGCGAGGGGTCCCTTATTAAATCCAAGCTATGTAAGTTGTGATGGACATCTTGGGTTTTCCTTGGGGTTCTGTCGTTTTCTACCCATTCTCATTAGGATTAGAATTAGAAATTAGATTTTTGGGCTGGTATCTATGGCCATTTAGTCCGTCACGTATATGAGGGATGACGTCCCTGGATGAGCCCACTATTCGATGAAAGGGAAGGAAGGAAGCGGCCTGGGACCTTCATGTGAGGTACTATCCCGGCATTTGCTTGGTACGAATGAGGGAAACACAGGCAAAACCTCATTCAAGATGGCTAGTCTGAAAAAGCTGTTACACTTTTTCGACCAAGTGACCCCGCCGGGAATCGATTCCGGGACCGCTCGCACCAAAGGCGAGAGCGTTAGCGCTTACGCCACGCTGGGCCATCCCACTCTCATTCCATCAGTTACTATAAATAATTCACTTGTATTAGTGAATAGTCTTCTTTAACATAAAGAGCATAACCGTAGTATGTTAAATGAAAAATATTTATTTCGTTTCATTTTTCCCAGTTTTACTAGTATTCCATACACAAATTGCATATACAACACCTTTTTCGCAGCCTCTACAAGATCCTGTACGATCAATGTAAAAATATTTTGAGACTGAGTTGATGTCAGATTATACACTTATATTATCTTAGAAAATCTAATGGGAATTTCTTCTAAATCTGTTTCAGATTGCTTATAGCTACACCCTCGAACAGCTCTGCTAACTTAATTGTTGAACGATTGTTGGATTCGGGCGCGCTAAAGCCAGGCGACTTGGTTCGACTAATCGCTCATCACTGTTTGGAAGAAGGAAGTATACCAGCATCGTTGATGCCATATTGTGTCAGCCCGGGATCTCAGGAAGAAAACGGTGATAATAGTTCAAAATTTCTTGGGGGCCAAAGTTCAATAGGCCGCCACCGCATAACAGTGGGGACTTGCATGATACTAGGATACCTTCATTCGATCAGCTTTCCACGTGGTCATTTCACCCACGTTTTAGTGGATGAGGCAGGGCAAGCTACAGAACCCGAGATAATGGTACCACTGTGCTTTCTTCACACCTCTTGTGGACAAGCAGTCCTTGCAGGTGACCCACTCCAGCTGGGACCAGTTACACAAAGTCGATACGCCTCTGAATTTGGTTTCAGTGATTCTTACCTCGTAAGACTTCAACAACGTATTCCTTATCGCTATGACGCTCGAGGGTTCCCAGACACTGGAGGTTATGATCCTAGACTAGTGACACAGTTAGTAGTAAATTATCGATCCTTGCCTGAGTTGTTGATTCTGCCTAGCGCCATGTTTTATGACCAGAAGCTTCAAGCGCACATATCCGCCTTTGAAAGTCCCGAAGCAGATTTGTTGAAGAATTTGTCGACAGAGTTACCACAACGTACGTGTTCCGAGACACCACCAGCAATTTTATTCCATGGAGTAAGAGGTACGAACTGTCAAGATGAAAATAGTCCGTCCTGGTTTAATCCTCAGGAAATGATCGAAGTTGTATCTTACGTTACGATGCTGTACGATAAAGGCCTTCAACCAGATGATGTTGGTGTAGTAACTCCGTACAAAATGCAGGTTTGTATAGTAGGAATCTTCATGTAATTCTATAATATTAATTTTAGCCTAGTAAAGGGGGACTTATATTCTGATAAGATATATGATATATAGCAGGGAGAGAGGAGGGCACGGTGGCTCAGTGGTAGAGCGTTCACCTCCAGTGCTTGGGGTCCCTGGTTCGATTCCAACTTGCGCCGTGTGGACTTTGTGGTGAACAAACACCGTGCTCGTGGCTTTTCTCGGGGTTCTCCAGTTTCCTCCCACTTTCTTGATTCCACCATTTCACTCATCTCTCATCATCACCGTCTCCTTTAGCCTAACCGGCATAACCGTGGGACGTAAAGCTTAAAGATTTCATTTCATAGCAGGGAGAGAAGGTAGAGATGTGGCAGTGTAATTAGCACAGCACTCAAAAAGAATAATAATTGCGAGAATTTTGATAGAAATTAACTACTTTTATATCCAATCATGTTTGTTTCTTTTTAAGGAAGCAGCGCCAGAAATTAACTTTATTTATATCCAGGTATGTTTATTTAGAAAAGAGAACAGCTTACTCGTTCTGTTTCTCAGATATTTAATGTAGTGTTTAATATGGATAAGACATCCCTTCACTCAACTACTCAAATAATTTCAAATATTCCATGTTCCTTTTGACAGGGTTGAACCCACCTGAAAAAAAAGCACTAAAACCCACCTGGGTTTTTGAGCTTTTTGTTAGTATATAATTGGTACAACTAAGGTGATCACATTGAAAGTGATTTTTATCAGATTTTGGACTTTCCTTGGGCGATTAAATGCTTTCACGTTAAGGTATACAACAACATTCAACATAAGATCTTTGTAAAGTTCTAAGTGCATTGAATATATATATATATATATAGATAGATAGATAGATAGATAGATAGATAGATAGATAGATAGATAAATATAGATATATATAGATATAGACATAGATATAGATATAGATAGATAGATAGATATAGATAGATAGATAGGGGGTTTCAAAACAACACCGACAATGTTTGGGAGGTGATTCCTGACACCAAGATAAGGCAAAAAGTATAAATCAACCTGGGTGCACAAATGCTTCCTTTCGGAGTTATAGGCTGCCGAAAACGTGAAAAATAAACTTGAAAGGTCCATAGCTCCAAAACTATGGGCCTACCGTAGTCAGGTCAAGACTTTACTAAGGAATTAATATGTGCTCTATCCAAAAATACATACTTCAGAATCCTGCGGTACTTCCGCAACAATTTTTATATAAGTAGTTAGTAAGTACTTCAGATTATATGCCCGTAACCAAACCGCCTGTACAAAAATTGCTACGTGAGTACCTTAGGATTCTGAAATATGTATTTTTGGATAGAGCACATATTAGTTCCTAAGTAAAGTCGTAACCCGACTACAGTAAGTCCCATAGTTTTGGAGCTATGGATCTTTAAAGTTCATTTTTTTTCATGTTTTCGGCAGCCTATAACTCCGAAAGGAAGGATTTGTACACTCAGGTTGGTCTATACTTTTCATCTTATTTTGGTGTCAGGAATCACCTCCCAAACGTTGTCGGTGTTGTTTTGAAACACCTTGTAGCCCTATCCCTTAACGGTTCACTATATTTTCTGTCTGTTTCCGGCACTGCTTGCAAAACAATATATCCACAGACTACCTTCCGCGTAAAATTTACCAGAGTTGTCACCAGGAAGCAATAGCTTCTCTGGATCGCGGAAAACATGTACACAAATAACCACAAGGAACAATACCTAAAAATAATAGTCTTCAAACGCAATAGGCAAGATCAAAACATGTGTAACCAAATGGTTACGAAAACTCGTTAAGGGCTATATATATAAAACTTAGCTTGAGATAATAGAACAAATTAATGTATGGATTATGCTTATAACCTATTTGAAGTAAAATATGCAATTTTATATTTTAGAAAATACTTTCCGCGAATAGTGTGCTCGCCGACAACGAGGGATATCCCTCATACGTTGACAGGTTTAAGGCCGTAGGTCCTGTACTACAAGTAAATATGTAAATACATTAATAAAACTATTAGTATTATTTGGCTGGTTCTAGTGAATAACCGGCTAGGTCGACTTTTTTTGGAAATTGAGATTTTACAGGTATAAACTTCTTTTGGTGAGTTCTACATTGTTTAGAAGCGGTTAAGGCGAATTCATAAAATTGAGAAAGTTACAGCATTTTGCATAACCAGTTATGTCAAAATTAACCAGGTAACTGGTGTAACATTTACCTTTAAACTGCTCTCCTGTAAAACTTACTTTTCCCGACTTAGCCGGTTATTCACTGGAACTAGCCATTTCTTACCTTTGATGGTAACACAAGTATTTTTCAGTAAAATTTGCTTTTCCAACAACAACAGTTTAGTTCAATCATTTGTTGCAACTCTTTAAGTAAGCATTCTGTAGAATCAACACCAGCAATAGCTTAAAAATTCTTGTCTAATTTAAGAAGCTTATTGCTCGGAGTAGCGAAGACTACGTAACACTTAGTATTTTAAGTGCTGAATTCAAACTTCGTTACTAGTGGAAGTTTCGATGTACAGTAAAGAAAGCAGCATTTTCGGTAAAAGCCCGTCGTGAAAGAAGTGCTCGGGAAATTCCTGCAATTGAACGCACAAACCATCGCAACTGAATACTTCAACATTTACTTTATAAAATATGGGTTATATCTTTAATAATTTTGAATTAATTTTTGGAAAAGAACCGTCTTGGAGTAAGTGCTCGAAAAATTCCCGTAATTGAACGCACAAAGTATCGGAAGTGAACTTGAATAAAACCATTTATTTTTCGTTGAAAAATATTTGTCATATAAGACATTTTGAAATATTTATTTTATAAAACATGAATTATGTATTTGTTTTAAATTAATGTATTTGGTATTCATATTTGGCGAACGTCACAGCGATGAGGTTCCTGAGATTACTCGATCTACATTTGTTCATTTGTCTGTCTATACCACATACAGTACAGGTCTGTCTATACAACTTTCTGTCTTTTAAGTTTAAATTTTCAAGATACAGACAAGAAAAACTCTAAATTTCTTGTATAGATTTTGGCGGCATACCAACGTAAAATTTCATTTTTTTTTTTTTTTTTTTTTCAAAATAGCGGGTATCCACGCTACAAAGTGCAATTTTCGGTCTTTTAAGTTGAAATTTTGAGGATAGAAGCAAGAGACATTCTACATATGCTGTATAGATTTTCTCGGCGATCTTATGTAAAATTTCAAAATGGTGGCCATTTTTTCAAAACAGCAGTGAATAGAATTTTTGCAAGTTGTGACAATGGCAGTCTTGAAATGTAAATCCTTTTTTAACACTTTTACCCCAAAGACTTTGAAATATTTCGAAAAAAAAAAAAAAAGATTAAACCCATATGGGCCCAGGTGGGGTGGGTTTGTAAAAAAGTACCCGGGTATTTTCAAATTCTGCATTTTCAATTTGCAACACCAGTCCTGCTTGAATAGTCTATTGGCTGCACCTGCTATGATGTGGAACTGGGCTAGAACCTGCGTTCGATTAGAACATTCGGACAGAATCGAACTTTTAAATTAATTTGTACGTTTAATAAGTAACTAATTTTGTAATATCAATATATATATATTTGAAGATAGAAATTAATTTCGCGCTCCTTAAGCGTTACAGTATGATATTGATGATGTGAATGTATACTAACATTTGATTTGAAAAAGTTGGAAAGTTGAACATATAGTAAGAAATTATAAATAGCTCATAGTCATTCCGGATGCTATATTATATAACATATTATTCTACTGTTTTTAGTATTATCCACAGTGCGTAGTTCGTTACGATAGATTAGTTATGATTATTGTTTAAGTGTTCCAATATTAAATTTTGTGTGTGGTAAACTTCTGTACCAGGAGAAATTTTAAAAAGTCAGAATCTTAAAAAAAAAAAATAACCACTACCACTACTAGTAGTAGCAATTATGTTTCCACATTCTGGCATATTTTTCCTATCTTTTGTTTTCATAGTAGTCGGAGAGAAGAGACCAAGGAACTATTTTGAGAAGAAACAGACAACACATATTTAACGATAGGCTAATTCAATGTAAAACAGACAAAACAAATATGATAAACGAAGGTAGAAATAGAAACGTTATCATTATTAAATCAGTATATACAAGGATTTTTTCTAAAATTATATTTGAATATCTTTATTCCGGAGTATTTATAACAATGTAGTGTTATCGGAATTTTTAAATTTAGCTGCATGAAAAGAAATGCACAGGTTCTGGTTGCTATATTTAATTTTCCTTACAGCGTATTTTAGAATAAAATTGAATAATAATGAAGACAACTTATCTCCTTGTTTCAGGCCATTCTCGACGTGAAAGCCCGTGGACCAGTATTTTCTTGCTCAGACTTTACTTTGAGATTCATTTAAACACGTAATTAATCTAACTAGCTTTCGCGGTATTTCAAATCCGATAAGAATGTTGTACAAATGTTTCCCTCCTAAGTCGTTGGCCTTCCTGAAATCAATAATTATGTACCAGAATATATATATATAATACTTGGCGAAGGTAAATATCTGGTCAACAGTTAATCGATTTTGCCTAAATTCGCACAGATAATCTCCAATAATTTCATTTGCGTGTGGTCAATCTCGTTAATAAATAATTGAGAGGATTTTGACATAAGACATATGCCTCAATAATTCCTAGAATCAATTTTATCGCCTTTCTTGTCTATTGGGACAGTGGTTGATTCTTTCCACTCTTGTGGCAATTCCTCTTCGTTCCACAATTTTTCCACTCAACTAGAATTAATCCAGCAGGAATTTAGTCTATACCCGGAGATTTGTATTTCTTTAATTTCTTTATAGCAATTTGTATTTCTATTCGATTAGATCCTGCTGTATGCATTTCACTTTCTCCACCAAGATTATATTGTGACTGCTTATGGAGCAAATTGTCAAAGATTTTTGTCCGTGCCGTCTGCTTTGTTTAATATATATACGCGAAATTGAGAGCCTTTCTTAAATTCATTGTGTTGATATATGTTCCTAATATTTTTGTTTTACTATTATCTTCAAACTCAATGATTTTAGCTTTCAAAAAGTCACGTTTCTTTGATCTAAAAGTTTTTGAAGTTTCTCGCCTAGTGTCAACGAAATTTTGTGTAGTTATGTCATTCGGATTTCTTAGCCAATGTAGTTTTCGCCTGTTTCCTAAACACAGAATATAGCCAAAAACTATTTGTTTTTAATTATCGATTGTTATTTCACGTAGCTCTTCTCGCTGATCGAGTGGCTGGCACACATACCTTTGATGCGCGAGGTCCTGGGTTCAGTTCTTGGTAAGAGAACAGCGAACACACCAGTGGTTCACATTCCAGTTACATGTAATTTCACCTATATGGAATGACCTCTCTTTCGTAACTTTGATGTTGAACACTGGCCTATAAGGAAGATTGATTATCAAGCATACATAAAGAGACGACTTGTGGTCAAATTTTTAACATTTCGAGAGTAGAGGGACAAATAATTTCAATTTACTTTTCAACAGTTCTATTCAGCAGACGAATAAATAATTGAACCTTTTGTTTCCGGTCATAATTATTAATAAGTTCCTTATGCTATCTATCTCACAGTTTCTAAAATGAAATTATGATACCATACAATGCATACTTACATAATCCTAGATTTCTGTAGAAACTTACAGATTCCAAAGGAAGCGACATACTTTGAACAATTTCCTGTAATTATAAACTATTTTTAATTTACGTTCATGCTTAAAAAAGTATGATAATTACGATTTTTCGTTGTATAAAAACGAACTACTGTAGATTAAATCCTATTTCACAATATTATTGCAGATGACAATGTCAATTTATCAATACGGTGTCAGATATAAAATGTTCATATCTTCTCTAGAAGAATTTCTTATACAGTATTTCGTGCAACCAGAACAATAGCAATTTCGTTAATTAAGAAAAATATTCTCCGTCCTACCTTTTTCCGATTTGTGGACGCTCGTAATACAGGGTGGCCATAAAGTATCTCCCTGATAACAAACATTAATAACAAGAAAACTAAGAATGATGCAAGCATGGGGTTCGTGGCAAATAATAGGAAAACTCAAAAAGTTTTTTTTTTTTTTTTTTTAACCTGATTTAGAGAATTTCCACATGTGCTCCATTAGTTGCCCTCAAGACATCCATGCGTTATTCAATTACCATCCGTGTTTTACTCAGCATTTCAGGAGTCACTGTGTTTATTGCTTCCCTTATGTTGTTTTCGAGTGTTACAATATCACAGGCAGGGATTGCTTAAACCCTGTCTTTAACATAACCCCACAGGAAGAAGTCAAGGACCATAGTATTAGGGCATCTCTCCCCGTGAACCCCGTAGCTAAGCGGTTAGCGTACGCGCCTTTCGCGTGGGAGACCCGGGTTCGATTCCCGGCGGGAGGTCATGTGGTTCGGATTCTACGTTACTCAGTAGGTCCCGTCTCATATAGCCTCGTTGCTGAAAGGGACGTTAAATTCCAAATCAACTCGACTCATCTCCCTGTCCATCGGTTTGGAAAAGTTTCATCGAGAAATGAACGAACATCAATACTCCAGTGTGGAGGAGCCCCGTCTTCGTTCGTGTTCCTCTAATTGGGGAATTATGTAACACATCAAGGTGTCTTAAGAAAATGCCGCCAGTAATGGTTGGTTCGTGCAAAAAGAAAGGTCCAATAATTTTGCAATAAACTTGCTATACCATTCCTTTATGCTCTTAATATCTGGTGGCTGCTGTCCATACTCTTTTCGAATGTTCGTTGAACTGTGACGGGAGATTTTGTTTCATGATACCACAACACACACTTCGCTTTCTGCTGTACTGACACCATTTTTAAATAAATGACTGTCGCGCTGCGGTCAGTTGCAGTAGATGGCAGCACAGACTGAGCTAAAATCTTGAAAAAATGAAATGAAATCTTTGAGTTTTACGTCCCACGGTTATGTCGGCTAGGCTAAAGGAGACGGTAAGTATGAGAAATGAATGAAATGGTGGAATGAAGAAAGTGGGAAGAGACGGGAGAACCCCGAGAAAGCCCACGCACACGGTGTTTGTCCACCATAAAGTTCACTTGGCGGGAGCAGGGTTTGAACCCCAAAATCTTGAAGTATCATACAAGCGATGTTTTCAGACCGCATGCGTCTATTATTCTTTATTCTTTTGTTATTAATGTTTGTTATCAGAGAGAGATTTTATGTCTATCCTGTATTAGTTCGTGTATGTAGTGTTCTCATTGAAGAGACGAAGTATTTAATATACTTAAAATGAAATATTCAACAGTAAATTAAGATATCAAATGTAATATCTGCTAACTTAGCGACGAAATGTTTTCTTTCAGTTACTCTGTTTATCGTGTTCTGTTGAGAACATTGTTAGGATCATTAAGTCTAGGCAGAATGGAAGAAAGTATGAACGCTTTCAGTTTTAACTGGAAATCTAATCGCAAAACTATCTTAGGAAGACCTAGATGCAAATGGGAGAAAAATATTAAGATAGATCTCGCAGAAATAGGAATACAAAGTAAAAACTGGGTCCAGTTGGCTAAAGGCAAAATTCAATGGGGAGCTTTTGTAAACGTAGTATTGAACCTCGGGGTTCCATAGGCCATAGTGTCAGTTAGTTAGTTCATAAGATTCTGCTTGCTTGTGGTTAGGAGCTTTTTGAAAATTCAGTGTTACCAGTAGCAATTACTGTTTTAGTAGTGTATTTAAAAGCTTTTCTAATTTCTCCCACTGTACAGATCCTTATCTAGTTGACTTTTTATTCCTGTCTTAAAGTGAAGTGTAGGTCTCAATTTCGGGAAGATGGGATTTTCTTTATTTATTTAGTTTTTTAATGTATTTATTATTCGTTTCAGGTTCACAAATTACGCGCGCTGATGCTTAACATGGAACTGGAACCACCAAAAATTGGGTCTGTCGAAGAATTTCAAGGACAGGAACGTAATGTGATCATTCTTTCTACTGTGAGAAGTGATTCTAAGTTTGTATCAAGCGACAAGCAACATGCGTTGGGTTTTGTGGCTTCCCCACGTCGATTAAATGTATCGTTAACACGTGCCAAGTCATTACTTATAATTGTTGGTAATCCTCATCTCCTGGTCCAAGACGTATATTGGCGGCATGTCCTCAAATATTGTGTCGAACATGAGTGTTATATAGGATGTGATTTACCTAAAGATTTTTCTACCTGCCCTTCGGATACTGAAGAAACTGTAAATGATAATTCTTCTACAACGTAAAATGTACTCGTGTATTATTTTTGTATAATGTGTAGGATGTTGATTTTATTGTTTTTATTCAAATCTTAAACTATGTAACATTTTGTTATCAAAGAATCCTAAATCCATTTGTTGGAAGATAACTCGTAATTTGAGTGTTATATCCAGGGAACGGATTCGCGTGTAGTAAAAGTGATTTATGTCATACGTTTCATAAAAGTGCTCGACTTACAGGTTTTGAAATAATTATTTGACAATTGAGGAATGCATTCTAAAATATTATAGTAGAACTTAGGAAGGTAAGGTTTGACTACGGCTTCAGCAGATTACAGATAGCTTGGAAGTACTGCG